>NC_064620.1:114677500-115981250 GCF_023898315.1 Schistocerca nitens | reverse complement strand
TTAAGGACACTCTTATCCTTGATAATGCGTTGCCTGAGATTTGCAGTATCATGGTATTACTTTACATCTTGAGTTATTTCGATAGAGAGCAGTGTTTTCTAGTGGTGACTTGTTGGAAATATTTTCAATAGTCAAACGACTGTACCGAGGAGCGATTAGAGGACCTGCTAGACAGCTGCGTTATGCGGGTTGCATGCGAATCAGGTGAAATGCGATTCGTGTCCTTCACATACTTTTGAGCACGACTATACGTGTATCCATTTGTTGTATGGGGAAAAGTCATCAGGTCTGTTCAGCTAAATGTTTCAATTTATTAGATTTGATAGGGTACACGAGTGTCCTTATTTGGAATATTACATGTTTGGCCTGTACACAGTCCGTACACTTTACTAATACCATTCTAATCCGCCTTTACAGTCGCTGAAGTGGCATAACTACCTTTGGGATGTTAGTTCGCAACTGGACCACGCCTGTTTAAATTCAGATGTTCATAACAGTCGGTTCCACGACGTTTTCTTAATATTTCCCATGATCTTACGGGGAGTGGTCTACTCATCGTGTAGGTCAATAGGTTCTTATCCGCTTAACACGTTGGGTATATGCTAAATTCTCACTGTAGTCTAACGATACTAAAATTCTCGTAATAGTTGTCCCGAGTGGGTATAAACTTTGGTCACATTTGGTGCTAACAAAATTATCTTACTTACGTTTAATATGAAAACTGACGCATGTGGTGTCACAGGCGGGGAAAAGTTTACAAACAGGGGCAGCGTTTCCTTGTTTGAGGCAGGGCGTCTCGAGGGTTGGCCGATCACAGGTCGTGTCGTTAGTGCCGGTGGAATCTGAGTGGCGCAATGAGCTTAATGAGTATTTTAGTTGATTTTGGCAAGTAAAACGTGTACAGTCGCGTATGGAGTGGCGTTGGTTGATGAACTAAAGTTTTATTTTGAATGGTGACAATAATTAAAGCTTTAGACATGTTTATATGATATGTACAATGTTTATGCCGATCCTCAGCGTCATTACTCTGCAGTATACTGGTGTAACGGAACCTATTAAAGGCTTCATTATAACAAAGTATGCGATACCCTCCTTATTCAATCAGTTTAACTAGCAATTATGACAATAGAAAAGTAATTGTGTATTTTAGCAATGATTGCATAACGTATCTACATAAACAGTCAACCCATTAACATATAATTAATAACTGACCCACACAAAAGCTAACATCACTTGAACACTGATACAGCAGATGTCATTACGTAAAAACACTATATTCAACTGAAATAATTAATATGAAATACAAATAATATTGGTCAACTTACGTATTTTGGATCTCCTTAAATAAAAATTACCCAATGAAACCTATTTATTCTCTAGGACTGTTTTCACTCACTATTCTGTTGTGTACATAGTTCCGCGTAGTCAGCGCGTGCACAACTTTCCCACTTGAGCGCGCCCCGCTAAGCACAACAGCGCAGGCGCATCGCTCGTCCGTCTCCGCACTACGAGATGGCGCTGTCTTAGAGACGGATCAAATTCTGCTTCCGCCGATCCGCGTATTAATATGTAACGCAGCCATTGAGATTGCTGCTAACGTAGAACCTTTTCTCCTGGCGGATCACACACGCGCAGTGATACCTGAACGCTCGAGGTATTATAACGAGTGTAAAGACCTCCGATTAGCCAGTTTGCATTTGTCTGCACCAGTCTGCACTAGTCTGCATTAGTCTGAAGTCAAGTTTCAGTCTGCGCCTAATAAGATTACCATATTCCTGTACATAGCTATGAAGATAAATGAATAGACACTTTGTCAAGTATCAGAGATATGTGAGAATAAGATTAACGTACCAAGACCAAAGGAACTTCAGATTGTCAATTGTAAGCAGCATCCAGAATCAAGTTACGTAATATCTATGATTTTTATTATTTTAATAAATGTGTGTGAAAATTAATCAAGTTTTGTCACCGTCAATCTGCTACTCTAAGCGTGCAAGTGGCATTTCTATCGTCTGACCTAATGGCAGAAGATAAACACGCCACGATAAGGCCACGAGACATATTGCTGACACTCGCCTACTTTGTTAGAGCGACAAGTCAAATAATCTGATGGTGTGTGTACCGAAGGTCTTACAGTACGTACACCACATTATTCACGTAAACACATCTATTTTAAACGAGAACCACTGTAATTTTTAATAATTCACGTTATTTACTTATGTATGCAAATGAGAGAAGTCAATAGATGTACCTTTGCAAAACGGCCTTTTTGCAACAAAGAATTGTTCTGACAAGTTGACAAATCTGTCTGTCATTTTAATGGCCTGTTAAATTATGTCACTCGATGTAAATTAATAACTTCATAGTTCCACACAACTTCTTCCTGTTTTCTCGATTGATCTGTGTTCAGTTTTCAAGGCCTATCCACTGTGCCAACTTATAACTAAATCTGAGGGGGGTTCGATGGGGAGGTTGCCTTGTAAGAACATACACAGCAACGACTAAGGTGTTTCTGAATACTGTGCCTTCTCGCTCGAATTCTGCTCAGAAGGTCCCTTTAACTTCACCAACGATACAGTACGCATATCCTTCAGCACAAATATTCGGACCTGTCAACGAAAACGCGACGCAACATCTTCGCACGGATCTCGACCCTTCGCGGACACTTGTACCGCAGAAGTGAACGAATGTCTTTTCGACTGGGCTGGCCCCACTGGGTGCTGTCTCTCGACTGCAACCTGACGGCGCAGAACCGCCGGCGGCGTGGCCGTAAAGAGCGCGCCTTAATAGCGGCGCTGCGCGGCGCGGCGCGGCGCGACCACTCCCCCTGCCTGCCGCTCCTCAGTTACGACGCGGGCGACGCCGCGGCACGTAAAGCCCAGCGCCGCTTCGCAGACTCTCTGTAATTGGTGAGCTTTTTGCGGCATCTGTTTCGCCGCCAACGTTTAGCACGTCGTTACCTCTCTGAGATAGAGCCCTGAGCTCCGATAAATTTCACCTTATCGCCGATTGCAGTGGCCGAAAATTCCTGCGATAATCGAGTGGCGGTATGCTTAAAAGCCTTCACGCAATTCAAACGTGTTACCGTTTCTCACGTTATACGAGCTGTGAAGGAAAATCGAAATACAAGCATTTTAGGTGGATGCAGCACAAAGGTTACATGAGTGGCCTCGCGACTTTCATTACGAACCACCGTTGTTCGCTTGTGCTGTCGAGTTATACAGTACCCCATCAAAAGAATCAGGACTCCTATTAGTGGTCATTAATATGGAGTGTGTCCAACCTTCATCTTTAAGGTGGCTTGAACTTTGCCGGGGACACTTCCAGCGAGGTGTTAGAACGTCTGTGGAGAAATGACGGCCCATTCTTCCTCCGGAGCCGAAACCAGAGGAGGTAGCGATGTTGGACGCTTCGGTTTGGAACGAAGTCGACTTTCTGTCTCGTCGTAAAGGTGTTCCATTGGATTCTGATCGGGACCCTGGGCAGGCCTGTGGATTTCAGGAATGTTACCGTTCACAAACCATTAGTTAACAGATGCTCCTTCATGACAGGGTCCATGGTCATCCTGATACAATCATCGGCTCTGAACTACTCCTCTACTGTTCTCAATACTCAACGCTGTAAGAGTATTCGTATCCTTCCTCATCTAGCGTATTCTTAAATACACTACTGGCCATTAAAAATGCTACACCAAGAAGAAATGCAGATGATAAATGGGTATTCATTGGACAAATATATTATACTAGAACTGACATGTGATTACATTTTCACGCATTTTGCGTGCGTAGATCCTGAGAAATCAGCACCCAGAACAACCACCTCTGACCGTAATAACGGCCTTGATACGCCTGAGCATTGAGTCAAACAGAGCTTGGATGGCGTATACAGGTGCAGCTGCCCATGCAGATTCAACACGATACCACAGTTCATCAAGAGTAGTGACTGGCGTATTGTGACGAGCCAGTTGCTCGGCCACCATTGACAAGACATTTTCAATTTGTGGAGATCTGGAGAATGTGCTGGCCAGGGCAGCAATCGAATATTTTCTGTATTCAGAAAGGCCCTACAGGACCTGCAACATGCGGTCGTGCATTATCCTGCTGAAATGTAGGGTTTCGCAGGGATCGAATGAAGGGTAGAGCCATGGGTCGTAACACATCTGAAATGTAATGACCTCTGTTCAAAGTGCCGTCAATGCGAACAATAGGTGACCGAGACGTGTAACCAATGGCACACCATACCATCACGCGGGGTGATACGGCAGTATGGCGATGACGGATACACGCTTCCAATGTGCGTTCACCGTGATGTCGCCAAACACGGATGCGACCATCATGATGCTGTAAACAGAACCTGGATTCATCCGAATAGATGACGTTGTGCCATTCGTGCACCCAGGTTCGTCGTTGAGTACACCATCGGAGGCGCTCCTGTCTGTGATGTAGCGTCAAGGGTAACCGCAGCCATGGTCTCCGAGCTGACAGTCCATACTGCTGCAAACGTCGTCGAACTGTTCATGCAGATGGTTGTTGTCTTGCAAACGTCCCCATCTGCTGACTCAGGGATCGATACGTGGCTGTACGATCCGTTACAGCCATACGGATAAGATGCCTGTCATCTCGACTGCTAATGATACGAGGCCGTTGGGATCCAGCACGGCGTTCCGTATTACCCTCCTGAACCTACCGATTCCGTATTCTGCTAACAGTCATTGGATCTCGACCAACGCGAGCAGCAATGTCGCGATAAGATTAACCGCAATCGTGATAGGCTACAATCCGACCTTTATCAAAGTCGGAAACGTGATGGTACCTATTTCTCCTCCTTACACGAGGCATCACAACAACGTATCACCAGATAACGCCGGTCAACTGTTATTTGTGTATGGGAAATCGGTTGGAAACTTTCCTCGTGTCAGCACGTTGTAGGTGTCGCCACCGGCGCCAACGTTGTGTGAATGCTCTGAAAAAGCTGATCATTTGCATATCACAGCATCTTCTTCCTGTCGGTTAAATTTCGCATCTGTAGCACGTCATCTTCGTGGTGTAGCAATTTTATTGGCCTGTAGTGTACAATAACTGGACCACACCATATCCACAAAAATCATTCTCGAGGCATTCACGAAACATAACTCTGTTATCGGATTGCCCCTTCACGTACAGCGTGCTTCACCCGTTTCCAATCATCCAGCAACCTGGGGTATCGCTGTTTACACCACGTCTAGCGCAGCTTATCGTTGGTAATAGAAATGTGTAGCTTACGATTCACTGCTCGACGGCTGTACCCTCATCGTTGTAACTCCCTGTGCGCGATCTTTGTGCTAGCTGCCCTGCTGCTAATACTTTGGAGGTCTGTCTGGACTTGGTTTATCGGTAATCGATCGTTCACAATTCCACTTCACAGTCTCATCACCAACATTGACTTGAGCAACTTTAGAGCTGTAAAAGGGCTGTAACATCCCTGAAGGATTTGTTACTCAGCTGACATCCAGTAGGTAGTGGACTACCTACTGGGCCTTCTGAGCGTCTCATTAAGTTATTACTGTTTCTCTATTAAGAACAAAATACCCTCCATCTCCTTTTATGCTGGTGAATCTGCTTTTCACGCCATCTAGTGGTCACTTTCTCCATTACGCAGCTGTCTGTATACTTTTGATCACATAGCGTAAACTGACTCATCCGAGTGCCATATATATAGTGCCTGCCCTTAAATATCTGCAGGGTTGCTTGCACAATAATTTCTACAACATATAGGATTCAAAAATGGTTCAAAGGCTCTGAGCACCATGGGACTTAACATCTGTGGTCATCAGTCTCCTAGAACTTAGAACTACTTAAACCTAACTAAGGACATCACACACATCCATGCCCGAGACAGGATTGGAACATGCGACCGTAGCGGTCACGCGGTTCCAGACTGAAGCGCCTAGAACCGCACGGCCTCACCGGCCGGCTACAACATCTAGGATATGGACTATGAAGTCAATTCTTAGTTGTCAGAGATCGTTGAGAATAATGTCTATTGGTACACCATAGTATAATGTTTCAGCTGCTATTGTTACATTTGCAGTAGTGAAATAAATTATCATGCCTCAGACATCGCCTGTCGAAAATATTGTCTTTCATTAAAATAAAGTGGCTGGAACTGGGGGTTACTACATAGCCTAATTCTGAGTGACATAAAAAACACCATTGTGACTGACGTCAGACATGGCAGTGTATTGTCATAGAACACTCTCGAACTCTCAAAAAAAGAAATGTAAATGTCGTGTGACTAGGGCCTCCCGTTGGGTACACCGTTTGCCGGGTGCAAGTCTTTCGATCTGACGACATTTCGGCGACTTGCGTGTCGATGGGGATGAAACGATGTTGATTAGGACAACACAACACCCAGTCTCTGAGGGGAGAAAATCTCCGACCCAGCCGGGAACTGAAAGCAGGCCCTTAAGATCGACTTTCAGTCGCGCTGACCACTCAACTACCGGGGACAGAGGATAAACGAAATATAAGACCTTATGTATCGTATGTTGAAAGTTAGTTAGTAAAAAACTCAAGTTTGTAAACAGTAAATTATGACAAATCAAACGGTAAAAACAACTTTTCTATCGGATTATGGGTATAAAAGATATTCTCAGACAAATTCTGTGTGTGTGCATCAGAATCAGGGCGGTGATATCAGGCGCGAATGTCGGGCGTTGGCGTGCCCTACGGCTATGACGTTGTACATGTTTAGGCGAGCTAACCGGCCACACACTGCTGGTACGAGGTGAGGTGAATTTGTTGTACAGTTAAGCACCGCCGGGGCCAAGGCTTTAGGGCACACTGCAATAGGTCCGGCGAGGTGTTCAGTACTGCCGAGCCCAGGTACAAAAGACGAGCAGCGAAGCCAAGGAACGGGTGAATCCCAAAGCTTGGAGTATGGACGGCTGATGCTCACATGGCCTTTGTGCAGGAGGTGCACCACAAATGGCAGGGTGTCAGAGAATCTTCAAGATGGCTAAGTTACAGCTGTTTGAGATTCGACAATAACTCACAGTCGGATAGTTTTGAACATGACTGCTTGCTTCAGTGACAGTTTATAAATTTAAATTGAAGCAAATAAGCCCTCAGTCACAACTTTTTTGTCTTATTAACCAGGTTTCAACACTTCTAAGAGTGCCTTCATCAGAATTTAGACATTTAAAGTGGTCTATTACATAATTACAAATTTGTGGGAAGACAAAAAATTTTTATATGAAAAAGTGTAAGAACTGACTAACAATACAAGACAGAGACAGTACTTACTTGTCAAGTATACAATAAATAACAGGCCAGAAGGGCTTTAGTCACAAAATACTTAAAAGGAATGTGTGAAGGCGAGCCTCTGAGGGCTGCTCATACCTGTACAGCCACAGGTTGCAACGGACTGAGGCGTCCGCGTTAACAAGCGCGGCAGGTGAACATGACATTGCAGCGAGAGCGCCATCTAGTAGCCGCAGGTACAACTTGGCTACTTAACATTCAAACGTAGACAGGCGAAAATTATAAAGAATATTGTTCAGTACATAATGTAATGGGCAATATTTTGTTTAACAGTGGCAGATAAAGTAACATTTTGTCTACATCAGGTCTTAGAAGTACAGTTTGAAGCATAAAAACGTCATTATAAAAAATACAGAAAGGGCTGAATGACACAGCCTGCAGAAAACGACATAACAAGAAATACAGCCAATAAACATTTTAATAAATGAAAATTTATGAGATGATTTAGATGGAAAAAAGACATTTTAGTGAACTGCACGAGGAGACCCGAAATTAAATGTCAAGTAACGGCTTTATACCGTTGAAGAAATTTTTGTTACGCAACTGCAGCTGCTCATTGAGAATGAGGCTATCATTTCGAGAAATATGTTTAAAAGAGTCTAATTCTTCAAGAATATCTAGTCTACGCCCTTTCTTCTCGGTGTGCAAGATATCGGAAATAGCTTTAGGCGCGTGACCTGCAGTCAGAAGATGGTCGGCAAAAGACCAATTTTCGGGGCTAGTGCAATTTTTTTTAAAGAAGGTGTTCTTTATATCTGGTTGCAAAGGCATGTCATGTTTGTACTATGTAGTAAGAAGAGCAGGTATTGCAGAAAATCATATATACGCCAGAACTTTCTAAAGGGGAAAGAATCGATTTTAAATTATGAATGAAGTTTTTTTCGAGCTTTTATTTTAGAAAAGGCACCGTTTCAGTTGTATTTATTGCGCAGAAGTCATTGGATCTGACAGGAGATGGGCCCCAGGAAAAGAATAGAAAAATATTGTTTTGGGTACGATTCAATTACAGAGGTGCCGAGGGTAGAAATTCTTTTAACAATTTTCTTTCTGAGAATGTCGTCTACTATGCCAGGTTTATACTCGTTATTAACTGCTATCGTTTTGAGTAAACTGATTTCGTCGTTGAACTTTTCTTTCGAAAGTGGAATGGAAGTAGCTCGGTGAATAGCAGAGTGAAAGTAGGCGGTTTTATGAGACTGTGAATGCATAGAAGACGCAGGAACGATCTGATCAGAATATGTTTCTTTACGAAAAATATTGAATAAGATTTTATTTTCTTCTACTGTAAGCATCAAGTCAAGAAAGTTTAATTGGCAGGCCTCGTTTTCAAGTTCGATGGTGAAAGATATTTTATCATGAAGTTTAAACTGAGACCGAAGGGGCTGAGGTTTCATGTTAATATGCATTTTCTTCTAAAAAGGTTTAATTAGATATTTTGCGTTATTGATAGCTGACCTAACTTCTTTTTGTAATTCAAGAGTGGGATCCTCATGCTGTCCCGAAACATTATTTTCACTAAAAAAAATCTAAGGTTTTGGAAATATATTCAGAATTGTAAGCAATAACTAAAGAGCAGCCTTTATCAGACTTAGTTACTAGAGCAAATCCTTCTTTAAGTTTATTATTAATGGAATTAACCAATTTTCTATCGTTATACATAACGTTATGAAGAGTGGCTGAATTTTTGCTAAGAAAAAATGGTTCAAATGGCTCTGAGCACTATGGGACTTAACTGCTGAGGTCATGAGTCCCCTAGAACTTAGAACTAATTAAACCTAACTAACCTAAGGACATCACACACATCCATGCCCGAGGCAGGATTCGAACCGGCGACCGTAGCGGTCACGCGGTTCCAGACTGTAGCGCCTAGAACCGCTCGGCCACTTCGGCCGGCTTTTGCTAAGAATGTTAGCTACATCATAAGCAATGCATTATCTGTTTTTTACAATCAAGACCAATTTTTAGATCGACAAGCATTTTTGCAATCACATTTTTGTCAGACAAGTTGGGCATGACATTGTACTTCAACCCTTTTTCCAGCAAGACAATTTCATTCATTAGTTTTATTTAGAAATCTTTTACAAAACAAATGATTGATTTTTTAAAGTGCTTTACTGGAATTTTTCACCAGGAAACAGACAAAAAAGCTTACTAAGTTTCTTTTCATGCTTACACGTTATGCCTTGCTTACAAATGTGTTTTTTTTCTGGTCTGTATACCTTCATAATGGAGAAGGGTTGCAAGTATATTTGCTGACCAGTAAATTACTCGCTTCCCACGCCCGGGTTCCCGGGTTCGATTCCCGGCGGGGTCAGGGATTTTCTCTGCCTCGTGATGGCTGGGTGTTGTGTGATGTCCTTAGGTTAGTTAGGTTTAAGTAGTTCTAAGTTCTAGGGGACTGATGACCATAGATGTTAAGTCCCATAGTGCTCAGAGCCATTTGAACCATTTGAACCAGTAAATTATGCTGGTTAAAGACAGTCTCGTCGGCACACACTAGCCGCAAGAGGGGAAGGAATAGTACAACAAATTATGTATGAGCCCATTTTCATCATAAAAGTTTGTTTAAGGTGAGCTGTCATATACCATTCCTTGGAGAGCACTTGATTGTTCATCAACAACTGTCATAACGTGTTTGGTCAAATAGCCGTCGCCATATTCTGTCATAAAAATGAAAGGGAATTTAAAATCTTGACATTGTTTGGGAGTGTCTTAACAGGGGAATCGCAGATCACAACACATAAGAAAGCAAAAGCAGGCATTTCTCTGCAGTGTCCACCGGAAATATTGGTAGACGGCTGTACTTATTACTATATTCCTATATTCTTGAAGGTTTGTAATTAGGCTTTCAAGCTTCTGCCAGTTTAGATTTTTGAGTGTCTCCGTGACGTCCTACTCCAGTCAAACAAACCTTTGTAGTGGTTAATAAAAAAGAAAAAGAGAAGATAAGAAAAGGTTGAAAATGTGGGAGAAAATGGTGAATGAAAAGGGGGTTTTAAAATCGTTAATGACCGTGAAAAAGGAAAAGAATGAAATGCAAATCGGACTTCGTATTACAGAAAAGCTATCAGACTTCGTGATTCGGAAAAGCTATTGTTGGGGTGGTCCTTGTGGCGTTTCTGACCAAAAGTCAAACCAATTTCCACTAAAAAAATTATTTGAAAGAGAACAGATATTAAAAAAATGTGATTAACAGGGAAATGGCGTAGATAAGAGTACATTCATTACCATGTTAATATGTCTTCTCTCTTGCGGTGTTCAGGTCTTGTTCTCCAACAATCTCCTGCTTCATTTCTGCATAAAAAAGTCGTAGCTGCTCCAAAATCTTCCAGTAAATTTCATCGTCCACGAATTACTAATGTCTACGAATGAATACCATCTTGATATTGAATGCAATGTATTTTTCGGCTGCTTCCGTCCTCCAAATTTCATACAAGCTTCCACAATACTACATGTCTGCACATCAATAAGTTTTTACGTCTGAATCATACCAAGACTAGCGAATAAGTGAAGTTAAGCTTTCGCTCTCAAGAGACAATAGCGGGTAGAAAACAAAAAGGGTTACAATTTTTGTACCTTCATTTTCTTATAAATATTTTCTCTGCCGTCGAGCGCTCATACAGTTGCGACGGCATAATTTATATCTGAGGGAACGAGTGTAGCGCGGCGAAATTCAAAGTCACGCTACAACTCGAAACCTTTCATTGGTACCAATACCCCCCGCCATGCGCTGTATAGCAGACTTGAGAGTATATGCGCAGCCGGACATTAAAATTTCTTTCTTCCTTATTCCCGTTAGAGGATACGGTGGCGTAATTTTCTCACCTTTGTGGGGCGAAAGGCTGATGACCACATTCGTACAGAAACTCGCAGGGGACAGTTCTTTCCTGATGGAGGTAACATAAAATTCATGAGTGTCGAAAGCATTCCCTGTCAACGGCTTATAAAGCTCAGGAACTGAAAGGAAATGGGCGTGAAATATCTTTCTTCCTCTTCTTCCACTTCTTCTTCTTCAAGACCAGCGCGCATGTCATCTGCAGCCAGCAGCTGGTATCTTCACATTCACACGACGAAGCAAGAGTCCCCACCGACGCGGCCGTAGACCGACACCTGGTTGTTACGGGCCTGTGGTCGCCGGCTGTAAATCTGCTGAATTGCCGGGCTTGCATCATCCGGTGACGGACGTTTTTCTCTTCTCACGAAACATGTTAATGAGCGATGGACTGCCTTTACAGCAGCACATAAAGCAGTTTCTTAAGTGGCCACATTTAAGAGCCCTTATTCGGCCCCAGACTTGAGATACAGCAGTGGTTGTCCAAAATTTATACTGCCGCGGACTCTTTGAATTGCTGCGGCTCATGATGCAATGTGGTCGCTTCTTACTTTCGGTATTTTATTTTTTATGTTTTTTGCGAAAGAATGCTGTGCTCCAAAGCGGGTGCGAAGACCACATCAGTATCCCGTTGCAACCGTAATACTCGGCGGTATAATTTGGAGTGTTTGTGTTTTGCATTGCTACAGTTATTTCAAATGTCGGTCATTTGCTTCATCAGTTTCAGATTAATGTAGCTACTCCTTCACCACTGATTTCTGTATTTAAACTGCGAAAGTCGATATGTTCTGTATAGCGATGAGGACGAGGTACCTGGTGTATTCGCTCACGTATACATAGCGCGAAGGAGATTTCCAAATGTGTCGCGCTGTAGTCACCTAGCAATCGAGTGGTCAGTGCGACAGACTGTCAATCCTAAGGCCGGTATTCCACTATCAAATTTCTTTGTCAAAGATTTCATCAAAGATGTGTTCAAATATTCCGTCAAATATATTCGACAAAGATCTTTGACGTAGCGCTAGAAGGGGTATTACACTGCCATCATATTTTTCGTCAAAGTTCAAGATGGCTGACAACAACAACTTGATATTAACCGCAGCAGTTGCATATACCACAATTGCAACATGCGGAAGAGAAACGGGGAAAAAAAGGAAACATACTTGGGTGAAGCCGTCGGTTTTACGACGACACGATAAAAGCATTGCCGGCCGCGGTGGCCGTGCGGTTCTAGGCGCTGCAGTCCGGAACCGCGGGACTGCTACGGTCGCAGCTTCGAATCCTGCCTCGGGCATGGATGTGTGTGATGTCCTTAGGTTAGTTAGGTTTAAGTAGTTCTGAGTTCTAGGGGACTGATGACCTAAGATGTTAAGTCCCATAGTGCTCAGAGCCATTTGAACCATTTTTTTTTTTTTTTATAAAAGCATTCAACAAAACTTGTTACGTGAGCTTATAGTGGAGGACGTAAAGTCGTACATCAATTACTTAAGAATGGATGAGCATACATTTCTGTATGTGCTCAATGAAGTGTATCATCACATCATAAAGCACAATATTCACCTAAGAACTGCTACATCTGCAGAAGACAGGCTCACTGTAACACTCCGATTCCTTGCTACAGGAGAGCCTCATCAGCTTCATACATCTCTATTAATTTTGTAGTTGTCGGCACACACCAATTGTATTTACCGGCAATGTTTATAAAAACACTACAGACGACAGAATGCTGCAACGATGCTAGTGCTCCATGTGGTAACATGTCGCATTGCAGTGAACAGAAGACAAGCGACTTCTTTGATCAAATCTACAGCGAGGCCCTAGAATTGATGAAATATTGGACGACATTTGACAAAGTTTCCTATTACACCATCAAATATCTTTGACAAAGATATTGGACAAAGAAATTTGATAGTGTAATACCGGCCTAAGGACCCGGGTTCGATTCCTGGCAGGGTCGGAGATTTGCTCCGCTCAGGGACTGGGTATTGTGTTGTCCTAATCATCATCATTTCATAGCCATCGACGCGCAAGTCGCCGAAGTGGCATCAAATCGAAAGACTTAGACCCGGCGAACAGTCTACCCGACGGGAGGCCCAAGTCACACGACATTTACATTTACCTAACAATCAACAGTAATTGTTTTCGTCACACCACCTTCAGACACACGTCACTGCGCTACAAATTTTAATTTCTAACACTGAA
This sequence comes from Schistocerca nitens, assembly GCF_023898315.1. Classification (NCBI taxonomy): domain Eukaryota; kingdom Metazoa; phylum Arthropoda; class Insecta; order Orthoptera; family Acrididae; genus Schistocerca; species Schistocerca nitens. The sequence goes on along the minus strand of NC_064620.1, from coordinate 115,967,918 downwards.
TATGTTTCGGACAAAAATCCATCTCGTAAATAGGTGCAGGTAAAATACCAATGGCAGAGAACTTACATAATACAATAAATGTAAGAGAACCTACATCAACTTGATAGTCTTTTAACCAGCCCGCGGTCTCCGGTATGCTGATGAGACGTGTGTATTCTGTACTTCACTGAATAACTATAACTGTTGCAATGCCAGGAACAGTTTGTTGGTTATCGAGCAACTGAGCATACCGTACAACAACGATCAGAAACAAATCCTGTATTCAAGCAAGCTAATGTAGTGTAGTCTGCGAAAGTTTTAATTCATTACGTAATTGTAATTAATATGCTTATGCCTGTGCAAATATTAGGAATTTTTATCTGTTTAGTTGAAAATGGCATTATGTAACATTTACCGACAGGTGTTTACCCTGTAACAATAAATGCACACCGGGAAGCACAAATGAAAACGCCTTGATAATAACGTCAGTGAAATTTCATTGCTCATGTATTGCTTTACAGTCAGTGAAAACCGATACAGATTAGGCACTGAAATGAAATGATCGTATGGCATTGTTGGCCGGGAGGCCACATGCGGGAAAGTTTGGCCGCCGTATTGCAAATCCTTTTTAGTTGACGCCACTTCGGCGACTTGCGAGTCAATGATGATGAAATGATGATGAACACACAACACCCAGGCATCACGAGGCAGAGAAAAATCCCTGACCCCGCCGGGAATCGAACCCGGGACCCCGTGCGCGAGAAGCGAGAACGCTACCGCAAAACCACGAGCTGCGGACAGATTAGGCACTGGTGACACGTAACACGGTATGTGCTGAGCAGCGTCACTCACAATTACGTCGGTCTTTAGATTTTAAGGAGCAATACCAACGATTAACTATTATTCCACGCCAGATTTTACAGTTAAGCTCAGTAAGATTGTACAAATAGCAGCAATCACAACAGACAACGCCGAAATACACTGAGCGCTAAAGAAACTTGTATAGCCATGCGTTTTCAAATACAGCGACACGTAAACAGCGAGAATATAGCGCTGCGGTCGGCAACGCCTATATAAAACAAGTGTGTAGCGCCGTAGTTCGATCGGTTACTGCTGCCACAGTGGCAAGTTCTCAAGATTAGTGAGTTTGAACGTGGTGTTATAATCGGCGCACGAACGATGGGACACAGCAACCCCAATGTAGCGCTGAAGTGGTGATTTTCCAGTACGACCATTTCACGAGTGTACCGTGAATATACTGACCCTACGACTTATCTTAGAAGAAAGATTAAGGAAAGGCAAACCTACGTTTCTACCATTTGTAGACTTAGAGAAAGCTTTTGACAATGTTGATTGGAATACTCTCTTTCAAATTATGAAGGTGGCAGTGGTAAAATACAGAGAGCGAAAGGCTATTTATTATTTGTACAGAAAGCAGATGGCAGTTACAAGAGTCGAGGGACATGAAAGGGAAGCAATGGTTGGGAAGGGAGTGAGACAGGGTTGTAGCCTATCCCCGATGTTATTCAATCTGTATATTGAGCAAGCAATAAAGGAAACAAAAGAAAAGTTCGGAGTAGGTAATAAAATTCATGGAGAAGAAATAAAAACTTTGAGGTTCGCCGATGACATTGTAATTCTGTCAGAGACAGCAAAGGACTTGGAAGAGCAGTTGAACGGAATGGACAGTGTCTTGAAAGGAGGGTATAAGATGAACATCAACAAAAGCAAAACGAGGATAATGGAATGTAGTCGAATTAAGTCGGGTGATGCTGGGGGAATTAGATTAGGAAATGAGACACTTAAATTAGTAAAGGAGTTTTGCTATTTGGGGAGCAAAATAATTGATGATGGTCGAAGTAGAGAGGATATAAAATGTAGACTGGCAATGGCAAGGAAAGCGTTTCTGAAGAAGAAAAATTTGTTAACATCGAGCATAGATTTAAATGTCTGGAAGTCGTTTCTGAAAGTATTTGTATGGAGTGTAGCCATGTATGGAAGTGAAACGTGGACGATAAATAGCTTAGACAAGAAGAGAATAGAAGCTTTCGAAATGTGGTGCTACAGAAGAATGCTGAAGATTAGATGGGAATATCACATAACTAATGAGGAGGTATTGAATACAATTGGGGAGAAGAGTATCTTGTGGCACAACTTGACTAGAAGAAGGGACCGGTTGGTAGGACATGTTCTGAGACATCGAGGGATCACCAATTTAGTATTGGAGGGCAGCGTGGAGGGTAAAAATCGTAGAGGGAGACCAAGAGATGAATACACTAAGCAGATTCAAAAGGATGTAGGTTGCAGTAGGTACTGGGAGATGAAGAAGCTTGCACAGGATAGAGTAGCATGGAGAGCTGCATCAAACCAGTCTCAGGACTGAAGACCACAAATGGCTCTGAGCACTATGGGACTCAACTGCTGAGGTCATTAGTCCCCTAGAACTTAGAACTAGTTAAACCTAACTAACCTAAGGACATCACAAACATCCATGCCCGAGGCAGGATTCGAACCTGCGGCCGTAGCGGTCTTGCGGTTCCAGACTGCAGCGCCTTTAACCGCACGGCCACTTCGGCCGGCCGACTGAAGACCACAACAACAAACAACCGTGAATATTAGAAATCCGATGATACATCAAATCTCCGACATCACTGCGGCCCGAAAATGGTCCTGCAAGAACGGAACCAACGACGACTGAAGAGAACCGTTCAACGTGACAGAAGTGCAACACCTCCGAAAATTGCTGCCGATTTCAATCCTGGGCCATCAGCAAGTGTCAGCGTGCGAAGCATTCAACGAAACATCATCGATATGGGCTTTCGGAGACGAAGGCCCACTCGTGTACCCTTGATGACTGCATGACGCAAAGCTTTACACCTCGCATGGATCCGTCAACACCGACATTGGAGGGTTGATGACTGGAAACATATTGCCTCGTCGGACGAGCCTCGTTTCAAATTGTATCAAGCGGGTGGACATGTACGTGTATGGAGTCAACCTCATGAATCCATGTCAGCAGGAAACTCTTCAAGCTCGTGGAGCCTCTGTAATAATGAGGGGCGTGTGCAGCTGGAGTGGTATTGGACCCCTGATACAACCAGATACGACTCTGACAGGTGCCACGTACGTAAGCATCCTGTCTGATCACATGCATCGATTCATGTCCATTGTGCATTCCGACTGACATGGGAAATCCAACATGACAATGCGACAGCCCATACGTCCAGAATTGCTACAGAATGGCTCCAGGAACACTCTTTCGAGCTTAAACACTTACGCTGGCCGCCAAACTCTCAAGACATGAACGTTATTGAGTGTATCTGGGACGCCTTGCAACGTGCCGTTCAGAAGAGATCTCCACCCAGTCGTACTCTTACGGATTTATGGAAAGCCATGCAGGATTCATGGTGTCAATTCTCTCCAGCACTACTTCAGACATTAGTCGCGTCCATGCTACTTCGTGTTGCGGCACTTCTGCGTGCTCTCGGGGCCCCTACACGGTATTAGGTAGGTGTACCAGTTTCTTTGGCTCTTCAGTGTAATTTGGGCCAAATTTACATATTACGTAAAATATACGGAACAGTTTCATTTTAATTTCTCTACACAGTTCCAATATTTTGAAGTTCATCGCAATATCCATTAAATTTCTTTCTCAAACAATTATACAATACATTTTTCATATTACAATGAATGATGGACTTCAGTTAATTGTCGCTGCGTCTATTTCAATGGATTAGCCAAATTTAAGTTTTAATGGCAAGGGAATTTATGTTATTTTGATTCAAATAACATATCTTTTAACAATGTTTCTCTTGGTATAATGATGACAGGAAAAGATCCTACTGATGGTTGATGGCTTGGGTAAGTCATTGACACTATAGGCTATTTACAATTTACCAGAGACCACTATAATGTTCGAAAATATTAAGCCTACGATGCTGGCAAGTCTTTCAAAATACTACACTGCTAAAAGACACAGTACTGCTTTGTGATGAGTTGTTGGTGGTGCCGCGTATTACATCCTGTGGCAACAATAATTGGCAACAGGATCTTTCCTTAGTAACGAGCAAATTGTGAGAATTGGCATGCTACTCTCTCACTTTAACAACATTGTAAGTCAGATTAACATTCATATTTCAAGATGTGGTCTCGGTGTTCTCCGATACTACATTTTTCTACATGAGGAAATTGTGGGCAGAATGTTTTTGTAACTGCATGTGTAGCCTGTAGAGATCTTGTATCAAGGGGGCCATAACGGAGGCGACCAAGAACGGGGGGTTAAACGAATTGGGGTCCATAAATGCTGAGCGCAGCGACCTAGCCAAGAGAGTGATTCTGGGAAACAGTGTTCTGTGGTTCTTACCTGCAGAGGGACTTCTGGCCAAATCACTCTCCTCCTTCCACTTAGGGTTGGGCAGAAGGGCGCTGGTTTGCAAAACATATTACTTGGGCCAAGAACCAGTCCAGATGGCTGAGAAAGGGCGGAGGAAGCAATTTGAGTGAGACTGTTGTAAACTGAGCTTTTGTGCTATTGGTAGGAAGGTCATAAAACAACGCGTATTCTCATGTTAGAAGCTGAGACGGCACGGACAGGGCATCTGGCGTGCATGTCTAGTGGAAGCAGGACTGTAACACCCCCGCCTCCCACCTGACACCAGGAATTCATTAGGTTGTTTTAGTGACTGGAAGAAACATATACAGGGTGATTCACCTAACATTACCGCTGGATATATTTCGTAAACCACATCGAATACTGACGAACCGATTCCACAGACCGAACGTGAGGAGAGGGGCTAGTGTAATTGGTTAATGCAAACCATACAAAAATGCACGGAAGTATGTTTTTTAACACAAACCTACGTTTTTTAAAATGGAACCCCGTTAGTTTTGTTAGCACATATGAACATATAAACAAATACGTAATCATTGCCGTCTGTTGCATTATAAAATGTTAATTACATCCGGAGATATCGTAACCTAAAGTTGACGCTTGAGTACCACTCCTCCGCTGTTCTATCGTGTGTGTCGGAGAGCACCGAATTACGTAGGGATCCAAAGGGAACGGTGATGGACCTTAGGTACAGAAGAGACTGGAACAGCACATTACGTCCACATGCTAACACCTTTTTATTGGTCTTTTTCACTGAGGCACATGTACATTACCATGAGGGGTGAGGTACACGTACACACGTGGTTTCCGTTTTCAATTACGGAGTGGAATAGAGTGTGTCCCGACATGTCAGGACAATAGATGTTCGATGTGGTGGCCATCATTTACTGCACACAATTGCAATCTCTGGCGTAATGAATGTCGTACATGCCGCAGTACATCTGGTGTAATGTCGCCGCAGGCTGCCACAATACGTTGTCTCATATCCTCTGGGGTTGTAGGCACATCACGGTACACATTCTCCTTTAACGTACCCCACAGAAAGAAGTCCAGAGGTGTAAGATCAGGAGGACGGGCTGGCCAATTTATGCGTCCTCCACGTCCTATGAAACGCCCGTCGAACATCCTGTCAAGGGTCAGCCTAGTGTTAATTACGGAATGTGCAGGTGCACCATCATACTGATACCACATACGTCGACGCGTTTCCAGTGGGACATTTTCGAGCAACGTTGGCAGATCATTCTGTAGAAACGCGATGTATGTTGCAGCTGTTTGGGCCCCTGCAATGATGTGAGGACCAATGAGGTGGTCGCCAATGATTCCGCACCATACATTTAACAGTCCACGGTCGCTGTCGCTCTACCTGTCTGAGCCAGCGAGGATTGTCCACGGACCAGTAATGCATGTTCCGTAGATGCACTGCCCCGTGGTTTGTGAAACCCGCTTCATCGGTAAACAGGTAGAACTGCAACGCATTCTCTGTTAATGCCCATTGACAGAATTGCACTCGATGATTAAAGTCATCACCATGTAATTGCTGATGTAGCGACACATGAAACGGGTGAAAGCGGTGACGATGCAGTATGCGCATGACACTAATTTGACTCAGTCCACCGGCTCTCGCAATGTCCCGTGTACTCATGTGTGTGTTCATGGCAACAGCAGCTAACACACCAACTGCACCCGCTTCTCCTGTGACGGGCCTGTTACGGACCCGTTTGCGTGCTACGATCATACCTGTTGCATACAGTTGGCTGTAGATGTTTTGCAATGTGCGGCACGTTGGATGCTCTCTGTCCGGGTACCGTTCTGCATACACCCTGCAGGCTACAGCTGCATTTCGTCGACACTCGCCATAGATGAGTATCATCTCCGCCTTTTCAGAGTTCGAATACACCATGGTCACAGTTCCTACAACACTACACTATCACAGACGTCTGGTAACACGGTGTACTACAGTTGGTCTGCGTGCGGAGACGAATGCAGAATAACAATAGCAGCAAGCGCTACATGCGGACACTGCGACAGCTAGACCAAACCACAACAGTGCACTACAGCCACACTCGTAAACACGGTCGTCATCGTAAACATGTCCCTGCAGATGCTGCTCGCCGACCGTGGCCCGTGTTTGTTACAACACGCAACTGAACGTCGGAGGTTTCAAGCGTCAACTTTAGGTTACAATATCTCCGGATGTAATTAACATTTTACAATGCAACAAACGGCACGATTACGTATTTGTTTATATGTTCAGATGTGCTAACAAAACTAACGTGGTTCCATTTTAAAAAACGTAGGTTTGTGTTAAAAAACATACTTCCGTGCATTTTTGTATGGTTTGTATTAAACAATTACACTAGCCCCTCTCCTCACGTTCGGTCTGTGGAAACGGTTCGTCAGTATTTGATGTGGTTTACGAAATATATCCAGCGGCAACGTTAGGTGACTCACCCCGTATTTCGGGCGGACGACTGTCTGGGAAGGTTAACAGCCTTCTTTCAGGAACCTGAAATGGTCTGCCCAGAAAGATTAGATCACTCCATAAATGAGGGACTGTGGTCAGGTTTAGGTAGACGATTTTTGCCAAAACGTGACCATGCTTACCATGAGAGCGACGCCTCTCTAGACTAAAATCGTCTTTTTGCAGCCAAGAGAGATTTGGAGTCGCTGATTGGCTCATCTCATGATGCGCAAAGTAGAGTCCTGCTTGCCCATTGTGGTAACCCCTGTGCTGTGTCTGGATTGGCTACCAGGCCAACAATGCCGGGATGGTTCCTCTGAAAGGGCACGGCCGACTTCCTTCCCCATCCTTCCCTAATCCGATGAGACCGATGACCACGCTGTCTGGTCTCCTTCCCCAAAACCAACCAACCAACCAACCAGGCCATCAGAACAGTCAAGAGGGGAGATTTAATGAGTAGAGTATAGTTCTAGAGGTTTGTGCAACGTGAATGCGGTTTCGTTTTGCTAATTCGGCTGCTGTTCCTAGGCGTGGTGAATATTGATAGGGTTCGTCGAGGGACTTTGTCTTCTGTCCTCCCATGGTGGAGAACTTCAGGGTCTGTATCTTGTGGTGGACTAAGAGCCTTTGGCAGTTTCCAACTGTACCGACAGTGAAACTGCTTATCATCTCGCACATAATCGTGTGTCACGAGGGTGAAGTTATTGGTCCCGAGTTGGCCGTCTGACGTTTGACAATTCCAGCATGCACCGTCATGCCTGGGAGTCAAGTTGGTTTGGTCAGACCAGCGAACGGGTGCATCTCACACTGAAATGTGGTGGGATTTCTGGGCTCTGACAGGGAAGTTTCTCGTGTTATGATAATCAGAGCACCAGATCGACAAGTTTGCCTAATTTCGTGGACGCGTCAGAACATTACAGCTGCGGCAGAGACAGCTCCCCCCCACAGCACGCCGTTTCCTGCTGCCGCCTCAGTCAAGGTGAAAGGGTAACGCCCTGCTGCATCGACGTAGGGTTGTTAAATGATATTCACGGCTCAGTGTTCTCAGGTGAACCATAGTTTGTGGTATAGTTATTCGTAGTTGATTCCATTTGAACAGAACTAGGCCTCACGGTGGGTTCATGTAAACAAAGTCAGACTGCATTTTAAAATAGATTAATTCAGGGGAGAATTTGTATAACTTTCACCCCATTGCGTGCTTTACCTACCGAATACCATACCTTAAATGATTTGTGTTTGTCATTTTGTGTGTAAGATTTATCAGCTGGCTCTCCAGAAAGTTTTAATTACTAAGTGTTCAATAAAACTTGTCGTTATTTTCTAAAGTAAAATACGCCACTGTTCTCATTCATACTCCCTCAATGTTTTTATTTTGTAGTGATGGTACATGAGGACACCAGAAATTTAAGGTTCAATATTATCAAATTAGTTAATTTTATTATTAATTTGACTTTTGAAAGTGATTACCTGCACAGCACAACTAAAGTGCCAAGGGTAAATTCACTGCTTCTCATGTGAGTAGCACATGGCTCAAAATGGCTCTGAGCGGTATGGGACTTAACATCTTTGGTCATCAGTCCCCTAGAACTTAGAACTACTTAAACCTAACTAACCTAAGGACATCACACACATCCATGCCCGAGGCAGGATTCGAACCTGCGACCGTAGCAGCCGCGCGGTTCCGGACTGCGCGCCTAGAACCGCTAGACCACCGCGGCCGGCAGCACATGGCTTGAAAGTTATTCACAAGATAATATTCTTCTTAATGTAAAGATAAAAATAAAATCTAGCTTCACTTATAAATATAAATGTATGATTAAAGCAACCTCAGTTCGCGTCCCTTGACCAGGATCTCGAATAGTGGCACCTTTGTGAGGTGGTTAGTTCGTTATCTTGCGGAACTGATATGTCTTTTTTTCCGAAGTGAGACTATGGTACACTGAGAACATTTAGACTTGGGTTCGGCGCTTTTCTTGATATCTCAGAAATGTGTAGTATTTAATTCCAGTGCATGTATTGTTTGTGTCTTTTTTTTTTTTGTCTTGTCAGTGACTTCCGTGTCACTTGCTGTCTGATGCCGCGTCGCTGCTAAAAGATTTGTGCAAGCTTTTGTGGAAGAAATTCGACTATGGGAATGTGTAAGATACTTTACAGTAGGTTTTGTTTCAAGAGCTTAGGCATAAATTTGTACATTATTTAAAAGAAAATCAGACTAAAGTTGTGGCACGTGCTGCGTTAAAGTCGGAAAACGGAAGAAGCAATTGATCTGAACGCTTACGAGAAGCAAAGATCGTGTGTATAGTAGGAAAGGCTGCGCACTTTCGTTGTCCAAAGTGGAACACGGGTCAGCCATTGACGCAGACCAAGACAGAACGGTGGAAGAAGTTCATTTAATTCAGTCTCCAAACAGGTTGCGAATGTCAGATGCAGAATACTCAAATGATGAAGGTTCAGTCCACTCAGAAAATGAAAGTGAACATGACGTCGAGGCCGCAGGTCATGTAGGTTCTGTAAATACGGAAAGAGCTGCAGTCAGGGAAAGTAACAGTCCAACTTTGCAGACAAGGCGTCCTAAAGCAGTTTAGTCGCGTGCGTCTAGTCCGGGGTTAGTTGCTGGAAGTGCGCAATTTAAATCGATAATTCAGTTTATCAAGAGGCAGAGAACAGACAACAGGAAAGGGAAGAAAAGAGACGGCAGGAAGAAGACCAAAGACAGGATATCTTCATTAATGAAATTAGGGAGATTTAGAAACGACAAGACAAGAAGGAAAAGTGACTGGACGATGTAATGAAAGAGGGCTGATTAGTTTGTTGGAAACGTAAACCAGGCCAGGATTGAAGTGAAGGATGTAAACGCAGAGGTCGAAGACCTCAGGAAAAAGCCAGATGTGACGCGCGAAGTAGCGGTAGAGTCCAAACATGACGCTAGAACAGCCACATTAGTAGCACGAGACGCGCGAAAAAATGCCCAAATTCACGAGATCAGGCAGCGCCGGCAAAGGTCGACGTGAGCGCAACGAAGAAGGATACTTCTGCTCTCAAAAAGCAGATACAGAGTGTAGCTGAAAAGAGAAAAGAAGAAATGTTAGAAATCATAGATGAGCAAACGTGTATGACTACCCAGCAGAATGAACTGGCAGATGAGATGAGACAAATGTGCGAAAAGGTCGCTCGTGTAGAAATTCAGTCTGAAGCAACAGCACAACGCCGTGAATTTTTTGGTCACCTGGAATGTCAAAAACAAAATTTTGCAACTCAACTAGAAGCCTCATCCCCTGCACAGGCGGATACACAGCAGGAACGCTCTCTTACCGGGGTACGGTGCTAGGAAGAGTACACACAGTCAGTGGCGTGTAGCACACAAAGTACCGAGCCGGACCACAGTTGCGTACGACTCGTACGGAAACACTTCTACCTGAGTCTTATGACAAGAGATGGGGCTACAACAGCATTCGAGGATCGGTCAGCCGTGAAATCTTGGGCGTACGCGCGCCGGAATACAGAGAAAGTCCAGTGGCGCGAAATGATGAATGTTTTGACATAAAACATTTTCTCTCAATTCAGAATTTTCACGATTACAAAGAGAACTACAATTCATCACATTCCAAGTCATGGATTGCTCAGTATGATAGGGTACTACCCGAGTCATCGCCACTAATATACAAATTGGAATTTGTCTGTGGTTACCTGGAAGGTTCACTAGCAGAGCACATGCGTAGCGTTGCAGCTAACTCCTGCAGCTGTGGCGAATTCAGCAGGACACCCAAGAAAGGATTAAACAGGAGACTATGTCAGGGAAGAATTACGAAGCATCGGGGTGTCGCAGTCCGGTAAAGATTATCGAGACGCTTGTCAAAAACCATTACCTGGACCAGCCGTGTAGTGATAAGGGGATAATGCGCCACTGCTACGTGAGACTGCCATTGAGGTACCCGGAACTCATCATTGGTAAATGTAATGGCACAATATTGTCATTAAAAGGCGCCCTAAGAGAGCCAGACTTTGTCAAGCACGCATAAAATGCGATGGACCGACGGACACATAATGAACGACATTCGCAATGACGGACAAAACAAACAGAAAAAGGGTGACAAGAAACGAATACCAAAGCGAATGATTTAATAATGAGCCTCGGTCGAATGATAGAAGCAGACGGGGGATGTATGGTGGTAACTTTCAAAAAAACAGAAATGGCAACAGGAGGGAAAAGCAAAATTATAGCTAGTTCATGCAGCCAGTCTGGAACTCAGGGAAAACGTGGAATAATGGAGGGATTGGTAGGCGAAGTCCGCAATGATCACCAGAATGACGTATTGGAAATCAGACCAACTAACCCCTCAGCAGAAGTCCGCGTAGGACATGACAGACGGCCGGCCGGAGTGGACGAGCGGTTCTAGGCGCTACAGTCTGGAACCGCGCGACCGCTATGGTCGCAGGTTCGAATCCTGCCTCGGGCATGGATGTGTGTGATGTGCTTAGGTTAGTCAGGTTTAAGTAGTTCTAAGTTCTAGGGGACTGATGACCTCAGCAGTTAAGTCCCATAGTGCTCAGAGCCATTTGAAACTGACAGACGGACGCTGCGGCCTCAGCTTAAAAAAAAAAAAAAAAAAAAAAAAAAAAAAAATCGCACGTAATACCGGTATGGGCAACATTAACTTATTGGAGTATGAGGACATAGGTATATTATTACGTTAATGTTAAGAATCATTCGTTTCCATTACACTTATATAGTCATTTAGTGTTTTATTCTTTATTTTCTTGTACTTATACTTTTTGGATGATTTATTATAGTAGTTAGCGGATAAGATCTTCTTGTGTGACATCTGATCAAATGAGTTAGGCGTTTGTAGTTTTCTGCACAGCATTTTCACTTTGATACTTTACTGCACATTTGTAACGTACTGGTATTCTATCATGTTTCACAGATGGAAAATTATTTTGTGGATGGGAATATGCCGATTTCTCGCCAGAAACGTTTTGGATTCATAATAAAACTGGTTGGTTTAACACATGAACATTGCAATTAGCAGGTTGTCACGCCACAGCAAAGATATGTCTAGGAACAGAGTGAAAACTGCATTTTTGGTTCAGAAATAATTGAACAAGTCTTGAAGAGACAATTTCTCTTAGAATTCATCTTGGAATGCAGTAATCGTTTGATTTTCTTCCGTTCGTATTGTGTGTACTTGTCAGTGGAGCACGTCCACAGCCTGTTCCACCGTTTGCAGCGAGAAGGTGATAGTGGTGCCACAGAAGCTGATTTGCAATCCGATAGTGGATCTCGGCGTCATTTTTACCATGCCACTTATACCGATGGAGGTGTCTTGCGAGATCGACATGGGCTGTCCACGCCAGAGGCTTGCTGACGTTCAAGTATGTCTTTTTTTTTTTGCTGTGGTTCGATTATGGTTATTGCGAGTGAAGCTATGTGTTCTCGTTGGTGGTTTTCGAGTGTGGTTACACTTCTGGGAATCGCCTATGGTGCGATATTTTTTCGCTGGTTGCACTTTTCTGACTGTGGTTATTGCTTATTAATTATCGCCAGTAGTGTGATGATGTTTGCCTTTTGGTATTTCGATTGCGAATCACCAGCGCCAGAAGCGCGTCACCAGCGAAATTTTTCTTTATGCGGTGTGAGCACGTGGAGAACGAGTCATGGCGATACGTTTTTAGATGAATAGGAAGGAAATGGCGAATGGCACACATACAAGCGGAAGATAATCACAAATCCTTATGCACTACAAGTTATAAAAACTGCTATTTTATGTCTTTACAGCAGCTGTTATTTGCTGACATCTGCAGATCGATATCTTAGAGTTGTAGGTCAGCTTCAGAGAGAAAGTTGAATTCGTGCCATCTATCCTGACAGCACAGTAAGGAGTGTACAGATGGCATTGAACGGTATTCGATCCAGATTCTACGCCAGATGGCCGCATCAGCATCACCATCCAATAAGATGGCATCAGGAGAAGCATCAAAATCCAGATTAGTATAAAGCAGAAAGGGTTAGAGGTAGATGGCCTTGGTAATGGGTAAGATATAATTAGACATAAGTGTTGCATGGTGTGAGACTGCTTGAAGTATGAATGTGCAAGTTGTGTCGGCGTAGCATGAGTGGTGTTGGGAAACTAACAAAACAGTACACACACTGCAGCAGCACGCCTTCGTATCTAGAAAGTGGTTTATTTCTTTTAGGTAAGTGATTAATTATCAAAGATTATTAAAATCAAAAGAAATCTCTAAAGCATTGCAATTATTTTTAAGAAATCTTAGTAGTAACACTATTTAAATAAAAGAAAAAAATAAGGCATCTTTCAATCCTTTGCATTAATCGCATTGTAAAGTTTCAACTAAAAACAGTTCACATTTTTGTTATGATTTTCTATGTATGTGTTTTTGTAAACATTTATTGTAAAAACACGACACTAGATCATGCACTAAGTGGGCAGTGGCGCTCGTTAGTGGCGCGCCAGTCTCTTGGATGTCCATTATCGATCCTCCGATGTTTCTTATCTTTGCTTGCCTTGTTGTTTTCCGCATTCGTGGGGCGAGTGGCAGTTGACGTTTGCTTGGGCGGCCTGCTGAGACGCCGCGAGGTACGAGGTGGGAAGCAACCACGTATATGTGGAGTTGGTTGTATGCGGTCTGCCGGTTCAGGATGGTTGGTTCAAAAGGCTTTGAGCACTATGGGACTTAACTTCTGTGGTCATCAGTCCCCTAGAACTTAGAACTAATTAAACCTAACTAACCTAGGAACATCACACACATCCATGCCCGAGGCAGGATTCGAACCTGCGACCGTAGCGGTCTCGCGGTTCCAGACTGTAGCGCCTAGAACAGCTCGGCCACCCCGGCCGGCAGTTCAGGATGGAGGATATGTGTTGGCTGCCTGCCTGTCTGCTCTCCTGATTTTGCTCGCCGTGCCCTGCGACCGCCTAGCTTGGGTTGCTGCCTGGTGTATCCTACACGAGCCATACCGGACGTCCAGCAAAAGTTAAGTAGCCTTGTGTTTCTTTTAAAGAAAAGGAGCAAATGTAATAAGACTTTTGGTAACCAATTTTGGTGGCCTCTTAAGGTGGCCTTAGCGTTTACACTGCCTTTGGGGAGAGCTAATTCTTTTAAATTTAAATAGTTGGGGTTCCCTATCCTTTATTATCTTTTGGGGGTTTTATATGAATTTGGTCTTTGGGGTTCCTTCCTTGTGCTTGGTTAAATGTTTACTTGCGGGAAGTGACTCCTGGTTAAAACTCGGAGAAGGTGTTTGATGTTACTGCCGCCTCCGGCATTCGTCCTTTCAGTTAAGTGTTGCCATCCCTTCGAGCGACCTGGTGTCACTCCTCGTTAATTAATGCTGGTTTATGTGTACTTAATTTTGAATTGGCCATTTGAATTAATATTTTGGAGCGCAGTATAGCACTAAGGCAACCTCACTGTATGCCAACTTGTGCCCTGGTCTAGTACCTTAATTTTCAGTGGCACGAGTTAGCTCCACTACCAGTTTTACTGATGTGCTCCCTTCAAAATCTTGTCTTGTATAAGTTTGCCCCATGTGTGTCTGGGAACTCAGAGATGAGCTTTAGTGTGACTTCAGTGCTAGTCAGTTAATGGAATCTTCATTTTGGCTTGGCTTCCACTGAAGAGTTTGAGTGTAGTGTGTTTGATTTGTTATTCACTTAATAACTGTAAGTTTCTTTATTTAATGGGGAGCAAGACATTTAAAGACTGTTGGTATTAACTCCACTAGTTGCTGGGTGTTGCTAATTCGTTCCAAATGGCCTACTACTTATTCAATGGCAAGGGCGTTGATTAGTTGGTTACTGTGAGTACAAATTGACGCTATTTATTTGTTGCCAAAATTGTTAAAGTGTCTGTGTCGTGATTCAATCACTATCTACGTGTTTGAACTAAATTGATATAAACCTTACATTGCCTCCTTAAAATTTGTTGCCAGCAGAAACCCTTAAGAGAACTAAGTTTTGTCTCTGCTTATGTTAACCTATACTGGGAGCAAAATGTCTTGTAGTTAAATTTTGTCTTGAAATGTGTATTCTTTGATGTAATAAACGAGCAATAAAAGAAAAAAGCAAAGGGGCCTGGTCATTCCTATTGTGTCCATTTATAACACGTATCACTAAGGATTGTGCAGAGGATTTCAGCATTCCGAAGGAGACCTCTGGCTGGCTGTGACTGGGTTCTGGGCAGGTGCGCACGTCGAAGTGCGGATGGTGTGACGTAGCGAAACCTCGCCTGACGGGTGACCAACACCACGTGCAGCTGCCAGCTGCCAGGGCGATGTCACCACATGGTTGTTAACCAAGATGGGCAAACAGTTGACATGACAACACCGCATGGGAAAACCAGCAGTTTATCAGCTTATGGCGACCCTTCCCCTTCCGCCACCGCCCCTCGAGGTGACATGTCAGGCAGCCGGCTGATAAGAGTACACTGGGCGACAGAGGTGCGCACAGAGTCCCGCCCATCTCTTTCACTCATGCCAAAGGAGAGGGAAAGGAATTATTGGCGCTGCAGCACATCAGCAGGGGAGCCTCGCCCTCAGTCAGCACGTAACAGAGGCTCACCCCCTTGACATCTTGCGACTACCTGGGGCCACTACTGTTTGACACAAGAGTCTCGAAGGAGCGGGACTGAATGTAACGCTGCTGTCAACTAAAATGGCGGGACTAGCGAGCGCCGAACCGAGTGATTGATGTTTTCCAACACTCGCGACAACGCTGACGACTGCTGCTGGAAGACTATCTTCAACAAGAGCGACAGTGTGTCAGCTGCTGCCCCGTCTCTTGTCTGTCAATAGTCCAGATGCCTACCTGTTGCTGCGATGGCCAGGAGACAGGTCCTGCCACACATACCACTGCCACCAGTGGTGACGTTGAGTACACTTAGCACCAGCTCATTCTTCATAGCTGCCTCGTCCTACCTGTTACACACCTCATGAGTGTAGTGCTGTGTTTATTTGTCTGACTAATATAAAGTTAGTTTTTGGACCCCCTAAACACCCTTGACAATAGAGCAGTAGGAGACTTAACATATGCTTATGTCTTTTTTAATTTAATTTTTGTGAGCCTTGCTGTATTTATTTTATTTAGTTAAATTTAATTTTTCACTTTTCTTTTCTACTTTGTCGGTCATGAGGAAAACACCATTCTCGGGTATGTACTAGGGTACAAGGTACCTCTCATCTAAAATTTAAGATTGGCGAAAGATCACAGACAACAAACACACTAACATTCAAATCAGTCTTTGAAACTGCCTCATGCTTTTATTTTGTCTTTGTCATTTATGTAAGGTCTCACTATGTTTCACATGTCATTTAAATGTTGTATATTCCGTGTTAACACAATTTACACTGTTTTACTAAAAGAACAGAAAGTCACCTCACTATAAAATAAGGTTAACAGATGACACAAGTCGCAAGAGTGCAGACTTAACTTCCCTAGATTTGCTGAATGCTTGGATAGAATATATCATGTTATTTGTCTCTGTGGAGGACTGAATCATTGTGAATGATTGGGCAGGGGTAGCAAAATTTCTGAGGCAGAGAATACTCAATGCTCAATGATGAGTTATTTAAATGTCTGCGCGACCTTTCAACCTTTCAGTCATTGTATTTAGAGTTTGGAATGCATGTCAAAGACTGAGGATCCACAGGAACAATTATAACACACAGAAAATCATAAAACTTTTGCAGGCATGCAGCAGTGTGTGTGTGTGTGTGTGTGTATGACTCCTGGTTGAATGAGGTGTAGTATTCTTGCTTTTTGGTTGGTACAGCTGTGATGGTCTGTCAAGTGTTTCTCAAAGATCCAGTTAAAGGATCACAATCTCTTCTGCTCCGTGTCACACTAACATCTTTATTCAAGTGTGATACTTGCGATGCAGAAATTATTGTATAATGGAGAGGTAGTGAGAGGTCATGCACCTCTCTCTCATTTTAATAACATTGCCCACTCAGATTAACATTCGTATTTTAGGGCATGAGCTCGGTGTTCCCTGGTAGCACATTTGCTATGTGTAGTTAACGACTTTTTCTACATGAGGAAATTGTGATCAGAATGTTCTTGTAACTGCATTTGTAACCAGTAGAGGGCTTGCATCCGAGGGGCTGTAGTGGAAGCGACCAAAAACAGGGAACAAAACGAATTGGGTCCCGTAAATGTTGAGCGCAGCGACCTGGCCAAGCGAGTGATTCTGGGAAACATTGTTCTGTGGTTCTTACCTGCAGAGGGACTTCTGGCTGAAACTCTCTCCTCCTTCCACTTAGGGTCGGACAGAAGGGCGCTGGTTCGCAAAACATAATGCCTGGTCCAGGTGCCAGTCTGTCACAGAAGACAGCTAGATGGCTGAAAGTGGGTTGGTAGAAGCCATTTAAGAGAGACTGCTGTAAACTGAGCTTTTGTGCAAATGGTGGGATGGTCATGCGAAGATGAGGCTTGCTCCCACAGAGTTGGAATCCCTGTGCTGTGTATGGATTGGTTATCAGGTCATCAGAACAGTCAAGGAATGATTCAATGAGTAGAGGATAGTTCGATTGGTTTCTACAATGTGTTGGCGGTTTCGTTTTGCTAATTTAGCTTTACTGACAATTCCAGCATGTACCATCATGCCTGTGACTCAACTTGGTTTAGCTCCTCCTCTCCATATGCGAAGAGTTTTATCGTAACTGTACAGTTTTCTTACATTAATATTGGTCAGTGGTGTACATTGTTGTCAAGAAAACACAGGGATGTTCTACACAAGGTAATTCTATACAAGATAACACATACAGAAAGATTTCACTCACTGTAGTCGCCTCTTTGGCATATACATCGTTGGCCGCATGTGCAATGGTCGTACTGTATCCTGAGATATTAAAATAAAACATTTAAACCCTAACATTTCTGACTCACCTGACGAGGTAAAAAGACACGAAATCAATGAAAACGCAAAGATCCAGCACAACCATAAGGTGACAAATCTATTTACATTCTTCCGTGCACAGTCTTTGGTAGATTACTGCCATAGAAATTGTCTCTAAAGAAAATGGAAGTTGAATAATCTCAGATGACAGTTAACCACCATTGAGATTGCTGGATTAAGTGGAACAGAAAGTCTGAATCAGGTATCAACAATTACTATAATTCTGCAATATTTCATATGTTTTACTTTATTTTTGTTGTTTTTCAATAATAATAATTAACTGATCGATACTTCTTCATGTTAAATGAAGAAGTTTTCAACAAGCAATTGTACACATCTCCTTCATCTTACAATACATTGAAGACATCACTGAAAAACAACATGAAACAATATTGTTTAGGCATAAGAAAAAAACTTGTTGCTTTGAACCTCCCTCCCAAAAACTCACATGAAAGCTAACATCAGTTTCATGAAGAAATTATTAACTCAACTAGCAACAGTTATACAAATAATGAACTTCCTCTCATAAACAAAGGTCTAAAGCATAAGATAGAGCCCAGACGTAATGCCAACAACTTGAAGATTGCATCTACTAAGCTTGCATGTGCTGCTGCAAAATTGAATTCCAGAGAAACCAATACTTTATCCTACAAAGCCAATATAATAATACTAAGAAACCTAAAAAACCAGAGGTCACACAAAACCAATGACCTAAACGTTCTAAACTATATCAGTGCCAGACTTTCTAAGAGTAAGCTTTAATAGTCAAAGCTGATAAAAATAACTGTGCTGTCATAATGTATGAAAATGGCTATGTTGACAAAACCATGGAATTATTCAATAGTAACAACATAACAAATTTAGATTTTGGTCTTATTTCTAAATTTCAGGCCAAAATTAAGTAACCACCTAAGACATAATTTTCTCCTAGCTAAATTGGAACTGTGTAATTGCATTTCCATGAATCGCACTTCACCTCGGCTCTGATCACAGCCTAAGACCCATAAAGAAAACTATCCTGTGAGGCCAGTTGTTAACTCTAGGAAAAGCCCTTCGTTTAGGTTAGATAACAAACTAATTGTTCTGCTTAATATCCACTAAACGTTTGGAAACAAATTCTCCATTAAGAACACATATGAACACAATGACCTAGTAAAAATGTTTACATTCCACTGACAGCCAGATTTGCATAGCTTGACATAGTAAACCTTTATACTAACATCCCTATAGAGGACACCATAAACATAATCAGAAACACTCTACACAAACATAAAACAAACTAAGCATTACACAGATCTGTGAGTTCATTGAGTTACTTACCTTGGTATTGTCATACACTTACTTCAGTTATAATAAAAAAATATACAAACAGAAAGATGGGTTGGCAATGGGTAGCAGCCTAGCTGGGAAATTAGCAAATACTAACATAAATCACTCAGAGGAGACATTTTTTGAAGCTGACAATCACTTCAACAGCAAAATGATCTACTACAAAAGATATGTTGTTGATACAATTATTCTTTTTCATGTCACCAATGAGGAAACAGGCAGATAGCAACAAATCTGTGCAGTATGCACAAAAACGTTAAATTCGCCGTTGAACTTGAGACCAACAACAGCATAAATTTCGTAGACATAAAAATAGCCAATCAAAACCATAAACATCATTTTGAGATTTCTAGAAAACTCCACTGATGTGTGTATCAGAGGATCATCTTGTCATCCAAATTAGCATAAGATGGCATATCTTAGATCCACACTGAACTGCCTACATTAAATTCCAATTGAACCAGTTGAAAAAGAAAAAGAAATCAATATCATTAAAACCAAAGCCGCAAACAATGGATAAAGCCCTCTCATGATAGATAAACTACCACAAAAAACCCAAAAACGATCAGACAACAAAGCTGCACGCCAGACTACCATACAGTTAACACAGGATAAAGTACAAAACAACAGAAAATATGTTGCACTACCTTTCCTAGGGAGAATATCGTACAAAATAAGCAATCTATTTAACAACAAAAACATTACGACAAGCTTCTATATAAAAACAAACTTCAGCACATAGTAATTCACAACTTAAAAATAATAACTCCCGTACAGAAAATCAGACGTATACAACTGAGCTGTCAAAGCTTCCCTTCCTACTATGTACGATAAACTGGGAGAAGGATTGAGACTCATTTCAAAGAGCATATGGATGCCATACATTTGAACATATCTCATTCTTCATTTGCCATACACAACTTGTAAGAATCATGGAATAATGAGCACTGTTGAACACATCCAGGTATTGCATCATCCTGAGGAAGGTAGCCTTATGAACTTGCTTGAAGAGATTGATATTTATGTACGTAAAAGCAAATCACCACAAAATTTCCTCAATGAACAGACTGAGTCAGCCAGTGCAGCCTTCCTTCAAAATTTCATTCACCTGCTTTCTAGTTTAAAATAAACGCTACGCCCTTTAACAATAATAACAGGCTGAGACCAACCCAACATGAAATAGAGCATAAAATATATCAGCTTGTTTTGTCATACAATACCTTCAACTAGCTATATAAAACAATAATGTAATGTCTACTGTTGCAATATTTATTTATGTACATCCAGCCCATATCATTTACTTTCATCCAATTTATATCATAGTATATACATCTATATATCTGTATACCATATCATTTACTTTGGTCCCAATATAATGTAAGTAACTAAAACATCTACACTTTAATAATTTGTTCACATCGTTTAAAATCATTGTGAGACACAATTACAGTTAAAAAGACATTGTCTCACATCTTGTTTTGATTGTAGGGCACCACCACCCAAAGGGAATTTCATCATTTGGGAGAACAAAAAGTAAAAGCTATCTCAGTAGGTGGGACTATACCAGGCACAGCCTACATCTCAACAGGAACGGGAAGGGGAAACTGGCTGGGGTAATAGCAGGAATTTTAAGGGGGGGAGGCACTGCCATGAATGGTAAAATACCAGTGGTTACAGGTGTTGGAGCAGCACCTTTTTTAGGATAGGTAAGACAGAAAGATGTCAAGTTCTACGAGAGGTCAGGATTGAAACAAATCTTCAGTTTAGGAAAGAAATTAAACAGCACAATTCTAGCACATTGGATCACCAATCACAGCTATCAATTATAAATTTTCACCAATCACCAGAAATTTTATCTCCACCAAGTTGTATCTCAGTCCTAGGTAATTGCATTGATGAATTAAAGTCACCCAACCCAGTTGACATAATCTGCCCCTCTGAACACCATGTGACCACTGGTATAGGAACTAGGCCTCAGCACAATGAGAAAATCAGACAGGAGAGTACTGCAAATGTTAGAATAAAGAAAGGTTCTCATAAAAGTATAATTAAAAATAATGTAAGTATATTTCATCAAAATATTGGGAGTTTAAAGAATAAAGTAGATGAGCTTCTGGTTTGTTTAGAAGATTTAGAAGCTGAGAATGAAATAGATATACTGTGCCTGTCTGAGCATCACATTGTTACTGATATGGATAAGGTAAATGTAAGTGGATATAAGCTCTCTGCACATGTAATGAGAGAAAATATGGAGAAAGGAGGAGTTGCCATATATGTCAAAAGTTATCATTGTTCAAAAAGTATAGAAACAAAAAAGTTTTGTGTAGAGAAACATATAGAAGCATGTGCCTGTGAGCTTAAATTAAATAAAGGCACATTTATAATTGTAACTGTATACAGGTCCCCATCAGGAAATTTTCATCTATTTCTGAAAAATTTGGACTCCTTGTTGTGGTATCTGTCAGACAGGGGGAAGCAAATTATTATTTGTGGCGACTTCAATGTAGATTCTCTGAAAGAGGGTAATAGGAAAAATGACCTTGAAGTATTACTTGGTTCTTTCAATTTGACACCCGTTATTGATTTTCCTACTCGGGTGGTAAAGGATAGCAGCTCACTGATAGATAACTTCTTTATAGACCAAGATAAGTTTAACCAGATAAATGCTCAGCCTGTTGAGAATGGTCTTTCTGATCATGGTGCACAGCTAGTTACAATCTATGACATAGCTCCATTCAGTAATACTAAACAGTCCTCCAAAGTAGTACGTTCAGTCAACAATTTAACAATTGCAAATTTCAGGGAAAGCCTGCAGCAGTTAGACTGGGATGAGGTGTACCGTGAACCTGATGCCAATTTAAAATATAATTTATTTCATGACATTTTTGTAAATGCATTTGAAAACTGCTTCCCCAAGAAAACAGTTAAATATACTCGTAAGAAACCTTGTAACAAACCATGGCTTACTAAGGGTATAAAAATATCTTGTAACCGGAAAAGGGAAATGTATCTGACAGCAAGAAAGAGTAGTGACCCAGAAACTATCAAACATTATAAAAACTACTGTGTTATATTAAGAAAATTTATTAAAAAATCCAGGAGTATGTGTATCATGTCTGAAATCAACAACTCTGATAATAAAATTAAAACAATTTGGAATATTATTAAAAGAGAAACAGGTCAACCAAGAGCAGAGGAAGACAGTATTACCATCAAATTGAATGAAAACTTAACGAACAAAAAGCCAGAAGTTGAAAATATTTTTAATAATCATTTTCTAAATGTTGTGGATATAGTAGGATCCAGGTGTTCATTAGAAGATGCTAGGCTGTTAATGGAAGAGGCCATACCTATGCAATTTTATACAATTGAAATCTCACCCACTTCTCCCTCTGAAATTAGGAAAATAATAAACTTGCTTAAAAGCAAAAACTCACATGGAATTGATGGCATTTCCAGCAAAATACTAAAAGCTTGTTCTCAACAGATAAGTAAAATTCTCAGCCACCTGTGTAATAGCTCTCTGGAACAGGGCATTTTCCCTGATAGACTGAAATATGCTATTGTTATACCTTTGCATAAAAAGGGGGATAGATCTGATGTCAACAATTACCGTCCAATCTCCCTTCTAACAGCTTTATCCAAAATTTTTGAGAAAGTAATGTATTCAAGAGTAGCTTCACATATCTGTAAAAATGAAGTACTAACAAAATGTCAGTTTGGTTTCCAGAAAGGTTTTTCAACAGAAAATGCCATATATGCTTTCACCAGTCAAATTTTGAATGATCTGAATAACCGAACACCACCCATTGGGATTTTTTGTGATCTCTCAAAGGCTTTTGATTGTGTAAATCATGAAATTCTGCTAGACAAGCTCAAGTATTGTGGCATGAGTGGGACAGTGCACAAATGGTTTAATTCGTACCTAACTGGAAGAGTGCAGAAAGTTGAAATAAGTAGTTCTCGAAACATGCAAAGATCAGCACATTCCTCAAACTGGGGAACTATCAAGAATGGGGTTCCACAAGGGTCAGTCTTGGGTCCTTTGTTGTTCTTAATATATATTAATGACTTGCCATTCTATATTCATGAAGAGGCAAAGTTAGTTCTCTTTGCTGATGATACAAGTATAGTAATCACACCTGACAAACAAGAATTAACTGATGAAATTGTCAATACTGTCTTTCAGAAAATTTCTAAGTGGTTCCTTGTAAACGGACTCTCACTGAATTTTGATAAGACACAGTACATACAGTTCCGTACAGTGAATGGTATGACGCCATTAATAAATATAGACCTTAATCAGAAGCATATAGCTAAGGTAGAATATTCCAAATTTTTAGGTGTGTCCATTGATGAGAGATTAAATTGGAAGAAACACATTGATGATCTGCTGAAACGTTTGAGTTCAGCTACTTATGCAATAAGGGTCATTGCAAAGTTTGGTGATAAACATCTTAGTAAATTAGCTTACTACGCCTATTTTCACTCATTGCTTTCATATGGCATCATATTTTGGGGCAATTCATCACTGAGGAATAAAGTATTTATTGCACAAAAGCGTATAATCAGAATAATAGCTGGAGTCCACCCAAGATCATCCTGCAGACATTTATTTAAGGATCTAGGGATATTCACAGTAGCTTCTCAGTATATATACTCTCTTATGAAATTTGTTATTAACAACCAAACTTAATTCAAAAGTAATAGCAGTGTGCATAACTACAATACTAGGAGAAAGGATGATCTTCACTATTCAAGATTAAATCTAACTTTGGCACAGAAAGGGGTGAATTATACTGGCACTAAAGTCTTTGGTCACTTACCAAATAGTATCAAAAGTCTGACAGATAACCAACAAGTATTTAAGAAGAAATTAAAAGAATTTCTGAATGACAACTCCTTCTACTCCATAGAGGAATTTTTAGATATAAATTAAGAAAAAAAGAAAAAAATATTAAAAAAAATAAAAAAATAAAAATAAAAAATAAAGAAAACCAAAAACACAAAAAATAAAGTTGTTATATTAACTTAAGTATGTTGTTAAATTAACCTAATTATGTCATGTATTGGAAAATTCGACTCGTTCCACATCATTGCGAAGTATCGTATTCATGATCCATGGAACTAGTATTAATCTAATCTAATCTATAAAACATATTTTAACGTGAACGAGCCGTCTGAAGATGAAAGTGGCTGCTTTCTGTGTAAGAGTCAATCTCTATCCAGGCTCCTCGCCGAAGACTTTTGTAAATGTAATTCCAAATGAACGCTGTTTCATGAAGTTTAGCCAGCACATCCTCTGCCACCCGACTGGCTTCTCGTTGGCATCTTTATTCTTGATAGCCATGTGGCGATTTAGATGACATTTCCAGTCAGTAATCTTCTCATGGATTATTTAGTGAGCAATATAAGGTTTGTTACAATTTTTGCTTCCATTTCTGGCAACAGTCTTCCAGTCGAACGGTTAACTTTTACGACTCGTTTTTGTTCTGATTACCGATGCGTTGAGTCGCAATCCATTCCACTAAGACCAGAAACCATGAATGTTAAATCAGTGGTTTCTGGGTTGTGTATTTCCTATACAGCTGTCAAGCACATTGCAATAACAAATTTGCTTATATGCTATCCTCTTTACTAAAGCAGTAAATGTGGTTTACCGCTGTAGGGGGACATTTGACATATTCTAACAAACAGATTCCATACCACGGCATCCGCATTTTCCCTTCATCCTTGAGCACATAAAACAGAGTTCATGTTTTGATTTTACGCCACACACTGTAAAATTAAAAGGTTTCAATCGCTGCTTGTAAAACAAGGCATTGTTTGTGGGATCAGTTGGTACTAACAAAACTTGCTGTAGACCGAAGTTACAAAAAGTAAAAGCCTCATCTGAGTTATGTGCTTGCTCCTTTTCTTGTTTCTTCTCTTCCAGACCCCTGTCTTCAGTTGAAAGGTGATAATTATAATTAGTTGTAAGGTAATCTTTACTGATCCAACCGAGCGACTTGGCGCAACAGTTAGCACACTGGACTCGCATTCGGGAGGACGACCGTTCAAGTCCGCTTTCAGCCATCCTGATTTAAATTTTCCGTGATTTCTCTAGCTCGCTCCAGTAAAATTTCGGGACTGTTCGTTTGAAATGGTGCGGCCACTTACCTTTCTCACCCTTAAAACATTCCCAGCTTGCGCTCCGTCTCTACTGACCTCGACGTCGACGGGGCGTTATATGCTGATCTTCCTTCCTGTATTGACTTCAGAGGTACAGAAGGCCGTGCATAGATGGCACTGGTATTTTTTGGATGATGGAAGCCGTGATTGTACTTCTCTAAAAATATCTTCCAGTAAATATGGGCTTTAGCTGCTTCAGGACCATTTTCTGTGTGCACATATTTGTACAGTGAGTACATGAGTGTGATAGTATGTGACGAACTTGGGAATTTTCTTTTTGTCCCACAGCGATAACGGATTCTGCAACTGCAAAATGTTCTGTGTGACTCCTCACACTATCCATAAGTTCTGGCGAAGTGATTTCCATTACGTGGGAGCCCCTTTTGTCGTCTTCAGTTTTGTTTCAGGATGTTCATTTTTTTATCGCTGTATCCACAACACATTTATGGATACCTAGTGTATTCAAAAACATGATCTTACATACTAGTTTCGTCACTCGTGGCAAGTGGCGGATAATAGTAAAGTTTAGTTTTGGGTACCCTCGTGTACTAGTCGCTTTAAGGCTCTCGTGTGTATTACTGTGAATAAAGCCTGATTTTTTTCCAGCATCTCTAATTTATATTATCGTTCAAAAAGGATTAAGCATTTTTGCATGTATAAACTTTTTAGAACACTTTCTTCTGCAGTTGTCTCGAGACGGAGCTTACTCCTGGAACATGCACTTTCCTGGCAGAGATGTAGAATTGTCTGTGCTGTCATCTTATTTAGGAAACATTTCTAGCCTCTGTTCTGGATGCTTAATATTCTTCTAGCGTTGCCTGTTCTTGAAGATGGTTGTGTACATAGTTCCGTGTAGTCAGCGCGTACACAACTTTCCCACTAGAGTGTGCCCCGCTAAGCACAACAGCGCAGGCGCAGCGCTCGTCCGTCTCCGCACTACGAGATGGCGCTGCCATAGAGACGGACCAAATTATGCTTCCGCCGATCCGCATATTAATATGTAACGCAGCTAATGAGATTGCTGCTAATGCAGAACCTTTTCTCCTCGCGGATCACACTCGCGCAGTGATACATGAATGCGCGAGGTATTATAACGAGTGTACAGACCTCCGATTAGTCAGTCTGCATTTGTCTGCAACAGTCTTTAGGAGTTCTACATTTGTCTGTACCAGTCTATAGTCAAGTTTGTCTGCGCCTAATAAGATTACCATTCCTGTACATAGCCATGAAGATAAATTTATCGACACTTTTGTCAAGTATCAGAGATATATGTGATAATAAGATTAACGTACCAATACCAAAGGAACTGAAGATTGTCAATTGTAAATAGCATCCAGAACCAAGTTAAGTAATTTTTATGCTTGTTATTATTTTAATAAATGTGTGTGAAAATTAATCAAGTTCTGTTTAAAGTTGGTCACCGTCAATCTGCTACTCTAAGCGTGCAAGTGGCATTTCTATCGTCTGACCTAACGGCAGAAGATAAACACGCCACGATAAGACAACGACACATATTGCTGACACTCGCCTACTTCGTTAGAGCGACAAGTCAAATAAGCTGATGGTGTGTGTACTGAAGGTCTTACAGTATGCTCACCACAAAGATGTTTCTTACAAGTCTTCTGACTTCTATTCCTTAAAGGACTGAACATCAGCAACAATATCTTCAGCTGCCATTTCCGGTGGCTCTTGTTCTGTTTCGTTGGCAACAGCTGCCTTTAAATGCTTCAAATTTTAACACTCGCTCTAGTTTGTGACTCTTCATGTCATTCGTCATCAGACAATGGTCATTGTTTCTAAATAGAAGGGGAGATTTCAGGTGGCGTATGTGAATTTAGATTGTCGTCACTGGCAAGCAAGGTAGAAGTCAAAGCAGCTGACTCAGCTGCTTTTTCCCTCAGCAAACGCAATGAACCATTTGAGCCACAGAAGAATAGAAACACGTTTTAGTGTATTGTCAATTTTGTATCTATACTTTCCTTACTGTTCTGCTTAACAGTTATCACAAGAAATCAAATTGGTAATTTTTTAATCTTTCAGTTAGAGTCTATAGAAAGTAAAGAAAAGAGTAGAAAAACATCCTAATACGTTTTAAAAAGTGAGGGACTTTAGAATAATATTGCAACACATTACAACAAGAAACTCTAAATCCCACAGAATGACTCCCAACATTTTGTTTTTCGCTCTGGAACTCATAACAAACAAATTAACAAAGCCAGGGAGCTCTAAAATCAAATAAACACACATGATTTCTTCACCACTTACAGCAGAAACTGGACACACGCGTGAAGAACGGGGGAAAACTATGCTCAACAAACGTTATTGACAATGTAGACGGTTTTAATTCAACATTGCACACTAATTAAGCACTAGAAGTAGGTAAGTCAGGATATTTCTTCTAGTATTACACTTATCTCACCGTTGGTAGTTCATATAACAGCATGGCTGAGCCACTCAGTTTATCTATCTGTAGCACAGAAATACTTGCTGCTTTAATACTGACCTATTTGTTGAAATACATATTGTGCCGCAACAGCAAATCCAGTTGTAGCATTTAACAGAGCACATAAAGTAGGAAGAGTGATGTAGATAACCCAAAAGAGCAAAAAATCAAATACTTAGTTGTTGTGCTAAGGTGCCTATATATCAACATCGAGACACATCTAAATCAAAGAACATTGCTTTTTAAATACCGTCACAGATGCGCAGAATTACAACACTCATTGATTCTTTGTCAAGCTTTCATCGCCCTCAGCCAGACGGCACTCCCATCGTCTGTCTTGAGCTTCCCTTTCTCAAGAGCACACAACAAACTTTTTCGTGACTGAAAAACAAAAATTAAAAAATAATTTTTATTCCCTTCACTTCTGAGGAGGCATCTGCATTTCTTCTTGTTATAAAATTTAAATTAAAAATTTTAAAAGAAGCGACAAGAAAACTCCAAAAAGTACTCGTAAAAAAATCTGTTGTCCTTTTAAGTTTAGTATAAGTAGTAATATTTTGATCCAAGCGTCGTATCGTCGGGGAATCCCTACGTAGATAAAAAATTAGATACAAGCAGCCATCGTTGCAAGAACAGCATACTTTTATTACAGCTGGGTACAAGCCTCTTCTTTTTGGCTTCGTCTCTTCCAGTCCTTCGCGTCCCGCATCCACACCTCAGAATAGACAGTGAAGTTATAATTACTTATTATATAAAATACGAAAAGCAAGCCGTCTTTAATTATCCTAGCATTGTTAAAGAATACAATTATTTTATATCGTATTTTCACATAGTTACATATGAACTTAGTTTCATGCATTAATACACTCCTGGAAATGGAAAAAAGAACACATTGACACCGGTGTGTCAGACCCACCATACTTGCTCCGGACACTGCGAGAGGGCTGTACAAGCAATGATCACACGCACGGCACAGCGGACACACCAGGAACCGCGGTGTTGGCCGTCGAATGGCGCTAGCTGCGCAGCATTTGTGCACCGCCGCCGTCAGTGTCAGCCAGTTTGCCGTGGCATACGGAGCTCCATCGCAGTCTTTAACACTGGTAGCATGCCGCGACAGCGTGGACGTGAACCGTATGTGCAGTTGACGGACTTTGAGCGAGGGCGTATAGTGGGCACGCGGGAGGCCGGGTGGACGTACCGCCGAATTGCTCAACACGTGGGGCGTGAGGTCTCCACAGTACATCGATGTTGTCGCCAGTGGTCGGCGGAAGGTGCACGTGCCCGTCGACCTGGGACCGGACCGCAGCGACGCACGGATGCACGCCAAGACCGTAGGATCCTACGCAGTGCCGTAGGGGACCGCACCGCCACTTCCCAGCAAATTAGGGACACTGTTGTTCCTGGGGTATCGGCGAGGACCATTCGCAACCGTCTCCATGAAGCTGGGCTACGGTCCCGCACACCGTTAGGCTGTCTTCCGCTCACGCCCCAACATCGTGCAGCCCGCCTCCAGTGGTGTCGCGACAGGCGTGAATGGAGGGACGAATGGAGACGTGTCGTCTTCAGCGATGAGAGTCGCTTCTGCCTTGGTGCCAATGATGGTCGTATGCGTGTTTGGCGCCGTGCAGGTGAGCGCCACAATCGGGACTGCATACGACCGAGGCACACAGGGCCAACACCCGGCATCATGGTGTGGGGAGCGATCTCCTACACTGGCCGTACACCACTGGTGATCGTCGAGGGGACACTGAATAGTGCACGGTACATCCAAACCGTCATCGAACCCATCGTTCTACCATTCCTAGACCGGCAAGGGAACTTGCTGTTCCAACAGGACAATGCACGTCCGCATGTATCCCGTGCCACCCAACGTGCTCTAGAAGGTGTAAGTCAACTACCCTGGCCAGCAAGATCTCCGGATCTGTCCCGCATTGAGCATGTTTGGGACTGGATGGAGCGTCGTCTCACGCGGTCTGCACGTCCAGCACGAACGCTGGTCCAACTGAGGCGCCAGGTGGAAATGGCATGGCAAGCCGTTCCACAGGACTACATCCAGCATCTCTACGATCGTCTCCATGGGAGAATAGCAGCCTGCATTGCTGCGAAAGGTGGATATACACTGTACTAGTGCCGACATTGTGCATGCTCTGTTGCCTGTGTCTATGTGCCTGTGGTTCTGTCAGTGTGATCATGTGATGTATCTGACCCCAGGAATGTGTCAATAAAGTTTCCCCTTCCTGGGACAATGAATTCACGGTGTTCTTATTTCAATTTCCAGGAGTGTATATCGTACGACGCCTGTGTTCTGTAGTGGTCTGATGACAGCGTATCAACATACACGCTTCATCAAACACCGAGAACGACAACGCGAACGGGCAGCCGCGTGAGGGTAGACGGTCGTTCACGGTATTGTCTGTATTGCCAGTTTTTCAGAGTAAATTAACTAAGATCTAGACTCTACGATTACATACTGTCGCAGACGAAGATAAGGAATTGAATGTTAGCGCGGTGCAGTAATTTAAGACCCATCCTGTGCGTAAATTTTAATTTCTATCTTTAGTTGTAGCACTCTGTAGATGCCGGCCGAAGTGGCCTTGCGGTTAAAGGCGCTGCAGTCTGGAACCGCAAGACCGCTACGGTCGCAGGTTCGAATCCTGCCTAGGGCATGGATGTTTGTGATGTCCTTAGGTTAGTTAGGTTAGGTTAGTTTAACTAGTTCTAAGTTCTAGGGGACTAATGATCTCAGCAGTTGAGTCCCATAGTGCTCAGAGCCATTTGAACCATTTTTGAACTCTGTAGATGTGTCTGGAAGGTTCTGTACGTGTTCATGTACTGTGTAATCTCCCAGCCTGTAGCCTTCCGTTCCGTGCTCTTGTGTACGTGCATGGCTTCAGTTCTCGTTGAATCTTCGTTGAGTTAAAACTAGTGTCCGTTGTTCACTCAGCTAAGGACACCCGACTCTCGCCAGCTGTGTGACATTATTCTGAAGTAGGCGCCAGGTATTTAAGCTTATGATGGCGCGCATCGTTGGCGACACAGTGGCTCCCATCATACTACACAATGATTTTAAACGATGTGAACAAATTATTAAAGTTAAGATGTTTTAGTTACTCACGTTATATTGGGACCAAAGTAAATGATAAGGTGACGAGGCGATAAGGTGACGAGAAGCCCGAGTTCGAGCCACATCTAGTTCCTGCTGACTGAAGAAAACAAGGTAACCGAAATGGCGCCAGCCATTTGCCAAAATACAAGACATCCAGCGGCATTCTCTGGAGATGATGACCAAGGCCTAAGCAAGTGGTTAAAGCAAAACGAACGTATCGCCAACTGCAATAAGTGGGACGAAACAGTATGCTTGGCTATCGCATTTTTCTACTTAGAGGGGACTGCCATGCAGTGATATGGCATCAACGAGGAAAAGTTGACAAGCTGGGATGTATTCCAGACGGAACTACAAATGTATATCGGGGACACCCAGCAAGAGAAGTTACAGACAGAAGAAAAATTAAAATGCAGAGCACAGCGCTCAGGAGAAACTACAATGTCGTACATTGTAGACGTCTTGGAGCTGTGTAAAATTGTCGATCCTCGGATGGAGGAGGAAGAAAAGGTTGTTCATCTTATGAAGGGGGCTGCTGAGGACATGTACCAGGCCCTTCTACTCAAGCAAGTGTCCACAACAGACGATTTCATAAAATTGTGCCGGCCGGAGTGGCCGAGCGGTTCTAGGCGCTACAATCTGGAACCGCGCGACCGCTACGGTCGCAGGTTCGAATCCTGCCTCGGGCATGGATGTGTGTGACGTCCTTAGGTTAGTTAGGTTTAAGTAGTTCTAAGTTCTAGGGGACTCATGACCTCAGCAGTGAAGTCCCATAGTGCTCAGAGCCATTTGAACCATTTTGAACCATAAAATTGTGCCAGTACATTGATACGAAGCACCAAAAATGAATTGGCTGCAAGGAGTTTGAACGACTTTGAACGTTGTATCGATGGCTCTGATGGAGGAAGAAACAGATTTCACAGACGCCATTTGTCAGATAGTGGGAGAGGAAGTTCAAAAGACTCTGGGAGTACCAAAAACTGAGATGCTGCAACAGATCGTAATGCAGGAAGTGCAACAGACACTAGCTCCAATCTCTCATTGTCCAATACCGTCGCTAACGGTAGACAGTCGAGACCAGGAGGAATGGACGCTCCTACAACGCAGCATGAGGATCCTATTAAGACCCCAAGGAAGACTCCCATCTGGAGAACAGGGGAGAATATGCCCATATGTTTTCTTTGCTCTCGACTGGGACATAAAGTTCGCTGCTGCCAAGAAAGATGACAGATATTTAATGGCGCCTGTTCTAAGAGAATGCAAATAGGACTAAACCGACGCCAGCCCCTTATTGCCAGTTAGAATCTCCAGCTTATCACCTAGTCGCCGCTGTCAAGAAAACTAAATGGTGGAACCTTCCTTGGAGGTGAGGCCGTCTATGAGAAAAATCTTCTGCCGTCGATCATTACAAAAATGATGGAAACTACGTCTGTATCTTCATGGATGACTGACTAGCCCGAGCTCTTGTGGACTTTGGAGCGCTGCATTAAGTCATTTCGGAGAAGTACGGCCGCCAGTTGCAGGAGACCATATTCGTCGACAGCAAAAACTCTTTGCTGAAGGTGGCTAATGAGAAGTATGTGCAACATACAGGAAGATGCATTATTCGTATCTGTATAAATGGCCACACGCAACCCTTTGAGTTTATCATGTTACAAGAGTGCAGTCATGATGTCGTTCTCGGATGGAACTTTCTGAAAGATTCTCTAGCAATTATAGATTTTGGTCGCTCGAAGATTATGTTAGACGAGATGGGAAACTGGAGAGAGGAAGATATGCGTCCACGTGTATGGAGACTGTGAGTGCTGGATGAAGTGGTCATTCCTGCGGCTAATGTTGCAAAGGTAACTGTCATGTGTCACGCTTCACATCAACCCATGGATCTCATAGTGTAATGTAATAGAAGCATACCAATGGAGAAAGACTTAGTCATTCCAGCTTCTATTTGAACCGTGTTGGCTCGTTCTATGTTTTTACATCTTTGCCTACTGGCGCGATACGTCTCTGTCTAGTCGCCTAGTGGCGCTTCGGTCGCCTGTTAGGCCCTATTCACACCGAGGTACGTAAGTCTTCGAGCGACTGAGACACTCTGCAAACAAGAGACCCGGTATGTGTAATTAGTAGGGGACGTTCACACGGGGCTACTTCAGTAATGGCGTTCCAGGGTCGTCGCGACTTGGAAAGTATGCGACCCGACGTGCTAGCTCCCAGTCTCTCAGTTGCATTCGTACCAGTAGGTTGCACAGTGTACGAACAAATGTTTAATCTGAAATTCGTGGGAGAAGTGGAGAAATATCCGGAACTACAAAATTACAAATTGAAAGGGTATTCAAGGAAGGAGGTGACAGAGAACATGACATGAAGTAGCCAAGGTTGTTGATCTATCAGGTAAGTTCATTATAAGTAATTAAAATTTTTAACATAAAATAAATACGCCCGACTCACTATGCTTTAAGATACATTTAACTGAAAAACTAAACAAAGATTTATTAGCATCCACCATACAATGAATGTAATAAATACGCAACTAAAACGTCTTTAATTACGTATTAATACGTAAATAAAAACGTACAGAAATTCATTCATAATGTTTACAGAAATACACATTACACATATAAAAACTAAAAAAAGACAATTATAGTTGATCCTGATTATTGTTGATTCAGTACTTCCACTGCCATGGAAGGTAGTTGGCTAAATAATTCCTTGCTTCATAAGCAGTAGAATGAGGATGCAGTGCAATGTCTTTTCTTTGCTGCATTCAGTTGCATTGTTGTTCACCACAACTGTAGTGGATACCCTCGTGGTTTCGAATGAAATTATGCGGTATGCACACGGATTTTATTATGTCACCACTCATCCTGTAGTTCGAGAACGAATAGGACTGCTCAGGACTTGGAAATTCTGTGTCGGCATTCCAAATGCGCATTAGACAGATTTTCTTCCTCTGCTTGATCTATGATAATAAATTCTCTTCACAGTAGCGAGTGTTCTTTGTGGGTACTGTGGCAGCAAGTAGCGTGATAATGAAAATGCTTCATCTCTTACATACTAACAAGGGAAATTATATTCATTTTCATCATCTGGTAATCTCGAAGGCAATGGCAAGTTTAATCTTCCATTTGTAATCCAGTGTTTGATTGCTGAAGCACGAAATATCCCTTCATCACTATTTCTACCTGAATAATCAGTTTCAATGATAATGAGTAAACCATCAGCATCACCGGACGCTAACAGTACCATGGAGTGGTACTGTTTATAATTGAAGTTAGCTGAACCCGTCCCAGGTAACTTTTCAATGCGGATATGTTTCCCGTCCAGTGCACCCAGGTAATTGTAACCTGCAATTTATATTATTCTCGGTGTAAGGATGAACCGACAATTTTTCACTTTTACCGGTGGTAATAATAATATATTATAATATCATCTCACTAACAGAGTCACTGGGCATGTACTATGGGTTCACGGCGCACAAAAAAGCGTGCTACATATGTTCTTTTCCTACAGCCAATGAAACTGCTTTAATTTTCTATTCACACGGCACGTGACTTGGCAGTAGAGGCGACATGGCAGTGTCGTGCCTTTGTGAATGTGACCGGCTACTCGAGTCGTCCAGTCTCCCAGTTTTTTGATTGTCAGGTAGCTGGAGACCTGATTTAAGTATCTCCGTGTGAATAGGGCCTCAGTTGAATCTTCGGTTGTTGTTTCTTGTAGCGTGTTGTTGACCACATCGGCAGTCAGTTGGTCGCAGTCAGGGCTGGCACATGTGACGAATGGCGGTCAGTTCACGTAGCTTACGGGGGCACGATTATGTAAGTTGCTAGAGTTGTGTTGGTCTGCAATACTTTGGCCTAATGTCGATGCAGCCGATCTGTCCTGCATTAAAGAGGCAAATTTGCTGTTGTGGGTGTTGGAGTGCTGTTCATTTTCTGGTGCTGTCTGTTCTGCCCTTGGGGGTAAGGTAATCGTTACTTACTGACACATGATTTCCCGCGTTGAAGTTTCTCCCGCTACACTGGATTGTATGTGGTTCTCCATCACTCTGCTTGAAGAATTGAACTTACCCTTTGTGCCTCTGCTTGAAATTATTTGACTGCCAAATTTGTGTGTTTTAAAATTTCTTTTTATTACGACTTGTGCAGTGTCTGCTTATTCGTCAGTTGCGCCTGAAATTAATTGTCATATGTTCTACGCCGCCACATGTGTTAGTGACCTCTCAGGTCGAAATTGAGTCTGATTTGCATTGGAAGTTGTTTCCCTGACTGGTGTAGCGACGATAAAACGGCCTACGGCTGTGGTAAGCAAACGTTATTGGCCTATTGAATCATACCTCTTTCGGGTAATTGAGTTCCATAATTCTGGTGAGATGTGGCCCTTTCAGGAAAATTAATATTTATTGTTTCAAATATGATTACGATTGTAGTTATTTGAGTGGTAGCCCTCAAGATTTGCCTATTACCTTCTAAGCTACTTAAGTTAATGTGTCTGAGGGCTGTGTGTGATTATTACATTAAGTTGTTACATTTTATTGTAAGATTAATCGATTAATTCTTTTAGTAATTCTTACTGTATAAATTCTTGTTTTTACACTCAGGGTTTGAGTGGAAATTGGAGCAAGGAGCCTCGTTCACATTGAGCTTCTTGTCTCGGTCTGAGCCTTTTCGTACTGAGCCGTGGCTGGCTCGTGTTATGCTCTGCATTAAACTTTGGTTGCTATTCTGTGATTAGTCTCCCATGGTTATCGCGATTATGCTGTTATCCTCTCTCTCCGCGGGTCACAGCAGCAGCAGCAGCAGCGTGTATCGATATTCACAACCTTGTACTATCTTTGGCCTCGCGCTTATAGTTTCCGGCTGTGCCGTGTGCGGGCAGTTGGTCGGTTGGCATGGAGCAGCAAGGAAGTCTCCGTGGCGCGTATCTGGCCGAGGTTGCTGGCGGAGTACACGCGCGCTCGGAGTGTGAGGGGCTGTTCCCATTGCTACGAGGTCCGTGGCTCACCGATTCCGGACCCCAAAGTTGAGTCTTTACTTAATCTACCAGCCAGCCCCAACTGTTCACATTGTGTCGTTTGAATTTCGTTGTGGGCTATTGGGACATTCTCTCGAGCAAAAACGTGTGTTTTCAAGTTGACGAAATTCTAGCCGCCCTCTTGTGGAGTTAACTTGATTATTTTTGAATTGAAGTGCACCAGCGGAATCTTCTGCCTTGTGGCCGCTAACGTTCCGGTTACCTGACCTGGCCGTTGACGTAAATTCAGGCAGTGTATTTTCCTCGTCGTGTTGTGGCTGTCCAGCACGGCGTGTAGTTTGACAGCTGAGTGTGTAATTCGTTGTGGGCGCCGATACCTTCTGCGTTGTTCCATTGAACTGCCTGTTCTGTGCTGGTCGGGTGGAGCAGAAGTTATCCTGTCACTTGGTCCGTTGACTGTCTGTCGGTTGGGTTGCCGTCGGATAAAGAATTGTTGGCCCGACTGCTTGTCTCACCTAAGGCGCGTTAGTGTTTGAATTGCAATCCGACCATTGGAAACTTCTGAGCGCAGTTTGATATGCTGCCTTTTCTTATTTGTCCTTGTCGTCTGCTTATGTATGGCTTCTAGCCGATTTTAAATTAAAGTTGTTTTGCCCTTGAGGCGTGAGATTGAATGGCGCATTTAGCCGGGAATTAAGTTCTAAAATTAATGTTTGGCTTGCTTTGTTTTTAATGATTTCTTTACTCTTGTAATGTCTGTCAAATGAGTAAAGTAGTATGTACGAGTGCAACTGAAAGCCACTCATTTTGGCCCCTTTCCACAAATTAAACTGTCATTTCCTGTGGGTATAGCAGGGGATCTCACGTCCTTTCCATCGTTATTATGCATGATTTATATGTTTGCTTATTTTATATCGGCCTTCCGAGCTGTTCTTAGTCTCTGGGACGCTGCGGCCTCCCGGCTTGCTACGGCGTCCCTCATAAGCTGAGCTTCTATCTTGTAGCAGTGTGACGTAATTTAGCCAGTAGTGCCCGTTATTCGAAACCATACTATTCAGACCTGGCCTGCCGTACTTAGCCCGTCCATTGTTTCCCTGTCTGACGTTCGGTTCTTTATGTAATAGGTTTAATTTTTATGTAGTGCTGAATTGTTGAATGATATTTTATTGTGTTTCCATGTCAGTATCTTGAATATACCCAAGAGCTTTCGCTGATTGATCTAATATGTTTTCAGAATTATGTGATTCAACTTCGGCCAGTGTTATATAAATTTATTTTTCCTATGTATTTATATTGAACCTATTTGTTACTTACCTGTAAATCTGAATTGAAGAGTTTCCATTTTTAGTGCATGTTTGAAAAATTGTCTATATTAATGGTGGTAAGGTGGAATAAGAGAAGACCGAAGAAACGAGTTCTTTGCCAGGCAGCTGAATTATAAGATTTATCTGTGTAACAAAATGTTTTTGGACTCTTGTCAAGTGACAAATGATCTGTGATAAATGGTTTCCACCTTCCCATGCCCTCTTAGTTTATCCTGGGGCGTCTACTGACATTTCACTGTTGTCTCAGTCAAAAATGGATTTGGGGAATTTTGTGGAATTTAAGTGCCGCAAAGAGCTGCAGATCCTTCCAAGATGCATGTGCATAGCAAACGCTGAGTCGTTAATTGAAGAGCAGCTTATCGTCTCGGAAACTTCCCGCGATGAGTCTGCAGGTAAGATTAGCTCTACCACTATGAGACAAGATCTTCATGCTTAGCTATCGCCGGACCTAACAAAGGAACAACAGGAAAAGCTGCCTGCCATCCTTCAAGCGTTCTCTGAATTTTCCGATCCTCAGGTGAAAAGCAAATTGGATAAATCGATGGTGAAACACTAAATTAACACGCGATTATCAGCCAATCGGCAAGACAGTATACCAATGGTCAGCAAAGGAACATCGAACAATTCGCAAAGAGATAGAGAAAATGATGAAGGATAATGTTATTCAGCCATCGTAGAGCCCACGGTCGTCACTGGTGGTTCTCAAAAGAAAGAAGGATGGCGATTGGCGATGTCAATTCCTGTGTCTTTTCGACTACTTTTTGTCCCTATTTTTTAAGAGCAGAAATAGCCTTCTTGATTGCGCTCACTTCGACCTCTGCCTGCGCTGCCTGATATGCGCATTTTGGGAATTTTCTCGCGTATCGGCGGGGTCAGGGATTTTCACCCCCCCCCCCCCCCCCCCCACCCTGAGATGACTGGATGTTGTTGTGTCGTCTTCATCATCATCATTCATCCCCATTACGGTCGGAGGAAGGCAACGGCAAACCACCTCCATTAGGACCTTGCTTAGTATGGCGGTGCGGGTCTCCCGCATCGTTCCCCTACGCTTTAAGAAGCATGGGACTTCATTTTCATCTTTTCCATCTCGTGCTGCTAAAGCGGACTCTACCGCTACTTCACGCGTCTTATCTGACGTTTTCCTAATATCTTTAGCCTCTCTTTATACACTCTTAACTTCATTCCTGACTTGATTTGACGGCCGGAGTGGCCGAGCGGTTCTAGGCGCTACAGTCTGGAGCCGCGCGACCGCTACGGTCGCAGGTTCGAATCCTGCCACTGGCATGGATGTGTGTGATGTCCTTAGGTCACTTAGGTTTAAGTAGTTCTAAGTTCTAGGGGACTGATGACCTCAGATGTTAAGTCCTATAGTGCTCAGAGCCATTTGAACGATTTTTTTGACTTGATTTACGTTTTCGTAATCAGCCCTACTTTGACTTCCCCTATTTTCTTTCATGACTTCGTCCAGTCTTTCCTCCTTGTCTCATGACTTCTGAATTTCCCTAATTTCATTAATAAGCGTCTCCTGTCTCTGGTCTTCCTCATGCCGTCCCTTTTCTTCCCGTTCCTGTCGTCTTTTCTCTGCCCCTTACATATACTGAATGATCGGTTCCTAAAGCGCACTTCTAGTAACGTACACTGGACTAGATGCACGGGACTGAACTGCTCTACGGCGCCTTTGTCTGCGAAGTCGGACTGTTACTTTCCGAGACTGCACCTCTTTCATATTTACACAACCTACATGATTTGCCGCCTCGACATCGTTTTCACTTTCATTTCTTGAGTGAACTGAACACTTAACATCCGACTATTCTGCAGTTTGACATTTGCGCCCTGTTTGCAGCGTTTCTCACCAAGCACACGATCTTTGCTTCTCGTAAGTATTCAAATCGAATGCCACGTTCGCAAGTTTCAGTCTCTAGCCCATAACCTGCCACAACTCTCCTCTGATATTATTTTAAGGAACGCACAGGTTTATGCCTGAGCCCATGAAACAAACCTGCTCTTCAACATCGTACACATCCACATAAACAAATTTCTTCCACGAAAGCTTGCACAACGCTGTTAGCAACGACGCAGCATGAGCCAGCAAGTGACGCACAAGTCACGGACAAGACACAATGAGAAACAAAAACAAGAACTTACACAAACAACACTTACGCTGAAATAAAATGACAACATATTACAAATTGGATACAGCTCATAGCCCCAAACCCGAATCTAAATATTCTGGGTGCACTATAGTCTTATTTTGAAAAAAAAAAAAATCGACCCATTCCGCAAGATAACGCATTAACTACCTCACAAAAGTGCAATGGTTTGAGATCGTGGCCAAGGGACGCCAACTGCATGCCGTCGCTCGCTTTAATCGGAAATATATGTCTTAGTAAAGCTACTCATGTACCATCACAATCGAATAAAAACAGTGATTATTAGAGGGAGTGTGAATGAGGACAGCGGCGTATTTAGGTTTGCAAAATAATCACAAGTTTTATTAAACCTTTAGTAACTACCACTTGCTGATAAATCTTGCACAAAAAATGAGAAACAGAAATCATTAAGGAATGCTGTTTGATGGGCAAAGCCATACAAATTTGCCGCTGAATTAATCCCTTTTACGCGCAGTCTGACTTTGTTTACATGAACCCACTGCGAAGCCCACCACCACGGAAACGGAATCAACTACGATTAACTATACAACAAACTATGGTTTACCTGAGGACAGGCAGCTTTTAACATTTAACAACTCTACGTCGGTGCAGGAGTACTTTGTCCTTTCGCATGATTCGGGCGGCAGCAGAAGACGGCGCGCTGTGTGCGAGGAGCGGTGTGCTGCGGCAGTTGTACAGTTCTGACGCGT
This sequence comes from Schistocerca nitens, assembly GCF_023898315.1. NCBI lineage: Eukaryota > Metazoa > Arthropoda > Insecta > Orthoptera > Acrididae > Schistocerca > Schistocerca nitens. The sequence continues at coordinate 115,927,972 of NC_064620.1, read as the reverse complement.
CCACGGAAATTTGGAAACTACGCGGTATGGCGTTCTGATTATCAGAAAGCGGGGAAACTCCCTATCAGAGTCCAAAAATACTGGCAGGTTAATGTGCACCCGCTCGCCTGGGTTCCCGGGTTCGATTACCGGCGGGGTCAGAGATTTTCTCTGCCTCGTGATGACTGGGTGTTGTGCGCTGTCCTTAGGTTAGTTAGGTTTAAATCGTTCTAAGTTCTAGGGGACTGATGACCATGGATGTTAGGTCCCATAGTGCTCAGAGCCATTTCAACCATTTTTTTTGCACCCGCTCGATGGTCTGGTCAAACCAGTTCGACTCACAGGCACGACTGTACGTGCTGGAATTGTCAAACTTCAGACGGCCGACTCAGAACGAAAAAGTTCACCCTCGTGGCACTCGATATGTCCGAGATGAAATGTTGTACCACTGACGGTACAGTTGGAAACTACCCCAGGCTCTTAGTCCAGCAGAAGATACAGACCACAAGTCTCACCCAGCAGGAAAAGACACGAAGTTCTCTACGAGGGGAGGACCAGAGGACGAAGACTCCAAAGAATTACCATCAGTTTCCACCAAGCTTCGATACGGGAGCCATATTGGCAAAACGAAACCGCCCCCACATTGCATAAACCAATAGAAGTATCCTACGCTCATTGAATTCCGCTCTTGACTGTTCTGTTGACCTGGTAGCCAATCCAGACACAGCACCGGGGTTCCCACGCTGGGAGAGCAAGTCTCTACTTTGCGTATCCTGAGAAGAGCCACTCAGCGACACCAAACCTCTCTTGTCTGAAAAAAGATAGACTAGGGAGACTTAGAAAGCATAACCACTTTTTGCAAAAAAAAGTTTACCTACACGGGAGCACCGGCGTTTGAAACTGACTGCCGAACGATTGGTTCAAATCAAATGGTTCAAATGGCTCTGAGCACTACGGGACTTAACATCTTAGGTCATCAGTCCCCTAGAACTTAGAACTAGTTAAACCTAACCTAAGGACATCACACACATCCATGCCCGAGGCAGGATTCGAACCTGCGACCGTAGTAGTCGCGCGGTTCCGGACTGCGCGCCTAGAACCGCGAGACCACCGCGGCCGGCTGAACGATTCTACTGCCTCCAACATACATCGCACATAAGGACCACGAAGATAAGATACGAGAAATTAGGGCTTTTACGGAGGCATACTGGCACTCTTTTTCCGTCGCTCTATTTGCGAGTGGAACAGGAGGGGAAACGACAAGTAGTGGTACTGTGTACCCTCCGCCACGCATCGTACTGTGGCTTGCGGAATATCTATATAGATGCAGACGTAGACAACAGTCCCTCATTTACGGAGTGATCTAATCTTCCCAGGCCGATCATTTCCAATTTCTGGAAGAAGGCTGTTAAGCTTCCCAGACAGTTGTGCCTGTGCCGGCCGGTGTGGCCGGGCGTTTCTAGGCGCTTCAGTATGGAACCGCGCGACCGCTACGGTCGCACGTTCGAATCCTGCCTCGGGCATGGATGTGTGTGATCTCTTTAGGTTAGTTAGGTTTAAGTAGTTCTACGGGACTGATGACCTCAGCAGTTGAGTCCGAGAGTGCTCAGAGCCATTTGAACCATTTGTGCCTGTGAAATATATGTTTTTGCCCCCCACTAAAAGAACCTGGCGACTTTCTAGGGTCAGGAGGATCTTACAGTCCTACCTCCACTAGACGTGTACGCCAGCTTCCCTGTCCGTATCGTACCAGCTTTTAATATGAGAATGCACAGAGTCTTACGACCTTCCCACCATTTGCACAAAAGCTCTCTTAATTCGCTTCCTGCACCCTCTTTCAGGCATCTGGGCGTCTTCTGTGACAGTCTGGTGCCTGGCCCAGGTAAAATGTTTTGAGAACCAGCACTCTTCTATCCGATTCAAGCAGAAGGAAGAGAGTGCTTCGGCCAGAAGTCCCTCTGCAGGTATGAACCACAGAACACTGTTTCCCAGAATCACTCGCATGGCTAGGTCACTGTTTTCAGTATTTATGGCCAGCTAATTCATTTCGCTCCCTGTTCTCAGTCACCTCTGTGCTATGACCACCACCCCCCCCCCCCCCCCCCCAGTACAAGTTCTGTACAGGTTACTGATGCAGTTACAAGAACATTCTGCCCACAGTATCTCCATGTAGGAAAAGCAATTAACCACACGTAGCAAATTTGTTACTGGGGAAACTGAGATCATGCCCTAAAAGATTAATGACAACGTTAAAGTGAGAGAGTGGCATGCCACCTCTCAATGTCTCGTTAACAGAGCCAAGAAATGAGAGGTAATACCGTGGTTATCGACAGTCATTCCTCCTATGCTCCATTTGCAAATAGGACAGGGAAGAGAGGATCAGTAGTTAATGGCACCAGAGGTATTCTCCGCCACACACTGGTAGGTTGCTCGGGTGTGTCTGTGTAGATGTTAATGTGGATATAGAGCCTCTAACATCCTAATACTTTCGGCTGTAAATATGGAATGTTCCAAAGGATAGCTACTGAGATTAGTCGACAGAAAACGGCACATCCCGTATCACTTTCAGCTCTTATTTTTGGTCTGTATGTGTAAACTCGAAGATAGTTTGCCCACTTAATCAGCAGTGTTACCGTTGATTGAATGCAACAGAGTTCATAAAATCCGTCTCCTTCTGCCATATGATTCAGAGCTCGATACGTTGTTAGAACCATCACTTCCATGCACTGCTAAACAATTCCAGCGGACAACTGATTCTAATAGATGGTGCCACGTCATGTAACTATGGTATACATGGTTTGGACAACAATATGGCCTCGCCGGGTAGCCGCGCGGTATGAGGTGCCTTTCACGGTCCCGCGCGGCTCCCCCCTCCCCCCCCCCCTGTCGGAGGTTCGAGTACTCCCTCGGGCATGGGTGTGTGTGTGTGTGTTGTCCATAGCGTAAGTTAGTCTAAGTTAGATTAAATAGTGTGTAGGCATAGGTACCGATGACCTCAGCAGTTTTGTCCCATAAGACCTTACTACAAATTTCCAGCAATATGGAAACACCCCATGCTTGAAAAAAAAAATGGCTCTGAGCACTGTGGGACTTAACATCTGAGGTAATCAGTCCCCTAAAACTTAGACCTACTTAAACCTAACTAACCTAAGGACATCACACACATCCATGCCCGAGGCAGGATTCGAACCTGCGACCGTAGCGGCCGCGCGGTTCCAGACTGTAGCGCCTAGAACCGCTCGGCCACACCGGCCGGCCGCACGCTTGAACAGAAAAACATATGCTAGCTGAGCCGATATGTTGCGCTGTTATATTTGACCAAAAACGGCTCCTGTGCAGTGTCCTCAACACGTTGCAAGAGTCAGTCGTCTTAGAACAGTGTTCTGTGTATTTGAGAGTACATTACGTAGGAGCTAAGCGAAATAGGACGAGGGCAAATTGCTAATGCTCATATGGTGGGTGCTTCAGTAATCAAGATAGCCGAAGTGTTTGGTGTTTCAAGAAGCACTGTATCGAAGATTTAAACCGCATCATGGAAAGCGGGAAAACATTATTCGCCAAGTCACATCGCGGAAGAAAATGTGGGTTGAGTGACAGGCGTTCATTGAAGAGGACTGTGACAAAAAAATAAGACGACAGCTGCAAAAGTCACAGCAGAAATGAATGTCGCAGTCGCAAACCCTGTCAGCACCAAAACAGCAGGTAGGGAGCGCCATAAGCTTTGAATCGCAGGATGAGTTTCAATTCTAAAATCAGTCATCAGTGATGCAAACACCCGAAACCGAAGCCATAAACCTGAACTGTGGAGGAATGAAACAAATTTGTTTGATTGGTTGAGTCTTGCTTCACACTATTGCCAATTTCTCGCGGAATTTACGACCAGGAGTGAAACACGGCTAGGGGTCGGTGATAATTTCAGCAGCCATATTGTGGTATTCTATGGGACCCGTGGTCACTCTGCAAGGTCACATTACTGCCAAGCATTATGTGAGCATTATCGGTGACAGGTCCATCACACGGTACAATGTTCGCTCACCAATTGTGATGCTGTGCTCCTTTTCGACGGGGCCCTTGTTCAGACAGATCGCATCTTCCAGGACTTGTTTTGCAGCGACGAGAATGAACTGTCGTGTCTTCGCTGCCCACCACATCCGTCAGATATCAATATTATTTAGCCTTTGTGTCGTACTTTGGAGAGAATGGTGCATGATCGTGAAACCTTCCCGTCTCCTCTATATCTCTTTTGTTACGCAACCTTCCCTGCTACAATAACCTATGAAACTTTCCCTTAGGATATCTATCTCTTGCTTAATAATTACAAATTAAATCTTCCCTTTGTAATTTATTCTCTTGCTCAGTCTTCAATGCAAATTTAACTGCTGCTTATTAAAAGTGATTTTCTGATTATTTCGACGAAACATAGAATGTGTCGTCGTCGTGGCCTTCAGTCGTTATCTGCAATAACCCAAAACTGTTCCTTACCTTTTTTACTGTTACTGGATAGCCATCTGACTGCTACATCGAACTGCGACATGAATATGCTTACTCTGTTTTACTATACTCTATTAGCTGCTGGTGGGCTGTCATAATAAGTGGCTGTATTTATTACCAAATCTGACGTTATTCTTTAATAGCAAAGCTGACATTATTCTTTAACTAATTTGACTGAAGTTACGTAATTCATAGTTAAACTTTTTCTTGACAACAATAAAATTTTGCAAAGATTTACGTTGACGGTTTTTGGGATGGATTATAATCAGTAATGCAATATTGCTGGCAAAAATTAATTATCTTCTGAATGAAATGATTTTACAAACGTTCAAATGGTACTTACTTTGAGAGGTGGCATGAGCCCCCTCTCATATTTCTATCTTACGATTCTCCTCTCTAGTTGCATGCGGTGGAGAGTTGCTATTCCTTCACACGCGGACTTCCCACGCAGCGTCTCTCGTCACACAGGTGGTCCGGTGACAGGCGGGTTAAGCCGACGTGTGTGAGGCAGTCGAGTGAATGCTTTGCAGACGCCGACATTGTCAAGAGACACGCCCGCTGGGGTGTGAAGTAGCGGCTGGGCTAGAGGTTCCGTTACTTCGGAGAAACTTAGCGAAAACACTTTCTGGCGGGCTACCAGCGAGGCGTGGGAATGACTTGTGTACCCAGGCAGTTGTGGCGGGAAAATTCCCGCACTTTCTGCAAAATAGTAACGGTGATTGGTTTGCTCAGGGCATAGCGCCGTGACGTAGCAAAATCAGCACAGAAATTGGCGCCAAGAATCTCCATTGGTGGAATGGTAGTGCTCCAGCAATGGAGTGGAATTTCCGCCGGTTTTCGAGTTGCTGATTGGAACGTTTAACCACGGCCACTGTCGTGGGGGCGGGAATGTTCTGTGTTCGGCCTGTACGGGTGCTCTTGTGGGTAGTCGGCGGTCGCCTTTCGGTCGAGGACGTCGAAGCAACCAGCCCTCGCCCGCGGTACGCCAGATCGTGTTCTGGCAGTTAAGAAGACAGTTTGGTAATGTATGTCCGCAGCACCGGCAGATAGGGATTTTCCTAGGTGATAATCAGAGCTCAGCAGAGCGCGCCTGTTCATCCTTTTCTAACTTTGTTCTGTCTTGAGTAGCAGCAATTACTGTTGGGTTAGCTGTGTGTCTCTCTTGAGATCTGAGTGGCAAGGAATTGGCTCCACATACCACTTCGTCTTAAACCTCACGATCTAGTTTAGGGACAACTTCACCTTCACAGCGTTTGTTTGTGTTTCCAATTTGAGCCAATTTAATGTATCATAAATTAGAATTCATGTGTTTTTGTTTATTATTTTGTGCTTAGTCGTAATAAATCATATTGTTATTTTGGACAGAACTTTCATTCTGTTAATCGGTAGAGCAACCCATCATTTCTCACTACGTTTATGAAACCTTCCTTTATTTAACTTATTTATCAAATTAAATTATTGCAGGTGCCAAACTATTTTCTACTCCACTTGCAGGGTTGATTACAGTCAGTTCGCGTATATTTTTAATCCTTGTGCAACAGCAAAAGTCGGAGTTAGAAAAGGGGGGGGCTTAGAGCATCATTTACATATGTAGCTTCTAGAATTTAGTGTTAAATACACTGCTTGCCCCGGCACCTCGCATAAAATGGCGACCCTTAGCCTCGGATCTTTCCTGTGAATCTCTGATAAGCAAACAGGATTCTTAGTAGTAACATTCAATTTTTTTTCCTCTACTTTTTTAATGATTAATACCCAACTTGTTTTTTTCTGGTAGTTCCGCGTTTAGTTTTAAGTAGCGGCGCATGATTACAGTTTTTGTTTTCAGTGTATATATTTTTTTTGTTCATTGTTTTTTTTGTGTTTCGTTGATGTGGTGTCCGTACCACATCGCACTTTGTCGGATTTGTGTGCGGTTTCTGTACCACATCAAATTGTGTTGTTAATTACAGCGGTGGAACAGCGTTGTTGAAATTTTATGTCTATGTGTAAAACTACAGTGAGTAGATAATTTTTACTGTATATTTTAGATAAATTTGTTTTTTCATGAATGATCACGAGAAGTAAGGCACGACTATTAGCGAGCGAAACTAAAACAAAAGAGAATAGCATAATGGATAAGAGGCAGGTTACTGACGAGGATAGGTTCAGAGATGAGATGGGCACATTTTTAGCAGCACAGGACGACAGGGTCATTGATGAGGAAGGTGATTTGGACGCGATCTTAGAGCAACGTCGCGGCCATGATTATGATAGTGAATTGGAGGATGGAACAGAGACAGGCACACAGGTCGAGACGGTAGCAGAAGTTTATAGTCAAACGAACGAGTGCAGACAGAGGCCAGCTCGGTCACGTCAGAGCTCTAGCGCCCAGGTGTCCAGAGTTACATCGCCCATGTTTGAAGAGGATCAAGAAGATGACGTAAACCCAATACTGAGCTTCCTACGATCAATGAAAGAAGCTGATGAACAACGTAAGAAGGAGAAGGAAGAAGATGAGAAACAACGTAAGAAGGCGAAGGAAGAAGATGAGAAACAACGTAAGAAGGAGAAGGAAGAAGCTGAGAAACAACGTAAGAAGGAGAAAGAAGAAGCTGACGAACAGCGTAAGAAGGACACGGAGGCAATAATTTCGCATATAGGGGAAATTCGTGGGGAATTATTAACAATAAAGAAAGAATGTGGAGAAGCAAAACAAATGTCAATGGTAGCACAAAAAGTAGCAGGCCTAGCCAAAACTGCAGCAATAGGGGCAATGAAAATCGCAAGAGTAACTTCTCAACTCGCAGAGCGCTTGCGACGTGCGACACAAGTCCACTCAAAATCCCTAGCGGCCTTAAAGACTCAAGGTAATATTGCGGTTACGAACATCACGAAACGAATGAAAGAAGTAGAGAGTCGGATAGCGAAACTAGAGCGAAACGGGCACACGAGCACTGCGCGTTCGGATACCAATGATGGAGTACACAGGATTGTGTCTCCGAGGAAAAGCCCGCCGTGCTCTAGCCCAGTGACAGCGTGCGGAACGAACAATGCACACGCAGAATCAGCGAGTAATAGCTCCAATAATTGCAGCCCACTTAGAAGAGTGAATGCTGAATGCCACTTCCACTGTGATACAGACGTAGCACATCACAGTTATCAGCAAGATAGAACAGGACACTCGGCAGACGTGCAAGTATCGGAAACGAGTGACAACACCAGTGCGAGGATCAGACAGGATTTTGATCACAATCACTTCCTGTCGATACTAAAATTCCAGAAGTTCAAAGAAAATGGAGGGTCGATGCAGCCGAAGAGCTGGGTGATGCAGTTTACAAATTCATTACCGGCATCATGGCCAACCCAGGCAAAATTAGAATTCATGTGTGGACACATCGAAGGCCAAGCAGCGGAAAAGATGCGGGGCGTGGCTGCGACGTGTCGGACTTATCAGGAATTTGTTGGTGCATTCCTGCGGACCTACTGGTCAAAGGAAACGCAAGACAGGATTAAAGAGGAAATAATATTTTGTCCTGAACTGGAAGTGTCCGGGCATAGGAGCGCAACCAAATTTTTTGATGATTTACTCAAGAAGAATCAGTTTTTAGATAGTCCATATAGCAACGGAGAAATCATTAAATTTTGCTTTTCGAAATTGCCAGTTAGGTATCAACAGACACTTGTCGGGAAGTGTGGATCTGACATAGATGCATTCAAGAGTCTACTGCGCGAACTCGAAGTAGTCTTTGATAAACAAGACGCAAAGGACAGGAAGAAGGCGCAAAATAACAAATACCACGGGCCAGCAAGGGAAGACGACAACAGATCGCATAATCGCACTGGTCAGTTAGGAAACCAGGGTTACGGAAATCAAGGTTACGCTATTCAAGGTTATGGAAACCAGAGACACGGAAACCAGAACGTCAGGGAACAGGGTCAATCTAGACAAGCAATCTGGGACAGGAGGAATGACGAACGGCAAAGCGACCGTAATTGGAGAGAGCGAAATCAAGGACAACAGGAGAACCAGGAGATTGAAATTAGACCTCCAAATCCTAATGCACGTCAGAGGAGGGGGAGTCTAAGAAGAGATTGACGCTAGTCCATAGGACTCCACCACTTCTCTCACACAAAGAAGTTCGTGGAATAATAGTAGTTTAAGTGGTGTACATAGTAGAATAGGCAAAGATATGAACCTTTCTTCGGGGAACAATAATCGTTGCATTATAAGATTAAGATTGTTAAAGTATTAACACGCTGCGTTTTCTCGCATAAGAATTTACTGCTGTTAACTTTTTGTCTATGTTCGGGATCTCCTCTGTCGTTGCGATAAGAGGGACTACCTTTCCATGAGCAATGTTTTTGTCCTTTCCTATCTGGTGTCCATGTTAAGGGATAAAGATGAGTGACGAATGTCGCACAAACGGGCGCATACAAGAACGTGCTCTTAGCAGCGTTCTGAGAAGTCGTGATACGCTCCATAGCGGCCACAACCAGTTCGTGAAACGTTCATACCAATGCTTGCAGGCACGCGTCAGTGCACTGCAAGATTGTGGTATATTGCGTGATTTCGAGGATGAATATGGGCAGTATAGTTTTTTGCAGAGCTGCGCCAGCATCGTTGTCTTGCAAGTCGGGGTGATCCTGTGAGCGTTTGACTCCAATGGTGCCCTAGACGAGAGAAATGCGAGCATAAAGCCTACCATGCCAATGTGCTGGTTGGGGATTTAGCGTGCTGCTCGTGACTGTCACAGATGAATAACCAGGGACTTATACTTGGATATTCGTGACATACTGTGTAGCTGGCGTGTGTTGGGCGACTGAATCCTCAACAGGAACCAGTCCTGGTTTGGTCATATTACATTGCTTCTGGAAAGGTGTGCTTTGATCGCGAAAACCGCATCACATAGAGAAGGAAGTTGCAACTATAAATTTATTGTTGTGTATAGCCATGGCTAACCCAGTCTCTGGAGTTTCAGTGAGGCGTAATGAAAACTCGGAGGTCATGTCGTACGGCGCGCACATCACTGTCGGCAATAGCGGCGAGCAGCGAGACATCTCAATGTAACAGGAATTATGTAAGAGTATTGTATAAAAAAAAGTAATAATAATAATAATAATAGAGAGAGTACCATATTCTAGGATAAATTAAACTTTAGGATTTTACAATAACTACATCCTTAATATTGTGGCGGTTTTCTACCACCAGTGTTTGGCGCGCGCCTGTTGGGATGTTATTTTTCAGGTCATCAAATCACAGACCCGAGATGGAGCGACGACCAGCGAGCGAACGTAGAATAGTTGCAATAACATAATTTATTCAGAAGACATAGAATGTAGATCGTTGGCATATGGTAGTTAATTCTTGAGCATGTCTACTGTCGATCTATATAATTAATAGTAATATTAGTGCGGGCCCGCACATTTAGTTGTTCATCCATTACATAGCATCAGTTATCACACACCATGTACAATACTGAGATTAGATGTTATAATGATTGCCATAGATTAATAACTATAAAAGTAAAATAAGAGTGTCTGAAATGACAGACCATCAATGTTTCATTATGTAAATTTATTATAACATAGAAGGTCATGGGAAAAAGTTAGGCATAAGATTTTTGTAAGAATTGTGCAGATGACGGGGATCATGGCAATGCGGAGGCTGGCCGGAGCGGGAACAAGAGGTCTGCGGCTACCTGCAAGAAAAGAGCGTCAGCACCCCACCTGACGTGAAGGGCGAGAGCATCCAGTCCTACAGGCTGACAGTCACGGGGCCGTATACCTGAGGGATTACGCGGGACCCTCGCTGGGCCACAAGCGAAAGTGAGGCTGGCCGTTGACACTCACACGCGACCCACACGCGACAGCCTGCTAGCTCTCCAGACGCGGCAGCCGTTTGGAGGGATTCCCTGCGGCAGACCACGTTGTCGTGAGTACACGAAGAAGATCACATATCGTGTCAGAACCTGCGCCTCATGTGCCTCAGGACAGAAAGGGACGCTCTATACTCACCTGTTTGGGTTTTTACAACTCACTAGCATTGGCCGATCTGCATACACAAAGCAGTATCGTGCCACACTAACAAATGTATGGTCTCATTTCTTACTTCTCCTCTCTATTAGAGAGCAGTTTTAACAATAGTCGCTCCTAGTTCGATCCTGTATGGATGACCTCACACACTTGTGGAGTCACTCCACGTGCCATCATCCCTCGTCGAACTGCAATATTGGGAAACGTAAAGTTCTGTCCAGCGAGAGAAGAGACCTAGACTAGTGATGTATCCCAACAAGTAGATCTCAGAGACAATTAATCGACGTGAGGAGAGCCTATCACTGTGTCTTCCTACCGTACTACCGTGATCATATGCGTGGGTCTTGGTGCAATCTCAACAGAGTACTGCAGAAGCTCCAGCACACCCTATTGCCGTTGCAACAACGTAGCAACAACACCCGACGTTTAGCCTTATGTGATGTCAGTACTGTGGAATTTGTGAAGTGCTACAGATATTTATAACAATGTGATTTAGTGCCTCATTCTCAGCACAGTCGTGAACTTTGTGCAATGTGCACGCACAATTTGATGCCCCATGAACCTTGTTTTTTTTCTTAAATTTCTTTCTCTTATGTTGTTTTTGTAATGTATGTTATACCTTGTATGCGTTTGTGTTTTACACTGTAGTTCTTATTACAGATTACTGTATTGTTCTCCACACCATGTTTTTTTTGTATTTTGTGTTTATTGTTGTGTGTATGCAAACAGTGTGCCTGAAGTCCCCATAAACTGAAGCAGATACCACCACTGTCATTGTGAATGGACCATCAGTTCAGGGAACATTTTGTAAAGGTTATTCTTGCTGCAGGGAGACAGAATGAATCAGAGGTTGTAACTAGATTCTGAAAGCTCACAAAGAGATTATTAACTTATATAGTATCATGTGTGAGTGAGTTCAGGTTAGTTTAATGATTAAAATTGTTGTAACATCTTGGGCATTTAATTGCGGAGCACTCCAACTCTGATTGTAAAGAATAAACTGCTCCATATTTGGCTCAGATGCCCAGGCCATATTTAGAGCGTGAATGTCTGCGTGAATCGGTGTTTGGAAGGGGCTCCCTGGGTATGGATATGTGATGTGAGTGTTAGTGTTCCATATTAAGAAGGTGAAGTTGGCTACATCATAAATAATCCTCCATCTATGAGCTGCATTTTTCAGTTGCAGTGATTTTCTTTATAGAGTGCGGCATGTGGAGCCAGTTTGCGAGATTGTTCTTGGGCGATTGACTCACTACCTTGCTCCTAAGTGAGCCAACCGCTCACCAATTACAATCTAAAATGGCGTAGGGGCTATGAGAGGTGGCATGAGCCCCCTCTCATATTTCTATCTTACGATTCTCCTCTCTAGTTGCATGCGGTGGAGGGTTGCTATTCCTTCACACGCGGACTTCCCACGCAGCGTCTCTCGTCACACAGGTGGTCAGGTGACAGGTGGGTTAAGCCGACGTGTGTGAGGCAGTCGAGTGAATGCTTTGCAGACGCCGACATTGTCAAGAGACACGCCCGCTGGGGTGTGAAGTAGCGGCTGGGCTAGAGGTTCCGTTACTTCGGAGAAACTTAGCGAAAACACTTTCTGGCGGGCTACCAGCGAGGCGTGGGAATGACTTGTGTACCCAGGCAGTTGTGGCGGGAAAATTCCCGCACTTTCTGCAAAATAGTAACGGTGATTGGTTTGCTCATGGCATAGCGCCGTGACGTAGCAAAATCAGCACAGAAATTGGCGCCAAGAATCTCCATTGGTGGAATGGTAGTGCTCCGGCAATGGAGTGGAATTTCCGCCGGTTTTCGAGTTGCTGATTGGAACGTTTAACCACGGCCACTGTCGTGGGGGCGGGAATGTTCTGTGTTCGGCCTGTACGGGTGCTCTTGTGGGTAGTCGGCGGTCGCCTTTCGGTCGGGACGTCGAAGCAACCAGCCCTCGCCCGCGGTACGCCAGATCGTGTTCTGGCAGTTAAGAAGACAGTTTGGTAATGTATGTCCGCAGCACCGGCAGATAGGGATTTTCCTAGGTGATAATCAGAGCTCAGCAGAGCGCGCCTGTTCATCCTTTTCTAACTTTGTTCTGTCTTGAGTAGCAGCAATTACTGTTGGGTTAGCTGTGTGTCTCTCTTGAGATTTGAGTGGCAAGGAATTGGCTCCACATACCACTTCGTCTTAAACCTCACGATCTAGTTTAGGGACAACTTCACCTTCACAGCGTTTGTTTGTGTTTCCAATTTGAGCCAATTTAATGTATCATAAATTAGAATTCATGTGTTTTTGTTTATTATTTTGTGCTTAGTCGTAATAAATCATATTGTTATTTTGGACAGAACTTTCATTCTGTTAATCGGTAGAGCAACCCATCATTTCTCACTACGTTTATGAAACCTTCCTTTATTTAACTTATTTATCAAATTAAATTATTGTAGGTGCCAAACTCTTTTCTACTCCACTTGCAGGGTTGATTACAGTCAGTTCGCGTATATTTTTAATCCTTGTGCAACAGCAAAAGTCGGAGTTAGAAAAGGGGGGGGCTTAGAGCATCATTTACATATGTAGCTTCTAGAATTTAGTGTTAAATACACTGCTTGCCCCGGCACCTCGCAACTTTTTACAGTAATCTTACAACTAGCATTGCGCAAACATACCTTCAGTAGTCTTGAGTTTCTCAAAAAAATAATTCAATAATATTAGTTCGTCTTATGATAATAGCTGATGTCTCTGTACATCCGTTTATTATCTCTTATAAATCATAGCTGGTGGCTGGCAGGCACACTGCTCCTCTCCACCTCTCGCTTCAGACCTGCTACCAACTCGCTTCACATCTCGCTTACTACTGACTTCCTACGAACGCTAAAGTGCGGTCTCTCCCGCAAACATTGCTTTCTGGTGCAGACAATCCCTGCTACCATTACAAAATGTATCAATGCGCGGTCTTTCCCGCTCTTTTTAAAATTATATCAAGGTGCGGTCTCTCCTGCCAACAATACTGTGGTGCAGGCATTCCCTGCTACCACAGTTGTTTCCAACATGACAAATATTAATTATTTCTACTTAATCCTATTATTAAAATATAAACATCTTTCATAAATTGTGGTTTGACACTAAACAATAGGAATATACACGTCTTACAATCGCTATCCACGATCTTCAGGATTACGTGAACCTCCCACTATTTTGCAGAAAGAATGGTATTAGATTACCATGAAAACCTCACGGCAACTGCATTTATCCATTCCGAGAGGTGTGAACGCTGTCTTGAATGCCAACGGTTTTCCTACGCCGTATTAGGCATAGTAATGTATTGTATTTTTAGTGTTTTGATATTTTTCTTCATCCCCCCCCCCTCCCCCTGTAATGCTGTTAGATTTAAGATATTCCTCCTTGGGCTTACCATGGATGAAAATGCCAATAGTCCTACTTTGAGGTAAGCTGGAGAGTAACTGTTAATCTCGAAATCTAGCACCTAACGGACGTTTATTAACAAGGTGTAAAAATAATGGGCTGGATAGAATACATTCCTAAGGTCTTGCGGAGATTATTTTAAACTTATAGTGTCTCCTACAGGTAAAAAACTTTCTATTTGTTTTGATTACCCACGTTCTTACGGGGTACAAAGTGAGCAGGTGTTGGCGACGTCATTAACTCCATAAAATCTTACCTTGGAGTCAGAACTGGATTACCTGCTCACAGAACATGAAATAAGAGACCAAATTACTTCCCGTCCTGGCATAAGGCGGCAACGACACTTTTCAGCTGTCGCTGAGTAAGGAACGGATTCGGAGCAGATCTGGTTGTGTGGCGCCATCGCCGGCCATTAAGAGAGACCCGCCGACTCGTGAAGCTGACCGGCGTGTTACGAAGGAGGGAAAAGGCAGCGGCCGACTCCGTCCCGTCGGGCAGCCGCGGTATCTGCGGGCCCCCATCTCGTCCGTCGACGCCTCTACTAATGACCGCTGCTCGAGCTGCGAGTGGTTTCAGAGCGAAACGCGAAGCGGGAACCGGTTCTCTAGGCCGCATAGGCCTGTAGCCACGGCGTGAAACACTCTGTCACACTCTTAATATAGTCAGCCTCGTCATTTGGCTTTAGTGTTTTCCAAGTTCTTTTTCATTTTGTTTCCGCCTCCTTCCCCATTCAACGTATTCCTAACGCGTCACGTGAAGAACAAAGGAAAATTCTTTTACTCGGAAAAAACATCTTTTCTCATCGCTAGATAATTTCCTTCGTTTGTGCAGTTCCCGTGAAGAAAGACTTGCGAAAAGATGTTGTGATGCCATGGATGGTCAACATTATTCCTGAAATAACCTTTCTTTTACAAGAATGATTGTTTATCATTTATCATATACAAACCATCATTCTTCTAAATGAAAGAAGACATGTGTAAAATTATATTTTTCACTTCTCTTTTGTCTGAGCTGGAAACGATATATTCGCCGTTTTTTATTTGCATGTTTAAATTATTTAAAAAGGAGAGATATACATTCGTGATGCTAAAACTGCATAAACCCCCGAGGCATATGCAACGTATAGTGTGTCTCTTGTGTGGTTGCCTAATGTTGTCTCTGCAATGTGATTATCACGCCTACAAGTTATTCACGTGATCCTGCCGTTGACAGCCTACATCTAGAGATTTCCATAAAATGCGGTATCGTGTTGTGGTTTTACTTCATTTCAGTTTAGCACATCAAACCAATCAATCCTATCAGGATGCTATGAGAATGAATCAAAGCTTGATACCGTAAATATACTTATATGTGTATGAAATAACCCTGGGTTCGGTGTGGGGCGCCGGAGGGGTGAAGTGGACTGCGGTGGCCGTCGTGGGATTGTGGACCACTGCGGCTGCGGCGGGGACGGAGCCTCTCCATCGCTTCTAGGCCCCCAGTTAACATACAATACAATATATGTGTATGAAACTGTAGAATTTATTTAATTTATGATAAAATGAATGTGTTGTTACATTTTAAAATTCATGTTTAGAAAAAACTCAAATTTTATAGTTAACTATCTCAATTTTTACCACAGTTTTTAATAGATTTGGAAAATTATAGAGTTTTGCGTTAAGGAGTTTATGTTTGATAAACAGTGCAAAGTTCATCGAAGAATCTCTCTCACTTATGAAGGAAAGTGTACGTATAGCAACAAATGCAGTCAATAGTAAGTGAAAAAACGAAGAAATTTCACACGTTAAAAAAATTATTTTGTTATTTATTTGAACTTCCACTGCTATGAGTGTGAAACCTGAATTCTTCTTGGTCATGCTGACAAAGTTTTATGAATTTATTTGTAAAAATTAAAATGCCCTGTGGCATCTCACCTGGTCCAAGTCGACCCGTTTGACGTTCTAACCCCCTTAAAATAACAAATGTTGACGATGTCTTTAAGATGAGACTAAAGCACTATCCGTACTTAAACAGATTGGGTCAATACTGAGATAGGGTAAATTCAGAATAGTGAGTTAAATGATGTTTTGGGTACTGGAGTGGAGATGTATTAGATGAATTGTTACATGGTGAGGTGTACTGTAAAATAATTGATGACAGGTGACATGGGATTTTGGATGAAGGTAACTAGGATAGAGGGCAGGAAATAACTATGAGAGAGAAGAAAGGACTAGGGTTGAGAAAGAGGGGGGATCGATGACATAAGAATGGGCACGGAAGAAAGGATTGCATCTACTAAAAAGGATAAATGCGATGGTTGATATCATTGAGTGGGAGAGAATATGGAGGACTTGTAGGAGGGATGGATTTCTGTTGCCTCAGCAAGGCCCTACTGCTAATTAGAGGGTAAACGATATGGTCAATTTAATCAAGTTAGCGGGGCGTATACAGTATATGGTGAAATACAATGTGGACGAAGAAGGAGAAGAATTAAAAGATCTTTTCTTCGTTGTGGGAATGGTATTAGTATAGATAAGTGTTGAGAATGCCTTTTCTTCTTTTTCTGATGAGAGAGAGAGAGACAGTGAAGCAAGAGCATGAAATCCATTGAAATTAGTGCATATGAGCGTCATGAGTGTGTTTTTTGTGGTACTTCTGATGACAGAGTGAGATACAGAGAAAAGACTATAAAAGGACTGACCGTATCTAGTCTATTACTCTTGACAAGAGTCAAAGAGATCATAGAGCTTGATGTTTTATCTGTCTGACCGATCAGCATCGACAGTGTATCATGCTTTTGGTTCAAATGGCTCTGAGCACTACGGGACTTAACTGCTGAGGTCATCAGTCCCCTAGAACATAGAACTACTTAAACCTAACTAACCTAAGGACATCACACACATCCATGCCCGAGGCAGGATTCGAACCTGCGACCGTGGGTATCATGCTCTTACTTCGTGACGTACGACAGAGTTTGGGGCAGTTTTTGGTATCTGTAACCGTTTCGCTTTTCTCTCTCTGTCACCCACACACTGATGACGATAACTCCATCAACAAGTTTCAGTTCACAGTCCTGCGCAGCATTATTGACCTTTGAAACTTAGGTGAGTATCTGATCACCACCACCTACAAAGATGTGGTAACTGTGTTTCACACTGTAAGAAGTAAGTAGACATCAAACAGTGGTAAAAATGGACTGAGCTATGCTTTACACCTCCCTGTCATCGAGTACGCTAGAGACAGAGTAGGACAAGGGTGGCACATGCAGTCGGATGCGAATTTGTTGAAGGAAACGAACCGGCGATCTCCTGAAGACAAGTTCCCTGGCCACTGCTGCATCTTTTTTATGCAAACATGTGGAAGGAGAGCTGAAAGTAATGCAGACTACCACGCGCCACAGCTGTGCAAGAAACCATAAGGAGTCGACAGTGATGTAGTCGAGGAAACCAAGATCACCGAAAAGAATATTAGACGTAACCTTAAAACAGCCCACTGATCGCTTTCGAGCGTCCTAGATGGTGTAGGACCGGTACGAAGCTATGATGTGCCCTCCCACAACTGTTCTAAACCGTGGCAGTGAAGCAATGAGTGAGTGCCAATTCATAGTATGGAATCAGTGAATTAACCCGTTGGCTGACAACCATGAGTGAGAATCGTGGTACAGAAGTTAGGCACGAACCCGCCTCGTCTTACTTCGCTTTGGATCACTCGTAAACAAGACGAGCCTGGCTCTCGATACGTCAAGAGGAACAAAACGACATCATCATCATCATCATCATCATCATCATCATCATCATCAACAACAACAACAAGAGTCGGGCTCGTGGTTCAGCAGTTCTGGATATTCTCTTACTTCCTTCGTCGCGCTCACACGTGTCGGTTATAATCCACTATACGAATTAAACAACCCTTATTCCTGCCATGCTAGTAACAACAAAACATAATACTGACGACAGTAGTGGTAAGTGTGTTGTTATAGCGGTAGATCCCGTCGGTAATGATAGTGGCGGTAGTGGTATTGTGTTACCTGTACGAAAACGTCCAAGAAGATTAATCACTGAAGATGACACCGATGATGAAGACAATATCAGTCATCAATTATCGAAGCAATGGATTTTGAAAGAAGAAACTAAATAGGCAAAATGTGTGAGTATACGCAGACACCTGATATAAGAGAGCGTATTTCAGAGCTGGTACGAGGAAGTACAGGAGAGCGAGGTGGCGCAGCGGTCAGCACACTGGAATCGCACTCGGGAGGACGATGTTTCAAACCTGTGTCCTGCCATCCTTATTTAGGTTTTCCGTGATTTCCCTAAACCGTTGCAGGCAAATTCCGGGTTGGTTCCTTTTAAAGGGCACGGCCGACTTACTTTCTCTCCCTTCCCTAATCCGATGGGACTGATGATCTCGCTGTTTGGTCCGCAATGTTCGAAAATGTGTTTTGGGATAATGTGGTCACGGAAACGAATCAGTACGAAGAGCGAAAAATGATCAGTGAAAATACAATGGAAATTGATGAGATGTGGATCCAGTCAGTTGTAAGGAAATTAAAATTTGCTTTGCGATATGCATTATAATGGCTCAAGTACAAAAACTAAAAATTGAGAAGCTGTCTGGAAGAGCCGACATAAAAATTCCAATATTCAGAAAAACTGTGCTTTGAAAATAGTCTAAATCACTAGGTTTTTACGTTTTGCAAATAACGGCGAGAGTGTCATGATAGATAAATTACGTAAAGTCACACACTTGTGACAAACTATTTTAAACTCAGAAAAGTGTATGTAATGGAGTAGAACATGGCTATCGTTAAGTGAAATTTAAGGGATGCATATATTATAAAAAGTTTTGTCACTCGAAGAGGGCGATATTTGGGATAAAAATTTACAAGCTTTGCGAATGAGCATCGGGTTTTTGCCCGAACTTTAAAAACGATAAAACAGATCATGATTACAGTGCATATGATACTGGTGCGATGAAGTTATCAAAGTCAGTACTAAATAAAGGACACTTTTGCATATGGATAATTGGTATTCTTCGCCGAATCTGTTCGTAACTTTAGCTGAAAATGAAACAAACGTTGTTGGGGCAGCACGTTTTGACAGAAAAACATGCCGGGAGAGTTGGTAAAGCAAAATTTTGGAAAGGAGAATCCATAATGAGGAGCTGAAATGGCATATTATCTCTGAAATGGAAGAATAAACCGAGACGTCTATATCGGTTCTACAGAGCACGAAAGTGTAGAAGTTACTAAACAAACCAGATGGTAACAGGAGCCTACTTTCAAACCAAACTCTATTTTTGATTACAGCGAGGGAATGACTGGTATTGACCGTCAATATTAGATATTAGCGGATTTTCCTGTTATGAGGGAATACTTGAAACGGTATGGGCTTTTTTTTTTACATATTTGATATGGCGCTCTGTAATTCGTATATTCTATGCAACGAAAACCATATCAAAAAAGGGGCAGAATTACCGCGAGTGTAGACCTCAAATAGCAAAAGCATTATAAAAAACCTAAGTTTATAAGAGACGTGAACCATCGTGAGCCTCAGACGTACCAATGAGACTCCACGCGAAACATCGGAATTACTTTCCGAGACATGTAGACCCAGGGCTATTAAAAATAAATAAATAAAAGACATTCAACAAGAGCTTGCGAAGTGTGTACAGAAAACAAGAGCCGGATGAAGCGACTTGCGAACGTAAAACGGACGAGTTTCGTTTCATGTACCTCATTGTTTCGAAACATATCACACAGTTGAAGATTACTAATTGCCTACGAGCGTTCTCAAAACATAATAAATTTAAATTAACTATTAGTGATACGTGATCCACTTGCAGGTAATAAATCGTATTTCTTCACTGGTGAATCTAACACATTTCCTTCGTAAACATCTTAAAATTATTGGTTAAGCCTGTAATGGTATTTGAATTACGTAACCATTACGGCACCTCATCTGAACCTCTCGATACCAGCATATTCTACTGTATTTCTGTAAAGTAGTTAACATATTGCTGAGACAACATTTGATTTCATTAATGTAGAGGTACTTTGATACATCGATATGTTTGTATTACAATGATATTATTCTTATGTGTATTCTTTCTTTTGTCACTATGATCTTTGACGTACTTGTAACTCTGATTTTTGGGCGCGTAAGCGATTATTAGTTAGTTGTTAGAGAGTCAGACCTTGAGAAAGTCTTGTCTTGGATGTCATCTTGGAAATACGCATATTGTAGTCAGCTTATAAAATGTGAACTTTAACAGTGAGGAAGATGTTTTCAAGTATGTTTTTTGTGTTACGTGATATTGCAATAAAAGTAATTAAAAGGAAGTGTAACTTAAATTCGGAGTGTTGATTACTTTTTTTACATCACCATTGTCCTGCAAAAGTGTAATCTTCAAGAATGGTTTGTGAAGCGCATCTACAAAACTTTTGAATATAGCAGAATAAAACCTAGGCCTCTTTGCATCCGAGCTTGGAATCATCACCACCTAGATTTTCGACGATTGAGCCATGATTTTACGAGACCAGCGTGGGAAACACGAAAAGATGAGTGCCTAGTTTATTCATTATTACATGAAATGACTTTATTAACTGTGCTCTAATGACACCTGCCACATAATAACTTTGTTGTTGCCCGAAAACGCAGTATTTAGCAGCGCGAGCAACACCACAATCATTATTAAATTTTGACCTTTGTTGTGGTAGGGTTGTTAGAATCCCAAATGTTGTTCGGTATTCCACAGTTTCTTTCGTGACATCGAGGTACAGATATCACGCGGCGCATACACGTTGCGTAGTTCGAGCACACTCACTGCGCGACCGACCCTCTGGCTTCTGTGGCTCTGGCGGTCGGGATAGGTCTTGAGACGTGTCAGCGTGGATGGGAAAGGGGGGGGGGGGGGGTGCAAGCGACGCGGAGCGGGGACAGCGGTGGTCGTGATGAGACCAGCACCAGAGGCGGAACGTACTATCAACGATAGTCGGTCTGCAGCACCGCAAAACTGCTGCTTCCAGCGAATACAGGACCCTGTGAATCAGTTTCCGGGCGAACATTGCAGAGTGAACTCCGTGCAACGTACGTCTGAAGTTGGATTCCTCGCAAAGTGTTACTGGTCACAGCGGCTTACCTTCAGTGGGCCAAATGACACAGGAAACGGACAGCGGCCGACGAGTCACGATTTTGCCTCATTTCAAATCATATCAGGTGTTGCGTGCAACGCTGGCCCAGTGACGTGGAGAGTGGAGGGTGCAGCTCAGGCTGGAGGTGGTTCTGACCAGTTTTGGGGATATTTCTCGTACGGTGACTTCGGCCCCTTCATTCAGGTTACCGTCAACATGTACCACAGTTGATTATTCCAACATTCTCGGTGGGAAAGTGTTGTCCTTTCTTCCACATCCTCGTGATGAGTACGCTTTGGACGCTTCCGTCTTTCGAGATGACAGATGCCGTATCACAGGGCTGAACCCATACCTACCTGGTTTGGTGAATATTCAGCCATCCTATCCTCGACTGCTTCGATAAATCATCTGCTTTTACTTCAGTAAAAAAGGTGTGGGACCGTTTGTTACTCCAGATCCAGTGTTGCAATCAACATCCAGCAGTTTTATATCTGTGAGGGATCTGGTCACCAATGGTTTTCAAACGTATCTGGTAATGCTGAAGAAACTCGTGGACCATCTTCCTCGAGGCCAGAGGTGGTATTAGTGGGACAAGGATGATTGATTTTTCTTTTTTTTTTTCAGAGTGATTATCCACTCTTGGATGAACTGATTTAGGTCACCTGCATTTCTTTGGTCGGACATTTATTTAAATTCTAATTTTCTGCAGGTAGAGTCTACTGAAATATGGTCACACTTTTTCGCTGGACTAGTAACGACCAGGAAAATAGTTATCAACTCAGACGCTATTCCAACATTAGCAAATGTGCTCATCTTACGAGTACTGGCGATATATACAGGGTGAAGAATAGCTATTGCACTTGGCGGTCGACATTCAATCCAAGACAAAAGTGTATCTAGCAAAAGCTACTTCCACGAAGACGTTTAACAGAAATGCGATTTAGAAAACTAGGCTCTGCCAACGGTGTAATTACGTGCTGCATGACCGAGAACAGTTAGCGTGAACTCTGCACTATGCCGGATCAGCCCCATTAGCTCAGCGTGCTCGCCGACGTACAAGTCGTGTTCGCGCCAAACATATTTTTATTTCCAATTAAAGCATCAAATTGTATCCAATATACACACCACGATGCGGTGTCTTGTGTATTTCATTCAGTTAGAGTTACCTTCATTTAAACATTGAGACATAACATGAACTTCTTACAGGTGTAAACGATCACTTTGTTCCGATTATGACACGAATAAAGCCAACAGAAAATAATAGTGGCTACAGAAACATCGTCTGTATCCAATAATGTGTAAATATCAGAATAGGTTGGTTCAAATGGCTCTGAGCACTATGGGACTTAACTCCTGTGGTCATCAGTCCCCTAGAACTTAGAACTACTTAAACCTAACCAACCTAAGGACATCACACACATCCATGCCCGAGGCAGGATTCGAACCTGCGACCGTAGCGGTCGCGCGACTCCAGACTGTAGCGCCTAGAACCGCTTGGCCACTCCGGCCGGCATCAGAATAGGAAGTCTATACCAGACTGCACAAAGTGCTGCGCACAATAATTCCATTCTGCACGTTTGACGTCCGGTACGTACAGGTGCGAGCAATGTTCTCCTTAGAAAAGACTTTGAAAGCGACCACCTCGCATTTGCAAATACTTCGTCACTCGCTGGATCGTACTTTGCTGGGCACTACGCAACACACTTGCATCCACCACTGCCCAAGAAACATGCACGCGAGATGTTAACTCGTGTAATAGATGGCGTAGTACAAACTCATGCCTTTAAGTGTCTGTACAAATAAATATCTAGTGGATTAAGGTCCGCAGAACGTGGAGGCCAGAAACTTGGACCTCCACAACCAATCGGTTTCCCTACAATTCCTCTCATTCAGATAGTTCAAAAATGTTCAGATGTGTGTGAAATCTTATGGGACCTAACTGCTAAGGTCAGCAGTCCCTAAGCTTACACACTAGTTAACCTAAATTATCCTAAGGACAAACGCACACACCCATGCCCGAGGGAGGACTCGAACGCCCACCGGGACCAGCCGCACAGTCCATGACTGCAGCGCCTGAGCTTGGCTAATCCCGCGCGGCTTCAAATAGTTACACACACTTATTCCACAGTATGGAGGTGCAATATCATGCTGAAACCATAGCTGTCGCCGCACACCAAGTAAAACGTTTTCTAATGTATAAGGCAAAGTATTTCACAGAAACATACAGGGGCGCATTCAACTTGTCCGGCAGTAGGTAAGGGCTCAAGAGCACTCCTCACATGACTCCAGCCCGCAGGCTTATGCCAAAGTGTGCCTGAAAGCCACGTTCGCGGGTGGCGTGTGGGCTGGGTTCCTCCCAATAACGGCTGTTGTCGGTGTTGAAAATACCTTCACGGATAAAGCTAGATTCTTCAGTTCAAATCACGTTATTTATGAAATGTTCGTTATCCTCCATTTGGCGCAAAAACCATTAACGGAATTGTACTCCTCGAATGTGGTCTTCTGGCCGCTGGTATTGAGTTAACAGTTAGGCGTAGTTCTTCATCCTGCAACACTTCAACAACCAGTCTTTGTGATACCGGGAACTGCCTTGCAATATTATGGGCACTTCGCCGAAATTATCGGTGAACGGTTTCAAGAATCGCGTCCTCTGTTTGTGGAGTACGTCTAGTCCTTGAACTATCTCTGTCCGTTATTTGTGAACGAAGGCTGCCGGTTTCCCGAAGGCTTTGCTTCACTAAACGAAAAATAGTCTTGTCAGGATGACGCCTTTCAGGGTACCGTGGAGCATACGCAAGTGCAGCAACACCAACTTAGTTATCGGATGCACCCAGCACCAAAAGCGCGTCGGCGTGTTCATCGTTTGTAAAAAGGAACCTGACGAGGATTAGAACCATAGCGCCATGTTGGAGGGGGGGGGAGGGGTTTAATGTCCCAACAGTCCACATATTTTTTATATTTTGCCTATCCTCTTTCTCCGGCCGGTGTGGCCGAGCGGTTCTAGGCGCTTCAGTCTGGAACCGCGCGACCGCTACTGTCGTAGGTTCGAAACCTGCCTCGGGCATGAATGTGTGCGGTGTCCTTAGGTTAGTTAGGTTTAAGTAGTTTTAAGTTCTGATGATCACAGAAGTTAAGTCCCATAGTGCTCAGAAATATTTAAACCTATCCACTTTCCTTTTTTCGAGATCATGGATCTATCTTCTCATCTAGCAAAGGGTACTCTCCAAAAATAAAAGAAACAAAAATCAAATCTACCCCTAATTGGCACCGCCGCTTAACTCTACCATTAAAAAGAGCCATCGCTCTCCAGGGGTTGCCCTAAGTATTCCCAAAAGTCTCCCAAGGGATATGTTCCTCAGGTCTACAATCCGTTTTTATTTTATTTTTTTATTTGTTTCCTTTTATTTATTTTTGTAATTACATGATTATAACTAGTAAATGTGTACAAATCAAAATGCTGTAAAACAAAATGTTACAAGAAAGGCGTGATTCAAATTGTAAAGTAAAATACCTTTGTATATTGCTACTCCAGTGAAAAGAATCTTTCTTCAAGAAATGGTGCAACTGGAGTTTTCTTCTCCACTGCCATTAGAGTTTTCTATGACCATCATTACCGTGTAAAATACCTACAGCAAACTCTTGCTGCATTGCTAACGCCTTAATGAATACAATATTTCAGGAATCAGCTAATCACTTTCCTTTGTCACTGCTTGCAATTCAGGCAATTCTGTCTTAGATGAGGTGCTGAGCCGTACGTCACACTGACCCTGGTGCTCCCCAACTAGCGAGAAGGGGGAGTTAATAAAACGCTGCGTAAATAATTTGCCAAGAACGTACGATATCTCGCTGTGCGTGCAACAGCAGCATGAGCGTTTTGAAGGTACCTCCAAGAATCAAGTTCCACTTTCTTCCCTTCGCCGAAGTTGTAATCGTTTGCCATTCCCTTGAACCATGTAAGCGCATGGTATTTGGCTTGGGGAAAGTGATTGAGGCTCAATCTCGTCAGGTAAGACACGTAGGTAACAAGCTAAGACCTCCTGTGTCAGTTGCCTAATGACGACACACCCGTGTAGCGATGTTCATCAGCGTCCAGGAGGCGACTGTCGGAGCAAAGTGGGGAGTCGCATATTTTTTGTTGGTGACTTGATATCACGTCGCACGCACGTGGTTGGCAGAAAGCGGTGGTATCGTTTTCCACTCTCGTGGCCAGTTGAGAGTTGGATACTTGGTTTCTACCATGTTACGGGAAACTGTCCACAGTAGGGTGGTGTAAATATTTTTCGACTTGGTGCATTGCGATGAGATCCAAGACAACATAGTTGCTGTGCTTCGAATAAGTCCAGACATGGATTCGGGGAATTCTTCTAAATATCGAGCAGGCAATAGTTAAGGGACCGATTGTTACATCGGATGGCAGACACGGGCGATGTTGATATTTAGAAAACGGCTCTGTGAGGCAGGTTTACGACACCACTCGCAAGGCAGAAGGCAGGGCCCGGCGGCATTATATACGAATGCGACGTAATCGGGGCAGCATAGGGCACCGACGTGCTGTGAAGAACCCATACGTTGCAGTTGCTTGCTTGTGTTTGGGAGGAGACCAGACAGCGAGGTCATCAATCTCATCGGTTTAGGGAAGGACGAGGAAGGAATTCGGCCGTGCCCTTTCACAGGAACCATCCCGGCATTTGTCTGGAGAGATTTAGGGAAATCACGGAAAACCTAAATCAGAATGGCCGGACGCGGGATTGAAACGTCGTCCTCCCGAATGCGAGTCCAGTGTGCTAGCCACTGCGCTACCTCGCTCGGTACGTTGCAGTTAAAACATCGCCTAGTGACTTGTGTGTAGGGGCCAAAGCGGGCAGAGGAAGATGACGTAATTATCAAAGAGCACCCCACGTGTCCTCTCCACAGCAGCTACGTCAGAAGTATAGGGAAAAGATGCATAAATAAGCGAGGCCGGAGGCTCAAAGCAGGCAATTGTGTCGCCATCCTGTCCGAGTCTAGAACCAGGGAGAGTGACGGTTGTTTAAGTTGCAGGCCAACCACGACGACCGTTTGGTGATGGATATCGGCAGGCCGCAGTGGCCGCTGCAGGCATTGGGCGTCGGCAAGGGGCTGGATGTGGGTAAGTCCCAGGATGGACAATTTTAACAATGGGCATTTCTCAAGAGGACAGACAGTGCTCAAATAAATGGTGGAGTGTTACACAAGCTGAAAGATGCCTTCTTCTAGCTCTTTGAGAATCGATAGTAATTCAGTCAAGTATTAAAGCAAAGCTGAATACAACTGCGATCTGACAAAAATGAGGTTCATCCAGTGACACAATGGTTTCAGTATTTTTAAAATGAATCAAGTTAATGTATCACAGGGAATAAACATTTTCACAATGAACCTCAGAATTAACAATTTTTCAATGCTTCATGTGATAGCATTGATTTATAGCTATCATCTCTGACAGCTGTGTATCTGTATCTATTTCATTTCCTGATTTATTACGTTTTTTTTCTTTTCATTATGCAGATTATTGTCAAACATCATATCCTCCACAATTACACAGCAAATGAATACGGTGTGAAAACCTCATACTCTATCATACTTTTGCATTTGTTTAATGAGCAGTTTACTATTTGGCCAGTAACTTTAAGTATTAATTAGAAATGATAAAATGAAATCATGGTAATTTAAGAATTGGTCATTCGCATTTGTTAGGTGACACCACCTTTGTAAAAGCATGATAAATGATGCACCTGACAAGCAGGCTTAAATAATGGTTTAAACCATATTTGACAACAATTTGTTGTCATTTATTGTGATGGCACATATGCAATAATACTGGATTATTTATTTATGGACAGACCTTTATTTATATTTACTGTGAATGGCCAGAGTATGACCAAATGCTTATAACATTTCTTTATTTATATACTGTTGTAATATATTAGTTTAGTCCAGAAAGTGGTCAAGCTTAAGAACAATGTAGTTTTGGTGGAGAAGACCTTCAGCCAATGGAAAAGTAGACAGTAGCAGAACACTACAGGAGTAAATTGGAGCAGGGATTTTTTATGTTTATTTTTAATTTTTAATTTTTTTTTTCCTGAAGAGCAAGAGCTCAAGGGAGAGACCTGCCTGTGGTAAAGAGTGGTATTGTATTGTGTAAGTGATTGATTCTGGGTGGTGAATATTTCGTGTATTATGATTACGAAATGGACTTAGTTTTCATGTATCTTTGATGACTATTTAGTTTAAGGATTTTGCTACCATTCTCGTAACACTATCAGTGTAAGTTTACTGCATTTGATTGTATTTTAACTGAATGTCATAGGAACACTTATCATTTATCGAAATGAATGCCGTTTCTTGATTGTAGCCGCGGGCTAAGAGGCCTTGCCACGGTTCACGCGGCGCCGCCCCCCCCCCCCCCCACCATTGGAGGTACGAGTCCTACGTCGGTCATGTGTGTGTGTGTGTGTGTGTGTGTGTGTGTGTGTGTGTGTGTGTGTGTGTGTTGTCTCTAGCGTAAGTTAGTGTAAGTTCAGTTAAAGTAAGTTGTGTAAACCTGCGGACCGATGACCTCAGCAGTTTGGCCCCATAAGAACTTACCACAAATTTCCAAATATTTATTGAATAAACATTACTCAATATAATTATCTGTCATCTACATTAATTACAGATGTTATAATAGAACCATTGTAATTAAATTACTATTTTAAGTTTTATTTTGTATTTATTAACTCGTAATTCTAGCCGGGTGCACAGGCTATTTGACTGCAGGATCACAGGTACTGGTTATTACTTGGAGTGAGTTAGCTGCAGGGCATGAAAGCAGACGTGCACGTGCCTATGAATACATCGAGCTATTATTTGTAAACAGAGCTGTGTGCAGCCCAAGTACCTAAAGTACAAGTAACTGCAGGTAAAGACGCAGCTGGTTTGCCCGTATGGGATGCTGTTAGGAAGAGCAGATATTCAGCAGTAACCATTAGGTACCTTCACAGACTTTCTCATGGAAACATATTGGGCGTGTGCGTAGAGTTACTTGTCTATGGTGTTGGTGTCAGTGCAGCTGTTTGTCTGCGTGTAAACGGAACTGCCTCGAAGTTGTCAACGTTTACTGTGATACTCTGTTTCTCCAACTAAGGATAGACGGCTCTGAGTGCTATCTGTAGCCATGAGTTAATGCTTGATGATTGCTAGTCTTGCTCTAGGATGGCAGTGTCATCTGCCTAGATGGCGACCATTAAGTTATGTATTGTTGGAATACCAGTAATATAGAGATTAAATCAGGGGGGGGGGGGGGGGCAAACGATGCTGTCTTAGGGTACTCCAGCTTGAATACTAAACCATGTTGATTGTTTGTTCTGAATGTCTGTGTTGAAACTTCTCTTAGTGAGTTATGAGTGCACAGGAGACGCGTGAGGTAGCCGCTTGGTCTTCGGCGCCTTTAACGGTCTGCGCGGCTCACCCCGACGGAGGTTCGAGCCCTCCCTCGGGCATGGGTGTGTGTGTGTGTGTTGTCCTTAGCGTAAGTTAAGTTAGATTAAGTAGTGTGTAAGCTTAGGGAATGATTACCTGAGCAGTCTGGTCCCATGAGATCTTACCACAAATTTCCAGTTTCTAGTGTACAGGACATACGAGTCCACCAGGGAAACCAACGTTGTTGAGTTTTTGGATGAGGCCATTGTGACAGATCTGAATGAAGGTTGTTTTGACGTCCAGGAACACAGCCCCCATTGCTCTGCTGGTGTTGTATTCATCTGTCATACATTCTACTACGTGGAGGGTTTATTGCGATGTAGAGTACTGATTTCTGAAACCAAATTTCTCCGGTCTAAGGGTGATGTTGTTTTATGCAGTTCCTCGTGAACTATTTTGGAATCACCTTCTCGACAACTGAGCGAACTCATCAGACTGATGGATCGGTAATTTTATGGGAGGGAGTGATTTTTCTCTTGCTTGATCTTGTTGGGCAAACTCCATACAGTCTTCTACAGCTTTTGGTACTATCTCGCTGTGATAGCGTCCTTTGTAAGTTGACTTGAGTTGTATACAACATTTCATAGCAACTGTCAATCATTAAAAATTTTTTAATTAAATTTGTGCTCATGTCTTATGGGAGCAAACCTTAGGTCATCGGTCCCTAAGCCTATACACTAATTAATCTAACTGACGCTATGGACAACACACACACCTATGCCCGAGGGAGGACTCGAACCTCCGACGGGGGGAGACGAACGAACCGTGAAAAGGCGCCCGAAACCACGCGGCTACTCCGCGCGGCGTCAATCATTAGAGCAAATAAATAACTGTTAATCTTAGTCCTGATTTAGATTTCAAGATCCTTTCACTTGTCCTACAACCTGGGATGAGTGGGTGACCACAGTGCGGTGTTGTAGCACCAAGCACCTGGCCAAAACGCTACACTGACTTCTGGCAGTCAGTAATTTTTTAAGACTTACTGTTAGGGCGAGTTCTGCAACTGCATGTAAGAGACTTCTGAGTGGGATGGGCAAGTGTTAATATCCGATTGTACTGGACAGTTTGTTTTGGGAGGTTTCGCATATTCATGTTGTCTAGTGCTAGCTTGGGTTGCCCTTTACCCAACGTACCTGAAGGTGTAGCTTTACAAATATATTTTATTAATTTTTAATTATGCCAGTAAACATTAACAAATAGGAGGTATGAAGACAATGCAGTGAAATCCATTAACCTTATCAGATGTGAAGCTTTGTAAGAAGTGTTATAGGTGGCATAAGTCGAGTAAATGTTTCTAGAGCTCATTTCTTCACTTTCAGAAATATTAATGAGTGACATTTTTTCTGGATATTGTTATTAATAACGTCAAAAATTACAATTTCAGAATCTTGCCTCCTCTTGCCTAAATTTCTGCAGACGCCCATGTCGGTGTTGCGATGAAATTGGGTCTTTTGGATGAAAATATTGAAGAGGACTTTCATAGTAAAGGAAGGAAAGACGCTGGGAGGACGTAAGCCAATAAAAGACAGGCTAACAGTTTTGCTCCGTGGTAATGCAAGTGGTGATTGTAAAATGCTTACTGACGAATTATGCTTAAACTCTTGGAGTAAACTGAATATGACTTGTATCAGCTTATTAACTGAACCTACCAGTACAGCGAAATTATAACATGTCTCTGCAGACTTGATACTTAATGTGACGAAGATGGCTCGCTGCAGGCCAACAACATTACAACTCGTTTACGAATAGTAAAGGATTGTTATCGTAACAAAATATTGTTGAGTGTAAAAAAATCCGAGCCATCAGAAGTACTGCTTGTTAATCACTGTACCATTGCACTTCATGCACGTGTTCAGAAACTTTCTCACCGATGTTCATTGATTCGTTCGACGCTCTGTACAAGTGGCATGCTTTAGAAAGCATCGCTCCTGCAAAACGCAACTCGCCCTTTTTTCACATGATATCTTGCGAACCATGGATGAAGGGTATCAGACGGATGCCATATTCCTTGACTTCCGGAAAGCGTTTGACTCGGTGCCCCACTGCAAACTCCTAAGTAAGGTACGACCATATGGGATTGGTTCCCAAATACGTGAGTGGTTCGAAGACTTCTTAAGTAATAGAACCCAGTACGTTGTCCTCGATGATGAGTGTTGATCGCAGATGAGGGTATCATCTGGAGTGCCCCAGGGAAGTGTGGTAGGTCCGCTGTTGTTTTCTATCTACATAAATGATCTTTTGGATAGGGTGGATAGCAATGTGCGGCTGTTTGCTGATAATGCTGTGGTGTACGAGAAGGTGTCGTCGTTGAGGGACTGTAGGAGGATACAAGATGACTTGGACGGGATTTGTGATTGGTGTAAAAAATGGCAGGTAACTCTAAATATAGATAAATGTAAATTAATGCAGATGAATAGGAAAAAGAATCCCGTAATGTTTGAATACTCCATTAGTAGTGTAGCGCTTGACACAGTCACGTCGATTAAATATTTGGGCGTAACATTGCAGAGCAATATGAAGTGCGACAAGCATGTAATGGCAGTTGTGGGGAAGGCGGATAGTCGTCTTCGGTTCATTGGTAGAATTTTGGGAAGATGTGGTTCATCTGTAAAGGAGACCGCTTATAAATCACTAATACGACCTATTCTTGAGTACTGCTCGAGCGTTTGGGATCCCTATCAGGTCGGATTGAGGTAGGACATAGAAGCAATTCAGAGCGGGCTGCTAGATTTGTTTACTGGTAGGTTTGGTCATCACGCGAGTGTTACGGAAATGCTTCAGGAACTCGGGTGGGAGTCTCTGGAGGAAAGGAGGCGTTCTTTTCGTGAACTGCTACCGAGGTAATTTAGAGAACCATCATTTGAGGCTGACTGCAGTATAATTTTACTGCCGCCAACTTATATTTCGCGGAAAGACCACAAAGATAAGAGAAGAGAGATTAGGGCTCGTACAGAGGCATATAGGCAGTCATTTTTCCCTCGTTCTTTTTGGGAGTGGAACATGGAGAGAAGATGCTAGTTGTGTTACGAGGTACCCTCCGCCACGCACCGTATGGTTGATTGCGGAGTATGTATTGTAAGGTGTCAGGCAAATCCAACACCTACCATGAAAACCGGCAGTATGTCACATAGCTCTGAATAAATCCTGACATTAAATTAACCAAAGTAATACGATCAACGAGTGAGCAAATGAAATACCACAGACTAAAACAAGAACGCCTAAATGCATGTCATACCTTCCCACCGTGAAACAGACGCAGTTCCGAGGGGAGAAACGAGAACAGAAGCTGGGAGTAGAATCGTGAAAGCTAGAAGGCCCTACGATAAAGGACGGACACCCACGTCGCCAGCCGACCGCCAAGACCACCCCCCAGCCCATGTTAAAAGATAGAGCCCTCCAGGAGAACAGTATAGATCTTACCATAACACTAAAAGGGCCACACCAGCTGCAAGTTTTAGCGTGAGGCTTTTTCGCGTCTCTGTTACGTAGCAAACATTAAAAACATTGCCCCACCACGAAAAGTATAACGTTTCCCATTGGATAGACAGAATTTTTGTAGGCGGAGCTTAAAGTTAACATTGAGACGCTGATTGGGCAGTTGAAAACACAGCCAGATACCTTTTCTTAAACTAACTTGGAAAAAATTGTAGTAAGGAGAAGTTAGAGAGAGTTGCTTCCGAGATGGCGAGGTGTGTGGAGCTGCGCCGCCCGCCGCCCGCTGACGCTGGCTAACCAACGACAATGTAATGAACGCACGCGATGCCTCATAAGGGCGCATAAAGCTTCACTCAGAACTGCACAAGTCTCATCTGTTACATCCCCTTTTTACGTAATACTAGTGTCGATCGTCAATTAAAGCTCATGGTATTCACATTTGCCACGAAAAGCTAAAATCTGAAACGCTATGATTTCTCTGTTATATAATTATTGGCAAGCCACATCAGCCACTGTAATTTACGACAAGTTAAATAAGTAATTAAAGATAATTGAGGGTCACTGAAGACCGGTTTTGATAGTTTTCTCTTTTATCAAACTTAATTTAAACATAGATTATAGATGTGATATGGCATAGGTCATCCTTTGATCCATTGTAGAACTTGGAAATCCATTCAGGGAATATTCGTTCACATTTTTGTTGAACGCAGTTGGTTTTTATCATCCTGTATTAAAACATTTCCTTTTATCAATAGTGCAATTTATAAACAATGTTTTGTGAGTAGAATAAATTTCCAATGGTAAACTTAACTGCTTTTTCGACGTTATTTTACCAGCTAACTAAAAATAGGAAAGCCTTGAACCCCTTCCACTAAATTTAGTTAGTATTAAGATTCTTTTACAGGGAGTGCAGTGGAGCTGACTCTGAAATCATTAAGTATTTGGTTATATCATCGCTAGTCTCACTGAACTCTTCTGAACTCTACATGTCATGTGTGGTCTGGCGTCTCCTTACCAGCAACAGATCCCAGGTTCAAACTAGTCAATTCCCTAAAAAACACGCTCAGAGCGTCGTTGCGCGAAAGTGGTAGGGAGACACGACATAGAAAAACAGACACCACGCAGAATGCTGGAAGATGAATAGGAAAAAGAATGCCGTAATGTTTGAATACTCCATTAGTAATGTAGCGTTTGACACAGTCACGTCGATTAAATATTTGGGCGTAACATTGCAGAGCGATATGAGGTGGGACAAGCATGTAATGGCAGTTATGGGGAAGGCGGATAGTCGTCTTCGGTTCATTGGTGGAAGTTTGGGAAGATGTGGTTCATCTGTAAAGGAGACCGCTTATAAATCACTAATACGACCTATTCTTGAGTACTACTCGAGCGTTTGGGATCCCTCTCAGGTCGGATTGAGGGAGGACATAGAAGCAATTCAGAGCGGGCTGCTAGATTTGTTTACTGGTAGGTTTGGTCAACACGCGAGTGTTACGGAAATGCTTCAGGAATTCGGGTGGGAGTCTCTGGAGAAAAGGAGGCGTTCTTTTCGTGAATCGCTACTGAGGAAATTTAGAGAACCAGCATTTGAGGCTGACTGCAATATAATTTTACTGCTGCCAACTTATATTTCGTGGAAAAAAGACCACAAAGATAAGATAAGAGAGATTAGGGCTCGTACAGAGGCATATAGGCAGTCATTTTTCCCTTCGTTCTGTTTGGAACAGGGAGAGAAGATGCTAGTTGTGTTACGAGGTACCCTCCGCCACGCACCGTATGGTTGATTGCGGAGTATGTATGTAGACGTGGATCCTAAACTCGTGAACTTCTTTTCTCCACTTTAGTGCCTTACAGTGGGTTCGTGTATATAGTGTTTAATTACAGTGTCGAAACTTGTGTTTTATATGAATAACGCATTTGCTTTTCGTTCATAGCTTTAGTTTTCACTGCTGCTTATATCTGTCTATATCTCTGCAAACGAAATAGTAAAGAGTTCAGATAGAGTTACGGTTCCGCTAGTGGAAGCACGGAACTGCAGTGAGAGAAGAGGTTCGCTTGAAACACAACACTGCTGAGGCCTCCGTGGCGTAGCACGAGAGTCGCTGTCGGCCGTTGTTTAGCGGGGCTCAGTTTCCTCCAGCTCCGGCAAAGTGTGCGGCAGAGTGGTATCTCCGCGGCTCGCGGGACAGAGGGGAGGGTGGGAGGCGCCGACGGACGGCCAGGCCGCTGCGCCACGTGGACGGACGCTCTCCAGCAGCTGCGCTCCTTGCCGGCTGGGGCCTGACGTCAGCGACCGGGAGAGCAGGGTAGCGCTCACACTCGCCTGTCTCCAAATGGTTCAAATGGCTCTGAGCACTATGGGACTTAACATCTGAGGCCATCAGTCCCCTGGAACTTAGAACTACTTAAACCTAACTAACCTAAGGACATCACACACATACATGTCCGAGGAAGGATTCGAACCTGCGACCGTAGCGGTCGCGCGGTTCCAGACTGTAGCGCCTAGAACCGCTCGGCCGGCACCTCTCTCTCTCGGCGCTAGGTCACAGAATCTCTCTCTCCTCTATCGATCTGTCCATCTATCT
This sequence comes from Schistocerca nitens, assembly GCF_023898315.1. Lineage (NCBI taxonomy): Eukaryota > Metazoa > Arthropoda > Insecta > Orthoptera > Acrididae > Schistocerca > Schistocerca nitens. Next base: position 115,893,475 of record NC_064620.1, on the reverse strand, counting down.
ACCTACACTACTGGCCATTAAAATTGCTACACCACGAAGATGACGTGCTACAGATGCAAAATTTAACCGACAGGAAGAAGATGCTGTGATATGCAAATGATTAGCTTTTCAGAGCATTCACACAAGGTTGGCGCCGGTGGCGACACCTACAACGTGCTGACATGAGGAAAGTTTCCAACCGATTTCTCATACACAAACAGCAGTTGACCGGCGTTGCCTGGTGAAACGTCGTTGTGATGCCTCATGTAAGGAGGAGAAATGCGTAACATCACATTTCCGACTTTCATAAAGGTCAGATTGTAGCCCAAAGCGATTGCGGTTTATCGTATCGCGACATTGCTGCTCGCGTTGGTCGAGATCCCATGACTGTTAGCAGAATATGGAATCGGTGGGTTCAGGAGGGTAATACGGAACGCCGTGCTGCATCCCAACGACTTCATATCACTAGCAGTCGAGATGCCAGGCATCTTATCCGCATGGCTGTAACGGGTCGTGCAGCCACGTCTCGTTCACTGAGTCAACAGATGTGGACGTTTGCAAGACAACAACCATCTGCACGAACAGTTCGACGACGTTTGCAGCAGCATGGACTTTCAGCTCGGAGACCATGGCTGCGGTTACCTTGACGCTGCATCACAGACAGGAGCGCCTGCGATCGTGTACTTACCGACGAACCTGGGTGCACGAATGACAAAACGTCGTTTTTTCGGATGAATCCAGGTTCTGTTTACACCATCATGATGGTCGCATCCGTGTTTGGCGACATCGCGGTGAACGCACATTGGAAGCGTGTATTCGTCATAGCCAAACTGGCGTATCACCCGGCGTGATGGTATGGGGTACCATCGGTTACACGTCTCGGTCACCTCTTGTTCGCACTGACGGCACTTTGAACAGTGGACGTTACATTTCAGATGTGTTACCACCCGTGGCTCTACCCTTCATTCGATCCCTGCAAAACCCTATATTTCAGCAGCATAATGCACGAGCCCTTGTTGCAGGTCCTTACGGGCCTTTCTGGATACAGAAAATGTTCGACTGCTGCCCTGGCCAGCACATTCTCCAGATCTCACACCAATTGAAATCGTCTCGTCAATGGTGGCCGAGCAACTGGCTCGTCACAATACGCCAGTCAGTACTCTTGATGAACTGTGGTATCGCGTTAAAGCTGGGCATCTGTACCTGTACACGCAATCCAAGCTCTGTTTGACTTAATGCCCAGGCGTATCAAGGCCGTTATTATGGCCACGGGTGGTTGTTCTGGGTACTGATTTCTGCGGATCTATGCACCCAAATTGCGTGATAATGTAATCACATGCCAGTTCTAGTATAATATATTTGTCCACTGAATACCCATTTATCATCAGCATTTCTTCTTGGTGTAGCAATTTTAATGGCCAGTAGTGTATCTATCTATCTATCAATGTATCTCTGTCAAACATGCAAACACACCTAGTCACATGGAGGAACAAAACAGAGGACTGCAACAATTAGACAAGTCAGTTAGTAGGCATTTATTTTATGCATGCCTCGCAGAGGGACAGCAAAGAAATGAAACAAGTAGCACATACACGATGACACCTTGGTTTTGTCGATGGTACGAAAACAAGCGGAAGAACCCTTCACGTAAACGCAATTAATTCCTTCCAGATGTCCACAGTACTTTTACGTAGTAAGTATAACACTATCACTCGTATTTACTGGTTTTATTCGGGCACGACTGGTTTCGATATTAAGTACACCACCTTAAGGTCAAATGGTTCAAATGGCTCAGAGCACTGTGGGACTTAACTTCTGAGGTCATCAGTCCCCTAGACTTGTTGTTGTTGTGGTCATCAGTGCAGAGAGTGGTTTGACGCAGCTCTCGATGCTACTCTATCCTGTGCAAGCTTCTTCATCTCCCAGTACGTACTACAGCCTACATCCCTCTGAATCTGCTTAGTGTATTCATCTCTTGGTCTCCCTCTACGAGTTTTACCCTCCACACTGCCCTCCAATACTAAATTGGTAATCCCTTGATGCCGCAGAATATGTCCTACCAACCGATCCCTTCTTCTAGTCAAGTTGTGCCACACACTCCTCCCCAATCCTATTCAGTACCTCCTCATTAGTTATGTGATCTACCCATCTAATCCTCAGCATTCTTCTGTAGCACCACATTTCGAAAGCTTCTATTCTCTTCTTGTCTAAACTATTTATCGTCCATGTTTTACTTCCATACATGGCTACACTCCATACAAATACTTTCAGAAACGACTTCCTGACACTTAAATCTATACTCGATGTTAACAAATTTCTCTTCTTCAGAAACGCTTTCATGCCATTGCCAGTCTACATTTTATATACTCTCTACTTCGGCCATCATCAGTTATTTTGCACCCAAATAGCAAAACTCCTTTACTACTTTAAGTGTCTCATTTCCTAATCTAATTCCCTCAGCATCAACTGATTTAACTAGACTACATTTCATTATCCTCGCTTGCTTTTGTTGATGTTCATCTTATATCCTCCTTTACAGACGAATGGAAAAACTGGTAGAAGCTGACGTCGGGGAAGATCAGTTTGGATTTCGTAGAAATATGGGAACACGTGAGGCAGTACTGTCCTTACGACTTATCTTAGAAGAAAGATTCAGGAAAGGCAAACTTACGTTTCTAGCATTTGTAGACTTAGAGAAACCTTTTGACAATGTTGACTGGAATACTCTCTTTCAAATTCTGAAGGTGGCAGGGATAAAATACAGGGAGCGAAAGGCTATTTTCAATTTGTACAGAAACCAGATTGCAGTTATAAGGTTCGAGGGACATGAAAGGGAAGCAGTGGTTGGGAAGGGAGTGAGACAAGGTTGAAAGCCTCTCCCCGATGTTGTTCAATCTGTATATTGAGCAAGCAGTAAAGGAAACAAAAGAAAAATTCGGAGTAGGTATTAAAATCCATGGAGAAGAAATAAAAACTTTGAGGTTCGCCGATGACATTGTAATTCTGTCAGAGACAGCAAAGGACTTGGAAGAGCAGTTGAACGGAATGGACAGACTTAGAACTATTTAAACCTAACTAACCTAAGGACATCACACACATCCATGCCCGAGGCAGGATTCGAACCTGCGACCGTAGCTGCTGCGCGGTTCCGGATTCAAGCGCCTAGAACCGCTCGGCCACCACGGCCGGCACACCACCTTAAGGTCCATCCCCAATGATACTTGGTACCTGGAGATCAGTTGCAAAAGCAGCAGATGCAGAGGATGGAGCAACAATTGTTGCAAAATAATCAAGCTCGGGAAGCGATAGTGTAGAATGCAAGGGTACTGTCTTTTCCGGTGTGGCAGATTGTTCAGCGGTTAATTTGATGCCTTCCTTCTCAGGTAAAACGTCAGATGATGTGAATGTTTTCATTTGTGACGTACGTAGTACAGCTAGACTGTGTGGCTGGTCAGATGAAATGTGTTTGCAAACGGCGAGGTTACGGTTAGTAGGTGACGCAAAACTCATGTGGCATACCATGAATGGTTAAAGGATGCTACTACGTTCACAGAGTTGGCTCAGGGATTATTGCAAAGGTTTAGGAAGCCAAACAGTGCCAGATTTTTTAGAGAAAAATTGCGGAGGACCATGCAAAAAACGGGTGAAACGGTAGAAGTATTTTCAGACAGAATTAGGAGAACGAATGCGCACACATATGAGTTAAAGCAAGATGCGAGTGCAAATGAAGTTCTATTGAAAGAAGCAGAGAATAGGGCTTTAGACGCATTTTTGCGAGAGGTCTCGCCGGATTTTTCACGCTGGATACGGATGGAAAATCCAAGTGATTTAGCAGCAGCATTGCGCGTAGCTACACATTTGCAGGTAGTGGATAGCGCCACTAGAAGTAGCAATGACAAGAAAATTTTTTTGTTTTCCAAAGAGTGTTACCGTTGTGGGAAGCAAGGGACAATGTCGGGAACTGTAGTGTTTCAGTTGTCAGAAAATAGGGCATAAGGCATGGCAGTGTAAAGCCAAGAAACGGCTTAATGATACGGAAGGTAAAAAACTGTTAAACGAAAAAGGGAGTGTTCTTGCCATCGGGAGGCATTCCCAGTAAAAAGAGGTACTCAGAGAGTTAACGAAGAGGCGGATTGTAGTTTGATGGTTTGGATAAAAGATAAGTGGCGAAGAGTTTTAGTGGATACTGGAGCGCATGTATCAGTTGTCAGTGTGGACCTCGTGGGCAAGAAAGGATTGGAAGCTCCGAGGTACAGATTGCGCACAGAAGGTGATAAAAAATTAGAGGCACTAGGGACAGCACAGCTCAAGATAGGGAACGTGTGGTTGCGGGAGCAAATGGAAGTGTCAACTGTGGGACAAGTATTTTCAGCGATACTTGGGTTTGACTTTCTGATTAAACATCACGCCAAAATTGACCTTTCGCAACATACGCTGGAACTCGATGAGAACTTGTTCTCAATGGGTACAGCCGTTGCAAATGTTTCAGAGTCGCAAGGTGCATCGATAGCTAAGGTGATACCAACTAAACTGCGTACAAGTGCATTAAAAGTGATTTCGTGTGACAAAGTACAAACAGGTACAGGGAAGTTGATCTGGGTACCGGTGGATGTCGATGTGCCACAGCAGGGGAAGTAGATGTCTAACAGAGTCAGTTTCCATTTGTGCACCACGGGTTGTTTTCACGGGCAAGAGGTCGTGTGGGATCCAGTTATGTAGGGCAGAAGCAGAAGCTTCGGAGTGTCGGAGAATAATAGTGAAGCCTACACCACATTTTCAGCAAGTTGAGAGGCATTGGCTGTATTCAGTATTCGCTACAGAGAGGATATCAGCCAAGTGTTACGACAATGGGAGTTGGACAGCAACCACGGAGATGGAATTACGGGACAGTGGTTTGCTAATCAACGGGACAAATTGTGAAATAGTAGGGGATCGTTTCAGCTTACCAGCGACAGTCACGGGAGCCACCAAGGTTACAGATACTCATCTGACGTTGTACTGGCCAGATGTGTCATTCAGTATCACTCCAGGAGAAAATTGGACGTATATTAATAACACCTTGGATGCTACACTATTGCAAATGATAGATAAACTAGTAGATTCGGAGAAAGGTCAAATTTCAATGTAGCAATTATAAAGGCATGTGGAGGAGTACGATACCGGGCGGAAACGTAGCATAGTGACCATTGGTATTTCAACCAGTACTAATACGGTGTGGTATATGTCTTATTAAAACGGAGGATTCAGCATGTTAATGCAAGACCGCTCCATGAGATTCCTGTAGAATGGATTACCAGCGGGGCATGAGTCAGGGCAACCTGGATGTATATAGGGAAGAAGTAGAATATAGGATAGAACTGGAGTTAACGTATAGGGTAAATTCGGGGACAAATTTAATTTTTAGGGGGAGGCAGTGTTGCGGCCACGTGTAGTAAGCGTTGCTTCATGCAGTGGATAATGGCAAAACACAGGCACGCTGGCGATTGAGGCGTTGCAAAATAAGCACGCACAGACAGCCTTGCTGACAACAGCAGTCTACCCACGGATTGATGCAAGGACGCACACAGACCGAGCGCCGACCGAAGCCTGGAGAGTTCTGAGTAAGGGGAAGTGAGGCCAGCACGCTAAGCTACGCTGCAATATACTGCGGGAGTAATAACAAAAAGCTACCACCGAGATCTGAGGACGGACGTGGTCCATGTCTGAATGTTCAATCTTCGTAGGTGACGATTCCAGAAGTCTGTTCCAGCTCGCAGGAGTCATCCGTTCGCCGCCAGATGTCAACTTCAGCTCTGGGGGTCGGCCCAAGTTCGGACGGTACCATGGCTGACTAACTACAGCGAGAACTTCCAGCAGGACCGGCCGCAGCGCGGTCTTGGTCAGAGGTGCCGCCAGGGGCTGACGCCCAGACTTCACGGCAACCTGGCCCCACGGTGCGTGGTCCGTCCCTGATGGGACCTCGCGACAGATGGCTTCCCAGCCGCCGGTGCAGCAGGCGTCGGCAGCTGAGCTCACGGCGACGCGGCTCCGTGGGCGTGCCTGAACTGGGGGCGCCGAGCGGCGACGAGTTCATCTCAACCACAGGGCATCCTGGCTTCAGCGGAGCACTGGGGGCCTGAGGCTCCCGAGTCCGATCAGCGGCGCGCGTTGCGCACATTGTCGGAGAATCTACACAGCAGTAACCAGGCGGAGGGATCCGCAGGGCTGGGCAGCGACGACGAGGAGGAAATTGTAAAGAAAGTTCACTAAATAATTGCAAAACTCCACGCCGTCTCAGTCTTTGGCGCATTCACTGTGTCTGCTGCTAACAAGTGGTGCAGGAGTCGTAACAAGTGGCCATCTGTCATAACAAATGTGATGATGACGATGATGCTATTGCCAATTTCATTAACAATTACAGTGATGTTATTGTAGAAAATTTGGCATCAGCAGGGTAAAACCAAACATGCTGCGTACACAGTGTATAGGTTTAACTGATAACACAACACAGATTGGTGACAAGGAATTTCAAATAAGACCAGGTCTACTTAACCTTGCTTTCGCAAGACTTTCAAAAACTCGAAATCATTCACCTTAAGATCTGGACAAGTATTGTGAAATATTGCATTCAACTAATATACACAAGAAAGCAAATGGTGTGCCAAAAGCCAACGCAGAGTGGAATACAAAAAACTTATAAAACCTGTACTACATGGAGAAAATAGTAGCAGTGAGGGTATAGACATTCATAATAAAATAGTGGACAATCGATTCCTGCAGTACATATATCATGAAGATTCCAGTGAGCTAATAGAAAGGCTATGATTGCTCATGGCATGCATGTCATTCAAATGAGATTGTTTCAGTAATTTCAGAGCTTAGAGAGAAAGATATCATAGAATATGTATGGAAACAGAAGATCAAGAACTACACAAACCAGCGTACAAAACATACCCTCACAGACATGCTATGCTTAAAGGTTTGGACGACCTGTGGCAGGCTGACCTTGTAGATATGAGGGAGTATTCACGAATGAATAATGGTTTCAAGTATATTTTAATGGTCATTGATACATATTCGAAATTTTCCTGGGCATTACGAGTGTAAACAAAAATGGGGAGAAGCATTGCAGAGGTGTTTCAGAATTTGTTGCAGACAGGAAGGAATCAATGTGCAGATAATCTCCAAACAGATCATGGTCGAGAGTTTTACAATAGGTATTTGAAGACTGTGGTGTGTTGGTATGGAATACAGCACTACTCAGGATTCACGCATTTGAAGGCGAGTATCATGGAACGTCTGAACAGAGCAAGAAAAGATCAAATGTGGATGCATTTTAAACTTCGTCGTTCACTCAACTGGCTAGACATCCTCCCACAAATAACTGCACAGAATAGTTGAACCAAACATAGCACAAAAAAATGATACCAGTCGATGTTCATGATAATTTACTACTAGATACAATATTTAATACCATTAAAATGCTGGATTCATCCAAACAAAAGTTAAATGTGGATGACTTAGTACATATATTACAAAACACAAGAGAGCATCTGAGAAGTCATACCCACGAAACTGGTCAACTAAGCTAGTCACAGTCTTCAAGACGCAAAGAAGAACGATTTCTAGAACTTATATCTTAAAGGACAGTAGTGGTAATGAAACTGTGGGATGCTTTTACACAGAATTGCAAGAAAGCTCAGAACTGGATGTGTTTCTCGTAGAGAGGTTTATAAGATATCGAGCGAATAGAGCACTAGTTAAACGGCTTGGTTTTCCTGCAACACAAAATAGTTGGATTGGCACTGACTATTTGATACACAACAGGGTGCGCAGGCCGCAACCACCACAGTAGTACAACATGCATGGTAGGAGATGCATTAGAGAATGTGATGGTATTCTCGACAAACTTTCAGTTGAAATACACATTCCCGGATTTAAGTACTGTGAACCTGGAACAAAGCTGACACGCGGTGATGAGGGGATTAACCTGCTTGAAGATACGTATGTGGAACTGGCGATGCATATACAGGAAATAAATATCTACCAGGATGTCATGCTAGGGTTCGAATTTTAACTGATAAAGCCAACGCAATAATTGCAAGAAGGGATATTGGCATAGGTCAAAGCATTGAGGCATTTACAGTTGAAAAAAAAATCATGCATGGTAAAATTAAGTTGGGTGAGTGCTGCAAGGTTTCTACATTACGTCACAATTAGAATTTCAAGCAAGTCACCAATGCAACATGTCATGTGCTATAGAAGAAGGTGATAACGATGAAGATGAAGATGAAGATTTCTACATTACGTCACAATTAGAATTTCAAGCAAGTCACCAATGCAACATGTCATGTGCTATAGAAGAAGGTGATAACGATGAAGATGAAGACAGAGCAGAGGTGTTTATCAAACAGTATCCTGACACCAATGTGTGCAGTTAAAAGCGCTCTGAAGCGTAAAGAAGTGGTTAAAGCATCCAGGGTTCTGCCAGTAAACAAGATATCTGGTGGAATTAGTCCCTTCCTCATTCCGGTACCTGACGGTCTCTCAGCAGTAGGTTCTCTGGTTAGTGGTGCTAAGATTAAAGGTTATGATATCTGGAGCGGGAGCAGGACAGTCAAGGACGCACAGATTTCCCAGGAATAGCTAGAGGAAGCAAGAGCACATAATAGCATGATGGAAGCAGCAGCCATCGGGAAAGGATTATACCGAAACCATGAAAGGGAGGGCTAGGTCTATTCGTAAATAAAAAAATGAGCCCGTTAGCCACCCGGCCGATAGAGAGCTTAGAAATACAGAGCTGCTAAAATTCGTTGGAAAAAAATTCAACGTTCCAAGATTCCTCGGTGTGTTTCTGCGACATATATTACGAAAGACTATGAAGAAATCCAGAGAATGTGGGATTGCGAATTTGTTACTGGAGGACCTGGGATTTCCTGAGTGGTGTATGTTAAAAAAATACAAATATCGTCTACTATTTTGACATATTTGGCGACCTGGAAACTCCAGAAGAATTACAACGACACTTTGTAACACCTACTTTCGACCTTTTTGTATCTGTATCGATATTTTATGTCAATTTGTAGTGTTGCTTATGTAGAGTGCTGTATCAGTCACGGAAATTCTTTGTCTATGTAGTCATATTTCAGTTACGTGAACTTTTTGGACGATGCTGTTTAAACTATGCTTGTGGATTTAAATAACTACTGGAATGATTGTTATGATATTGGCACCGTGTTTGTGTAGACTCTGTTTTGTGCAGCCCTTGTCTACGTTTGGCGGATAGCAGCTCGCCAGTGCGATCTTCCAGCACACCACATAACCGTTTGTACATGAGAAGCAACGAAGAATGCAAAAGCTAGATATAGTAACAAGACTCATATTGTAGGACGTAATTGGTTGTGATTAAAAGGGCAAGAAACCCTGAGTAGTATGACACGTGCATTGTTGCTTACCTTACGAAATGCCATATGGCCACAGTAAGGGGATGTGAATGTAGATAATTATTTAATGTTTTGGAGAGGTTGATGGTTAAGAGGTAGCTCAAATGACAAGGGAGGCCTTATGTAGTAGCGTGGGGACCCAATGGAGGCAATGGGCTGCGAATTGTAGGGAGAATGCGCCTCACTTTCAGAGTTTGTGGAGGAAGGGCCGCCATTCAGGTGGCGGCTGCAGCTGGCGTCAGGGCCGCCCTCTGCCTGACCCAGAGGAGAACGACTGCACAGTCATCGTCGTAAGAGTCCAGCACTTGGCACAACGTCACGGGGCGCCATTAGATGCACAACAACGTCGACTTCGATTTCATAACTCATAATTAGAATATCAGCCGTTAAACCTCCGGAGTATTGCGTCAGGGGCTCAGTCCCCTCTTCGAAATCTCCGTGACATTATACAGTACTTCAATAAGATAGAGTCCATATTGGCTGACCTGCGTCGCTACAGGCGATTTTCAACTGCTCCCCTGGCACAGAGTTGAGGCAGCATGGAATAACGAACGTACCCTCATCTGTCATCCGAGCTCAGTTGGACTGGATGCCGAGCTATGTTAGAGCTGTTGCTTGTTCTTGTGTACTGAATTTCGTGCCCTCTGTACCCCTATCCACCTGCAAATTCGGTCACCTATTCTTCTTCCTGTACTGTATAGGCTTAGTAGGCAAAATTTTCTTCTTTCTTATCCTTTGTTACGTTCGCCGTAGCTTGCTAGATGCCAAAAAATAATTCGAGACGACAACCTAACGAAAAGTTAGCAGGTGGATTCGTGTAGTTCAAGGCCGTAATTCATGGGAATGACTTTATCCGATAGTGAATGCCGAATGGCTGATACTGATTATATACGCTGCGTACCCAAAACTTGTGTATAGTACAGTGTACGCAAGGTGTAGAGCAGCCAATTCTTTTTCATTCTTCTTCATTCTTTTTCTTTACTGCTCCTTTCAGTGCCTAGTTAACCATTCCATCAACTTGTAGCTAACCTCTCGCACACGAGAAGCTTCATAAGGTAAAAGTCCGAACGAGTGACGAAGTGGTTGAGGCTCTGGACACACATTCGGGAGTAGATTTCAGGTCCCTGTCCACACATCCAAATTTAGGTTTTCGCTGGTTTCGGTAAATCGATAAGGCGAATTCCGTGATGGTTCTTTTGAGGAAGGACGCGGACGCTTAATTTCCGCCGGCCGGTGTGGCCGAGCGGTTCTAGGCGCTTCAGTCTGGAACCGCGCGACCGCTACGGTCGCAGGTTCGAATCCTGCCTCTGTCATGGATGTGTGTGATGCCCTTAGGTTAGTCAGGTTTAAGTAGTTCTAAGTTCTAGGGGACTTATGACCTCAGATGTTGAGTCCCATAGTGCTCAGAGCCATTTGAACCATTTTTTTTTTTTTTTTTTGCTTAATTTCCCTTGTCCATGTCCCAGCCGAAGTCTCTCTGTGTCTGCGCAGTGATCTCGTCGCTGACGAGACGCTAGACTCTATAACATTTCTTCCTTCTCTTTAGTAAGTCTTCCCATAGACTTCTGTCCTATTCTCTCTAGCAGTAATCATTTCGTACTTACCTGTCTCCTTAATTTTTCATGTCTTTATACGGCGAAACGATACAAATGCTTCCATATTTTTTCTTTCCAGATCTATCCAAGTTTCACTTTGTAATCCGACCTCTTTTATGACTCTTCACTCCCTACTCGTAAAGGTAGACTGCATTGTTCGAGTAATGTAAAATATCGTATTACACTTTTGTCTGGCATATCCGACGTGGTGGTTCCAGCAGTTTGTCGGAAAGTGTGTTCTTCCTCCGCACACGGTGGTCCCTTTCCCTACGAATATGTGAGCGTTGTGTGGAGCGTAGATCAGTGTAATGGCTGCGTGTGTGTTACTTCTCTCCAACAGCACCAAGCTATCCACCGAGCTTAACGTCCCCATTCCAAGGACGGACCACCATCAATCATAATCAATCGTTCGTAGAAAGATCCATGCCTAGAGACTGGGAAGTTCCACAAATCACGCCAAAACCCAAGAAAAGCCTACATCAGTAACGTCGATTTGCAGTGGGATTTTGGAACGTATGCTGCGCTTGGACAATATGAATCACCTCGAAGAAAAATTTATATGCAAATAGCCAACACGGATTAAGAAATTATCATTCTGATGAAACACAACTAGTTCTTTATTCTCATAAAGTAATGAGTGCTATCGACAGGGGACGTCAGATTGATTGCACACTTTTAGATTTCCAGAAGGCTTTTGACACCGTTCCTCATAAGCGATTTCTAATTAAATTGTGTACCTATGGAGTGTTGTGTCAGTTGTGCGACTGGATTAGTGATTTCCTGTCAGAAAGGTCACAGTTCGTAATAACTGACGGGAAGTCATCAAGTAAGACAGAAGGAGTACCGTGTCAGACGTTCCCGAAGGAATTGTTATATGTCTTCTGTTGTTCCTGATCTTCGTACACGATTTAGGAGACAATCTGAGCAATCCTATTAGATCTTTAGCAGATGCTCCGTCATTTACTGCCAAATAATGTCATCAGATGACCAAAAACAATTGCCAAATGATTTAGACAAGGTATCTGCTTGGTGCAAGAAGTGGCAGTTGACTTTAAATCGTGAGAAGTGTGAAATGATCCACATGAGCACTAAAAAGAATCCGCTAAATTTCAGGTAGACGATAAATCACACAAATCCAAAGACTGTAAACTCAACTAAATATTTAGGCATTACGATTAAAATAACTCAAATTGAAACAATCACTTAGATAATGCTGTGAGTAAAACAAACTAAATACTGATTTACTGGGAGAACATGTAAAAAATGTTACAAGTCTACTAAAGAGGCTGCTTACGCTACGCTTGTCCGCCCTCTCCTAGGGTACTGCCGTGTGGCGTGGGATCCTCATCAGGTACATCTACATCTACATGGATAATCTGCAAATCACATTTAAGTGCCTGGCAAATGATTGACGGAGGACATCGAAAAGCTCACAGAAGGCAGATCTTTTCGTTTTATCGCCAAATGAAGAAGAGAGTGCCACGGTCATGACACACGAACTTGGGTGGCAGTCATCAAAACAAAGACGTTTTTCACTGTAGTAGCACCTTCTCATGGAATTTCAATCACCATCTTTCTCCTCTGTTGGCGCCCACCTACATAGGCAGAAATGATCATCAGAATAAAATAAGAGAAATCACAGCTCACACGGAAAGATTTAAGCGTTCGTTTGTCCCGCGCTCTGTTCGAGAATGTAACGGTGGAGATGTAGCATAAAGCTGGTTCGATTAACCCTCTTCCAGGCATTTCAGAGTAATGGAGTGAATTTCAGAGTAATCGTGTAGATGTATAGTACAGAAACGCATTATTTTCATGTTCCAAATCAATTTCGACTTAACATATTAAGCACCATCAATTCCGTCATACGCCCTCACTTCATGAGACACTGCAGAGAGATTTTAAATTAAATCAGGACAATGGCAGAAAGAATGCTGATCAGGAACTTTAGGCCACCACCTCTGCTCCTCTTGCCGGCCAAATACCGACAGTGAAAATTTCTTGCACCCTCATGATTCGAACTCGCCTACCACTGAGTCAAGAACCATCCTGCACAAGCGTGCGTTAGCGACCTCCAGTACGGACACAGGTTTCGAGTAATGCCCCTCTGGAGAGTCAAGGACGCAAAGTGAAACACCAAGCAAGATGGTAATGGTGCAGAGGGAAACATTTGGCTGCGGATTTCCAGTTGCGCCCAAAACAAACTAGGTCAGAACCGGCGTATTTCTCATTTAATTCTAGTACAATATGTCCCAGAGAAAAAGGTAGCTTAGTGTATGTGAATATGTACACTAAGCGAAGACAAAAACTTGCGCCACATGTAAAGTGTGCCTGAATTATGTAATACGACCACTCCGGCAATGTATTACATTTAGCAGAGTGTGAATTCGTCAGCGGAAGAAAGAATCTGCTTCGAAGTGGGGATTAATCTAACCAGGCGCAGGAGATTACACAACTAACTCCCGTGCATTATCACTTGTTTAACGTCTGGCAATGTTTATTGATGTGGAGATTTCTCAGTTTTGTCGCGGTTCGGGGTCCACGCCCAACTACAAGTGGGTGAGTGTCGTTTCAGAGACCGGAAGAAGGTAACGGCACACCGGCCATAACAGGACCGTTCCTGGTGATTCCCTTTGGTATATAAGAGTACTCTACCTACTTCTCAAGCGATCAGACAATTATCTCCTCATTTTCACAAAATAAAAGACATTTAATGAAAAGAGACGTACACTGTGCAATAAAGTACAGAAATCAGCTCAACAAGAAGAATTCATCACATTATCGTTCCATGGTTGTCAGTCTTAAAAGAGCAAACGATTTTGTGGACGAATGAGTTTGTCAGTTTTAATATTTGTTTCCGACAGTAGTTTTTCAGTAACATCTCTTTTTTAATTTCCATTCTGAAATATACATTTGTGGTTATCATACGTGTAAATCACTTACATGCTTAAGTGGTGTGGTTCTCATAACAATGTTCAAGTTCATCGACGAATTACTGTTGAAAACGACCATCTATATGCTCGAGAAACAGTAACCATGAAGGCATTTTCATGGAACGATTGAAATTTTCATTCCAATCTAGTTTAATAAATTTCACTAATAGCGTGTTTCTTTATCTCGTACCTCATACATTATGTTTGTTTCTTAGTGCTTCACTAAAGCAAACACACGACATTCCACGTTTGTCAGTATAGCTACAAAACACATAGAGTGAAACATATCAGTGCACATTGCAGAGTGAAAATTTCATTCCGGAATCTAGAGTGAAGTCTTACAAACGCAGAGATTTTATTGTAGGGCAGAGGTCTTCTGCTGCGTTCCAGCTGAGACCTCTGGAGGTTACGCCTTCCTCTCGGCAGATGTTCGATGCTGAGAAAAGACGCAGCGGTCGAGTCGACACACGGCTTCCACAGCCTCTATACAGAACGACCTGCGAGATTAGTCTTCAGGCTGCTGCGATGGTAATGTGAAAGCTTAATTAGGCTTGGCAGGCGCTCAGTCTCAATCCGTGTCAGCCGCACGAGGCGACGCAGCAGAGTTATCGCACGGCCGCTCTGGCCTCTGTAAGGCGAGGGCGATGCGCCACGCCAGCGTCGGCAGGAGCGACGTCGATCACGGGTCACAGAAAGAACACTCCCAGGACACCAGCGTCACTTTAGGCGGCTGGTATAGTACCAAATACGCGGCTCCTAAGTCGTGACATTTAGCATTACCCAGTTGTATCCAAGTCAAACGAGATTTCCTTGGACACGAACAGTAAGTACGGAAAAACTCGTAAATATCACGTTAGTCGTTGGTTTGCTTTCTAAAGTGACTGGAGAGGTCTATTAAAAGCAAACACACTTCTAATTCATCGCTTTTCGCATGGATTACACTTAGGATTGACAATGCGCAGAACATTTCTTCTCCAGGAACATCCCTTCGCACGAAAATCCGTCCCCTTCATTCATCTGCATTTCATGTTCGTATACTGTACCCTCAACGCTGCTGAAGATTTACTACATGACTACTCTTTCAGTACAACCACGTTGTTTTGGAAGCATCTCCACATATTTGTTAAATCCTGAGAAATCACACATAGATTGTCACAGACCCACTCTTCTGTCGCCGATACAATTTAATCGAACTGGGTATGCGAGAATAATGCGAGCGTACACGCTGTGGCGGGACTTCAGAGCGCCAGTTTCCCGCCACAGAGCACGTGGCTGGCGGTTGCTACGGAGCTGTGGTGTGGCAGGGGTCTGTGAAACTGTTTTGGTGGATATTGGGAGTTCTGTGTCTGGGTTGGCAGAGAGCTTTTATGATCATTTTAAGAACAGGGAAACAGTGGAATTTCCAGTCACAGGGGTGAGAATTAAAAATGCTAGAAGAACTTTCAGTAAACCAGTGAGAAAGAAGGTAGTTTTAGATGTAAACATTGGAGGTGATGTATTTAGTCACTCATTTTTGGTGGTACCAAATTTAAGTATGAATATGGTGTTGGGGATTGATTTCCTGAGTAAATGCCGGCCGGGATGGCAGAGAGGTTCTAGGCCTACAACTACGGTCGCAGGTTCGAATCCTGCCTCGGGCATGGATGTGTGTGATGTCCTTAAGTCAGTTAGGTTTAAGTAGTTCTAGGGGACTGATGACCTCAGAAGTTAAGTCCCATAGTGCTCAGAGCCATTTGAACCTGAGTAAATATGAGGCATATGTAGATTTTAAGGGCCAGATGATGGAACTAAATACTGTTGAGGGGAGAAAAAGGGCTAAATTCAAAAATGCACTCAATCATGAAAAATTGGTGGCTAGTTTTCGTGTAGCACAGTGCTTAAAGGATGAGATGGAGGCTGAGAAAGAGATAAGGAGTAAAGTAAATGGTACAAAGGGGATTTCTGAGAATGAGAAGGCAGAATTATATCGGTTGCTGAGTAAAAACAATGATGTGTTTTCTGAAAAACCAGGGAAGCTGACTGGTTTTGAGTATTCGCTCGGGTTGTATCCACATGAATCCATTAAGATCAGGCCATACCCTATAGCACCGGCAGAGAGGGAGGCAGTAGAGGATAATTTATTATGTGTACATTAGCTGTTTTTTTTGCAAGGGACTTCTTGCTGTATACTATTTACATATGGGTTTAGTTTTGAGAATTTTCTGGATGGCCTAGTGGTTTTCATGTTTTTTCTTGGTAAATGTACAATGCTACTTGAAGTTATGGAACAGCTGGTTGACACAGCTAATTCTCTCATAATGGCTAGTGACACAGGCTACAACAGTTGTAGTCATTGTACAGCACTTATGTGTACATGATAGGATGTGAATGTGAGACAGGGACATTGAGTGGCAATTTTCTGCGTGTTTATAATGACACGAATATTGATTCAATTTTTCATGAGTGGTGATTGTGATTTGGTCCCACACCAAATTCGCTTGGTGCTGCTGTGTCAGTCCAAGTCTAGGAAAGGGAAATTTTATCAAAATTCAATGAATGCGCGGTTGGGTGACGAAATCTGGGGCCGCTGGCAGAATGTGGTAACAGTCGACAGCCAGCGGGCCAGGCAAGGTGAACATGGCACTCGCGGGCGCGGAGCTGCGACGGTGATATTGCAAGCACGATTGCTTTGAGTGGGGTAACAATGAGGTTGGAAACTGCAGTGTTGCTTTAAGTTATTGCAATGTATGAGGTGGGGCACTAGGCCAGAGCCAAGAGTGGCGATTTGTAAGTAGCTGACATGTAGGAATTTATCCCTGCCATAGTTTCGGTCTCCCTCTGACACTACGTCAGAAGTGAGGGAAAAACCAGTATAAATTGGTGGGCAATTTTAGCTTGGTACAGAGTGTGCCAGGTCAGTCAAACGTCGGGACAGACCTGTGCTGGCCTACACTTATAGGGACAAGTCTGGCAGCAATGTTTTAAGTATTCTGAATAAATTTGTATTCTGTTTTCTATGTACTTGTTCGGGCTATATTCTGCCTCCGGGGACACAACACCGGGGCGGGACAGAACGGCAGCCTGAAACTTGGAGATCGCACGGTCTGCCTGAAAGAGGGCAGTGACAGCGGTCTGCAGATGGTCCAGGAGGGGCTCGGTTCCACTCGAGTCTATGGGCCACGTTCACTTCCCAACTGGAGTACCGGGGTCCGGGTGAGGTGTACGCCGCGGAAGGCACAGAAGCGCTGCAGCAGCGCCAGGGACGGCAGCGGGTGTTGCCATCCGGCAAGCACCACTAAAGTGCGCGTCATATATCTTGGCGGCCGAGTTTAGGTTCGTTCTGCGCATCTGACGTCACAAAACACAGTCAGCCAATGAACAGAGAACGACGTTGCCAGATCTCGACTGCAGTGCAGAGCACGGACGAGTGTCTTCAGTTTTAGAAACATTCAGTCATAAATAAAGTAATAGAACAAAAGCAATGTCTTGATAGCAGACTTTCTTTTATAGAAAGTTTGGAAAAAGCATTATTTATACCAATTGCTTCATATTCTATTAATTAATTAAACCAAACAAGCAATAAGACTCCTAATTCAGGCGATAGCAAGGAAAGGTGTTTGTTTCAATCTCACGAACTGCTTTTTCACAATAAAGAACAGCGGTAATTGTTTATTTCCTATTGTACTTCGACGAAACGTGAGTAATTCATAGTTATACCAACAGTGTTTATAAGTAGTTGCGTGAGGTTTTAGAGTCCTTATGGAGTTACACTATTCGATGAGCCGATGTAGTGGAACGGGTAAGGTGTTGGACTGCCAAGTAAAAGGTTACGAGTTCAAACCTTGTGTGGTGCTTAATAATTTCTTTATTTAAAAACAATATTGTAATGCCTTACTACACGAATTTCATTCGTTTGAATGAAATTTCTAGTGCTTTGCCTCTTCATTAACTTTTTCGCTGCTGCAGACACGTGCTCCCCGCATTCCGCGCTGTGCGCGATTTTGTCATCACTGCACTTCTCGCCTGTGCAGACACATGGTGTTCCCACTGCTTTGACACACTTATCATTCGATTTCACAAAAACTATTTGGCCAAAAAATTTGATTTTTACACGTCTTCTTGACTGATACCTTCCCCCCATAAATGACTTAATTTTGTTTTGACGTGCAGCATTAAATGTAGTAAACCATTGCACGAAATTTTGAAGAGTTTGCAGAGGTAAAAGTCCATAGCGTATACTTTCCGTATGGTCGATTTTAGTTGCCACAATGTTGAGAATGAAATGTGGACAAGATACCTAAATTTCATAGAATATTTACTGTATAACAATATCTCATTTAATTTAAGTACCACATAGGTGTCGTATGTAATATTGAGAAATATTCTGTCTTTCGCGACTGTAATAAAAGTTTTATTTACACAGGGCGCGTTTGGCTTTATTTTAAAGCACTTCCATCGGTGAAAGGTACGGCACATACACAATGGTATTCATGTTTTATTTCTTGTTTTTGTTCCACAGTCACAGTTTTACCAATGGTATATATCCCTCTTCTGCAACTGTAATAAGCGACTTATTTAGACCAGATGCGTTTCTCTCTTTTGAAGCATCATAAGAGGACTGTATTTTGTGTCCTCCATTGCCAAGTCACCTTTCGTAGTTTTGTGCTGCGGTAGCACAATATTCAACGTTTGTGTTGGCTCATCAATGTTTTAGCAAATAAATGCTGTTTGTGTGTGCCACACACAAAATTATGTTTGACATAGCTCTGAGCACTTCACTGACAGACGGTATATTCAAGTCCTAATGTTTTTCTAAATCCACAGTTTTGTTTAATGTATTTTGTCTACTTCCTTTTGATTGATTGAAGTGCTTTAAAATAAAGCCAAACGTGCCGAGTGTAAGTAAAACTTTTGTTACAGTCGCGAAAGGTGGAATATTTCTGAATATTACATACGACACTTATGTGGTACTTAAATTAAATGAAATATATAGGTATCTTGTCCACATTTCATTCTCAACATTGTGGCAACTAAAATCGACCATCCGGAAAGTATACTCTATGGACTTTACCTCTGCAAACTCTTCAAAATTTCGTGCAATGGTTTACTATATTTAACGCTGCATAATAACTGCGTTGAACATCGAAACAAAATTAAGTCATTTATGGGGGGAAGGTATCAGTCAAGAAGATAGGTAAAAATCTAATTTTTGAGCCAAATAGTTTTTGTGGAATCGAATGAGAAAGAGTGTCAAAGCAGTCGGAACACAATGTGTCTGCACAGGCGAGCAGTGCAGTGACAAAATCGCCCACAGCGCGGAATGCAGGGAGCACGTCTTTGTAGCAGCGAAAGGGTTAATGCGGCCGTGGTGGCTTTACTTCATGAACTGCGCGCTCCCCCCTAAACGTAAGCTTGCGAACTATGCTATACTATGGCGCTGCTTCTCTTGGCGCGTGCGTCGTGTGCAACTGGCAACGCAGCAATCTCCCGCGTCTAGGCGGGCATGCGCGAGCCGCCAAGATAAAAGAATTGAACTATAGTGGCAAGTTGCGGCACATCTTCCAGGAGGGTGCGGGTTCGAGTCTGGTCCTGTCCTGGAAGCAGCGGCGGCCCGAGGGCCATGGGTGACCAGTACACCCACCTTCATCCCATGGTCAGACAGCGCAGGCCAAACGGAGTGGAGGGCAGTGAGGTCCAGGGACTGTAGCAGTCTCCAGAGTTGCAGGCAGCGGAGTGGCGGCAGTCGCAACGCCCCGGCGGGCGGCGATCGGGAGAGCGCGGCCGACTTCCGTCGGCGGGCTACCTCGATTACGGCAGCAGCGGCTTCGGCATACCAGGAGTTTTCTGAGCGGGCTGGATTAACAGCACAGTGCGCAGGCGTCACGCCGACACTACGCTTCACCCATCGAGTACTGTAAATTAGCTGAATAAACGAATGTTACCAAATACTCTGCACTGTGCCTCGACGCTCTTGCACTTCCTCGGCCTTCTGACAAAATATGGCACCGTGGGTCCCAGCTTCAGCTCGGCCATCTGGAGTCCCGGGTTCGACCCCCCGACTCCGCAACAGTGCGTGGGGATGGAGATACTTCAGCGTGGGATTGACTGATGAGAATATGGAATTGAATGGTATACATATAATATGTTCTTGTATTCATTGAAGAGATGTTTAGATTTCGGGGATGTACAATTTTTAAATTTTTTTTATATGTTTAGGATTACTTAGTTTCAGGGGAATATAGGCCAATTTGTGGAGTATGTTGTGTTATGGGGTACTTTATAGGTTTGATTTTATTCAGTTTGCGGCGCTGTAATTTTCATTGGCCATTGAGCAGCAATTATTGTTTGGGTTAAAACTAGAGACAGGGTTGTTGCTGGAACCTACTATGGAATTCACCATATAACAAATTTTGAGTACTATTCTGGTCACATATATTTTTAGTTTGACTTTGGTTAGAGAAACCTTGTCTCAATGCTGTACAGTTGCAATGATTTGGGCCATTTCTGCTCTTGAACGGAACAAATTGTTGCGATCAAAGAAAAGTCTGTAACCAGCATATATTTCTTGGTAACACTACCATCTGTATGTTTCTGTCAGGTTTCACCCTGAAATCTGACTTTAACTGTGTCAAGTCTGGATAGCAGAGGCTGTGGGTTTACATCTGACTGGTTCTTGGTACCCAGACACCTTTGCTGATAGGAAATTGATCGGGTGACTTTTGTTTGTTCCTTGTAGAATGGGGTTAGCTGACTGGCAGGAGAACTTGAGAAACGGCGCCTGAGGTCAGCTGCAGCACTGATGCAGGTCAGAGGCACTCCACTGAACACGACAAAAGGTGTAGTGCTTACTGTATGGGCTGCGTAATTTCTACCAAGACATATAGTGCATAAAAAGACTGCAGAAAACGACAATATTTAGAGGCTTTGAAGAAAAATTGCTGGTCCACCTTCGATTCGTTTATGTTTTGTTATTCACCACCTTTGGTCAGTCATATGAGCATCTTGGAAATGCTGATGAATAAATGTATTTAGCGTAAGTTAGATAAGTTACGGTAGGAAGTGCAAACGCATAAGATAATATAGGGACTTATTCATTTCGATTTTTCAAAAAAAAAAAAATGGTTCAAATGGTTCTGAGCACTATGGGACTTAACATCTGTGGTCATCATTCCCCTAGAACTTAGAACTAGTTAAACCTAACTAACCTAAGGACATCACACACATCCATGCCCGAGGCAGGATTCGAACCTGCAACCGTAGCAGTCGCGCGGTTCCGGACTGCGCGCCTAGAACCGCTAGACCACCGCGGCCGGCTTCGATTTTTCTGCTACGATATACAGAGTTTATTTTTGTGTATTATTTTGTTTCTGAGGGCGCAGATTGGGTTTGGTGGTACTTGCGACACCATGCACAGCCTTTATGGAGTAACAAGTGGGGGTAATTGTTAGCGTACAAGCTGTGGGGAGAGATTAGAGCGGCAGTTTCCCGCCGCAGAGCACGTAGCTGGCGGTTGCTACGGGGCCGTGGCGAGCAGCTAGCGTTTACGCGGCCTTGGAAAAACCCGAGCAGACGCTCGGCAGGGGCGCGTATGGCCGTGTTTGCGCGCTTGGAGGAATTTATATGTCAGAGAAACATTGATAAAAACAAAACTAACAGTCACACGGAGATGTGAGTTGGCACTCATGAACAGAAAAATATGTAAAACTAAATTATCTAGATGCGTCACAAAAATATATAACAGTTTAAAAGTTATTGTCGTCTAACAAATTGTAAATTTATGAAAGTTCAAAAGCTAATATCTCGGCAAAGATTTGGCCGATTAATATAAACAAAGTGTCTTCGGATGTGGCTAGTAAAGCTGCATCAAGCAATCACAGCCGATTTAGCAGAATCTGTAGCGTTATTTAAAGAGAGGTCGGAATATGGGATTCGAGTGAGAGAAACTGTGTTTTTGGTAATCAGTAAATTTAAAGAGACGAAACTAGCGGCAGCATTCTAAAGTTTAAAGAGGTATATGAGTAATCAAGTATGTATTTTTGTTTATTTATGTTTAGTATAAAACATTTGGGGAAAGTAAAATCACGCCACAAAAACCTTATTTGTGAAAAACGGTGGCAGATACAAATCATTGGACTTTAAATTTTTATTGCCCGGAAAATTTCCATATTTTTCAATATGTCATATGTGTTTTTGTCAAATATTGTTTTGAGTCAGGCAGTCGTTTCGAGGGTGGATAGGGCTGCCATGTTTGATGACAGTTGGTTCTGAGCGACGCTAAGAGCCCGACGTGCCGCGCATCTGGGGGTGGTAGTGGGTTGGTAGCCACGTTCGAAAGCGATCAAGTGCAGCGCAATATAGTGGTTTAGGACAGCAGACAAGAGGGTATTTTGTGAATTGTGAACAGACTGTCGAGTGCCATGATTGCAACATGTGAATTTTATAGTGAAGTGTTGTAGTATCAGTTGTTAAAGGCTGCCCTTACGCGAAAGCCCCTCAGATTGCATTTAAAGTGTTTAGTGAATATATCGAAGAAAAATAAGCGGCTTTTTCAAATTATAGGTCAACGTGCATGACTCAATATTTTAAATTTCAACGCAATACCTGCGTGCATTGTTTTGTTATATTTTATTTCAACTTAAAAATTGAGTTTACGATAGGTGTGAGCTGGCACCCTATGACGAAAAACGTAGCCAAATACTGAGACCAGCCACACCTCTGGGCCGCTCAATTAAGCTGAGTGTAACAAATATATGCATTTTCGTGCCATACCACGTGGGGGCTCGGGCCAAAGTATTAAAACTTCAATGTGTAGCGGCTGTAAGTAGGCTGTTTAAGTTTTCTTATTGGCCACGTTACGTAGCGCTCTGTATGAAAATCACTGGCTGTGCTGTGTGCAGTCTGTGGCTACTTTGCATTGTTGTCTGCCATTGTAGTGTTGGGCAGCGGCAGCTGGATGTGAACAGCGCGTAGCGTTGCGCAGTTGGAGGTGAGCCGCCAGCAGTGGTGGATGTGGGGAGAGAGATGGCGGAATTTTGAAATTTGTAAGACCGGATGTCATGAACTGCTATATATATTATGACTTTTGAACACTATTGAGGTAAATACATTGTTTGTTCTCTATCAAAATCTGTCATTTGCTAATTATGCCTATCAGTAGTTAGTGCCTTCAGTAGTTTGAATCTTTTATTTAGCTGGCAGTAGTGGCGCTCGCTGTATTGCAGTAGTTCGTGTAACGAAGATTTTTGTGAGGTAAGTGATTTGTGAAAGCTATAGGTTAATGTTAGTCAGGGCCATTCTTTTGTAGGGATTTTTGAAAGTCAGATTGCGTTGCACTAAAAATATTGTGTGTCAGTTTAAGCACAGTCATGTATATTTGTTCAAAGGGGACGTTTCATATGTCGACCCTTAGCCGAGGATACCTCACTGGAATCTTCTGATTTTTTTCTTGTAGTTTGTGTAATTAGTGTAGCCTTTGTTTATTGCTAGCGCGCAATCATAGAGAGAATTTCCTTTGTAATTGTAGTTTTTCATTGTTGTACAGTAAAACAGTTGTGACATGCATGTAGATTTGCACCAAGTATTTCGCAGCTGCGCTTGCAATTAAGTAGACATTATTTCCATTGCTATGTTAATGTGTTATCTTATTTTGCTCTTCAAATTGTGCTTTTCTGTGTTATCGTGTGAAATATTGTGACAATTATGGCGTGTGAAAAACAAAATACTAGGCTCCAAAGTAAACTGAGAAATGACAGTGAAGACGAAAGCAGTGTGTTAGCGCCACCGTGTAATGAATTAACTAATGTTCAACATAGTAATTTGGTAATTGTGCATAGGGAAATGGAGCGGGCGGCAAACAATGGCGTAGGCAGTGAAACAATTAGTGAACAGGGAAGCATTATCGATCGATCGCTCGGCAACAGCTCGCCTCAGCAATCCGAAATGACAGGACACAATTTTGCAAATACTGTAGATTCAGGATTTGCGCCCTCACCGTTTTCTCAAATAAGTCAAATCCATTTTCTGCTTGTCAAAATGTGAATGTTGCCGGTGAAATGCACTGCCGAAAAGCTTAGAGGAACAGATTCCAGACACTAATGCATTGTTATTACAGTTAATGCAACAAATGGAACAAAATCAGAGACAAACACAGCAAAAGCTTCAAAAGTTAGATACCACACTTTACAAACACGTGAAGATTTCAAAAAATGGTTAAAATGGCTCTGAGCACTATGGGACTTAACTTCTGTGGTCATCAGTCCCCTAGAACTCAGAACTACTTAAACCTAACTAACCTAAGGACATCACACACATCCATGCCCGAGGCAGGATTCGAACCTGCGACCGTAGTAGTCGCGCGGTTCCGGACTGAGCGCCTTAACCGCGAGACCACCGCGGCCGGCCGTGAAGATTTCACTACTGAGTTACATAACATTGAATCGAAATGTCAAAAAGTCTGTAATGACGTAAAAACACAGATTCGTGAGCATTTTCAACCTATTTTTTCGCGGCATGAAAATGCATTACAGAATCACGAAGCAGCCATAAAAGAACAGCAAAATTTTGTTCATGAAAATCGTGAGACCTTGCAAGCTAAAATTGACTCAGTTGCATCTACCGATTCGGTTACGCAACTTGCAAAAACTCAAGAAAACTTAAAGGACACAGTAGATACTCTGAAAATTGGTTCAGAAAGACACATGGAGGAAATCAGTTCGTTATCAGAGAAAGTAGTTGAACTTTCGGATCAGCTAAATAATTTATCTACGAAGGTAGATGATAATCTGAATGACACAAAACCGGTAGTCTTTAATGACACAGAAGAGTGCGAACAAATTAGGAAATTCAAATAAAATCAGAATCAAATCCAGGAAGTACAAGATCAGCTGACACAGGTAATACAAGAATTACGTATTTCAGAGGACATTCGCGCTCCAATACGGGAAGAGGGACATAGAAATACGGAACAGCCACAAAATAATAACACAGGGCACTTCGGAAATTATGAAAGAAAGTGGCAAGGTACAGTGAATTTTGAGATGGAACCGCCGAAACGACGTAACAATGACCGAAATGATTTTGACTATAAGCTGTTCGTTACTACACGTAAATTCAAAACATTTAAGATTTCTGGCAACGACATTCATCCACAAGCGTGGCTTCATCAATTCTCTCATTGTTTTCCTCCCAACTGGTCATTAGAACACAGATTAGAATTGATGTGTGGCTACTTAGAGAATGAACCAGCTGTAAGAATGCGATCGGTCATTCACGATTGCCACAGTGAAGGAGAATTTTACCATGCCTTCCTCTCAGCATATTGGTCTCAAGCCACACAAGACCGAGTAAAACATGGCATCATAATGATGAAACATTTCGAACACTCTGAATTTTCCAGTCTTGTGAAATATTTTGAAGACATGTTGCACAAGAATCAGTACCTGTCAAACCCATACAGCCCCTCACAACTCATCCGCATTTGCTTAATCAAATTGCCTGAACATTTACGACATATTATTTTGGCAGGACGTTGCAAAGACGACATTGAAGCTTTTCAGGGACTCTTACAAGAATTAGAAATTGACAATGACAATCGCGGAACGCGAAAACAGGAACACAACAATTACAGGCCACATCCATCGCAATTCCGCGATGAATGAAATAATAACTGGACGCGACAAGGCTATTCTCATAACACAAATCGTGACCAAAACAGACACCACCTGTATGACAACCGTTGGCAGAGTAGTGATAATTACAGGGAAAGATCTCCTCTCCGTGGTAATGACTATCACAGAGACAATCAGAGAAACAGACAATATGGGAACCAAAATAAATATTATCAGGGGAGACAGAATAACTTTAGACGCAACGGTCCAGCGCGCAGTTACGATTCAGGGAGAAATTCTCCACCACGTGACCGACAAGAAAGAAACTATGGAATTTACCGACATGACGACAGACGATATGATCGTAACGACAGACCTGAATTGCATCAGAACTGGCGGGATTCAAACAGAGCAGGGCACTCTCGACAAGGTGAATTTGTAGAAGTTAGGTCTCCTAATCCTAATAACGACGCGCGCCAACAAAGAGACAGATAATGACTCGCACAGCAGGCAGCCGCGTGCGCCAGCTGGCTCAGAGAAAAATAACATAGACGCTAACCTTGAGAAAAATTCCAGTACTCTTTACCGACGTATACCGCATGATAATTGCATTCAAATCAAACTGTGAGTACTATGAAAAGTAAAGGATAGCACCACACTTCACATGCAAAACCGCTTATTGAGAGATAATCTGCTTTTTAACTTAGTCTTTGCATAAAACTTTTCACTTTACATTACTAATATGCTTTGTCAGACTTAGAATCTGTTAACATGCAACAATGTTCGAAGTTAAATATCCAGTCAAGAACCAAGAGAACTTATTTCAACAGAAATTACGAATGCATTGTTATAGTGAACAGACAACACAGTGTTGTTATTTGTACATTCTTGCTTGTTAGTTGCACAATTACGCAACGACTATAAGACTTACATACTTAGAACATATACTGGTACTGCTAATGAGATTTTAATGCAACGTTTTGGTTTACTTGAAGATACATTCTGGATTTAAAGTACTTTCTATGAGATACCAGATGACACAGTGGTTAGTTTATGTAACAGCTACACGATTATATCACGACGTTACTAATGAGTGACAATTTACAATGTTGCTTTTGCGGTGTATCTGTTTTATATCTGCACAGTTTTTCTGAATTATTCTGGAAAGTAAAACATGTTTTAGTAGTAACTTTTGTGGTGTAGCTACAAGGAGACAGCCTTTTCCGTAGCACAACAATGCGTTACAGCACAGTACTTTCTTCATCACAACAATAGGCGTAATAACTAAGATACCTATACACAAAGCATTTCACTTTTGTTTATCATGAGGTAAGTACATTGACTTCTGCAGAACTTAGCTTTCGGAGGACGATAACTACGACACTTCCACAGAGATTATCTTACAACATGACGCACAGTTTAGCGCTACAGTACACGTATTTGAGTGATTAATTTTGTACTTAAATCATTTATTTTTAAAGATATTTGAAGTACAATGATGCAAAGGTTTTCTGTGATACATTTCATTCCATTGCTGTAATCTGTAACACCTGAGGGTATAATTACATTAATCCTCAGGGGGGTACACGCTTACTTTGTGTACCATGTGTTTGGCAAGCACAAGGAGCCCTAGCTAATATGGTATTTGCTTATACAACTTTACACATCGGTACCATATTTCTCTAACACACAAATTACACAGCTATCTGATCATTTAACTGAGAGATAAACATGTTTTTTTTTACTATGTCAGTGACAGATGTTTACGCAATTACACAGATGGATAACTTCACACTTATGAAATTGTATTTTGTTTGTACTGTGTGAACCCTTCACATTTTTCGGAACCATTGTGATATTATGAGAGCTTTGAATGATGTATTTGGTATGGGATCATGATTTTTAAAGTAGGTTTGAGGTAGATGACACTATTGATATGAGCAGAGAATTTTTTTGGGGGTTTTGAAATTATTGGAGGAAGCTACGACGATTTTGAGAGTTGACTGAGGTGTTATGATGTTATTATTACGATGACTATGTGTATTATGCTGTTGCGGTATGTTTATGATCAATAAGCTGATGCTATATGAGTTATTTGAGTATGCTACGTATCTGTTATGATGAAATATTGCAGAAGTGTCGACGAATAAGGTAAGGAATAATGAGTAGTGATTAGGGACTCTGGTTTGTGAAAAAGGTTGTTGGAAACCAAGAATCGTACTTTAAGAGTTATGAAATGTATGTAAATGCGCGAATATATTACAATGCCGACGAAAATTTTTTGGACACTGTTATATCAATAGGATTTTGTTTCTACAGATTTGTAACGCAAATTGACATTCCTTTGTAGAAAACATCGTAAATACAACACCCTCAAACTTGAAAACATGATTACACTGTAGAGTTCTTAATTTATTATATTTACTGAAATGAAATGATGAAAAACATTTAATGTCTATTGTCTTGCTAGTTGAACGATTGTTTACTGCATTATGAAATGCCATATGGCTAGTGAATGACGTTTCACGCCTTGCTTTGCCTATTTTGTTTAATATCTAGTTCCTAGCTGCACTGCAGCATTGGTTAAAATAAAATTTTATAGATGTACTAATATAAATATTTTATGCCTACAGATCCAGTAAAAAATAACTTTATGATGGATGTACTCCAAAAAAATGAGGGAGCACAAAAAGACATTTCCACTTCATAGGAATTGCATTCATAATTTTTGTCAGTGACTTGGTAACTTGTCTGCTAGAGCAAGTTACAGTGATGCATTACTCTAGTGTTAAGATGTGACATAGGTATTAAAAATGGCCATTTTTACTGTAATATTTTTTCTGCTTTGAGCTATGTCATGTTTAGGTATAAGTTGTTGCATTTGCTGCTGCTGTTTGCCAGGCATAGTCCTACTGAATTTTACATTGTATTAAGTTAGTTTTACTACTGATTTATTTTTCTTCTTTGCTGCACATTGCCTTATATTAGTTGTAATATTGCATTTGCTTTGCTAACTTATGCTGCTTGCTTTGCCAATTTCCATTTTTTTGTCATTGCTGTTTGTGTTAATTGTTTTGTGCTGCTGCATTGCCTCGTCCCTTAGATTAGCATCTGAGCTCAGTAGATTTAAGTTAGCTTAAGAGGGGGTAGACTATATAAGAGAATGAGTTATGATGAATTGGAAGAAATGCATGGCGAAGCTATAAGAAAATGGTTTGGCCAAAAAAGTAGTGTACAGTCGAGAAAAACTATTTTTGAAAGAGGATGTGAACAGAATACAGAAAGCATGCTTGGATAGGACTTTTTTGGTGGAAACAAATGTTGAAATAAGAGGAAAGATCTACAGAACGAAGTTTTGGGTTGGACTGCAGTACCAAATGTCACACTGAAAACGAACCCTGTCCTGTACCTTTGTGTTATTATGCTATGTGAATTTGTGTTTTTCCTGTCTTTATGTGTTTAGATAATAAGATTTACATTGTAGAATTTTTCTGATGTTTAGACAATTATTTATTCTGTTTTGTTTTAATGCTCATGTGTGAAGTTGATGTTTCAAAAGTTATTCTGATCTTTTATGTATGTACTTATGTCATAATTCTTGTAACACAGGTGTACATGTTTATTTCTATTCTTTTGTAAAGCCTGCATTACCACAAATGTTATCTGTATTGTTATGTTCTTTAATGATGTATTTTGTACCTTTGTTATTGTATTTTTACGTTATCAAATTGTAATTGCTACCAGTTCTTCAAATTAAGTAACTTGTAAGTTACATTTCACTGCACACGTTTCTGTTGGTCATAGTATATGCACAATATGTGAAAAAAAGAGGACTGTTACTGTTTGGACGTGTGTTAATAATTTAGCAAGGGATTGGATAACAGAATTGCTGGTTCTAAGGACAATTCCAAAAACTTTGTGAGTGTACAAGTGGTGGTTTATGGACTTGCTATATTCTGCGTAAGACATTTCGATGGTGATTGTGCAACTGCACAGTTGCAACAGATGGCTGCTGGCCATCTCTACAAGGAGTACAGTGGGTCTCCATCTTTGATGGCCCACCAATACCATTATTTCTACAAGGACTACAGTGGGTCTGCATCTTTGATGGACCACCAATACCATTATTTCCACAAGGACTGGAGTGGGTCTGCACCTCTGGTGGCCCACCAATACCATAATCTCTACCAGGACAACAGTGGGTCTGCTCTGTGATGACCTGCCTACCAATATTCTTCAACTTCGACTGACTCTGCTATGGGTTTGCTCTGTGGTGGCCCATTACCTGTCTGCATGCCGAAAGTCAGCACTGTCTTTCCGTTGGAAGGACAACACTACTTCTTCAAGACAGCATGGAAATTCATTACTTCCGTGTGCATTTTCTTTTACTGCTCAGACTTTGAGAAAAAAAACTGCAATTTTACAGTGATGAATGATCAAGACTGTCTTTATGGACTGTGAGAAAATTTTAGCTTTTGACCAACATTGTATCAACAAGTGTGTGCATTTGATATCTTTGTTATTGTAATTATGAAAAATTTTTTCAAATCATTATTAGCCACTGCCCAAAACAATTTGTAAAATTTTTTGTGGGGAGCATGGGGGCTATGTAAGTAGGCTGTTTATGTTTTCTTATTGGCAACGTTACGTAGCGCTCTGTATGAAAATCACTGGCTGTGCTGTGTGCAGTCTGTGGCTACTTTGCATTGTTGTCTGCCATTGTAGTGTTGGGCAGCGGCAGCTGGATGTGAACAGCGCATAGCGTTGCGCAGTTGGAGGTGAGCCGCCAGCAGTGGTGGATGTGGGGAGAGAGATGGCGGAATTTTGAAATTTGTAAGACTGGATGTCATGAACTGCTATATATATTATGACTTTTGATCACTATTGAGGTAAATACATTGTTTGTTCTCCATCAAAATCTTTCATTTGCTAACTATGCCTATCAGTAGTTAGTGCCTTCAGTAGTTTGAATCTTTTATTTAGCTGGCAGTAGTGGCGCTCGCTGTATTGTAGTAGTTCGTGTAACGAAGTTTTTGTGAGGTAAGTGATTTGTGAAAGCTATAGGTTAATGTTAGTCAGGGCCATTCTTTTGTAGGGATTTTTGAAAGTCAGATTGCGTTGCGCTAATAATATTGTGTGTCAGTTTAAGCACAGTCATGTATATTTGTTCAAAGGGGACGTTTCACGGCCAGTACTGTCGTAATATGTATTCGGTTTAGTAGGAGCATTGAATGTCCTCATACATCAGAAGTTTCTGTAGAGTCAACATAGTGTATGGAGCATATCAGCACCAAATTCAAATTGTCAGGTGACTTAGTTGTAACGCTATAATGTTTACAATTTGCGCTAAGCCCGTTAACTTGTATAGTACACGCATATTTTTTACACATTTGTTAGGAGCGATGATACAAACAATTCTGAGTGCCCTGGTTTGTCCATTCGACGTCACTTCCACTACTGGCTTTCGCCTCACTCCACTGATCCTATCGTGCAAAGGCGACCCACACGTTAACGCGGAATCCGTGAGAGCTGAAGTCTAAGTTAAAGTCAAACTGATGAATGTGCGTATCTCCAAACAGGCTCGTGCCTTACAAGTAGACGTCCAGTAACTGTTGTTACTCCAGATGCAAATCGATCTTCATAAAAGGAGGAAACGTTATTTTTCACAGGTAAGTATAAAATTTCACGTGGCTCTGGAGGTAATGTACCCTGGCACCAAAAATCCTCTTTTGCACATCTGAAGATTCACGCCATAGATACTGCTACTGTATGATTGAGCATTGTGATACAGTTCTCACGAATTAACTACTCTAACTAGTCAAAGATCATTAGCAGAAGATCGATAGATATGGCAGCGGTTGATTCTCAATAAAATCTCTTTGACTGTCTAACCTAAGTTTTAACACATTATAAATTGATACCAATGAACCGTGGAAAATTGGAAATTTTTGGTAGGATCTTATGGGGCCAAACTGCTGAGGTCATCGGTCCCTAAGGTTACACACTACTTAATCTAACTTAAACTAACTTACGCTAAGGACAACACACACACACCACACTGTTTAATCTAACTTAAACTAACTTACGCTAAGGACAACACACACACCCATGCCCGAGGGAGGACTCCATCCTCCGACAGGGGTAGCCGAGTGAACCGTGACACACCCATTTGATAACAATATAAGGCTACTTAGAGTTTCTTGCTGCACTGCCTATCAATCGTTTTATATGTCTGTATTCCGTCAGTTATCAACCTGCGATTAATGTTTTAATTTTGCGTGTCGTTTTGAGAAATTATGTCTGCCGTTGTTAAGATGTATCGATAGTCAGTCACCTGTTATTATAACTGAGATGACAGGTTTTCTAGAGAAAGCTTCTAAGAAGTAATTACTCCAGCACTGCAGTAATTGGTTTTAGACACTCGTCGGAAGCAGCTGCTTGAAGTAGCTGGCCTACCTCAGTTCATGCAGGGGATGAAGACACTTTGCTTCAGACACCTAGCTTCCCACGCAAGACGATGTTGTAATTGTTATTAAGTAATGAAAACATGTATATAAGAGTATGTGTTCCTTTTCTTACATCAAATCTGATTTCAGATAAAATGTTGACGTCTGATTTGAACGGCGATGACAATTCATTCAATTTTCACTTCGGTGATGTTATGGTAATTTTTATGTACATGATGCTTTATAACTCCTAGTACAGGCCTCTAGGCGTTGTAGAGGGATCTTGGTAGAGTTTTGATGAACGACGCTGTCAGGAAGTGCACTATTTGAATGCAAGACAAGTTGGAAAATCAGAATCACTTTCAAACGTCCCGCTGTTGTGCACGCACACAAACTGAGAAAACGACGCCGTTGTCAGTTGCTATTACAATTACGACGTCGTCACGTGCCATTTTCGTCCGTCGACTGGTGCGTCACAAAATAAGGGGGAGGGGGTCAATTGCAGTGCTCCGCGGACGCGCCGCACTCTTCACTCTGGAAAGGATTCCTTCGTCACGTGAGACCGAACCCGACGACGACTACTGGAAACACGGCCCACACCACGATCTCTTGTCGAGGACAGAGGCAGAGGTCGCCGCTGAGTGCGTATCGTGAAGCGAAGGGCTTGTCTGTGATCCGAGCTTCAAACTAATTTTACATTGAAACGGAATAATTCCGGACCCGGGTTGCTTACCATGACTTTATCTACTAAAGTCCCCTCTACAACCTATTTTCCGAAGCATCCTGCACATTTCTAGCTCTAAAGTCCTGATGTGAACTTGGTTCAATCGATGTCTTATGAACATGCCTTCCACGCACATACAATCGACATAGTGTCAGGTATTTAGCCTGAATCAACAATATATGCGGAACGAATTTATTTAAATCACGATGCCATAATGTCGTTATGGCTTACAGCTCTCCTGACGATCGGATAATGACGACAAGAGCCGGCCGCGGTGGTCTCGTGGTTCTAGGCGCGCAGTCCGGAACTGTGCGACTGCTACGGTCGAAGGTTCGAATCCTGCCTCGGGCATGGATGTGTGTGATGTCCTTAGGTTAGTTAGTTTTAAGTAGTTCTAAGTTCTAGGGGACTGATGACCACAGCAGTTGAGTCCCATAGTGCTCAGAGCCATGTGAACCAATGACGACAAGAGAAACAGGTAAACAATAGCTGCTGCTTTATGGAGAGTTACAGATGCAGACGCGTGCTGTTTCTGCAGCTGTCAGTGAGATAATGTGGCAGTTTTTATGTTGGCAACAATGATTTCATCAATGCTTGAATTTCCAGACAGCGAAAGTGACAGATTAATAAATATATAATGCAAAGATTTTATTTTTTTTATTCAACTCTGTCTCCAAAGATAACATCAAATATCCTGAAGTACAGGTGTTGACTTGCACTGCTAGAAAAGACAGTGGGACGAAAAAGATTAATTTGATACCCAAGAAATTCGTGGTTTTGTTGAACCGCTAATAATGAGCACACATTAAGCTAGTGTAAATGGACCAGTGTCCTCAACTCCGATTGGTAAGAAAAACTGGTTGTTACGAATGGCTTTAAAGATCTTCTTCCTCATATTAGTTGTAGACCTTCGATCAAGCTACTTTTTTTTATTATTTGTCTTCTTACCAATGTCTCTTTGAGACCTCATGTGAAGATACGTTTTTTTTTTCATTATTACTCTTTTTAGTTATAACTCCTAGACTTTTGCATTCTATGATATTTATATATTTTCTCCTAATTCAGTGACTAACTGTATTAGATCCTCTACAGGTACAAATTTGCTTAGATAAACAATTTTTAGTATAGTAGTAGCAGTTTTTTTTTTCAGACCATGGCGCGATGTCTGCGAAAGCATTTTGGGACGTTACGAACAGGTGTACCAGAATGACGTCACGCAACGTTAGAGACAGGAGAGCAGCCGGGGCCCTCGTAGGTTACGTCGTTTCTGATACACCATTATGACCAGGAATTTAATAACTCAGCTAGCTCCGATATACCATTAGATTTTAAATCTGCTTCTGGAGGGTGGTCTCCCTTATCAAAACTTTAATACCATTTACATCCTGTGGAACGACATTAGCAGTATTACGTCGCGTGTGGGACACGGTCGACGGTCACTTCGCAGGGGGCTGAGACTCGCTTCCCCCTCGGATAATGTCCGCCCGCTGAGTCACAGGGCTGTTTAAAACGGCCGGCCGCCACCCCGGAGCGTTTACGGGTCTGCTTTACGGGGGCGACTGCTCGGCGGCAATAAAACGCCGCCTGCCCACTCCATGCAATGGAACGACACGGTGCCAGAGCTGCCTAAGACGAGGGGGCTACTAGAACTTCCATGGACCTGAGAGCTGGCTGTCAGAGTGATTTCAAAATTGAATTTGCTACTTATACGATTCAGTTATTTCGTGTAAGTCTTCCCACAGTTTTACTGCACTGATGCCATTCTGTACCTAGTATCGATTCGTAACAAATTAAGTTGCCTTTGAGGCGGTCTGTGAGGTATTCGGGGAGTACTCCTTGAGTTCCAGGTGTGGCGGCCAATCAGCACAGAGCCCGGCTCGCTGAGAATGCTGCAGCAGGGGTTTGAAAAAAGGCGCCCCTTTCTTCTCTCGCGGTGGAGGCTAGTCGTGTTGTGAACTGTGATGCCGCTGGTTGCTGTTCCGCTGTACGGTGACGTGGGCGTACGTCGCTGTGTGCAAGCTGAGCACCCTTGCAACACGATTTTGCTAGCTATTCACAATGAACGCGCAGTTAGTGCGTAAATATTTTCTTGATTCTACGCGAAGTTACTTTCGAGAGTTAAAGCGTGTCTCCCATGTGGAGATTCTTTGTGTCTTTGTGTGAAGTGTGCGTTTCGCGGCGTGGTGCGCAATCTGTTTGTTCTTAATTCTTCCGAATGATAGTACTGCCAGTTCTGTCACATTTCCTATCAATGGATCTTTGTCAACACAGTGTGAGCACAAAGTCTTGCCCTGATTATAACAATTTATTTCAGAACAACCGTTTGACATAATAGTTTACATTTGATGCCGTAACATAGGATAGTGTTTCTAGTTTTTTTTAAGACCACTTACGTTAATAAACCTCAGCATGTGCTCCCTTGGTAGCTCGGAGAATGTCGAGGTCGTATTCCCGTTCCTGCCAGGTGTTTCGTAACATGTGTTCTGTCACAGTAACCACAGCAGCTTGTATCCTAGCCTTCACTTCGTCGACGTCAGAAACTGGCGTGACGAAGACTTTGTCCTTGATATAACCCCAGAAAAAAAAAAGTCAAGGGGCGTAATGTCTGGAGAGCGGGGTGGCCCCAGAGTGTTGTACCGTGCCTTCCAATCCAACGATCCGGGAATGTTTCATCCAAGAAATCACGCACTATCAAAGCCCAGGGGGGGATGGGGGGGGGGGTGCTCCATCTTGCTGGAAAATTATCAATGGTTGATATTCTTCTAACTGTGGGGCAATGAACTGTTGCAAAACGTCTAAGTAAATGTTAGCGCTAATGGATTTTTCCGTGAAGAAAAACGGTGCAAAAACCTTGTTATGCATGAGGCTGCACCAAACATTCACTTTTTCGCTGTCTCGCTGTAACTGTGGAGTAGTATGTGGAGACTCTGAACCCCATATACGGACATTATACTATTTACCATTCCACTGAGATGAAAGGTGGATTCATCGGTAAATCATATGCAACTTAAGTAATCATTAGCCTTATGAACCCTGTTGAGAATCTCAGTAGCAGGTTCAGCACGTGTCAGCAAATCATTCGGTTGCAAGGCCTGCACGATTTGCACTTCGTGAGCAAGCAAAAAATAACCTAAATATTGGCACCCTTAATATATTAGCCCTCAATGGAAAAATGGAAGAAATGACAGATGTACTAACAGAGAGGAAGTTAGATATATTAGGATTAAGCGAAACAAAGTGGAAGGGAAAAGGTGAGAAGAATTTGAGAGGAGGAGTAAAACTGTACTGGAGTGGGAATAACAGGTCTGGTAGAAATGGTGTGGCAGTGATGGTGAATAAGAATGTACAAAGCTGTATTGAAAATGTGAGATATATATCAGACAGGATAATAATCTTAAACGTGAGATTCCAAAAAGAAACACTAAAAGTAATCCAGATTTATGCACCTCAAGTGGGATGTAGCGAAGAAGAGAAGATGGACTTTGAAAATGTGTTAGGAAACCATATAGAGAGTGCTAATATAGTGATGGAAGATTTTAATGCACAGGTAGGCAAAGACAGAAAGGGATTTGAGCAAGTATTGGGATGTTTTGGATATGGAGGCAGAAATGAAGAAGGGGAAAGACTCCTGGATTTGTGCCAGAGGGATGGAATGAAAATAGCCAACAGCTGGTTTATGAAGAGAGAAAGTCACGTTATCACCAGATACAGTTGGGATGGAAGAACGAAGAGTGTAATTGATTATATTCTAGCAGAAAGGGAATGGGGAGAGAAAGTAACAAATGTGAAGGTAATTCCAAGTGTCAGTGCTGATGGAGACCATAGATTACTGGTGGGACAATGGAAAATGAATCAGTGTGTGAAAAATAGAAAACAGAAGAAAGTGATGAGGATATGGGATTGGAAATTGAAGGAGAGTGAATGTGCTGAGAAGTACAGAGAATTAATAACAGAAAAATTTCCAAAATACGTTTTCTGCGATGTAGAAAAAGAATGGAGTTTATTCAAAGACACTTTAGTCGAAGCAGCACAAAAAGTATGTGGCAGAACATCTGGAAAGGAAAAAATAAGACAGACAGGCTGGTGGGATGATACCGCAATCCAAGCAGTTAGAAGAAAAAATGGAGTATGGAGAAAATGGTGGAAAACTAAAAATGACGAAGACCATAAAAGATATATAGAGGAAGAGAAGAAGTGCAAAGAAATAGTAGAAACAGCAAAGAAAAAGGCATGGGAAGAGTTTACAAAAAAATCTTGAAGAAGATGTGAAGAACAATAAGAAAATGTTCTATAAAATGATGAAAAATACAAGGAAGGCTTCTGAACCAGTAAAGATGGAAACAGAGGACGGTACCATTATTGAAGATCCAGGGAATATAAAAGATCTCTGGAAAGAACATTTTAAGAAGCTGTTAAACGCTGAGGAGCAGGTACATCAGGAAACAACAAATAATGGAGAAATTGAGATAAGTTGGGAAGCAGAATTCGGACAAATTACACGGGAAGAAATGGAAAAAGCTGTGAAGAAGATGAATGGGGGGAAAGCCCCAGGACCTGATGAAGTATCAGTGGACATGATAAGAGCCGCAGGTCCAGTGGGAATGCAGTGGCTATATAGAGTACTATCAAGCTTGTGGAGAAATAGTAAAATACCTGACGACTGGAGAAAGGAGACATTGTTCCCATCTTCAAGAAAGGCAATAAAAGACTTTGTAAAAACTACAGAGGAATAACCCTCATGAGTCATACAGCCAAGATTTTTGAAAGAATTTTACTAAATCGAATAAGTGAAAAGATAGAAAAGGAGCTGAGTGAAGAACAGCATGGGTTTAGGAAAGGAAGGAGCACGATTGACCTGATATTTTCTATCCGTCAACTGATGGAAAAAAGTTGGGAGTATAACAAAAGGGTGATAATGGTTTTTATAGACATAGAAAAGGCATATGACTCAGTTGACAGGGAAAGACTCTGGGAAGAACTGAAGAAGATAGATATAGAAGATGGATACATTAATGTTATAAAGACAATGTACAGAGGCCACAATTGTAGAATTAGAACACCATTGGGGAACTCTAAATACTTCGAAATAAGACAAGGACTTAAGGAAGGAAGTATTCTATCTCCTGCGCTTTTTAATGTTGTGATGGAGGGAATGAATAGGGCAGTTAAAGATATAGTAAAAGAAAAAGACAAAAAGATGATTTTTGCAGATGATATGGTAATATGGGGTGATAAAGAGGTAGATGTACAGTTACAGCTTGATGCGTGGAAGGAAATAATGAAAAGGTATGGATTAAAATTAAATAAAGATAAGAGTGAAGTAATGGTATTTGGAAGAGAGAAAGGAATCAACGGAAATATTACCTTGAATGGAGAACCCCTCAAAGTGGTAGAAAGATTCACTTATTTAGGGAGTGAAATATCTAGGGATGGAAGAATAACTAACGAAATTAATAGGAGGTTACAGAAGGGAGGCAATTTCTACCAAACAATAAAACATCTGATTTGGAATAATGAAGTTTCAGAAAGAGCAAAACTCCTTATGTATAAGAATTATTACATCCCTATTGTCACCTATGGTGGAGAAACATGGACAATGACAGAAAGGGACTGGAGCAGACTGCAAACAGGGGAAATGAAATTTCTCAGAGCAGTTAAGGGAAAAACAAGAATGGACAGAGTAAGGAATGTAGAGATTAGAAAGGACCTTAAAAAAGGAAGTATGAGAGAAGAAACTGAAAGAAAGAGATTAAGATGATATGGGCCTGTTAAGAGGATGCATGGGCAGAGACTCCCCAAAATTATGGAAGAACTAAAGATGGATGGGAAAAGACCTCGAGGGCGCCCGAGAACACGGTGGAAAATGGGAGTGAGAATATCTGTTGAAAGGAGAGGTGTGACCTGGCAGCAAGTGGAGGAAGAAAAGTGGTGGGAGGACCGAGCCAAATGGAGAGGACTCGTCAGCACCCAGACCCGGCAGTAGCTGGAGCGGGATTCGGATATAGATAGATAGAAGCAAGCAACCTAAGCCTCTCACGAAGAATCTTCACCACACTTGCTAGCGGTATTTGAAGTTCACGTGAAGCTAGACGAGTTGATTTCGACGGACTCCGGTGAAACGATTGACGGAAACGATCAACAGTTGCGTCACTCACACGAGGCCTGCCACTTCGAGGACGATCTTCAACGCTGCCTGTTTCGTTATATTTTGCATACCATCGCTTTATTGATTTAACTTTAGGAGGGCTGCGACCATAAGAAGCCCGAAATTTAGGCTAAACACTGATCGGCGATTTTTTTGGTGAAACCAAAGCACACATTGCGCTTTCTAATGCTTCGACGCCATTTCGCCAGCAACTAACGTGGCCTAACAGACAGCGTCGGTGTTGTGGAGCACTAGCGTCATCTGTTGGTCACAACAACTACTAACACTAACCTATGTAACTGCATCAAATGTAACGCATTATGTCAAACGGTTATTCTGTTATAAATTTTTATAATCAGGACAAGACTTTGTGCTCATCTTGTACTTCGCGACTTCTAAGGATCATGTTTTGTTTAATTTCTTAGGCTTTGGAACTATGTGTGCCATATGTTTCCTGAGCACTTATATTACACATACTCAAACGCACTCGCACACAAACACACACACTTTCTGGGAATCTATTATACGGATCTGCAGACAAATATTCCTTCAAATTAATTTTCCTTAGTTCTCCCTTTCTTGTGTAGGCGAGTTACGCGGAACTGGATTCAGCAGTTCGATATGATGCGAAACGTACTATCTGCCTTCGGCAGTTCGCAGAATCTGTAGGGATTCCTTAGAGTGGTTAATATCTATAAGAGTGGTAACCACTATGAATATTATACTTCGCATTTCTTTGCATGCTTTTCTCTGGCAAAGACGCAGTGGTCTGTACTACAGAAAATGTGTTTCTGTGATGCCTCGTACCTGTTAGTTTCATTCACATTTCCATTGCACTGCCATCCGCCAAGTCGTTTTTACATATACTTATGCTTGTGAGAGATTTCTCACGGTCACTCAGGTTCACGTAAAGCAATTTATTTTGCTATGGCCACTGTAAATCGTTGTGTCATAACGTGTTCACTTTCTAGACAATATACTGCAAACTCCTTGCAGTCAGATCGTGTTGCTAGTGTAATTTACTGGTCTACACATTGTGTTTAATGGGGCATGCTTCTCAACTCACGGCATATACGAACTTATTTTCACGGGCGGTTCGCATATAAAACCTAACAGGAAATTTACAATTGGCCATGTTAAATTTAAGAAACATTTTCTCTTCCGTCATATCGACTACAAAAAAATTTTTTGTAGTAACGTGGTAAGCAACATACGACCAAATAAAAGAATTTATCGTATGGCATTATCGGCCGGAAGACCCCTATCTGGGGTAGTTTGGCCACGTGATTCAAGTCTATCTCCCGCCACTTCAGTGACTTTCCCGTCGACGAAGATCGGATGAAATGATTACAACACAAATACCCATTTCCAGAGTGTAGAAAATCTCCATTACGGCCGGGAATCAAACCCGTGACCCCGTGATGGAGAGTCAGCTAGGTAAATCATTTCTTCTTTTTTCTTTACAATGATGTTACTTCCAACCACAGAGAATGAAGTCAGTAAAATAATTAAAAACATAAAACATAAAAAGTCAGTAGGCTTAGGTGAAGTACCAACGTGTGTACTGAAACAATGGATAGGGATTATACAAGGCCCCTTAACAAATATAATAAACTAATCCTTCATATCAGGGACATTTCCAGAGCAGTTAAAACAGGCAAGAGTTGTACCTTTGCTTAAGAAAGGTAATGCAGAAGACATAGAAAATTACCGGCCCATTTCCCTGCTGTCAGCATTCTCAAAAATAATAGAAGCGATTATGAAAGACAGATTAATGAATTACCTGAATAAATACAATCTTTTAAGCGAATCACAGTTTGGTTTCCGAATTGGCAAAAATACGGAGTCAGCCATAGTAGAATTCACAAAAGCTGTACTTGATGCTCTTGATGAATATGAGTGTGTCACAGTAATATTTTTGGATCTTTCTAAGGCTTTTGGTACAGTCGACCAAAAGATTCTATTAAATAAATTAGAAGCATTTGGAATAAGAGGGGTAGCTAATGACTGGTTTCGAGCATACCTAACAGATGGGTACAAAGAGTAGAGATAACACATACATCAAATAGATCCAAACATTTAGTAAAACACTTATTACAATCAAAATACATTAACATAGGGGTGACACACAAAGGTACTTGCAAACAGAATGTCATCAGCATGTTATGTCCTTAGAATCCTATCATCAGTGTGTAGCATGCAGTGGGTTTTAGTTACATATTATTCATATGTACACTCAATTCTTAGCTATGGCATTCTATTTTGGGGAACAAATGCACAAAATATGAACACAATTTTCAAACTCCAGAAAAGAGCCGTAAGAATAATAACCAAAAATACTACTCGAGCTCATTGTAAAGATCTGTTGAGAATACTGGGGATTTTAACTGCTCCATGTGAGTACATTTATCAGTCAGTTGTACACATGAAAAATAATATTGGTAATT
Source organism: Schistocerca nitens (assembly GCF_023898315.1). Lineage (NCBI taxonomy): Eukaryota > Metazoa > Arthropoda > Insecta > Orthoptera > Acrididae > Schistocerca > Schistocerca nitens. The sequence goes on along the minus strand of NC_064620.1, from coordinate 115,852,202 downwards.
ACTGCACAAACAGCTCTGTCCATGACTATGCAACAAGAGATAGACTCAACTTACATTTACCAAGAAAAAATAAATATAAAACTCAAAACAGCATTTTCTACCAAGGAATAAAACTGTACAATAAATTACCAAAAAAGATTAAAGAAATTGCAAAAATACACTTATTTAAAAAGGCAGCTAAAAAGTACCTGTTATCCAATACATTTTTTACATTCAAGGATTACTTAGCTAAAACAGAGTGGGGGTTTGATAAAAAATGTTATACAAATAAATAATAATAATAATGATTATAAAATATCCAACATTCCACATAACACCTTCACTTTATGTTTTTTCCCCTTCTTTTTCTCCTTTCTATAAATACTTACCACCAAGCTATGCATGGCATCACACTGAAATCTCTTCCTCTTTCTGAGCTTAGTCAGCATCTCACTCATTATGGAGGGATGCTGACTCAGTTTTTCAGGATAGCATATGGAAAGCTGCGGTACAGAAAATGTTCCAGAGATCACCAGTGTGTGTATGTGTATGTGTATGTGTGTGTGTGTGTGTGTGTGTGTGTGTGTGTGTGTGTAGTGAGTGAAATGTTATGAAACAATGTGTGCATAGTGTGTACAGTGACTGATAGTGAGATATGAGTGAACAATGTGGCATTACATTATTTAATAAATTATTTCTAAAAAAAGGTATTGTATACCAGGAGTAAATCTAAAGATTGTCTTTAACTAGAAGTCTTTAAATATATGTGTATACGAATTAGCTTATTTTAAATTGATCTAAATTTGTAAATATTTTGACATGTCTATATCCTTGTAAAAAGAGATCTAAGGATGAATAAAGTTACTACTACTACTACTACTTTCTATCTGTTTTCTCACGTATTGCGTATTTCTGGAGTAGCACTGTGCATATCTCGTGTGACATATCTCAAATTCCATGTTATTACTGTTGTTATTATTATAGAAGATGGCCGGTCCCCTGAGAGGACACGTCGACAACCGTTAGACTAGGAGCTGCACATTAACAAACGACAAATTCGCATGACATGTACCCCAAGCTTGGACATGCAGAAGTTTAGCATTTCAGTTCAATCGCATAAATCGCAAATTATGCAAGAGTAAAGGCAAATAATTTCTGTACACAAAGAATGATTGCGCAGTGGTTTTCTCATTCAGAAATCCCACTCGAATGTTGACGGAATAGCAAAACTGTAATGTGAATAGGGGATCGATGTGTTGAGAAGAGCCACACTCGACGTCATACCGGGACCCTGCGCCCAAGGCGACGGACATACTGTTCGTCAGAAATCCCACTCGAATGTTGGCGGAGTAGCAAAAGTGTAATGCGAATAGGGGATCGATGTGTTGAGGAGAGTCACACTCGACGTCATACCAGTGCCCTGCGCCCAAGGCGAGGTACATATTGGTCGTTAGACTATGCAGGATCGTACGGCTGCGCCATGTATCTGGTCTCATAAAACAGACTTGTTTGCAGCAAGACGAGTACGCACGGAGACGGTGCGACCGGGTCTGCAGCAGCGCAGCACGGCCGCCACGCCAGCCCAGCACAGCGGGGGACTGGGACGGCGGGTGGGGGTGGGGGGGGTGGGAGGGGGGGCAGGCAGCCCCGCTGTCCAGTGCCGGCTGGCACGTCGGTCTCAATTCTCCCATCGGCACCGAAGACGCCAGCCTTCTCGCAGTCGCAGTGACCTGCATCAGTTGGATCTCCCAGGAGGCAGGTGTAAGTAGTTCTAAGTCTAGGAGACTGATGACCTCAGATGTTAAGTCCCGTAGTGCTTAGAGCCATTTGAATCATTTTGAACAACAGTCGTCATCTTACAATTCATTTATAGAAAGAAAAGAGCGTAGTGTTCACAGAGTGATTACTCAGACTTGTTTTGCTACGGAGCGTAGGATGTCATAGGCAACTACCGTAACTAGCTGGATTACCTAGTCAAACGTATTGAGAGGTCGGAATCTTAGTCCGAGCGCGTACCAAACGGTTGATAACTGTGTGTCCTCGTCATCTCTGCTGCACATTCTCACCACGATTTAAGTTGGAGGATGGAGTACTGTGGACGGCTGCTGACAAATTGGCTCGTCCATACCATATTTTCCCTGAGAAGTAGTGCCGCCTCCAGCCAGAGTCACAGAAGCGGCTGGAAGACAGTCTGTTCTCGGGGAGGTGTAGAAGCTGGGTGTTCTCACAGAGGTGTTCGCAGTTCCTTCGCAGATCTCTCCCACCAGAGCACTGTCGCAGAAGCGTCACCCTTCGTATCGCAGCGGTAGCGCTACCGCCTACCACGAAAGGGGGCCCGGGTTCGATTCCCGTCAGGAGACTGGGTGTTGTGAGTCCTTTATCATCATTAACAATCAAGTCACCGACTTGGCGTCAACTAAAAAGACTTGCAGTAAGGCGGGCGAACCCGGGAGGGGACATCACGCCAATAAATGCCATACGATCATTTCATTTTCTTACTGTCTCCTCTCTTTACTCTCCCAAGTTCAGATAAACTATCATTTACCAATTGCAAGGCACCATTGAATTGTAGACAACGAAAATGCTCATAAAAAAACTGCTAAACTCCCCTCCTAAGGAGAGTTTTACCGACCAGCCAGAGGCAAAAAGCAGTCTGTCTCTCTCCAACACTCGTCTAATTTTTCAACAGCAGCCAGCGGAATTCCTTCCCACTCTTTCTAGACTTGAGAGGACATTCACACAGCGTCGAGAAGACATTCAACTGGCGGTAGCTCGCCTCCACAGAGGAAGAAACAAATTCTAAAACGAACTCAACTATTTCTCTTCCCACGAAAAAGACAGAGATCTTTATTTGCAAGTGCTGTGCTATTCTGCTTCTTTGCATGAAGGCTGTCGGCCACAGCAAACAAAATTCTATATAGCGGTGCTCTGACCACATACCTTTGGCTTGTGAAAGTGGGCAGCGTTCTGAACAAAATGGCTCTGAGCACTATGGGACTTAACATCATTGGTCATCAGTCCCCTAGAACTTAGAACTACTTTAACCTAACTAACCTAAGGACAGCACACAACACCCAGCCATCACGAGGCAGAGAAAATCCCTGACCCCGCCGGGAATCGAACCCGGGAACCCGGGCGTGGGAAGCGAGAACGCTACCGCACGACCACGAGATGCGGGCCGTTCTGAACAGAGCCAAGTGTTTATCAGGACTCATTACACCGGCATTTTAAGGTGGAGTTAATGGTATGTCAAGCAGTACTGACCACCATATTCAGGGAAAACGTTCGTGACTGCGGGCAGTCGGATACCTGGTCTCAACAAAATGGAGAGGGTCGACTCATTAGAGCAATTAAGTTAGTTAAAGGTAGGACTTTTACAGTATTGAAGTTAGTTAAAATGTGAAGGAATATTGGGAGCCAGAAATCGTATTGTATGAATGCAGAGTCTCGCGGCGATAACATTGAATAAAATTTTCTCCGTTTTCCAACCGCGTCAATTGCTTGAAACTAAACGAGCTCTCGGCCAAGCACTCCTTGGCCATTGTCAAGTGTTATGACTGCCAGTGGGCTGTTGGTGCGGCCTTATATACGCTAGCTGTCGGCTGTGACGTCACTGGTGCTCGTGACATTGACATATATGGGTATGTTTTGAGTCGGCGTTCGATGTGCCCTCTTCAACCGCGCGATCGCTGGATCCCACGCAGCGCTGAGCTGCAAGCCACCGTCTCTATTCAGGGTCCTTTGCGGTAATTTTTATTTCAATAGATTCCTTTATTAAACTGTCCCAGAAGCCGTTAGTGCGAGCTACGGCAGAGGTATCGTCAAATTTTATGTGGTGACCGTTTTCTAACGCATGCTCAGCTAACGCAGATTTCTCTGGATAGCGTAGGCGATAATACCTCTCACGTTCTTTCCTGTGTTGTTCCACAGTGCGCACTGTTTGTCCGATGTACTTCTGGCCACACTCACAATTTATTTCGTAAACTCGAGGTGTTCTGAGACCTACTGCGTCTTTAACTGGTCTCAGTAATTGAGGATTTTTGTTGGAAGCCTGAAATTGATTTGATCTTGTGTCTTTTTAACAGGCGGCTTATCTTGCCCGACACAGAATGGCAGCAAAGCAAGTTTCTTTTCCTGCTCTTCGTCGGTGGTCTTATTCTGCTATTGCCCAGAAGTCACTTCTTTCACTTGATGGGCGCTGTAGCCTTTATTCCTGAAAACCTTGCGTAGGTGGCTCAGTTCATGGGGCAGGTTATCGTCGTCTGATATTACTGTTGCACGATGTACCAATGTTTGTAATACTGTGCGCTCTGTGCTGGATGATGATGGCTAGTGGCGTGCAGGTACAGGTCTGTGTGGGTGGGTTTTCTGTAGACGCTGTGGCCAAGGCACCGATTTCGTTTACGGTGGACAAGGACGTCGAGGAAGTTCAATGCATTATCTTTTTCCACCTCCATGGTGAACTGGATATTACTGTTGATGCCATTGAGGTGTTCCAAAAACTCGTCTAGTTTTTCGCGTCCGTGTGGACAAATGACGAACGTGTCGTCAACGTATCGAAAGAAACACTTCGGCTTCAATGGCGCAGTATCTATGGAAATATCCTCAAAATTCCCCATGAAGAGGTTTGCAACAGCTGGAGCCACAGCGCTACACATTGCTACGCCGTCTCTGTCTGATCGTAATACTGGCCGTTGTACACAAAATAGGAGGACGTAAGAGTGTGCCTAAGTAGCTCGACCACGTCACTTACAAATTACTGGAAAATTAGGTCCAAAGCGTCTTTGATAGGCACATTCGTAAACAACGCCACTGCATCAAAACTGACCAAATATCGTTCTCACTAAGGCGTAGACGGTTGATTCTGCTGAGTTTTTTATATGATGTTCGCGGTGTCCCACATGTGGAGCGAGGAGCTTGGCCAAGTACTTCGCCAGCTTGTATGTTGGAGAACCTACTGTGGACTCAATAATGCGAAATGGCGTCCCGTCCTTGTGTATCCTCGGTAAACCATAAGCAGTAGGTGGTCTAGGCGCCTCACTGACGCTGTTGGAAACCCGAGAACATTTTATTCAGAAATCGTATGTGTGTTACATTCTGTTACGCAGCTCAGTGGTATGGTACCGTGGCGCAAGTGGGTCGGCGGAGAACCGAGTTAAGCAACACGAAAGAGAACACGGTGTCACCGATCAGAAGAGGACGTGACAAGAAGCAGCCCACCGCACGCCAGGGTGTCAACATAGAGGGCGGCAATCGGGTCAGTTACGCCAGTTGGTCAACACCAGATATTCTACCGACCTACTACAGAGGAAGAACTAAAAACATTGAGCGGCAGAAAGCCGTATTTAAGAACCTTCAGGCAGCTCGTCATCAGCGACCGTCGTGAGGCGTCGGAGTGACCCAGAGACTGTGTACTCAGCGCCGACACCAGTTCAGAGGCCTCACTGCCATCGAAGTCACCGTAGTACAGCACGTTGTCGCTTAGGAGGCGCCAGAGTGACACCGCTGCTCTAGTCATCTCCATCACTATCGTCGGATGTCATCAGAAGGCAGCAGCCTGTAATGGGAGACATAGCCTCGAGTGCGTTGTGGTAACGCACTGTCGCCACCGTGACGAGGGCTGGATCTGGGCAAGCAGAACCATCCTTAGTTAACTGAATCAATGACATACAAGATCAACATAGCGATGAAAGACTCATGTACGAGGGCAGTTCAATAAGTAATGCAACACTTTTTTTTCTGAAACAGGGGTTGTTTTATTCAGCATTGAAATACACCAGGTTATTCCCCAATCTTTTAGCTACACAACACTATTTTTCAACGTCATTCAATGCTACGGCCTTACGCCACCTTGAAATGAGGGCCTGTATGCCTGCACGGTACCATTCCACTGGTCGATGTCAGAGCCAACGTCGTACTGCATCAATAACTTCTTCATCATCCGCGTAGTGCGTCCCACGGATTGCGTCCTTCATTGGGCCAAACATATGGAAATCCGACGGTGCGAGATCGGGGCTGTAGGGTGCATGAGGAAGAACAGTCCACTGAAGTTTTGTGAGCTCCTCTCGGGTGCGAAGACTTGTGTGAGGTCTTGCGTTGTCATGAAGAAGGAGAAGTTCGTTCTGATTTTTGTGCCTACAAACACGCTGAAGTCGTTTCTTCAATTTCTGAAGAGTAGCACAATACACTTCAGAGTTGATCGTTTGACCATGGGGAAGGACATCGAACAGAAGACTGTAACCATGACTTTACCGGCTGAGGGAATGGCTTTAAACTTTTTCTTGGTAGGGGAGTGGTTGTGGCGCCACTCCATTGATTGCCGTTTTGTTTCAGGTTCGAAGTGATGAACCCATGTTTCATCGCCTGTAACAATCTTTGACAAGAAATTGTCACCCTCAGCCACATGACGAGCAAGCAATTCCGCACAGATGGTTCTCCTTTGCTCTTTATGGTGTTCGGTTAGACAACGAGGGACCCAGCGGGAACAAACCTTTGAATATCCCAACTGGTGAACAATTGTGACAGCACTACCAACAGAGATGTCAAGTTGAGCACTGAGTTGTTTGATGGTGATCCGTTGATCATCTCGAACGAGTGTGTTCGCACGCTCCGCCATTGCAGGAGTCACAGCTGTGCACGGCCGGTCCGCACGCGGGAGATCAGACAGTCTTGCTTGACCTTGCGGCGATGATGACACACGCTTTGCCCAACGACTCACCATGCTTTTATCCACTGCCAGATCACCGTAGACATTCTGCAAGCGCCTATGAATATCTGAGATGCCCTGGTTTTCCGCCAAAAGAAACTCGATCACTGCCCGTTGTTTGCAACGCACATCCGTTACAGACGCCATTTTAACAGCTCCGTACAGCGCTGCCACCTGTCGGAAGTCAATGAAACTATACGAGACGAAGCGGGAATGTTTGAAAATATTCCACAAGAAATTTCCGGTTTTTTCAACCAAAATTGGCCGAGAAAAAAAATGTGTTGCATTACTTATTGAACTGCCCCCGTAATCAAAACTTCAGACTCAAAATCATAAACTTCGTCAGTGTCAACTAAAGTGAACAGTAGATGAATGTTGATCTGAATTATTAGAGTACAGCGTGATCTCAATATCCAAGGGGGCTTTTGTGACGTCACAGCCGAACTTCACAAATTTGCTCCTGAATTTTATTAATATAAAACACTTCACAGACACTGTAAGTAGGCTGTTTAGGTTTTTATGTTGGTAACGCCACGCAGCGCTCTGTATGAAAATCACTGACTGTGCTGTGTGCAGTCTGTGGCTGGTTGGACTCGTTGTTGGAATATTCGCTTGTGTAGTGTAGGGCAGTTGGATGTGAACAACGCATAGCATTGGGCAGTTGGAGGTGAGCCGCCACCAGTGGTGGATGTGGAGAGAAAGATGCCAGAGTTTTGAGAGGTTACTATGAGAGCACGATCTGGATGTGTGTCCGCCAGAAAAAGGAAATTTGTAAAGATGGATGTCATGAATTGATAGACATACAGGGCTATTACAAATGATTGAAGCGATTTCAGAAATTCACTGTCGCTCCATTCATTGACATATGGTCACGACACACTACAGATACGTAGAAAAACTCATAAAGTTTTGTTCGGCTGAAGCCGCACTTCAGGTTTCTGCCGTCAGAGCGCTCGAGAGCGCAGTGAGACAAAATGGCGACAGGAGCCGAGAAAGCGTATGTCGTGCTTGAAATGCACTCACATCAGTCAGTCATAACAGTGCAACGACACTTCAGGACGAAGTTCAACAAAGATCCACCAACTGCTAACTCCATTCGGCGATGGTATGCGCAGTTAAAAGCTTCTGGATGCCTCTGTAAGGGGAAATCAACGGGCCGGCCTGCAGTGAGCGAAGAAACGGTTGAACGCGTGCGGGCAAGTTTCACGCGTAGCCCGCGGAAAATTGGCTCATGCCACAACTGGAGACCGACAGCGCCGACTTCATCTTTCAACAAGATGGTGCTCCACAGCACTTCCATCATGATGTTCGGTATTTCTTAAACAGGAGATTGGAAAACCGATGGATCGGTTGTGGTGGAGATCATGATCAGCAATTCATGTCATGGCCTCCACGCTCTCCCGACTTGACCCCATGCGATTTCTTTCTGTGGGGTTATGTGAAAGATTCAGTGTTTAAACCTCCTCTACCAAGAAACGTGCCAGAACTGCGAGCTCGCATCAACGATGCTTTCGAACTCATTGATGGGGACATGCTGCGCCGAGTGTGGGAGGAACTTGATTATCGGCTTCATGTCTGCCGAATCACTAAAGGGGCACATATCGAACATTTGTGAATGCCTAAAAAACCTTTTTGAGTTTTTGTATGTGTGTGCAAAGCATTTTCAAAATATCTCAAATAATAAAGTTATTGTAGAGCTGTGAAATCGCTTCAATCATTTGTAATAACCCTGTATATATGATGACTTTTGAACATTATTAAGGTAAATACACTGTTTGTTCTCTATCAAAATTAAATATCTTCAACATTTCGCGGCGCTTGCAGCAGCTGTATAAATATTAATTTTAATTTTAATAATCAACAGCCTCAGTTGCACCGTTTACCTAGAACTTACCTAGGTTTCAGTCGCGATAATCTAACCTTCTTCAGAATAACAGTAACTACCGTTTGTCCATAGTGGACATCGTCAAGCTAAAACTAAAAATCCATAAATTATCGTCAGACTATGAAACTTATCTGGAACTGCCTTGGCCACACTTCGCGACGCGATGCGGCAGTCACGAGTGCTGTACGAGTACTGGAAGTGTGGCCAAGGCAGTTCCAGATAAGTTTCATAGTCTGACGATAATTTATGGATTTTTAGTTTTAGCTTGACGGTGTCCACTATGGACAAACGGTAGTTACTGTTATTCTGAAGAAGGTTGGATTATCCCGACTGAGACCTAGGTAAGTTCTAGGTAAACGATGCAACTGAAACTGTTGATTATTAAAATTAAAATCTATCAAAATTTTTCATTTGCTAACTATGCCTATCAGTAGTTAGTGCCTTCAGTAGTTAGAATCGTTTATTTAGTTGGCAGTATTGGCGCTCGCTATACTGCAGTAGTTCGAGTAACGAAGATTTTAGTGAGGTAAGTGATTCATGAAAGGTATAGGTTGTTGTTAGTCAGGGCCATTCTTTTGTAGGGATTATTGAAAGTCAGATTGCGTTGCGCTGAAAAAAAAAATTGTGTGTCAGTTTAGTGATGATCAGAATAAGTAAAGAGAGAACTGTCTGAGTACGTTCAATTTTACTCAGCTGTCTTTGCATCAAATAACATACTTTACCAGCACAGTCATTAATAATTTTGCTAAGGGGACGTTTCAACACTATAAATAACGCAAACGAAAAGTATAAAACTTCAGGGATATACGAACTGCATCATAGATACCAGAACAACAACCATAAATGTAATCTCTAAGTGGCCAAAGATCATCAACATAAGTGATTATATAAATCACTGTACAAGCATCCTCGATCTAATGTTTTTTATTTCATTTTCATATCATTTTTTTTCCTTTTTTTGCTCGCTTGCTTTACTAGTTCTCTCGATTCTGAGCTGGGCTAGCTTTGATCTGATGTTAATTTACCTGGGTATTGTGCATTAATTCCTATCTGGAAAATAAACGTTTAATCATATTCTGGGAATAATTAAATATACAGGAATCATATAAAAGTATTATCTTCACAGACAATATTTTTTCCGTCACGACTATCGATTAATCTCTGTGAAGACCAAATGTGTGTGTATGTTTGTGTGTGTGTGTGTGTGTGTGTGTGTGTGTCAGTTACTTTGAAAATGTATTGCTAAACTCATTTTGTATTTCATTTAAAGTGCCACTACTTTTCTTACAAGATTAGTATTTGTGGAATAATTAAATACGGAAGCCTTTCTTTAGGTCCTCATAATTTTCGAGGACCATTTCACGCGCAGCTATCTTTTGTCTCTAAATTCCGATAGAAACTGCAATCGTCTTTACATTACGAAGTCGGGTTATAACTTACATATTCTATTCCGAAAGGAAGTAGCATTAAATTTGACGGTCAATTTATAGGTCACTAAAGGAACTGTCTTCCAAGCAAACTCTACGCCGTAGCTATTTTAGTTGCTTCTGAATGGTTCAATAATTTACGTAAAACCATTAAGAACAGAGTAAAACTGTATTTCATGAAAATAGGCCCCAGTTTTCTTTAACACTGCCGTCACTGTGGATTATTTTAAGTCAATACTTATAGAAAGTTAATATTTTTATTTCTCAATTATTTTATGTAACTTCGATTCATTTAAACAGAGGAAGTGAAGCTAAAACATTGTGATCTCTATGCTGTATCGACATTTCATATTCAGACGGGACCCATTCCAATACAAATATCAAAACTATTTCGCACTTTACCCACCCCCCACCTTTCCGGATCCAGATACTGGGTACGATGAAAATCTGTTTTCCATTATCCTGGCAATCCAGTCGAACAAAAAGGAAGAAAACAAGCAAGCACCTGGCGTCTCTTCCGTATGCAGAGCCATCCACAGCCAAGACTGCCAAAAACATTTTCTGGTCAAAGTTTAAAATCAAGAACATAGTTGGCTGAGTCAAAGACTAGATAGAGCTATGTGCTCATGATGTCTACAACATCAGCTGCAAGTGTAGTATGCAGTACATCGGCCAGACGCAGCAGTGTATCTCGCATTGCTGTTCAGAATACGTGAGGGGCGTCCGCCTTTGCCAAACCGATAAGTCTGCAGTGGCAGAGCACAGTATCAATTGCTTTCCAACAGTAAGAGGTGGTGGACCGCGCCAACGCATTCTGGAATTTGGTCATCGAATAGGTAGTGGAAATACGACTACACGACGATATAGTCAACCTAACGTGCCCCGGCTGCGATGTGACGTTGACAAAAAGACGCCAGGAATGCTCTGATGTAAAAGCGGTGGAGAGAGCGACGTCTCTTCCGGAGGCACGCGATTGTCCTTCCTTTGGCCCTTCGGCAGATGCGTCTGCGGTCCAACAGCTATAAAAGAACGAAAGGACATGAACCCAACTCTTCGCCTGAAGATAATGAATAGGAAATTCGCCGAAATGTTGTGAAGACGCCATGACTTGGCTGATAACCCGAGAAGATGTCATCTGAACCTTGATTTATTTCCAAAGAATATTCTTAAGAATTTATGTTATTTACTAGCGATTCGTCAAGAACATTAACACATTTAATCACACTCTGTAAGCATGGAAGTAGTTGCCAGGGAGTAACTGATGAAATCATAACCAAATTCCTTTTAACAAATGGGAATTTTATTCACTTTAATAGTGCCTAAAAGCATTTTTTAAAAGAAGCAGATTTGAAATTATAATCAGAAAGTACCCTCTAAATATCAAAGTTACAATTTATTCAGAGGCAGAAAGAAACCAGTTTTGACTGTATGAGCTTTCGGGCAGAGAACATTGCCGCTCCCTTTTGACACGGCTGTAGTTACGACCGCTCACAACAGCCTCTGAAAGACTGCACCGGTGCAAATCTGCAACACACCAGATTACTTTAAGAGTTTTAACAATTTACACAAGCACAGAAACTATGCACCCCCCGTAGGAGGGGTGGAAGTTGTACAAAACACTAACAATTAAAATGTTAACCTTGCCACGAAAGGGGCAACTTGATTTTAACTTCTAAGAAAAGTCTTAAGTTGAAAGGGTGGCAACTTTATATGCTGAAATGATCATTTAAATAAGAGCCCATGAAATGCAATCTTATATAAAATTCTACAAGGTTGGCCAAACAATAGTTAAGATGCTCTACAGTACACAGATACCGCCTCTCAAGATCATAGGCAATAATATCAAAGTTTCCAAAGATCAAAACATATTTCAGGTATAAGGCCGTTACACTCCAAGCAATAAATTCGTTAACACACCAAACCCGACAAACATGACAGAGGCAGCTACTAACGTACGGTAGATTGATAGGGATATTACCGAACAACGCGAACCGCCGGTTGCTCTAACCCTCCCCTACTCCACAAGGGAAAAACGGACCACCCAATTTATAAACAACCACCATCCCGCGGGTGGGCAAACGGAGAAAAATGGTGGGACGACCCCAAAGCAAAACGGCTGGTGACCTCACCAAGAAAACAAGTAGAATTTAACAAGAGTAAATCATATCACCAAACTTCTAATAAACTGCGACTTCTCGAGAAGACTGGCGCAGCACCCCCAAATCGCTCTCCCGAACCGTGCGCCGCCAGCCGCTTCAACGGACGCAGGAAGGCGCGCCGATCTCCCGTCTCAAGGCGTCGCAGCTCGCACCGGCCAGACTGATGTCGTGGGTTGACTCCTGTTGCTCTCGTGTCGACCGCGAAGTCACTACCCCTCGCTATACGCCGCGGCCAACTGGACTCACGTGGCGACCTCACATGCGCCGACGCTCAAGACGGACAAGTCATCTTGTGTCTCAGAGCTCGACCGCTGAACCGATAGATCCAACCGCCAATGACCATTGCCTGAGCAAACTCGAGGAGACTGGCGGCCTAACGCGCAGGCTCAGATGCAGGAACTAAACCACAACCGGGCGACCACTCGCTGAGTTCTCTTACTGGCGGACTGGAAAGACTCTCATTTTGCCGGCTTTAAAGGTTGATCCGAACTACAGACATACTAGCAGTCCGAACGACAGACAGGCACTAACTGCCTAACAAATGCGGACGAGAGACAGATTAGCAAGCTGGGGACGAGAGACTGACCCAGACTGACCGACTGGCGAGCTCATAGCGCTCCTTAAATGCACGTGAACAGGCAACCTTTCCCCTTTCCCACCAGAGGGAGACACCAAAGACGCGATTGCCACAGCGGCGCCACCGCCAGTAACGGAGGGCGACTGCTTCACACTACGCGCTGCGGCGCGCTCTTCAAAACAGCAATTTTTACCACGGCTCATCATCAGTTAACAGTGTGGTGTCACCGCTAGACACCACACTTGCTAGGTGGTAACTTAAATCGGCCGCGGTCCTGTAGTACATGTCGGACCCGCGTGTCGCCACTGTGTATTCGCAAACGTAGCGCCACCACAGGGCAGGTCACAAGACACGGACTTGACCTCGCCCCAGTTGTACGGACGACATAGCTTGCGACTAGACCTACCAAGTATTCCTCTCATTTGCCGAGAGACAGATTAAATAGCCTTCAGCTAGTCCATCGCTACTACCTAGCAAGGCGCCATGTGTATCATTGCTAATTGCTTACTACTATGCAAGAGATGTATTTCAACAAGAAGAACATCATTAAAAGTTAAGTAGATGACAATCTCTCTTCTTTTCTTTATAGTTTTTCATCCAGTCTCCTGTTTCAGAATTTACGCCCGTCTGCGTTAGTTTCGCGTGCACCTATCCACTCATTGTGTCGAGACCTTAGGGAATCGACACAACAATATTTTGGCGCCGAGGAGTGGTGCCGCGCCCACGTTGCAGTCTTTGTGTTATACTTGCTCTAATTTGCTTGTGTCATGGCTTCGCCGCATTCTCCAGATGTACTGTCCGAATTTTTTCGCTTGCAGAATCAGCAGACGCAGGCGTTATTGGAAGCCCTTGGACAGCTCGTCCAGGGTCAACGTGCGCTGCAAACCGATGCGGCACCCGCCGCTTCATCGCTACCGCAGCCACACAACGCTGTCGCACCGCCATTTCGGCCCTTTGACGCCACAACCGAAAGCTGGACTGAGTGGGCCGATCAGTTCAGCTTTCACCTTGCAGCCTATGGAATTCAAGGTAAAGAGCGGCAGCCGTTTTTGCTTTCTTGTGTCGGTGTGTCTACCTACCGTGTGATAGTGAAATTGTTTCCCCGACGCGACGTAGCAACTCTGACCTACGAGGAAATTTTGTCGGCTTTAGATGCCTATTTCAAAGAAACAGTTAATGTTGTTGCAAAACGGTATACGTTTTTTCGTACAAAACGTACCGCCGGTCAGACTAATAGGGAGTGGGTAGCAACTTTGCAAGGACTTACTAGAGACTGCGCGTTTGCCTGTGAATGTGGCCTCCCATATTCAGATACTATGGTGCGTGATGCAATTGCACAAAACGTTTCTGATGTTCGCATAAGGGAACAGATTTTGAAACTAGTTAATCCCTCCCTGCAACAAGTGATAGACATATTGGACAGGTAAGACACACTTGACTTTGCTCAGGCATCATTTGAAACTTCGCCAGCAGTGTGTCACATTAATCGGCCCGCCCGGCCCGCTGCACGGGACGCTAAGCGGCCCTCGCGCCCGACTTCGCAGCGGCAGCCTAGCTTGCAACCACGTGCGCCGCGTAAGCAAGCAAATGCAGTGAAATCTTGCCCGCGGTGTGCCACTAGACATTCGCGTGAAAATTGCCCGTCACGCCAAGCTATTTGCTTTTACTGTCACAAGAAAGGACATGTACAAAGTGTTTGCCAGAAAAAGTTAAGACCAGACAATCACACAAATTCCAGGCCCTTTGCTTCGCGCCGGAATCGAACCCAGGACAATCAGGCTCGTGGACCTTCGCCCATGGACATTAATGTCGTTCATTCCCACCCGTCCAGTGACACTTTAGCTAACAGTGACTGTGTTCGTCCCACCCAAAGTGTGTGTCGACGTCGAAGGAAATCCCGTAAAGTCGCAAGTGCTTCTGTACCTGTATCAGTTCAATTTGCACGTGACAGTCGCTCTTGTCGTCAACAAGACAATAAACTTTTTGTGGACTTAGACTTTGCAGGAAAAGTGATACCATTCCAGCTCGATACCGGAGCTGCAGTTTCATTGCTCAATCACGACACGTACAAACAGCTGGGCGCACCGCCATTGCGTGCCGCAAATGTTAAGTTAACTAGTTACTCAGGACAACAGATCCCTGTGTTAGGCCCGTGCAGCCTTCTTGCCGCATACAAGGGACAGACAAAACTTGTGTCATTTTATGTTCTTCGTTCCTCTAGTGCAGTGAACTTGTTTGGTTTAGATTTGTTTCAATTGTTTAATATGTCTATTGTAAATCAGGTCCTATCCGTGAATCAGACTGTGCCTTCCGCCAGTGTTTCTAGTCTTTGTGAAGAATTTGCAGACATTTTTGCACCGGGCCTTGGTTGCGCTAAGAACTATGAAGCGCATTTGGAACTGAAAGATAACGCGCAACCAAAATTTTTCAGAGCGCGCAATGTTCCCCACGCATTGCGTGATGAGGTCGCAAGAACATTAGCCGAATTAGAATCTCAAGGTGTCATTGAACGTGTGCAGGCTTCTCTCTGGGCCTCACCCTTAGTCATTTTGCCAAAACCTTCCGGAAAACTGAGACTTTGTGTGGACTTCAAGGCAACTGTGAATCCGCAACTTGTGACTGCTACTTTTCCTTTGCCCCGCCCGGAAGATCTTTTTGACAAACTGTGCCCGGGAAACTATTTTTCAAAATTGGACCTAGCAGATGCGTACTTGCAGATACCTGTGGACGAAGAATCCCAGCGCGTCTTAGTGGTAAACACGCATCTTGGCTTGTATCGCTTCAAAAGACTGCCATTCGGGTGTGCATCCGCCCCTGCTTTATTTCAGCAATATTTACAAACTATTTGTGCGTCGGTCCCTACTGCTGCGAACTATCTGGACGATATTGTGCTCTCAGGAAAGACAGAAGCCGAACATTTGCAGAATCTCCGAACATTATTTCAGGTCTTGCGTCAGAATGGTCTTCGCTTGAGGAAGGACAAATGTGTGTTTTTTGCTCGTGACTTACAGTACCTGGGGCATGTCATAAATGCCCAAGGTATACATCCGAGTCCAGAGCACCTTCGTGCCATTCAGGACTTGCCGTCACCGCAGAACTTAAAACAGCTACAGAGTGTGCTGGGTAAGGTAAATTATTATCACCGATTTGTGCGCAATGCTTCTTCCATTTCAGCTCCGCTTCATCGCTTACGCCGTAAAGGTGTTCCGTTCGTCTGGACGACGGAATGCGAACGCGCCTTTCGTCAGTTGAAATCGGCGTTACTTTCAAATACTTGCCTTACGCCATTCGATCCCCGAAAACCCCTTTTGTTGATGGTAGATGCATCGGATTTCGGGATCGGTGCTGTGCTTGCGCACAAAGATGGCTCGCATGATCGCCCTATTGCCTTTGCGTCCAAATTGCTCTCATCTGCGCAAAGAAATTATTCACAAATAGAGAAGGAAGCTTTGGCTCTTGTGTTTGGTGTTACCAAGTTTCATGACTTCTTGTATGGTCGTCACTTTACAATCATCACCGACCACAAACCTTTGACATCACTTTTTCATCCGAACAAGACTGTACCTCCACGTACAGCGCAGAAATTCATTCGCTGGTCACTTTTTCTCTCGCAGTACCGCTACGATATCTTGTATCGGTCCACTGCTAAGCACGGCAACGCTGATGCGTTGTCCCGTTTGCCTGTTGCTGAGGATAAAGCATTCGATTCTTCCGAACTTGCTTGCATGTTCATTGATTCGGAAGCCGATGACGTGGTCGCATCGTTTCCGATTGATTTTCGTCGTGTAGCTACAGCCACAGCTGCTGACCCTGTCCTTGCTCCTGTTTTGCGTTTTGTTGCTACGCAATGGCCCTTGTCAAAGTCACGGATCGAGGATCCTTTGGTTCGCCGATTTTTTGCCCACAAGGAGAGACTTTTTGTCCGACGTGGTGTTTTGTTGTTGCGTTCCGATAATGATCAATCCCGAGTCGTGGTCCCACGTTCGTTACAGTCCTCTGTCTTAAAGCTTCTTCACCAAGGACATTGGGGTATAGTGCGAACGAAACAACTTGCTCGACAGCACTGTACTTGGTTCGGAATCGATGCTGCGATTACGAATATGTGCTCCTCTTGCGTGGCGTGTGCCGAACAACAATCCGCACCGCCGCGGAAATTCTTTGCATGGCCGAAAGCCACTTCCCCTTGGCAACGCTTGCACATCGATTTTGCTGGGCCGTTCTGGAATGCTCGATGGTTGGTTGTGGTCGATGCTTTCAGTAATTTTCCTTTTGTTGTCCGGATGTCTTCCACGACGTCTTCTGCCACAATCCAAGCCTTGTCTGCTATCTTTTGCATTGAGGGTCTTCCGCAGACTATTGTTTCCGACAATGGCCCACAATTCATGTCCGCGGAATTTCAGTCATTCTGCCAGGCCAATGGTATTCAACATCTGACATCCGCGCCGTTTTCGCCTCAGTCAAACGGTGCCGCGGAACGATTGGTCCGGACTTTCAAGTCGCAGATGTTGAAGTTGAAAGAGTCGCATTCTCGGGAGGACGCTTTGTTGCTCTTTTTGTCCTCATATCGCTCTCAGCCCCGCGATGGTCGCTCGCCGGCTGAGTTGCTCCATGGTCGTCCTCATCGAACTCTGATGTCTTTGCTGCATCCGCCACATCAGGTTCCTGTGCAGCGGCAGACTCCTGCTTTTGCTCCTGGCGACGTTGTCTATTATCGCAACTATCGCGGTTCACGGCGTTGGCTCGCAGGGCGCATTCTTCGCTGCCTCGGCCGCGCGATGTATTTGGTTTTGGGGGCCTCTGGTGAGGTGCGTCGGCATCTCAATCAGCTGCGCCTCTGTCGTCGCCTGGGTTCTGGCGCTCCCCGTCTGCTTTCAGCGACGGAGCCGTCAGGTCAGCGCCCTGGGGACCCATCTACTGGCTCGCCTCATCCCCAGGTGTTACCGACGCTGCCTTCCATTTTGCCCCATGGCGTCGCGCCGCCGCCACCGCAGCCGCCGCCGGCGCCGCCCGCAGCGGACGCTTCGCTGCAACCGCCTGGCGCCTCCCTGGGTCACGCGCCGCCGCTCGCTTCCCGTGACCAGCCGTCCTCCGCCATGGACCTCTTGCCCGCTCCGGACCAGATGTCGTCTTCGCCCGTCGGGTGCTCCGACCACATGGAGGTCGACCCTTCTGTCTCATTACGTGCGCATACACCTCATGTTGACGTGCACCCTGGACTAGGTTTGCAGGCGTTTCCTAGCTCCCCTCGGACCGAATGGCCGGGTGCGGGTGGCACAGCCTCGCCTGTTGTTAGGCTCCCCACCTCATCGCATACGTCAACATGGGGTCCTCCCCACGGCGGGCGGAAGCCTTATCTCACGACCGTTCGCCGATTTGCGGGGGAGGAATGTGGTGTCACCGCTAGACACCACACTTGCTAGGTGGTAACTTAAATCGGCCGCGGTCCTGTAGTACATGTCGGACCCGCGTGTCGCCACTGTGTATTCGCAAACGTAGCGCCACCACAGGGCAGGTCACAAGACACGGACTTGACCTCGCCCCAGTTGTACGGACGACATAGCTTGCGACTAGACCTACCAAGTATTCCTCTCATTTGCCGAGAGACAGATTAAATAGCCTTCAGCTAGTCCATCGCTACTACCTAGCAAGGCGCCATGTGTATCATTGCTAATTGCTTACTACTATGCAAGAGATGTATTTCAACAAGAAGAACATCATTAAAAGTTAAGTAGATGACAATCTCTCTTCTTTTCTTTATAGTTTTTCATCCAGTCTCCTGTTTCAGAATTTACGCCCGTCTGCGTTAGTTTCGCGTGCACCTATCCACTCATTGTGTCGAGACCTTAGGGAATCGACACAACAAACAGAATGGTTTATCCTGCTTCCAGTATGTACCTCCAGCGTCTTCTCACGTGAGCTGGTTGAGAACACACGTTGATGCTGCGCCCCCGCTTGCGTAAAGAACAAAAAGCAAACAGCACGAGACGGACTCCCCGCTAGATGCGCGCATGCTGGGATTTCTATTGGAGTTTTCCGAGCCGTTATTAATTCCGCTGGCAGCAGCGCACGACCCGGCGGCCGCTGATAAACGACCCAATATTTATCACTCACTCAATTGTCTTCCGGCGATCAGCCGGTCGATATAAAACCGCGCCGCCGGACGGAGTCGTGACTCGCTACCGAACGCCACAAACAGACCAACAGGAGCAGCCCGAGTCGAGGAGATGGGTCGAAGCGGCTCTGGTTAAGGTTAGCGCCGTCGCTCCCATATGTACGGCTCAAGTCCAGCCGGTCGCGGCATTAATTCACGGCCACTTTTGCTTTATGAATATTTATGCGACGCATCCAATTTAGCACCGCTATAGAAGTATCTGATTTCACCGATTAAAGCGTGACGCGATAATGTACGAGAAAGGTAACAATATTGCCTCGAGCCGAATGCCCGTCATATGTTACGACACTGTTAGTCGGTGTGGTATGCAGGCGCCATTCTGACGGCCGACCTGGAAGCGTAGCCACGCAGGCCCACGTGTCGTTTCGCGACAGAAAACAGTCTGAAGTACGCCACTTTATCGAGGCGCGTTGTGGACTCAAGCTTACAAGCGGACCACACGGCCGTCGGGGGTTTATATTTTTGGTAAGTGATGTTCAGAACTCTAATATCAACCTGCCAAAGCATATCGATGTGTCACCTAAAAATCCTCGAGAAAATCGACTTTGAAGTTTTTCGAACGACTTTAATTCACTGCAAATAGGCCAATTTTCGACGGGTAGCGCTCAAGGCTGGCAACTGCTGGATTTGGTATTCTCAACGTCGACATGGTAGATCTTCAATAATTGTTAACCAGTTTCAATTCAGAGAAGCTTCTCTCATAACTGTCTTCACTTATGGTAACTGTCTCACGTTATATCATGTGACCTTCCTTTTAGTTTTGACACATAAATAAACTTTAATAGACACAGTGTCCGGTGTTAATAAGTTATTTCTTAAAATCTGTTATACCTACGAAAGCCCGTAGACGCATGCACACAATTTAAACTCTTCTCTGTCAGTATCATGAGCAGCAGGGTTGAGATTGCTTTCTTCATCAACGTTGTGCAATATTTAGCAGGTCTTAAAAAAATATATATTTTTCTACCGAGCTCGAGAACTGGTGGTTCCTATTTGAAATTTCAACTGTAACTCTGTCTAATGAAGAAAACATTTTTTATTTTAAATCGTCTTCCTGCGATAAGCCGGCATCTACATCTACATCTACACCTACATCCATACTCCGCAAGCCACCTGACGGTGTGTGGCGTGGGGTACTTTGAGTACCTCTATCGGTTCTCCCTTCTATTCCAGTCTCATATTGTTCGTGGAAAGAAAGATTATCGGTATGCCTCTGTGTGGGCTCTAATCTCTCTGATTTTATCCTCATGGTATCTTCCCGAGATATACGTAGGAGGGAGCAATATACTGCTTGACTCCTCGGTGAAGGTATGTTCTCGAAACTTCAACAAAAGCCCGTGCCGAGCTACTGACCGTCTCTCTTGCAGAGTCTTCCACTGGAGTTTATCTATCATCTCCGTAACGCTTTCGCGATTACTAAATGATCCTGTAACGAAGCGCGCTGCTCTCCGTTGGATCTTCTCTTCTATCAACCCTATCTGGTACGGATCCCACACTGGTGAGCAGTATTCAGTGGGCGAACAAGTGTACTGTAACCTACTTCCTTTGTTTTCGGACTGCATTTCCTTAGGATTCTTCAAATGAATCTCAGTCTGGCATCTGCTTTACCAACGATTAATTTTATATGGTCATTCCATTTTAAATCACTCCTAATGCCTACCCTCAGATGATTTATGGAATTAACTGCTTTCAGTTTCTGACCTGCTATATTGTAGCTAAATGATAAAGGATCTTTCTTTCTATGTATTCGCAGCACGTTACACTTGTCTACATTGAGATTCAATTGCCAACTCCCTGCATCTTGCGTCAATTCGTTGCAGATCCTCCTGCATTTCAGTACAATTTTCCATTGCTACAACCTCTCGATATACTACAGCATCATCCGCAAAAAGCCTCAGTGAACTTCCGATGTTATCCACAAGGTCATTTATAAAGATTGTGAATAACAACGGTCCTACGACACTCCCCTGCTGTACACCTGAAATCACTCTTACTTCGGAAGACTTCTCTCCATTGAGAGAACTTCCATCGCCAGAAATGTACCTCCTCCTAATTCAACTCCGATGTTCAATAGAAATGGCAAGTTCTTCACACAAACTTTTAGTGTAACTTAACTCTGGGTCTACGAACTCCTCTCGCTCACCTTCTAGTGTCGTCTGTAAGGCGCTTACTTTCTGAGCAGACTGTTGTACGTCAACTCGCTCCGTTTGTAAGTGATTCTGTGAATCGTTCATTTCACGCAGTACCGGTTTCCGGGGACTCGGGAAACATAGATGGCATCATGACTAACAAATTTCCTGTGTCGCTTCGTGTGTTCAAGCTTGTCAAAATTCCTTTCCAATGTAATCCTGACACATTCGATGAGATTCTGGTGCCGCAGTTTCAGAAATCACATCGCAAGCACGTGAAGCTGACAATTTGAGGTTTCAGTTACAGGGCCTAACAAGTCATCGCCGTTGGGCACTTGTACTACTTCAACTTCTTTTTTGTTTTGATCAGCGTTAGCACCTGATATGCCTGGCATAGATTCTGATGTCTCCGGACGGACTTCCACCAAGTTTTGTATAGCCTTACATTTTCTCAGACAAACAAATACATGTGCACATGAAACTCGATCAATGCATAAAATAAACTGTATCAACGCTGTATCGTTCTTCTAAATAACAAAAGAGAAGACATTAAATGTCACCTCCTTTACGTCTATGAGTTGTTCAAAGACAGTAAGACAATCATTCAAAAATCACAACGGGCACACTACTGGCTTATGTTGTTTAGGTCAAATCTTTCAACTCTGTGTTGAACCACTTCCACTTGTCCAACTGCCACGGAATTTTGCACAGGTACCTCTGTAGTCCATAAAAGAATGTCTGTAACTGAGAAAGTAAACCTTTAATCCCAGCACGAACAGGACTGTGCGCTACCAAAGCATGTTACTCTTGGAGGTGGAATGCGTTTCCATTCTTTCGACCAAAGACACGACTTTCTCTGCGAGCAGTACGGAAACCTTATAACTGTCTTCCATGCTTTACCATTGATAACACTGTCCTCCCGCTACTAATCTGTAATTCTGCGTAACCTTGAATTCGTCAGACACGAATAAAATTCATTCGAATTTTGGCTAGCAGAAATGTTATCCTATAGACCTTAAACGAATTTATTGATTGCTAAAAAAAGGTACCGCTGTTGTTGTTGTGGTCTTCAGTCCTGAGACTTGTTTGATGCAGCTCTTCATGCTACTCTATCCTGTGCAATCTTCTTCATCTCCCAGTACTTACTGCAACCTACATCCTTCTGAATCTGCTTAGTGTATTCATCTCTTGGTCTCCCTCTACGATTTTTACCCTCCACGCTGCCCTCCAATGCTAAATTTGTGATCCCCTGATACCTCAGAACATGTCCTACCAACCGATCCCTTCTTCTTGTCAAATTGTGCCATAAACTCCTCTTCTCCCCAATTCTATTCAATACCTCCTCATTAGTTATGTGATGTACCCATCTAATCTTCAGCATTCTTCTGTAGCATCACATTTCGAAAGCTTCTATTCTCTTCTTGTCCAAACTATTTATCGTCCATGTTTCATTTCCATACAAGGCTACACTCCATACAAATACTTTCAGAAACGACTTCCTGACACTTAAATCTAAACTCGATGTTAACAAATTTCTCTTCTTCAGAAACACTTTCCTTGCCATTGCCAGTCTACATTTTATATCCTCTCTACTTCTACCATCATTAATTATTTTGCTCCCCAAATAGCAAAACTGCTTTACTACTTTAAGCGTCTCATTTCCTAATCTAATTCCCTCAGCATCACCCGACTTAATTAGACTACATTCCATTA
The DNA here is from genome assembly GCF_023898315.1 of Schistocerca nitens. NCBI lineage: Eukaryota > Metazoa > Arthropoda > Insecta > Orthoptera > Acrididae > Schistocerca > Schistocerca nitens. The sequence continues at coordinate 115,829,455 of NC_064620.1, read as the reverse complement.
CCCTCATTTTGCTTTTGTTGATGTTCATCGTATATCCTCCTTTCAAGACACTGTCCATTCCGTTTAACTGCTCTTCCAAGGCCTTGCTGTCTCTGACAGAATTACAATGTCGTTGGCGAACCTCAAAGTTTTTATTTCTTCTCCATGGATTTTAATACCTACTCCGAATTTTTCTTTTGTTTTCTTTACTGCTTGCTCAATATACAGATTGAATAACATCGGGGAGAGGCTACCACCCTGTCTCACTCCCTTCCCAAACACTGCTTCCCTTTCGTGCCCCTAGACTCTTAAAGCTGCCATCTGGTTTCTGTACAAATTGTAAATAGCCTGTCGCTCCCTGTATTTTGCCCCTGGTTCAAATGGTTCAAATGGCTCTGAGCACTATGGGACTCAACTGCTGAGGTCATAAGTCCCCTAGAACTTAGAACTACTTAAACCTAACTAACCTAAGGACAACACACACACATCCATGCCCGAGGCAGGATTCGAACCTGCGACCGTAGCGGTTGCGCGGTTCCAGACTGTAGTGTCTTTAACCGCTTGGCCACCACGGCCGGCTGCATACTTGTCCCATGGGCTCAGTCACCTACGCCAGGTCATGAGGAACAACGGATATAATGACCATCAAATAAATGAAGTGATTTCGTGCAAGACCACAGGCGAGAAGGAGGAAAAGAAATTTGCTTTCTTGCCGTTCTGGGGCCCCGTAACGAGCGAGATAAGCCGCCTGCTGAAACGACACAAGATGAAATTGATCTTGAGATCTCCGACGAAAATCCGTTCGATAACTGAGATCAGTTAAATTCGCTGCAGGTCCCAGAAGACCTGGGATCTACAATATACCTAGCGATTGTGGACAGTATTCTGTTGGGCAACAGTATGCGCTGTAGAACAACTCAGGAAAGAGCATGAGAGGTTTTATCGCCTACGCTACCCCGAGAAATCTGCTATAGCTGAGCATGCTTTAAAAAACGGACACCAGGTAAATTTTGATGAAACATCCGTCATGGCTCACACAAACGGTATCTGGGATTGAGTAATTAAAGAAGCTATTGAAATAAAAATCGCGGACCGCACCCTACATAGAGACGGCAAGCTGCATGTGGTGTGCGTACTGTAAGACCTTCCGTACACACACTATCAGATTATTTGACCTGTCGCTCTAATGAAGTAGGCGAGTGTCAGCAATATGTCTTGTGGTCTTATTGTGGCGTGTTTATCTTCTGCCATTAGGTCAGACGATAGAAATGCCACTTGCACGCTTAGAGTAGCAGATTGACGGTGACCAACTTTAAACAGAACTTGATTAATTTTCACACACATTTATTAAAATAATAAAAATCATATATATTACGTAACTTGATTCTGGATGCTGCTTACAATTGACAATCTGAAGTTCCTTTGGTCTTGGTACGTTAATCTTATTCTCACATATCTCTGATACTTGACAAAGTGTCCATACATTTCTCTTCATGGCTATGTACAGGAATATGATAATCTTATTAGGCACAGACTGAAACTTGACTATAGACTGGTACAGACAAATGTAGACTAATGCAGACTGACTAATCGGAGGTCTGTACACTCGTTATAATAACTCGAGCGTTCAGGTATCACTGTGCGAGTGTGATCCGCGAGGAGAAAAGGTTCTATGTTAGCACCAATCTCATTGGCTAAAATGGCTCTGAGCACTATGGGACTTAACATCTGAGGTCATCAGTCCCCTAGAACTTAGAACTACTTAAACCTAACTAACCTAAGGACATCTCACACATCCATGCCCGAGGCAGGATTCGAACCTGCGACCGTAGCAGTCCCGCGGTTCCGGACTGAGCGCCTAGAACCGCTAGACCACCGCGGCCGGCAATCTCATTGGCTGCATTACATATTAATACGCGGATCGGCGGACGCAGAATTTGGTCCGTCTCTAAGACAGCGCCATCTCGTAGTGTGGAGACGGACGAGCGCTGCGCCTGCGGTGTTGTGCTTAGCGGGGCGCGCTCTATTGGGAAAGTTGTGTACGCGCTGACTACGCGGAACTATGTACACAACACTGCAGCTCAGCACGAAGTGGGATACAGTGATCGCTCGGTTGAAGCAGGCGCATCCGTCGCCACGTCAACCTACAGTATGGCCGTATACGACAATACCTCAGGCTCCAGTGACGTCACGACCGACAGCTAGTTTATATAAGGCGGGCACCAGTAGCGTACTGGCAGTCATAGCGCTTGACAATAGTCAAGAAGTACTTGCCCGAAAGCTAGTGTAATTGTAATTGCTTGACGCTGTTGAAAACGCGAAAACTTTTTATTCACTGCTTATACTGATGGTTTTGCTTATAATAGGGGCGAGTCGATTGGTTTCTACAATTTTGAGTTAGATCGCATAATACTGGAAGCGTTTTTGACATCTGTAGGATTGTGGCTGCGATTTAGATGATTCTACACTATGTCAGCGATTGTAGATCAGGTTCAGATGGTTCAAATGGCTCTAAGTACTATGGAACTTAACATCTGAGGCCATCAGTCCCCTAGACTTGGAACTATTTAAACCTAACTAAAACGGCTCTGAGCACTATGGGACTTAACATCGGAGGCCATCAGTCCCCTAGAACTTAGAACTACTTAAACCTAACTAACCTAAGGACATCACACACATCCACGCCCGAGGCAGGATTCGAACCTGCGACCATAGCAGCAGCACGGTTCCGGACTGAAGCGCCTAGAATCGCTCAGGCACAGTGGCCGGTCGCCGATCAGGGCTCCAATATTGGATCAATGGTCTATTGTGGACGTGGAATAGGTAAAAATATGAGAATCATTGTGGATACGGATGGCTTACAGGATGGCAAGTATCTTGTTTCCACCAACCTTGTTGAAAGCGATGACAATGAGTCGGCGTCGAAGAGGCAGAGGTTGAGATTAATTGAGGGAAGCACAGGTTCCAAACCGAGTGGGATATTTTCTGGGAGAATAACAATAGAATATTTCTTAGAAATTAGCTTTGAGTATGATTTAGGATGGTGAGCATGATTTGGGCGTTAATTGTTTAGGCCTAAGGAATTTGGTGGTTGGATGGAACTAGATAAAAGAGTAAGTTGTTGAACAGAGATTTCGAGAAGAAATGCGTGCGGGATGTGTGTGCTTGATATAATCAGATACGTCTTTCTTTTTTTTTGCGTTAGCAGGTTTACCGAGGCTGAGGCTTGTTTTAAGTTTTTGAGGGTGGCTTGCGGTGTGAGGGAGTTCTGTCGCATCCTGAGAGGGAGTGAGAAGGACAGCTGGATGATCGATGGAGGACCTCACCTCGAACGATGAAATTCGCTGAGGTTGACTGGTGGCAGGACGCTGCTAATTCTCCGACCTTGGCTGAATAGCAACCTGTGAGGGATGCTGACTACGAAACTCCGTAGGGCTACTCAGAAATCTTGGTAGAAGTGTTTAACTACCAGTGTGAGTTCATTGCTTGGAGGTAGCCCTGGCACACTTCCCTAGTTACTAGTTCCCATCTAAGATGAACTAACTCTACATTCTCTAAGTCCTCTTAACCAACAACTTTTTTCTAAAATGAATTAATGAACTAGTCGGAATATCTCTTACATTCGAGACATGTTCCACCCCCCACCCCATCCCGCTGGGGAAATTTTGTAAGCTCGGATTGCCCTAGCGTTGTACTCTAGCATTTCATTATCTAGTTGCGTGTGCCAGTGGACTGTTCTAAAGCTTTTTCTCCAAACAACAAAGTTTCATATGACAAAATGCGTTAAAACATGTGTACCAAGGGAAATAGTCGTCACACAATAAATATCTTCGTCTTGTTCCATTAACATGAATGTACAAAGTCACAGTTTTAAGTAGTATACATTTTCGCGCAGTACGGTCTCTTATAACAAAAGCGTTACAATTTTTGAAGAGTATATGCCATAAAATACCTCACTACAGAACATTCGTGGATGTAAATTATATTTGCACATAATACAAAATTCATATTACTGGAATCATTCCTTATCACAATAGAGGTACAATTTTTCTAATTACATGCCGTATTATACTTCAGCCCACATCATTTTTGAGTATAGGTTACATTTTAACATACTACAAAATTCATATTACTAGAATCATTGATGTCGTAATAGAGATACACTGGCTATGATTACATGATAATACATCAGTAAACATCATCTTTGGGACATGGGTTACATATTCCCATGATACAAGAATCAATGGAAATAAATCTTTATAATTAAGTGCCGTGTAAAACATCATTTTACGTTTTATCAGCACGCAACTTGGGTGACTACCATGGACGTGTCAGCTCCTATCTTTCAGGTAAGTCGGGGCATCTGATTTCGTTCCTTCCGCAATCCTCAGTCATGGACTGGAATACGTCGGATTGCCCTAGCGTTGTACTCTAGCAACTCCTCGTCTCCACTCTCTCGTTCTCTCTGGGGAGAGTGTGTATACCTGACTAAGCCTAGTCATTACTGAATTAGTTACACGTACCATGGTACAACACCTTTCTCCAACTTTATGAAGTTGTCGGCCACAATTCGAACAGCATTTACGATAGATACACAAGCAAGAGGTTGTAAGCTTCCTACTTGCTTTTATAATCAATACTTCAATAAAAATGGCAAGGTAATGTTAATCAGAACACAGGGAGGAGTTGCGATCTAAATGACGATACATTTATCAATTCTTAACATCACAAGACAAATAAAATGGCTAAGGATACGTCACACAAACATTTTTATTTGAGAAACGCTTTCACTAATATGGGGTCTATGGTGGACAAAGTGATCAGCTGGGGATCGACACACAACACTAACCAGAACACTAGTCGCTTTGTCTGACTTCATACACGTGAATTCGGGGTATGGCACAAATCTACGCCACAATCATGTATCTATACTCTATTATTCCATAAAGAAAAATATGGTTCCTAATAACAGTGTGCTGAGACGCATATATTGGAGCCCTACACCGTAGCAGCGAATACCTTACCTTTCTCGTGGACAGGGCGCCACACCACGATTTGTTCGGTGAATGAAGTCATGGTCGGCAGAAAGCTGTTAAGAATGGCGCGCAACCGAAAAATGCAAATACGCGGTCTCGCGTTCGGGTAATTCGGAACACAGATATTTCCCTATGAGCATCTGAAACGCTGGTGGATTCCCGTGTGCAGGTAGACCGGTTTGCTGGTCTGCCAAACCAATTTGACTCCGTGCCAAGACTATGCGTGACGGAATAAGTCAAATGTTTAGACAGCCGACTCAAAACAAGTAAGTACACCCAGGCATCACTCGTTGTGTGCGTGATGCTCCCGTGAGACTACAATGGATGTGTCGGGACCCCGGCGGATTCGCCCCCAGAGGGGAAGGCTGGTGCGCTACCACGGAGCGTGCGGGTCGCCTAGAATATATCGCGATTTCCGGTAGGCAAAACATTCGCGGTCATGCGTTGTCCAGAGTATCCGGTAACAGGGCAATACTGCGGCCAATCGGAGCGCGTGACGTCAAATTTCCATAGCTTAAAAATTGAGCGTTGTCGACCTACGCAACATTAGTAATTTTGGTTCCTACTGGCATTAGCTAGCCAGGTTTAAAATTTCGTGACACAATTCTTCTCCTCCCTGTATATTTCAAACGTGACTTCCCGTATACTCAACACTGTTTTGCATCAATAAGTTGTTAAAAATTTGTTTTCTGTTGCGTTTTTTACTGTTTTTGATGGACAAGTTCACTTACTACCTTCTGAATACTTTCGGCTGTTATATCTCATTTATTAATATTTTAAAGTGGTACCACGCAGTGTTCTTAAAATATTAACAACAGTGCTTGCCTGCTGAGACACAAGCGTCGATGGCAACCTATGTGTTCATCACCTGTTGTGCCAGTAAGTTTCTTTTAATATTTCCTTCGGTAGTCCAAAATTTTACTAAATCGAGGTCATGCTGTTTTTAAGAAAAAATGTATTCTTATTTGTAGACTGCGATGCCACTACCCGAATTGTCTGTATTATTATTAGACCATGCAGCATCGAACTTCCGGAAAGCAGCTCTCGCGTGTAATAGCTTTGAATAGACACCCTATGGTGATCCAACTACTACACGGAATTTTTGGAATAAATAATGATAATGGCGCGTAATAAACTTATTTTACGTCTATATTTGTTATTAGTAGCACTGATAATCTCTTTGAAGTTAATGAACAGGGAGCACTTAATTATGTATGTTTGATATTGCCTAGCAGGAGGACATTATTTATTTAAAACAATACCACAGCCTGAAATCGTTTCACAATACATAAACACACATGATAAACACTTGAACTTGTTTTAGGTTAATGTAAACTACACAAATTGTAATTACTGAATTTAATGTTATTGAGCTTGTATTGTGCTGAAGGCACAATGTGCACTGTGGTGGCAGCAATTTCCTTGAACGCTTAATTAAAGAACAATATAGATCTGCTATAGTTACTGAAAACATTAATTGAGAATCACGTTTCTCGCACGGAACCGAGTAATTTTTGACTATGGCAATGTACTGAAAAGTCACCACATCGAGCAGGATAGTGATTAAGGTGGCACAGTACCTGGCATCTTCCATCTGTTGCATGAAGCGGCGTCTGCTGGCAATTTCGGCGTTAATGTGGTGTCACCACCAGACACCACACTTGCTAGGTGGTAGCCTTTAAATCGGCCGCGGTCCGGTAGTATATGTCAGACCCGCGTGTCGCCACTATCAGTGATTGCAGACCGAGCGCCGCCACACGGCAGGTCTAGAGAGACTTCCTAGCACTCGCCCCAGTTGTACAACCGACTTTGCTAGCGATGGTTCACTGACAAAATACGCTCTCATTTGCCGAGACGATAATTTAGCATTTCCTTCAGCTACATCATTTGCTATGACCTAGCAAGGCGCCATATTCAGTTACCATTGATATTGTGAATCATTTACCGTCAAGAGCGACGTTCATCATTAATGGATTAAAGTTAAGTATTCCACCAGCTACGTCCGTTTTTCTAAATTCTAATTTCCTTGTCCTGTTCCAGACCTCACGCCAGCCTGCGTGAGCTAAAACGCGTGCCTTTCGGCCTCCTCTAGTAACATGGTGTTGGCTCTCCTGCCAATCGCAACATTGGCGACTAGGCAAAACCGCGTTCTTATCGATATTGCCCTGATTTACTTGTGTAATGGCTTCGCCACAATCTCCAGATGTACTGTCCGAATTTTATCGCTTACAGAATCAGCAGACGCAGGCCTTACTGGATGCCCTTGGACAGCTCGTCCAGGGTCAACGTGCGATGCAAAACGATGCTGCAGCAGCCGCTCCACTGCTACCACAGCCACAACACGCAGTTGCACCAACTTTTCGACCTTTTGATGCTGCACTAGAAAGCTGGACGGAGTGGTCACGCCAATTTGGATTCTATCTCGCCGCCTACAGAATTCAAGGTAACGAGCCGCAGCCCTATACCTTATCATCGGTCGGCATACAAACATACCGTGTGATAGTCAAATTATTTCCCCGACGCGACGTAGCAACTCTGTCCTACGACGAAATTTTGTTTGCATTAGATGCATATTTCAAAGAATCAGTCAATGTAGTTGCGAAAAGGTATACATTCTTTCGTACAAAATGTACTGCAGTTCAGACTAATAGGGAGTGGGTTTCAACTTTGCAAGGCCTTACTAGGGATTGTGCTTTTGAGTGTCAATGTGGACTCCCTTATTCAGATACTATGGTAGGTGATGCAATTGCACAGAACGTTTCTGATGTTCGTATAAGGGAACAGATTTTGAAACTAGTCAATCCCTCCCTTCAACAAGTGATGCACATATTGGATCGCAGGACACACCTGACTTTGCTCAGGAATGATTTGAAACTTCACCACCTGTGTGTCAGGTTAACCGGCCCGCCGGACGAGCTGCACGGAGCAGTAAACAGCCCTCACACCTGGCCGTGCCGCTGCCGCCAGGCTCTCAGCCACGTATGCCGCGCCGGCAAGCAAATGCAGTGCTCAAATCCTGCCCGCAGTGCGCTAATAGACATTCGCGTGAGAATTGCCCATCACGCAAAGCTATTTGCTTTTATTGTAATAAAAAAGGATATGTTCAGAGTGTTTGCCATAAAAAGCTCAGATCGGAAGCTCAAAACCATTCCAGGCTCTTTGCTTCATGCCGGAATCGGAATCGAACCAAGGATACTCAGGCTCGTGAAACTTTGCCCATGGAAATTCATGTAGTTCATTCCACTCCGCCCAGTGCCACTCTCTCTAACAGTGACAGTGTTCGTCCCACAAATAGTGTGCCTCGACATCGCCGGAACTCCCGTCAAGTCGAAAGTGATTTTGTACCAGTGTCAGTTCACGTTGCACGAGACAGTCGCTCTTGTCGTCAACAGGACAATAAACTTTTTGTAGATTTGGACATTAACGGCGAAGTGATACCATTCCAGCTCAATACCGGAGCTGCAGTTTCACAGATCAATCAAGACACTTACAAACTGCTGGGCACACCTCTGTTGCATGCTGCAAATGTTAAGTTAACTAGCTATTCAGATCAAGAGATCCCTGTGTTAGGACAGTGCAGCCTTCTTGCAACATACAAAGGACAAACAAAACTTGTGTCATTTTACGTACTTCGTTCTTCTTCTGCAGTGAACTTGTTTGGTTTAGATTTATTTCAGTTGTTTAACTTGTCTATAGTAAATCAGGTCCTATCAGTGAACCAGACTGTGCCTTCCGACAGTGTTTCTCGTCTATGTGAAGAATTTGCAGACATTTTTGCACCAGGCCTTGGCCACGCTAAGAACTATAAAGCACATTTGGAACTGAAAGTAAACGCACAACCGAAATTTTTCAGAGCGCGCAATGTTCCCCATGCATTGCGTGATGAGGTCGCAAAAACATTACACGATTTGGAATCACAAGGTGTAATTGAACATGTGCAGGCTTCTCTCTGGGCATCACCCTTAGTAATTTTGCCAAAACCTTCAGGAAAATTGAGACTTTGTGTGGACTTCAAGGCAACAGTGAATCCACAACTAGTGATTGCAACTTTTCCTTTACCCCGCCTGGAAGATCTTTTTGACAAACTGTGCCCGGGTAAATTATTTTTAGAAGTTGGACCTCACAGATGCGTACTTGCAAATACTTGTGGACGAACAATCCCAGCGCGTTTTGGTGGTTAACACACATCTTGGTTTGTATCAATTCAAACGACTGCCATTCGGGTGTGCATCCGCCCCTGCATTGTTTCAGCAATATCTACAAACTGTTTGTGCGTCGGTCCCTACTGCAGCAAACTATCTGGACGATATTGTGATCTCCGGAAAGACGGAAGAAGAACATTTAGCCAATCTCAGAACATTATTTCAGGTCTTGCGACAAAATGGTCTTCGCTTGCGGAAGGACAAATGTGTGTTTTTTGCTCGTGATTTGCCATACCTGGGACATGTACTCAATGCCCAAGGCATACATCCCAGTCCCACACACCTTTGTGCCATACAAGACTTGCCTTCGCCGCAGAATTTGAAGCAGCTACAGAGTGTGCTGGGAAAAATAAATTACTATAACAGATATGTGCCACATGCCTCTTCCATTTCAGCTCCGCTTCATCGCTTACGCCGTAAAGGTGTTCCATTCGTTTGGACGACGGAATGCGAACACGCCTTTCGCCAGTTGAAATCGGCGTTGCTTTCCAATACTTGCCTTACGCCATTCGATCCCCAGAAGCCCCTTTTGTTGATGGTGGATGCATCGGATTTTGGGATCGGTGCTGTGCTTGCGCACAAAGGTGGATCGCACGATCGCCCTATTGCCTTTGCGTCCAAATTGCTCTCGTCTGCGCAAAGAAATTATTTACAGTTCGAGAAAGAAGCATTGGCTCTCGTATTTGGTGTTACAAAGTTTCATGATTTCTTTTATGGTTGTCACTTTACCATCATCACAGACCACAAATCTTTGACATCGCTTTTTCAATCCGCACAAGCCTGTACATCCACGTACAGCGCAGAAATTCATTCGCTGGTCTATTTTCCTCCGGCAGTACCGCTACGATATCTTGTATCGGTCCACTGCTAAGCACGGAAACGCCGATGCATTGTCCCGTTTGCCTGTTGCTGAGGATAGAGCACTCGATTCCTCCGAACTTGCTTGCATGTTCATTGATGCGGAAACCGATGACGTGGACGAATCGTTTCCGATTGATTTTCGTCGTGTAGCTACAGCCACAGCTGCCGACCCTGTCCTTGCTACCGTTCTGCGTTTTGTTGCTACACAATGGCCCACAATTCATGTCCGCAGAATTTCAGCCATTCTGCAACGCCAATGGTATTCAACATCTGACATCCGCGCCGTTTTCGCCACAGTCAAACGGTGCCGCTGAACGATTGGTCAGGACTTTCAAGTCACAGATGTTGAAGTTAAAAGAGTCGCATTCTCGGGAGGACGCGTTATTGCTCTTTTTGTCCTCGTATCGCTCTCAGCCCCGAGATGGTCGCTGCCAGCTGAGTTGCTCCACGGTCGCCCTCATCGATCCTTGATGTCTTTGCTACATCCGCCGCATCAGGTTCCTGTGCAGCGGCAGACACCTGCTTTTGCCTCAGGCGACGTTGTCTACTATCGCCACTATCGAGGTTCACGGCGTTGGCTCGAAGGGCGCATTCTTCGCTGCCTCGGCCGCGCTATGTATCTGGTTTTGGGGGCCTCTGGTGAGGTGCGTTGGCATCTCAATCAGCTGCGCCTCTGTCGTCGAACGGGATCTGCCGCTCCCCGTCTGCTTTCAGCGACGGTGCCGTCCGGTCAGGGCCCTGGGGACCCATCTACTGGCTCGCCTCAGCCCCAGGTGTTACCGACGCTACCTTCCATTTTGCCCCATGACGACGCGCCGCCGCCGCCGCCGCCGCCGCCGCCGCCTGTTCTCCCGCCGGCGACGCCGGCAGTGGACGCTTCGCCGCAGCCGCCGGGCGCCTCCCTGGGTCACGCGCCGCCGACGCTTCCCGGGACCAGTTGTCCTCCGACATGGAACTCTTGCCCACTCCGGACCATGTGTCGTCTTCGCCCGTCGGGTGCCCCGGCCCGATGGAGGTCGACCCTTCTGCCCCTCCTGTCTCTCTACGGGCGCATACACCGCATGTTGGCGTGCACCCTGGAGCAGGGTTTCAGGCGTTTCCTAGCTCCCCGCGGTCCGAATGGCAGGGTGCGGTTGGCACAGCCTCGCCTGTTGTTAGGCTCCCCACCTCGTTGCATACGTCAACATGGGGTCCTCCCCATGCCGGGCGGAAGCCTTATACCACAACCGTACGCCGATTTGCGGGGGAGGAATGTGGTGTCACCGCCAGACACCACACTTGCTAGGTGGTAGCCTTTAAATCGGCCGCGGTCCGTTAGTATACGTCGGACCCGCGTGTCGCCACTATCAGTGATTGCAGATTGAGCACCGCCACACGGCAGGTCTAGAGAGACTTCCTAGCACTCGCCCCAGTTGTACAACCGACTTTGCCAGCGATGGTTCACTGACAAAATACGCTCTCATTTGCCGAGACGATAGTTTAGCATAGCCATCAGCTACGTCATTTGCTACGACCTAGCAAGGCGCCATATTCAGTTACCATTGATATTGTGAATCATGTACCGTCAAGAGCGACGTTCATCATTAATGGATTAAAGTTAGTATTCCACCAGCTACGTCCGTTTTTCTAAATTCTAATTTCCTTGTCCTGTTCCAGACCTCACACCAGCCTGCGTGAGCTAAAGCCCATGCCTTTCGGCCTCCTCTAGTAACACGGTGTTGGCTCTCCTGCCAACCATAACAGTTAATTCCCACCATTTTCTCTTGTAATATAGCTACGCCGATACTCACGCACCATAAGTTTTCACTGATGTTACAGCACATAGAAATCACTGGATATGGGCTAATAATGAGCTATTTCCTTTAAATAATTGATTACACTCGGGGAATGCAATTTAAACCCCAAAATTATTATTGCCTCCAAACTTTACACACTGTAGAGAACTTGGCTTGACTATTACACAAACTGATTCACAAAATATAAATGTACAGGTAATGGCGTCAGTATAACAACCACTGTTCATAATAATACTATTGTAATAACTTCTAGTTTGTTGCTACCGGAGTGATCTCACCAATGGAACTCATCAGTTATTGAGATCACAATACCCCCGTTAGCACATGCAACTAGTTGCAATTAACACAGCATTCCACCATGCAGTGCCATGTACATCAGAGCGGGAAACCGTGCTATTTTGCCACTCACCCCCCATCTCCATCGAAATACCGCGTCTTACAAGCCTTAGTGTCCATTTAGCTTGTAGCCACACGATAAACGAAGTCCATATCTGTTTTCAGCTCACTTCTAAATGGTCTGTTAGCAAAGTTACTGTAGCATACCCCGGCAGTCACTTTTACGCCACTTAACACTTGTTCTGCCACCGAGCTCCGCAACTTACTTCTAATGCCAATATTACATGCCAGCCTGTACACTGTTCTCATTCTCGGGGATTCTCCCCACAACTAAACATTATTTTACATTGCGCCAAGTTCTCTATTTACAATTAAACATACCATAGCATTACAGTATTCAATTACAGTCATTTTCATGTATTAAAGTAATATTACATTTATATATTTACTACTCGTAACAATTTTATTTACTTTAATTCTTTTGTTATTTCGCTGTCGGAGTGCAGCACAAGCCAGACACTGTCTTCCACTTAGCGCTCTTTAATTTAGCTGCCACCAGGCGGAAGAACTTCTGCTTTGCCTTCGATTCTGGCCTACAGATGGCATAAGCGTCCACTTTCTCTACCGTTGCGCCTTGACTATGCCTGGCATTGGCACGTTGTCACATTACAAGTCCAATCCAGAGCTGCCTTATACAAGGCAAAACACATTATTGGCAAAATACAAAATAACAAAGCGTATTTGCAGCCAAGCTGTTTACTTCTTGAAAACCTTTTTACCCCATAATCCTAGTTCAAGTAGTAGGCTGAACACCAAACCACCCACCCCAAACGGCATGATTTTGCGCACGTCTTTCTCAAACTTGTTACAGCGCTTATCCGAATAAATAGGTTCTGGCTTGAAATAACTTCTTGTTTCTTGCCTGTCGCCTATGACGACTTTGTTTTCAAACTCACGAGTCCACTTTTGTATACTTGATAGTGAGAGATGACAGAAGCAATGTGTTAAGACAACTTTCCATTTAGGGGTGATTGGAGGAGGAGCAGCTGCAGAGGCACTGCTGATCCTGACGTCGACTACCTCCACCGCAGTGGGCTGTTTGCTACGGAGAAAACGCAGATACGTCGTCAAAGGTAAGGCACGAACACTGGTTCAATCAATTCTGTCAGCGGCGTACAACTATACTGCACACAGATATTACCGTAAAATTATTCCTGGTTTTGCCTAAATAGTACTTACGCTCGACGAAGCGATGGCTGTCGAGTAAACTCAGCTTTATCACACGAGGAAGGAAGGGTATCTGACAGTGGCTTTGCAATCGACAACGATAATTCTGTTCCGTTGTTGACGTACAAGGAAAAATTTTCGTACTAACCATTCGTTCCAGATCTACGTCTGTAGTCCGGCTCTGAAAGGTGAGTGTATGAGGACGTTTCCACATATACAGCTATACTCCGCAAAACACCTTGTGGTGTTTGGCGGAGGGTATTCTCTCGTTCCTGTTTTGAACGCTCCGCCGTATAAACGGTTGTTGGCAGTCGTCTGTGTGATCTCCAGTCTTTTTAATCTTACCTTCATGGTCTTTCCGTAAGACAGACTTAGGAGGAAGCGATATATCGCGTGACTCTTCTAGGAACTCACGATCTCGACATTTTAAAGGTGATGCACAACGCCACTCTTACAGCATCTGCTGCTAGATTTGGTTGAGCATCTTCGTGACGCTTCTTTGCGCTTACTAAGCGACCGTGTGACGAAACGCGCTGATCTTCTTTGGACTTCCACTATTTCCTCTAACAGTAGTTTCTGATACGCTTCCCAGGATGATGAACCGTGCTAAAGCATCCATCGAAATAGTGTTTTCCAAGCTAACTCCTTTTTTGGGTGGATTATACTTTATGGGGATTTTTCCAATGAATCTGTCTCTCATCTCCATTGTCTGCTCCGTACGCGCACTCCCAGGTATTTAACGTACGTGAATGATTCCTATGCTTGTTCTGCAATAGTGTGATGATACAGGGTGTATCAAAAAGAATCATCCGATTTAAAAAAAAATCATAGCTGTTATGTTATTTGAGATACATGCGCGATCAACGTACTGTTGGAAAGAACAAACTCTCGAGTTTTAAATGGTTCCCTCTAGGTAACAGCAGTGTGCACCCAATTTAAGTATAATTGGTGTCGGGACATTAGAAAGCTTTTTGTGTTCTACGTTTTGCTCAGTGCGGGTCAATAATAACTGTTACTTTCATACTAGGTACGAAGTGGGTCCTCCTACAGCACAGAACATTAGATGACGGCATGATTAATTCTGAAAAACAGGTTGTTTGTGTAAAGGCAAATCGCCGGGCCGTCCCCGAGTGTCTGCCACAGACGTCAGACGCATTCGCCATAGTTTCACAAGGAGTCAGCAGAAGTCCGTTCGTCGTGCAGCTCGACAGCTCAACATGCCTCCAATGTCCGTCTGGAATATGTTGCGTCGACCTTTACACATGAAATCATACTAAATTCAGCTACTGCAAGCTCTTGCTGAAGGTGATAAACAACAATATGTGGAGTTCTGTAATTTCGCTCTTGGCAAGATGGTGGATGACAATATTCTTCCACGCTTAGTGTTTTGTGATGAAGCAACATTCCATTTAAACGGAAAGGTGAATCGTCATAATGTGACAATATGTACGGAACAACCACATGAAGTTGTATAACATGAGAGGCACCCTCCAAAATGTAATTTGTTTTGTGCAGTTTCACAGAAGAAGTTGTACGGTCCATTTTCCTTTGTCGAGAACACTGTTACAGAAAGCACATATCTCGATATGCTTGACACTTTCTTTTCTCACATTTGGAGAATGATTCGAACAACTTCATTTACCAACAAGATGGGGCAACACCACTCTGGCATCTGAAAGTGCGGGAATTTTTAAATCGAAGGATTACTAAACGATGGACCGGTCGTACTGGACCAAATGATTCAGCCCTACATTACTGGCCTCCAAGATCACCGAACGTGACCGTGCTTCATTGTTTCTTGTGGAGGTTTACAAGAGACTCGGTTTATAAACCTCCGTTACCAACAATAATGAATGAACAGAGATATGGCATAACAGCAGCTGTGGAAGCTGAAACCCAAGACATGCTCACTGCAATGTGGGAGCAGTTTGAATACCGCATAGAGATATGCCGTCCATCTCAGGAGGGGGCAGGAGGAGGGAGGAGGGGGGAGGAGGGGGGAGGGGGGAGGAACATATTGAACACCTATCAAAAGATATGAAAAAAGCCTTTTAAGTTTCCCGTTGATCAAAAAGCAAAATTCAGTTTATATGTTTATTAGTTTCAGATATACAGACGTGCCAAATCGGATGATTCTTTTTGATACACTCTGTGTAATAACTAGCTGAAAAATGTTCCGGACAGAGCACAAAAAAGGCGAATATGACCCTCTTTTGGGTCCCAAAATCGTGTTCCACGTTCCCTCCAGATGCGTATCCATCGAGAACCACTCTCCAGGCTAAATCGGGACTCATCTGTGAAGAGAACATTGGCTCACTGTTCGACCGGTCAGGTGACACTTGATGATTCCATTCTAGACGTTCCCTTCTGTGAAGACGCGTCAGAGGTACAAATACAGCAGGGTTCCAACAATAAAGGCCACTGCTGAAGCCATCTGCACGCGGTTTGCCTCGATAAAACACGTCCAGTGGATGCTACGAGCTCACGTGCCAGTTGGCATACAGCACTAAGACGATACTGTCGTGCCCTTACAGCCAAATAATGATATTTTCTTTTGAAGTCCTACGTGGTAGGCCCTGCCCTTGTCTTCTGGATACAGCTTTGGTTTCTTCAAACCGGCGCCACATCCGAGAAACAACAGAACGCTTCACATTAAGCCATCGGTTCACATCAGCTTTCGACTGTCCTGCTTTCATTTTTTTACATACCTACACTGCAGAGAGTCTTGTAGGCATCTTCTCTGTGTCATGCTGTACCGTCTATGACTGTGTACACAGCGATTGTGGATGTGGGACTACACGGCAAACACTACCTCGTTTCATAGATGCACTGACGTCATCGTTGGCGTGGTTGTCCGTAGACTGGAACACAATCGTACGGCCATATGGTTGACAGTTTGTATGATTATATCGTGAGTTAGACACAGGACGAGGAAAAATCGGTTTGTAGCTTTAACTTTGGACACTAGTGTATAAAAATGGTCATTAGGCCAAGGGCTACTCCAAAACATTTGCGAAACATTTGATCCTGATCTGTGATCAGTAGAACCCGAGATATGGCCTTCTGAAAAACTGCATTCTTGCACAGCTTTTAGGAACATTTTGTCACCGTGCACGACGGTTCTTTCCACCTATTTATGCGTATTAATATACATTGGCTTAAGTTTAGGGTCAAGTGCCAATCCCTGCATCAAGCATCGATTCTCTGTAGATCTTCCCACATTCCGCTGCAAGTATCTAACTTCGGGACTTCTGTGTATACGACAACTAAGTACCCGTACCGCCTCAAGCAGCATTCGTCTTATTTGTATGTGGTGGTAAGCGTCCCATAACAATCCGTTGGGTCACGTTCTAAGTTACTTTTTCGTCAGGAGATTTCTCTCTTTTCAGGATGGCTTGCTGTCATCAATTTACAAGGAACTCATAATCCAGCCACTAAGCTGGTCTGATATTCTGTATTCCGTCACTCAAAGATCTAAAATCTTGTTATTGCAGTCCACACGTGACATCTGGGTCGTAGTCTTGCCTTGACGGCTGGTAGAACTACAGTTCCCTGTCCTCCCGCAGATTTCTCTGAGCTACTCATTCTCTCTTGGAGATTAGTGCCCTGGTAAGCGCTTTATAGGTTTCGTGGAGTACTTCTTCCGCTGTATACGGTGTTAGCAACATACACACATCGAAAAATGTTTTGCATCACCCCACATCCCAGAACTCCTGAACATACACGTTGACTGTGGATATTGTATCACAGACTGTTCAGAGATGTCACTAAACCCGCCCAAAGATGTAAACAACCATGGATGAGCAGCGCCTATTAGGCAGAGGGGGTCAGAAAGCCGATCAGTTACAGTCATTCCACCAGGAAGGGGGTACACGACTCGTGTTGTCTGCAGTTTGACCATGCCTAGACGGTCAATACCGCGGTTCGATCGCGTCCACATCGTTAGTTTGTGCCAGGAAGAGCTCCCAACAAGGGAAGTGTACAGGCGTCTCGGAGTGAACCAAAGCGATGTTGTTCAGACATGGAGGAGGTACAGAGAGCTAGGAACTGTCGATACAGTGGGTCGCTCAGGCCGCCCAAAGGGTACTACTGCAGTGGATGACCGCTACATACGGATTATGGCTCTGAGGAACCCTGACAGCTATGCCACCATGTTGAATAATGCTTTTCGTGGAGCCACAGGACGTCGTGTTACGACTCTAACTGTGCGCAATAGGTTGCATGATGCGCAACTTCACTCCCGACCTCCATGGCGAGGTACATCTTTGGGACCACGACACCATGCAGCACGGTACAGATGGGCCCAACAACATGCCGAATGGACTGCTCAGGATTGGCGTCACATTCTATTCACCGATGATTGTCGCATATCACTTCAACCAAACAATCGTCGGAGACGTGTTTGAAGGCAACCACGTCAGGCTGAACGCCTTAGACACACTATCCAGTGAGTACAGCAAGGTGGAGGTTCCCTGCTGTATTGCGGTGGCGTTATGTGGGGCTGACGTACGCCGCTGGTGGTCATGGAAGACGCCGTAACGGCTGTACGATACGTGAATGCCATCCTCCAACCGATAGTGCAACCATATCGGCAGCCTATTGGCGAGGCACTCGTCTTCATGGACGACAATTCCCGCCCACATCGTGCACATCTTGTGAACGACTTCCTTCAGGATAACGACATCGCTCGACTAGAGCCAGCATGTTCTCCAGACATGAACCATATAGAACATGCTTGGGATAGATTGAAAAGGGCTGTCTATGGACGATGGGACCCACCAACCACTCTGAGAAACCTAAGCCGAATCGCCGTTGAGGAGTGGGACAATCTGGACCAACAGTGCCTTGATGAACTTGTGGATAGTCTGCCACAACGAGTACAGGTATGCATCAATGCAAGAGGAGGTGCTACTGGCTATTAGAGGTACTGGTGTGTACAGCAATCTGGAGCCGGCCGCGGTGGTCTCGCGGTTCTAGGCGCGCAGTCCGGAATCGTGCGACTGCTACGGTCGCAGGTTCGAATCCTGCCTCGGGCATGGATGTGTGTGATGTCCTTAGGTTAGTTAGGTTTAAGTAGTTCTAAGTTCTAGGGGACTGATGACCACAGCAGTTGAGTCCCATAGTGCTCAGAGCCATCAAGCAATCTGGACCACCACCTCTGAAGGTCTCGCTGTATGGTGGTACAACATGCAATGTATGGTTTTCGTGAGCAATAGAAAGGGCGGAAATGTTGTTTATTTCATCTCTCTTCCAATTTTCTGTACAGGTTCCGGAACTCTTGGAACCGAGATGATGCAAAACATTTTTTGTTACGTGTACATCGCGTGTAATCTGCTATTGGTAGCATTTTTCGAGTGGGCGCGAAATTCAGTCCTTTAGCAAGGATCCTCCCTGCATTATCTATCACATCTCTCTGAGATTATTTACTGTACGATTACTTGCTGCAAGCGGTCTTTTTTCTTTTCTAACTGCACTGATTCTGCTTGTGACCGGAGATATAGTCAACCTAATCTCAGGAATCTGCACAGAGTGTAATCGACAGGTAAAGCTGGAGACGAAGCATTTTTCAAGTTACGCCTTGCATTCGTCGACTATCACGTATTCTTTCTCATACTGATGCCAAGTTTACACGGCGCAAATACCTGGCGAACATTCGTGTACCTTGTTCATCTCGGTATCACCTTAGGAAGATCAACATATTGAGAACTGGAACTTTCTTCCGGCTGAGCTTCAGCTACATACATACTTCGCAAGCGAACATACGATGCGTGGCGGATGGTACGTTGTACCTCTGCTAGTCATTTCCTTTCCTCTTCCACTCGGAAAGAGAGTGAGGAAAAAACAACTGTTTATATGCCTCCGTACGAGCGCTAATGTCTCTCGTCTTCGTTGTCCTTATGCGAAATGTGCTTCGGCGGCAGTAAAATCGTTCTGCAGTCAGCCTCAAATAACGGTTCTCTAAAGTTTCTCAGCAGTACTTCTCGAAACGAATGTCACCTTCCCTCCAGGGATTCCCATTTGAATTCACGAAGCATCTCTGCAATACTCGCATGCTGATCGAACCAACTGGTAACAAATCTAACAACATGTCTTTCAGTTGACTACGAAGTCTTTTGCGACGGAGTCCTTGCATAAAAAGTTCTCGGTTTACTTGCCGCGTCAAATTTGGATAAAATGCCAAGCTTTCGATGACTACCTCCGTCATCTTCGTCAGGGGTAAAATTGGCTGTCGTGGACCGGTGAGGCTACCGCTTTTATAAGCAGTGGACGGCTTCTCATTGGCTGGATGACGCCACGGTGAAAACGGCGCGTACGGAGGTGGCGAGCTCTATGTCCACAGATTTTGTTTGCGCGCTTTTTCCAGCGTTGCTTGCAGCGCCATCCATCACAATAGGCGGAGAACTGCGAGGAATGTAAGAAGTCTCCCTCTGCGCTCTTTCTTTATCAATTGGGCGCTTCCATGCATTGCTGAGTGCATATTCGGAGACTGTTGAAATTATTTTCACAGGGTCTAGTTTCGACTGCTTCCCTGATGACACAGTCCCAATAGTTTGAAGCGTGAGCAAGTATTCTTGTTTCATCGAATAAAATCTTATGTTTATTTAACAAACTGTGCTCAGCCACCGCTGATTTTTCTAGATACCTGTATTTCAGGTGACGCTGATGTTCCACACAGCGATCGGCAACAGTTCTTATAGACTGGCCCACAAAATTTTTGCCACACTCGCAAGGAATGCGGTAAATTCCACGTATTCTCAGGCCGAGATTATCTTTCACGGGTCGCAACATTTCCTTAATCTTCCTGGGTGGCCGGAAGACTGGTCTGATTCCCTGCCGGCTCAGGACTCCACCGAACTTGCTGGTCGTTGCACTGCAGAATAGTAGCCGCGCGATGTGTTGGTCCTCTTGATCCGTTCGAACAGCGTCCTTCCTAGGCTTCTTCACCAGAGTAGATCTGATATCATGATCAGAAATCCATTTTTTCTAAATACCGTCGTCAGATGGTTAATTTCGGAGCTGAGATGGTCCTTGTCCGAAACAGTCCTTGCTCTGTGTACCAAGGTATTCAGCATAGCTCTCTTCTGAGCTGGGTGGTGAAAACTACGTGCGTTTAGATATAAATCTGTATGTGTCGGTTTACTGTACACAGAATGTCCGAAACGTCCATCTGATTTTCGCTCCACCAGCACATCTAAGAAGGGTAGCTTCCCATCCTTCTCCACCTCCACTGTAAATCTTATATTCTGATGTATACCATTCAAATGATCAACAAACTGCTGCAGTGCCTCATTGTCATGTGGCCAGATTAAAAATGTATCGTCAACATACCTGAAGAAGCAGGATGGACGTAAGGGAGCACTGTTCAACGCTCGTTCTTCGAAATCCCCCATGAAAAAGTTAGCTATGACTGGTGACAATGGCGAACCCATGGCTGTGCCGTCAGTCATTTCATAATATTTTCCACCATACAAAATATAGGTGGACGCCAAAGTGCGTCGAAATAACTTCAGTATTTAAGGATAGAAATGAGTAGCCAACAGTTTTAACGTATGTTTACAAAGGTACCGGTGGAAGATACGTTACACATCGACCAACACATCGCGCGGCTACTATTCTGCGGTGCAACGACCAGCAAGTTCGGTAGAGTCCTGAGCCGGCAGGGAATCAGACCAGTCTTCCAGCCACCCAGGACGATTAATACCTGTCTTCAGCAAAGTATTTGAAGTTGTGCTGCTGACACAACTTAGTGACTATTTCTTGAAAAATAAGTTCCTAACAGAGACACAACACGGATTCCGAAAAGATCATAGTACTATGACAGCAATTACGGAATTTCTTCACAAAACGTATGGTGCCCTTGATCAAGGAATGCAAACAGCTGGCATATTTCTAGACCTTACTAAAGCCTTTGACTCGGTAAACCATGAGTTACTTTTAAGTAAACTTGAGTCATACAATGTAAATGCCGCATCCATGCAATTGCTGGCTACATATTTATTTAACCGCATGCAGTGTACAATGCTGACTTACAAAATCAATAATCAGATCATTAATTTTCAGTCCAAATATGAGACAGTCACACAAGGTGTACCCCAGGGCTCAATTTTGGGCCCTTTCCTTTTCCTAGTGTATATAAATGATATAGAGCAACCATTCAACTCCCAATTGGTAACCTATGCAGACGATACCTCACTGTTATTTCTTGGTAAACAAAATGATGAGTTAACGTTGGTAGCCACTGAGGGACTACAGCAAATAACTACTTATTTCCAAGATCAAGGTTTGAAAGTTAATATCAGTAAATCTCAGTTATTGCCATTTAAACTTACAAACTCACACCAAACCTCTATCAGTAACATAGGTGGAATTGAAGTAGTGGACACAGAAGGCTGCAGATTTCTAGGTATTCACCTAGATGAAAATCTAAGATGGGTAAACCATATCAAATTTTTATGCAATAAAATCAGCAGTTCATTACATCTAATCAGCCAGTTATCAAAGGTAGTTCCACATCAGACATTAAAAACAATTTATTATGGAACCATTTTTCCACAGATTAATTACGGGATAGAGATATGGGGTTGTGCTGCCGACATACATATGAACAGAATATTAACCCTACAGAAAAGAGCAATCAGAATTATCCATGGATTAGGGTATAGAGATTCATGCAGGGAAATCTTTGTCCATCATAAATACCTAACAGTCTACTCACTGTATCTTTACAAATTAATTATATTTTTTGTGACACATCAAAACAAAGAAACAAAGTGCTCTGATATGCATGCCTATAATACAAGAAATAAAGACTGCTACTACAGACAAAGAACAAAATTAAAAACAACAGACCATAGTCCATGCATTAGTGGTCAAATATGGTACAACAGATTACCGAGCTCTATAAGGTGCCACAAAGGGAACTTATTCAAAGTGAAACTGAAACATTTCTTGATTGACAAATGTTTATACTCTTTAAGTGAATATTAATATTAAACTAAAATAAGTTATTGTGTGTATATATATATATATATATATATATATATATATATATATATATATATATATGTGTATATATTGTACTAAACTTGTAAAAAAATGCTATGACGTTTGCAAAAGACACCAGTTGGTGTCTCCATGCAAAAAAAAAAAAAAAATACAATAAATGTTGCGACCCGTGAAAGATAATCTCGGCCTGAGAGTATGTGGAATTTACAGCATTCCTAGCGAGTGTGGCAAAAATTTTGTGGGCCAGTCTATAAGAACTGTTGCCGATCGCTGTGTGGAACATCAGCGTCACCCGAAATACAGCTGTCTAGAAAAGTCAGCGGTGGCTGCCGCAAGCAGCGCCGTATTCTATCTGTCTACATATCTCCGTATTTGAATATGCATGCCTATACCAGTTTCTTTGGCGCTTCAGTGTATTTCTCCAGAGCTTGATTTACAGCCAGTTTAAACTTCACCCATATTTTTTCTACATCCATTGTATTGAAATTAAATATGTCTATTCATTGTTTAAGTGCGACGCTACCAATTAATTCTCAGTTCTTTCTTGCAGAAAAAATCTTAACCTTCCCAATGGATTTATTAACTTTAGCATCCATTGTCGTTATCATGATCACTAATGCCTGCCCCTCTACTGCAGTGCCTCCCACCCTCTTTCAGACCATTACCCCTAAGTGCAGTCATATACACTACTGGCCATTAAAATTGCTACACCACGAAGATGATGTGCTACAGACGCTAAATTTAACCGACAGGAAGAAGATGCTGTGATATGCAAATGATTAGCTTTTCAGAGCATTCACACAACGTTGGCGCCGGTGGCGGGGGGCGACACCTACAACGTGCTGACATGAGGAAAGTTTCCAATCGATTTCTCATACACAAACAGCAATTGACCGGCGTTGCCTGGTGAATCGTTGTTGTGATGCCTCGTGTAAGGAGGAGAAACGCGGACCATCACGTTTCCGACTTTGATAAAGGTCGGATTGTAGCCTATCGCGATTGCGGTTTATCGTATTGCGACATTGCTGCTCACGTTGGTCGAGATTCAATGACTGTTAGTAGAATATGGAATCAGTGGGTTCAGGAGGGTAATACGGAACGCTGTGCTGGATCCCAACAGCCTCGTATCATTAGCAGTCGAGATGACAGGCATCTTATCTGCATGGCTGTAACGGATCGTGCAGCCACGTATCGATCCCTGAGTCAACAGATGGGGACTTTGCAAGACAACAACCACCTGCATGAACAGTTCGACGACGTTTGCAGCAGCATGGACTATCAGCTCGGAGACCATGGCTGCGGTTACCCTTGACGCTGCATCACAGAAAGGAGCGCCTGCGATGGTGTACTCAACGACGCACCTGGGTCCACGAATGGCAAAACGTCATTTTTTCGGATGAATCCAGGTTCTGTTTACAGCATCATGGTGGTGCATCCGTGTTTGGCCACATCGCGGTGAACGCACACTGGAAGCGTGTATTCGTCATCGCCATACTGGCGTATCACCCGGCGTGATGGTATGGGGTGCCATTGGTTACACGTCTCGGTCACCTCTTGTTCGCACTGACGGCACTTTGAACAGTGGACGTTACATTTCATATGTGTTACGACCCGTGGCCCTACCCTTCTTTCGATCCCTGCAAAACCCTACATTTCAGCAGGATAATGCACGACCGCATGTTGCAGGTCCTGTACGGGCCTTTCTGGATACAGAAAATGTTCGACTGCTGCGCTGGCCAGCACATCCTCCAGATCTCTCACCAACTGAAAACGACTGGTCAATGGTGGCTGAGCAACTGGCTCATCACAATACGCCAGTCACTACTCTTGATGAACTGTGGTATCGTGTTGAAGCAGCTCCAATTTAAAATCAGCCAAGTTAAAACTCACTTGATTGATGGACTCCTTACTTCTCAGTTGCCAGAAATTGGAAGTCTTCAGGCTGACAATGCTTTCTGTCTGACCACTGCCATTAACTACAATAATAATAATAATAATAATAAACAACCACTGTTTGTAAAAAGTGGTACATCAAACCCAAGAGATGTGATCACAACGAAATTTATTCCGCCGATTTGAGGCGTCACACTACACAAATGATCAGATTTACAGACGTGTACATGCACAGTAACTGTGGAAATTCAGTACGGAATAGCACCACCTGCTGCTGTCAGTCACTACACGTCGTGGCGTGGAAATGAAGAGTGCCTGAATGTGCTGCAGGGGAATACTGTGCCACGTGGTTTGTATGCGCCTCCACAAAGCTTCAACTGTGGCTGCAGGATGGCATGAACGAGTAAGATGCTAACCAACCAAATTCCAGACGTGAACGGGCAGGCCAGGGAAGCAGTGGTATCCGTCGCTCTCTGAAGACGGCTTGCACATTCCTCGCCATGCGAGAGATTGAGTCAATAATTAAATCACTGAAGACTAAGGACTCTCAAGAATATGATGGAGTACCTAGCAGAATATTAAAGTACTCTGCTGCACATGTTAGCCCCGTACTTAGCCATATTTCTAAATTTTCCTTTAAGAATGGTTAGTTTCCTGAACGATTAAAGTACTCAGTAGTAAAGCCACTTTATAAAGAGGGAGAAAGGAATAATGTAGGAATTTTAGGCCCATTTCTACGCCATCAATGTTTGCTAAAGTTATTGACAAAAGGATAATTGAGCATATTATTTCAGATAATTTGCTAACAAATGTACATTTCTGCTTTAGAAGTGGTTTAACAACTGAAAATTCTTTATTCTCTTTTCTCTGTGGGGTCCTGGATGGATTAAACAAAAGGTTTATAACACTAGGAATATTTTTTGATTGTGCTAAGGTGTTTGATTGTGTTGACCAGTAAATAATGCTCCAGAAGTTGGATCATTATGGAATACAGGGAGTAGCTCACAATTGGTTCACCTCTTACATTAACAACAGACAGCAAAATGTCATTATTCACAGTGTTGAGAACGGTTGTGATGTGGGGTCTGAGCGGGGCACGGTCAAATGGGGGTCCCCCAAGGATCAGTGTTGGGGCCACCCCTGTTCCTTATTTATGTAAATGATATGCCCTCTAGTATTACAGGTAATTCTAAAATATTTCATTTTGCTGATGACACTAGCTTGGTGATAAAGGGTGATGTGTGCAACATTGGCTCTGTTTCAAATAGTGCAATTCATGACTTACAGAAAATAAACTAACGCTTAATCACAGTAAGACTCAGTTTTTACGCTTTCTAACACAAAATTCGAAAAAAACTAGACGTTTTAATTTCACAAAATGGGCATACGATAAGTGAAACTGAACAGTTCAAATAGATCGCATACTGTCGTGGAAAGCCCACTTTCAGGATCTTGTTCAAAATCGTAATGCTGTCATTTTTACTTTTCGAACGGTATCTAAGGTAAGGGACCGTTTGACACGAAAATTAGTCTACTTTGCTTATTTTCATTCACTTATGTCGTAGGGTATTATATTTTGGGGTAACTCTCCCCATTCTCCAAGGATATTTTTGGCTCATAAATGGGTAGTTTGGCCAATAAGTGGTTTAAGTTCGCAAACCTCTTGTTGAATGTCGACCCCTGTTCACTAGTCTGGGTATTTTGACGTTAGCCTCTCAATATTTATATTCTTTTACTGTCGTTTCTTATTAACAATAACAGCTTATTTCCAAGAATTAGCAGCTTTCACTCAGTTGATACTAGGCAGAAATCCAATCTCCATTTGGATCGCACTTCCTTAACTCTTTTCCAGAATGGAGTGCAGTATACTGCTGCATCCATTTTCAATAAGCTATCACAAAATTTCAAAACTCGTAGCAGTAATCCACGCGTTTTCACATCGAAACTAAAGAGTTTGCTCATGGGTCACTCCTATTCTGTTGAGGAGTTCCTTTAAAACTTAAGCTGATTCCTGCGTTATATTGTTGATTCTGCTTACATAAGCTTATGGTCTAACTTTTTTTTGGATTCATAAACATTTAATTTTTTTCTGTTATTACTTTTGTGTTGTAATTTCATGTACTGACAGGTTCCATGACCTGGGGGATTTGCTCCTCAATTTGGTCCTACAAAACTTGACGTGTAAATAAATAAATAAACTTCGCTAGAGTCAAGTCGCTAGAGTCATGTACCTCTTGTCAACCCATGTTCACGAGTCTGGGTATTTAGACATTGGCCTCTCAATATATATATTCCTTGGTGTCATTTCTTGTTTACATTAGCTTATTCACAGAGAAAGCAGCTTTCATCCAGTTAACACTCGGCATAAATCAAACCTGCATTTGGAACGGACTTCCTTAAGTCTTGTGTACAAAGGTGTGCAATATACTGCTGCATTCATTTTCAATAAGCTATCACTCGAATTCAAACGTTTTAGCAGTAATCCACGCGCTTTCAAATCGAAACTGATGTTTCCTCATCAGTCACTCCTCCTATTCTGTCGAAGAGTTCCTTGAAAAATTACGCTTACTCTTGTTGCATTGTTGAGTGTATGTACTTCAACTTGTGGACTGGCTTTTTTCGTGTTCAAAAACATTTTATATTTATCTGTTATTACTTTTATATTGTAATTTCACTTACCGACACGTTCCACGACCTTGGAGATTTGCTCCTCAATTTGGTCCTACGGAACTTGACGTGTAAATAAATAAATAAATAAATAACAAATATCTCTAGAGTCATGTCGCTAGAGTCACGTCGCTTTGTTGATGCATCCATTTTAAGCAGGTGGAATGATTCAGATAATTTAACTCGTGAATTGATGTCGGATATAAACTTGTTCCAGAATTTCAATAGAATGTCGAAAAATTGTTTCAAATATCTTGTCCTAGTTAAGTTCTAAAACCATTGTGAATATGAAGGATTGTATAGCAGGAACAACATGACTTGTGATCATACCGGTGACTTGTACAGAAGTTTGATGTACCTCTCTAAAGTGCAGTGTTATTCAGTAGTCCCCATGATTCTAGAAGTGTGTGCTGCACTGTTTCATTGTAACGAATGACAGATAACATTAAATGAGGTCTGAAATAAAATTACAGTTTTATATATTTATTTTTCGCCAGCACAGTCACTGTTTACGTTGTCAGTTAATTCTTGAGGTATATATGAAGAGAGTATGTAACTTTGGGCATCAAATGTAAATCACTTGGTAAATAAATACCTGCACTTCCATTCATCATATGCAACTTTTTTGTCTCACATTTGCCTAGGTTCGAAGACCTGGGAGTTTCTTCTGTGTTTCAGCAAGCGCGATTCCAAACCCACCGACTACAGCTTCTCAACTATCATTTCGACACTGCAACCTTTGTAGACATTACTTTAGAACTTAGAACTACTTAAACCTAACTAAGGACATCACACATATCCATGCCCGAGGCAGGATTCGAACCTGCGACCGTAGCGGTCGCTCGGTTCCAGATTGTAGCGCCTAGAACCGCTCGGCCATCCCGGCCGGCGTTCGACTGCAGTTCTGTTGGTGAAAGAAGTTAGAAACAGTGGTGAGGACAGAGAAGCATTTACCGACAATAACAAACAGAGAGGGAGAGAGAGAGAGAGAGAGAGAGAGAGAGAGAGAGATATTGCTCTGCAATACAAAATATTCTCCGCCCTTGGTGGACAACACGGCAACCCCTCAGCAATACATCAGCAGCTACCTGCAACAGCCTGAAACGTCGGTAATATTGCCTATTTCTACCCCAAAATTGCCATTTATTGCAGTTACATTGCAGCAGTGATGGCCAATGTTATTGAGGCTAAATATTTCGGCAAAATATGGCCCATCTAAACGTACCTTTTACAATTGTCTCGATTGGTATGTGCCATGCCCTCTCTCTACTGGCAATCAGCCTCTATCCAGTGTCATTTGTGTGGCCTAACTCAGTGGAGCCACAGGGGCCACACCAGCAGATGACAGACTGCATATGCTCACGGGGCCGGCAGGCAGTATGGTGAATCACCAGCTGTCACAGAACAAGTGGAAATGTTTGCGTCCACGAGTCAGGTGACCACAACTAGATCCTCTGGGCCAGGCACTGACAATGTCAGTGCCCATCAGTCAGAGCTCTTGTTAAGCAAACCTATGGAACCTCGGATGTTGTGCCACCATCGGTCACTATTGAACGTGGAGCCGCAAGTGACTATCTCAGGTGTCGCCAGGAAGTTGTCTTTATATTCGAGACTGCTGATGACTTTGGTATTGGCTGTTAACGTTATCTTATGTCGCTTCTGTGTTGCTCTGGAGTGATCTCAGACTTTAACGCTATCCATTATTGGTGCCAACCACCCATTTGCAAACTTGAGTGAATTCAGCAATTACCACCAACTACTACAAAGAGTTCTTGTGATTAAGTAACTCCAGGAAGGAGATTTTGGTTTGTGTACTTATTAATAAACTTGCTGTGCATTATTTATCTAGGCTGTGCTCTCAGTGCACATCATCCGGCACATGGTATATCATATCCAATGACAACACTGTTCAGTAGATAATAGTGCAGTTGACTAACAACCTGACAATATCAGCTACTGCTGGGAACAACTGACTGAAAAGAATCAATTCAATCAATTGTTGGAAAACAGTCAGCTTATTTGGTTGTAGTTCTATGATAAGTTGGATTATCCATTCATTCTTTTGAGTGAAACCAGATTCTGGGAGCAACCAAATGAAAACAGTTGATTCAGCTGGTTGTTCTTTCAGATATCTGTTGGACTATTCCTCCATTCTTTGGAGGGACACAAATCTGTACTGATCTTCAACCCCTGCACATTCAGTTCTGAGCAGAAATGTTAGATCATTATGGTACTTAAGTCATTATTGTTGACTGCACTCTGTTACCAACTGTTGTCACTGTTATTGTTGTTCCAATTTGACTTTCACTGAATTTCAATAACCATCTTTTAGTTTAGTTTTTCGTCCATGTTTATGAATAGGCATTTACTTAATAGTGAACCGAGAGTCTGGATCAAAATGCTAAAATGCTTAGTGATCTGGAAATGGAAAAAATTATATGACTGGGTAAAAATTGATCCTTAAGATAAATTCAGTGTGATACAGAGCACCTGCCAGGATGATTTGCATTCTGGAAATATGTTAATGAAAGCAATTCAAGGAAAATTAATAAATGATCACTAATATTTTTCACAAAAAATGAAAAAATCTGAAAATAGTACATACTTAACAAAGCAATTATCAGTGATGGGAGGAAACCAGTGAGAAGAGGCAGAACTTCCATAAATTTACATAAAAAGTAATTATTTATTTAAACATAAATTTGCAATGGGACACCTGTTATTAATGTTCTATAACAACCACAATTTCTTATTTAGTGTTATAAGCACAAAAATTTTGTTTCCAAGTAAAAGAAGACATAAATTTTAGAAATAAATAATTTTTAGTAATGTATCTGGTAAATTGTTGATGTACATCGACAATACTAGAAGTTCTTTTAAGATTCCTTAGAGTACGACAGATGTTATTTTCATTTCTGTAGTACATTCAGAGTCTATACATTCTGTTAGTCACATATTCATTGTACCAATTGTGTATCTGCAAAGATACCCACAAGGTGGACATACATATAGGCACCTGTGTTATAGAGAAGCAGCTGAAGGAATTGAAAACAAATAAGTCGGCAGATCCAGATGAAACCCTAATTTGATTTTACAGAGAGTATTCTGTGGCATTGTTCCTTTACTTAGTTTGCATTCATCACAAATCTCTCATCCAGCGTGAAGTCCCAAGTGACTGTGAAAAAGTGTTGGTGGCTCCAGTATATAAGAAAGATGAAAGAACAGACCCTCATAATTACAGACCATTATCCTTAACAATGATTTACTGCAGAATTCTTAAAGACATCCTGAGTTCTAATACAATAAATTTCATCAATACAGAAAATACTTCTGTCCACAAAGCAGTATAGATTTACAGAGCATTGCTATGCAAAACTCAGTTTGCCCTTTTCTCACATGTTATCTTACAAATCATGGATGGAGAGCAACAGGCAGATTCCATATTCCTAGATTTCCGAAAATAGTTTGTGTTGCATCATTTCATACTGTTGAAAAAGGTCTGAGCATATAGATTATGTTCCCAGATATGTGAGTACCTCAAAGACTTTTTAAATTATAGACCCCAGTATGTGCTCCTTGATGGAGAGTGTTCATCTGAAACAATGGTATCATCAGCAGCACTTCAGGGAAATTGATAGGATCACCATTGTTTGCTACATGTATGAACGATCTCACAGAAAGGGTGGACAGCAATTTATGGTGGTTTGCTGATGATGTAATGGTTTACAGGAAGGTGTTGTCATTGAGTGGCTGTAGGAGGATACAAGATGACTTATACAGTACTTCTAGTTGGTGTGATAAATGCCAGCTAACTCTCAATGCAGAAAATGTAAGTTAATGTGAATGAGTAGGAGAAATAATCCCATAATTTTCGAATTCAGCATTAATGATGTGCTGATGGACACAGTCGTATACTTAAATATCTAGATATAATTTTGCAAAGTGATATGAGACGGAATGAGCATGTCAGTATTGTGGTAGGGAAGGTGAATAGTCAGTTTCAGCTTATTGGCAGAATTTTAAGAAAGTATGGTTTATCAGCAAAGGAGGCTGCATATGGGATATTAGTACAATCCATTCTTCAGTACTGCTCAAGTATTTGGGATTCTCACTAGGTTGGACATAAGGAGGACATTATAGCAATTCAGAGGAAAGCTGCTAGATTTGTTATTGTTGGGTTCAAACAACATGCGAGTATTACAGAGAGGCTTTGTGAACTCAAATGGGGATATCTGGAGAGAAGATGACACTCCTTTTGGGAAGCACTATTATGCAAATTTAGAGAACTGACATTTGAGGCCAACTGCAGACCATTTCTCCTATTGCCAGTGTAAAGTCTGCATAAGGACCACAAAGATAATATGAGAGAAATTAGTGCTCATATGGAGGCACACAAACCAGAGGAACAGGAAAGGAAATGGCCAACAGTGGTAAAGGGTACCATCCCCCATCCACCATGTGGTGGCCTTGAAGAGTATGTATGTAGATGTAGATATAGATACGTTCTACAGTCATACCTTGGTCAGTAGTTGTCAATGTGGTATGAATACATTACACTTTAGCACAGTTTGAATGATGTTTTGCCTTGCTCTGCAGGTGTCAGGAACCCTGCACAAAAGGCAAGCATGGGGAGGACTGTGAGTTGGACTGCCACCGCCTGAATGGTGGGATCTGCAGCCACATGTCTCACCAGTGCTACTGTACCTCCAAATGGACCGTACATACATAAAAATAACCAGAGCACTAGCTCAAATAAATGAGGAATCTGTAGGGTTGAAGTGAATGGAATGTGCAATGACTTGAAGCAAAGTCAGGCAAAATGTTTCAGAAATGACTGTGTACTTTGTAATGTTCATTTCCTCTGATCTCCAAATGATTCCATGCAGCTAAACTGTTTAACAGAAAACATCCATTATGGATAATTCTATGTGAACCTTTAGCATAGATAACAGCAATCTCAGCATTTGACATATCTATGTGGGAAGTAAGTACCAGTAACATTTATGTTGTACTTAGCTTTTTCTCATCTCTTAGAAGTTTGTTTGTATAAGTTGGTAGGCTTCAATGTCATAGATCCCACACTTTTTACTGAATAGATTCAACCACCATTTTGTGCTGACTCTCTTGTCATTTATTTTCTTCTGAAAATACATTGTAAGAAAAACCACAACACCAAAAAATAATAAGTGTAGAGTAATGAAATTTTGGGAATACATTTGTCTAGGGAAAATATTTAAGTGAGGAAGGTTGTAAGATCACAGGTTATTGTAAGCACAAGATAAACCATTGCAAATCTGAAATGCTGTACATTAATAACCAGTTTAACAGCCAGAATTTTGAATGCAAGCATCCAAATGTGTTTTACAGGTGCTGGATGTCAATTTGTGGGACGGAGTTCCATGTCTGTTGCACTTGGTCAATCAACACAAGGATGGTTAATGCTGTCTGTGGATGATACAGGATCTGTCATCTGATGATTCCCATATGCGCTTGATTGGAGACAGATCTGGTAATTGAGCAGACCAAGCCAACATGTTGACACTCTGTAAAGAATGTTGGGTTACAACAGTGGTGTACGGGTGAGTGTTCCTGTTGGAACACACCCCTGAAATACTGTCCATGAGTGGTAGCACAACAGTTTGAATCACCAGATTTACATACAATTTGGTAGTCAGTATGTGTGGGATAACCATGAGAGTGTTCCTGCTGTTATATGAAATCACACCCCAGTCCTTAACACCAGGTGTAGGTCCAGTGTGTCTTGCATACAGGTATGTTGATTGCAGGCCATCAGCTGACCTCTCTCCAGCCTACACATGGCCATCACTGGCATTAAGACAGTATGAGCTTTCATCAGAAAAACTCAACAGACCTCTACCCTGCCATCTACCAAGCTCTTACTAGATACCATTGTAGTCACAATGTTGGTGTTTTAGTGTTGGTGGAATGCATGCCACAGGGCATTTGGCTCAGAGCTGTCCTTCAAGTAACTGATGACTGTGGTGCCAACTGCTGCTCAGATCGCTGCTGCAGAAACAGTAGGATGTGCCAGAACTACCTGCAGAACACAATGGTCTTCCCTCTTGGTAGTGCCATGTGGCCATCCGGAACCCTGTCTTCTTGTGACTGTACATTCTCGTGACCACCACTGCCAGCAACCGTGTGCAGTGGCTATATTCCTGCAAGGTCTTTCTGCAGTATCATGGAATGAAAATCCAGCTCCTCATATCCCTGTTACATGACCCCATTCAAACTTGGTGAAGTTTTGATAATGGCTGACATAAACTCATATTGCAGTCTCAGAGTACTAATGATCATGACTGTTAACAGCATGTATTTAAAGCAAACCTAATTTGCATCCTCATAGTGGTGATATTAGTGCCACTCTTAGTGACTGGCATGAAATTTGGAGGGACATCTTTCAGATGTTGAAACATGCCTACCAACTTTTGTTTACATCACATAACTCCTTCTTGGTGTTGTGATTGTTTTTTCTGTCTCTGTATTGCTAAAAATGACAACACGGGATACAGAACTGAGAGACGTGATACAATGTTTACATGATGCAGATGAAAGACTGATACTTGGACACATCTTGCCACACTTTGCTAGTATTTATAAGTTATCTACATCTACACCTACACCTACATCTACATCTCTACTCTGCAAACTACCATAAGGTGCATGGCAGAGGGTGCATCCCATTGTAGCAGTTAATAGGGTTTCTTCCCATTCGCCGGCCGAAGTGGCCGTGTGGTTAAAGGCACTGCAGTCTGGAACCGCAAGACCGCTACGGTCGCAGGTTCGAATCCTGCCTCGGGCATGGATGTTTGTGATGTCCTTAGGTTAGTTAGGTTTAACTAGTTCTAAGTTCTAGGGGACTAATGACCTCAGCAGTTGAGTCCCATAGTGCTCAGAGCCATTTGAACCATTTTTTCTTCCCATTCCATTTACATATGGAGTGTGGGCAGAGTTGTTGTTTCAGTTCTTCTGTGTATGCAGTAATTATTCTAATCTTATCCTGACAATCGCTAAGAGAGCAATATGTACAGAGTTATAGCATATTCTTGCAGTCATCATTTGAAGTTGGTTATTGAAACTTTGTTAAAAGACTTCAAGCTGGCCAGAGTGGCCGTGCAGTTCTGGGCGCTACAGTCTGGAGCCGAGCGACCGCAACGGTCGCAGGTTCGAATCCTGCCTCGGGCATGGATGTGTGTGATGTCCTTAGGTTAGTTAGGTTTAATTAGTTCTAAGTTGTAGGCGACTGATGACCTTAGAAGTTAAGTCGCATAGTGCTCAGAGCCATTTGAACCATTTTTGAAAAGACTTCAAGAGTTTTCCAGCTCAGTTCCTTCAGTATTTCTGTGGCACTTCCCCACAGATTAAATAAACCTGTGACAATTTGTGCTGCCATTCTCTGTATATGCTCAAAATCTGCTATTAGTCCTATCTGGTACGGGTCCCACACTTAAGCAAAATTCTGGAACCAGCTGCTCTAGTGATTCTAAGCAATTTCCTTTATAGACAGATTACACTTCTCCAGTATTCTACCAATAAACCAAAATCTACCACCTGCTTTACCCCTGATTGAAAATATATTTTCACTCCATTTCATACCGAGCAAGGTGGCGCAGTGGTTAGCCCACTGGACTCGCATTTGGGAGCACGACGGTTCAATCTCGCGTCCGGCAATCCTGATTTAGGTTTTCCGTGATTTCCCTAAATCAGTCCACGCAATTGCCGGGATGGTTCCTTTGAAAGGGCACGGCCAGCTTCCTTCCCCATCCTTCCCTAATCTGATGAGACTGATGACCTCGCTGTCTGGTCTCCTCCCTCAAAAACCAACCAACTCCATTTCATATCCCTACAAATTGTTACACCCAGCTACTTCTATGAGTTGGCTGATTCCAACAGTTACTCATCATTACAATAATAGGATACTACATTTTTTTTTGTTTTGTGAAGTACACAATTTTACATTTCCAAACATTTAGAGCAAGTTACCATCCTCTGCACCACATTAAAATCTTATCATGATCTGACTGTATATTTATACAGCTTCTCTAAGATGGTACTTCAATATAGATAACTGCATCATCTGCAAAAAGCCTGATTTTACTATTAATATTGTCTGCAATGTCATTAATATACAATCTGAACAGCAAGGGGCCCAACCCCCTTCCCTGGGGCTCACCCAAAGTTACTTCTATGTCTGATGATGACTCTCCATCCAAGATAACATTCCTGCTGCCAAAAAGTTCTCAGTCCAGTCACAAATTTCGCTTGAAACCCCATATGATCGTACTTTTAACAATAAGTGTGGGTGTGGTACTCAGTGAAATACTCTTTGCAAATCAAGAAATACTGCCTCTGCCTGACTCCCTTGATCCAAAGCTTTCAGTGTGTCATGTGAGAAAAGTTCTTACAATTATTCGTGTAAGTCTTGGTCGATTTAATGAGGGCTGGGACATGCCTAAGCCTTGCGACACCACACACCCCCACTGTAGACCAGACTTATGTGAATTATTCTTGTTTTGTACATTTTATTTGATAAAACATTCACATAAACCTTAAAGTTGCTTTCTATTTTAATCCTCCCTATTTAATTAATATTTCATCACTATTCTTAGTATTCTTAATATAAATTCACTTCATTCTTTTTACTTTAATATTTCATTTATATCCATCGATATACCTTATTTCATTATATCAATAGCAATGACAAATTATAGTGAATAGATGACAAAGTTTCCTGAAGGGATTCTCATTTATTCTTCAGTATTTACTGAATTTTTGGTATTTGCTTAGTACAAATTTTCACATACATATATATCTAAATAATTATTCCCATATTAACTATATAAGTTAATCACTCCTAGAAAGTAATATAAACCCAACCGTATCTTGTCAATACCAAAACAAAACAAGATAGAAAATTCACATTAAAAATTCACCAATAGTTACATTTATTTTTAGGTATCTTTATTTGTTAATAACCTTATGGTTATTCAAGATTGTCAAGATTATCTTCAAAAACAGAACTTTGAAGAATATTCCATTTTATATTTTGTGTTAATTTGTATCTGTCCTGTTTTACTCATTATATAATAAATACTCCTTTTTCTTATGACAACTTTGTTTTTCCTATTTGTATTATAATAAAATTATATTCTCATGTATTTTATAGATTCGTGTTGTTAGGTTAACAGAAAACTAATTTATACAAGTGGGTTTGTAAACAGTTGTACAACATTTCAGAGAGATCATAGTAACTCAAACATTTCTGTATAGCAGTTAGTTTTCCTCTAGTAAATCACACTAAACTTGGAACAGCATTGTCAGATCAATTTCAAACTATACAAATTCATTCAGATTGGCAAACACCAAGCATTTTCAACATATTAAATTATATCTATTTTTGATATCTTGAATGTAATAACCTTTTGAGGATAAGGTACATAAATCATATCTCACTAAAGAGCCTTCTCACCTTTAAGTTTTTATTCTTCATCTGATTTGAAGGTAGACTACAACATTGCATAATCCCCTATCCTACTTGCCACTGTAGTATACCAAAAAGGAATGGCCCTAACTCAGGGAACGTCTCCTAATAGTTGAGTAGAACCCCATAAACCCTAACATTTAAGGACCCCACCTTCATGGTCGTGTAAGTCCTCATAACCCCTAAGGACTAGGGAACCTCCCCTTTTTCTTTGGTCGAGTAGAACCCTATCCTTCTCACTTCCCCCACTTCCATCCTAATATCTAATACAATTTGGTATGTTTTGTCTACCTGTAAATCTTGAATATTTTTACACTTTTGCGTGAACTTAAACAATTTTTCTTCATATCAGTACTTGTCCTTATCTCAATTTGTGCTCAGTGGTTTGCTAATACGTTTACAAATCTGCGTGTTCCTGATCTCTATCACTTACTAATATTATTTGATGTAATAATGTCCTTGTTCTTTACTTCTCCCCCACTATTTCTCCCATAGAAAGCAGGACATTATTACGGCGAATGTCAAGCTCTCTATAGCTTGTAGTCCAAGGTCTCTAATGTGTCATCATGTTCTGTTTTTTAAATATATTATTATTAATCTCATAAATAATAAAAATATACTAATAAAAGAAATAAAACCCATCCCCTAGTCAGTACACAACTTACAAAAGTATAAAAACATTCTGTCACTATAGTTGTGGTATAAATTGTTTAATATGTTCTGCATTATACAAGCCTATATCTCTGTTGTTTTGTACATCTCGTAAATATACTGCTTTTGGATATGGCATCTGTGTTACTTCGTAAGGTCTTTCAAACTTGTTACAAAACTTCGCCTTGCACTTATCTATAGTGGAACTATGTGGATGTGTATGCACTAAAACCCTATCTTCTATTTGGTAGTTAGGTGTAGTTTTTCCCTCATTATGTTTTGTTAATCTCTTATTTGAATTGTCTAATAGTTGCTGTAATACCTGATCATTAGTATATAATTTCTGACTTAAATCATGTTGGGGCCAAGGAAAGTATTTTAATAAGGGTTCTCCAACAAGTGCTCCAGTTACTAATTCAATTGTAAGAACGGTTATTATTATTATGTTCTTTAAGTTTGTTTTTGGGTTTTCAGAAATACTGTGGGAAGAAAGTTTATTTATGTTGCAGATAACGTGGAAGACGTTGCCCAATGATCACCATGAAAGTTTGACGTAGCAGCAAGTGGGCAAGGAATAAAATGAATGCTGTAAACTACCACGAGCCATGGAAGAGCCTGGGCCATGAGGGTGTCGAGCTTCCTAGGTCATTGTTGGACAACGTCAAAGGAAGAGATATTCTGCTTTCTCTTTGTAAACAGATTGATTGAGTCTTGAATGGCTCATGTAAAATGTATAGGCGGGTGACACATTAGGTGGGACCCAATGCCTGTAATACTTCAACAGACATTAAAAAGCTGTTAAATGGCAAAACCAATATTTCATCATTTATATAGATAAAAAGTAGTAAAGATATAGGAAAGGAAGAGTTGCGGCATCAGAACAAAAAGTGATAGATCTCTCAGCAATGAAGAAGGACATAAACAGCAGGCGTTATGTGGTGAAAACAAATCAACTGATAAAACAGTAAGTCTGTAATTAAGCATAAAGCCACGTAACACTGCAATGTCTCCCCAGTGCATGTTCAACTATTCTTCTAAACTTTAGCCAGAGTCTGTTTACATGCTCCTGCCCTGTGCTGAAAGTTTCAAGTTCCTCACTGAGATGTGGCACTACTGATTTTTTTATCTAGTTTACTGAATATATATATCTTCCTGGTTGCCTTAGTTATCATTTGTACTTTGGTAATCATTGTTACCACAACAGCATCATGGTCACTGATACCAGTTTCAATATAGACATCTTCAAAGACATCAAGTCTATCACTTGCCATTAAATCCAATATATTTCCATCATTAGTGGGGCCCTTAACTACCTGTTCCATGTAGTTTTCAGAGAAGGCATTTAGAAAAGTTTTGCAGAATGTCTTATCATGCCCATCACTAACAAATCTGTAATTTTCCCAATTAATTATTGGATGATTCAAGCCTCCACTGAAGATTACAGCATGATTGTGGAACTAAAGCACAAGAGAACTGAGTTTTCCTCTAAAGTTTTGGCTGCACCAGGAGATGAGTCTGATGAGCAACAGATGGATCCAGTTATCTTTTTATGCCCACCCCTGATACTGAGTCTTGCCCACACAATCTCATATTTCTACCTTGGTGGATTTCAGTTTCTTGTCTACTGTGACAAATTCCCCAACTCCATTTCCCATGTGCCACAGCCTCTGATATGTAATGCATCCCTTACCTATTTAGGTGAACCCTACAGTTCTCTAACCTATGTTGCAAGTGCAGGAAGTTGCAGCCTAGCTTTTCACAGAACCTTCAAAGTCTCTGGTTCAGACCTTCCACCGAACTCAATGGCCATGAAAGGTTCTGGAGACATTGGTACAAATTGTGAGCTTCATTGAATCTCCACATGCAATGCTTATCTTCTCAACCTTCTTCGCCAGCCCCTGGAATGGCCCAAGAATGACTTTGGAGCCCAGATGACAGGCATCATTTATTCCAACATGTACCACAATCTGTAGCTGGTTTCACCCCGTTCCCTCAATGGATGCCAGAGAAGCCCCTCCAGTATACTGGATGAGTCCCCCAGGCTTATATACACACTGAGTGCTCCTGGTGTCCTTTCCAGCCCCTTGCTGCCATTTCCCTAAGGGGTACCATTATCTGCCATAAATCTGAACTGCTGGTGATTAATAAATCCTTACACTTTTGGTTTGCCTCCTCCTGACACAAGATGAACTAAGTTTCCCCAAAGCAGGTGAAGTGAGTCCCACTGGCTCACTTTCAGTTTCACTTCCAGACAGCATCTCAGACTTATTGGTTAGGGGGATCGGTACAACACCCTAAGCCCTCCCTGGTCCCCATCCACCCTGTACAGAAAGCCTAGATCTATTATTGACACACAATTCACAGTCAAGTGGATGGGTGATGACAGATCCTGTACTTTCTGCAGTGGAGATAGGATCCACAGGAGAGGACAATACTTGAGGTACTTCTGGTATAGGTATCACAGGTACATGACTCTCGAGAGTTCTTACAACACACTGGTTCTCAGCAGCTCCTGATTGTTTGACAGTAGTCAGGGTGATTTCCAGCTGCTTAAGAATTAATTACAATGATTGTATAGTGAAAATATTAGTTTTGACAAACTTACACATCTTTATGAACAGATAATTCAGGACAATAAAACTATAATAATGAATGCTGGAAGAAATTTCATTTTAAAGCTAGAAATTTCTGGACTAAGGAATTTTGCATGTCAGTGACTTTTAAACTAATTTGTTTTTAAAGAGACTCAAACTTTTCTCTAAAAGAAAATACTAGCATTTAAATAAGATATGTAACAGTTATTTAAGAGGAAACTTTTATCTTATTAGAAATGTTATGCAATATGACTTGCTTACATTACAACTTTTGGAGAATTTTGTTTTAATAGTATATTCTTGATGAGAGTAGTTGCATTATTTTCACAAGGTAACACAATCAAATTTTTTAATTATAAATCCTATTCCAAATCATTTTAAATAAAAGTTCCAATTATGTAAGAAAAGATTATTGCTACTTACTGTAAAGATGACTCAGTAAGCTGCAGACAGGCACAATTAAGAGAGATTTATTTACAGCTCTTGGCTACAGCCTTCATCAGTGCAAGAGAAACACACACCACTGACACACACAAGAAAGCACACCTCATGCACATATGACCGCCACCTCCAGCATCTGACCCAATATGCTGGAGGTGGCAGTCATTTGTGCATGGGGGTATATGAACAGTGTGAGTTTATTCTCTGCTGGTGAAGGCTGTGGCTGAATGTTTGTATGTAAGTGTTTTTAATTGTGTTTGTCAGCAGCTTAATGTATCATTTTTACATTAAGCTGCAATCTATTTTTTTCCTACATTGTTGACATTCCTTACCTGGAGTTTCAGTTCCAATAAAAGTTTCATAATTTCAAGAACTTACAGTTCATGCAGTATAAGTTCAGTGCACTGACAAATAGAAAATTAGAATATTTAAACAAATATTCACTTCCAAGGATCTCTCTCCATTTATTTTTCTCTCTTTCAAAAATGAAACAATACTGAGTTTTTGAAACTTTTGTGGAACATAATACACTTACAGAATGCGCGTGAGAGTGGCATTGCGAGATTGCAAGATATGTGCTCATCACAGTGACAGTGCTGTAGGGTCCAGTGTGTGCCAATCACTGTCCTGCCAGGCTGTGGGGCCACAAATGCAGTGAGAGGTGTGACTGCTTCAACAGAGCCTCGTGCCACAACGTCACTGGTGTCTGCAAGTGTGTGCCTGGCTTCTGGGGAGACAGGGTGAGTCCCACATTCACAAGTGCTGAAACGCCTGATTGTTGTGAATGGTTCTCTTTATCGGGCAGGCATAATCTATGCTAATAATAAATCTGTAAAACTATCATGTCTATCTCCTTGTTTTTGAACACACTTGTCTCCAAAATTATGAGACCATTTTTCATGGAGTTTTCACAGGTAACTTGAGCATGGTTTTGAGTACCATATAGGCCATAATTCATAAAAACTGAATTTCAGAAAAAAAACTGATCACCTGATCACATGCGAGTAGGATTCTTTATAAACTTAGTTATGTTTACAGATAGTTCATTCGTTCTGGAAATCAGGGATCTTGACCAATTTTGCATGTTATCAAGATTGATACTGGCAAGGTATCAGTCCCAAAAATTTCAAGATTTTTGAGAATGTTTTAATTTCAATGGTATAAATGTGAGAAAAAAGTCATGCATCATCCAGGTGACCATTATTATAATAATCAGCAGTCCTCCCTTCAGGCTGCTATGATAAAAGTCAAACATCAGGCAAAGTATGATTTTATTGCTCACATGACTCATTTCAAATTTTGTCCATCATCAAATATCCAAGAGTGATTACTGAACATAGACAGTCTAATCCATTAATGTTTGTTTCACATAAAACTTGAAGCACAATGCTGTTGTGTAGTAATTGCCCTAGAATATCTGATGGTGGATAAATTCCAAAATACATGATATGAGCAATAAAGTCATTCCCTGCTTTACCACTGTGACCCTGTCAGCAGAATGCACAAGTACTGACTGTTTTAATTTCTTGTTTGACATTGGATAACAAATGACAAAAGAAATATGTTTTGTAGGATATAATTACAAATTAACAGTTATCAGGTGTTTCCCTTTCACTGTGCTGAAACATTGCTTCTGGCCAAATTTCATGGTTCTAGGCCAATGGGAACAACATTATAGGTTTTGAAACTTCCTGGCAGATTAAAACTGTGTGCCCGACCGAGACTCGAACTCGGGACCTTTGCCTTTCGCGGGCAAGTGCTCTACCATCTGATCCACCGAAGCACGACTCACGCCCGGTACTCACCTTCTTCCAAACTTTACAGAAGCTCTCCTGCGGCTAAGCCATGTCTCCGCAGTATCCTTTCTTTCAGGAGTGCTAGTTCTGCAAGGTTCGCAGGAGAGCTTCTGTAAAGTTTGGAAGGTAGGAGACGAGATACTGGCGGAAGTAAAGCTGTGAGTACCGGGCGTGAGTCGTGCTTCGGTAGCTCAGATGGTAGAGCACTTGCCCGCGAAAGGCAAAGGTCCCGAGTTCGAGTCTCGGTTGGGCACACAGTTTTAATCTGCCAGGAAGTTTCATATCAGTGCACACTCCTCTGCAGAGTGAAAATCTCATTCTGGATTATAGGTTTTGATTAGTGAGTTCATGAATATTAAAATATATGATATAAATGATGTTTGTGTTGACTTAGAATCTTCAATTTTTTACACCACCAAGGGACCATTGAGCTCAGTATGTGAAATAAATTTCAGCTTGCTATGTCTATCTTTTCCTTAGAAAAAATTGTTTTTAATAGTTGTTCAGACTGACGTTCAACAAAGCAATCCTATAATGCTTCCGTTTTTACCAACTGAAGCATGTAACCCTAAAAAGATGTCATGATTTAAAGTTTTAGTAAAACTTCCCCTGTCTGTCTATTTACAGACACTAATCTCCATAACTAAACAATGGAAACTCTAGGCTGCAATATCAACAATATATTAGGGCTTTGATTATCCATCATCATGCCCTGAAACGAATGACATCCTAGCCAAGGTCCTTCCCACCCCTTCTAAAGTGGTATTCCATAGCCTATTCAACCTCCACAACATCCTGTTCTGACCCTCAATCCCAACCACCTGCCACAGGTATCATATCCGTGTGAATGATCCAGGTGCAAGACTTACCCCACCCGACCACCTTTCTTTTCCAGTCCTGTCACAGATTTATCCTACCCCACCAGAGGCCAGTCCACCTGAGGAAGCAGCCAAGTCATATACCAAGTCTTCTGCTATCTTTGTACAGTTTTTATGTTGGTATGACTAATAGCCAGCTGTCCACCAGGTTGAACGGCCACTCCAAACTGTGACCAAGAGCAAAGTGGGCCACCTTATGATACAACATGCAGATGAACATAACATGCTTGATTTCAGTAGCTGCTTCACAGCTGGCTGCTTCCTCCCATCACCAACATTTTCTGCACAGGTGGGAGTTATTCTTACAACACATTATCCTCTTTCAAAATCATCCCTGCCTTGGCCTACAGTAACATACTATCCCCACACTCTCCACCCAACAGTTTCCATCCCCTCAGTCCTATACCTCCTCTCCATTCTCATCTCCTACCCTCTGTTTGCCACCCTCTGCTGATGCACACACTCAACTTTCCCCACTCCTCTCAATTTTTGCTCCATTTTCCCTGCCTCCCTGCCCCACAATTTCTGGCACAGTGCCTGTTGCAGTCTAGTCCCTGCACAATCTGCCAGACAGCACTCTTCTCTGTCCCCACCCATACCCTGCTAAACTTTCCCCTTCCCTGCCCCCTCCAGATTGCTGCTTCCATTCGACTTAACAGTCACATTCTGATTCCACCTGCTGGAGATGGCACTCGTCTGTATGTGAGATGTGCTTGCTTGTGTGAATGAATGTGTATTTCCTTTA
Source organism: Schistocerca nitens (assembly GCF_023898315.1). Classification (NCBI taxonomy): domain Eukaryota; kingdom Metazoa; phylum Arthropoda; class Insecta; order Orthoptera; family Acrididae; genus Schistocerca; species Schistocerca nitens. The sequence continues at coordinate 115,785,845 of NC_064620.1, read as the reverse complement.
CTGAACAAGGCTTTTGTCATAAGCTACATATGTAACAGTCTTTTTGTTGTTAATATGAGCATAGCTTTGTCCACCATATAGGCTTCATTTCACCAAAATTGTATCACACTCACACACACAAACAATATCTATACATACTATAAAATGTATGTACATATGTATGTATCTGTTTCCCATTCCTTCCAAAACCACTGGACCAATTTCAATGAAACTTGGTTCACATATCATTTATTATCTGTAAAGAATTGCTGTGGGGGTAAGGACCACCGACCTATGAAAGGATTGGGGGTGGCATGACACAGGAATATACAGATTTAATTCATCCATTATTTGAAAATGAGAGCACTTGGTGAGTGGCAAAAAACTTTACACATAATTTCAAACGTTTATGAAACTTTTCATTGCTGATACCCACCAAAAATGGTGAAAGAAAAGAATTTTATTGCTAACTACATTTTCCATGTTCATTTTCACACCATGCATGTTGTTTTAATTCATTACTTCTTTACTATAGACTATATTAATGGAACATTTTTCAGGCAGTGTTCACATATACAACTGAACATACCTGCAAAATTACATCTTTGTACAACACATAGTTCATGAGGTGTGACATCTTAAACACTGAGACACATCAAAAACTGCAGCATCAAGCATGATGTTCAAATTCATGATTAGTAACACACTGAACCAGATTCTGATGAAATTGTGTGATGAGATAGCTTGAACCCTGAGGACAAACAGTAAGAGATGCTTATTGATTTGAAGAATATTATGCAAATAGGGGGAAAATATTTACTCTTACATTTTTGAACCTCATTATAATTGTGAAAATGCTTATATCTGTTTACATGTGCCATGTAATAAGATTCAATGTAGTGAATTCAATGCTTACGCAGTCAATGTATTTAATCCATAGTTCCACACTGCTTCAGGAGCACAATGCATATATGCACATTCCTGCCCACGTCCCTCTGTACACCTGCTTAGCAGTGATACTGCACATGCCAACACATCATGTATTGGCACAGCTTGGGATAGGGGAGAATAGGGTGCTTATCACAAGCTAGGAGTACTCCAAACAGACAGACGTGAGAGGGCAGCTGAAGTTATTGCATTTACAGCAGTTTTCTTACTACCATTCATCATAACAAAATTACTGAAATGCTAGTGCATTTGCAGGAACATTGAAATTTCTTGGTAGTTGACATCTGTCACATGCCGCTACAATGTGCCACGTTGGTTGCTGGCTACTGCTCATTTATAGATGACACACAAGCATGGCAGGTCACTTCATAAATGCTGTTAATGTGTAATGTGGGGCAATGTTGGAAGCAGCCACTGCAAGGTATGACAGAAACTCATGATGCTCTGATTTTATGCGATCAGTGACTGAAGTGGCTCATTTTGTAGCCCTGAATATAAACTCAAATCCTAACCTAACCACAACCTTGTGATGTGCAATAAATCCAAGACTATGGCAGTCGACAATGTGCAGCAGAATTAAGATCATGATCACTTTTTTCATGGTGATTAAAGCTAATCTCTACAAGCAAATGCAAGACAGAAAAATTTCAGTTTCAGCACTGAAAACAAATTGGTATCTGAAACTATCCACACAGTGGCTACATGAGCTACTGTGTTATCAACCAATGAGCAGTCCTGATTGTTACTTGGTTGCAGTTTGTAGGTGACACGGGCAGGTGCCAAATGAAAACAGAATGTTAGGAAGAAGATAAGAACAAATAAAAACACAATAATGAAAATTACATGGTAAATACTAGAAATAAAAAAAATACGTTTAAACTAACTAATTGAATAAAAATAATAATCAGTTTTTGATTAGATTTATAAATTTAAAACATGGCGCATTTGACGAGATTTTAATCTACATCATTCTATATGTCAAATTAGTATGCAAACCACTGTGCTATGACACTACACCATGTAAGGTCACTATATTTATGACTCTGGTGACCCAGTCATTATGATGAATTGTAACCTTATAAAATTCTGTTTTACACAATATCGTGTGAAGGTTTCTGTTTTTGGCAACTTTTTCTGTCTTGTTGTTCCACCAGTTCTTTGCCAGTCATTTTGCCTCTGTTTGTAATCAGTCTGAGCAATCTTTTTGCTAGAGGTCAAGATATGGTCACTTGTTTCCTCGTCTTCTTCATGGAGTCTGCACTTTGGGTCTTCTGCTGATTTCTCGATTCTGGCTCTGACAGCATTAGTTCTGATTGTCTATTCCCATGCAGCAAATGTCAGTCCTTAACTTTCATTCTCTAGGGTTCCACCGAATGACCAAGATCAGATTTTTCTTTACTTATTTTGTCCTCAGTCTTCTCCAGAAACTACCCAATCAGCACTTTATTGCACAGACTGTTAGTCCAGCATTGGAATAGTAGCTTTCTGGTTGCTGGGCTATGAGAAACTTTCTATTGTTGACTCCAGTCAGAGCTGATTCTTTGCTTCCTTGCACACAGTCTACCAATGTGTGCTTCTCTTCTTCCGCTACCTGTCCCACTTTCCCCCGAGTCTTCCATAGCCTGCTTTCCTGCAGAGGTGCAGCCTATTGACCTCACTGTGAGGGTCAAGTGCATGTTGAATTGACATGAGTGTTCCTGTTTTGTTGTGTCCCTATCCAGATTATCTGTTTTACTTGTGTCCAGTTCATAATGCCTGGAGTGTATCTGATTATACCAGTGGCTCACTGTTGTCATCAATGGCAAAGGATCACTGAAAATAGCATCCAAATTTGCTCTAATCTCACCACATACTTTCCAGTCCCAAAGAAATAGGGAAATCACTGTACAACATTGCATTTTTTCCATGTCTGTGCAAACCATGCAGCACAAATTACTGAAATGGCTGCCAAACTGAAACTAACTTAACAATCAATGTCATTTCTGTTTTAGCATTTTCTGACAGGAGGGAGCAAATGACACCAACACCAACATGAATCATCAAGGACATCTGTCTTCAACAGTTTGTGTGTAACATGATTGGTTTGAATTCTTCTACATGTACTATATGTCAGCGTGATGTGTGTCTGTCAATTTGACTTCATACTTAATTAATGGCCCTAATTCTTCAAGTTAACTCCTTTTGAGGTCCTGCTGCACAGTGCCACAGAACCGTACCACTAGACTTATTCACCTTGCTGCAATGTATGGGTGCAGGAACAGTCCTCCAGTCTGTCAAAGCTACTGAATGATGTAAATGGCTTAATGGTAACTATTCTGTATTTTACACCCAATGTTTTTCATACACAGCTTCAGTTACAATGATGGGTAAACAGGACCCTTTTACTTTATAGCTCTTCACAAACTATTACATATATGTCTTGTTTTGACATTAGCAATTAGACAAAGACAATTCTTATAACAGTTTTTCAGTTGTTTATCATCATTTACATTCTTGCACATGTCTTTTTGCTCCTTGACTTCCAAGGCATCACCAAGCTGTGACATTCAAAGAACAAGTGTTCCACAGCAGCAGGTGGAGAAGTTTATTCACTGTCATGCCTTGCTGACGTATGGAGCTGATTAACTACGTTTTCAGTTCTCACAAACATCTTTCATTGGCCTAAGGGGATAAAAGTGGAATATGTTATTCTTAAAAATACCGTGTTACACCACAACATATGTAGTTATCAGACTGTGTTCATCTTTACTGTTCTTATGAAAGTGAAGGTATGTTGGTTTAAAATCAAGTGAATATCAACTTAGCAATAGATAAAATCCAACTGGAATGGCTAAACCTTAAGAAATGGATATGCATTTTATCTACAACACATCAATGTCATTTATGTATAGAACTGCATATGTGTAAAATCAGTGTTTTAAGATCAACACTATGGAATCTTTACTGAAAGAACAAAACTATGTAACAGACATTTATGACCAGCAGATTCACAGCAGTCATAAATGAAATATAATTTGCCTAAAACTTAAACTTATGCTTCAAACAGTATGTGATACCACATGGTACCTGTAACCTCATCTGTATTAATGAACAGCTAATCTGGTTCATGGTGCAAGGTGGCAATTGCAAATTAACTATCTAACAGCTCCCAGGGGAAATCAAATTTGATTTTCATTATGTTGTATAGTGATTAATGAAATTTAAGAAATTAAAATTTCATAATATAAATCTTTGAACAATGACAGCACATGGCTTTAGGGAGGTGGAACTACTGGAGAGTTACTGAATATCAACAGAAATTTTAAAAACATTTATTTGATGTCAGTAGCCCAAGTAGGAATCCAGATTGCTAGACAGTTGTACTATGTTCTAAGGTATTACTCAGTTCTTAGCAGAAAGATTAATTCTCAGAATATTATCTATGCAAGTAAACTCTCCCTTTGATTTTATGTTGAACACTAGTTAATGAAAATTACAACTTAATAAACTAAAAACTTCATACATTGTTAACTGGCTTACTGTGCATTTACAAATCCCACTGAGCTTTGGACAACTATACTCTAAACATACTAGTCTTAAAATAAGGCAGAAAATATATAAAGTTTTTCTTGTCATTAACAAATGAATATACTTGTTTAAAAATCATATAAACTATACACTCAACATTTAACTTAAACTTGATCATTAAAAGCAATTTACTTCTTAAGCACTACTCCCCCCTTTGACCAGTCTGTTTCTCAAAACTGCAGGCACAATTACTCTTTCTCTCAGACTTTACATCAACAAGACAGCAAAATTGAACATAGTTTAGCAAATCACTAATTGTCCTACTTTCTTGATGGTCAGATTCTGCCTATATTGAACAGAACTGTAATATACTTTAATTAACACAATCACACAATAAAAATGTCACTTCAATGGTTATTAAATCTGCTGGTTCCCCAGCTTCATGTACCATCTGTCTTAGGATGTAGTCAAATGTCAACTGCATGATCCTCTGTCATCACAGAAGCCTTGCCAGTCCATGCATGGAGATAAATAGAATAGTCAAGCAGCAACTAATGGACACAGCTTCCATCACCATGCTGTACATCTTGCCACTGAGTCCATTGCACACTGCATGTGTCAGTGCCCAGGGGTAACGTACTGCTTGGCTTGGTGCAGCCTCTCTTGGTGACCTCAGTTACTTGCAGACAGCTAAGCCACCTTCATGCCCTGTCCACAACTTTGGTCTCCAAATCAGCTCCCTCTGCTCCCCCTCTACAGCACTCAGATATCGAATATATAGAAAAAATAATGTAATTGGGTAGATGAAATATCTAACCACCAAGCAGCAGCAGAACACACACATAAAAGAAGGTTATAATTAGGCAAGCTTTCAGAGCCAGTGAGAACATTTCAGACTGCCCTCATAACATGGAGTCTAGAAATATATCCATCATGCTGCCTGGGCTTTAACTAAGTGGCCAATGAGAAATCAGAACTGGAAAGCCAATCTAAAAGTGCTATATTTCACTCATGTGCTGGTTTATATTATTAATGCTGTTTTTTTTCCACATTGAACTTCATCTCAAACATGTCACACTTGGTAAGGTTTATTGTAATTGAATGTTGATTATTGGCATCTCAGTGGTAAAAGTTTTATGGAGATCCTAAGATACATAAAAATATTGTTAAATGTTGTTGTATTCAGTGTGGCCCTTCAGTTAGAAATGCTATGGGGGGAATGGTACAGGTGTTAAAACACCACCACCTGCTGTGATTTGGGGCCACTTACTCTGTGCTGGTGCCCTGCCAGAGATGCGCTCTGCTCATGGAACAGCATTGTGGATGACAATATGTGACTTCTTTCTTCTCTCTACAGAAATAAGAAATGGTGTTGATTTGTACCTTAGGAGGCAATCCGTCACATAGAATACATCATCTGTTGAGGCTATTGCAATACTACTTTGGTGTTCTGAAAGATGTTAATGTGGAAAACAGAAGTAAACCTGACATCTGGTGTTTGTTGATTTATTAACATTAGTAGTAGAATGGCCTCTCTTACAGCTCCACAAACAACTGCAAGGTGAAGAAAAACAATTAGTGTGGCAGACCAGAACTGAGTATCAGGTCTGATTGACTGCTGCAAACAGCATCAGAGCTATTTACAGAAATTATGAGTATGCAGAACACCATATATGATGGTGTATGCAATTGCACATACTAAACATGTAAATACAAGCGTCAGTCAAACCATGGTGATGCCACAGAGTGTGGACCAGCAACTTCAGCACTTACCTTGACAGCAACATGAAAGTGACTAGTATAATTAACCAGAGAGCCAGCTGACCACAGTGGTGGATCCCTTTTAGTGATTCCCTCCCTCCCTTTTAGTACTTTTCCCTCCTCCCTTTTAGAGCTTTTCCCCTCTCCCTTTTAGTGCTTCCCCCTCCCTTTTAGTGCTTCCTCCCCCCTTTTAGTGCTTCCTCCCCCCTTTAAGTGCTTTTTCCCACTGCTTTTTAGTGCCTTGTCCCCCCTCCCTTTTAGTGCCTTGCCCCCTCCCTTTTATTTTCTTGCTCCCCTCCCTTCTTTTAGGAACCAAACATGTTATCTTCAGGGCTTTCAGCCTGTGATTTTTTTCTGTGGGATACTTGAAACAACAAGTGTTAGTTCTTCAGTACCACACACAATCTAGGAGTTGAAACGTCAAATTCAGGAAGAAATTCAACAAATTCCTGTGGAGACATTCCAACAGGTAATGGGTGATGCCAGAAGAAGACTTGCTGAGTGCTTGCCAAGTGGTGGTGGGCATCTAAGAGACATTATTTTTGGAAAGTAAAGAATGTTTAGTTTTTTTGCAGTCTGAGAACTTTGAGCAAACAAAGTAAATTATTCATTCTCAATAACAGTTTTAAAATCACTTTATTTGCTGCCACACCCTGTACAGTGCAGTGTGTGGAGTTCTACAGATAAATGACCATGATTGGTGGTAGATTATACATCTTCATATTTTAAAATAACAGTTATTTGCTTCCAGTCATTTGAGCTAGGGTACTTTCCTTGCTATAAAGGTACAACAGTCACTGAAGGCTCAGTTGTATGGTGTTAATCATGTAGATAATTGTTTACTCATCTGTAATTTATTGTCACTATAAGATAACCCAGACTGATTTGTCTTAGTCCCACTTTTTGACACTTTTCTGCAATTCTCACACTGAACTGATGTTTTGCAGTGCCAGGAGACTTGCCCAGCAATTATGTTCAGTGTCAGCTGTTCCCAAAACTGTATCTGCAGCAAAGGCATGCAGTTCTCACCTGTTGATGGCTCCTGTGAGTGCCCAGATGGCTGGAAGGGTAATGACTGCTCCCAGTGGGCATGCCCTGATGGGTGATTTGGGCCAAGCTGCAGGAGTGTCTGCGAATGTGACCCCCACAACACCGACATGTAAGTCAGTCAGATTATATGTGTTACGGGTACATGGTGGGCACTGTGGCAGTCTATTTGCTAAAGAAGCTGTTGGCAAAACACTTTGGACTGTGCAGACATTCCATGATTAATAAGTATGTTGTGAAAAAAGTTAACACAGTTGTCCTGTTTCTCTCTTTCTTTCTCTCTTTCTCTTTCTCTCTCTCTCTCTACCTCTCTTCTGTTGTTTTTCTCCAGGCTTTATTTTTGAGTGAACCAGTGTACTGTGTGTTCTGACAAAAGTGTGCTAGTGTCCTATAGTGGTTTGCTCACACGAAGGTTGGTGGGGGGTGATGTGCAGAAGCAAGAAGCAGTGTACCACATGACTTTTGAGACAATAGTGTAATTCTGCCAAGTTCACCCATAGTACACACTTTGGGCGGCACACAGAACATTTAGTTTGGATTTTTGTGTTAAATTTGGTGTGCTCATAATGGGTAACATAAAGCAGACTCGCCGGTTGGAGTGGCCGTGCGGTTCTAGGCGCTACAGTCTGGAACCGAGCGACCGCTATGGTCACAGGTTCGAATCCTGCCTCGGGGATGGATGTGTGTGGAGTGTGATCTCCTTAAGTTAGTTAGGTTTAATTAGTTCTAAGTTATAGGCGACTGATGACCTCAGAAATTAAGTCGCATAGTGCTCAGAGCCATTTGAACCATAAAGCAGACTCAAGCAATATTACAAAATTAGTCCTGTATGTGGTTGAGCATCCACTGGAATCATATTATAGTACTAGTTGAATGGCTATACAGGGTGGTCCATTGATAGTGACCGGGCCAAATATCTCACAAAATAAGCATCAAACAAAAAACCTACAAAGAACGAAACTCATCTAGCTTGAAGGGGGAAACCGGATGGCACTATAGTTGGCCCGCTAGATGGCGCTGATACAGATCAAACGGATATCAACTGCATTTTTTAAAAATAGGAACCCCTATTTTTTATTACATATTCGTGTAGTACATAAAGAAATATGAATGTTTTAGTTGGACCACTTCTTGCACTTTGTGATAGATGGCGTTATAATAGTCATAAACATATAAGTACGTCGTATCATGTAACATTCCGCCAGTGCGGATGGTATTTGCTTCATGATACATTACTCATGTTAAAATGGACCATTTACCAATTGCAGAAAAGGCTGATATCGTGTTGATGTATGGCTATTGTGATAAAACGCCCAATGGGCATGTGCTATGTATGCTGCTCGGTATCCTAGATGACATCATCCAAGTGTCTGGATGATTTTCCGGATAGTTACATTATTTACGGGAACAGGAAGTGTTCAGCCACATGTGAAATGTCAACCATGACCTGCAACAAAGGATGATGTCCAAGTAGGTGTTTTAGCTGCTATTGTGGCTAATCCACACATCATTATCAGACAAATTGCGTGAGAATTGGGAATCTCAGAAACGTGTTGAGAATGCTACATCATCATCGATTGCACCCATACCATATTTCTAGGCACCAGGAATTGCATGGTGACAACTTTGAACATCATGTACAGTTCTGCCGCTGGGCACAAGAGAAATTATGGGATGATGACAGATTTTTTGTGCACGTTATATTTAGCAATGAAGTTTCATTCACCAACAGCGGTAACGTAAGCCAGCATAATATGCACTATTTGGCAACAGAAAATCCACAATGGCTGCGACAAGGAGAACATCTGCGACCTTGGTGGGTTAATGTATGGTGTAGCATTATGGGAGGAAGGATAATTGGCCCCCATTGTATCGATGGCACTCTAACTGGTGCAATGTATGCTGATTTCCTGCGTAATGTTCTACTGATGTTACTACAAGATGTTTCACTGCACGACAGAATGGCGATGTACTTCCAACATGATGGATGTCCATCACACAGCTCGTGTGTGATTGAAGCGGTATTGAATAGTATATTTCATGACAGGTGTATTGGTTGTCAAAGCACAATACCATGGCCCGCACGTTCACTGGATCTGACGTCCCCGGATTTCTTTCTGTGGGGAAAGTTGAAGGATATTTACTATCGTGATCCACTGACAACACCTGACAACATGCGTAAGTGCCTTGTCAATACATGTGCGAACATTACGGAAGGCAAGGAATGTCATTACACATATTGCAAAATGCATTGAGGTTGATGGACATCATTTTGAGCATTTATTACATTAACGTGGTATTTACAAGTAATCACGCTGTAACAGCATGTGTTCTCAAAATGATAAGTTCACAAAGGTACATGTATCACATTGGAATAACTGAAATAAAATGTTCAAACATACTTATGTTCTGTATTTTAATTTAAAAAACCTACCTGTTACCAACTGTTCATCTAAAATTGTGAGCCATATGCTTGTCTGTATTACAGCGCCATCTGTCACAAAGTGAAAAAATTGGTCCTACTAAAACATTCATATTTCTTTACTTACTACATGAATATGTAATAAAAAATGGGGATTCCTATTTAGAAAAACACAGTTGATATCCGTTTGACCTATGGGAGTGCCATCTAGTGGGTCAACCATAGCACCAGCTGGTTTCCCCCTTCAAGCTAGACAAGTTTTGTTCTTTGTAGTTTTTTCGTTTGATGATTATTTCATGAGATATTTTGCCCGGTCATGATCAATGGACCACCCTGTATATGACCACATGCAGCCTACATATATGGCATCGGCTTGTGTCCACTGCACATGACCAAGATGGCCACATGCAGCCATACATGGGTGTCTTATGGACAGATCCCAGTGAAATGGGATTGGTCATACATAGTTGGTGCAAGTGAGCACCTGCTGTTTCTAAAATCTGGGTGTGTTTTGCATTGAATTTCCAACTATGAACACAGAAAAGCATATAAGTCTTGTGGTGAGAACAACTCATTGTGGAATATGCAGTACAAAACATACCACCCTGCAGATTATGGTTGGTAGTTGCGGAGCACACGAGTGAGAGGGAGGATAAATGGAAACTCTAATCATAATGTAGCAAAATACATAAAAAAGTGTGATCATATTTACCCAATATGTGATGTACAGTATACATTCAATAACATTGTTTAAAAGTTTTTAGAAACTGTATTTAAAAACGAAATTGAGAAGAAACTAGAGGGACCACAGTACTGTCTTGCCTACATCAATCAGATCATTGACTGAAATACACTGATCCTGAAAAAAGCACATTGAATTCTCTGCTCATTTTGTACATCAAAAATATATTGCAAACTCTCCATCCAGTAAGACTGTTCAAAAAATTGTAGAAACTCTATTTAAATGCAAAACTGATAAGTAGATCTTCAACCAAACATTCACTCTATGTAACAAGTAGTCTGTAATGTAATCAAACCACTTTCATCTATGGACTTCCTCTGAGAAAAAGAATGTCATAAATTTATCTGAGATGGAATATTCTACACTGACACTGCTTCTCTCATTGACATAAGCATATCTTTTTGTCAACTGTATTAGCTGGAAGTGCACGTAACTGCTAGTTTTCCCCCTGCCTTGTCAAATATGATTTTGTCAAACCAGCACATACATTTGAGTATAATGTCAACATTATCAGCCTTATCAATTTCAAATTTTTTGGAAGCAATCTTTATTTAGTATTCATTACTCCTAATGCATGTTCTATCATATTTCGAGTCTTAGAACAAGAGCTGCTGAAAGTAGTCAAATTTTGGACACTGGGAATGGTCTTGTGAGGTAAGTTTTCAGTTCAACTGCCTCACGATTTACTGGTTGCTGGCTGTGTCAGATGTTATACGGCTGCAGTGGACAAGCTTCATCAGTCAGATGTAGTGGGACAACAATGTGGATGACCTCCTGTTAGTTGGACGAATACAGTCCCAGTGGAAGTTCAAGCTTAAGTTAAGAAGGGACAGCAATAGTTTTCTTAGGATATAAATTTCACTAGGAAGAATGTGAAGCAGAAACTGTGCCCCAGTGTACTGTTCACTCGGGCATTGCTCGTTACCAGGATAGGCAACAGCTGGTGTGTGTGGCGTGGGACAAAGACAGAGATTGTGCTGGTGTTGCTGCTGCTGCAATTTGTTCTCTGTCTTCCTCTGCACAATGATCAGGCTGCTGCTTCTTACATGCTTGCCAAATCGATGTGACAAAGTGCACATTTGAAACCATTGATGGTGCTTTTTCAGTAAAGGAAACAGAAACTAACATGTGGCTGGTTGCTGATATATACTACTAACATTCTTTATTCTATAACAAGCATGGCCCTCTAATAGTGTCATAATCTGAGAAAATAGCACAAATACCGGGTGATCAAAAAGTCAGTATAAATTTGAAAACTGAATAAATCACAGAATAATGTAGATAGAGAGGTACAAATTGACACACATACTTGGAATGACATGCAGTTTTATTAGAACCAAAAAAATACAAAAGTTCAGAAAATGTATGACAGATGGCGCTTCATCTGATCAGAATAGCAATAATTAGCATAACAAAGTAAGACAAAGCAAAGATGATGTTCTTTACAGGAAATGCTCAATATGTCCACCATCATTCCTCAACAATAGCTGTAGTCGAGGAATAATGTTGTGAACAGCACTGTAAAGCAAGTCCAGAGTTATAGTGAGGCATTGGCGTTGGATGTTGTCTTTCAGCATCCCTAGAGATGTCGGTCGATCACAATACACTTGCGACTTCAGGTAACCCCAAAGCCAATAATCACACGGACTGAGGTCTGGGGACCTGGGAGGCCAAGCATGACGAAAGTGGCAGGTGAGCACACGATCATCACCAAACGATGCACGCAAGAGATCTTTCACGCATCTAGAAATATGGGGTGGTTCTAATAAAACCCCATGTCATTCCAAGCATGTGTGTCAATTTTTACCTCTCTATCTACATTATTCCATGGTTTATTAAGTTTTCAAATTTATACTGACTTTTTGATCACCCAGTATATGTCAGGTTTCAGAAGTTCTATGCTTTGTTGAAGCAACCATCAAATTTTGGTTTTCAGCTTGGCGGAGACACTGAGTCGCAGATAGGCACAATTAAAAGACTCTCACAATTATAGCTTTTGGCTGTTAAGGCCTTCATCATCAACAACACACACACACACACACACACACACACACACACACACACACACACACACACACACACACACACCACAGTTGTCCTCACTACAGGTGGCTTCCTCTCTTGCTGGGGTCTGAGTGATTAGCCTTTCCATTTCAACTTTCCCTCTTGAAAGGTTTCACTGTGTGTCAAGAACATAATGAAAATGATGATATAATGAATTCCTATTGTTCATATTCTCCTTCTGAAGTCTTCAAACAGTTGACAGTATTTGTGTGATTTGAGAATATGGGGTGAATCACTTAAAACTTGCACCATAAATACTGCAAAAATGGAGCGTGCTTTAATGTGTGGTTTTCATGGATGGGTAGTCAGGTGCTCATATTGTTAGCCAATAAACAGATAGTAATAATACTTAGAAAGTGTAATTTTTGTGCAAAACATGCACTTTCATAAATGGAAGAATGCCTATTGACATTAAGAAACTAAAAGCAGGATAAATTAGAATGTCATTGGTGTTTCTTGTTGCAGGATTCTAGTGTGAGTCATTCACAAAATATTGTATTTTGAAAAGTTTCCAGGCTGACACTAGTTTTGTGTTATGCAACCTGCATAGTTGCTCTGTACAATGTTGCTGTTTGCTGACAGTGTGCTTGTGTGTTCCTTCAGTGCATTGCAACTTGCTAGTCAGTGTGTGACAGTCCAAGCTGTACGTCATGAGCAAACAATGGGATTTACCAGTGCATAAAAAGCCAACATGCTCTTGGTGTATGGAGAGTATAGTAAGAATGCAGTTAATTCTTGTTTGGTGTATGAAGCAACATTAAGAGAAGGAAACAAGTGATGACAGAGGAGACAGAAAGTAATGTTCATTTTGCTATTGCAGTTGTTCCACACATTAGTGCCTGTGCAGTCCCATGACGAATTGGCATGATTCTCACAAGGGTCATAGGCATTCTCCATTGACATAGGTTCCATCCCCAGCCCATCTCTCTCAGTGAAGAGCTACATGGAAACAATTATGATAATCGCGTTAACTTCTGTACATGAGCATTAAGACATGTTACGCATGATGTACTGTGTATCTTGGTTATTGACAAAGCCACATTTACCAGTCATAGTGAAGTAAACTGCCAAAACATGCACCATTGGTCTGTTGAAAATGCTCATTGGCTTCAGAAGGTGGAACGTCAGTCTCTATGGAGTATAAATGTGTGGTGTGGGATAGTGAACCATTGGCTCATAGGCCCATTTTTCATAGCTGAAACACTGAATACTCACAAGTATCACAGCCTCCTAACAGACCATCTTCCACAGATGCCGGAAGACATTCCTCTGCAGACTAGGAGCAACCTTTGGTTAAACACGAGGGCTGTCCAGTTCATAGCACATGAAGTTCTACAGCATGTCTTCATGAATTTGTTCTGAAATCATTGGATTGGATGCAGTGGACCTGTACCCTGGCCAGCCTGTTCCCTGTATTTGATGCCTCTAGATTTTTTCTGTGTGGAAAGCTGAAAGATGATGTCTACAAGGACATGCCAACTATACCCAATGGTATGTAACAATGTATTATTGCAGCCTGCTTTGAGATCTCCTCTGTAATGCTAGTGTGCATGTAACGGTCATTCCATACTAGACGGAAAGTGTGTATTGCCACTGCTGGTGGTCGTTATGAACACAAGCTATGATGGTCAGTTGTCCTGTTACGGGTCAGAATCCATTAACTAGTGAACCCATTTGTCTTGTCCTTTAGTGTGTGCTACCACAGGTATTGTACCCCTGTTGATGCAAAAACTTTCCAAAATACAATATCTCTTAAATGATTCTCACTAGAATCCTGCAATAAATGCCACTGGCATCACAATTTACCCTGCTTTTAGTTTGTTGATGCCATTTGGCACTGTTCAATTAAAAAAAAGGTGTATTTTTGCACAAAAATACACTTTCTAAGTATTATTACAATCTGTTCTCCTATTTTTGCAATATTTTTGGTTCACATTTTAGGTGCTTCACCTTGTGTAAGAAATTTGAGATGCACATCATCTCCTGCAGCAGTTCTGCTTTCATCATTCAGATTCACCAGTAATTAAATAACTGTTTGATTTCCTTTTCCTTGGCTAAAAAAATAGTTTATCACATTAATACCTTCATTTATTTCAGACAAACATAATGGTTACAGTCAGCTGTTCTTTTGTGAGTATGACAACTTGGACTCATTTGTATTACTAAATGGCTAAAGTCGTGCACAGTAAACAATTCCTATTGCAGGTTGCACCCCTAACAGCTTCCTGGGGCAACAAAAATTTGATTTTCAGTACTTCATATAATTATTAACTGAATTTAAGAACTTTGAAAGGCTGTCATAATCTACTGATTAAGAGGTTTAATCTTAAGTTAAACCTTTAACACAGTAAGTCAGGTATTACAGTTACAAACTGGAACACATTCCTCTGCAGACTAGGAGGAACCTTTGTTTCTTCAGGACACATAACTCACAGTGCACAAAATACCCAGCTATATTCAGCCAGTATTCAAGAACGACAGCACTTAGCACCTCCCAACAAACTTTATTCATAATTTCAAACATTTTTGATACCTCTTTTTGGTGACACTCCCCGCACAGTAATGAAAAATTAAAAATTTATTACTTACTATGTTTTCACTGTTCATGCAACAAAACTTCAGCACCAGGCATGATATTTTAATTTGTTTCTTCTCTATTGCCAGCTCTATTCACAACTCTTTATGGAGACAATATTCACATACACCACTGAACATACTGGAAAAACTGTATCATTGTACAGTCCATGATTCAAGAGATATTTTATAAATGTTTAGATACCTGAGAAACTATCTTTTCTTAAAACAGAGTGCAAATTACCCATACCGTACTCACCTAATTCTGATAAGATAGCAGTTAGTGACATCCAACAATTCGCAAATCATTCAAATGCTAAATAACCAAAACAGCTTCTGTGAGAAGTTCTATTGATCTCCTACTGGAACAAAATTAGTTTTGTGACTGTTAAGTCATACCCTCAGATGCCAAACTACTGATCTAACGAAGATGCATCAAACCTTTTGTAAAACTACATAGGCTAAACTACACTCCTGGAAATGGAAAAAAGAACACATTGACACCGGTGTGTCAGACCCACCATACTTGCTCCGGACACTGCGAGAGGGCTGTACAAGCAATGATCACACGCACGGCACAGCGGACACACCAGGCACCGCGGTGTTGGCCGTCGAATGGCGCTAGCTGCGCAGCATTTGTGCACCGCCGCCGTCAGTGTCAGCCAGTTTGCCGTGGCATACGGAGCTCCATCGCAGTCTTTAACACTGGTAGCATGCCGCGACAGCGTGGACGTGAACCGTATGTGCAGTTGACGGACTTTGAGCGAGGGCGTATAGTGGGCATGCGGGAGGCCGGGTGGACGTACCGCCGAATTGCTCAACACGTGGGGCGTGAGGTCTCCACAGTACATCGATGTTGTCGCCAGTGGTCGGCGGAAGGTGCACGTGCCCGTCGACCTGGGACCGGACCGCAGCGACGCACGGATGCACGCCAAGACCGTAGGATCCTACGCAGTGCCGTAGGGGACCACACCGCCACTTCCCAGCAAATTAGGGACACTGTTGCTCCTGGGGTATCGGCGAGGACCATTCGCAACCATCTCCATGAAGCTGGGCTACGGTCCCGCACACCGTTAGGCCATCTTCTGCTCACGCCCCAACATCGTGCAGCCCGCCTCCAGTGGTGTCGCGACAGGCGTGAATGGAGGGACGAATGGAGATGTGTCGTCTTCAGCGATGAGAGTCGCTTCTGCCTTGGTGCCAATGATGGTCGTATGCGTGTTTGGCGCTGTGCAGGTGAGCACCACAATCAGGACTGCATACGACCGAGGCACACAGGGCCAACACCCGGCATCATGGTGTGGGGAGCGATCTCCTACACTGGCCGTACACTACTGGTGATCGTCGAGGGGACACTGAATAGTGCACGGTACATCCAAACCGTCATCGAACCCATTGTTCTACCATTCCTAGACCGGCAAGGGAACTTGCTGTTCCAACAGGACAATGCACGTCCGCATGTATCCCGTGCCACCCAACGTGCTCTAGAAGGTGTAAGTCAACTACCCTGGCCAGCAAGATCTCCGGATCTGTCCCCCATTGAGCATGTTTGGGACTGGATGAAGCGTTGTCTCACGCGGTCTGCACGTCCAGCACGAACGCTGGTCCAACTGAGGCGCCAGGTGGAAATGGCATGGCAAGCCGTTCCACAGGACTACATCCAGCATCTCTACGATCGTCTCCATGGGAGAATAGCAGCCTGCATTGCTGCGAAAGGTGGATATACACTGTACTAGTGCCGACATTGTGCATGCTCTGTTGCCTGTGTCTATGTGCCTGTGGTTCTGTCAGTGTGATCATGTGATGTATCTGACCCCAGGAATGTGTCAATAAAGTTTCCCCTTCCTGGGACAATGAATTCATGGTGTTCTTATTTCAATTTCCAGGAGTGTATATAAAAAATTTTAATTGCAGGACATCCTATCTCTTTTCCTTCACAACCTCAACACCTTCTCTCTCATCCACTTCACGTGGTCCTCCTCAACCCAGTGCACCACAAGGCCTTCACAGACTGGCACTATCCCCCAGAGATAGTCCACTAGCAGATCTTTTGTCCCATTTCCTCTCACACCCCCAAGAACCAGAGACAAAGGAGTGTTCCCTTCATCACTCAGTACAACCATGAATGCAGCAATGGAACCTCAGTCTTCACCAGGGCTTTGGTTACCAATTGTCATGCCATGATAAGAAAGACATCATACAAGAGATACTTCCTGCCCCTCCTAAAGTGGTGTTCTGCCACCCACCTGACCTCCACAACATCCTAGTACATCCCTATGTCACCTCCAATCCCAACCCCTCACCACAAGGATCACATCCCTGTGGAAGACCCAGGTGCTAAACCTACCAAATCCACCCACCCAGCACTTCCTATTGCCATCCTGTCACCAGTTTATCCTACTGCCTGAGGGGCTGGACCACCTATGAAAGTAGCCATGTCATTTATCATCTCTGCTGTAATCATTGCACAGCTTTTTATGTTTTTATGATTACCAACCAGCCTTCCATCAGGAGGAATGGCCACCACCAAACTGTGACCAAGAGCAAAGTAGACCACCCTGTGCCACAATATGCAGCTGAACATAACATTGCTCTTTTTCTCCCCACCTCCCTGCCACACAATCTCCTGATGCTGTGCCTGTTGGCAGCATGGTTCCTGCACAGTCCACAAGATAGCGTTCATCTCTCCTCTCACCCATACACTACTATCCTTTGCCCTTTGCCACTTCCTCCAGATTGCTGCTTGCATCTCACTTGATAGTTGAATTCTGGCCCGACATGCTAAAGTTGGTGGCCGTGTGTGCATGTGGTGTGCTTACTTTGTGTGTGTGTGTGTGTGTGTCTTACTGATGAAGGCTGTGGCTGAAAGTCTTATATAAGTGTCTTTTAATTGTACCTGTCTACCAACTGATGTCTTCTTTACAGTAAGTAGCAACCTGTCTTTTCCTATATTGTCGACATTCCTACCTGGAGTTACATTATTTGGCAGTCCATAGATCTTTTTTAGAAACAGAAACCATTCCTCAATAAAACATAAATGTCCCCTATCCTCATGCTATCATAGTGTAAAAATGCAACTATCAACCACATGACAGTGGACTATGAGCAAGATGTAACCCAGAATTAACAGGGCTACTAAGGACTCAGTGGTATTATGAAAGTATCCTAGTGATAAACGATGATTACTCATGGAAAATTTAGAATTTATTTTAAAACCCCCAATGATAAATAATGCTACAGAAACTGCGGTGAGAAAAGGCATGTGGAGCTGTCCAGCTCACAGCATAGCGTGTACTGACAACTTGAGTAATACATGGAAATACCACCTAGTCATGCATGCATTGAATGGGGTTAGTCAAGTCACAGTCACGATAATCTCAACATTAGAGCCCCGAAAACTGGACTCTCAATAACTCAACACTACAGGAAACTCGACAAACCTGACACATTTTTTGGCTTTGAAAAAAGAAACAAAACATAAACATAAACATTATTTTCATAAAAAGCTTGTGGCGCCGATGAGGTCGACACCAGCATCGATATATGTTTGTCTCTAGACTCTGAGCATCATCTTTGGATGCTAAGCTAAGATTATCTTTGCTCTCTTCCGCCATAGCAGTTCTTTGTAAGCCTTGCTTGTGTAAAGAGGTGAATAAATGAACTACTGTCAATAAGGTGTTGTTTGGTGTAACTGACCCAAACATCTACCTCACTTGTGACACTGAGTTGTAATGTCTTCCGTTTTCACCGTTTTACTGTGGCCGCGGCCTCCGCGTCGCTTATTTTCGCGTGTATTACATTAACACAACATTCGAACAATGACATCGGCCCAATGCCTAACGCCAGATTTTGTGATCGACATGCATCATGTTGCGAGTGATGTACACCCACCAGGACTGCAACATGATGCCTCTCACTCGAAGATTATGCCGATTTCGCAGGACGTTTTCGAGCCTGCAACAATAAGTTCGGTTAGGAGTGTGCATGACTCTGGCTATCAGACGCCTTTGTTCCCACCACATGTGCTCTCCCTCATCGACGGTGCAGTTACCTCTTACAGATCTCCGTGCAGTGCAGGACCAATGCCGATTTCTGCAAATGCTTCGTTGGACAACCTACCACTGACAGGACAGCAATTTGCCATGCCGCAATCCGTGCACTACCATGTGGATTCCTGCCACATGGCTGGAACTGCTTTGTTCACAGGTCAACCTCCTCAGCATCCGACCACGCCCACACCTGCCTCAGTTCAGCATCAGCACATGCCTTCCTGCTTCAATAACTCGGCCTGCAACGTGAACAATAGCTCGTTATCTGATCTGCCTAACCTCCAACCCGCCATCAAGGACACACAAAACCTGATTTCAGACTCTACCTCTTCACTACACTTTGTCCGCACCACCTTCCCTGGCATTTCTGTTGAGATCTGGTGCGACGATAGCACGGGCACGTTACGCCCCCTCATCCCAACCATACTCCGTCGAGCTGTCTTGAACACATTGCATAATTTAGCCCACCCTGGTGTTCGTGCTTCTGACCGCCTCGTAGCAGAACGCTTTGTGTGGAGAAATGTCAACAAGGATTACCAGCAATGGGCAGGCTCCTGCATCGTGTGCCAACGATGCAAAGTATACTATCACACTTCACCCCCCCTTGGCGCCTTTTCGATCCCTCCTGGGCGTTTCCAGCACATTCATATTGACATTTTCAGCCCTCTACCCCCTCTAATGGCTCTCGTTATGTTCTCTTGTCTATCGACCTCGCTGGGTCGAGGCTGTCCCCCTCCCCAATATTACGGCAGAAACTGTTGCTTGAGCGTGTATGTTCTCTCATCTATCGACCGAACAACTCGCTGGGTCGAGGCTGCCCCCTCCCCAATATTACGGCAGAAACTGTTGCTCGAGCTATCATCGAGTCATGGGTATCACGTTTTGGATGTCCAGCTATAATCACGACTGATGAGGGCAGACAATTTGAGTCGGCCGTAACCTCCTCCCCACTTATCGACCTTAATAACAGTGAAAAATTAAACCATGTGTACCTAATGGAAATTTGGGGAAAGCAATCGTCACCGAAGTTAATCTGTCAGTAAAGAGGGAGAAAGGGTTACATCTAAATGAAAGGAAAAATGCAAATGAAACTGGTGAAAATTAATTTTGAAAAGGGGTAAAGTTAATAAAGAAAGTAAATGTGCGACTGTTACGTTAACAATTAACTAGCAGTAATTAGATATTTGAGATTTGGGGGAAATTACGGTCACCAGTCCTATGGACAATTACTATAATAACTGAAAAAGAAAGGTTATTACACATATAATTAGCACTAGAAGCGTGGCAACTGAAGGTTGACACGTGTAGTGTGAAAACTGAAAGTCTGTCAGAAGTAATAAATTTTGCTACACTCTGACTTAATTTAGCAAAAGAATTAATAAAACCGGAAAATTGAAAGTTAATTTAGTGACTGAAATTAATAGTGAGCTTTGCTTCTGAAGCACATCGAAATTGAGTAAAATACGGTTAGTCTTGGGCTACCTCAACAACCATTTCAAAAGCTACATGAATCTACGCAATTTAGAAATAAGAGATTTAACTTTGAACTTGAATTAAATGATTCTGAACAATTAACAATAGTAAAATTTAGTACATACCAATCTGAGCTGCAGTCACAGGTAAGCTAAAATACGGTAACAAAACTCGCACTCTTAATTTGTGCTTGTGTAATCGAAATATTGTAGCCAGCTATGAATACCTTAACTGAACTTTGAAATTAAAGCAGTGAAATCGAATGATATTACTTTAATGCTGGCGTTTGAATTTCAACGACACTCGGCTTCATTCCGGAAAAGGAAGGGACCCTGCTTGGTAATGCAATTGGGACAATGAGCAACAAATGTTCATGCTACGTTGCTGTAATTTAGTGAGAAAACTTTAACAGTTTGAAAAGCTGAGGTCTGCCATACAGTTCTAAAACTTTGCGTGCTACCAGTCTTCCTTGTTGGTTGATTGAAGGTTTGAAGTCATCGATCGAGGAGGCGGCGACAGTCACTCATTGTCGGCCGTCGCTGTTGCAGAAGCTGGATGTTGGCACGCCTTCTTCTCGACACGGTCTCCAGCTGAAACGGGCTCTTGGTGTGTGCCAGCTAACGCCTTCCATCCGCGACACCATGTCAGAAACTAACATAGCAAGTCGATTGCAATTACATGTTGCCAAACCCCGAAAGCGCGGCAACTCGCGGGAGCATCACACAACACACCTGCTCCACTGCCCTACTCCCGCCAGACTGTCTCTGCTCTCGCTTCATGCGGCCGAGTTCACACTACCAAAGATCCTAAACACTTTGGTTCTCCACACGACCTATCGATGTATTCGTTTGATAGCATAGTTTTCCCTAGGCCATACCCAGCGTAAAAATACAAATAGTATTTACAAAAGAAACCAATTATACATTGACATAAATGCATGTATATACAAATAGTAAAACAATTACAATATACAAAGACACAGAAACGTCATATCTTCAGGTAACAAAATAAGGAAAAAAATTTATAGTACAATAGACGGAAATAGGAGGATATGCATTTCTGGCATTACACGTACCCCACATTGTCTGAAGATGTTCATGTAACCTAAACAGACTCAGAAAATGTCCCCAAAAGAAAAAAAAAAAATACAGTGGAAATGCAAATGCTCAAAACATCAGGAAATTTTAGCATTAGGCTGATTAACCATAAACCAGTTTTTAGACCATAATAATTGAGTGGAGACACTCCTAATCTTATTCCACTCTATCATCTTACACAAAAGAAAACAGGTTGACAACATATTAAAATTCATAGAAAACATAGAAAATGGTTTAGCTATTCTAAAATCATCAAAATTCCTAACAGTATCAAGAAATGGAATTCTATTTACAAAATTAACCAGAGTACATGGTAATAAAAAACAGGTATATCAAAATACGCAAAATTAATAATTAATTACATAGAATACACATTTTATATAACCTTTTCATAATTAATATTCTCGTCGTGAGAGTCCACTTAACGCTAAACAAGAAAATAATATACAGCAGATTGACAAAAACATAAATATTGACAACAGAATTCTTTCACATAGGCTGTCCAGGAAGACAAACAACTCTGCCTTCCGTAGCCGCAAGTACAAAGAATGCCGACAGCGGCACAAGAGCCGACAGCGGCACCGCCCTTGTAACTGCATTTCCAGAATGTCCGTTTCACTGAATTCTTTTGGAAAAACTCACTCCCGAGTAATCTCAAGGAGTCCATTAACACTATCACAGTGGATAACTTGACACTGTCCATCATCACACGCATGTACTAGCCTGAAACTTAAAACAGTGTCTAAGTACATCGGCAATGACTAGTAAATCACATGTTTATGAAATCTTACAGCTAGTTACAAAATCATATTTACATTCCTTAATCTACTGTGACTCAGCTGAAAACTTAAACAACCATCTTGGATTTTTCAATTGGTTACTAATCAGTTACTCTTAAATCATTTAATCAAAATCAATTACTTATTAATCACAATTTCTTTAATGACCTCTTGGTCAGGCAAAAGCATGGAAACCTAGCAAATCCTTAAATATTACACTCTATTACATCCTGTACAAGTTACCCATTCTGTGGTATTAATCAATTCTTGGTTGGTACAATTTCAAGTCTACAATGTTTCTTCCATATACCTAATAGTTTTCCAGAGCTTGGATACTCTAAGCAATAAGCATTTGTGTGAGGTATACCAATGACTTTATATGGTCCATTATAAACAAACTTAAATTTAGAGATTTCATTGCCTATCTCGCTCGATTTCTCATGAGCTTTTACAAGTACTAAGTCTCCGATTGCAAACTTAGCAAAACGTGCTGTAGCATCATGACGACGTATGCGACTATCGGTTTTCAGCTTCATTATTTCTGGCAAACGATCTTTTTTCACACCAATACTCAGTTTGTCTGGAAACACACTCTTATTCCTCATTATTACTTCATACAGGCCTCATCTTTGTTCGTGTGTTACGTTTGACACACCGTCTTCAATACTTTCCAATTCACTTTCTACACTATTGTCATTGCCGAGATTCCTCACGTCACAGTAGTTCAAATTCATACCTACGTCAATAGCATCCGGACAGTTAACAATGTGTATAGGCTGGTATTGCCTATGCACACCATCTCCTGCCTCATCAAAACTAACTACTATTGTTTTATCTTGTGGCGTACATGTCAAAGTTTTGCTTTCGCAATTAATCACTGCACGGTACTTTAATAGCCAATCTAACCCGATAATTACTTCTGTAGTTAAGTCTGGCACAACGACAAACTCTTGCTCAAATCGTGCCCACATATCTCAAAGTCGACAAAAATCTGTTTTGTGACCGGTTTACTGGCCTTCCCAGTAGCACCGATAATTTTCGATCCTGTTATGGGCATAACTATGATACCAGGTCTGTCTTTCGGTAACTGAAATATTTTCCCAGATACAGCACTCAATTCTGCACCAGTGTCAATCAACTCGTTTAGTTGTATGTCGTGCATATCAACAGACACTACTATCTGTCTACACTTGTCCTCGACTGTTTCTTTATTTTCCCACAATAAATCCTCGTCTATATCCAGGTCATTCCAGAAAAAACCATCCGGCTTTGATCCTAAATTCGGCTTATCTGGCGGCTTTTTCAGCCTCTGTTCACATACAGTTTTAATTTCAACACGTATGTCCTGAGGTTTAGTCTGTAGTTTCGCCTCCAATACCGAAACCTTTTCCTGTAACTCATCAACTAGTTAGTGTTGATTTGCTATCAATTCACTAATTGTCACCTTCATTGATTCCTCTTTGGCCGTATTGATCTCATCTGCCAATCTACCTGGAGGAATGTGCCCAGTAGTATCTGCAATTACTTCCTCTGGTTCTGCGCAACCCACACTGCTACCGTCTGACCGTATAACTTCAGCTCTAACCTCATACACGCTGTAATCTACGTGCTTTTCTACCACTCGTGTCCCGCTATCACTAAAATTCTCATAATCTTTCTCCTCAATACTATCGCAATGTTTAAACTGGAGTTTTGCGTTGGATGGGTCGGCCACTTCTAACATTATAACTTTCGGTAAAGTCTGCCGGCCAGGGCCAGAACTTTCCGTTACTACTTCAACATCCAACTCTTGCGGTATGAAACACGATGAATCTTGCTCGTGCTCCCCATTAACATCAACTATTTCTGGTAAAGTCTTCTGGTTAGGGCCAGAACTTTCTATCATTTCATAAACACTATCTCCCTGCGGGACGAGACGCGGCAAATCCTGCACGCGCTCCCCATAAACACTTCTTCCATACATGCCCCAATAATCTCTTAGTTCGACGTATAAGCGACCGAACTGCCTTAACCAGACCTCATCCCTCTCTGCATCCCCTCGCTCGATGACGGACATGTTATCCGACATCTGATCTTCTCTCAACAATTGCGAATCATTCTTAAACTCAATCTCCAGTTCCGCTGTGGGTGTTACAGCTGCCACTTTATAATCGATTTCCGGAACACTACTTAAATTGTTCTTACTGACAGTGAATGTATTTTCTGCTGCCGTGTCTACAGCTGATCTACTACTTGTTGGCGCACTCCTTTCTCCTAACAGTGGCACATTCTCCCGCCGTTGATTATTCCATACGGAATTTTCATAACGACGACACCTTGATTTTCTACTGTTATTGGGCCGCCAAAATTTGTCCACGCCCGGTTGGCCCCTCACCGGCGCGGCTAATGGTTTTCCTGTCTCGTTCTAGCAGATACGCTTCCCGGATACTGCTAAGGCGTCTGGTCACACCCTCTGGCGTTATTACTATTCTGCGAAGCCCGTATCACACTAGTATGATACTGGTTTCCGTCATTCCTGTTATTATTTGCATTGTACTGATTGTCATTACGGCCCGAACCACTATTGTTATTGCTGCCAAGATTGCGGTATGCATTATACCCATTGTTGTTACCACAGCCTCTACCACTGTCACGATTATTGCACCAATTGTCCTCGCCCTCAACTCTTTCCAGGAAATCATTGATTGTCCTGTAATTGCTTCCTTTGTAGCGTTTTGTATCATCTGGAAGCTTCTTTTAGAGTTCCCAGACTATTTCGGATTCCGTGCGGCGATCACGCAAATATTCCAACTTGCGGACCCAGCCCTCACAAAACTCCTTCATCGAGCCGTGCGAATTCGCATCGAAAGGCCTCGATACGAAAAATTCGTGCCAGATGCTTTGTTGTTTTTGCTCTGACCAGTATTCAGCCAGAAACAAATTTTTAAACTCGTCAAAAGTCAGGTTCGTAATGTTGAGGTTTAAGCCCCAACGCTTGGCATCACCAGCCAACACATCAATAACCGCATTAATTTTTCTCTCATTAGTCCATGATCTGGTTAAAACTCTTTCACAATTTTTAATGAAATCCATCGCGGATTTGCACATAGTTTGGAATTGTTGATGAAAGAGGAGCGGTTCGACCCCTTGAAAATAGATGGAAATAGGAGGACATGCATTTCTGGCGTTACAGGCCCTGTTCAATAAGATTTGTAACATTTGCGGCATCCGGTGCATCCATACCACAGCATATCACCCGCAAAGTAACAGGCTAGTTGAGCGCTGGCACCGCACTTTCAAGGCGGCTCTTTGATGCCACGACTCTCTTTGGATGGAGGCCCTTCCCCTTGTGCTACTCGGCATTCGTGTGATCTATAAGGAAGACCTCAAAGGCACAATAGCTGATTTCGTATATGGCCAAAACATTGCTCTCCCTGGCGAACTCGCGAGCCCATCTGCTTCTCTCCCTCAGTCTGACTTACCTTGCTTCGTGGACCACGTCAGATGCCACTTCATCAACCTCCACATCACTCCGCCCGCCAGCCGTTCCTGCCCTAAGGTTCACGTCCCAAAATCTCTGGACAATTGCGAGTAAGTCATGCTCCGAGATGACACTGTCCGTGCTCCTCTCCAACCTCCTTATACCGAACCGTACCAAGTTCCCCGGCACTCAGCCAACACCTATGACATCCAGCTGAAAGATTCAACTGTCACAGTCTCTATCAACAGACTTAAGCCTGCTCATGTTGAGGCTTCGTCTACCCCCCTTCAGGCCACTACCATGCGACTCACTGTTGTGGCTCACAACGCTCCAACCACTCCCTCCAGGTCAGACTTACACACTCAATCAAGTGACTTCCAGCTCCAATCATCAAGCTCTCCTCCGACCTCACCCCCTCCTCCGGTCTCACGCGCTCCGTCGAGTGACCCCATGCTCCCCACGTTGAGCTTACCTTTCGTCCTCTCCCCCGTCGCCTGCCTCGTCCTGTCGAGGTTTCTCTCGCCCCCCCATCTTGAACGTGCCCTCGCTCGAGGTGTTTGTGCCTGTTCCCCCGGACATTATCCACAACATCTCAATAATACTACGTGATGATATCCTGTTCGTAATGTGTTTCCCTTCATCCAGTGCTCATGACACAACCTCCGTCATTCCCTGCCACCTGGTGAAATGTGTTCCACACTCGCCTGATGTCGACCTGGACATGCTTCATGTGTTTGCCATGCCCACCGGAGACATCATTGTCTTTGCTCCATTCCACTCGCAATCAGCTGGCCCACCTGTCGCTGCATGACCAGCACGCCCCATACAACGCCCGGCGTGCTTCAACGACTTCCAGGTTTGGTGGCCGAACCCTTCTTCACCCCGAGCGAGGTGGCGCAGTGGTTAGACACTGGACTCGCATTCAGGAGGACGACGGTTCAATCCCACGTCCGGCCATCCTGATTTAGGTTTTCCGTGATTCCCCTAAATCACTCCAGGCAAATGCCGGGATGGTTCCTCTGAAAGGGCATGGCCGACTTCCTTCCCCATCCTTCCCTAATCCAATGAGACTGATGACCACGCTGTCTGGTCTCCTTCCCCAAACCAACCAACCAACCTTCCTTCACCGTCATCTACCCATGCAGCTCCCCAACGACGTTGTTGAGCTGACCGTGGTTCGGCTCCCGCGGACCATCCCTACCGATGCCTTGGTCACCCCCCCCCCTCTGGCCTCTCAAGAGTACTCCGTACTGTGGGGGGGGGGGGGCTATGTGGCACCAATGAGGTCGACACCAGCATTGATATACATTTATTTGTCTCTAGACTCTGAGCATTGTCTTTGGACGCTAAGCTAAGATATCTTTGCTCTCTTCTGCCTTAGCAGTTCTTTGTAAGTCTTGCTTGTGTAAAGAGGTCAATAAATGAACTACTGTCAATAAGGTGTTGTTTCGTGTAACTGACCTGAACATCTACCTCAAGCTAATTTAATTTACAGTAATAATCATGCTTATAGATTATTACAGAGCAGTGAATATATAGCTCTGAAAAGACTGAAATTATATGTAAATAAATCCTAAACTATCATTAAAAGAATAAAACATAAAATATTGCTGTCGCACAGTAACAGCACTTTGGTTAATAAGTGAAATATTTAATTTTTTAGGCCTGCTTTGCATAAGGCTCAGGGTTCATTAAGTAAAAACAATATCTCAAAAATAATTCTTTAATACAGTTAATAAAGTTAATACAGTATGCCTAATGCTATCAGTCAAAAAGTATGTAAATAGTGGGTTTTAATTGGGTCTTACACCCTAAAAGCATTTAAGTATTTGAAAATAACTAATACAGTACTATAGTAATATAGTAATACAGTACTACACTAGTACTAATATTTCAAAACTCAAAATGAAACATTATGTATGAATTTAATTCTCTATTTTATAAAGATTTTTAATATTGCTCTAAATGCTATTATTAGGGCTAGAGTGTCTTTAGAAAGGTGCAAATGTTGACTGTCTGACTGGATTACTGAATATGAAGTTGTTGATGACTGGTTGGATATCCAATTCATCCAAAACATCTCGGTGGGCATGAAGAACAGCCAAGTTGTTCAATCGATTCTGTCCCATAGTTGATCAGAGATATCACTTCAGATGTCTAAGGGCACTAAATGACTGTTCTGCTGTTGCTGTCACGGTTGGAACTACTTGAATAAGCTTAATGCAGTTCACTACTTCACATAACGTTTCTCCAACTGCAGGCTCTTGTGTAACGTACTTTCTTACATCACACAAGTTTTTTAAGACCAGTTGTTTTTTTATTAGAGATATCAGCTAACATAGTCAAGTGTAAGTGCAGTCTTTCAATGTCTAAGTAATTTTTGAAAACTTCAGTTGATTTTTCAAAATTTGTTTCACATCTGTTTACTAAAAGCAAGCACTCTTGCTCAACTGCAATGACTTGTGTGAGTCCAGTTGAAGCAAACCACTCAGTTATGCAAGATTGCACTGTTTCACAAACTTCAATGTAAATAGCTTTGTAGTATCCCTTTGGGGTTTTGAAAGTGTGTGGTCAGCTGGCTTCATTGTTTTCATACTTCTTTGGTATACTTTGATTCTGAGGAAGCAATGGATCATCAACTTGTGGAGGTTTTTCTTTTAAACACAATTCCCAGAAGTGTTCAAAACTATCATGCCTTCCATTCAATATACAAATCAAGCACTCATATACGTTTTCTGTATCAGCAACACTTAGATGAGGGCATTGAATTTTTTTCCTTACATCCTCTACTGGGTTCATTGCATGGCAATAAGGATGTAAAAAGAAATAAGTCTTTAATTGTAACATTAACTCGAGGTAGCCTGCACATTTGTAACCTGCCTCTGTTTTGTCCTCTGCAGAAAATGTTCCAAAAACCTCTAAAAGTTCTTCAAAGTTTTTCAGTATTCTCAAGATACTAGAAGCTTGCATAGTCCATTAAGTTGGGCAAAGGGGTCATAGACCAGCTTGGTCATTGGTGCTCTCACAGCGTATGCTTCTGAAAAGTCCCACCCATTTGTTGGATTCCCTTACAGTGTTTATTAAGTCCTTGGCTAAAACCATAATATCCTTCATAGACATAAGATGGCAGAGACTGTACAACTGCCAAGTCTAAACTGTGAGCAGTGCAGCGTGCATAACATGATTTCAAAACTAACTTTTTTAGTCCTTTGAACTTACCTCTCATATTTGAGCCACCATCATAGCATTGTCCTCTTAAGTTATCGATTGACAAATCAAGATGAGCAAAAACGTCTTTTAAAATACTTAACAGAGTTTGTGATTCAGGATTGGGGGTCTCATGCAAGCCAATAAAGTCTTCATTGATGATTAAGGAATCATCAACAGTATGAATACAAAATGACACTTGTTCATGAATTGAAGAATCAATTATTTTGTCAACCATAATAGGAAAATGTTCAGTCTTCTTGATTGAAGCCAATACCTTTCTGAACACAGACTTTCCTAGTAGATCAATGATCACATTTTGAATATTGTGGGACATCCACTTATACCTTGAGCACCCCAACCATTAATTAAACTCAGGTATGTCATTCCTTTGGAGTTCCCACAATTGAAAAAAATTTGAGTTTACATCTTTGTGCCCTCTAATTGCTAGTCTTTGTCGGCATAGGAATTTGATGGTAGTAAAAATTGTCTCAAGAGCTAAACGGCCTTTCTTCATACCACTATCTAACTGTTCATTCAATTGGGAGGCCACACTTTGGTTAGTGATAGAATTCAGTTTCAGAACACCTTCTTTATGCGTAAATGTAGTTTCATAAAGATGGAATTTTTCCAATCCTTTTTCCAGTTAGAAAACCCTATGGGAGTAAATGCACCATCTGTTTTTTTGAAGAAAATTGTAACAGATTTTTAGCATCTGTCTCTTTGCAACTTTTGCAAAAAACCTTTTCCGGTAGTTGCTTCATATTCTAGCCATGTATATTTGATCAACCAAGACTTCTGAAATGATCTTCCCTTACCAGATTGTCCAGGTTTTGGCTGTGAGCAGTTCTTGCCTGAAGATGACAAAACAACTGACGACACAATAATTGTTGGAGGTTGACTTGCAGTATCATCAACTTGCAAGCATGCCCTTTTGGTAACAAATTTATCCATTGCAAACTTAATTCACAATACACTAAGAGACTAAAGTAAATGAATAAAATATAGTCATATAAAATAATCCACTAGACACTTAAGTCGAAACACTAAACATATCTGCAGCATGCACTGAACGAAACTATCCACACTGAATGACTGCAACAGCAGGGTGGGCTTTATACAGCCGTGGTGTCATAATGTCTCAAAGTGTCAAGGTGACTCGAAGGTGAAGGGTTCCAGGCACTTCTGCTCCAGTCCTCTTGATGTCACCGCAGGTGCAGCACTGGCCCGCCGGTGACAGACTTTACCCAAAGGTTCACACACCAGGACAAATTATAAGTGTGTCTGCAGCACCCTAACACTATCATAATTCACACCACTCATTTTCAATTAACCTGCTTACTATGATTATAATTATTTGTTTTAACTCATTCCTGAATGAATTTCAAAAGGTAACTATCATCAAACAAGGAAAATAAAAAATTCCAACATAATTTTGTGATTTTACAAAGCATAATGTTACTAATAATTTTCCTAAATTATTGAGGGGACTCGGGCCCCCTCAAGCCCCATGGAGTCAGCACCTGTGAACGCTGATACAGAAAAGATAACAACAAGAATCATGTAAATTCCCCTAATACTAACAGTAGACTATTTGGACAGACTAATATTTACAGTGACATACCTATTGGTAGAAAGATAAGTAGCAGGGTAACATATACATGTTGTCAATAAAAAATATGTTACTGAAACAGGTTGTCTCCTAATAACATGAAATAATAGGTCTGTGTCCGTCCCAACTGTCCTGAGGATATTCGAAATGGTTCAATGACTCTGAGCACTATGGGACTTAACAGCTGAGGTCATCAGTCCCTAGAACTTAGAACTACTTAAACCTAACTAGCCTAAGGACATCACACACATCCATGCCCAAGGCAAGATTTGAACCTGTGACCGTAGCAGTTGCGTGGTTCCGGACTGAAGCACCTAGAACCGCTCAGCCACCATGGCCGGCTCTGAGGATGTGACTTTAAAGTCAAGAAACTAGTTCTGAACCAATAACCAATCAGTAAATCTTTTCATGGCAGCTGTTGCAGTTATTTATCATTTAAATTGATTTCAACAAACTGTAAACGTAATTTGAAACTTTTCTAGTTTTAGGGTTTTACATGCTTAAAACCAAATATTTAACACATTATTTTTAAAGAAGCTGGATGTCTAAAATTGTTTCTATAGATGGGAGTTTGATCCTTTGAAGAATGATGGGTGGTGCGGGGTCAGGGCAGAGAGGGCATGTTGGTGGTATGGTTCTAACTGTTAGCAGCTTCCAATTTCTACATTCGATATTTATGTGTCTGTTGTCTTTTATATCAATGGAAATACAAATTAATGGAATACTGAGACACCTCTTGGCTCTCCATCCAGCACTGGTAGCTCCACGTGGCACCTGCTGTGATGTCAGGATCTCGGCCGATTAACTCTGTCCACCACACTTCATCCAATGAGCACTTAATACAAAACATCTGCCGGCTGAAGTGGCCGTGCAGTTCTGGGTGCTGCAGTTTGGAACTGCGAGACCGCTACGGTCGCAGGTTCAAATCCTACCTCGGGCATGGATGTGTGTGATGTCCTTAGGTTAGTTAGGTTTAACTAGTTCTAAGTTCTAGGGGACTAATGACCTCAGAAGTTGAGTCCCATAGTGCTCAGAGCCATTTGAACCATTTTTTTACAAAACATCTACATTACTAAGCAACTATTCTGGGACCCAGAACCAAATTCCAGTCCCAGGTTGACTATCTAACTGCTTCCAGTGGCAACAAAATTTTGATTTTAATTTAAGAAGTTAAAATGCTGTCATAATCCACTCGTTAAGAGGTACAATGTTTGTTTGTTTGTTTGTGTGTGCAGGTATGTGCTTGTGCACTGCAACAGTGTAAGTGATGGCTTGGAAGTACCTGGACTTTACTGATCTAGTATTTGAGAATGAGACACTTAGCAACTTCCTATAAACTTTTCATGCAATTTCAAAACAGTAGAAAACATTTTCCTCTCTGACACCTCCACAATATGAAGAGAGGAAAAACTTTACCACTTACTACATTTTTGCTGTTCATGCCAGCAAACTTCTGCAGCAGACAACGCAATTTAACTTATTACTTCTTTACTACCAATTGCATTTGCAATAAAGTTTGCACGCAATATCTGCATATACCACTTAATGTACATGCAAAATTATGACATTGTGCAACATCATGGTTCAGGAGATATGACTTCATACACTTCTGAAAGCATGGAAATTACAATTTGCTTAAAATGAGTGGGGGGGGGGGGGGGGCAGTAAAAATTTAATAACATTTTAATTTATTAGTTTTTTTACTACCAACTCTATTCACAACACAACTTGCTGACAGTTTCTGTATTCAGGAGATACGATGTCATAAACATTAGGAAGCCTGAAAAATTTGCTTTTGCTTAAAATGGAGCACATATTACCCATATTATATTCATAAAGTGTTTCATAATGAGAGGTTATAGTGACTTCCAATCAACTTTTTCTCTGTTACATGCATAATGTCAGATAATTAACATATAATTCATTTATAAACTAATCAGACATTTGAAGCTGTTTTATGCAAGCAATTTTCCTCTTTAAAGACTCAGAAGTTTAGTAGTTAAAACAGAAAACAAGTAATGGAATATATAAAATAATATTATCTATGTATAAATAAAAGCCATTCTCTGACTACTTGAACATTTTTGTCCCTTTCAGTTACTAGTAAATTAGACAATAATGTTGGTTTAACACATAATTGATCATTTATAAATGGCCAGGGATGAGGAAGTTTTGCACCTCTATTGCATATGTGAAACTTCCAAAAATTCAATTCTGCTTAATTTTCTCTCTCTCTCTCTCTCTCTCTCTCTCTCTCTCTCTCTCTCTCTCTCTCTCTCTCTCCCTGCCTCCCTCCCTCTCTCTCTCTGCAAAGGGTTCATAATACTGGCCAGCAGTTCTGTCATATAATGTATCAACACTTTAATTTTACACTGAAATGATTTATTGCTGTATTTTTTGGTTGTGGCAGCTGGTAACACTTGTGCACGTGCCATTCATGGATGGGAGTGTTTGACTGCAAGGCAGGCTGGGATGGTTTGAATTGTTCACAGCCATGCCCACTCCTCACATATGGGAAGGGCTGTAGGCAACAGTGTGACTGCCAGAATGATGCCCTGTGCTCCGGCATTAAAGGGCCGTGCATTTGTGCCCCAGGTCTGTACAGGTGTTGGCTGGCTGTCAGAGCACATTTCAGTCAGCTTTCTCACATCTTCTATGCTTACATAGATATATCGACTGTCATGCATGTTTGTAAAAGTTGTTGTTGGGGTTGTCAGTGAAATAACTGGCTTGATACAGCTCTTTGTGCTAGTCTATGTTGTGCAAACTTCTTTATCTGTGCATAACTACTTCCACCAGAAACTAATTACTGTACATACCCTTGATAACTTTCTATCATTATAAATCCGCCCCCTCATCCCTCAGCTGTGCCTCTTCATTACCAAATTAATGATTTCTTGATGCATCTGACTGTGTTCTATCACCTGATTCCATCTTTTAGTCAAATTATGCTATAAATTTCTTTTCTCATTGATTTCATTCATTGCCTCTTCATTAACTGCCCGACCTACCAATTAGCTTTTAGCTTTCTTCTGTAGATGACATTTTGAAATCTTCTGTTATCATCTTGTCTGTACTCTTTATTGTCTACCCATTCAAGGGATCTTAACATTCTGTACTGTGACCTGTAGAACACCAATTTAGATTTTCCTGATGACGACATCCTTCTGAGCAGACTCCACCTGTAGATTCAGATGAGGAATTCCCTTTACTTCAGAAAATTTTAATCAAGAGGATGCATCATCATAAAATTGTATAGTAGAATTATATGTCCTAATATGAAGGTGAATTAGAAAGTCTTTGACCATATTTTTGATAAGTCAAAATAAATGACATACAGATAATTTCAAATACATATACTGTTCTACATACCGGATGCTAATTTTCCACAAAGGCACTACACTGTTTCAGACATTTATCCCAGTGAAACCTTAAATTTCAGATGCCCCTTGTAACGGAACATATTAAAGGCTTTACTTTAATGAAGTATGCGATCCCTTCCAAATTCAACCAGTTTAACGAGTATTTATGATTATAGAAAAGTTATTGTGTATGTTAACAATGATTGCACAACATGTCTCCATAAACAGTCAACCCATTAAATTATACTGAATAACTGACCCACACAAAAGTTAATATCACTTGATCACTGATACAGCAAATGTCATCATGTAAAAACACTAAGTTCATCTTAAATAATTAATATGAAGTACGAGAAATAGTGGCCAACTTACGTATTTTGGATCTCCTTAAATAAAAATCGCCCAGTGAAACCTATTTGTTCACTAGGAGCGTTTTCACTCAGTATTCACGTAATCAATCCTATTTTAGACGAAAACCTATGTAATTCTTCATAATTCATGTTACTTACTTATTTATGCAAATTAGAGAAGTCAATTGACAAACTTCTAAAAAACGACCTTTTTGTAACAAAGAATTATTCTGTCAAGTCAACAAATCTGTCTGTCATTTTAATAACATGTTAAATTATGTCACTCGATGCAAATTAATAACTTTTCTGCACAAATTATGATAACAGATGTACATGTGACTCATAAACTGTATCTCTTTTTAGTAGTTCTTTGACAATGTTATAAATACAAGCAGCTAGAAGGGTCGAGAGAGCAGTCGGAGGCAGTCAGGGCAGTCGGAATGTCACTTTGGTGAAGTGTGTTTCTGTGTTGTTGTTTGGCAAAACAAGTCAAAGAACATGTAAAGGAAGTATTACTTTGTGTTGTGTTATGGTCTTTGGTGGACAGTGGAATTAATATGGCCACTAAAGTAATAAATATTTGATGTTTACATACGTGTTGGTTTCGCTCGTTCTTTATCATCAAAAGCACATGAAAAACACGGAACCTCATGTGTTTACCCTAGACAACCAAATTTAGAGCCAGCATCAGCAACGAGACACAGCAGCGATCCAGCAAGCAGCAGCGATCCAGCAAGCAGCAGCGATTACTACAATACAATATTTTGTAATGGCGCCAACCTAACATCAAGTGCTAACAAGCTCCGTAAATGGGAGTGAAATAGTGCGTTTATCAGCAATTAGCAAAAGATATCTACGACGACTTTTGGCGGTCCATTTACAAAAGTGGGGGCTCGTCCGGGATCTTTAAGTGCATCGATGATAATAGTGCAGCGATAAATTTCGTAAGTGCTTGGCACTCCAAAAAAAAAAAAAAAAAAAATTTTTATTTGTGCATTGTGGCAACAGTGAAAATATGTCAAAAAGAAATAAATAAAGTGTGTTTGTGCGACTACAAAAAAGTATCATCACACCGCTCGGAAGATTAACGTCTGGATTATGTCAATGGATTTCATCAATCAAGACTTCAGCTTCGATAAAACTGAATAGAAGTGAAGAAAGCCAACAAGAACACCGATCACGACATCATAGCATAAAGCAAGGTATTTTGTTGTTGTCATTTAAAATAATTCATAGTGAACATGTCTCTACCTGAGAGTGATGAGATCGTAGGAAATGTAAAAATTGAACCAGGGGGTGGTGAACAATTAAACTTAACAGAGTGGCTAGCAGAGTTTGCAACTCAAATAAGCTCGCAACTTAAACAATCAAGTGAGCAAGTAAGTTTGGATTTTAAACAATTAAGTGAACAAGTAAGTTTGAAACTTGAAGAAAACACAGATAGACTGAATAAGTTAAGTTTGGATTTTAAACAATCAAGTGAAGAAAACACAGATAGACTGGATAAGTTAAGTTTGGATTTTGATCTATTAAGTTCTCATCTCAATGAGAAGTGCGAGGAAATTAAAACTACCCTCAGTAAGAACACTAGCGAACAGTTGATACACTTCAGAAAAGAATTTCAAGTTAAAGTTGAAAGTTTAAATGAAAACATACAAGCGAACACAGACAGCATTGCTGTCATTTACAACAGAGTAGATACTGAAGCTAAAAGATTAGATCAGAGAATAGACAAAACATCAGAAAACCTTAAACAAGAATACAACCTGTATACCACTAATGTAGATACAAAAGTAGAAAATATACACACTAAATGTACACAATTGGAAGATGCATTGATGTCAAAACAAATGTTTTACAATCAAAATACAATGTATGGACACATCCAAGTGAAATGCTTTCCTGGTGGAAATCTGCACCCTATTGACTTTATTCACCAATGTAAAGATATGTTTGTTGTAGGAATGTCAGATAACATAAAAATTAAGTTAGTAAAACGGTTTCTAGAAGGGGAGGCCCTATCCTGGGCAAATGAGAATAATGATTCTTGGAATACTTTTGAAGAGTTTGAAGCTAAATTTATTTGCAAATTTTGGTCACAATCCATACAAGCCAGATTAAAGTCAGAATTTCTAAATGGACCAGTGTATAGAGGGAAAGTAGGGGGAATGCAAAAATTTTGCAGAGATCAATTGAAAAAACTTGCTCATTTAAATAACTCTTTTGATATTATAACACAAATTGATGTTTTAAAAAGGAGATTACCAGAGAGACTGCAGTGGGAATTGGTCCATGGACCAGACGATTCAATGGAAGAGTTCCTGAAATTTGTAGATAGATTAGATAGGGCCTTGGAAAGAGAAAGTAACCAAAGTTTTGGCTCTGGCAACAACCAGTATGGGGGGTGGAGCAGGAATGTAAATAGAGATTATTATGGGAGGAGAAACTTTGAAAATTCTGGAAATAATGCTCCAAATAGGGGAGATATGAGATACGAAAATGATTGCAGAAACAATACACAGGAGGGAGGATGGAGGAGAGATAACAGGAATGATAGAAATAGGTATTGGGGAAGAGAACAAGAGAGAAGGGGGTTTGTTGAAACTAGTGAACAAAACGACAACTACAAACGGACAGACCGAGGAAACCAGCCGGGAAACGGTGGACAGTCCCACTAGATGTCCGTAGTTTTGGGGCTAGACAATATTATGACAGGACAACACATAACCGAAACTGGAAAAGGAGAGGATACAATGTAAAGAGTAAATACCATGAAAATACTGAAGTTGTTAGAATGAATAAATTAGAATTTAATAAAAGGTTTTGGGATACTATGAGTAAAAGTGATACAGTTAATAAAAACTGTGTTCAAGCACAAGTAGTTAGTGAAAGTGCAGAAGTTGAAGGTATTGCAGAGTTCCATAGTTGGGCTGAAAAAGATACTGGTGTTAATAACAAGTCAGACACACCACAAGTAGAATCTATTTTGGGGGGTTTATTTGATAAGAAGGGGGATGACGAAGTGTTTAATGGAGCCAAAGACTCAATTGCTGAGATTCAGATACATAGGGGGGAAACTGCAGATGGGGTTGTTGTTGAGGAGGAGGAAGAAGTAATAGAGGGACATTTAAATAATGATCCTAAATCAAGTGATGTTATTGATGAGAGTGTAGAGGAAGAAATAAAAGTATTTGTAGAATTGAAAAGTGATTATGTGGTAAAGGTAAGTGATGTGACGAACATGGGTAATAATGAGGTTAATTTAAGTGAAATGCAGACTAGGGAATGTGTATCTGAGGACAAGCTATTGCCTATTGGGAACTATGAAACGCTAATCTATGAGAATGGTAATAATAATAATATTAAAGAAAATATAAAGGGATTGAATGTAAATGTGTGATTTCAAGAAAAAGGGGAAAAGTTTTTAGAAGTTTTGTGGAACAACTATGGAAACTGTATAAACAAAGATGTCTTTTGGAAAGAATTAGCAAAGGTAAGTGCAACCTTGTATCCTATATGGTGGACAAGAATCCGTAGTGGACTTTATAAAAAAGGGGGTGAAAACAGTAGGTTGTTAAGTGACAACACAGTGTTAAAAGGAACAGATGAAAACAAAGGTTTATGTTTAAATGTCAATGCTTTGCAAACAGAGAGGGATGTGTCTAAGTGTAGGAAAGAGACATTAGACTTAGGAACTAAAGAAATTGAAAATGATCTATTGTTTGAGAATACTAAAATAGACAAAGATGTTGAGCTAGGTTGTCCATATGTTAAAGTAAACAATGACATTGGTCCATTTGAAATAAAAGAAAGCCCACATCCTAATGCGTATAGACTTACCTTTCCCAGATCAAGAAGGTTATTTGGATTAAGAAACATCACTGAATTGAAACCATATAAACATGATTAAGCACATTTCCCTGTTTGAATACAGTTACTTACCCATTTTCCGTAAAGTGTTTTACCAGCAAAGATTTTTACTGGGTGTGTCAAATAGCAACTACCACTACAGACCCTGGAAAAGTTCCAGATATCTGAGACAATGTTTTTATATTTTTATTGTCACTATTGAATATTAAATATTGTGATATCCTCTTTACTTGCAATGGGCAAGAAGGTGACAAACATTTATTACTTTCTTTTTGTATTGTTGAATATGGGACATGATTGCACCAAATAAAAGACAATGTAAAAATTGTGGTGCAAGACCCATCATTGTGTTACTATTGTTTTCTTAGACATAAGATTTGTGGACAATTTTCTACAGCTAATCAGATGTTCACCAAGTTTGATGTTTGTGTTATGTTGTGACCAATTTAAGTGTCCAATTTTAGTATTCATATGTTCTTGTACTGTCTTGACTATGTGTCTCAATGGGAGACAAGTTTTTTAAATATTTCGTTTCTTTTTTAAATGCATATTATATCCATACATGTGACTTCACTAGTGTGTGTATTTATATATCATGTCCATACTTATAATTATGTTCTTGGTTTTCATTTCTTTTATGTGGCTCAAAAGGAACAGACAGTGGCAATATTTTCTTATGGACATATGACCTGTCCATCTATGTAATATATTTATGTTCCTTCTATTATCTTGACTAATCTGTGACTCAATGAGAGCTGACTTTGAAATAATTTACATATATATTTTTTATATATCTTAAAATCGCATGTGATATATTTGTGTCTGTTTTTGGATGATTTTCCATGTGGCTCACTGGGAGCAAAGATTAACATTTTTTTTTTACTTTCATGTATTAATAAATATTTTTATTATGCTGTCGTACTGATTGACATAACACAAAGTGCATTTGAAACAACACAACTAAAATATTTTCAGGAAAAAGTCATTTTGAAACGGTGTAACGGTTGTTGTATACATACACATTATGCATAGTAATTGACACATTTGTCCTAGTCGGCTAATATCATTAACATTCTGTAAATGATATTACCCGAGGGGGGTATTGTAACGGAACATATTAAAGGCTTTACTTTAATGAAGTATGCGATCCCTTCCAAATTCAACCAGTTTAACGAGTATTTATGATTATAGAAAAGTTATTGTGTATGTTAACAATGATTGCACAACATGTCTCCATAAACAGTCAACCCATTAAATTATACTGAATAACTGACCCACACAAAAGTTAATATCACTTGATCACTGATACAGCAAATGTCATCATGTAAAAACACTAAGTTCATCTTAAATAATTAATATGAAGTACGAGAAATAGTGGCCAACTTACGTATTTTGGATCTCCTTAAATAAAAATCGCCCAGTGAAACCTATTTGTTCACTAGGAGCGTTTTCACTCAGTATTCACGTAATCAATCCTATTTTAGACGAAAACCTATGTAATTCTTCATAATTCATGTTACTTACTTATTTATGCAAATTAGAGAAGTCAATTGACAAACTTCTAAAAAACGACCTTTTTGTAACAAAGAATTATTCTGTCAAGTCAACAAATCTGTCTGTCATTTTAATAACATGTTAAATTATGTCACTCGATGCAAATTAATAACTTTTCTGCACAAATTATGATAACAGATGTACATGTGACTCATAAACTGTATCTCTTTTTAGTAGTTCTTTGACAATGTTATAAATACAAGCAGCTAGAAGGGTCGAGAGAGCAGTCGGAGGCAGTCAGGGCAGTCGGAATGTCACTTTGGTGAAGTGTGTTTCTGTGTTGTTGTTTGGCAAAACAAGTCAAAGAACATGTAAAGGAAGTATTACTTTGTGTTGTGTTATGGTCTTTGGTGGACAGTGGAATTAATATGGCCACTAAAGTAATAAATATTTGATGTTTACATACGTGTTGGTTTCGCTCGTTCTTTATCATCAAAAGCACATGAAAAACACGGAACCTCATGTGTTTACCCTAGACAACCAAATTTAGAGCCAGCATCAGCAACGAGACACAGCAGCGATCCAGCAAGCAGCAGCGATCCAGCAAGCAGCAGCGATTACTACAATACAATATTTTGTAATGGCGCCAACCTAACATCAAGTGCTAACAAGCTCCGTAAATGGGAGTGAAATAGTGCGTTTATCAGCAATTAGCAAAAGATATCTACGACGACTTTTGGCGGTCCATTTACACCCTGTGGTACAATTTGTGTGGCTGACTGTGGAACCACTGTTGGACTGCTGTTTTGCCTTCATCATTGCACCTGAATCATTCTCCTGCCAGGAACGTCTTCAGTGGACTCAGAATGTGGAAATTGCCAAGGGCAAAGTTCAGATTGTATGGTGGGTGGTACAGACTATCCCTGTGAAATGACTGGAGCTTGTCAGCAGCTCTAATTGCCACATGTGGCCTCACATTGTCTTGGAGAATAATCATGTTGTACACATTGAGAATCCTTCAGCACTTCTTCCTCATGGCAGTCTGTAAATATGACAGTGTGGAATAAACTCTGTCATCCCTAATGTTTGCACCTAGTAGCATGAAATCCCATAGGAGTTACCCACAATGCTTCCAGAAGACCAATAACATCACTTTCCCAACAGATGGTACTGAACAGAATTTTGATCCTTGAGGTGTATATGCTGATCCACTTTCACCATTGCATCCACAGGGAAAATGTCATCAGTCAATCACAAACACAGCCATGTCAAATACTCACTGTCATGCAAGTCTTCATCAACTTTCATGAACTCACACACCACCACCACCACCACCACCACCACCACCACCTCCTTCTCACACTTCTCAAAGCAAGACACCTTTCCTCATACATAGGCTGCTTTTCCCTGTTGATTTCAGTGTCATCCCTTGCTCCAAAGAAAACGAACTGCACTTCATTGTTCATACCCCAAGGATGTCTGAAGCTCAACTGCCATCTTCAGTAACTGACAGGAGCACTGTACCATGGAGCTTCCAGCAGACAAAGCTGATTTGGTCCAGGAAAGGTCCACCACTGGGAATGGTTAAGTTGACTTCACATTGTGAGCTGAAAAAAAAGGGGGGGGGGGGGAGTGTGGCAAAGGTTACCAATTCATCTTTGTAAATACAGTGCTGTAGTTTCCATGTGCTCTTTAAGTCATTAGCATTACTAACTTAGCAGCTCCCTGTTGGGTGATGTTACAAGGCCTGATCAGTCAATTACACATACTCTTGCCAATACACCTGCTGAAGAGGCAGCTGCTTTTCCCCAGGAACTTCAGATAAGTCTGGGTTCTCTACAGATAACCCTACATTGTGGTTGTCAACAGGACTTCTTAAAAAAATCTGGAATTTAATTGGATTCAGTTAGTCTTGCTACATGAAAGATAATGTCCTAACTATTAACCCAGAAATCAAAACTGCATGTATGTAATGTGTTATATGTAGTTCTGTGTTTTTTTAAGTGGCAATCTTTTCTGGTATTGGAATTTACTCTCAAGCTTTCTGCAGCTTGGTGAGTCCTCTGCTGCCAAAAATCTCACTCCTAATTTCATAATAAGCAACAATAGAAAATAGATGAAACTGCTTGTAAGAGACCATTTGGAAATTGTCCATGCAATTATAAGATTCTAGACTAGATGATAATATTTATCCATCCCATGAAAACCTTTCAAAAAAGAGGAAAACACTTTTGTGGTGAATTATATTCTTCCAGAAAAGTTCTGATGTTGCTTAGGCTCTTGGATTGCTTTAAAAGTCCATATGTCCAATGATCTATCCTGATGAGCAACACATTGGGATTTATGTATGTTGTATCATTTGAAAGAAAATTCACAGTTGTTTTTTCACATTAAGAAATTGTTTTCTTATACAACAACAAATTTCTTTTGTATCTATCAAACAATGGAAAACCCAGGATGGAATGTAACAATATTATGAAAGTTGCTACTTACCATGTGTGGGTGTTTCTATGTCTGTGTTCTATTGTTGACAAAGGCCTTAATGGCTTAAATTGTGAGTCTTTCTGTTGTGCCTATCTGTGGCTCTGCATCTCCTCTTTTGTACATACATTGTTCTGATTTTAATAAATTATTAAACTATCTGAATTCCAAGATTAAGAGGACTGCTGACTTTCAATAAAGCATCTAATTAACTTCAGACAAGAACTCATTCAAAAAATGGCTCTGAGTACTATGGGACTCAACATCTGAGGTCATCAGTCCCCTAGAACTTAGAACTACTTAAACCTAACTAACCTAAGG
This sequence comes from Schistocerca nitens, assembly GCF_023898315.1. Classification (NCBI taxonomy): domain Eukaryota; kingdom Metazoa; phylum Arthropoda; class Insecta; order Orthoptera; family Acrididae; genus Schistocerca; species Schistocerca nitens. The sequence continues at coordinate 115,743,246 of NC_064620.1, read as the reverse complement.
ATGTCACACACACCCCTGCCAGAGGCAAGATTCGAACCTGCGACTGTAGCAGTCGCGTGATTCCAGACTGAGGCACCTATAACTGCTCGGCCACTGCGGCCAGCAAGAACTCATTACATGTCTAGTCAATCAGAGAAATAACACCAGAGTGTCACTGTAATTTGTTGATTGCTTGTTAGCAAAGTCCAGACAGAAGCTCAGCATGCCACAGTCATAAATCAAAGATTGTGCGTTATGTTGAAATTTTAGTTAATGTTTGCATGACTTGCCTATCACCATGCTCATCTCACCTTGTTTAAAAAATAACATTGTCTCATTGGAATGTCATTCACAGAAATGTGAAAACTGGTGCTTTAAAGGGTGTAAATATTTGTTAATAATTACAGTCTAACCCCCCCCCCACATTTGTTCTTTCAATTTGTCTACATTATTCATGACTTACTGACTGATGTGTTTTTCACTGTTAACTGATCAAGTTTTTCATGCCACAACTGTCAGAATTTTGATTTACCTTTCACCAAAATCCTTCCTCCTTTCCTTCTCTGAGTGGTAAGGCAATTTTCATTGTCTGTTAATGTATATGACTGTATTTATTTATTTAGTGTATGGCACTACACACATGGTTTACACTTATTACATTATGAAATTATATGATAACATACATAAATGAAGGATACATAATCAGATGAAATATAATACACAAACACAATAAAAAGTAACATCACAGCAGATATTTTGCGTTACACAAGTCTTCAAATTCTGATGTCCAAATTGGCAATCCATTTGAGGCAGGGTGGTGTGGTGTTAAGAAGAAGTCAGCCTGACTACCCTGGTAGGCTCATAATTCACAGTCCTGGGCGATGTGTTGTATTGTTTGATTAGGTGCCCCACAGTCACAGCTAGGGCTGGGAAGCTTTCCCCACTTGTGTAGATTGTGTGCACATAGTCCACGTCCTGTTTGGATTCTGTTTAGGCTTTTCGATACCTGTTGTGAAAGTTCAAAGCCCTTAGGTTTCTCTGATGGATAGATAAGTTCACAGTTGTCAGGGGAGGCACTACCACTCCAGCTCTCATGCCATTTAGTATCCATGCTGAAGTTGGCAGCTGACAGTTGTTGGGCCAATCTTAAAAGGGGGATTTCTGGAGTGGAGTCGTGTTCTTTCCAAAGTTGGGACATCTTCATGGATAGGAAGTAGGGGGTTATTCATTATTTTTGTGTATTCCTTCATCAGAGCTTCCTGTCTTCACAGGGAGGGTGGAGCTATATGACTAAATGTTGGAAGCCAATATAGTGGGGTAGTCTTTATGAATCCAGTTATGGTTCTCATAGCAGCGTTGAGCTGGGTGTCCACCTTGTTTACATGCTTGCTGGTTAACCATGCTGGTGCACAGTACTCGGCTGCAGAGTACAGTAAGGCGAGTGCAGAGGTTTGTAGTGTGTCTGCTGCTGCTCCACAGTTAGTGCTGCAGAGCCTCTGAATGAGGCTGTTCTGTGAGCTTATTTTATTGGATACATTTTCCACGAGTCTTTTGAAGGATAATGTCCTATCTAGAGTGATTCCCAGGTACTTTGGATGTGGCTGATATCGCAGTTGACTGTTATTCATATAAACCTTCAACTCATATCCCGCCATTCTGTTGTTCAAATGAAAACAGCTGACTTCAGTCTTAGTGGGATTTGGTATTAGCCTCCATTTGGTGAAATACTTGTGCATTTTATTTAAGTCAGTTGTGAGGATGTTTTCAGTGACTTCAAACTACTTGCTTTGGATAGCTAGGGCCATATCATCAGCATAGCTGAACCTCCTTGAGATGGTTTCAGGCGGGTCAGAGATGTAAAGATTAAAGAGCATTGGTGCTAAAACTGATCCTTGAGGCAGTCCATTGTTCAGTTTCCTCTGTTTGCTTATGTCATTACCCTGTATCACCTGGAAGTATCTATCCGAAAGCATGTTGTTGATAAGTCTCAGTGTCATACGGCAGGGGATTACTTTTATCAGTTTGTGTAGAAGTCCTTCCTTCCATACAGTGTCATAGGCAGCTGTTAGGTCTATGAAAGCTTCCGCAGTCATTTTTTGTTTTTGAAAACCTGCTTCAATATATGTCGTTAGACTTAGAACCTGGTCTGTGCAGCTCCTCTTGGGTCTGAAACCTTCCTGCTCCGGTGGGATGACTTCTAGGATTCATGGGCCCAGCCTGTTGAGAAGTAGCTGTTCCGGAAGTTTATAGCAGCAGCTGAGAAGAGCGATAGGGCGGTAACTTTCGGCTTTATCTTATGGTTTGTCTGGTTTCAGCACAGCAATTACTTTGGTAATTTTAAAAGCTTTTGGCAGGCAGCCTGATGTTAGTATGCATGAGTTAAACTTGGTCAGCCATTTCTTTGTTTCCTTCCCACATCGAGTCAGGAATTCAGGGTGCATTCCATCATAACCAGGTGCCTTACCCATTTAAACATCACTGAGAGCAGCTTCTAGTTCTTCAATTGTGAAGCTCCGAGAGTACTCAGTTTCTTGAGGTGTTGTTCGCTGTATGTTTCTGTATTCCCTTTTTACTTTTTGTGTGTGGTGTTTATCTCATGGTGCTCTAGACAGTGATACAATTCGACTTGCTATCTGGTCTGGTAGTACTGTACGAGCTACTTTGATTGGTGGTTTACTTCCCCCCAACTTCTTTAGTAAGCTCCAAGCTTTTCTGCTTGACTTCTTAAAATCCATTTCAGCAGTCGTCTTAATCCATCTATTTCTTCGAGCCTCATCCAGTGTCTGTAGCAGTTCATCAGCTACCTCTGTATCACCATGTTTTATGTATGTTTCAAAAAGTTTCTCACAATCTTTGTTCCAGCCCGGAACGTATTCCTTGTGGTACCCACGTGGGTTACACTTTTTTGCTGTTGCGATCACTGCACCTACAAATCTGTTGTAATTTTTAGGTGTTGCTGGGATCCATCTTACAACCTTGTCAAGTTCTTGGGAGAACAGTTCCCAGTTTGCCTTTTGGAAATTCCATCTAGGTCTTGGTATAGATCAGATCACTGGGATTTGTATGTCTATTTCATATATGACTGGATGATGTTGACATGCGTGGGAAATCTGGTAGGATCATTCTGGTTATGCTTATTGGTTGGCCACTGTGATTCTAGGTGGAGAAACATAGATCTGGATTTGAGTCTCTACCCCATGCTGCTGATCTGAAAGTTCCCTTATCCTTTGTATCAAATATGAGACTTAAGCTGTTTGTTTCCATCCAGTCTGTGAGTGCAATGCCATTCTGGTCACTGATGTTGTATTTCCATATTGTATGGTGACTATTGAAATCTCCCAAGTACAGAACTGGATGGGGGAGTGGGGGTAGTACCTCTGGAAGCCACTGGACAAGTGGAGGTTTATAAACATTAGTTATTGAAACTTCTTCCACTTTTATAGTGACAGTGTGGATTCAACTGTTGCTGCGGATATAACTAGCACAGCTGTGTGACTGATAGTATGTCACACCTAGTATGTCGTATCCTGGTATTCTGCCTCTTGCCTTAAGATCGGCCACACTAGTTACATGAGTCTCTTGCATAGCAACAACATCAATGTTCCTCTCACAGAGAATTCAAGACAGAGTTTCGTATTTGGTTCTGCTTAGTCCTTTAATATTTAGTTGGAAAATTCGTAGGCTGGGTCCGATATTTCATGTCATGCAGCTCCTGCAGGAGCCATTATCTGACGGGTTTGCTTCCATGTGCACAAGGCCAGGAGATCCTCCAGGCAAGATAAGTCTGGTGCCAGCTATCGTTCTAGCTCATTTAGCATTACCCAGGGTGCACGTGTGGACTTCTTCCATGGACGTGAGCTAGTTTACACCCCTATATGACTGTGAGAACTGGGTAAGGATAAGTTTTTTCTGTTGTAGGTTTTGTTTAAAGATCCTTTTCTAAAGAGAGAATGAGTGATTGATTCAGTCCTATAGTAGTAACTTGTTAGTTTGTTGTTGTGAACTTTTAAAAAATTGTAAGTAAATTTCAAACAAAGAAAGATGTTAAACTTCAGCAACTATTAAGATATAAAGTTTTAAATTGTACTATGTGATTTAATTGGATGTGTTATTTATCCAGCCACTGCAATGAAAAGTAATGCAGTAAATGTTCAAGTCTAGAGAAATAAAATTTTGTGACAGTGTGGCAAGGTAAGATGTTTATTTCATGTAATATTTACTTTTTAATGCATAATTTTCTTTGTATTTCACAAACTTTCATCTTTACTGCATTGAAAAAAAAAGTGTGTCAAGTGCTATCATTTAAATAAACTCTTCCTGTTCAGCCCGTTTGAAGGCTGGTGAGGTATGTCAGTTCTCTCTGATTATATAAATTTTCATCAAAAAAATCCATTTCAAGCCCATACTTTCCACAATCGGTGTGCCAACAAGGCAGAATCACTGTGAGCATTGAGGATACTTCCCACTGACCCACCAGGCTGAAGATATCTGTTCAGTAAAACGTGTCCTGGTGCATGAAGAAATCCGTAACTGTCTTCTGCACATTGTCATTTGATTGAATTCATTGACCCTTCAAATCATTTTCAAGGGATTGAAGGAATAATGATGATCACATTGTGAGAGATCAGGACTGTAGGGCAGATGCTCAAATGTCTCCCATTTGAGTTGGCATAACTTCCATGTTATGTTATTTGTGACCACTGTCTTGTGTCAAATCAAAACCAACATAGCTTGGTGCACTATTCCACAACAGTGGTTTTCAATGGACATGCAGCCATATACAAATTATTCATTCTCTGATGGATATCAACTGGTGTTTGTCCTTTGACAGCCAATAAAGGAGTAACAGTATATTGGTCCTATTTGGACATGGACACACATGGTAATAACATCAGCCCTATACAAATTATTCATTCTCCAATGGATATCAAGTGGTGTTTGTCCTTTGACAGCCAATAAACGAATAACAGCACATTAGTCCTATTTGGACATGGACACATATGGTAATAACATCGCCACACTAATCCCTTGACTACATATTGGAGCTTATATACTCACATCGGAGTCACGTTATGTTGTGTATATGCTGCAATGATACACTCAAATGAAGACTTTTTTTATTGCCGCTACATGTTTTGTACACATATTAGCTGCACACTAGAATTTATGAAAACAGAGTACTTCTTAGCTGGTTCTGACCTTTTTGAGGATTGTGAATAGTTGAAAACTTGCTGAACAGAAAGGAACATATATTGGCTATGTTTTCTGTTTGGCAAAGTCTTCTAATTTTGCATCTTATCTTTTATGCTTCACTTTAATGAAAACCATGTCTTGATGTTTCAAAGACTGGAATAAAATCCTTACAGGAATTAACTAGGTATGCTGTAGATACCTGTAGAATATTTTTATGCATAGAAATGTACTCTTAATACTCACTGCTGTGACTGCAAATGCTTTAGAAAAGCTATTTTTAAATTCTCTTCAGGAAATATGCCAACTGTATCTTCTTAACATGAAGTATCAGAACATTGCAAATGTATTAAGACACTAGTAGGCTGTTTCTCACATAGTAGTTTTGGTTTTTAAGCTTTCTTCTAATCATTTGTATGATGATACAGATAATTTTAGTAAATGATTTTAAAATATTTTCTCATTGCTGCCGTATTGAAAATGACAACTTCAGTAAAAGTGCAAGCTTATTGTTCTCTCTCTTAAAAGTGTGCAATATTAAACTTGGGCACTGATAAAATTAAGACATTTTGTGCTCGTTGTTAATTTATGTGTATATTCAAAGCTTTGTGGAAAGGAATGGTATATTATAACTTTCACTGCTTGAAAATCAGTAATTAAGTTTACACAGGTAACTGCATAGGAGTGAGAGTGATAAATGCTTATTCTGCTGGCAACTGTTGCAGTTTTGTGATAGGACGGTGATGTTACAGTTACATAACTGCTTATTGTACAGCTATCAGAGGAGACAAGCACAGGTCTGTTTCACATCGACTAAGTTAGTGGGTTTAAATTTCAAAAATGCAATGAAACCCCAAGAAACATGGCTACTGACACATTATGAGAAAAACAAATGACTTCATACATACACATGTGAGGGCATGCTGAAAAGTAATGCCTCTAAATTTTTTATGGGAAAAATTCTTAACCTTTCTTCTTTTTACACAAAACAAATGCTATTATCATTCTGCATCTTTATTCTTTATGTTTATGTATTTATTTCTAAATGAAGTCACCTTACTGATGAACGCATTTCTCCCAACAAGAGACCAGGTTGTTGATACCATCACTGCAGAACATTTGATTTTGTTGGCAGACCCACAACCTGACCTCTGTTTGTACCATTTAATCACTATCAAGCTGAAGTCCTTAAAGGTACTCTTAAAGTTTTGGGAAATGATGAAAATTAGATGGCACCAATTCAGGACTGTATGGCGGATGAAATAAATGGTTGTAGTTTCATCATAAGTTGCACTGAGAAGTATCTATTTTTTATTTCTTTATGGTAGCTAATTTCAGACACCTGTGTCCATTTTCAAACCATCCATGCTGTAAGGGTAACAGATACGGGCAATAGCCCATGTATAGAAACTGCCCCTGCAGTTATCAAAGTGGTATATGGCCAAAGTTAGAGAACTCTAATGTCCATCCTGTGTGGTGGGACTTGCCATTGTTAAGTCAGCCATATACCACTGCCGGGGCAGTTTCTATACATGGGCTATTGCCTATATTTGCCACACCTACAGTGCGAATGGTCTGAAAATGTACACAGGTATCCAAAACTTAAAAAAAAAAAAAAAAAAAAAAAAAAAAAAAAAATTCTTAATGCAACTCATGATGAAGCTACAACAATTATTTCAATACAAGACAAGTTTCAGACCTATTTCTCACCTGCAGCATGCTGAAAGTTTATATGTATGTGGGACAATCGATGAAAGTGAACCCAAAGTGTTCAAAGTGTTGGATTCTTGTAGATGTTGCAGCGCTTGTGTGTGGTCTGGCATAGTCTTGCTGAAGGAGAAGGTGCTCCATGTGTGAATGACCTCAAATTTGAATCTATACTACACTACACTGCTCCTGAGACTGACATGTTTCCATTACACAGCACCACGTTACACACTAATTCAGAGCCCTCTAGTGGAAGAGGACTGCAAAAATTAAGAATTAAGATGTAGGTCATTAATAAAATTAGTTTCATATAAAAAGGTTTAAGAGTTTTCACATAAAATTTTATCACACTCTCATATTTAAAATACAGAAAATGTAGACAGAAGATTTAAAATTGCCTTATGCATGGAAATTAGTAAAAAATGACAAATACCTTGATAAAATCAAACAATGGGAAGTCCAGGTTGGAATAACAACAATATGGAAAGGATAGATTGATTGCCACTTACCACATAGAGTTGGTGTTGAGTCATACACAGGCACAATGAAGAAAACTGCTGAAATATTTAGGGGGATCTCAAAAGTTGTATCTTCCCAATGTTAAAATAGTGCTCATAAATTGCTTGTTTTCTCAGAAAGTATTTGAGATATGAAGTTGAAAATTTAATAAGTTATTTATTGGAGTATTGGCTACAATTTAACATGCGGGTTTTCAAAAAGTTAAATTCAGTTTTCAGAGATTGATTTTTTCCATTGTAATGAAAATTCACTACTTTTTTGTGCCATTCTTTTGTTTGTAAATTCAGCAGTATACAGGTTTTTGGAAAAATTATCTGTGAAGTTATGCAGAAGGGAATGTGTAACATTTCCTGAAAACCTGAAGCAAATTGGTTTGGTAGACCCTGAGAAAACATGTAATTTGTATGAAAAATAAAACTTTTGGGAATTGGGCAATAAAGTTTGGATTGCCTTTTTAGTGCATTGCAGGTCAATAGGATGGATTACCTTCATTTTCTGCCAACTCCTCCTCCAGCTTCCTCTTTCTCCTCCTCCTGTTTACTCTGGCTTGTATTTCTAGACTATTAACAGCCCTGTCAGCAGCACAAAGTCTAAAGCAAGCATTGTTTGCACCATGTTGAAACCTCTTTTCATTCCCATATTTCAAAATACGTTACAGTTTACAGCATGGCCATCATTGAAAGTAGCATCACCATCATACACACTGAAGTGAAGTGTTTATATTTTGACAAACAAAGTCTTGGGGATTCTTGACCATATAACACTATTTACACTTTAATTGGGATTTTGAGTTTTTTGACGAACACTCTTTCCCAATGGTCAGGTGCTGCTAAGTCCCTGAAAATAGGTTTTATTACCTCTGCTACTACATCAGACAGACTATGTGTATGAGTGTACACTTCACCAGTTAGCAGTCCATTGTTGTACTTACATCAACTGTTTTCTCCTTTGGGACACAAGTAATGATGGAGATTTTCGATGGTTAAAAAAGTATGAAAAGAAAGAGACCATACAGCCTTCTTCATTTCATTGTCACTGTGTATATTTCCAAATAGCCATTCCATAATTGTTCTGAATTTTGTCAATTACATTGTCAATTAATGTTCCTTCCCATCCAACTATTTACCATCACTGAGTTTCGTGTGTGTGTGTGAAGCTTTCAGTTGTGGAAGCCTTGATCCCATTAATTTCTGTCTTTGTCCAATACACTGCACTACATCATCATATTCACTGTAGGTCTTCAGTTCTTCAATATGTTTTAAACTTTTAGAATCACCATCATCAACATAATTCACATATTGCACTTTACCACACACAAAAGAATGTTGAAATGTATTAGCAATACCAGCCACTACCACTCCTTCAGTACTGCCATTATAGTTAGTTGTCATTTTTATGTCTACCTTAACTTTTTGTGGTCACCTACAATATTATATAGTGAAAATGGCGCCGATGGGAAAGTGTAGTGACGCTTCTCTCTCGCTACAAAGGCAAAAAATGAACAGTTCTTCGTGTAAAGAATGTAAAAAGCGTGTGATGAAGGGTATTCTGTGTATCAAATGCAACTTCTGGTTACACGAAAAGTGCGCGAAAGTAAATCTAAAGTTCGTCAGCGATGATTTTCCGTGGACATGTCACGGTTGTTTACGTGACGAAACGGCCGATCTTGTAAGTGCAGTTGATACAATAAACGAAATTATAAAATTACTACGAAGTGACATTGAGGCATTAAAAACCGAACTTTCGACCATCAAGAAAGAAAACGATATATTAATACAAGAAAAGAAGTCCTGTGTGTGTAAAAGCCATCAAACGGAAAAGCAAGAAGATCGCGAAAATACGAGTGACCGATCGTACTTTAAAAACAACATTTCAAGTGTTCCCGTTGATGTCTCGGTAAACTCAGTAAGCCAAAAACCGGAAGATAAATATAAATGGAAGGTGGTGACATACAGCAAAAGGAAAAACAAGGCGTCGGATACGCAACAAAAGGAAAATAACTTTTTAATAATTGGCGATTCGCTGCTGAAGAATATCGCTGTCCCCAATTGCAAGATCGACGTGCGACCTGGTATCAGAACGCATCAACTCGGTAAACATCTTAAAAATATAGTAAATGCAAGACTAGATACTACAGAACCAGATTCTGAAACCAGACATAACCATAATGGGGTGTTTATACATGTTGGAACGAATTCATTAAAGAGCAGCAGTGAGGAAGAAATGGCAAGCGAAACAAGAAACATGATTCGTTCTGCAAGAAATATGTATGCAGGATCTTGTCTGATACTTAGCGGAATCATAAACAGAAGGTAGGTGAGTGAAAAATATATCGGCAAAATAAACTGTGCTCTTAAAGAACAATGTGATCGTCTTGGGACAATTTTTGTAGACCCAAACAAATTCCTATGTGAAAACTCACTAGCGAAGGATGGCTTGCATTTAAATAGACTGGGGTCTGTAACGTTCAGCAGAATGTTTGCAGATGTCTGCAAAATCATTAGATGCAAGGGAAACTAATATGGCCTGAAGGGGGTGAAAAATCATACACTACAGCTGGAAAAGAATAATATAAGCACCATACAAAAAAAAGACGATACTAAAGAATTTGCCTCATAATACAGCTCACAACATGTAAACCAACAAAAGAAAAATTACATAAAAGTACTTCATCAAAATATTCAATACTTTGGTAACAAAAAATTAGAAGCAGAAGTACTCCTGAGTGAAGTAAGACCAGACATATTATGCATAAGTGAACATGGACTAACTGAAAGTAAAATACATAATGTGGCAATAAAGGACTACAAACTAGCTAGTTACTTCCGCAAATCTAAATATAAGGGTGGTGGCGTTTGTATATATATTAAAACATGTACTCTATCAAAGAATGTAAACAGTGAAGCTGCTACATTTCCCATAGCTAGAGAAAAAGACTTTGAAGTTACTGGTATAGTGGCAGAGGATTTTAGAGTGTTTTGTGTGTATAGGTCACAATGTGGCAATATTAGCATCTTTCTAAAAAAATTGCTAGCTTATTGAGAATGAATATGAAGAGAAATCTTATTATATGTGGAGACTTCAACATTGACATGGGAAAAGACACAAAAATAAGACAGGATTTTGAAGAATTGTTAATACAGCATAACATGAAAGTGACAATAACTGCACCAACAAGAGTGACTTCACAAAGTGAGACAATTATTGACAACATAATTACTAATATGTGTAACTATGAGTCACATGTAGTTCAGACAGAAATATCTGATCATCATGGACAACTAATCAGCTTTTGCAGAAGTAATGACACAGTATCAGAACCAAAACAAACAACCAAAGAAATCAGGATCATCAGTGAACAAAATATCAACATCTTTAGAACAATGTTAAGTAAGGAAACCTGGAATGAAACCCTACAGGCCCAGAGTGTAAATGAAAAATTTGATGCATTTATTTCAACAATTAAGTACCATTTTACTGTAGCGTTTCCCAAAGTAAAGAGACAAGAAAGGCAGCAAGATCAAACACAGTGGGTTACCAGTGAAATACTAGAACAGCGAAGGAAGCTTCAGGACGTGAGACTGATGGGGGAAGCTGAAAAATATAAAATGTTTTTTGAAAAACAATAAGAGAAGCGAAAGCAGGAGCAATTGACACCACTATAGCGAACTCAAAAAACAAGGCAAAGGCAGCTTGGAATGCAATCAATGCTGAAAGAAAGGAAAAAGATAGGTCAAACAAAGAAGAAGGTATTAGGTCAATTAAAGTAGACAACACAGTGGTCACAGATGGTATGGAAATAGCAAACATACTGAATAGAAAACCTAAAATTGGAAATAAATAGTCAAAAACAAAAAGATATTAAGGTACCAAAAAGATCATGCAGTACTATGTTCTTAAGACCAGTCACGGAAGATGAATTGTGGAAAACTATATAGAAGCTGAAGTCCAAGAAATCAGCTGGTGATGATGAAATATCAAATCATGTAATAAAGCTGGTATGTGAGGAGATAATAGCACCAGTGCTGAACATAGCAAACTGTTCTTTCAGAGATGCAATTTTTCCAGAAAAACTGAGATAACGAAGATAGTGCCAGTGTACAAGAAAGGGTGTAAGGATGATCCCAACAACTACAGACCAGTTTCACTGATATCAGGTTTCTCAAAAATCCTAGAAATGCTTATGTATACCAGATTAGTTAACTATTTGGACAAACATAACATTCTCATGCCCTCACAACATGGTTTCAGAAAGGGTAAATCTACAGAATCAGCAATTGTCAGTCTAACAGAATACATTTTACAGTCCTTAGATGAGAAAAAGGTTGTCTCTGCAATGTTTCTGGATCTTTCAAAGGCATTTGACACCTTTGACCATTAAATGCTGATACAAAAATTAAGCAACTATGGCATTCGGGGGCAACCAGGTGAATGGATAAAATCATACTTGTGCAACCACAAGCAGTATGTATCATTAGGAAACTCGTACCAATCAGAAACCAAATCCATCAAATATGGAGTGCCGCAGGGTTCGGTAATGGGGCCATTGTTATTTAATGTATTTGTTAATGATATAGGTGTTGAGGAGGAAGAAAAGAAAATATCGTATGCTGATGACATAACAATACTAAATAGTGACCAAAATTTGGAACAGCTTGAGAGAAGAGCATACATATCTGCAAATGTCACAGCTCAATGGCTGTTGGAAAATGAACTGGTTATAAATGTAAAAAAGACTATGTATGCAGTGTTTAAAAACAAGGAAAAGGCTGTAGACATGGATTTAGAGGTTGATGGAACACGGCTGGAAGAAGTAGAATCTGCTAGATTCCTAGGTATTCTTGTGGATAATGAACTGAAATGGAAAAAAACATATTAATAATGTCTGTAAGAAACTGAGCTCTGTCATATTCTTAATGATGCAGCTATCACAGTATTCAGACAAGAACCTTCTGTGTACAGTGTATCATGGACTTTTCGAACCATACTTACAGTATGGAGTGACTGTGTGGGGAAACTCAAACAAACAAGAGACAAAACGAGTGTTCACATTACAAGAAAAAGCAATTAGGACCATTTTAAGAAGAAATACCTCCTAAACATGCAGAAACTGTTTCAAGAATTTAGGTATCTTAACTTTTTCATCATTGTATATATACAAAACAATAATGTACATCACAAAAGTTAGTGAGGACTGGATTACAAATGCTAGTGTACACACCCACAATACAAGAAAGAAGAATGAAGTGCAGAGCATACCCCACCGACTGGCAATGCTAGAAAAAGGACTCCAGTACTCTGGTATCAGACTACTAAGAAGTCTGCCCAAAAACCTGCAAGATAGTGTACTTCACAATGACTTTCCAAAGAAACTTAAAGACTATCTCATTGAAAAAGAGTTTTACAGTGTTGCAGAATACTTATGCCATTAAATTTGTATATATTGTTACTCATTATCAGTGATGTAAAAATGTAAGCTAAAGGTGTAGAAAAATATGTGATAAAGAATGTTAATACTTTGACATGTCCTATATTACACGTACAGTTACTGTACACAATGTAATCTTACAGGATCAAATGAAATTCAATTCAATTCAATTCAATTTAGTTATTACTACTACATCGAAAACTTACATACTGGTGGCATACTACACAATGAAGAGATGTGTGTCCCCGTTTATGCCAGGTATCATGGAATGCTGCAGTAAAGTCTCTGTCACCACCGTTTTCTATTACTGCTTTTTCCACAGCTTCCTTGATAGATTCTGTAGAGACATCTTCTACTTCAGACCAAATAAATCTAGTGCAGTTTGTAAACTTGGTTGGGGGATTTGGAAGATTCATCATGTCATGGAAAACTGCACCTGCAGTAGCACCCTTACCAATTGCATGCAAGGCATAAACAAATCTAATGTTGTGTTCATAGATTTTGCTGCCATTTTCTTCATTCTGAGTTACTGCAACACTGTTTCAAAAGCAGGTCATTTATGAGCATTTACCACACTTCAGTTCCATTTCATTGGAAAGTCGTACATGATTTTTTTATAGAAAGTTCCAGACCAACTTCACTACACTGGCTACACCTCACATGGTTTGAAAAAATTCTATTGGGAACTGACATATCAAATATTTCATTCACATCTGATTTGCCATAAAACATTCATACTTTTCACTAGCTGAATCAGGCCTCCTCTGGAAAAGTACTTCCTTTCTCACTTTCATTGCAATGGGCAGGTGTACCGGCAAGGTTAGGTTCACACGCTTGGTTATCAGCTTTATTGTTTATGGTAATAACACTTACCTTTGGCTTTACAACATTTCTCCTTTTCTTAAAAGCCTTCAGAGAATTTCTAGTCACTTTACATTTACCCATGATTGTCCTTCAATAAAACAGAGGCTTCAATGAACAGAATCCACTGTGAATATTTTCAGGATTAAGAAAGAGCCAATAAACATTAAACACATGACAATTGAGCAAGTGATGTATATCAGACTGTCACAGATTAGCCACAACATTTATTTTGTAACACTTATTTTCTCTCTCATCACTAAAATGTATGTGATGAGAATGTAGATTCATGAGCACAACATTTGACAGCAGTTGAACAGCAGCACAATGGATCATGCCCACCAGAACATATTTCAAAAATATTTTAAAAATAGTTGTAGTCTTCTGAACCGAGTAAATTATATATTGATTGAAAGGGGAAGGTCTGTAGATTTTTAAAATGCAAAAAAGAAAAAACTGAACATTTCATGATTTTGAACCTTTAGGAGCCCCTTAAGATTTCAGACAAAGTCCTTTCCACTATCAATTTGTCCCAGAACACTATGCATTTGCTACAGGAAATGCAGAACTCAAGCATCTACTTGGATTCCATTAATTTAAACAAAAATTCTGAAAATGAAAGCTGAGTCTGTACATAGATTTGTGATCATTTAGTAATCATTATAACTTACTCTTGAGTCAGAATTATAGTTTTGCATTTTTTGATAATCAGTCAATTTCAGTAATGTGCTCTACATGATATCAACATGAGTGCTGTACATATGAAGGACAGATGACTGATTTTATTTTCTTGCATGACACTAGAAAGACAAACTTGAGAAAGGAGAAAAAATTAGGGGAAGGGCAGGTGTTTGAACTTCTGCATGTGCTAAAGCAAAGGGGCTTCATGTGGTCTTGCTTATCAAGAAAGTATTTGTGGTTGTCTTGTGATACATGCATGTTTTGAATTTCCTTTCTTGTTTTTGCTGTTTCTTTCCTGTGATTTGTGGTTTTGCTTTTTGAATTATTTTGTGTCACTTTCAGCATGAGATTTCTATCAATTTAGAACCTGCTGGTCTTATGGGTATTGTTTACATGACATAATGAGTCTAGTGACCTCTTTGATTTTCTTGTAGGTTTTGAAGGTCGGTGGCTACACATAAATTTCCTACAGTGGTATAATAAAAAAGAAACCTCAAATATCAGCTTTGAAAATTTCAGAGTGTTATTAAATACAAAAAATTTTGAGCTTTATAACAAAGTTGCTCAAGGCTTTGTGTGCAACATTTTTTTTCTTTAATTGTGAGATTACTGGGTTGATACACATGAGCCACAACATTTTTCTATTTTATTTGAATTCTATATTTATCATTAAACTGAAGTGTTAATTATAAATACTGAATCATATTTCTTAAATAAAATAAAATCTTTCTTGTTAATTACTAATTGCATGAAAATAAAATTACTTACACTAAATCAAAATGTAGTAAAAAATATGAACTGTCTTATTGCTAAAAGAAAAAAACTGTTTGTATTGGTAATACAGTTTTTCATATTGTGTTTGTATTTATTTGTAATCCGTAGAAATTAAAGGTATTTCACATTTCTTTAACCAAATTTTAATTTACAATGGATACTCACCTTTTAATTTGATTAGCAGTTGAAAATGAGACATTATTTTTATTAGAAAATGATGGTCCAGTATTTATTAATTAACATCTCAGATTGATAATAATTAAACACTGGTGTATAAAACTTAAGGATGAAAGTAACTTTTGCATAATGCATCACTGACAAGTAATATACCTTCATGAAACTTATGCCTTACATAGAAAGAACTACTACAGTTTAGTACATAATATAACTGAAAGAAATGAACAATTAGATGAACAGAAATGACAATTTTATTCAAAGACAATAATAACACTGACAACACTGCAATTGATGATGGTTTCCTACACGTTGCAAAAGGCAGGACATGGTTCTTGATAGGGTACTTGATCACCATGGATGGCAGTGCAAACTCTGCATTGTGATGCCATGCTGGCCACAAGGTCGTCAATTCTCCTAGTACGGTATTCCATTCCTCCACCGGCATGGTATACAACTGCTGGATGGTCATCGATCTGTGTGGACGTGCTGCAATAGGCAGTCTATTTGCTGAATATCCTCTTGTTCTGAGAGCTCCTTCACTTGTACTGTTCAAAGTGGTCACATATTGTCATTGATAAAGATGAAGCCAGGGACCCAAGAAAAGATGCAGATGAGAAAGGACAATGTAACAATAACACAGACTGGTGACTTTACTGTGTTTGACAGTCTGGAGGTCAGAACACCCATGCAACATTATGCAACACCTCGACCACCAAAAGATCATGCTTGACAAAGTTCCTATGTGCATTACTTGTTCCCATCTCTCAGCATATACATCCAGAATCACTACTGAGACTGAATCTGCTCTCATCTGAGAACAGCAGGTAACCCACTCCTTGTAGGTCCAGTCCCTACACCTGTTACACAATGTGGAGGTCATCTTTTGCTGGGTTTGAGCATGGTCAGCCATCTCCTCTCTTCATGCAGCAGTGCCTGTGCTTCAGAATGCTCCCTGCATGTGAAACAATGCCGTGAGCAATATCAAACTCATGGGTTACACTTATTGCACTTCATCCTCCTTCCAGTTTCCCATTGAGCTTCCCCATGTGAAGTTGTCTATATTGGGCTGTCCTGTAATGAAGAACAACACCACAGTGCACCATAACTGCTCTCTGATTGACAAATACTGTCTTTTCCCATTCCTCCAACCGCCTTGTATTGTGGGGACAGCCCCATTTGTCACTATAGTCATGCTGATATTATGCCATATTATGCCCAACTTCCTGTAAATGACTGGGAGACCTCTGGTAACATGTTGCCACACTTTTTCATTTCCTCAAAGCAGGCTATGTTACTTACTCCAGATTGTCCATAAGTTTTGCAGAGCAGTGTATAAGTAAAATAAAATTTTAAAAAATTCTGTCTAGATACATACTCCACATGTCACATTACAGTGTGTGGCACCCCACTTTCCTATTCCATTTGTGAGTGGTCTATGGGAGAAATGATTTTTGGTAAGCCTATTTATGAGCTCAAATCTCTCTAATTTTACTTCTATGATTTTTTCAGGAGTGAGAATCGAACACACAATCTCATGATTACAAGACGACAATGCTACGCACACAACTGCGTATTGCTTTGTATACAAGATTAAAATTTTTGTTCTTGACAGTGCTTGGAAATCTTTAAAAACTAATTTTTTGAGTGATTTTGTGAAGTGTGTTCTACATGAGCTTGATGTACAGGCAAATTCTATAAGTACAAAAAAATTTGAAGAGCTGTCCTGTTAAGTCTAATAACTTTACTTGCATAAACAGTTTTCTGTTAGTTCAATTAAAGACACTGAACATATATAGCCACCTACAAAGAAGACACACTTTCTTCAGTCCGTTTAATTCTGTTTTGTTTCAAAAATCATGTCTTGTGACTCATTTAGAAGACACATCTTTGCTCTTGTCACTGCAAGCTGTCTTTAATAACCAGCAGTGATCGGCATCATTATTATTGTTACTATTATTATTATTATAATATTTATTTTCTGTGTTTTTGGGATTTAGGAGGACCAATTGTGGTGAATGCTGCCCGTAGCACTTTTGGTGAGGACTGTGCACGTCGCTGCAACTGCAGAATGGTGCCACGTGTTTACCAGAAAATGGTCATTGCATCTGCGTGCCGGGCAAGTTTGGTGCTAGAAGCTGTCTTGTCATTTTCAGAACAAAGGCTCTCAGTATGAAATGAGAGTGATGCTTATCTGCACTCTTGGCTGCTTCTAATAATGTCACTCCTATAACAAACTTCTAATTTCTGAAGGGAAACATTCCACGTGGGAAAAATGTATCTAAAAACATAGATGATGTAACTTACCAAATGAAAGCGTTGGTATGTTGATAGACACACCAACAAACACACACACAAAATTTGGTTTCGAAACACATGGTTGCTTCATCAGGAAAGAGGGAAGGATGCAACTGTACTCGGGCTCGTTTACTACCTATTTTTCACGTGGCTCATCTGTAAAGGGGGTTGGTAGTAAACGGTTGCATTTGCGCCCCTATTATTGAGCCTGATATTGGTTGGCTTTTGAAGAGCAGTGAATTGAACTATACACGTTCAGATTGTAACTTATTTATTCAAAAGAAACACTTTAACGTTGTGGCCATGCATATTTAAGTTCACAAATAATAATCGGTTCAATTCGTACACTGTTTGTCTCACACCCACACACTTTCACTTTGTTCCTTCGCATACCCTGGCGTCCATGCTTGCACTCGCGGCACTTTCCCGCTCCCAACTCACCACCACAACGGCCAACCACAAAAGACCCCGATTTTCCCGCTCACATCCACAGTCCTGAGTCGGGTCACATGACACCACAGTAGTCAAAACAATTGTTAAACATGGCCACAATTCGTTTACAATATTTTATAATATTTAAATACTTAAATCTAAATACATTATATAATTTTACAAATTATCACCACACTTATATAATTCGTTGCAATTAAAAGAAAACCAAAACACTATCCCACGGAACTACAACGTCCATCAAAACACAAACAAGTATTTTCCGGTCTATTTTTGCCCAGCATATTATCTCTGCTGCCGTGCTTTAAATTTTAAATTACTTGAAAGAGTTCCCTATTATCCCCTGTTACCTTACATACCCCCACTTCATGGTGACATTACCTTAGTAACGGCAACATGAAGTAGCACCAAATGGAGTGAACCCATATTACTTTATATATTAAACATTTTAATTATAACTATAATGGCACCAAAACACGTAGAACAGTGTTATAGTGGTGAGTTAATCAGTGTATGTACTGTCATTAGGAAAACATACATACATAATCCAACAATGTATCCAACTCAAATATACAATTAGATAGTATCCTATTGAGCAACTGGGCAGGCAAAATAAATGCCCATGTTAGTCTATATGTAGGTTGCCCACTCACTGCACATTAACACTTCCACTTTTTACACAGTTGTTTCTGTAAGTTGCACGAAGTTGTTGTAACCAGATCCTTGTGTTCACAGGTTTATGCATTGGAATACAGTCTTTCCAAACTTGTCAGCCAACAGCACTGTGCTTCCTCTCATTAGCCAAGTCATCCTATCAAAATTTAATCAAATCCTCATAAATCTTGCCTAGACATGCAGACCCACATTTCCCAGGAATCAGGCTATCCAAATCCTCCCTGGAACATCCTGTTTTCACTGATCAGTTCTTATTGAGGTTTGTACAAATGACAAACATGCACACAAATCAAACACAAACATGGCATAGTTAAATATATTCTATTTCACCCTTCAAATGTTCCCAGATCAGGACCTCTGACACTTCTACCCCCACGCACCAGTATCAACTCCAGGTGCCACAGATACATTAGAAATTTTAATAAAAATATGAACTATTTTTTTAACAAACTATTTGCAGATTTCCTCCCTCCTATATTCTCCACATATTTATACAGAAATAGACTATATGCACAGTAGGTTTCAGTTCCCGTATGACTTTCAACAAGGCTTTTATCACACCCACACCAGTTGTGCAAATCCATTGGACAACAGATTCCCTTATTGCAAATATATACAGTATAATGAAGTTTGTTGACCACCAACAATGGCATCACAACATACACAGTAACACAAATAATACTCCAATTATAAATACACGTATACATAGCCCCCAATAATTTTTTCTTTAACTCGACAATAGTGTACATGGGAATCTCACTTCCTTAATCTTTATTCTTCTACCACATATTTTTTCAACTCCGTTACATTTCTCAGTCCAAATGGCTTTTTGGACACTGGATATACCAACCTATATGCATTAGGGTGTGGACAACCCATTATCTCAAAGGGTCCTTGGTATAATTCTAATAACTTTTTGATTTCGCCATCAATGTCACTGGATTTTTTCTTGTTCCTCACCAGCACCTTATCTCCCTCCTTGAACTTTGTTGTCTTATACCTTTCTCCATGCCTCCTCTGTCTCTCATGTCCTTTCTTTAACATTTGCTGTCTGGCCACCTGCATTTTCTCTTGACTTATCAAGTCTTGAGATGGAGGAAAATCTATGTTTTCTGCTATTAGATTGTCAGGCTTGATATCTTTCATGAGCTCATAGGGTGAGAATCCTGTTGCACAACTCTTCACTGTGTTCATAAGATCCTCAAACACAGTTATATATTCTGCCCAAGTACTATGCTTTTTACTGCAATATGTCCTACATAGCCTACCCAGCTCCCTCATATACCTCTCAGCAGGGTTTCCCGCAGGGTGATACACTGAAATCCTTATATGCTTCATCCCAGATCTTTGCATAAACTTCCCCCACACACTAGATACAAATTGTGCTCCATTATCAGACA
Source organism: Schistocerca nitens (assembly GCF_023898315.1). NCBI lineage: Eukaryota > Metazoa > Arthropoda > Insecta > Orthoptera > Acrididae > Schistocerca > Schistocerca nitens. Next base: position 115,723,110 of record NC_064620.1, on the reverse strand, counting down.
GAACATTCTCTGGTTTTATAACATTCACAAAGTAATCTTTCTCTAGCTTGTTAATTATATTCTGGCTAGTGGCCTTTTTCAGTGGATACAGCCTTACAAACTTTGAGAATACATCAACTGCTAAAAGAACATACTTTACACCCCCTCGACCTGTTGGCAGCCTCCCAAATAAATCAATAGCCAGCAGTTCACCATTTCTTTTAGGAACAACATTCTGCATCTCTCCTTGTACTGCAATAGTATTATATTTCACTTTTTGACATTTGTCACAAGAAGCCAACTGTCTCTTTACTCTCCTGGCCATGTTGTTAAAACTAACATAGTCCTGCAGTATTTCCAAACATTTTTGAGCCCCATAATGCCCATGGCTAAGGTGGATGTAATTTATTAATTTTTCCACATTCTCATCTGGAAAACATACCTTCCACTCCTCTTTGTCCAAATTTCTTCGTCTAAATAAAATACCTTTATAAATTCTATAATATTTATCTATTTTTTCATGTTCTTTACTTCCAAAGTTTGTTTTGATAAACTTCAAGGTTTGGTCCCCATTCTGAAGTCTCCTCATGTCCTTACAGATGGATCTGATTTCCTTCTCTCCACCCACTCCTTTCATATACAATATCTGTAGTTCTTTCTCGTCTCCATTTGCTTCATGTTCTTCTCCAATGAAAGGTAATCTTGATAAGGCATCAGCCACATTGTTGTCTGTGCCCTTAATATATCTTATCTCATAGTTAAACTGCTGCAAAAACATGGCCCATCTCATGAGTCTATTATTTAACAGCTTACATTCTTGCAAATAGCTCAGAGCCTTATGGTCTGTGTAAACAATCACTTTCCTACCTTCCACATATATCCAGAACTTCTGAAATCCATAAACTATGGCTAACAGTTCCTTCTCTGAGATACCATACATCAATTCATGTTTGGACAGCATTCTGCTTGCAAAAGCGATTGCCCTGTGCTCGGCCTTCCCATCTACTACCCTCTCCTGAAATAGCACTGCCCCTATCCCATAATCTGAGCTGTCTGCCCCAATACAGAAAGGCAAAGACAAATCTGGATAGAACAAAATTTTGCTGTTTTTTAAGCTATTCTTGATGGCTTTAAATTCCTGGTCACAGTCACATGTCCAGCACCAGGTTACACTTTTCTTTAATAGTCTACATAAGTTAGGTGAATTCAGGCTATAATCACTTATGTACTTCCTATAGAATGAACATAGTCCTATAAATGATTTAAATTGTTTCCTGTTTGTTGGCACCTTGCAGTCAACAATAGCCTTGATTTTCTCTTTATTGGGCAGAATGCCATCAGGAGTTAACTGATGACCGAGAAATAGTAATGTTGCTTGAAAAAATTCACACTTACTTAACTTTAGGGTCATCCCCCCTTTAGATATAGCCTTGAATACATCCTCCAACTGCTGACAGTGCTCTTGCCAATTGCTACTCGTAATCAAAATGTCATCTATGTACACTGTCAATTTTCTCATTAGTTCATCACCCAACACATGACTTAAAGCCCTTACAAAGACTGCTACGGATATTGATAAACCAAATGGCACAACTGTAAACATATAAGTCCTGCCCTCAAATAAGAAAGCAGTGTACTTTCTGCTCTCTTCAGCCAATCGCACCTGCCAGAACCCTGAAGTCAAATCAACACTTGACAGAATTTTAACATTATAAAATTTTTGCAACAGCTCATCCATGTTCTCTGGCTGATCATTTTCTTTGACTATTATTTTATTTAGCTTTCTTGCATCCAGTACTATTCTTATAGAACCATCCCTCTTTTTCACCACTACTATTGGATTACAATACTCACTCCTCCCCATTTCCAGTATGCCCCACTTCAACATCATCTGTATCCTTGCCCTTACAGCCTCTCTATTAGCTATTGCTATAGGATAAGGTTTGGCCCTTATCACTTCATGTGGCAATACCCTCAAAACATAACTGAAATCCACGACTTTTCCAGGTTTGTCAGAGAACACATGCTTATGCTTACACAATAAACCTGTAAGCTGCACCTTTTGTTCCTCATTTAAATGTCCCATTTCATTTACTTTGTCATGTATCTGCTGTTCAGTGCAGATCTCATCACCTACCTCTTCTAGCCTTTGTAAATGAGTAATTGTCTCACCTCCTTTTAATTCCCCTTTAAATTTTATTCTTCGTCTATTTCCACCAGCATCAAATTCTACCACTCTGTCCTTTACAAAAATGCTACAGTCATACTTGTACAAGAAGTCCATACCCAAAATTACATTCAACGCCAAACCCTTCACCACAAAGCAACTAATATCAAAACAATACTCATTACTATTAAATTCCAGTAATACTTCCCTGCTGATGGGCTTGCTACATGTCCCAGTTGCTGTCTTAATTTTGACTCCTGTAACTGGTAATTCTATTAATCCCAAAACTTTAATTTGCTGCCAGAAAGATTCAGAGATTGCAGATAAACTTGAGCCAGAGTCTAATAATGCTACATCTGCAACTCCTCCCACACTGATATCAATTATTGGCTGTATCACCTCTATTTCTACTCTGTTCAGCCCTGATTCCTGTAATAAATCTCTTTCTACTTCACTCCTGCTTTCCTCTTGCATAATGCAAATATCTTTAGGTCTTTCTCCAAAACATACATCAGTATCCCCTTCAAACAGATCCTTAATAGCAAACTCAACATTCTCTTCTTCACTTAATTCTTCCAATTTTCTGGCAATTTTAAATTTTATTTTACCCCATTCTTCAGGCATCAAAGCTTTATGTAATTTTGCATAGGACACCCAATCACTCAAATCATAATCAGCCTCCTCCTTTCCTAACCATCCACAATTAACATCTTTGAGGCTTGCATCATCAGTTAAGAAAACATAGGTTTCAATTTTATCTTCTGGGCAACCTACAGCAACATTCTCCATATCATTACGCATTTCCATATCCACACTGAAGTCATTATCACTACCACAGTTAACACCTGCACCCACAAGCACAGTAACATTATCAGCAGGTAATTTACCAGCATTTTCCACATTGTCAAATACACCACTCATATTAGCCTTTACATCACACTGAATAACCCTCTCCTCACCTTTTCCACAATTCTCCACACTATTTCCAATAGACATCTCTACCCATTCATCACACCCATTATTACTGTGAACATTGCCCCTTAATTCCATATCCACTTCTGTTCCCCCTTTTGATGAAACTACCTCTGTCTCTGATCTTTCAATGAATTTTGCTGCACACAAACCAATATTGTCCTCCTCTGCTTGTAATTTCTCTTCCCTTTTAAACATGTCATCAATGTAAAACTCACACTGTTCATTGCTGATATTAGCCTTGTTCCCTTTTTTCCTCTTATACCTTTTATCTGTATTTCTATAATTGTTAAAACCCCCCCATAGATTTTCAGTTCCTAAGACAGCATCCATATGACATATCCCAATTTCCCTATTCTCCTTGCTGACTTTATTACTCATCCCATCATGTCCTTGTCTGGCCCTGTTCACATAATTACCAGCCCCCCTGCGGACCTTAAGTGAGGCATCAATTAGTTTTTTGATTGCCTACCCTGTCCATTTGCATCTGGCATTCCTACTCTCATACCTTCTCTATCACTCCTCATCTGATCAAAATTGTCTCTTCTCCCTCCAAAATTTCTGTTATACCTTTGTGGCGTGCTTCTCCAATCTCTATCCTGATTATTCTGATTACTTCTATCTTCTCTCCACCTGTTATGGTTATTACAGTATTCATAATTAATACTGTTTCCCCTTTCATGATACCTTCCTCTCCCATGTATTTAGGTCTGTAGCACAATGCCCTGTCCATATTATCCACAAAATTAAGAAATTCTTCCACTGAATCTGTTGCACTGTGAATCAAATCCCATTGCAAATGCTCTGGTAATCTTCTCTTTAGTGTAGATATTTCTGTTAATACACCCAGTGGCCTATCCAGATGATTTAATTTATTCAGTTCTCTAACACAGAACTCTCTCATACTTTCCTTTCCACTCTTGTAACTGGATCCATTCAAAAAATCGTTTTGCAATCTTAATTGTTTTGCTTGGCCCCAGTATTTGTTCAAGAACAGGTTTTCGAAAGTTTTAAAATCGCAAAATTTATCATCATTTTGGTTTGCCCATGTTTGAGCCCCCCCTTCCAACTGCCTCTTAACATATTTAATTTTTGCCTGCTCACTCATCCCTGTCACAAAGTTATCCTTACACGCAGCTAGGAAGTCAACTGCATGGTATTTATTCTCCCCATTAAAAGGTTTTGACTGAAATCCATGCCCCAGAGGATATCCCAACAATAAATTTCCATTCCCTGCTGCCACAGTATTAACTGTTTCCCTCAAGACATTTACTTCCCCTTCTAATTCCTTCTTACTGTCAGTAATTCCCTTATGGCAATCCAGCACTCCTATCTTAATGGATTCAATGTCTGCCTCTGTCTTTGAAATAATGTGCATTTCTGTTCCTGTACCTGAATCTGCCCCACAAGATTACTTTGCACAGTGTCCACCTTGGCTACTAGGCCTCTTTCAACCTCATCAACTCTCTCAATAATTCCCTCAACAATTTTAACTGTGTTTTCAACTTTATCTGTAATTTGAGTGAATTTGAGATCTAGCTGATTAAATTTTTCACTCACTGTCTTTATTTTATCACCAAGCCTTAATTCCATATCCCCTATTTTCGAATCCATTTCTCCAACTATTGCAGTTTTTATATTCCCTATTTTCGAGTCTATTTCTCCTAATTTACTAGTAAGTTTTACAAAAAATGTGCTGAGGTCACTTCCTGGTATCCAGCCTATTTCTTTTGGCATGCTAGGGCTACTACAGGTACTCCTAACATCCACTGATTCGCCTTCACTTTGAGATTCACGCGTCTCATCGGCCATGGCTAATGAAAGGACACAATTTTGCAATGTAGCTGCTGGCTGTACTTATCTTTTAAATCCCCGTGTGACGTGACATCTGCAGTGAGCTCCGCGGCACAGCTATGCAATGAATCTTAATCGGCGGCGTGGACACACAGCAAACTCAATCAGGAGCGAGAACACGTTGCGTAGGCCCCTGGCAGCATGTAGTAGTGTTGGTCGGTGGCACAGACGACGGCGTTGATCGTCGGCAGCACGTGGATACAGCTTCGACTGCTTTAGCCGTAGCAACACATGGACGTGGCACGGACGACGGTTTCTTCTCGCGGCAGCACGTATCGCGGCACGGACGACTGTTTTACCCGCGGCAACACATGGTTACGGCAAACACAGCGGTTTTACCCGCGGCAACACGTGGTCGACTCATTAGACTGTGTAACTGACTGCTTCACAATCGTGGTGGCCTTATATCGGCGTAACCACGGGGCAGCGCGTATCGTGTCCAGCACAAACACTCCGGTACTCCTAATGCACAGATTTAACTCAGAGCCCCCACACTGACTGTTCAAAAGCCTAACATCAGACGGGCATTCGATTCCGAAATACTATGGAATATGGAAGAAAGTCCTATCCCGGACGAGCCCCCAATTGCAACTGTACTCGGGCTCGTTTACTACCTATTTTTCACGTGGCTCATCTGTAAAGGGGGTTGGTAGTAAACGGTTGCATTTGCGCCCCTATTATTGAGCCTGATATTGGCTGGCTTTTGAAGAGCAGTGAATTGAACTATACACGTTCAGATTGTAACTTATTTATTCAAAAGAAACACTTTAACGTTGTGGCCATGCATTTTTAAGTTCACAAATAATAATCGGTGCAATTCGTACACTGTTTGTCTCACACCCACACACTTTCACTTTGTTCCTTCGCATACCCTGGCGTCCATGCTTGCACTCGCGGCACTTTCCCGCTCCCAACTCACCACCACAACGGCCAACCACAAAAGACCCCGATTTTCCCGCTCACATCCACAGTCCTGAGTCGGGTCACATGACACCACAGTAGTCAAAACAATTGCTAAATATGGCCACAATTCGTTTACAATATTTTATAATATTTAAATACTTAAATCTAAATACATTATATAATTTTACAAATTATCACCACACTTATATAATTCGTTGCAATTAAAAGAAAACCAAAACACTATCCCACGGAACTACAACGTCCATCAAAACACAAACAAGTATTTTCCGGTCTATTTTTGCCCAGCATATTATCTCTGCTGCCGTGCTTTAAATTTTAAATTACTTGAAAGAGTTCCCTATTATCCCCTGTTACCTTACAAGGAGAGGGAAAGACGAAAGGATGTGGGTTTTAAGTGTGTGTGTTTGTGTTTGTGTGTCTATCAACATACCAATGCTTTCGCTTGGTAAGTTACATCATCTTTGTTTACTTTTGTCTAGGTAACACATTAACTGACTAGCATTGCAAGACTACAGGATTAATTTAAGTCCAAAATAAGCCATTGCAAATGTGAAATGCTGGTACATCTAATAACAGATGTAATGAACAGAATGCTGAATGCAAGCATCCAAACAAGCATGTGTTGTTGTACAGGTGCTGGATTTTAGTTTGTGGGATGGAGTTCGTGCCTGTTGCATTTGTTCTGTCAATAAAGGAACAGTCAATGCTGTTTATAGACAACACTGGAGTTGTAGTCTGATGATGTCCCATATATGCTTGACTGGAGACAGATCTGGTGATTGAGCAGGCCGAGGCAACATGTTGACACACTGCAGAGCATGTTGGGTCACAGCAGCAGTATGTGGACAAGTGTTATCCTGTAGGAAAATACCTTTGATGTACAATTTCGCAGTCAAGGTGAGTGGGATAACAGCGTGAATGCTCCTGCTGTCATATGAAATCATACTCCAGACCATTACTGCAGGTATAGGTGCAGTGTGTCTAACATGCAGGCAGGTCGGTCGCAGGATGAAATCACACCCAAGACCATTACTCCAGGTGTAGATCCAGTATGTCTAGCATGCAGACAGGTTGGCTGCAGATCCTCAAATGATCTCCTCCTAAGCAACATGCAGGCATCACTGGCACTAAGGCAGAACCAGATTTCATTGGAAAACACGGCAGGCCTCCACTCTGTCCTCCTATGAGCCCTCACGTGACAGCACTGAAGTCACAAATGGCTGGGGTTTGGGGTCAGTATAATGCACACTGCAGAGCATCTTGCCCAGAGTTGTCTGTGAAGTAACTGATTTGTAACAATTCATTGTGTCACTGTGGTGCCAACTGCTGGTAAAATTGCTGCTGTAGAAGCAGTATAATGTGCCTGATACACTGTACACAATTGTATCCTCCCTCAGTAGAGCCAGTGGCCATCCAGAGCCTGGTCTTCTTGTTACCATACATTCTTGTGTGGCCACTGCTGCCAGCAGACATATACAGTGGCTACATTCCAGCCAAGTGTTTCTGCTGTACTGCAGAAGGAACACCTGGCTTCTTGTAACCCTATTACTTGACCTTGGTCAAACTCAGTGAGGTGTTTATAATGGTGTGTTTGTTACCTTAAAGGCATTCTTGATGAACATCAACTCACCACATCTAATGTCAAAGGTGATAAAAGTTCATGATCTTTACAGTGAGTCTAATTTGAATCCACATAGTGGTGCTACTAGAACCACCTTTATGTGACTGGCACAAGATCTGAATAGACATTATCTTTCATATGTAAAATGTGCCCACCAACTTTAGTTTATGCTGCACAACTGTGATGTTTTTCTGTTAACTGTCTGCAAGATGATGATGCACTCCTGTGGTCAGGAAGACCCTAGATATCTCTCCAACAGTATGTGTGGGAACAGCTTGGGAACATCAACCCTGTTCCAGTGACAATATTCGGGATATCAAGGATGTTACAACAGTTGTCGGCCAGCTTTCCTCAGGAGAGGATACAACTACTTCGTAGCACCATTCCCAAATGGATCAGTATGTGCATCATAGTCAGAGGGGAGTGCATCATCTACTGATACATGCACTCGTGCTGACAGGTTCTTTATATATTTGACACTCTTTTGTATTTGCTGGTATACATTGAAGAGCCAAAGAAACTGTTACACCTTCCTAATATCATGTAGGGCCGCTGTGAGCACACAGAAGTGCTGCAACACAATGTGTCATGGACTCGACTAATGTCTAAAGTAGTGTTGGAACGAACTGACACAATGAATCCTGCAGAGATGTCCATATGAGAGTATGAGGGAGTGGAGAACTCTTCTGAACAGCACGTTGCAAGGCATTCCAGATATGAAACTTCCTGGCAGATTAAACCTGTGTGCCAGGCCGAGACTCGAACTCGGGACCTTTGCCTTTCGCGGGCAAGTGCTCTACCAACTGAGCCACCCAAGCACGACTCACGCCCCGTCCTCACAGCTTTACTTCTGCCAGTACCTCGTCTCCTACCTTCCAAACTTTACAGAAGCTCTCCTGCGAACCTTGCAGAACTAGCATTCCTGAAAGAAAGGATGTTGCGGAGACATGGCTTAGCCACAGCCTGGGGGATGTTTCCAGAATGAGATTCACACTCCACTGCAGAAGTGAAAATCTCATTCTGCATTCCAGATATGCTCAACAGCATTTATGTCTGGGGAGTTTGGCGGCCAGCAGAAGTGCTTAAACTCACAAGAGTGTTCATGGAGCCATTCTGTAGCAGTTCTGGATGTGTGGGGTGTCGAATTGTCCTGCTGGAATTGTCCAGTCCATTGGAATGCACAATGAATGTGAATGGATGCAGGTGATCAGACAGGATGCTTACATATGTGTCACCTGTCAGAGCCATATCTAGACATATCAGACATGCCATATCATTCTGACTGTACATGCCCCACACCATTACAGAGCTTCCACTAGCTTGAAGAGCCCTCTGCTGACATGCAAGGTCTATGCATTCATGAGGCTGTCTCTGTGCCCGTACACATCCATCTGCTCGATACAATTTGGAACGAGACTTGTCCAACCAGGCAACATGTTTCCAGCCATCAATAGTCTAACATCAGTGTTGGTGGGCCCAGACAAGGCATAAAACTTTGTGTCATGCAGTCATCAAGAGTACATGAGTGGGCCTTTGGCTCCAAAATCCCATATCAATGGTGCTTTGTTGAATTGTTCACACACTGACATTTGTTGATGGTACAGCTTTGAAATCTGTAGCAATTTGTGGAAGGGTTGCACTTCTGTCATGTTGAATGATTCTCTTTACAGTCATCACTGGTCCCTTTCTCTCAGGATCTTTTTCTGTCCACAGCGATATCAGACATTTGATGTTTTACCAGATTATTGATATTCATGGTACACTCCTGAAATTGTGGTAAGGAAAAATCCCCACTTTATTGTTACATTGGAGATGCTGTGTCCCATCACTCGTGCTCCAACCATAACACCACATTCAAACTCACTTAAATCTTGATAGCAGGCCAGTAACTGATCTAACCACTGTGACAGACACTTGTTGGTTTATGTAGGTGTTGCAGACTGCAGTGCCTAATTCTACCCATTTACATATCCATGTATTTGAATACACATGCCTGTGCCAGCTTCTTTGGCACTTCAGTGTAAAATTGGCATCACACACACTCTCTACCCCTGAAGTTTAATTTTGTTTCCTCCTCCACTTCTGAGTGTTTCCCTTTTCCTTTTCTCCAGCATTGTTTTAATTCAGTATCTACCTTCCTGATGCAATTCATTTTACAAAACTTAAAATAGCGCTTCAAGATGATACGACACTATGTGTAGCAAGGTCATAACTGCAAAAAATACACAGCTTGCAATGCAAGGCATTTGTCCGTCCAATATAATTTCCAGAGCTCTTAGCAAATATTCATGACCTATGCTGCAAGCAACTTATTGCTGATCAAGTTTTCAGTGAAATATGGTGACAATATGAACCTCTGAAATATTATGTTATGCCTAGTTGTTTACAGCATCCAGTGGCAAAACTGACAACAATACTATTAATTATTTTGTCAGAAAAGCCTATGTAGTCAATACTACATGTTGTTCATAAACATTAACAAAATAATGAGATAAATGTCTTGTATCTGGAGACACCTAGGTTATATCTGGTTGCTGGCTTTTCAACTGGTTATTACAATCTTGGGGGAGGTCGGGCCTATTATTTAACAAGAAGGAAAGCTTTCATGTTACTGGTGCTATGCAGGAAAGGTGTAAGCATTTTTGTTAATTTTAATTATTTTTCTGTTTATTATTCATATCTTTAGGTAGGAAAGAAATAGGTGTTGTTTCTGCAGATGCATCCTTCTCAATGTGCGGTTGTATTAACCCTTTCCAGTCCATAATACAGACACAGCAGGTCTCCATGTGACCTAACTCAAATAGCCACTGCCCCAACGGTGAGCACACCCTGGAGAATTGGCAAGTCTTTTTGTGGAAACAAACACTTAGGGTATACATCAAAACAAATAGTGTGCATTATTCAAGTATATTTACATAAGCTTTACAATACAAAACATTCACTATGCGTTTTTTTTTTTTTTTGGGGGGGGGGTGTGCCTCCATCATCATTTCACTCAAACTGAATACAAATGAATCACCGTCATCGTCACAATCACTGTTGCTCTCATTTTCGGTTGGACCTTCTTAAATCTCTACAACGTTTTCCTCAGAAAGGACTTTGCATGAAAACCCAGCCATTTTGTGCCCACTAACTTGAAGGTAAATATAACTACCTTTGTCTCAATATAACTGCTATTCTTTGATACAGAGTTAACACAAGCTGTACTATGCAGCACTGATGCCTAGTAATGTCAGATTTGTAAACAGATCATGTGAGAGCTATGAAAAGTCATGCCAAATGAGGCTTGACAGCAGAGTGGAAAACAAAATTTGCAATGTCAAGTATTATTGTTTACAGTATCAGATTACAATGTACCCATGTCCCAGATGTTGTTTGTAGTTGGAATGATTTCACATTATATACAAATAAACTGGTGTTGGAGACTACTGAAATTGCTGCATGGAATCATCTCCTATTACTTGTGAAAATGGAATTAATGGCCAGTACTCACTTTCAGAAGTTGAAATATACCACTGATAGGTATGTGTAAAAGATCAAGTAAGCATTTTAGTTTTTGAAGCTATTTGTTCCTCACGGCAGGGTGGTCCCTCTCATACTTAAGTATGAAAGACATACCCTTTGTCTTTAACCTTCACCAATCTATCCTTCTCCCCTTCCAAAGGAAAGAACTAATTTTTCTGAAAGCCAGGATAGTGTAATGTAACTTTGTATATTGGTAAGCCAAAACATTATGACAGTGGAAATGTAATCCTGAAATTTGAGTTTGCAGTAATGGGTATAGCTGTACAACCTAAAGTGACTTATGACAATTTGTGCCAGGCCAGGACTTGAACCTGGATTTTCTGACCATTGTGGGTGGTTGTCTTCCCACTTAGGCTACCAGAGCACACTGCCCAGATTGACTGAAACTCCATATGTCACACACCTATCTATTTCTTCTTATAGATTATTAATTCAACTATCCCCATTCATACATCTTATGATTCACATGCAAGTTTTTGAATCAAAACAACGAGAAGCCGTTTTCGAAAATGGTAATGATAATCTAACTTTTTGTTGTCTCAGTTCTAAAACCCGCATGGGAATCCCAAGGTGTGTGAATGTGGCTAATTGAATTAATAGTCTCATGGAGAGAGGTGTGCCACATGTGGAACTTTTGATGATCAGATAGCCTAAGAGGTAAGCTGACCCATTGCTGTAAGTTTACACCCTTGTTTCAAGTGCCGGTCTGGCGCAGATTTTTACGTGTCACTTTAGGTTGTACATCTGTATCAATGACATTTAAGCTCAATTTCAGGAACAGATTTTAATACTGAATACTGTAGCTCATCTTCAAATATCAAATTGTGAAAATTGCCTGCCACAAGTTTGAATGCTGCCTGGTCATCTCACAGGCATGTGATGCAGGAAGGAAAGTATGTAAGTGAAGAAGAGGTGAATGGTGAATCATGCTAATGACACTACAGTCTTCAAATGGGGAAATCCATTGACACAGAGTGACTTGGACAAAAGGCAGATTGTTATGGTGCAGCAGGTAGGACTCAGCACCCAGCAGACAACAAAGCCGGTTGGCTGTTTGCATCCTGCTGTCATGAGCATCTGTGGAAAGTGGTTGAAGGATGCTGAAGTCATGAGTAAGCGTCAAACCATTAAACATGAGACTCTGCAGCAGTCGACCCCTCTGTGTTCCCATGTTGACCCAATGATACTGTCAGCTGTGATGGCAGTGGGCACAGTGTCTTTGAGATTCAGGGTGTATTCACCATGGGACAACTGGAAATCCAGGAAAAACATGCGAATTTTTTCATATGGGAGCAATCCAAGAAAAATCTGGCAATTTTTAGAATTCAGGGAATTTTTAATTGTTCCAGTTTCCAGTTAAATTTTTGCAATTTTGACTGGTAAGAACTGAGGCTCTGACAAAGGATTTAACATCATCCTGCTAGTGCAGAATAATACTACAGGAATGAAACATAAATGAAAACTAAAACTGTTATAATCTTTAATCACTAATAAATTGCGTGGATATACAAACGTAGAAACAATATCGGGTTACATGCTACCAACTCCGTATCTGTCACTCAACTGCCGTGCCGTGACATGCGGCCGGCGCCGTTCAAAGCCAGGTGGCGCTCCCGTGCTCAGCCGAGCTGCGGAGTGCCTCTATCGCCGTGTTCGCGTACTGATGTAGCAGCACTTTTAAATCTCGTGGCACTGTTACAACACTTTTCCCCCCTTGAAAAAAAACACTCACTTCCTTGGAGACACGGACAGTGCGGAGATATCCATGGCCTCTTGGGAGGTCCCGAGAAGATCCCGCGGAGAAACACAAGAGTATGGTCGAAAATGTCCAGGACGGAAGCTGGTGAGTGGAACGTGCCTCCTGGACGAGATGATGGGAATCCATTTAGGGCGAGATCCATACCCTCGTGCCCACACGTCGGCGCCCACCGAGTATTTTCCCGCACTAGGGGACGCAGTACAAGGCCTGACAGGGTGAAGCAGGTGCAGTAGAGTGTGCGGTTGGCGGCCATGCAAGAGTTCAGCAGGGCTGCGATCACCCAGAGGCGTGAAGCGATAAGAACTCAGAAATTGCAACAGAGCATCATCTGTGGAGAAATCACTAAGGAATTTTTTCATCTGGCTTTTGAAAGTGCGGACAAGGCACTCGACCTCCCCATTTGATTGCGGATGGAAGGGCGGTGCTGTAACATGATGAATCCCTTGTCCAGTACAAAAATCACGGAAGGCCTGCGAAGAGAACTGAGGGCCATTGTCCGTGACAATCGTGGATGGAAGACCTTCTAGCGCAAAGATTTTGGACAAAGCCAGCGTCATCGCCACAGTGGTGGGCGACAGACATCGGACAACAAATGGAAACTTCGAGAAGGCGTCAATCAACAGTAGCCAATAAGTGCCGAGGAAGGGGCTGGCAAAGTCAGCATGCACCCGTTCCCATGGCTGCGCCGGATCAGGCCATGGAGAGGGCATTGTACGGGGTGCAGCCAGTTGTTGAGCACACTGACCACACGCAGCGACCATGTGGGCGATGTCCGAATCAATACCGGGCCAATAAACATGCCTGCGGGCCAGGGACTTAGTCCGAGAAATCCCCCAATGGCCCTCATGTAATAGTTTGAGAACATCTTTGCGAAGAGAGGCTGGCACCACGACCCGTGGAGATGCGCCATCCGTGGCCAGAAGAACAACACCCTCACGAACAGACAGACGAAGGCGCAAGGCACGGTAGTTGCGAAGGGGATCCGATGCCCGGCCCTTGGTCCTGTCCGGCCAACCCCGTTGAACAAAACCGATCACCTGATGCAGGACCGGGTCCCGCACAGTAGCCGACACGACCTGCGAACCTGTAAGCGGAAAACCCTCGACCGCATGACGTTCTTCCTCATCAATGTGGAAACAGAGTAGTTCATCTCGATCGAAAATCGGGTCGGGGCCCATCGGCAAACGCGACAACACGTCAGCGTTGGCGTGCTGGGCCGTGGGGTGATAGTGAATCTCATAGTGAAAACGAGACAAGTATAAGGCGCAACGTTGCAGGCGGTGAGCTGCCTTATCTGGAAGCGACGCCGAGGGGCTGAACAGAGAGACCAGCGGCTTGTGGTCGGTGATGAGGTGAAACTTAGAACCATACAAAAAAACGCTGAACTTTTTTAGAGCATAAATGATAGCGAGCACCTCCTTTTCGATTTGAGAGTAACGCCGTTGGGCATCATTGAGGGTCTTGGAAGCGTAGGTGATGGGTCGTTCTGACCCATCCTCATACCGATGGGCGAGAACAGCCCCTAGGCCATACTGTGACGTGTCAGTCGCCAAAACCAAGTGCTGACCCGGACGGAATGTGGCAAGACAAGGCGCCGACTGCAAATGAGCCTTCAGGCGGACAAAATCCTGCTCACACTCGTCGGACCAACAGAAAGGAACGTTTTTGCGTAACAGCTGATGCAGAGGATGAGCCACCGCCGCCACGGATGGAATGAATTTGTGATAATAAGCAATCCTGCCTAGAAATGCCTGAAGGTCTTTGACCGTAGACGGCCGGGGTAGAGCAGTAATGGCCGCAACGTGCTGTCGTAGAGGACGTATACCCTCACGGGACAAGTGGAAACCAAGATACACAATGGACTTGTCCAGATTGCACTTCAACCCAGCCGAATGCAGAACCCGAAACAGTGAACGCAAATTGCGAAGGTGCTCCTCAGTGGAGGCCCCCGTGACAACAATGTCATCCAGGTAGTTGATGCAGCCGGGAACGGAAGCCGTGAGCTGTTCCAAAAACCGCTGAAAAATGGCCGGTGCACTAGCGACGCCAAATGGTAACCACTGGTACTGATACAACCCACAAGGAGTGTTGATGACGAGAAATTCCTTGGAAGATGCATCCAACGGCAACTGATGATACGCCTCCGATAAGTCAAGTTGGGAAAAGAACTGGCCCCCAGCGAGCTTGGTAAATAACTCCTCAGGACAGGGAAGAGGATAAGTGTCAATGAGGCTCTGAGCATTGATGGTGGCTTTAAAATCACCACACAATCGCAGACTCCCGTTTGGTTTAGAAACCACCACGATTGGTGATGCCCATTCGCTGGAGGTAACAGGAAGGAGAATCCCTGAAGCTGTTAACATGTCTGTCTCAGCCTTGACAGGCGCACGCAACGCCATCAGAATAGGGCGTGCCTGGAAAAACTTAGGGCGAGCCGTAGGTTTAAGAGTAATGTGGGCTTCAAAATCCTTGACATGACCCAGACCAGCAGAGAACACGGACGAGAATTCAGAACACAATCCATCCAGCCGTTGATATGGAATATCCTCAGATATGAGGTGCACATCATCATCAATGGAGAACCCGAACCACTGGAAAGCATCATAACCAAACAGGTTTTCAGTGCCCGCATGATCCACCACATAAAATGTGAGGGGCCTAATAGCAGATTTGTAGGCAGTGGAAGCATCAAACTGGCCAACGATAGGAATCTTTTGCTTATTATAAGTTCGCAGATTTCGCGTAACTGGAGACAAGGGAGGGGAGCCCAACTCCAAATATGTGTGAGAATTAATGAGAGTCACTGCAGAGCCAGTGTCCACTTGCATGCAATATGTTTTTATCCAGAACACGAACAGTAACAAACATCTTATTTGTTTGAGAAAGCACACAGTTAATATCCATGTCCGATGCCTCGTCCTCGTCGACAGGAACATTAGGGGACTGACACACAGAAGCAATGTGGCCTTTTTTCCTACATGAATTACACGTGGCCCAACGTTTTGGACACGCGGCCCTGTCATGCTGTACGAAACAACGTGGACAAGAAGGAAGTGCGGAATGAACCTGCTTCTGTGGTTGCTGTTTTCGCTGCGAGTGTGGCGGCCCAACGCGACGTTGTTGATGCGAGTGAACCGCCATGACATCGTCGTTCCCCTGTGAAACAGGCAAATTGTCCGTGTCGAAAGTGGTCTGTACAGCACCTACATCACACCACGCGTCTATTTGCACACCAGCAGTGTGAGACACTTCAAAAGATTGAGCAATGCTTAGCACTTCCGACAATGACGGGTTTGGTAGTTGTAAGGCACATTTCCGAACTTCTTTATCAGGAGCAAGCCATAGAATAGCGTCCCTAACCATTGAATCAGCATAAGACTCATGATGAGTGTCCGTGACAAACTGACATTTCCTACTCAGACCGTGTAGTTCTGCCGCCCAAGCCCGGTAAGATTGATGGGGCTGTTTACGACACCGGTAGAACGCCATGCAGGCGGCAACGGCGTGGGTGTTTTTGCGGTAATAGTTAGACAATAGGTCACACATTTCTTGGAAGGACAGGGAGGCAGGTTCCTGCAGATGGGCTAACTGAGATAGTAGCTGATAGATCCGTGGGAAATCCAAGATAGAAATAATGACTTATACATAGGAGCGTCAACAACGCCGAAAGCCAAGAAGTGTTGCCGCAAACGATTCTCATAATCCTCCCAGTCTTCAGCGGCCTTGTTGTAAGGAAGGAACGGAGGCGGAGAAGAGGAAGACAGGTGATGAGTAAGCAACGCCAACAACACCTGAATAGCAGCCGTCAGCTGTGTTTGTTGTTCAATGAGCGCTTGCAGAAGCTGTTCCATGTCTGCCCCGACACGAACACACAATTCCACAACGCAGGAAAAAAAATATCCGACCTCGTCGCCAAAAAGTGTTATAACCTTTAATCACTAATAAATTGCGTGGATATACAAACGTAGAAACAATATTGGGTTACATGCTACCAACTCCGTATCTGTCACTCAACTGCCGTGCTGTGACATGCGGCCGGCGCCGTTCATAGCCAGGTGGTGCTCCTGCACTCAGCCGAGCTGCGGAGCGCCTCTATCACCATGTTCACGTACTGATGTAGCGGCACTTTTAAATCTCGTGGCACTGTCACAACAAAAACCAAAATAAAACTTTAGTTGCAGAGAAAATGCACCATTTACAACAACAAAATACAGTACACACAAACAAGCATATAATGACAGCATAATGATGGCTGTGCAGTACTTCTTAACAACAAACCAATTTTGATATCCATAACAACACAACTGGTTACACTTTTAACTGGTCAGAGGAAAGTATTGTAAAAGGTGTTGTGAGAAGCATAACTTTCAAACTAAATTTTCTTTACACTAGATGAATTATGTCACATGTGAGATTATGGAATGCATTTCTTAAGTCATGGAGCTTTTGAATCTCATTGAAAACTTCACACTTTAAGGACAAGCCAGTTGGAAAAATTTTGGGTGCAAAAGATCAGCCAAATAATGCCATCATTTAAAATTTTACTGGCACATTTGTGTTTGATATAACTTAATGGGTAAAACACATTAAGAAAGACCAAACTTCAAGCTTAGTTTTTCATATTTATTTTAGTTCTTTCATACATACAAATTATGCAGTAACAAGGGAAGAAAGCATAATTATCCTATAAAAAGTGCAATTTAAGTTCTTGAGCAATTTCACTGGGCTTTCCTATGGAAAAGTCAAAGTGTTCTGGCATGCAGAGATATGTTGCAATAAGAGAAATACCTATTTGCTAGTTTTATTGCTTGTTTTGCCAGTGAATTGTCTTTTCTTCTCCAAACCACACTCCAAACAGCTCCAACATTCACTGCTGCTTCTTTTGAAGCAATTCTATAAACAGGAAACAGAAGGGCAGCACCTTTATATTAATTGAAACCAGAACTTTTCCTATTTGTGTGTTCGAGTTGCTTAACGAAGATGTTGCTACTGGCTGACTACATCATATATCCTATGCTCGAAGTATCTGCTATCATTGGCTGGTGAGATAAAATGACATGAGCTATGATTGGCTAACAAAAGTGCATCACACAGCACAGTCTTGTTTACAGTGATTTGGAAACCACCATACTGTATTTGGTGGAATTCATATTTATACTTCCATAATATAAAAATATGTAGTGTACAAGTTGCTGTGCATCAGATCTTTTCAAATAATGTTATTTTTTGCTAGGTTTCACTTCCTAAAGTGCTGAGAAATTCTACTCTGGTGTATGAAACCTTTACCACTCAAAGCAGTGACAAGTTTTACAGTTTCGATGGAAAGTATATTGTCACCTAACATGGAAACAATGCATTTTTAACTGGTAAATCCAGCAAAAATCTGGGAGTTTTTTTTCTTGTCCGCATATAAACCCTGAGATGGGACCATGGGTCAGCAAAAATCTGACACTTGAGTTGATGAATCATGTTTCTTGTTGCACCAGGTCAGTGGTTGTATATTATACCATGGGGACGTGGGTGAAGGAGGAGGGTGGGGGTGAGAGGGGGGGGGGGGGGTTGGGGGTCCTCTGGGCTTTTGTGGGACTTGCAATGATAATTACTTTACTTTTTTGTGTCAAAAAATTTTTTCTATGTTCTTCAACCCAATATCAGGCCATGTCAAGTTCTCCTTAATTTGTCCAATTGTAGGTCATCAAAGGCACATCTCAGGGGCAGCTGTGACACTGTAGATGAATTTCCAAGATCTGGACTTCACCACAGTCACATGTGTTGTCTGTTTCATTTTTAAGGCTCCATTTGATTAGACTTGTGTTGACTAGCAATACATTTGTTCTGGTGTGATTCTGTGTTCTCCAAATCTTCCAGCTTCATACATTGCCACTGATTATCTGTTGTAAGGTGTAGTAGTCCACATGTAGCTCAATAGTAAGTAATCCCTTGTGGGATTTAATCTGCGAGGTCTGCATGAAGCACTGAGCAAGGTGTGGTGCTCGTTGAAAGTCTGTTGAAATTTTTCTGTATACTCATATGCAGTTGTTCGGGTTCAAACCAACGGTTGTGGAGCCTTTGTCAGGAGGTAGGATTATAAGGTCGGGAGGATTACGTGGCAGAAGAACTCCGTCAGCTGTCAGATACTGCCACCTACAAACCATGCCAGTAATCCAGCAGGATCTCCAGTCACTACTCAAATGTTTAGGTCCATCCCAGAACCTTTCCCCAGAGTCCATCTCTGTACTTACCCCTACCACTCACCACACTCCCACCTTCTACATGCTCCCTGAAGTCCATAAATCCACCCACCCAGGATGCCCCATTGTGGCCGGTTACTGTGCCCCCACTGAGAGAATCTCTGCTCTTGTAGACCAACACCTTCAACCTATTACCCGGAACCTATCCTCCTATATAAAAGATACCAACCATTTTATCGACCAACTCTCCACTGTTCCTGTCCCTTTACCACACGGTGCCCTGCTCATCACTACTGATGCCACCTCCCTGTACACTAACATTCCTAATGCCCATGGCCTTACTGCTGTCAAACACTACCTTTCCAGATGCCCTATGGATTCCAAACCAACAACCTCCTTCCTAGTCTCCATGACCAACTATATCCTCACCCACAATTACTTCTCCTTTGAAAGCATTACCTACAAACAAATCTGCGGTATGGCTATGGGTACCCAGATGGCACCATCCTATGCTAAGCTATTCATGGGCCATCTAGAGGAATCCTTCCTAAAAACCCAGAATCCTAAACCCCTCACCTGGTTCAGATTTTTTGATGACATCCTTGCTATCTGGATTGAAGGTGAGGACACCTTATTCATATTCCTCCAGAACCTCAACAACTTCTCCCCCATTTGCTTCACCTGGTCCTACTCAACCCAACACATCACCTTCCTAGATGTTGACCTTCATCTCAGAGATGGCTACATCAGTACCACCGTCCATATCAAACCTACTAACCACCAGCAATACCTCCACTTCGACAGCTGCCACCCATTCCATACCAAGAAGTCCCTTCCGTACAGCCTAGCCACCTGTGCTCATTGCATCTGCAGTGACAAGCAGTCCCTCTCAAAATATACCAAGAGTCTCACTGAAGCCTTCACTGACCGTAATTATGCTCCCATCCTTGTACAAAAACAAATCTCCCGTGCCTTATCTTTCCAGTCTCCCACCACCTCCCAAAGTCCTACAGTCTGGCCACAGAGGAGCATTCCCCTCGTAACTCAGTACCATCCAGGACTGGAGCAACTGAATTACATTCTCCACCAGGGTTTCGATTACATCATGCTATGAAATGAGAAATGTCCTGTCCACTATCCTCCTCACCCCTCCTACCGTGCTATTCCACTGTCCACCGAACCTACACAATATACTCGTCCATCCTTACACAATCCCTGCTCCCAATCCCTTACCTCATGGCTCATACCCCTGTAATAGACCTAGATGCAAGACCTGTCCCATACATCCTCCTACCACCACCTACTCCATTCCGGTCACTAACATCACCTATCCCACAAAGGCAGGGCTACCTGTGAAACCAGCCATGTGATTTACAAGCTAAGCTGTAACCTCTGTGCTGCATTCTATGAAGGCATGACAACCAAAAAGCTGTCTGTCTGCATGAACAGCCACCGACAAACTGTTGCCAAGAAACAAGTAGACCACCCCGTTGCTGAACACGCTGCCAAACACAATATCCCTCATCTTAATGACTGTTTCACAGCCTGTGCCATTGGTTCCTTCCCACCAATACCAACTTTTCTGAATTGTGCAGGTGGGAAAATTCCTTGCAGTACATCCTACATTCCCGTAACCCTCCTGGCCTCAACCTTCATTAGCCACTGTCCTGACCCATCCAGCCCCCTCCCTGTTCCCATTCCAGCACTACACAGCCATCATTTTACCACTACACCCAGTCTTTTAATTTCTTTTATTTCTCTCCTTTCTGCTACTTACCCCATTCCCCCCCCCCCCCCCCCCCCCCCGCCCCTTGTAACAGGAAATAGTTACAAGGTGTCATGCTGCAAGATGTTCATGGTCAGTTCTGGTCTCCATGACATGAAATGATATGACCTAGAAAATTTTCCTGCAGTAGTGCACATGATTTTTTAAAAACTACATCTAAATCTACATCTATACTCTGAGGTGCATGGTAGAAGGTACATCCCACTGCTCCAGTTATCAGGGTTTCTTCCCACTCCATTCATTTATGGAGCATAGGAAGAATGATTGTTTGAATGCCACTGTGCATGCTATAATTATTCTAATCTTATCCTCATGATCCCTGCTTGAGAGACATCTAGTGGATTGTAGTGTGCTCCTAGAACCATCATTTAAAGCTGGATCTTAAGACTTTGTTTATAGACTTTCATGGGATAATTTACACCTATCTTCAAAAGTCTTCTAGTTCAGTTCCTTTAGTATCTCTGTGACACTCCCCCAAAGATAAAAAAAAAAAATATATGGTGACCACTCATGCTACCCTTCTCTGTACACATTCAATATACACTGTTAGTCATGTTTGGTACAGGTTCCAAACACTTGAGAAATGTTCTAGAACAGGTCACGTGAGTGTTTTGTAAGCAATTCCCTTCATAGACTGCTTGCACTGCCCTAGTTCAAAATGGTTCAAATGGCTCTGAGCACTATGGGACTTAACATCTGAGGTCATCAGACCCCTAGAACTTAGAACTACTTAAACCTAACTAACCTAAGGACATCACACACATCCATGCCGGAGGCAGGATTCGAACCTGCAACCGTTGCGGTCGTGCGGTTCCACACTGTAGCGCCTAGAACTGCTTGGCCACCCCAGCCGGCGCACTGCCCTAGTGTTCTATCATTAAACTGAAGTCTACCACCTGTTTTACCCACAACTGAGCATATGTCATCATTCCATTTCATGTCCCTATGAAGTGTTACACCCAGGTATTTGTATGAGTTGGCCAATTCCAATAGTGGCTAATTGATATTATAGTCATAATGTACTATGTTCTTTTTCATTTTGTGAAGTGCACATTTTTATATTTCTGAACATATAAAGCTAGTTGCCAGTCTTTACACCATATGAAGTCTTATCAATATCTGACTGAATATTTATGCAGCTTCTTTCAGATTAGTTCTCCTTACTTCCAAAGGCATGCTTGTGGCTGGGTTAATACAAATAATCCTATTAATGCATATAATTGTAAAATTTTGTTTCTTGTCCATTTACTGGAACTGTTACGTTTTATTGACATTTTCCACAGTACATTTTCATATTCAGACCAGAAGTCTGTCCACAGACTTCTTCCAACCAGACGCTAAGACATTACTCTTACAACTTTACAAAGAACTTCTCATTACTACTCCTCATTATGTGCTACACTGTACAGCCTCATGCCCTGGCAGTGTCAGAGCCGTAACGAAAAACAGACCTTTAATTTTAATTCTACAATTATTTTGCTCCTTCATCTACTCCTAATTTTGAATACATTTCATAATAACATCATCATAGTCCACGTTTCCACATTTACCACATGCATGTTGGAAAGACATGAATGTGCCAATATGTTGGTACTTATACACCCATATCAGTCTCGCTACATTGAAAATACACTGCAGCAATTCCCTCAAATAGAAACTTTTGATTGATCTTTATACACTATCTGATCAAAAGAAACCAGTCACCTATTAGTGTACATTAACACTATGCTGTCTGGCTACACCACAGTGGTGTTGTGTGCAAAATAGCGGTCAACGGCCAGTGACACAACAGTGGTTTCATGCACCAAATAGTGGTCAATGACCAGCAACCCACAGTGGTGTCATGCATGAAATAGCAGTCAATGGCTGGTGACACCACAGTGGTGGTGTGTGCATGGTATCGCTCAGTGACCGGTGACATCACAGTGGTGTCATGAGCATAGCATCACGTAGTCACCGGCAACAGCACTTTAGTATCTTTTGTGTTCTGTTGGTGTTTTGTTTAAGTAACAATAAGCTACACATGTCAACAAGTTTTTTATTTATATAAGTTTTTGTACCCTTTCATCATGGCAGACGAAAGAGACAATACAATTATTTATGATGAATGCACGGACGTCTTGTATGACATTCTGGACAACTTGGCAGATTGGGAAGAAGACAATGGATATAAAAAAAAATGAAAGTGAAGCAGAATCGTTGGAAGATAGTGAAATATGTCCAAGAATAATTCGGTGAATGCTACGGTTACCAATTGATTCGCATGAATCAGTCGAAGAAGACAATGCACAATGGTCAGACTTTGATTTACCAAGTACCAATAATAAATCTGAAGGATCTGTGCATCCAAGCATATTCCCAAAGATACACAGAGCATTGAGGATATCGTAGAACTGTATGTTGGGAATGATCTATTTGAATATATTAGCAATGAAACCAACTAGTACTACAGTCAAAATGGCAATAGAAGGTAACTGGATAAAAAAAGTGCCAAATTAGTCAACGTTATGGGACCCCAACTTAGAAAATGGTTTGAGCTTGCTGTCCTTATGGGATCTGAAAGAAAAAGCAAGGATCGATGATTATTGGTCAATGAATCCAGTGATACACACACCGATATTACACAAAATGATGTCCCACAACTGATTCAGACAAATATTATCATTCTTACATTTTTCCAACAACAAAAATAAACCAGCTAATGCCAACTGGCTTTTCAAAGTGCAATTCATAATTGATTATTTTTCCAAAAAGTATAAAGAAAGTTTTGATCTAAATCAGACCATCTCAATTGATGAAAGAATAATACCATGGCGTGGACGGTTAAATTTTAAAGTTTACTATGTATTGAAAACTAAAAAATATGGCATAAACATTTGGGTGCAGTGTGATTCAAATGCAGTATATGTTTCCTTATTCAAGATATATTCCAGCGCTGGACAGCCTTTGGCAAAAACAGTGATGGAGCTATTGGCACCTCCTTATGGAAAGTGGCATCACCTCTACAGGGATAATTATTATAATCATGTAGAACTTGCAGAGAAGTTACTTGAAGAGAAAATTCAAGTTTGTGGAATGATATGGCAAAATAGAGGATTTACAGAAAAATTAGTGTGTGCAAAAGTCAATGTGTTAGAAGCTTGTCATCAACAGAAAAGTGAAGTACTTGCACAGGTATGGAGAGCTTTGAAAACTAAAATGATATGAATGATTTCTAGAATACATAATGCCGCTCTGACTGACACTCAAAGAAAATGTAGAAAAACCAATTACACAATAAAAAAAACCTAAAAGTGTATGAGACTACAACAAATACATGAAAGGAGTGGATTGGACAGACCAATAATTGAGTTATTACCCTATATACATAAAAACCATAAAATGGTCAAAAAAGGTTTGCATGTAGCTCTTTAATTGCACATTATTTAATACATTCCGTACATGTCAATATTTCAATACAGAACACAACTGTCTCTGATTTCATGATTTTTTATTGAAAGTGTCTGATTCATGCTTCTGAGCAAAACTTGGAGGTTGCCACTACAGCACGTATGTCTCATCGCAATCCAGTTGACAAACTCTCTGGTCACATAAAACAACACAAACTAATACTTATTTCTGAAACGAATAAACGAAAATGAAGTAACTGCCATGTATGTTCCAAAAACAAACAAAGAACAACAACAAGTCTTGTGGAGTTGCATTTCATCTTGGAGACTGTTTTCCTAAATATCATATGTGAGAGAAATACTAAGAACCAAAGACAATACAAATAAACAAATATATGAAACAAATTTTGTATTTATATATCTAAAAACAAAGATGATGTGACTTACCGAACGAAAGCGCTGGCAGGTCGATAGACACACAAACAAACACAAACACACACACAAAATTCAAGCTTTCACAACAAACTGTTGCCTCATCAGGAAAGAGGGGAAGGAGAGGGAAAGACGAAAGGATGTGGGTTTTAAGGGAGAGGGTAAGGAGTCATTCCAATCCCGGGAGCGGAAAGACTTACCTTAGGGGGAAAAAAGGACAGGTATACACTCGCACACACGCACATATCCATCCACACATATACAGACACAAGCAGACATATTTAAAGACAAAGGGTTTGGGCAGAGATGTCAGTCGAGGCGGAAGTGAAGAGGCAAAGATGATGTTGAATGACAGGTGAGGCATGAGTGGCGGCAACTTGAAATTAGCGGAGATTGAGGCCTGGTGGGTAACGGGAAGAGAGGATATATTGAGGAGCAAGTTCCCATCTCCGGAGTTCGGATAGGTTGGTGTTGGTGGGAAGTATCCAGATAACCCGGACGGTGTAACACTGTGCCAAGATGTGCTGGCCGTGCACCAAGGCATGTTTAGCCACAGGGTGATCCTCATTACCAACAAACACTGTCTGCCTGTGTCCATTCATGCAAATGGACAGTTTGTTGCTGGTCATTCCCACATAGAATGCATCACAGTGTAGGCAGGTCAGTTGGCAAATCACGTGGGTGCTTTCACATGTGACTCTGCCTTTGATCGTGTACACCTTCCGGGTTACAGGACTGGAGTAGGTGGTGGTGGGAGGGTGCATGGGACAGGTTTTACACCGGGGGCGGTTACAAGGATAGGAGCCAGAGGGTAGGGAAGGTGGTTTGGGGATTTCATAGGGATGAACTAACAGGTTACGAAGGTTAGGTGGACGGCGGAAAGACGCTCTTGGTGGAGTGGGGAGGATTTCATGAAGGATGGATCTCATTTCAGGGCAGGATTTGAGGAAGTCATATCCCTGCTGGAGAGCCACATTCAGAGTCTGGTCCAGTCCCGGAAAGTATCCTGTCACAAGTGGGGCACTTCTGTGGTTCGTCTGTGGGGGATTCTGGGTTCAACGGGATGAGGAAGTGGCTCTGGTTATTTGCTTCTGTACCAGGTCGGGAGGGTAGTTGCGAGATTCACTGGTACAGAAGCAAATAACCAGAGCCACTTCCTCATCCCCTCGAACCCAGAATCCCCCACAGAAGAACCACAAAAGTGCCCCACTTGTGACAGGATACTTTCCGGGACTGGACCAGACTCTGAATGTGGCTCTCCAGCAGGGATACGACTTCCTCAAATCCTGCCCTGAAATGAGATCCATCCTTCATGAAATCCTCCCCACTCCACCAAGAGCGTCTTTCCACTGTCCACCTAACCTTCGTAACCTGTTAGTTCATCCCTATGAAATCCCCAAACCACCTTCCCTACCCTCTGGCTCCTATCCTTGTAACCGCCCCCGGTGTAAAACCTGTCCCATGCACCCTCCCACCACCACCTACTCCAGTCCTGTAACCCGGAAGGTGTACACGATCAAAGGCAGAGCCACATGTGAAAGCACCCACGTGATTTACCAACTGACCTGCCTACACTGTGATGCATTCTATGTGGGAATGACCAGCAACAAACTGTCCATTCGCATGAATGGACACAGGCAGACAGTGTTTGTTGGTAATGAGGATCACCCTGTGGCTAAACATGCCTTGGTGCACGGCCAGCACATCTTGGCACAGTGTTACACCGTCCGGGTTATCTGGATACTTCCCACCAACACCAACCTATCCAAACTCCGGAGATGGGAACTTGCTCTTCAATATATCCTCTCTTCCCGTTACCCACCAGGCCTCAATCTCCGCTAATTTCAAGTTGCCGCCACCTGTCATTCAACATCATCTTTGCCTCTTCACTTCCGCCTCGACTGACATCTCTGCCCAAACCCTTTGTCTTTAAATATGTCTGCTTGTGTCTGTATATGTGTGGATGGATATGTGCGTGTGTGCGAGTGTATACCTGTCCTTTTTTCCCCCTAAGGTAAGTCTTTCCACTCCCGGGATTGGAATGACTCCTTACCCTCTCCCTTAAAACCCACATCCTTTCGTCTTTCCCTCTCCTTCCCCTCTTTCCTGATGAGGCAACAGTTTGTTGCAAAAGCTTGAATTTTGTGTGTGTGTTTGTGTTTGTTTGTGTGTCTATCGACCTGCCAGCGCTTTCGTTCGGTAAGTCACATCATCTTTGTTTTTAGATATATTTTTCCCTCGTGGAATGTTTCCCTCTATTATATTGATATCAGAAATTTTGTATTTATTTACATATTCATATATTTGAAATTTAATGAAAGTAAGGGAAAAGGGTTGAGAACTTATGAGAACTAATGATGAGATTAGTAAAACTTAACAATTTATAATCTCCTGATAATGTCAAAAATGGCCGGTGACAAGCCAAGTAATCCAAATTAGTGCTGCCATTGCCAAGCAAATAAATCTGTACAGTGTTATATGGAGTGTGCCCACCATTCACTTTTATGACAGCCTGAACTCTGACGTCAACACTCATTGATTTGTCTGAATATCAATGGGGAAATGGCAGTCTGTTCTTCCATAAAAGCAAAAACCAGAGATCATCATGATGTTGGATGCTGGGGTCTGGGGCGAGATCAGTGTTCTGACTCTAGAGATACTCTAATGGGTTCATGTTGAGACTCTGGGCTGGCCAGTCTATTTGAGGAATGCCATTGCCACAGATCATTGCCTCACAGATGCTGTATTAAGACAGGGTGCACTGTCATGTTGATTCTATCATCATCTCCGAGCTGTCCCTTTACTGTATGTAGTACACAATGCTGTAAAATGGATTCACATTCTCCGCTATTTAGCATTTTTGTAAGTGCAGTAAGTGAGCCTCAGCCTAACCACAAAAAATACCCTCATACCGAATCATTACCACCTCATTAATGCTTAACTGTTGGTACTGCACATGGTGGCAAGTAACATTCTCTAGGCATTCAGTACATCCAAACCCTTCCATCAAATTGCCACAGGAAATGGTTTATGAGGAGGTGCTCAATTATTGTACCTCATTTATTAAACTTCCTACACATGTGTTAGCTGGACAACTGGTACCCCTTTGGAACTCATGAGTGATTCCATTTTGTGTGATTTTTTACAACCCCCCTCCCCCACACTACACTTGACAGCCCCTGTCCAGCAATACATGTGGTCAACCTGTAGCACTTCTTTCACATTTACATTTCACAATTGCACCACCAACAGTCAACTTGGGCAGCTTTAGATAGGTGAAATGCCTCTGACAGATTTGTTGCTCAGCTGACATCCAATGACTAGTCCGCTTTGAAAGCCACGAAGTTCTCGTGACCAGCCTATTCTGCTGTCAGTGCTGCTACACTTAAATAAAATATTCCCTATCTCTTTTATGTTGGTTGGTCTGCCTCTCATGACATCTAGCAGTCAGTTCCAAATTACATATTGGTATTTGGATATTTGTGATCTGGTAGTATATGCTGGGACAGTGGCAAAACCTGCATAAAAGTTGTGCTTTTTTTGTTCTACATGCAGATTTAACACCAACTACAGTTGTATGAAACTTTTATTAGGGACACTACCACCTGCTGCTTCCTCCACACATCTGTGGGATGTGTATATCATGCAGTTTTGAGGGCAATATCCATTCTGCTCAATGGCTCCTACAAGTCCTTTGCATCTCTAACACAATTAAAATGTCATCAGCAAATTTCAAAAATTCCATTTCATATCCCTGAACTCAATACTTTATACTAACAATTTTTACTGTGATGGAACTCAGTGAAGTCCAGCAGGGTAAAGTTAGCTGATTATGACATGTATACACCCCAGGACCACCAGGAAATGTGGGAAAAACATGGGAATTCTTTTATTTGGGTAAAATCTGGAAATTTTTTTAGAAATTCCAAAATTTTCCATTTTTTTAATTTTCAGTTAATCCTCTTAAATTTGGACTGGTAATAGCTGATACTCTAAGAAATAATTTTACTTTATCCTGCTACTGCAGAATAATACTGAAGCAATTAAATATAAATGGGAGAACAATACTGAAATAAAACTTTGGTTGCAAAGAAAATGCACAATTTACTACAACAAACTACAGCACACACACACAAGCATCTGCCAACAGCAAAATGTCTCAGATGATTTAGGACAAAGACAGTGCAATATTTTGAACAACAAAGTACTTTCAGTGAGCATGGCATCACAGCTATTTACATTTCTAACAGACCATGGGAAAATACTGTGATTGGTGGTTTGAGAATCATTACTTTTAAAGTAAATTTCCTTTTACATGAAATGAATTATATTACTTATGACAATGTGCAATGAATTTCTTAAATTGTGGAGCTTTTGACCATCATTCAAAACTTACAGTTTGAGGACCAGTCACTTAGACAAACTTCAGGCCCTGAAGACCTGCCATTTATGCTATTATTTAAAATTTTACTGGTACATTTGTGTTTGCTATACCTTAAAGGGTAACACACACTAAACAAGACCAAACTTCAGGGTTAGTATTTCATAATTATTTTAGCTCTTTCATAGATTACAATTAATGCAATAATGATGGCAAAAAGTATAATTATCCTTAAAAAAAAGTGTGTGATGTGTGTTCTTGAGCCATCTCTCATGTAACTGGCATTTATATGGAAAAATCAAAGTGCTCAACAGAAAATGTATTCAGCCAGGTAACACTGGAAATGTTCCGAGCATGGCAGTGATATTTATAATAGTGCTTGTCAGGAATATTAAATGGCTGAAATTTAAGCTGTGCCATTAGGATCATGCCTAACCACACCCATGGAAAAAAAAGAAAAAAAGGAAAACATTTTTGACACTCAGTATCATATGTGAAAGCGTAGCTTTTCTTGTAGCTATAGTATGTGTATATTAATTTAAACCATTAAATTTTTCTATTCATATACTTCACAGCAATGTTGTTGTTGGCTGGCTACATTACATGGTTGGCTACATTATTCTCCAAATATTTGTTGTCATTGGGTGGCAAGATCACATGACACGAGCTATGTGCTATGTGCAATGGATGGCTCTGTGTCAATTCCAGTGCTTTGGGAGCTACTGTTGTATATTATTGGAATTTGTGCTTATATTTTTGTAATAAACAAATATGCACAGTACTGGTTGCCACACATCAGAGATCTGCCAAAAAACACATTTTATTTTGCTGGGTTCCATTTTCTAAAGTGCTGGGAAGTTCTATCGATGTATAAAACCTGTATCAGTTGAAGGATTGTTAAGTTTTGCATTAATGAGGAAATCTATATCATCACTTAATACAGAAAAAAATTGCCATCGCCCATTGTACAGTGCATTTTCGCATAGGGTACAGTGTTCATTTTTTTTTTAACTAGGTAATCCAAGGAATTCTTTTTTGTTTTTGTCTGTGTGTACACCTTGTAATTACCAAATTATGAAATGGTATTGATTTCAAAATTAAAAAAAAAATGCTTATGCTACAAAATGACTTTCTTTCAGAAATTTACATCATTTGTGGACCTCAAAATACAAAAGATTATAGATACAAAAAGTGCACCTGTGACAGCAGGCATGAGGGTATTAAACCTGAAATGTCTGGTATCTAGGTACATGCACATGCCACCTCGGCCATGTTGGGGAGTTTTGCAAGCAACCCTGTGACTTGGGTTGGTTTTGGCCTCCATTGTGTGCAGATGTGCCAGTGCCACAGCAACAACATTATGAGGTATGACCCAGAGACTGGCCACAGCATCTGCAAGCCCGACTGGAAGTGTCCGTCCAAATCTCTGTGTGTGCCCAGAATACTTACTTAGCTCTATTGGCACAGTTGTTTTACAGTATGACTTGCAACTTTACCTCCATATTGACATATGTAGGGCTATGCACGGCTCTGTTTAAAAATGATCGCTCAATAAAGTTGGGGGACAAGTCGTACATGTCTGTTGCCTAGAATCTATCACATACATGTCTGAATATCACATTACCTCAGGTAGGACTGCCTTCTTCCGCAGCCTGATCTCAAAGTGTCTTGAATCACTCTCTTGAGAGCACCCCTCAAAAAATGCCTGTGTTCACTAGACTCCAATAAGACATCCCACAAAATTTACATTATCCTTGTATTCTATAGACATGATTTGACTCAGTTTGACCACTTTCTGTGCTAAACTAATAAATTATAAGAATATTTAATAAGAAGAATGTTATAAACATTTGGTCTTTGTCAGACCATGTACAGTAACTATAAATAATAGTTTTTTATAAATAAATAAACTAACATTCTTGTGCATGTGTGTTCTTGTTAAATGAGAGTAAAATATCATTAAATATTACTTATCACTTACTTAGGGCTTCTTGACAGAAGCTTCTCCTACTCACTCTTTTCAGTGGCACCCAATACATGCAATTGCCCACTTTTAAACTACAATGGTTTTTAATGTCAACTGTAATCAATATTTAAGTAAAGTTGCTGGGAAAAATAGTAAAATATTCATTAAACAGTGAAACAAGTATTACTGTGTTCTTGTGGAGAATATAATTTTCTGACAGGCATAAGCATTGTGGGAAAGATATGAAAAGTAATAAATCAATAAATAGAATAGATTCAGGGATGATAGCTAAAGTGCTATGCTATCATCCAAGAGACTGTTTGTTGAAAACACACAAAGCATTGAAGAGTTACCAATTTCAGGATTTGTTGTGATGAAATCCAGTCACTGTACTTTATTAGCTCCTGTAGTTTTTAAGATATTGAGAATAATATTGTTTCAGTGGATGCACCTCAGTTTTCAGAAAATGCAGAAGTATTCAGATTTTATTACTGAAACTTCAAGAGTTGTAAGTAACCATATTTCAGACTGCCTTAAACACTGCCATTACAGTTACATCTTCTGCAGCCATGCCATGTAAGCAACAGTCATCCAAATTCTCCCTCTTCTGGGGTTACACATATCCAGCAATGATTGTAGTGATAAACCTACTTTTATTTTCTTCGTTAGTTGTCCTCGTCACTGATGTACCGGCTGAAAAATGGATTGTGGAAGTCAAACACAGAATACTTCAAATGATGTTGCTGACAGAAGCTCAAGCATTTCACTGTCTTTTACTTTCACTTTTCACAACCTCCCATATACACATTTAATATGGTCAGTGCACTATTGTTTAACTTTCCATATGCCTCATTAATAGTTAGCGGGTGAACATCCACATACTGCTACAAGAGTTTACTGTTGAAGATCTATGAGCTGTAAAAACCTAACCACAAAGTTCACAGTTCTAGAAGAATAGAGAGGTATGCATGGTGCAGACACTGTCACTGTTTTAACACACGGCCTAATTGTGTAACACTTATTTCACTGTTAAGTTAATGCATTGTTGTTGTTCTAACCAACACATGTTTCTTGTCGGCAACTCGCCTGTTGACTGACTGTCTCGTGGCCAAAAATTGGGCCCTTATACATCCTCACAATAATGGGTGATGAAACTACACATTGTTTGAATTAAATTTACAGAAATTAAAATTAAAACTTAACTCATTAAATTAACTGATTACATTGAAAAATTGGTTCTTTTTAACAGTCTCTTCTACTACAAGGGTAAAGCTGAATTATTTGTTAAATCATGACATTAACAAATATAAGTATGCAAACAATACTTTGGACAAAACTGTTAATTACTTTGGAATTAATTAAGAGCTGGCTTTGCTAACATGTTTTTGCATAGAGCCAAATAGATGCTTTAAGAATACTAGTAGTTGTTCCCCCAATGTTTATAATTAGTACAGAATTTATATTTGTTTATACATTAACAACAGAAGTTAAGTTCCAAAAGAATTACTGATTTCACCCTATAGCAAAAGATACTATGTAGGAATAGTTAAAATAAATTAGAAAATCAATTAAATACATAAAACAAGGACAAAATTAGATCATAAGATTCAGCATGTAATGTTACACGTATTTAAGTGAACTATTTGGCCATCTAGGGTTGGTACTGAAAGGAGATGGATTGGCTTCTTGGTAGGGTTGTGGCGGCATGGCTAAGAGGCTACTTGGCTGCTCCACATGGTACAAAGGCAATCAGAACATGTGACAAAGCAAGCTGGGTTATTTCTACTTCTCCTCTTGTTTTTCCATCTGCATACTTAAATTCATTTTTTCAGTTTTAATTAATTACCATTAACATATGTGAATATAATCTGCATTTTTATAAAAGAGAAAGACTTGTCCTTAGTTTTAAGAATATAACACCAGATCTAATTTTGTGCTTAGTTTTATGTATGTAATTGATTTTTTAAAAACTAAGCACAAAATTAGATCTGGTGTTATATTCTTAAAACTAAGGACAAGTCTTTCTCTTTTATAAAAATGCAGATTATATTCACATATGTTAATGGTAATTAGTTAAAACTGAAAAAATGAATTTTAGTATGCAGATGGCAAAACAAGAGGGGAAGTAGAAATATCCCAGCTTGCTTTGTCACATCTTCTGAATGCCTTTGTACCATGTGGAGCAGCCAAGTAGCCTATTTGCCATGTCGCCACAACCCAACCAAGAAGCCAATCCATCTCCTTTCAGTACCAACCCTAGATGACCAAATAGTTCACTTACACTCAACGCGTTGGTAATTTCACTTCCGGAGAGTGCAGTGCTCCTTCATCGATTAATTTGTACAGTTTTGCCTTCCTTCTGTGTGATAATTACTACAGTGAAATTCGTCAGTGCAGTGCTTCGACACTGGACAATCATGCCAAACAATGGACTGCAATAAACGGGAACTATATTGCAAATCCCAGTTCGCATGAACTCCGAACTACAGCTAAATCGCATGCCTGGTTGAATTCACAAACGCCCGTCACGGCTACCACATCTTCCACACCGCATGCAAATTCATTCAACCTGGTTTCCACACAGCCCATCTTGCAGAGTTCGAATGTTCACGCCAACTTTTCCACTGGTTCTCCATGCTTGTCCCTCATTTACAGCATTCAACTACCAACATTTCTCTCGGACCAACTTCCAATGTGGTTCATGGCCACAGAGTATATATTCTCCTCTTATGGCATCACCAACGAAAGTGAAAAATACCTCATACTCTTCAGGCACCTAAAGGACTATCATTATATAATTACAGACAAGCTCACCAATGCACAACGGAAATATTCCGCGTTTGACAGGGAGTTGCTCGCGGCCTATGAAGTGATCAAGCATTTTAAGACTGATGTTGAGGGACATCCTTTCTATGTTCTAAAGGACCACAAACCCCTGGCTGTGGCCATTACAAACCCACCAGCTGACCCGCCACCTTGCCACTTCACATACATGGACTTCATCTCTCAGTTCATCACCAGACACATAAAGGATGCTGACAATATAGTTGCTGATTTCCTTTCATGAGTCGATGCTGTCCATTCGCTGTTAGACCTCTCTGAACTGCCTAACCTCCAACCCGCTGACGAGGAAACACAAAACACGATTTCACTCTCTACTTCTTCACTACACTTCGTCCGCACCACCTTCCCTGGCATTTCTGGTGAGACCTGGTGCGACGACAATATGGGCACATTACACCCCTGTTGCCAACCATGCTCCATCGAGCTGTCTCCAATGCACTGCATAATTTAGCCCACCCCAGTGTTTGTGCGTCCGCCCACCTCGTAGTGGAGCACTTTGTGTGGAGAAATGCCAGCAATGAGCATGCTCCTGCATCATGTGCCAACACTTAAAAGAACACAAGCACACTTCACCCCCCCCCCCCCACCCCCCTGGCGCCTTTTCGATCCCTCCTGGGCGTTTCCAGCATATTCATATTGACATTGTCGGCCCTCTCTCCACCTCTAACGGCTTTCGTTATGTTCTCTCGTCTATCGACCGAACAACTCGCTGGGTCGCGGCTGTCCCCCTCCCCAATATTACGGCAGAAACTGTTGCTCGAGCTTTCATCGAGTCATTGGTATTGTGTTTCGGATGTTCAGCTATCATCATGACTGACCAGGGCAGACAATTTGAGTCGGCCCTGTTCAATGGGATTTGTAACATTTGCGGCATCTGGCGCAGCGATACCACAGCATATCATCCACAAAGTAACGGGCTAGTCGAGCACTGGCACTGCACTTTAAGGCGGCTCTTCGATGCCACGACTCTCTATGGACAGAGGCCCTTCCCCTTCTGCTACTCAGCATTCGTGCGATCTATAAGGAAGACCTCAAAGACACAATAGCCGAGTTCATTTACGGCCAGAACATTGTTCTCCCTGGCGAACTTGTGAGCCCTTCTGCTTCTCTCCCTCAGTCTGACTTACCTTCCTTCATGGACTGCGTCAGACACCACTTCATCATCCTCCACATCCCTCCACCCACCAGCCATTCCCGCCCTAAGGTTCATGTCTCGAAATCTCTGGACAATTGTGAGTATGTCATGCTCCGAGATGACATTGTCCATGCCTCCCTCCGAACTCCATATACCGGCCCGTACCGAGTTCTCATTCTCAGGCACTCAGCCAACACCTATGGCATCCAGATGCCTGTCGCCGCATGACCAGCATGCCCAGTACGACGCCCGGCTCGCTTCAACGACTTCCAGGGTCCGTGGCTGAACCGTCCTTCACGATCTCTACCCACAAAGCTCCATGGCAACGCTTTTGAACTGACTGTGGTTCAGCTCCCGCAGACCACCCCTGCTGATGCCATAGTCTCACGACACCACCCCCCCCCCCCCCGGCCTCTTAAGAGTACTCCGTACTGCTGGGGGGGTGGGGGGCTGTCGTGCAGATGAAATTGACACCAACATTGATATGCATTCAACTTTGGACTCTAAGCATTATCTTTGACTGTTCCACCATGTTCAGTTCAGTTCTTTGTGATCCTTGTATGTGTTAAGGTTAATAAATGAACTACTGCTAAATTCATGTGGTTTGTTGCAAACAACCCGAACACTCTCCTCACATACATAAAACTAAGCACAAAATTAGATCTGGTGTTATATTCTTTAAAACAAAGGACCAATCTTTCTTTTATGAAAATGCAGATTATATTCACATATGTTAATGGTAATCAGTTAAAACTGAAAAAAATGAATTTAAATATGCAGATGGCAAAACAAGAGGGGAAGTAGAAATATCCCAGCTTGCTTTGTCACATGTTCTGACCGCCTTTGTACCTTGTGGAGCAGCCAAGTACCCTCTTTGCCATGCCGACACAACCCAACCAAGAAAATAATCCATCTCCTTTCAGTACCAACCCTAGATGGCCAAATAGTTCACTTAAATATGTGTAACATTACATACTGAATCTTATTAGCCCTTTTTGTGTTTCCATACCTCAATCAGTTCCTTATAGGATCAATTTGTTGTTCACCTGTCTGGCTGACCTTTTTTCTCAGTAATAGTTGGAGGTATGAAGTCAAAATTTATGTCAAATACCAATGTCCATGGTCCCTTCATGGGGTAATAGTTTAAGCTTCTAATCAATGCAATCAGTGACAACTACCATCTGTAAAGACCCCTGTTTTCAGGAACAGGTAGAAGTACTAACTTAAATTTTATGTCATATGCTAAACTCTACATCCCTTGCCAGTATAAATAACTGAAGCTTCTGTGTGAGTGCTATCGAAAGACAGGACAGTTCCATTACTCATTAAATAGCAAGTTATGTAGTAATGTAAGATTGTCTATATTAATCTCTGTTCAGGCACTTTGAGGCTTTTTGAATTTCTTTTTCCTAATTCTCAAAAATTCAACTAAATATAGGTTTCTTCTTCCTCTTCTTCTTCTTCTTCCTCCTCCTTTTCTTTCTTTTTTTCATCACAATGTTAATTGTATAGCATGAATTTATTTTCACTTTGTGTCATGTATAATGGGCGTTCAATAAGTAATGCAACCCATTATTTTCCTCATCCAGTTTCAGTTGAAAAATGTGGCATTGTTGTGGGATATCATGGAATATTCCTGCTTCAGCCTCTATAGTTTCATGAAGTTCACATAGGGGACAGTGCTAGGTGTAGCCTTAAAAGTGATGTCTGCAATGGATGTGCCTTGCAAACAGAGAGTTATCATTGAGTTTTTTTTTTTTTTTTTTTTTTTGGCAAGATATCAGAGCATTACAGATACTAATAGGTGCTTCCAGGATGTCTGTGGAGACCTGGCAGTGAATGAAAGCATGCCAAGTTGTTGGACAAGGCATCAGTTATCACTGCAACAAGATTGCACAGACCTGTCCGACCTCCCACGTGCTGGATGGCCACATGCACCTGTGACTTCTGCAGTCTTGAAACACACACCCATCTGAGATGATGAGCAGATCACACTCAAACATGTCACTGCTCAACAGCCATCTGTGTTGGCAGTGCTGACAGTCCACAAGTTTGGTGGACAAGTGTGCCTGCTGGGTTCCTCACCACCTAACAGAAGACAATAAAAAGCAATGAAGGATTGTCTATGCAGAATTGCTTGCATATTACAAAACTAATCTTGATGATTTTCGCCAAACATTGTCACAGTTGAAGAAACTCGGGTTCATCGCCTTGACCTGGAAACAAAATGACAATCCACGAAGAGGCACCGTACCACCTGTCCCCTGAAGGAAAAGTTCGGAGCCACATTCTCAGCTAGTAAACTCATGGTGATGGTCTTCTGTGACTCTGAAGGAGTTTTTCTGTTTGATGTACTCCGTCATTGTGCAATGATCAACTGTGAAGTGTATTGTGCTACCCTCAGGAAATTCGAAGAAATGGGTTCAGTGTGTCCATCACTAAAAAATGGAAATGAACTGCTTCTTCTCCAAGGCCTCATACAAATCTGTGCGCCCAAGGTGAGCTCACAAAACGTCTTTGGGCTGTTCTTCATCATTCACCTGACAGCCCAGGTTTTGCATCCACTGACTTCCACGTGTTTGGCTCACTGAAGGATGCACTCCGTGGGTAGCAAAGCAGTATGTCGATGGTGGAGATGTTATTGATGCAGCAAGACATAGGCACCAGGATCGACCAGTAGAGTGATACTAAGTGTGTGTACAGGCCCTATCAGTAAGGAGGCATGAGGATGCTACATTGAACAGAGATTATGTTGAAAAATATAGTTTTGTAGGCAAAAGAGTGGGAAATAATTTGGTGTGCTGGAATCCTCAAGAAAACCATTCTGCTTTCAGTAACAAATTGTGTTGGATTACTTATTGAATGTCCCTCATATTTTGTAAGTACCCACTGTATTGCACTAAATGTAGTGTAGAAATATTCGTGTAATAGTCACTATACCAGGTGTTTTTATTAAGCATGGAAAAACTGCAGTTAACAATCCCTGAGATGATGAGGAGCAAATAAGTTCATAGGGACATTTGTACAGAAGTGTGTTCTAAGGGAGATACACCAACCCTTTTTCTTTTTGTAATTTTCAAGGTCATGGAACATGTCAGTAAATGAAATTACAACATAAAAGTAATATCAGATAAAATAAATTGTTTATGAATCAGAAAAAGACAAGCCATAAGTTTATGTAAACACAATCAACAATATAACACAGGAATCAGCATAATTTTTCAAGAAACTCCTCAACAGAATAGAGTAGTGACCCATGACAAAATACTTCAGTTTCAGTTTGAAAGTGCTTGTATTACTGCTAAGATCTTTCAATTCTTGTGGTAGCTTATTGAAAATGGATACAGCAGTACACTGCACACCATTCTGCACAAGAGCCATGAAGTGCAAAATTTGAACTCTTCAGTTTCGCTAATCATATCCCCATAATATGAAATTAAAATGCTGGGTATTCTTGAATTGTGTGATAAAAACTGTAAAAACTGAGTCTTTCTATGATTTAGCTTTATTTTCTACACCTTTTGTCATCAACTCCACTATTTGAAACAGTGCCAGTGATGCACGTAACATACTTTACTACCAATCTAGTGCCATAGGCAAACAGAAACATTTTAGAATCACCTGTAATACTAGAGGGCGTATCATTTATATAAATAAGGAACAGAAGTGATCCAAGTATTGATCCCTGGGGCACCCTCCATTTGACCATATCCCAATCACACTCCACATCATAGCCATTCTCAACACTTTTTCTATCTGCTGTTGAAGTAAGAAGTGAACCAACTGTCAGCTACTCCCTGTAATCCATAATGGTCCAACTTCTGTAGCAATATTTTGTGATCAACACAATCATACGCCTTAGTTAAATATAAAATAATGCCTAGCATTCGAAAGATTTTGTTTACAACACCCAGTACCTCACACAGAAAACAGAATACAGCATTTTCAGTTGTTAAACCACTTCAAAACCAAACTGCACACTTGATAGCATATTATGTAAAATAAAATAATAAATTATCCTTACATACACAGCCTTTTCAATAACTGGTGGCATAGAAATAGGTCCAAAACTGTCTAAATTATCCCTTTCTCCCTTTTTATAAAGTGGCTTTATGACTGAGTACTTAAATAGTTTGGGAAACTGACCATTCTTAAAGGAAAAATTACAACATGAGCAGCACAGTACTTTAATATTCTGCTAAGCACTCCATCATATCCATGAGAGTCCTCAGTCTTCAGTGATTTAATTATTGACTCAATCTGCTCCTTTTCCATATCACAGAGGTGTATTTCAGACATCAACCATGGAAAGGCATTTTCCAAGAGAGCTATATGATTCCCTGTAGAAACTAAGTTTTTATTTAACTCACCAGAAATGCTCATAAAGTTGTTAAATACTCCAGAATGAGATTTTCACTCTGCAGCGGAGTGTGCGCTGATATGAAACTTCCTGGCAGATTAAAACTGTGTGCCCGACAGAGACTCGAACTCGGGACCTTTGCCTTTCGCGGGCAAGTGCTCTACCAACTGAGCTACCGAAGCATGACTCACGCCCGGTACTCACAGAAGTAAAGCTGTGAGTACCGGGCGTGAGTCGTGCTTTGGTAGCTCAGTTGGTAGAGCACTTGCCCGCGAAAGGCAAAGGTCCCGAGTTCGAGTCTCGGTCGGGCACACAGTTTTAATTTGTTAAATACTGTGCATATATGTGACTTACCATAATAGAAATATTTTTACTATGAACTGACTTCATATCATTGACCTTGTGCTGCTGACCAGACACTTCCTTCATGACCAACCATATGGTTTCAGTTTTATCCTGTGACTTAGCTGTTATATTTACATAATGCATACTCTTTGCCTTTCAAATAACATTTTTATGCACCTTACAATACTGTTTGTAATGGACTACTGTACCTTGATTGTGACTACTTCTACCATTTTGATATAATTCTCACTTTGTTCTGCATGATATGCTTATTCCACTAGTCAGTCGCCAAGGCTACCTTTTACTGCTAGAGCCCTGTTTAGAATGTTCTAATGGAAAGCAGCTTTCTAAGAGCATGAGAAATGTGTGAAGGAAAGGATTGTACTTGTCATGTATGTTACTGTCACGAGAAACATTGTTCCACTCTTGTTGTTTAACAAGGTTTAAAAAACTCTATATTGCCATTGTATTAGCTTTTCTACATGTTTTGTAATTATATATCACATTTGTTTGAGTACAAAACTCTTTTAGTGTTATAACTTGTGTATCATTGTCTGAAAGACCATTCACCCTTTTACTAACGACTGTCCATCTAGTAATGAAGAATTGAATAAAAATATTGACTGTGGCTGTGGTACAGCTTCACTGCACCCTACTCAGAAAAAAACACAGTCTGTGCAGACTTCAATGTGAGATGCTTATAATAGTTTCCACAATGAAAATTTATCTCGAAACTTGGCAGAAAATCCAAAGATATTCTGGTTGTATGTGAAGTATGTTAGTGGCAAGAAACAGTCAACGCCTTCTCTGTGATATAGCAATGGAGATACTATCGAAGACAGTGCTGCCAAAGCAGAGTTACTAAACACAGCCTTCCAAAATGCCTTCACAAAAGAAGACAAAGTAAATATTCCAGAATTCAAATCAAGAACAGCTGCCAACATGAGTAATGTAGAAGTAAATATCCTCTTAGTAGTGAATCAACCTAAAACACTTAATAAAAGCATGTCTTCTGGTCCAGACTGTATACCAATTAGGTTGCTTTCAGAGTATGCTGACACATTAGCTCCATACTTAACAATCATATACAAAGATCCGTACCCAAAGACTGGAAAGTTGCACAGGTCACAACAATATTCAAGAAATGTAGTAGGAGTAATCCACTAAATTACAGGCCCAAATTTTTAATATCGATATGCAGCAGTATTTTGGAACATATATTGTGTTCAAACATTATGAATTACCTCAAAGAAAACTGTCTATTGACACACAGTCAACATGGGCTTAGAAAACATCGTTCCTGTGAAACACAACTGGCTCTTTATTCATGTGAAGTGTTGAGTTCTATTGACAAGGAATTTCAGATCAATTCCATGTTTCTGGATTTCTGGAAGGCTTTTGACACTGTACCACACAAGCGGCTTGTAGTGAAATTGTGTGCTTATGGAATATCGTCTAAGTTATGTGACTGGATTTGTGATTTCCTGTCAGAGAGGTCACAGCTTGTAGTAATTGAAAGAAAGTCATCGAGTACAACAGAAGTGGTTTCTGGCATTCCTCAAGGTAGTTGTATAGGCCCTTTGCTGTCCCTTATCTATATAATCGATTTGGGAGACACTCTGAGCAGCTGTCTTAGTTTGTTTGCAGATGATGCTGTCATTTATCAACTAATAAAGTCATCAGAACATCAAAACAAATTACAAAATGATTTAGAAACAATATCTGAATGGTGTGAAAATTGGCAGTTGACCCTAAATAACGAAAAGTTACATGATAAATCAGTATAATCTAAAAGCCATTAATTCAACTAAATACCTAGGTATTACAATTACAAACAACTTAATTTGGAAGGAACACATAGAAAACATTGTGGGGAAGGCTAATCAAAGACTGTGTTTTATTGGCAGGACACTTGGAAAATGTTACAGATCTACTAAGGAGACACTACGCTTGTCCATCCTCTTTTAGAATACTACTTAACGGTGTGGGATCCTTACCGTATAGGACTGACGGAGTACATCGAAAAAGTTCAAAGAAGGGTAGCACATTTTGTATTATTGCGAAATATGGGAGAGAGTGTCACAGAAATGATACAGGATTTGGGCTAGACCTCATTAAAAGAAAGGCATTTTTCGTTGTGGTGGAATCTTCTCACAAAATTCCAGTCACCTACTTTCTCCTTCAAATGCAAAACTATTTTGCTGACACTGACCTACATAGGGAGAAACTATCACCATTATAAAATAAGGGAAATCAGAGCTCTTATGGAAAGATATAGATGTTTGTTATTTCTGCGCACTATAGGAGATTGGAAAAAATAGAGAATTGTGAAAGTGGTTCAATGAACCCTCTGCCAGGCACTGAAATGTTATTTGCAGTATGTATGTAGATGTAGATGCATCAGATCATATGAATTTAGGAGCTCTTCAAACATTCTTTTTCTTGCACAATCACATACAACATTAATATTGAAGTCACCACATATATAACCAATTTTCGGTACTTCCTATAAAGTGAACCAAGAACCCTCTCCAGTTTGAGCAAAAATGCTCTGAAGTCAAAGTTAGGGGACCTATAAACAACAACAATTAGAAGTTTAGTTTCACTAAATTCAACTGCCTCTGCACAACATTCAAATAGCTGTTCAGGGCAGTGCTGTGGTATGTCCACAGACTCAAATGGAATACTGTTCTGTTTTTTACATACATGGCAACCTCCCACCCCCCTCACCCTGCCTAAGACCCCCACCCCCACACCACAAAGAACTCCTCAAAAAACAGCCAACTAATCTTTATACTGGTAAAGGAAGCCTAAGAACTGTCTAATTATTATGCAGTGCTGCGATATACTAATAACGTCAGAGTCAACATTTATAAGCAATTCACTAAGTTTATCTCTAATATCTCTTTTATTTTGATGAAATATGCTATTCCTTCTCCACTTGGAAACATGACATCCTCTGAAGATGAATCCTTTTTTAGAGGGACTTTATTTTAAGCAGGAATACATATCAGCTGACTACTTCTCTACTGCTACTTCTATTTGCAACACATCTTGCAAACAGTGTTAACATATCAGTTGAAAGCAATGGACACCTCTTAACTCTACCCATATGTGAAAACCCTCAATGGCAGTAATTAGTAACTTAGAGACACTTGAAAGTGCCTGGATTTCTCTGATCTGTAATAGCTAGGCATCTGCTATATAGTTCACATGTAGCAACTTTCTCTGTATCACTCTATTTATTTATTGTTGTTGTTGTTGTTTATTCATCCAGAGACAATTTACATTGCATGGATTTCGTCAAAAAAATACATAGTATATATATACACGAGACAATTTACATTGCATGGATTTCGTCAAAAAATACATAGTGTATATATATACACACACACATATAGGGTGAACAATACTATACAAAATACAGATGTGCATAGTGGACTACATAACATCAGACCACATTGAAATAGCATGTACAACTTTGATTATTTACATTGATGTATGAGAAAGACTTTTTACATGGAATACACAGTTGACATTTAGATATAACACATACAATTCTAGCACTTTTGTACATATTATTTATTTAGATCATAGTAACAGTCAGATAAAAATTACTATTGGCACAGAGTACATAAATATAATTGTTTAGTATGAAGCTATTCCAGGTATTCTTTTACACTATAATAGCAGTTGGTCATT
This sequence comes from Schistocerca nitens, assembly GCF_023898315.1. Lineage (NCBI taxonomy): Eukaryota > Metazoa > Arthropoda > Insecta > Orthoptera > Acrididae > Schistocerca > Schistocerca nitens. The sequence continues at coordinate 115,679,778 of NC_064620.1, read as the reverse complement.
AAAAACTTGAATACTGCTTCTTTAAATGAAGACAATTTTTTTATTTCTTTTATCTTTAATGGTAGTTTGTTATACAATCTGCTTCCTTGTATGTTTGTTTGTTTCTGCGCCAAAGCCTTGTTAACTCTTTTTATATGAATGTCATTGCACTTTCTTGTGTTGTAAGTATGTAGATCCGAGTTGGATTGGAAATTGTTAATATTTCGTTTTACATTAATTACGCTTTTCTGTATATAGAGGCACGGTAGGGGTAGAATATTCAGCCGTTTAAATAATTGCTTTGAAGGAGTTAGCCTTGAACTGTTGGTAATTATTCTAACAGCTCGTTTTTGTAGAGTGAAGATGGTTTTGAGATTTTTCTTACTATGACCCCAGAAGATGAGGCCATAGGTAATAGCAGAATGTATATAAGCAAAGTAAACAGCTCTGCTACATTCCCTACTACATACAAAACTAATAACGCGTAAAGCAAAGCAAGCAGAGCTTAACTTATGCGAGAGATACAGGATATGGGATTTCCAGTCTAAATTTTCATCTATATGTACACCTAAGAATTTTGTGGTAGCAACTCTCACAATTTCTTTATTTTGTATTCTGAGATCTAGATCAGAATGTGACTTTGCTTTCCTGTAATGGATGTAATTAGTTTTAGAGATATTTATGGTTAATTTGTTCACTTCAAACCAATTTTGCAAATATTCTATAACTCTGGTTGCAGATGTTGGCAATACCCGGTTTATGTCAGTTACTACAATGTTTGTGTCATCCGCAAACAGGGTTATATGAGTACCATTTACTGGAATCTTGATATCATTTATGTAAAGAAGAAATAGGAGAGGTCCTAGAACACTCCCCTGCGGTACCCCTATTGGCACAGTCTGAATATCCGATCTGTAAACAATACTTTGGTTTTTACTGTTTGTTGTTGCAATTTCTACTACCTGTTTCCTATTATGGAGATATGACTGAAACCACTTTTTAGCTACTCCTCGTATACCGACGTATTCTAATTTGTCTAGCAGGATATTATGTTGGACAGTATCGCATGCCTTTGAGAGGTCCAAATTTATTCCTATTGTACTGTTGTTCTTATCTACCCCTGTTACAATATTTTCAATGAATTGGGTGATGGCTGACTCTGTACTCATTCCTCTGCGAAAGCCGTGTTGGTTTACAGACAATAGATTGAATTTCTCGAGGTAATTTGTAATTCTGTTTTTCATGACTGTCTCTATTACTTTTGAAAATACCGATAATAAAGCTATTGGTCTATAGTTTCCCACTTCACGTATATTGCCCTTTTTATACAATGGTTTTACTTTTGCAATTTTTAATCGTTGTGGAAAGACACCTTCTGAAAATGATATGTTTATGATGTGTGAGAGTGGGTCTGGTATGACACTAGCACATCTCATCATGACTGAGCAAGGTATCTCGTCAATCCCTGAGGACATTTTATTCTTCATTGTTTTTATTATTTGATTAACTTCCAATTTGCTTGTGGGAGGTAGCAATAATGAATTAACACTTTGTTCTTCTGGGATTGATGTTCTACTAATCTTAGAACAATTTTTATGTAGATTGATTGGACTATTTATGAAGTAGTCATTAATGTAATTTGCTAAAGTACGATTTCTGACTAGCACACCTTGATCATCTTTTAAAACAAAGTCCTCTGGATTTCTAATATTTTTGCTTGTGCCTATTTCTTTTTTTACTACATTCCATATAGCTTTTGATTTGTTTGCTGACCCAGCAATTACACTGTCATTGTGCATTGTCTTGGCTTTTTTGATCACCTTCCTGTAAATTTTCTTGTATGTCTTAACATAATCTGTGAAGTGTTCATCTTTGTTATCTTTTTTGAGTTGACTGATATGTTTTAGTGTTTGACTAGATACTCTAATAGCAGGTGTTATCCACTGGCTTGTGTTCCTAGGCATGACATTGATCTTTGTGAGCTTTTTTGCGAAACACATCTCAAATAGGGACATGAATGTGCTATAAAAAGCATTGAAAGATTCCTCAGTTGTTGTTTGTGCAAAGACACCTTCCCAGGTTTCATTAGCTACCAACTGGATGAAAGTATTTACTTATTCTGTATAGAAGTGCCTTTTGTATCCCCACTTATAATTTACTGCCTTGGGGATAGCGTAATTTATGTATGTTAATAGTGTATTGTGATCCGAAAGACCTAAGTTTACGTTTAGTGGCTCAGTGATACCATTCTCCATATTTGAGAAAATATTGTCTAAAAGAGACGATGACAGTTCTGTTATTCTGGTGGCATCTGTAAAGAGTGGTTTCATGTGGAAGCTGCTGACTATACTCAAAAGCTGTCTTTTTTCATCACTTTCAATTAACAGGTTAATATTAAAATCTCCACATAAAAATAATTTCACTTCATTACTATAAAAAGTGTTTAATGCTGCTTCTATTTTTTTGAAGAATATGTTTTTGTCACCCAGTGGAGATCTATATACTGTAATGACAACTAGTTTTTCACTCTTCTCCTCAGTTTTAACTCTATGGCACATGATTCAAAATGTTTTTCTATATTTAGATGGTCCAATTCTGTTTTCACTTTGAACTGCAGTCCTACTCTAGAGTAAATGCACACCCCACCATTTTTAAAAACACTTCGGCAATACTGTGTTGCTAAATTAAACTTGCTTATATTTATGAGACTTAATTCACTAGCCTTGCACCAGTGTTCAGATAAACAAATACAAGAGACATCAGCAAGATTATTTAAAGCTACTTCTAGATCTAGTACTTTGTTTCTGAGGCATTGAATATTCTGACTCATTATCCTGACTGTTTTGCAAGTATTTTTTCTTTTGTCATTACCTGGTAATGTGCTGCTTTTTCCATAGTATTTGTGACTTATCTGCAAGTTTTCTTGCTGATTTGTCACAATCTTTTCCATTTCTTTGTCTGAAGCCATAAAAAATCCTTATTTAATGATGTAGATTTACCTTGTCTTTGACTCCTCCTGAGGCAGTGTTGTGTTGCTGCAACTGTTGTTGATGGTTTTATTGCTGCTGCTACTGTTGTTGTTGGTTCTGTTGCTGCTGGTGCTTCTGTGGCTGGAGGTGGTGGTGGTGGTGGTAGTGGTAGTGGATGTGGTGGTGGTGCTGACAGGATTCTTCGTGCTGTTGCTGCGTTTGATTCTTTTATTGGCACTGTTTCTGTTGGTGGTGGATCTGTTGTTGTAGTATCTGTTGGTTTTGCCCTGTAATTGCTGATGCCTGTGGTTTCCTTCCTCTTTTCTGCCAGTGACTGTAGTGGAACTGCTACAGTTGTTGACACCATTTCTGCTTCTGTTGTTTGTGCTGCTGCTGTTATCGGTCTTGTTGCTTGAGCTGGTTCAGATGTTGCTGGTTTTGCTGGTGCTGCAGTTGTTACTGAATTTGATCGTGCTGCTGTAGCAATTTGTGGTTCTGCAGCTGCTTTAGTTGTTGTCTCCAAGACAGATTCACTTCCTCCATGGTTGCTTCCAGTAATGTATTGGTAGTTCATTACAATGGCTGGTACTGACTCATAGATACTTTGTTTTTTATATGGTTCTAACGTTTCGTAAATTGCTTTGCACAGAGATGACTTGCCTCTTCTATTCAGGTGCATGCCATGTTTTGTGAAGTTGCATCTATCCAGGAAATCGATTGATAGAAATCTTATGTTTGGGTACACTTTACACGCTGTTTGTATCTGTTTATTTGCTTCCTTAATTTCGGCGTTCACACATGAAGCAGATATGAGGTCATGCCTATGTGGTATACCAATAACAGTTACTTTTTGGTTTTTTATCGAACTGAGGGCACTTTTGAGACTGATAATAGCGCTAGCTAACTCATTACAATACACGTCATTTGCTCCTCCAATTAATACAACATGACGATTTTTGTTGTCTTGTTTGTCCAGTAAAACGTCCCTAATAATTTCCCGCATTGGTGCTCCTGGTTTCACAAGACTGCATACTTTCAGATCGTAATGGTTTCGTAGTACTTCCGCCAGTCCGCGTCCGTGGGTATCTGAGTAGATATTTAACTCAGTGAGATTTCGTGAAGATTCATTATTTATTCTTGGAGACAAATATTTCATTTGGGCACAGATTTTCGCTTCGCTGGTATGCATTTTCTGTTGAAATTCATCGATCTCTACGTGTTTTCTATGTGAGGCCTGTCTTTGTAGTTCATTAGTTAATGAACGTATTATTATTTTTGCTTCTTGCAGTTCGCTTTTATATTTTAATATATCAGGCTGTAGGTCTTCTTGTGTTAAGGCTTCATATTTACGTTTTAAAATGCCGATCTCAGTTAGCAACGTTGCAATCACTTCACTTTCGCATTCTGCACTGATCAATTTTTTTTTCAATGTCGTCTACATAACATTCCCGACAAGCCCAGAATTTTTGTTTCGGATTAGCACTTGCACAACTGTAATGGTGTAAGGTTTTGCATTTAACACACATAATACCTTTCGCCGCTCGCTTGTTATTAAAAAACAGTTTTTGCTTCTCATGTAAGATTTAGGAAAATGGAGTTAAAAGGTTTTCTTTATCTACCATCAATATGTATGTAGCTGAAATAGTATATCTTTTGATGATACACAGTTCAGGAGCTATTGTGTCACAAACATTATTCATGAGGTACTTACTTCATAAACACAAAAACCAGCTTTCATACAATTGGAGCACAAATTATCCGTAGTCTTTCAGTGTTCAATAATGAGAGCACTTAGTGACTTCCAACAAACTATAAATATAATTTCAAATCCTTATTTGCTTTAATGATTTCCATTCCAATTTTTCTACTCATTGCATTCTTCCAAAGTCTTATTTATTTTATGCAGGTACAGATGTAAGGGATTAGATGCTATTACACTATGGTTTTAAAAAAATGCAATATGAGGTTAAATGGTAACTTTATTTCTGTTTACATTAGTTTTTGAAACTACAGTGGTGTTTGTTTATGATTGTTAATAATTCTTTCTTATATAGCACTTCTTAAAGCATTATTCCATTTCAGGCTCAAGCTACTAAAAAATTGTCTCTCTTTCCTTCCTTCTTTCTCCTCTTGATTATTGCCGTCAAGCAATCCTTTGCTGAGTTTTTCATTTAGCATTATAAAATGCATCTTTTGATGTAGTATTTCCTAGGCATCAAAGGTTGATGGTCATCCTCCTTTCTTTCAATTTGCATTCTCACCTAGCCAACTAGCTATGTGATTAGATTTCTTTTGTAGGAAGGTGAGTCTACAGTTGTTCTAGATGTTCATTTTTGTCTGTTGAGTAAAGCATGCAACTATTCACTGCAGCAACTTGTAAATGGTCCGCCTTTTTCGTTGATATTGCTAATTGCTATAATCGCACTATTTCACTCCATTTTACGGAGCTTGTTAGCACTTGATGTTAGGTTGGCGCCATTACAATGTATTGTATTGTAGTAATCGCTGCTGCTTGCTGGATCGCTGCTGTGTCTCGATGCTGATGCTGGCTCTAAATCTGGTTGTCTAGGGTAAACGCATGAAGTCCCGTGTTTTTCATGTGCTTTTGATGATAAAGGACGAGCGAAACCAACACATATGTAAACATCAAACATTTATTACTTTGGTGGCCATATTAATTCCACTGTCCACCAAAGACCATAACACAACACAAAGTAGTACTTCCTTTACATGTTCTTTGCATTGTTTTTCCATCCCAAACAATAACACAGAAACACACTTCACCAAAGTGACATTCCGACTGCCCGCCTCCGACTGCCTCTCGACCCTTCTCGCTGCTTGTATTTATAACATTGTCAAAGAACTACTAAAAAGAGATATAGTTTATAAGTCACATGTACATCTGTTATCATAATTTGTGCAGAAAAGTTATTAATTTGCATCGAGTGACATAATTTAACATGTTATTAAAATGACAGACAGATTTGTTGACTTGACAGAATAATTCTTTGTTACAAAAAGGCCGTTTTTTAGAAGTTTGTCAATTGACTTCTCTTATTTGCATAAATAAGTAAGTAACATGAATTATTAAGAATTACATTGGTTTTCGTCTAAAATAGGATTGATTACGTGAATACTGAGTGAAAACGCTCCTAGTGAACAAATAGGTTTCACTGGGTGATTTTTATTTAAGGAGATCCAAAATACCTAAGTTGGCCACTATTTTTCGTACTTCATATTAATTATTTGAGATAAACTTAGTGTTTTTCATGATGACATTTGCTGTATCAGTGATCAAGTGATATAAACTTTTGTGTGGGTCAGTTATTCAGTATAATTTAATGGGTTGACTGTTTATGGAGACATGTTGTGCAATCATTGTTAACATACACAATAACTTTTCTATAATCATAACTACTCATTAAACTGGTTGAATTTGGAGGGTATTGCATACTTCGGGAAAGTAAAGCCTTTAATATGTTCCGTTACAATACCCCCCTCGGGTAATATCATTTACAGAATGTTAATGATATTAGCCGACTAGGACAAATGTGTCAATTACTATGCATAATGTGTATGTATACAACGACTGTTACACCGTTTCAAAATGACTTTTTCCTGCAAATATTGTAGTTGTGTTGTTTCAAATGCACTTTGTGTTATGGCTCTCAGTATGACAGCATCATAAAAATATTTAGTAATATATGAAAGTAAAAAAAAAATGTTAATCTTTGCTCCCAGCGAGCCACATAGAAAATGATCAAAAACACACACAAATATATCACATATGATTTTAAGATATGTAAAAAATATATGTAAATTATTTCAAAGTCAGCTCTCATTGAGTCACAGAATAATCAAGATAATAGAAGGAACATAAATATATTACATAGATGGACAGGTCAGATGTCCATAGGAAAATATTGCAACTGTCTGCTCGTTTTGAGCCACATAAAGGAAATGAAAACAAAGAACATAATTATAAGTATGGACATGATATATAAACACAAACACTAGAGAAGTCACATGTATGAATGCATTTGAAAAAAAAAGGAAATATTTAAAAAACTTGTCTCCCATTGAGACACATAGTCAAGACAGTACAATAACATGTTAATACTAAAATTGGACACTTAAATTGGTCACAACATAACACAAACATCAAACTTGCTGAACATCTGATTAGCTGTAGAAAATTGTACACAAATCTTATGCCTAAGAAAAGAATAGTAACAAAATGATGAGTCTTGCACAACAATTTTTTTTACATTGTCTTTTATTTGGTGCAAGTATGTCCCATATTCAACAATACAAAACGAAAGTAATAAATGTTTGTCACCTTCTTGCCCGTTGCAAGTAAAGAAGATGTCTCAAAATTTAATATTCAATAGTGACAATAAAAATATAAAAACATTGTCTCAGATATCTGGAACTTTTCCAGGGTCTGTAGTGGTAGTTGCTATTTGACACACCCAGTGAAAATCTTTGCTGATAACATGCTTTACGGAAAATGGGTAAGTAACTGTATTCAAACAGGGAAATGTGCTTAATCATGTTTATATGGTTTCAATTCAGTGATGTTTCTTAATCAAAATAACCTTCTTGATCTGGGAAAGATAAGTCTATAAGCATTAGGATGTGGGCTTTCTTTTATTTCAAATGGACAAATGTCAATGTTTACTTTAACATATAATACATCATTTTCAATTTCTTTAGTTCCTAAGTCTAATGTCTCTTTCCTACACTTAGACACATCCCTCTCTGTTTGCAAAGCATTGACATTTAAACATAAACCTTTGTTTTCATCTGTTCCTCTTAACACTGTGTTGCCACTCAACAAATTATTGTTTTCACCCCATTTTTTATAAAGTCCGCTACGGATTCTTATCCACCATATAGGATACAAGGTTGCACTTACCTTTGCTAATTCTTTCCAAAAGGCATCTTTCTTTATACAGTTTCCATAGTTGTTCCACAAAACTTCTAAAAACTTTTCCCCTTTTTCTTGAAAACACACATTTACATTCCATCCGTTTATATTTTCTTTAATATTATTATTATTACCATTCTCATAGATTAGCGTTTCATAGTTCCCAATAGGCAATAGCTTGTCCTCAGATACACATTCCCTAGTCTGCATTTCACTTAAATTAACCTCATTATTACCCATGTTTGTCACATCACTTACCTTTACCACATCATCACTTTTCAATTCTACAAATACTTTTATTTCTTCCTCCACACTCTCATCAATAACATCACTTGATTTAGGATCATTATTTAAATGTCCCTCTATTATTTCTTCCTCCTCCTCAACAACAACCCCATCTTCAGTTTCCCCCCTATGTATCTGAATCTCAGCAATTGTGTCTTTGGCTCCATTAAACACTTCGTCATACCCCTTCTTATCAAATAAACCCCCCAAAATAGATTCTACTTGTGGTGTGTCTGACTTGTTATTAACACCAGTATCTTTTTCAGCCCAACTATGGAACTCTGCAATACCTTCAACTTCTGCACTTTCACTAACTACCTGTGCTTGAATATTGTTTTTATTAACTGTATCACTTTTACTCATAGTATCCCAAAACCTTTTATTAAATTCTAATTTATTCATTCTAACAACATCAGTATTTTCATGGTATTTACTCTTTACATTGTATCCTCTCCTTTTCCAGTTTCGGTTATGTGTTGTCCTGTCATAATATTGTCTAGCCCCAAAACTACGGACATCTAGTGGGACTGTCCACCGTTTCCCGGCTGGTTCCCTCGGTCTGTCTGCTTGTAGTTGTCATTTTGTTCACTAGTTTCAAGAAACCCCCTTCTATCTGGTTCTCTTCCCCAATACCTATTTCTATCATTCCTGTTATCTCTCCTCCATCCTCCCTCCTGTGTATTGTTTCTGAAATCATTTTCATATCTCCTATCTCCCCTATTTGGAGCATTATTTCCAGAATTTTCAAAGTCTCTCCTCCCATAATAATCTCTATTTACATTCCTGTTCCACCCCCCATACTGGTTGTTGCCAGAGCCAAAACTTTGGTTACTTTCTCTTTCCAAGGCCCTATCTAATCTATCTACAAATTTCAGGAACTCTTCCATTGAATCGTCTGGTCCATGGATCAATTCCCACTGCAGTCTCTCTGGTAATCTTCTTTTTAAAACATCAATTTGTGTCATAATATCAAAAGAGTTATTCAAGTGAGCAAGTTTTTTCAACTGATCTCTGCAAAATTTTTGCATTCCCCCTACTTTCCCTCTATACACTGGTCCATTTAGAAATTCTGACTTTAATCTGGCTTGTATGGATTGTGACCAAAATTTACAAATAAATTTAGCTTCAAACTCTTCAAACGTATTCCAAGAATCATTATTCTCATTTGCCCAGGATAGGGCCTCCCCTTCTAGAAACCGTTTTACTAACTTAATTTTTATGTTATCTGACATTCCTACAACAAACATATCCTTACATTGGTGAATAAAGTCAATAGGGTGCAGATTTTCACCAGGAAAGCATTTCACTTGGATGTGCCCATACATTGTATTTTGATTGTAAATCGTTTGTTTGGACATCAATGCGTCCTCCAATTGTGTATATTTAGTGTGTATATTTTCTACTTTTGTATCTACATTAGTGGTGTACAGGTTGTATTCCTGTTTAAGGTTTTCTGATGTTTTGTCTATTCTCTGATCTAATCTTTTAGCTTCAGTATCTACTCTGTTGTAAATGACAGCAATGCTGTCTGTGTTTGCTTGTATGTTTTCATTTAAACTTTCAACTTTAACTTGAAATTCTTTTCTGAAGTGTATCAACTGTTCGCTAGTGTTCTTACTGAGGGTAGTTTTAATTTCCTCACACTTCTCATTGAGATGAGTACTTAATAGATCAAAATCCAAACTTAACTTATCCAGTCTATCTGTGTTTTCTTCACTTGATTGTTTAAAATCCAAACTTAACTTATTCAGTCTATCTGTGTTTTCTTCAAGTTTCAAACTTACTTGTTCACTTAATTGTTTAAAATCCAAACTTACTTGCTCACTTGATTGTTTAAGTTGCGAGCTTATTTGAGTTGCAAACTCTGCTAGCCACTCTGTTAAGTTTAATTGTTCACCACCCCCTGGTTCAATTTTTACATTTCCTACGATCTCATCCCTCTCAGGTAGAGACATGTTAACAATTAATTATTTTAAATGACAACAACAACAAAATACCTTGCTTTATGTCTATGCTATGATGTCGTGGTTGGTGTTCTTGTTGGCTTTCTTCACTTATATTCGGTTTTATTGAAGCTGAAGTCTTGATTGATGAAATCCATTGACATAATCCAGACGTTAATCTTCCGAGCGGTGTGATGATAGTTTTTCGTAGTGGCACAAAACACACTTTATTTATTTATTTAATTTTGACATATTTTCACTGTTGCCACAATGCACAAATAAAATTTTTTTTTTGGAGTGCCAAGCACTTACGAAATTTATCGCTGCACTATTATCATCGATGCACTTAAAGATCCCGTACGAGCCCCCACTTTTGTAAATGGTCTGCCTTTTTCGTTGATATTGCTAATTGCTATAATCGCACTATTTCACTCCATTTTACGGAGCTTGTTAGCACTTGATGTTAGGTTGGCGCCATTACAATGTATTGTATTGTAGTAATCGCTGCTGCTTGCTGGATCGCTGCTGTGTCTCGATGCTGATGCTGGCTCTAAATCTGGTTGTCTAGGGTAAACGCATGAAGTCCCGTGTTTTTCATGTGCTTTTGATGATAAAGGACGAGCGAGACCAACACATATGTAAACATCAAACATTTATTACTTTGGTGGCCATATTAATTCCACTGTCCACCAAAGACCATAACACAACACAAAGTAGTACTTCCTTTACATGTTCTTTGCATTGTTTTTCCATCCCAAACAATAACACAGAAACACACTTCACCAAAGTGACATTCCGACTGCCCGCCTCCGACTGCCTCTCGACCCTTCTCGCTGCTTGTATTTATAACATTGTCAAAGAACTACTAAAAAGAGATATAGGTTATAAGTCACATGTACATCTGTTATCATAATTTGTGCAGAAAAGTTATTAATTTGCATCGGGTGACATAATTTAACATGTTATTAAAATGACAGACAGATTTGTTGACTTGACAGAATAATTCTTTGTTACAAAAAGGCCGTTTTTTAGAAGTTTGTCAATTGACTTCTCTAATTTGCATAAATAAGTAAGTAACATGAATTATTAAGAATTACATTGGTTTTCGTCTAAAATAGGATTGATTACGTGAATACTGAGTGAAAACGCTCCTAGTGAACAAATAGGTTTCACTGGGTGATTTTTATTTAAGGAGATTAAAATACCTAAGTTGGCCACTATTTTTCGTACTTCATATTAATTATTTAAGATAAACTTAGTGTTTTTCATGATGACATTTGCTGTATCAGTGATCAAGTGATATAAACTTTTGTGTGGGTCAGTTATTCAGTATAATTTAATGGGTTGACTGTTTATGGAGACATGTTGTGCAATCATTGTTAACATACACAATAACTTTTCTATAATCATAACTACTCATTAAACTGGTTGAATTTGGAGGGTATCGCATACTTCGGGAAAGTAAAGCCTTTAATATTTTCCGTTACAAACTTCAGTAATTTGGGAGAACAATTGCTTCCTCCGCTTGTATGAATGTGACACACGAAGGAAACTTCATGAGATCAGTCACAGCACAGTAAAATATCCAGGTATTTGCAACAGATTTTTTTCTTCATTGCTTTCCATTCCATCAGGTGATTCTGATGCACTAGAACTTACATCACTGCACATGGTGGAAGTTTCTTCCCAATCGCTTTCTTCACTGAATTCCCCTTTGTTCTTAGTGCTTCAGATACCCACATGGTAATATGATCATGATTTACATATTTTCTATCAGCTATAAACTTACTAGAACCATATCAATGCAACACACTTAGAATTGTTAGACCTTCATGTTAAGTTCTGCCGTGGACTTAGTGAATTCCAATAAGGGAGCAGATGGGAAACACAATACTGGAAACATGTCAGATATTGACAGACATTGGAGCTGTAGCAAAAAATCATAATGTTGGACATAGTCTGACAGTGGATCAGAAAGGGTTAAAGGTTTTACATGCTTAATAATAAATATTTAGCACATTAATGCTTTGGTAAAGTAATCAGATGTTTGAAGCTTTTTATACAAGCAAATTAAATTCATTAACCCTCCTGTCATCCTTTGGCAATGTAATTTCCAGTGACTGCATTTCTTTACTGTGTTTATGGGAATACATGATACATCTTCTGTATGCTCCTGGCATCTAAAGGTGATCCTCTGCACCAGCTGCAATTTCTATTTGTCGTGAGGTATAGTTCTCAGCACCATGGAAAGTATACATCTCAGCAAGTGACATTGTTTCAAAGGCACTTCTGAAGTGTACTTATCATCAAAGTAGTTTCTCCAAGACACTTGGGAAATGTGCTTACAAGATACTTAATGTGTCTTTTGTGGACCTTGGGAACTATGCTTAAGCCAACTTACTGGTTTTACAGAGATTTTGGTAGTATGTCTTACCACCTCAGATGTGCCTCACATGTTGTGGTAGAACACAGTACCAGGTATATAAAAACTGTTACGACAATCAGTTTGTGTCTGTCATGAGATCACTAATCTTTTCACTTGTGAAGTGAGAAAAAATTGCTGTATTTTAGGTGGGAAATATGTTTACTCTCAAATAAGTCACAAAGTAGCCATGAGAGATATATGTACTACCACAGGTTTTGGTCATAAATCACTAAAATGAAATTATAAGAAGAAAATTGACTATTCGTTACAATTCTAATAAAATAAAGAAAAGAAATTGGTTTTTCTGAGTCACTACAGAAGTGCACACATAAAAGGGTAAGAGGATCTGTAGTGGGGAGTTTACTGGCAAGAGGAAAGCTATTGTAAAAACGTGGCTTGTATAGTGAGACATGATGAGTAAATATAACTAAAAAGATTGATTTCCAGGGAAAGGAAAAAATCATTTTATAGCCAAATCCAGTGTTATATTTTGCCACATTCAGTGTTACTTTATGCCAGAATAGGTATTATCTTTTCCCAAATTTGGTCTTATTTTTGTACATTAGATAATACTTCTAGCAAATTCGCTGTTTTCTTCTCTTTTTTGCCAAATTTTGTGTCCCTTTTGCCACATTAGGCATCATTTTCTGTCAAGCTCAGTGTTGGTTTTGGCAAATAAGTGTAATTATTTTCCTCAACTTCATTGTCTTTTGCAAAATTTTGTTTTCTCTTGCAAAATTCGGTGCTATTTTACTGGTGACATTTTATTGATGAATCTGGTGTCCTTTGCCACAAAATTTGGTGTTATATTTTGGGAGCTTCTGTGTTATGGTATTTTTTGCCGAATTTATTGTTATATTCTGGCTAATTAGGTGTTACTTCCTGCCACATTTAGTGCTTTTTCCCAAATTTTGTTACTTTTTACCAAATTTTATGCAATTTTTACCAAATTCAGAATTTTTGTAAATTTGCTGTTCTTCCCCAAATTCCTTGCTATTTTTGCTGATTTTGGGGGTATTTTTGTCATCACATCAATGTTTGTTCATGGGGAACAAAACATCAGTTTAAATTTTATGCACTAATCTCACTCTTCAGGAGATCAGAAGACAGAACACAGTTTTAACATTGCATAATTATCAGTCACAAATATTAGTAAACTACTGTCCTCTGATTGATAACATTTTTATGAAGCAAAACTACAAATTTCACAATATCTCTTAAAAATCTCTGATTTCACATTAAAATGCTAAAAACTGATAATTTTGCATTACTTTTCAGGTTACCATTTTCTTAAAAATTTTCTGCCCCTCTGATTTGAAAAAGAAGTGGGTAATTTCAAGCAATTTTATCTTGCAGCTGAATGTATCTTTTATTTTAAATCAGAACTGACTTTAACTATAGGAAAAGTTAGGTCACAATGGACGAAAGGTCTTCCTTCCGAAGAAGTTGAGGGGCTGAGAACCATAAGGGTCAAAAGGACAGACACAAAACATTGGGACAAACAGATGTTTGTGAAGATCAAATTTGTGGGCATACCATCAGTCTCATGGGTTTCACTTGGTTTTAACCAAGCCTCAGTGTCCCATGTTTCTCATACAAAAACTGTGTAGCCACTTTATGTTAACAAATTTTAATTAATTGACCATGGACTTCTTAGCACCTCATATCCAGCACAGTGGCCAGTCCATCATGGTGGGGCTGCCATGTACCCTGTTGGTTGTAGCCCCCTGACAACACAGGGATCACTCTGCTGATGCCTGTGCTGTTAACTCCCCACATATACCATGGAGTAGATGCCCATATCCCTGGGGCATCAGGACTCCCAGCAATGGACATCCTGCCAGGTGGCCCTCGCTGAGACTGGGTGGTGGGAGGGCCCCTGGTCTGAATGGGTGGTATCAGGGCAGATGACTTGCTATGAATCTTAGTATGTCATCTCTTGCTGGTGGTCCACCACCAGCAGTCTCTAAGTGGGCAAAATCTAACTTCAATGCTAAGAAATATGACCCCAAATTGTTCCCCTCCCTGGCCACACCATGGCAGGAATGACAGGCTAAAAATGGCAGTGAAGTTCATTCATCCCGGTATCTAATATGTACGAGAGTTGATGGGCAATCCTTTATCTCAATGAAGCCTGTTTTTTGTGGAGCATTTGGAGGACAAGTTTGGGGAGGTGGAGGGCTTGTCCAAAATGCGCACTGGGTGTCTTCATAAAAACAGCTTCCTCTGCCCAGTCATGGGCATCACTCGCTTGTGACAAGTTGGGGGATTTTTCTGTTATCATATGGTCCAGGGAACTTCTGGTTATGAGCTGCACACCAATTTATAGTGGTGAGGTGTTCATTTTGTCCGGTGCATCCATTGAGGTCTGAGGGATAATCAGGTTGCCACCGGTGCCTTCATCTTGGCCTTCGAGGGTGACACATTGCCCAAGAAGGTCAAGGTGATGGTCTACCGCTATGACATCAAGCCATATATCCCTCCCCCTGTGGGGTTCTTTAAGTGCTGGAAGTTTGGCCATATGTCTTCCTGATGTACTTCCAGCGTCACATATTAAGATTATGGACGTCCATCACATCCCAATACTCCATGTGCCTCGCCTCCCATCTGTGTCAACTGCAGAGAGCATCATTCTCCTTGCTCGCCAGACTGCAGGATTTTACAGAAAGAGAGGAAAATCATGGAATATAAGACCCTGGACTGACAGACCTACACTGAGGCTAAGAGGAAATTTGAGCGCCTACATGAACCATGGACCTTGCCGTTGGTGGGGAGGCTTGCGTGCCTCAGCGATACAGATGGCCGTACCGTAGTGCAACCACAACGGAGGGGTATCTGTTGAGAGGCCAGACAAACATGTGGTTCCTGAAGAGGGGCAGCAGCCTTTTCAGTAGTTGCAGGGGCAACAGTCTGGATGATTGACTGATCTGGCCTTGTAACATTAACCAAAACGGCCTTGCTGTGCTGGTACTGCGAACGGCTGAAAGCAAGGGGAAACTACAGCCGTAATTTTTCCCGAGGATATGCAGCTTTACTGTATGATTAAATGATGATGGCGTCCTCTTGGGTAAAATATTCCGGAGGTAAAATAGTCCCCCATTCGGATCTCCGGGCGGGGACTACTCAAGAGGACGTCATTATCAGGAGAAAGAAAACTGGCATTCTACGGATCGGAGCGTGGAATGTCAGAGCCCTTAATCGGGCAGGTAGGTTAGAAAATTTAAAAAGGGAAATGGATAGGTTAATGTTAGATATAGTGGGAATTAGTGAAGTTCGGTGGCAGGAGGAACAAGACTTTTGGTCAGGTGATTACAGGGTTATAAATACAAAATCAAATAGGGGTAATGCAGGAGTAGGTTTAATAATGAATAAAAAAATAGGAGGGCGGGTTAGCTACTACAAACAGCATAGTGAACGCATTATTGTGGCCAAGATAGACACAAAGCCCATGCCTACTACAGTAGTACAAGTTTATATGCCAACTAGCTCTGCAGATGATGAAGAAATTGATGAAATGTATGACGAGATAAAAGAAATTATTCAGGTAGTGAAGGGAGACGAAAATTTAATAGTCATGGGTGACTGGAATTCGTCAGTAGGAAAAGGGAGAGAAGGAAACATATTAGGTGAATATGGATTGGGGGGAAGAAATGAAAGAGGAAGCCGCCTTCTAGAATTTTGCACAGAGCATAACTTAATCATAGCTAACACTTGGTTCAAGAATCATAAAAGAAGGTTGTATACCTGGAAGAATCCTGGAGATACTAATAGGTATCAGATAGATTATATAATGGTAAGACAGAGATTTAGGAACCAGGTTTTAAATTGTAAGACATTTCCAGGGGCAGATGTGGATTCTGACCACAATCTATTGGTTATGAACTGCAGATTGAAACTGAAGAAACTGCGAAAAGGTGGGAATTTAAGGAGATGGGACCTGGATAAACTGAAAGAACCAGAGGTTGTAGAGAGTTTCAGGGAGAGCATAAGGGAACAATTGACAGGAATGGGGGAAAGAAATACAGTAGAAGAAGAATGGGTAGTTCTGAGGGATGAAGTAGTGAAGGCAGCAGAGGATCAAGTAGGTAAAAAGACGAGGGCTAATAGAAATCCTTGGGTAACAGAAGAAATATTGAATTTAATTGATGAAAGGAGAAAATATAAAAATGCAGTAAATGAAGCAGGCCAAAGGGAATACAAACGTCTCAAAAATGAGATCGACAGAATGTGCAAAATGGCTAAGCAGGGATGGCTAGAGGACAAATGTAAGGATGTAGAGGCTTGTCTCACTAGGTTGGTTCAAATGGCTCTGAGCACTATGGGACTCAACTGCGGAGGTCATTAGTCCCCTAGAACTTAGAACTAGTTAAACCTAACTAACCTAAGGACATCACAAACATCCATGCCCGAGGCAGGATTCGAACCTGCGACCGTAGCGGTCTTGCGGTTCCAGACTGCAGCGCCTTTAACCGCACGGCCACTTCGGCCGGCTGTCTCACTAGGGGTAAGATAGATACTGCCTACAGGAAAATTAAAGAGACCTTTGGAGAGAAGAGGACCACTTGTATGAATATCAAGAGCTCAGATGGCAACCCAGTTCTAAGCAAAGAAGGGAAGGCAGAAAGGTGGAAGGAGTATATACAGGGTTTATACAAGGGCGATGTACTTGAGGACAGTATTATGGAAATGGAAGAGGATGTAGATGAAGATGAAATGGGAGATAAGATACTGCGTGAAGAGTTTGACAGAGCACTGAAAGACCTGAGTCGAAACAAGGCCCCAGGAGTAGACAACATTCCATTAGAACTACTGATGGCCTTGGGAGAGCCAGTCATGACAAAACTCTACCATCTGGTGAGCAAGATGTATGAGACAGGCGAAATACCCACAGACTTCAAGAAGAATATAATAATTCCAATACCAAATAAAGCAGGTGTTGACAGATGTGAAAATTACCGAACTATCAGTTTAATAAGTCACAGCTGCAAAATACTAACGCAAATTCTTTACAGACGAATGGAAACACTGGTAGAAGCGGACCTCGGGGAAGATCAGTTTGGATTCCGTAGAAATGTTGGAACACGTGAGGCAATACTAACCTTATGACTTATCTTAGAAGAAAGATTAAGAAAAGGCAAACCTACGTTTCTAGCATTTGTAGACTTAGAGAAAGCTTTTGACAACGTTAACTGGAATACTCTCTTTCAAATTCTGAAGGTGGCAGGGGTAAAATACAGGGAGCGAAAGGCTATTTACAATTTGTACAGAAACCAGATGGCAGTTATAAGAGTCGAGGGGCATGTAAGGGAAGCAGTGGTTGGGAAAGGAGTGAGACAGGGTTGTAGCCTCTCCCCGATGTTATTCAATCTGTATATTGAGCAAGCGGTAAAGGAAACAAAAGAAAAATTCGGAGTAGGTATTAAAATTCATGGAGAAGAAGTAAAAACTTTTTAGGTTCGCCGATGACATTGTAATTCTGTCAGAGACAGCAAAGGACTTGGAAGAGCAGTTGAACGGAATGGACAGTGTCTTGAAAGGAGGATAAAAGATGAACATCAACAAAAGCAAAACGAGGATAATGGAATGTAGTCAAATTAAATCGGGTGATGCTGAGGGGATTAGATTAGGAAATGAGACACTTAAAGTAGTAAAGGAGTTTTGCTATTTAGGGAGTAAAATAACTGATGATGGTCGAAGTAGAGAGGATATAAAATGTAGACTGGCAATGGCAAGGAAGTCGTTTCTGAAGAAGAGAAATTTGTTAACATCGAGTATAGATTTAAGTGTCAGGAAGTCGTTTCTGAAAGTATTTGTATGGAGTGTAGCCATGTATGGAAGTGAAACATGGACGATAACCAGTTTGGACAAGAAGAGAATAGAAGCTTTCGAAATGTGGTGATACAGAAGGATGCTGAAGATAAGGTGGGTAGATCACGTAACTAATGAGGAGGTATTGAATAGGATTGGGGAGAAGAGAAGTTTGTGGCACAACTTGACTAGAAGAAGGGATCGGTTGGTAGGACATGTTTTGAGGCATCAAGGGATCACAAATTTAGCATTGGAGGGCAGCGTGGAGGGTAAAAATCGTAGAGGGAGACCAAGAGATCAATACACTAAGCAGATTCAGAAGGATGTAGGTTGCAGTAGGTACTGGGAGATGAAGGAGCTTGCACAGGATAGAGTAGCATGGAGAGCTGCATCAAACCAGTCTCAGGACTGAAGACCACAACAACAACAACAACAACATCCTGTGGCCATGACTTCCTCTTATGTTGCCGCTACGAGAACAGTTGTTACCCCATCAGTTCCTCACAGTCCTGTTGCCTCGCAGAACCATAAGACTACACCTGCCCCCTTGATGGTAGGGGGAACTTCTTTACCTGTTGCTCCTTAACACCTACTTCAGGAGCAACATGCCTCCGACCATGGGGGATATCATTCCCCACTTCTGAGCTGGAGAAGAGTGTTCTTCGGCTCCTCTAGCTAGGAAGGGGTCCCTTGGGTCACTCCCTTCCCAGGTTTCTGCTAGTGGGAAAGAAGTGGCTGAAGAGCCCAAAAGCAGCTGGTCCTGGGGCTTCACACTCATCCTCAGTCCCGGAGAGTGAATCAGTGAAGTCCTTCCATCCAGGGAAATCCAAGGAGCAGCGAGAGAAATCAAAAAAGAAGGTTCCCATGACCAAGGGAATTGCGGTGGCGCCCACACCACCGCTACCTACAAGCTCTGCATCTGCAGATCAGGTGGAGATTCTGGCATCCGCTGAGGTCCTAGATCTCGCCAGACCCTCAGACACAATGGATATAGACTTCTCAGGCATAAAGTCGGTGGCAACAGTTTACCCTGAGGCATAAATTGCCTCATTGAATGTTCCATGTCTTCCCAGTCTCACGATGACGTCATCCTTCAGTGGAATTGCGGCGGTTTTTTTCCACCGCCTGGCTGATCCACGGCAATTGTTAAATTTTACACCTGCTTTCTGCATTGCCCTCCAGAAAACCCCTCTTGAAGCTGTGGTTGTCAGAATAAGGACGACGCAGGAAATAACTGTCTGCAATGTATATCTTCCTCCAGATGGTGCAGTATACCTGAATGTATTAACTGCACTGATTGACCCATTCCCTAAACCTTTCCTACTTATGGGAGATTTTAACGCCCAGAACCCCTTGTGGGGTGGCACCGTGCTTACTGGACGATGCACAGGTGTCGAAAATTTAATGACAAAACTCGATCTCTGCCTCTTAAATATCAGGGCCACCACGCATTTCAGTGTGGCACGTGGCACATATTCGCCCACTGATCTCTCCGTTTCCATTCCTCGCCTTCTCTCATTTATCCACTGGAGAGCACATGACAACCTGTGTGGCAGTGACCACTTCCCCATCTTCCTGCCACTGCCCCGGCGTCAGGCCCACAGACGCCTGCCTAGATGGGCTTTAAACAAGACAGACTGGAAGCCTTCACCTCTGCTGTCACCGTTGAATCTCACACACATGGTAACATCGATGTGGTGGTTGAGCAGGTAACTACAACCAGCGTTTCTGCGGCATAAAACGTGTCCCTTTATTCTTTAGGGTATCCAAAGCGAAAGACAGTCCTCTGGTGGTCACCGGAAGTAGTTGAAGCAAATAAGGAACGTCGGCGAGCTCTACAGCGGCATATGTGGCACCCTTCCCTGAAGCATCTCATAGCCTTTAAATGGCTCCGTGCCCGCGTTCGCCAACTTATCAACCAACGAAAGCAGGAGTGTTGGGAGAGGTATGGCACGATCATTGGATGCCATACGTCACCTTCCCTAGTCTGGACAAAGATCAAACGTGGTTTCGGATACCAGACCCCAATAGGTGTTCCCAGTGTTAACAAAAATGGTGTGTTATTTACCGACGCAAACCTGATTTCCAAGCACATTGCTGAGCACTATGCTCGAATCTGTGTGTCAGAGAATTACCCCCCAGCCTTTTGCACTCTCAAACGGTGGCTGGAAGGGAATGTCCTCTCGTTCACTACACGCCACAGTGAATCCTATAACGCCACAGTGAATCCTATAATGCCCCATTTACACAATGGGAGCTCCTCAGTGCCCTTGCACATTGCCCCGACACACTCCTGGGCCTGATTCCATCCACAGCCAGATGATTAAACATCTCTCATCTGACTACAAGTGACATCTTGTCGTCATCTTCCACCGTATCTGGTGCGATGGCGTCTTTCCATTGCAATGGCGGGAAGCACCATTATTCCGGTGTTCAAACCCGGTAAAAACGTGCTTGATGCGGATAGCTATCGGCTCATCAGCCTCACCAACGTTATTTGTAAGCTGCTGGAATGTATGGTGTGTCAGCAGTTGGATTAGGTCCTGGCGTCACGTGGCCTACTGGCCCCATGTGAGGGCGGTTTATGCCAGGGTGGCTCTACCACTGGTAATCTTGTGTGCCTCAAGTCTTCCTGCCGAACAGCGTTTTCCAGATGCCAACACTTGGTTGCGATCTTTTTTGATTTACGAAAAGCGTATGACACGACCTGGCGACATTATATCCTTGCCACATTATACGAGTGGGGTCTCAGAGGCCCACTCCCCGATTTTTATCCAACATTTCCTGTCGTTTCGTACTTTCCATGTCGAAGTTGGTGCCTCCCATTGTTCCCCCCTTATCCAGGAGAATGGGGTCCCGCAGGGCTCTGTATTGTCTCTCTTTCTTTAGTGGCCATTAAATGTCTTGCAGCAGCTGTGGGGCCGTCCGCCTCGCCTTCTCTGTATGCAGACGACTTCTGTATTTCGTACTGCTCCACCAATACTGGTGTTGCTGAGCGGCGCCTTACACTGTCGCACTTCGAAGATGTTAATCATAGAAATATGATAAAGGAGATTAGGTCATGTTTCGGGGTATATATATAGACAGGCATTCGATATCAATGAATTGTTGGTGTTATGCTTCTCAATTACTTTGTGCAGTGTATGCATACTCTGCGTGGCTGTGAATTTCCTCCTGTATGTCAGAGTGCTATTCTTCACGTTGTGATGCCTCTCTACGTCGTCAGTGACGGGTGTAGGGCTAGACGGTCTTCTAACTAATGGAACAGTGGTGTCTAAACGTGGTGGGACTTCGAGAAGATTAGCAGGTGTCTGTAAATTGGCGAGGAACATCAATTACTCATCGACGTCAGGTGTATTCAAATACTATATATCAAGACTAGAGAATACGGCAGGTAAGCGATACCCTGGGACCTGAGAGGTGAGCTCTATACCGTTTCATCTAAGTATTGTGGGGAAACATATTATTCCTTCTCACATACATCTTCCTACGACAGATAAGACCAGCAGAATGATACTCATCGAAGTCAGGTGTACTCAAATGCTATATATCGAAGACGGAGAATACGGCAGTTAAGCGATATCCATGGACTTGAAAGGTGAGCTCTATACCGTTTTTTCGAAGTATTGTGGGGAAACATATTACAACCTCTCACATACATCTTCCTGCGACAGATAAGACCGGCAGCATGATACTTAGGACAGAGAAACTGGCAGCCGACAATTGTGAGCTCTGCAGACTCTTAGGACAAGCATGCGCAATAAGAGGTGAAGGTTTAAACGTAAATAGAGCTTATAAGGATTTCGTCAGGGCACATGGCCACCCTAAGGAGGCAACACCAAAGTGCTATATTTTTACTACTGTATAATGGGAGCTCTTTGGTTGGTGTGGAACTGGGTGTACTTCTGAACGAAGTATAGGCAGATATAATCCGTCTTCAAGAGCCATATTAGAGTGGCGGGAGACTTCCAAGCCTTCTCAAACATCTCATAACGATTACCGTGACCCAAAATGCCAAGGCTGCAATTGTAATAGCGAACAGAAGTTACACAGTCATAAAAATAACACAACTTTTTTCTGAACATGTAGCCACAGCTGAAATTACGGATGAACGAGAATCTTGGATTATCACATCCATATACGCACAGTGTTCATATGACATAGAGCCTTTTGCTTACCAAATAAAATATATAGCACAATTTTCTAGGGACAAAAGATCACTCATAGTTGTGACGGCAATGCACGGTCGACTCTGTGGCACACAGACAGAATCGACAATAGGGGACAGAACATAGTTGACACAACAAATGAATGAAGAATTTCTGTTCTGAAAATAGCTGGACAAACTCCTACACACTTCAGCAATGCAAGAGGATCCGGCAATATTGACATCTCACTAGCAAATGCGAAGTCCATAATATGTCATCAAATGGGAAGTACTAGAAAGAGCCACGCACCGCGACCACAAGGCTATACTCCTCCACACAAACACGAACATACGAACTTCTCATCAACAAAAACGACGACTTCTTCTGACTGGCCAAAAATTAAGGGACGTGGTAGAACAATTTTCCCTCCATGCAGTCAATGGTAGCGTAGGCTATAAAGCTCACATTCTGACGAATCTGCTTCAAAAAGCAGAGCACTTAGCTATCCCAAAGACCGACTGTGCACCGAAACAGAAACTCCCCTGGCGCACTGAAAAAACTAAGGAAAAAATACAATTAAGTGCGTGCTGGAAATAATACAGGACACACAAGAAAAATACGCAGCAACAATATCCACAGAGATAAAAGGAAACAGTACCAGAAAGCAAAAACAGGACAAGAGAGGGTGATAGGATTGGAACTATACCGTGGTGCAAAGCAAAAATACGAAAGCAAATTATACAAGACTAGACAGGATCACTGGAACAATTTTGTCAAAATTCAGCCAGAAAACACTACATGGGGAAAATCATTTAAACTTCTAACAGGTAAGGTAAAGACGCCGACAATATTGTCAACACTTAGGCGCATAGACGGCACTGTTACTGGGTGCTGGAGATGTTCAGTCCAGTACCTCCTGAACAAGCTTCTCCCTGATGAGGAAAAGGCCAATGACCAGCAACGTCACACAGACTTAAGAAGACAAATGAAGGATACTTACACAAATGGCCTCCTTACTGCCCTTTTGCCCAAGAAGAGGCAGCGTTAGCAATAAAACAATTGAAGAATAAGAAGACTCCCCGTCCAGATGGCATACACTTAGTAACACCAAAGAATACTGTTGCACAGTTCACCCCGTTTCTAACAGGAGTATTGAATTAAGCACAGTTGCAAGGTAAGGTCTCTGCCATGTTGAAAACAGCGAACACAGTAAACATAAAAGAAACCAGAGGATCGGGACTCAACAGACCCAAAGAGCTACAGTCCCATTTGCCTCTTGAACACTTTGGCTAAGGTGCAGGAAAGGGACCTGTGTAGTCCACTACAGTCACACAGCACGCTCTTCGGCCTTAGTCTGTACCAGTATGGTTTTAGACTTAAAAGCTCAATACACAATGCAATTAACTGCGTGCTTGGAAACAATAAAGAACACACAAGAAAAATACGCATTAGCAATAGCAATAGATACAGCAGGCGCCTTTGACAATCTCTGGTGGCCTGCCTTGTTTGCAAGGCTATGAGAGATGCAGATACCAACAGTCTCAACAATAGCTTAATAGACTACTGCAAAGATAGGATGGTGCAGTGGCGAGCAGAAACACAAAAGGCTATCAAGAAAATAACAAAAGGATGCCTACAAGGCTCAATCTGTGGGCCAATTTTCTGGGATATTGCCACAGAACTTCTCCTAAGCAATCTGCACAAAGATGATAGGGTCAAGGATATTGTAGCCTATACTTGCTAGCAGTAGTAACTCGAACTTGAGAATGCAACTCGAGAAGCAAGGTTACATTACTCCTTATAGAAATAAGTGACTGGTGCATCCATAACAAGCTCACAACTGCGGCAAACAAGACAGTATGATTACTGATCAAAGGGGCCTTGCAGAGAAGCCCCACTATGAGGCACAACGACATTAGCATATGTAGGAAAATAACAAGGTAGCCAGGGATACACCTCGACAAACGGCTGGCTTTAAACGAGCACTTAAGACTTACAAAAGTGAGAAGACTAATGAACAAACTCACCACACTAAACTCAACGCACTACAGACTACCGCTGCAGACACTGTGAATGTATCATACAGCCCTCTTTGAATCTGTAATGTATTTTGCAACGAGTGGCTGGCCACATCGACTGTCACTCACTACCCAAAAAGCCATTCTGAGGCTTGGAGAAAGAGATGTATTGCTCAGAATGTCAGCGACAGTTGGCACCATGCTCCTACGCATTGTACTTGCAACATTACCTATTGACGTAACCATTAGACACAGAGCAGCAGCATTCTGGCACAAAAAAGGAAGACTGGGTAATGTATATGAGATAGCAGGGGAGCATATTACAGAGAAACGCCAATTAAATCTTTGGAAGGTTGAAACCTGGCAAAAAGAATGGGAAACGTGAACAGGGCTGTTGGGTTTTCTCTTTCTCCTGACCATCTGGGAATGGTTGAGGTTCAACACGTTGACCCAAGTCGCAGTATGGTACACTTCCTGATGGAGCATGGTGCCTACCCTACACACCTGCACCACTTCGGCCATAGTGAAAGTGACATGTGTGAATGTGGGCAACATGGATCCCACAAATACATAACACTAAAACGTGGCACACTCACACATAATAAGCTGACGTCAGAAATCGAAGACAGATGGCAGGCTTTAAGAGACCCAGATAATTGGAGCATGCTTAACCGAATAACTGATGAAATCTCAACAGCGCTACACAAGACTTACAAGCAGCAGCAACCATATACAGGATCACATCTGGAAACACACCCTAGAACACAGCATGATGCATGGGACAACAGAGATTAAACACTAACATGGAAACAGATGAGCAGATAGACACAGATGATGACATGAACACTTCAGAATCACCAGATGCTTACACAGCATAGAGGCAGATCAGATGACTGCATCAATACTAAATGTAGTACAAACATGGCATTTAGAAATAAGTTGGTAATAGAAATAAAAAAACGAGTTTTCATGTTTGTACAAGTAAAACAATTAATTATGTAGTTCTTTGGATCATTATTTTCAAACATGTAAATGCGTAAATTGTGAAACGAGTGAGAAGGAAACTGTAATACATGCGGACTTCATAAAATTGTGCATAAACGTACATATGTAGTATAATAAGACGTAAACACACAAACACAAGCACATAACACAGATAAGAAGCGCCCTTTCGGGAGACGAGGCTCGAGGTCACCTACAGAGGCTCATCTCCCACTTAAGGCGCGGTTAATTGCAGGAAGCAACTGTAGTAACACGTAGTACTCTCATTCCTGTACCACAAATCGCATTAAGTTAATATCACAACATACATACATATAGTAATAGCTATTGTAGGACAATATATGCTAATTCAGGTGAGACAGGTGAAGTGATCTCTTTTGCTGTTTAAATCTTTCCAATCGTGTATTTCTTTCTCTTAAGAAAGTAATTTTTCCAAATTGTACTTTATATATCTTGTGTTTTGTCTGTTTTTTTCCTTCCTAAGTTAACAGTTTAATGTATCATAAATCAACAAAAGTACTAACATTCAGAAAATTGTTTAGTTTGTAGCAGTAAACGACCCACTACAGTTACCAAGGTGATACATCACTCTGTAATGTTAATCAATAAATAAATAAAATAAAAGTACATCTCGCAAAGTGTCTGCTATGAGAAAATTAGGGGCTGATATGAAGGTTTCTACGGAGAGACAATCAGCAGCAGAAGTTCCATCCTTTTTTTTTTTTCCTTGTCAAAATAAGAGACAGTATTCTTCCACGAGTTTTGTGTGCCTATAAATGTATGGAGTGACATCTTACATTTTCATCTGCATCTATAAACGTACCTCCCAGGTCATCGTATGGTGTGTGGCAGAGGGTACTCTGTATCAACACTACTCATTTCCTTTCGCATTCGATTTCCAAATGGAGTGAGGGAGGAAAAGACTTCTATATGTCGCTGTGTCAGTGAGCATCAATTTCTCGTATCTTCATGGCTTGTACGAAATATGTATGTAGGCAGCAGTAGAAGCCTTCTTTAGTCAGCTTCAAATGTCGGTTCTCAAAAGTGTTACTTGAAGGGAACATCACATTCCCTTCAGACTCCCATCTGAGTTCTTCAAGCATCCAACAACAAATGGGACAGGAGGCAAAGAAACGCCTGTATAGCTCTGTGTTCTGAGGAGAACTAGGTATTCAGACTTACACATGATTGTGATGTGACAGTCAGTAGACAGATATTTTACTACTGCTCACTGTGTCAGCCTGTCTGGGACGTTTCGGAAACACATCTCGGAACACTCAGTTTGCAAGGGGGATGAAGGGAAGCATGTTGTTCAACATCTTGGTAATTACCCCAGGAATGTGTAAGTGACAAAGGAAGGGGAGAGGGGGGAGGGGAGAGGGAGGGGAGGGGAGGGAAGGAGGGGAGAGGGGGTAGAGGGGGGGGTGTGAAGTTTCCTCTGATGTTGGTGTTGTGAACTACAGTAGTTCAGCTAGTCTTTGAACCTCAAGTTGAACACACAAAATTTGATATTGCCACCAACAAAATCTGAATTTCCTAAAATTTCCAGGAATGGGGGTGTGTAGAGGGAGGGGTAGATATTTCCCAGAGGGGTTGGGGGGCAAGGGATCCATGTGCTGGCTGGGGAAATCTCAAGTTGTCATCAGGGGCTGGCCGCAGTGGCCAAGTGTCTCTAGGCACTTCAGTCTGGAACCGCGCGACTGCTACGGTTGCAGGTTCGAATCCTGCCTAGGGGATGGATGTGTGTGATGTCCTTAGGTTAGTTAGGCTTAAGTAGTTCTAAGTTCTAGGGGACTGATGACCTCAGATGTTAAGTCCCATAGTGTTCAGAGCCATTTGAACCATTTTGTCATCAGGGGGAGTGGGTAATAAATTGATTAATTAATTAATTTGATATGAGAAGGGTCCCAGAACCCGCTTTGTTCTACTACTGATTTGATTCTTCTCAGCTGCTACATTTTTTGTGCACAAGCTTTTCCTTTCTTCTTACCTTGACTGATTTTCTTTCTTTTCATTGCTACAAACTCGTCGCATGTTCGATTCATTGCTGACTATTTTGTTTTGTATTTACTTCTCTGAGGTAGTGCAGGAACAGGAGAGATCTCTTCTCTTCAGAGAAGTCACTGAGTCGTCATTAACACTGTAATTGCTGTGTGCATTTGGTCAACAGCAGCAAAATTTGTGCAATCTTTACAAGTAGAAAGGTGTCCTGTTAACAAATTTGTTTCAGAAATTGGAGTTGATGGCTGATCTGGAGTCAAATCATTACAGACATCTTCAATAGTTGCGAGTTCAATCTAAGTATTATTAATATCTGAACCAAAGGCATTGTTAGGAATTACTGCTCTATCAAGTGGAGTAATTCCAGTAGATCTAAATCTCGTTACACCAATCTGGACAGTTGCAGCATGAATCCGTGCTTTGAAGAGCAACTCTGCAAACTGCTGCTTCATAGTTCTTCTGTCTTTACTTGCATTAGCTACGAACTATGAATGACAAGCCTCTTTAAAGTAAGATTTTAATGGCTTGAAAAATAATCAATCTATGGGCTGTATAAAGTGTGTCTAGGCAAACAAAATATCGACACTTCATTTGCAACAGCTAGATCCAAAATGGTGACACAATTCATATGAGAGGCACGACCAGCTAGCGAGGCAGAGCAGGGCCAGGTGACTTTCTAGGAAGGAAATGGTCTTTGAACCAGTCCATGAAAACATCATTGTTGATACAAGCGGATTTTCTTCTCAGAACAACACTGATCCTGGAGGCATGTTGTCTTCAGCGTCTTGTATTTTATTTACCCCTTTGTAAATACAGTAAGGTGGTAAGAAATTTCCCTCACGCAGGCGAAAACTGTTATTGTGTCTCCTTTTTTAGCAGTAGTAAAAAAATGGCAATATCTGCTTTCTTTTGCCGCCACAGGAGTTCCATGCTCATTGTTTAGCTGTAGACTAATTTCGTCTACCTTGTACATACTGACTGGTTTATCCAAAAGCCCATTTTCTGTCAACGTTTTTGTCAATCGATCGAAGTAAGAATTGAATTCGTCTCTGTTCATTCCAATCGCTCTGGCAAGAGGAAGTCCTTGCGCTTTTCTGACGCTTAAAGGTGCATTGCGTTCCAAAAATGCACCGGTAATCATGATAAATGACATAGTGCCTCACAGAGTGGGTACACCTCAGTGGAAGTCAGTCAGAATCATTAATGACTTCAGGGCAAATGTTTTTAAGAGTAGTTTACAAGAATTAAGCTAATCGTAAGGGATATTAAACAGCCATTTAAAAAACCATGGTTCACTATGGGGATTAAAATATCTTGTGAAAGGAAAAGGGAAATGTATCTTTTGGTAAGAACAAGTAGAGACCCTGCAGTAGTTGCACACTACAAAAACTACTGTAAATTACTAAGAAAGGTTATTAAAAAGTCAAGAGTCATGCACATAATCTCAGAAATCGGTACAACAGAGTTAAGGCAATATGGAATATTATGAAGCAAGAGATAGGACAATCGACTACAGAAGAGGATAACATACTATTGAATTGAATGGAAGGGTTATAAATGGTAAGTCAAAGGTAGCAAATGTATTTAATAACCATTTCTTAAACATAATAGAAAGCATAGAGACCAACAGTTCGATAAGGATTACAGCAATATGATGATGAAATAACTCTCATAAAATTACGTTATATGAATGTACCAAAAACTTATACTTCTGATATTAAGAGGGTCATAAATTCTTTCAGTAATAAAAGCTCTCCGGGTTTTGATGGAGTTTGCAGTAGAGTACTAAAGATTTGTTCCCATATAATAAGTCCAGAATTGTCCAAAATAAGCATAATTAACTCAAGACATTTTTACAGAGAAATATGTCGTTGTTAAACCCCTCTTTAAGAAAGGTGACAAGAGAGACGTCAGTAACTACCCATCTAATTCACTGCTGAAATCATTTTCAAAAATTTTTGAGAAGATGTATTCTAGAATAGTATCTCACCCTGGCAACAATAATCCCCTCAGAAAATCACAGTTTGGGTTTCAGAAGGGTTGCTCTACTGAAAATGCCATTTACATGTTCACACACCAGATATTACAAACATTAAATAACAAAATTTCACCGGTAGGTATTTTCTGTGACCTATCAAAGGCATTTGATTGTGTGAATCATAGTATACTACTAAACAAATTGAAGTTTTATGGGATTGATTGTATAGCCAACCAATGGATCATGTCATATCTAACCAAAAGAATGTAGAAAGTTTTACTTGGTAGTAATTCAGCCAACATAATCCAAGGACATAATATAGGTAAATGATCTACCGTCTAATGTACAACAAGCAGAATTAGTTCATTTTGCAGGTGACACCAGTATTGTGATCACTCCTAGTATACATACAGAAACAGAAGAAATGGTGAACAACGTTCTCAAAAGGATCATTGACTGGTTTCCTGCAATTGGTCTCACCCTGAATTTACCGAGCGATATAAAATTCTAACAGACAGCAAGGCAACATTTGAAAATAAATTGAAAAAGTTTCTCTTTAACAACTCCTTCTATTCTGCAGAAGATTTTCTATGTTTGCAATGTGTAAAAGGTGGTGGGTAGGAATTGCTAACTCAGTCTGTATATCCTGTTTTCATTTCGGGAAAAAATAATAATTATAATTATATGGTGATGTTTAGAGTACAGATAGATGTACAAATTAATTTTCAATATGAATGTAAAATGACTCGTTCCACATCATGGCGATTTATCGTGCAACATGATCCATGGAACATGAAAGAAACTAACTAACTTAACTAACTAGAAGCCAGTCTTCCCCTGCAAGTTTTTTTTTTCTTGACTGAATTTACTTTTCACTCCCATCTGATCAGCTACATTGAAAGCTGGTTCAGAGCTGTGGAGTGGGGAGAGAGGGTACAGCTCGTATTTATTTCGTCGATGGGGGAGGCAAAGAGGAAACGAAGCACAATTTCTTGCTAAACTGACCTCGCATCAGTTAAAATTGTCTTTATGAATCACCATACATAGTAGCGCCACCAGTTTTTAATAGGCATCTGCAGCATACAATGGGCTTAACTGAGGTCTGATCTTACGATTGTGCTGTCAGACAGGTAACATTCAGATACGTGCGAATACTTTCCATACTCAAATATGTGTTATGGTTTAATATAGGATGGCGAAGCGAAGAAAAAATTCGCGATCTGACGGTACAACGCCATGCTAACTGATGGTACAGTACCACAGAGCCATCCGGTGTTCTGATCTACAATGAGAACGGCGAAATTTTTTTAATATTTCATGAAAAATGGGGCTGGGTACGCATGTTGCTTAATTGTGCTCAGTATCCGTTACATGTTCTGGTCTTCTTCCGAGTGATACCGAGTTGATAAGTGAGCCTGTGTGGCAGGGGAAGACGTCTGTTCGGTTTGTGAAGACAATCTTTTTTCTTTCTTTCTTGTGGCAATCGGCGGGGGAGGAGAGGATGAGGGTGGCGGGGGGGGGGGGGGAGGGGGGATAAAAGCAACTCAGCTATCCTCGCCTGCTCCCCGTCCTCCAGCTGGGCACGCCCTTACGTAGACATAGCCGCTCACACAGATAAAATATTCCGTGTTTGAGACAGGTTGTTTGCTGCTTTTTTTCTCGCCTAACTTATGATTTTCGCCTGATCCTTCGTGAACGGTATTATATTCTGTTGACGCAGATTGCAGTAACTGACGGGGAGGTACTGAGCAATAACATCTCTTAACACACAGATTGCCAGAGGAAGAATAGTCAGTAATCAGGAATATGACAGGAGTGATCATTCGAAATAAAAAGGCTAGTGGACAAGGGCTCTAAAATACATACCTTAAGAGTTATGAGCACTTGTCCAGTAGAAGAGCGAAGATGAACAAGTGCATACAGTTCTTAAGGCATGCACATTAGAACTTATGGTTACTGGACTTTTTTTCTTGTTTTGATGCGTGCTACCACCATATGGAAAGCAAAGAGTTTACAGCAGAATGCTCATAGCTTTTAAAGTATGTATGGATTTTACAGTGTTTGCTAGACATTTTTGCTTTGAATGACCGATCCTGTCATATCCCTGAATATTGACCATTCCTTGAAGGACACCGTGTAGATCTGATGCTTCCCATTACAGATAGTGGGAACGGGAGTGATGATATTCTTCACCAGTAGCAGTTGACGTCTAATCCTTTTGGACACGAATGTGAACAGGATTATCATCTGTGGGCACTTAATGGGAATCTGAGGCCACAACCGCCTGGCTTATATTTTTAATGTCCTTTGTAGCATTCCTTCTTATAGTCAACCATAATACGTCTCCAACTTGTCAATCTCTACTTCCGTTAGTCGCTCTCTCTTTTTCATACCCCCTCCAACAGAACTTTTTTTTCCTGGCTGTTCCTGTCTTAGCTTTGTAAGACCAGTTCCATGTCATTCTTGCACATGCTCTACATATCATAACTTCTGCAAATAATATATTTCCACATCGGGCAGATTTCTGGACCTCAAGGGTAGCTTTGCTGTTGCCATCTCCAAGGTTCTTTATGTATTGCAGACACAACTGATGTACCAGCTGATATTCCAGACATACTAACAACTCCCTTCACTTCCAAACCGTCACTTGAGCATTCACAGTAGAAATTACTTTGGAGATCTGGAATCCATTTCTTACAAGTGTGACAAACTGCGTTAAAAATTTCAATGTTTAAAACTTCATAGGTGTCAAAAGACGTTGCAGTGAAGTGGTTTGGGTTCTGGCAAGTACCACCAAAAGCGGTCGCTATGTCTCTGTTAGGACTTCTCGTCAGCACAATTTTTCATCCAGGTTTTGGCAACTTCCTCTATATTACCAATCAATAAGTCATAATACCTCCCAAATTTAGCTGGAGGAGGGGCAGATTGAGCACAGCACAAAATGTATTTTTCTGGCATATGTCTCTCACAAGTACAATGCATGGTATAGGCTATCCTCATATTCATATCGGATCTTCTACTTACGACAGTTATGTCATGCTAGACCTGCCCTGGATTCCATTTGCTGCATAACACAGACAACGCAACTGCAAGGCCTGTCCTATCATTCACATCTTCAACCACATTAATACTTGCGCATAAAATTGTCCAGCATTAACCGTGGCAATACACTAACATTATATGAACCCTCACATTAGTAGCCTCTGGTTTCGTTACTGTCAAAACGAAGTTTTCTCCTCGAAGCACTCGGATGTGATTCCTTTCATGAAAATTTCCAATTTCTTGACACTGGTGTAATATTCGTTGATGTATGCTTTGCCGTGTATCTGTTGTCCTGGTGGCCCTGTTTACCATTGAAGCAACGAATTATAGGCATCTTGCGTGATAATACGCCACAAAAATTAGCTCAAAACGACTAAACAAAACTAAACTCGGTTATAAATCAACAAAACACTGAAAAAGCTTCCGAAACAGCCGTCGAATACAGTCAGTGAATGTAACAAAAAAAAAAAAAAAGGTTCAAATGGCTTTGAGCACTATGGGACTTAACATCGGAGGTCATCAGTCTCCTAGACTTAGAACTATTTAAACCTAACTAACCCAAGGATATCACACACATCCATGCCCGAGGCAGGATTAGACCCTGCGACCGTAGCAGCTGCGCGGTTCCTGACTAAGCGCTTAGAACCGCTCGGCCACAACGGCCAGCAGTGAATGTAACATCGTAGGTCAAATACTATGGGAAACAGTAGTGATGTAAGTATCTCAGGCATGTTAACGTCTGGCAGAAACATCTCACCCGTTCGATTTTCAGAGGGGAAGGAAGGACGTTTGGCTGAGAGGCATGGAGCGTTGGGCGTGGGACATGGAGCAGCAAAAGGGCGTGGCAGGGAACCGTTGTTCACTTAGAACCAAAGTATATGTCTTATATGATCTCAGACGTAGATGTGTAGTGTATAAAAGACTTCAAGAAGTCTTTTTAACCCTTTAAGTGAAAAAATGTTTTGTCCAGCATAACAATGAAATGAAATACACTGTACAATCACATTAATGTGACCACCTGTCAAAAGGCTGAATATGCATTTTTTATAGCATGGACTGCTGCAAAACGTGGAGGAAGAGGGTCGGTGAGGTTCTGGAAGGTACCAACAGGGATGTGGAGCCCAGCCGCCTCCAGTGCAGTGGCCAGCTGAACTAGGTTTCAAAGTCGAGGATCTGTGGCATGAACATTTCGATCGAGCTGGTCCCACAGATTCTCGACTAGGTTGAAATCTGAGGAGCTTGATGGTGGCCAGAGGAGTACAGCAGACTCATCCTGGTGCTCTTCTAACCACGGACGTACAGCGTGAGCTATGTGACACGTTGCATTGTCCTGCTGGTAGATGCCACTGTGCCGAGGAGAAACAAACTACGTATAGATGTGAACATGGTCCCAAGCATAGATACATACCTGTGTTGAACCACTGTGCCTTCTCAAGAGCACCGAACGGTCTAGTACTCGATTTAGAGCCTGTGCATTATTCAGTATGCATTTCGGTAGCGATACCGTTCGGGTCTAGAGAACCGAAGCGCTGTTGTCGGTTCGTGTCGCGCAAGCCAATCAAAAGCAAGCGGCCGCAGACCCGCTCATGCGCACTGCAGCGCGCACAGCGCCACAAATACAAAATGGCTGGCAGACGACACAGGCGAGCTATTCTTCCGAGTACAGAAAATTGCGTTTACGTTGCCATAGCGCATGACGCCGCATTCCATGGAGCTGATGTGCCCGCCTTCATCGCTCTTGCCTCCTCCTTAACAGTATCAGGCGCAGCATATCCATTTCCATGATTCTAAGCTGAAATGCATAGAAATTTTTACAGTTTCCCTGACCCCATGTTTCCATGCATGCATAATAACGATAGCTTATTTGAGTGTATTCTGCAGATTTCGTAAATGCAGCATTATGTCATCTTATTCTCATTCACACTGACATCGTGTTTTGGTTTTTGCGTTTCGGAAAATGAGTTAGAAATAGTATGTAATGCCACATTGTACTAATACATCTATAAAAACACCCGAAAAATTGATTCTGAGAGTTTCAAAGAATAAGAAGATTAATAGAATGTGGTTGTAACTCGCTCCTAGAGATCCAGATGATTAAGTAGCCCACTTCCCTATATGATACGTCAACGATTTGGGTCTTAAAAACAAAATTCAAAAAACACATTTTCAAGAGCTCCTGCAGCTCGTCGACGTTTATAACATGCCTCTCATAAATGAAAATGTTTCGTATATGGTGCTACAGTCCCGGCGGAGATCTTTCATCTCTGTCTACTGTTGTTGAGCATTCAATCGCAGATAAACAGTTGTGACAAGGAAGATTATGAAGATGACTGTTGCTAGTTACATTCCAAATAATTTAAGTTGTGCTCGTAGATTCATGTCTAACCGCAACTCGGAAATCGCTACATATTCGGAAAAAAATGGTGAATTATTTCTGACAAGAAAAAATATGAAGGTCGCTGTCGGCTGTTTCACTCACAGCAATTTCATATTTCGTTTTTTAAACACACAGAAATGACGAAATCATTACTGAGGAAGTAATAACGAATATTACACAAAAATCTTAACTTACACGAATAACAATGTCTCAGAACGTCTTATTATGAAGATGACTGTTGCTAGTTACATTCCCAATAATTTAAGTTTGCTCTTAGATTCATGTCTAACCGCAACTCGGAAATCGCTACATATTCGGAAAGAAGAGGAAAAAAATTATTTTTTTTTTTACCCATCCGTGCGCGAACCTGTGTCCTTTAATTTGATATTACCGCGCGCTAACCACTTAGCCACGGCCAACAACATGAACAGTGCGCTCAGTTCTCATATTATTCTGGAGAGGAACGTAGGCTGACTTCGTTGCCAGACGGTGCTGTGTAAGTCATAAATGCGTGATAGTTTGGAAGGCTTCACATAATTGCTTTCCATTGTTACTTGAAAGTTGTAAACACTTTTCGATAGTTACTAACTAAACCATTTGTGGGAAAAAGTACACAAAGTCACTAGTAACGCCAGTTCACACTCATGTAATATACGAAAGCAGAGCCGATGTCTTGATATTTAATGATCTTTAAAGTCTTATTTGCATAAAAATAACACGTATTTTGAGAGAATATTGACCGAAAACCTTTTTTGGATGTGATCATTCACAGTAACAACCTAACCTAACCATATTTCTAACAAAGGAAAATAGTCTATTATGAACTCACTTTCCAACTGGATGCGTCCTCTGGTGATTCTTTAGTAACACAATCACCATATCTAAAGCTAAAACCACTAAATAAGTTTAAAATAACAAATTATAGGTGTGCATAAACCACAGCTCACTGATCGACAAGGCCACACCAAAATCCAAAACCTCTCGGTACAATTGTCGTAAAATAGGTGGGAGGACCGTTCGGTAACAGGTCTCAGAAGCTTACTGAATAGGATATTTCCATAACGAACCGAAAATGACGTCACTACCGAGACTAACCTACTACACCGATCGGTATGAACGATACAGAATAGGGCCCCTGGACCCTTCCGACGGTTGTTCCAGGGTGTTTTGTTTCAGACGTTTCACATCGTACACGCCAACGGCCATCTGCATCTGGAAAGGCCATCTGTCGCCACTCAGTGCACGTCCAGTTAAAGTATTGGAGTGCAAGCCCCATCATTCATTGCCGATGAACGGCAATCAGCATTGGTGCATGAACCACGCGCCCGCTTTCGGTAGGCCCTTGGTTCATCTGGGGCGGTTGGTTGCTCAAACGTTGCACATCTGTGCGTCCGTACACATTTCCCCAGCCGTCGTTCACCTCTGTCATCTACAGTCCATGGTGCATCCAGTTGCCACAGCTTCAGTTAGCGTCATTTTCCCAAGCACAGTGTACTTTAACCTTGGCGCACGCGAACAGTTTGCAAACTTACCCGTTTCGGAATTGTTTCCACCCTTGGCGAGAAAGCCAATGATGGAGCAGTTTTCAACGTCAGATGAATTACCCAGTTTCTGCGTTACAACAATGACTGCACTGTTTTCCACGTTCCCTCGACACTCTTTATGTACCCTCCAATGCTAGTGCTGCCACCTGCCGTCTGTGAGTGGATGTTGCACGTTGACGTCGAACATAGGCAGTGTTTATGTTAATGTGACTGGACCGTGTATGTCAGTATGTACTCTCTGAGAACAGTAATCAACAAAACTGCTCAAATTAGTATATGTTTTTTTAAGTGTAAGTTATGGGGTAGTAAGTATTGGTACCAATGAATCAAGAGCACAAAGTTTGTGCTAAAAAAAGATGGGAAAAGTCTCCTGTTCAAATGTGTGTGAAATATTATGGGACTTACCTGTTAAAGTCATCAGTCCCCAAGCTTACAAACTACTTAACCTAAATTATCCTAAGGACAAACACACACACCTATGCCCGAGGGAGGACTCGAACCTCCGCCGGGACCAGCCACACAGTCCATGTCTGCAGCGCCTTAGACCACTCGGCTAATCCCGCGCGCCAAAAGTCTCCTGGAAATTAGTAATGTCGTCTTCTGTTAGTACTCATATGCCCTCAGGAGGAACATGTTTCCCAGAGGACTAGGGACAACAGTCAACTTTATTCCATGCGAGTAAAACCACACTTGCAGTCACTTCAGAATGAGATTGAGTTCCACTTTCATGAAATACTTTTTCAAGTACAGGCACGCAGCCTCCCCACCTGCAGCATCTGTACGAGACGTTTCACCTACTGGTCCACTTGACACTGTATCACCCAGACTACCATCAACTACTCTAGTAGTGTTTAAAGCTGTAGAAATATTATCTACATGATCTGCATCAGAGTCTCCTCTAAATTCTGCATCTTCTGCATGCTCTCCTCTTCCCAGCAGCACATTACACCATCAGACAGAATTTCATCTGCCATGTAACTACGCAAACTCCGTAATGTCATTCTCATAGATCTAAAACAAATATTCACGAATGTCAGCAGTACCCCTCTAACTGTAAAAACCAATCAAAAATGAGTCTATAATACGTCCATTACATTCAAGCGTTTGCATAAACTATTTTCGTTATGTCGTATATTTTCAGTAATCAATGTTAGCAGAAATATTTTGTATTATCTCAGCGGATAACGTTTTGGAGATAATTTGTGAAACAGTATTATCTGCAATGTTCATTCTTTAAAAGTAGCAGCATTTCGCAGCATATAAAAATTGGATGTAGTTGGGCACTGAACTTCCGTCAGTTTTTCGCTTACATGTACTAGCCGTAAATTTGCTTACCATTGGCTCCCGTATGAATTTCATAATTTGTAAAATAGGAAATGTTACTGTGAATTGAATGTATCGTCATTTATCTCAGAAGATATCAAAAGAGTAAATTTACGTTTGAGAAACAATAGCTAAATATAAAACCAGCTCTGACAACGAGTGCCTCTAAGTCCATTGTTATAGATCCATACCGTTACTCACTTGTTCAGTGATGTCTCAAGCTTTTCGACTTAGAAACGTAACAATGGTTTCCAATCTTATCAGAGAAACTATTGTGAGTATACTAATGCCAATGAAATCGAGTGTTCGTTGTAAGAAAATTAATAAAAAGCATTTAAGAGCAGTGCTACATAAAGGGGAATTAAAAGAGAAAGCACACAGTTCTTTATTACAGACAAATTATGAAAGAGAAAAGCACATTGTGCGTGTCACTGGAAAGAGGAAGGTTCAAAGTATTTGTTCGTACAGACACGATACCACACACTCAACGCGAACACCACGACTTGCTCGAGAAACATCGGAACGGCAGTCCATTTCATTCCACACAAGAATCAACAGGTCCCTGTTTACTGAAACGACAGCTTTAACAATTTGATCCCTCACCTCTTGAAAAGTAACTGCTATAGGTGGGACAAATGTTATGTCTTTTATGTACCGCCACAGAAAATATCTCAAGGTGTTACATCTGGGGACCTGGGATGCCAGAAACAATGAATAAGACTTCTTGTCCCCCTCTTCCAATCCAACGTTGTGGGAAGATTTTGTTAAGACAACGCCTCACCTCAAGATGAAAGTGAGGTGGTGCGCCGTCATGGGTAAAATCGAAATCACTGGAATCTTCGTGAAGTTGAAAAACAACCAATTTTGCAGCATGTTCAGGTATGAAATTCCTGTCACAGTTTCTTCCACAAAAAAAGAAATATCCATATATGTTACGAGCCACCACCAGCTTTCACAAAGCCTTGTTGTCAAATTGGGTCCATGGATTCGTGGGGTCTGCGCCAAAGTCGAACCCTTCCATCAGCTCTTATCAACAGAAATAGGAGTAATCTTACCAGGCCACGTTTTTCCAGTCGTCTAGGGTTCAACCGATACGGCCACATGCTCAGTTTCGGTGAGTCTCTTTCGTGTTCGAAGATGACGCCAGGTTTTTGTGACCCCCAAATTCCTACATTATGACGGTTTGCATTACACAATAGATGAAACTACTATTCACCCGAAAAGATGTGTCGTTCGAATAAAGTATTCTCTGGCATACCCTGGAAGAACTGAAATGTAAAATTCGTGTCTTCTGTTATGGTCGCTGGGACGCTGTTGCTGCAGTAACTACTTCTTGTAAGGCGTCGTTTCAGAACACGCCGCACTGTTGGTCGAGGAAGCTGGAGTTCTTGGTCTGCCCGTCTTGTGGACTTTTGAGGGCTCCGTGTGAACGCATCTCGAATACGCTCGATATTTTCATTGAACATGCAAGGCCGACCAGTGCTCCTCCGTTTGCATATCCAACCCAATACCAATACTTTCCAGTACCAGTCATAAATCTGTGTAGAGGCAGCTCCTTGCTGAATCGACGGCGGAATGCACTTTGCATTTGAACAATGGATTGACTTCGGGCAAATTCCAACACACAAAATGATTTCTCTTGTGGTGTAGGCACCATGTTGCTACGAACACTTGCGCAGTTCTGTAAAAAATTTGAATTTTCCTCTATTCAGTGACATAATGTGTTTCTATGTTTTATACACTGAGATGACAATAGTCATGGGATACTTTCTAATATCGGGTCGGACCTCTTTCTGGCCGGCGTAGTGTAGCAACTCGACGTGGCATGGACCCAACAAGTCGTTGGAAGTCCCGTGCAAAAATTTTGCACAATGCTACCTCTGTACCCGTTCATAAGTCCGCCCCCGGTAGTGGTCAGTGTGACAGAATGGGTCGGAGGTTTTCTCCGCTCAGGGACTGGGTGTTGTGTTGTCCTAATCGTCATCCTTTTACCCTCACCGACGTGCAAGTCGCCGAAGTACGAGGGGCGTTTGAAAAGTCCAACAAAAATAAAAACTACTTACGTGTTTGGGGTAAACCTTTTTTATTTTTCGACATAATCTCCTTTTAGACTCATGCACTTCGTTCAACGCTGTTCTAATTTGTTGATCCCCTCTGAATAACAGGAATTGTCCCAGTTGCTGCAATCACCTTCTCGTTTGAATGAAATCTTTATCCCGCCAGCCATTTCTTCAAATTGGGGAACAAATAGTAGTCCGAGGGAGCCAAGCCTGGAGAATAGTGGGGATGTGAAACGAGCTGGAATCCTATTTCCATTAATTTTGCGACTAATACTGCTGAGGCGTGTGACGGTGCATTATCGTGATGGAAAAGGACTTTTTTCCGGTCCAATCGCCGGCGTTTTTCTCGCATCTCGGTTTTCAAAGTCCAATAATGATGAATAATATGCACCTGTAATAATTTTAACCTTTTGCAGATGGTCCATGAGGAATATCTCTTGCGAATCCTAAAAGACAGTCGCCATAACCTTTCCGGCCGAAGGAATGGTCTTCGACTCTTTTGGTGCAGATTTTTCCTTGGTCACCAATTGTTTAGACTGTTGTTTGGTCTCAGGAGTATAGCAATGTACCCATGTAATGTGTCCACAGTGACGAAACGACGGTTCAAGTCCTGCAGATTCTTCCTGAACAGCTGCAAACCATCCTTGCAACACTTCACACGATTCCGTTTTTGGTCAAGCATGAGCAATCGCGGAACCCATCTTGCGGACAGCTTTCTCATGTCAAAATGTTTATGCAAAATATTATGTACCCGCTCATTCGAGATGCCCACAGCACTAGCAATCTCACGCAACGTAGCTCTTCTGTCATCCATTACCATATCATGGATTTTATCAATGATTTCTGTAGTCGTAACCTACACAGGGCGTCCAGAATGTTTTGCATCACTTGTCCGCATATGGCCACTACGAAAATTTTCAAAACACTGTTCTAATCGAAGGTTCAGAGTCAACGTAATGTTTATCGAGCTTCTCTTCAGTCTCCTGAGGCGTTTTGCCTTTCATAAAGTAATTTTTAATTTCCACACGAAACTCTATTTCATCCATTTTTTGACAATCACTCGACTTCCTTGATTCACACGAATGCCCAACACAAAGAAATAGACCAATATGGCTGAAACTTGATGTGCGTTCTTCCCAAAGATGCTACTAACTAAACATGACCTCGATACCCGCCGGTGGTGCCATCTCTCGGACTTTGCACTTACTTTTCAAACGCCCCTCGTAGCGTCAAATCGAAAGACTTGCACCCACGAACGGTCTACCCGACGGAGGCCGTAGTCACACCCGTCCATAGCAGCGAAAGTGTTTCCAGTGCGATATCTTGTGCACGAACAGACCTCTCGTTTATGTTCCATGAATGTTCGATGCGATTCATGTCAAGCGATCTGGGTGGCCAAAAGTCCAGAATGTCCTTCAAACCATTCGCGAACAATTATGGCCCAGAGGCAAGAAATGGTTTTTTGGGATTATAAATGGTTGCAAATGGTCTCCAAGGCGCCGAACATAACCATCTCGTCAACGATCGGTTCCGCTGGACCACAGGGCTGAGTCCATTCCATGTAAACACAGCCTACACTATTGTGGAACCACAATCTGCATGCCAGTTCCTTGTTGACGGCTTGGGTCCGTGGCTCCGTCAGGTCTGCGCCACACTCGAAGCTTTCCGTCAGCTCTTAACAACTGGAATCGGGGCTCATCTGACCAGGCCACGCTTTTCCAGTCGTCTAGGGTTCAGCCGGTCACGAGCCCTGGAGAGGCGCTGCAGGTAATGCTGTGCTGTTAACACAGGCCACAGCGCAATTGGTGCCATATTTCGCCACACTACGTCCCAAATTAATTTTTGCTGTTGGTTCACGCAGTGTTGTTTGTCTGTTAGCACCGACAACTCTACGCAAACGCCGCTGCTCTCGGTCGTTAAGTGAACGCCGTCGGCCATTGCGTTGCCCATGGTGAGAGGTAATAACTGAAATTTGTGCTGTGGATCTCCAAATATTGAATTCCCTAACGATTTTCGAAACGGAATGTCCCATGCGTCTAGCTACAACTGTCATTCTGCTTTTACAGTCTGTTGATTCCGGTCGCGCGGCCATAATCTCGTCGAAAACATTTCCACATGTATCATCTGAGCACAAATGAGAGCTCCACCAATGCACTGCCTTGTGTACACGATTCTAAAGCCATTTGTATATGGGCATATAGCTGTCCCATGACTTGTGCCACTTCAGTGTATTTCGTAATCACGATTGAATTCTGTTCTTTCTTTTTGAATCATCCGGTATATACCAGTGTTACTTAAAAAGTTAAAAATCACTTTTATATGAAATTATACGCCCGCCCCTAAATAACAAACATGAAGTTTTTGAGTTACGTGTTAAATTTTCGATGAACGGAGTATACGCGTCTTGTAACTCCTTTTTCAAATGCCGAACGTGAAGGTCTGGCTGGCGCGCGGCAGATAGGACGGCGCGTGCCCCCTGGGGGAGCGTTCGTCATTTGTTAGCTTCTCGGCCAGCCGCCGTGTTCCCCCTCCCCCTCCCCCACAAAACCCCTCACCATGTGGCGAAAATGATGAGCGCCTCGTCGCGGGCCAGTCCCGATGACTCAGAGGTCCTCGGTCGATAGCGGGCCACCTCTTCGACACACCCTCGCTACAGTCATCTGTGTTCACTACATGTCTTCATTCTGGGTTGCCGGATGAACTAAACACCATATGAAATTTGTCAATTGAAACTATCCAAATTATTGGAAATTATCGAAGAGGCAGGAGTCTCATCCCATCTGATAAATGCTGTTAAAAGAGTCTCTAACGAGACACGGACACTGAAGTGGAAGAAACGCCCAAAATGCAGATAACTGTAATCCAAAGTGTCAGCCAAGGGAGTCGTTTATCACCTGAATAATTCAACGTCTGTAAGTACGAACGACGTCACTCGTAAACGGTGAGAATTTTGACTTTTTAATGCAATAAGGAGCTACCAAATGTTTCTGCAGACCACCAAGTAATCGTAATAGAATCTGAATATGACTCACAAAAGTTAGGACGGGAACTACATTTAATAACAAAACATATCGTTTTGATGCAACTCTACAAAAAGGTGAGACACAAGGATTCACTGGGAAACGCTTGATAAAAGAAAAAAGAAACAGAATCATGTTTTTAAATACCTATAATTTTATATAACATTGTCGGAGAACAGCGATCTTGTTGCGAAACAATTATTTAAATATCTAATTTACACAGTGCGGTGCCAAATTATTATACTCACTAAATGCATACGGTGGTTTTATTATGGAAGTTTATTCTACCTCTTTTTGCGAAATTAAATTTTATGCGTTACTGATAATACACTTCCGTGAACTCACTAAACTATTTTGAAGTAAAAGAAAATGTTTAAAGCACAAACTTTCACTGAAAATCACGAAGATGAACAAATTGTTCACTATTTGGTACGTCTTCCTTTAGCAGCGATCGAATATTTAATTTTGCTTTGGCATATTCGTAATGTATTTTTTCGATAAACGTCGAATTCCAGTGTGTTATGCCACGCGCTGGCAAATTTATCCTGCAGCCCGATCTTATTTGAGGGTATATCTGCCTTTTGCTATTTCCCTCTTCAGTCCTATTCAGACATTTCCAATTTGGTTCATGTCTGCGGAGTTCTCTGGCCAGTCCAAAACATGAATACCAGTCTCATTTAAATATTTAGTCGCAGATTTTGCTTTGGGGCATTGTGCAGAATCGTGGATGAAGATGCAACTGTTGTCGGGAAACCATTCCTTCACCTGGGGAAGAAGTCGAGTTTCCAGTACTGACCTGTGCTGATCTTGACGCATCGTCCCTTTCACAATATAAAAGCGCTCATTTTCTTTGTTACTTATTACAGATCAAACGATTACTGATAGAAGATGCTTCATTCGTTGAACTATGCCATCTTCTTGGAATTTTTCATGCCTCCTACGTCACTTAGATTCCGTTTTGTCTTACAGAATTTGGGTACTTGTTTCGTTAGAGAAGCAAACCTGAAATGAAATGACGTCACACTTGGAAGTCTCTATTATCATAAAAGAAGGAATAGAATGATATAGTTTATTTACCTTTTTTCAGTCATCCACTGTCAAATTTTTTCACCTCTTGGCCTATTCAAGTTGCTTTAGTTTCATCACTGGGATAAGTTTGTCTTTCTTGGCAGGGCGACGGCATTTCAGCCGTGTTTAATTGAACCTTTGCTGCAGAGTACGGGTAGATAAAAGCTCTACACCATTCTTCAGCAAGTTCTTAATCACATGGATCGATTTTCTTCGGCTTTCCTCTACCATTCGCCTTATTTCTCTGCCTGTTCTAGGGATTGTAAAGTGTTTTCGACTGCGTCTACCTTTCCACTGTGTTTCGAGACTTTCATTGTTTTTCAGTTTTTACTTATATTTCTGTACGCTGTGAAATAACGTTCATATGACCAGTGTCTCGCTGACTATATTGACAGCGTGACAAAACAGTCGATATTGTGGCCCTTTTCCGTGGAGTAAGGTCAATACATTTACTCATACCTGAAAAATTCACAATTAAACCATTTTCAGAATTAAGGAACTAATTAAGGGCTAAAACATGGAGTACACTGCATAAAATATAGTGAATTATGTAAAGTTCGATAATAACTGAAAAACATACCGACCC
This sequence comes from Schistocerca nitens, assembly GCF_023898315.1. NCBI lineage: Eukaryota > Metazoa > Arthropoda > Insecta > Orthoptera > Acrididae > Schistocerca > Schistocerca nitens. The sequence goes on along the minus strand of NC_064620.1, from coordinate 115,635,272 downwards.
ATAATACGCTCTACTTCACAAAACAACGGTAGTTCTGACAACAACAGCTATTCAGTATCTCAGCAAATATTGAAATATCAGTGAATACATTATTCAATGGGCATATAATGTCGTCAAACAATATGAGCTTACAGTATTTACTATTCTACAATGCTGAAGAAATGACACAACTCATGAATCACTGTTAAATGCAGACTACTTCCAAACCAAACTTCAAAACTTCCTGAACTACTCGTACTTAGTGAGTTTATTAATTTGACACACCACTGTAGTTCAAATTTAGACTGTTTTAGAGATATTGTTTAGGTGGTAAAGCCTATGCTGAGTTTGTGATAAATTTTCGTAGAACTGTGCCAGCCCGTTAGTATCGGAGCAGAATTTCGAACCCTGGCAGAAAACATAAAATATAAAGAATAGAGGCAACTGAAATAAGAATTCTATGTTAGATTTTGTTTCACACCATCTCTGATCATATCCGATAATGAGACATAATATTCTGATTAGATGTAATGAATGTGTATGAAGAAGCTGAAACAATTCAGATACAGTTGCAAGAATGGATGACAATGGTTATGAATATGTACACTACTGGCCATTAAAATTGCTACACCAAGAATAAATACAGATGATAAACGGGTATTCATTGGACAAATATATTATACTAGAACTGACATGTGATTATATTTTCACGCAATTTGGGTGCATAGATCCTGAGAAATCAGTACCCAGAACAACCACCTCCGGCCGTAATAACGGCCTTCATACGCCTGGGCATTGAGTCAAACAGAGCTTGGATGGAGTGTACAGGTTCAGCTGTCCATGCAGCTTCAACGTGATACCACAGTTCATCAAGAGTAGTGACTGGCGTATTGTGATGAACCAGTTGCTCGGCCACCATTGACCAGACCTTTTAAGTTGGTGAGAGATCTGGGGAATGTGCTGGCCAGGGCAGTTGTCGAACATTTTCTGTATCCAGAAAGGCCCGTACAGGACCTGCAACATGCGGTCGTGCATTATCCTTCTGAAATGTAGGGTTTCGCAGGGATCGAATGAAGGGTAGAGCCACGGGTCGTAACACTTCTGAAATGTAACGTCCACTGTTCAAAGTGCCGGTAATGCGTAAAAGAGGTGACCGAGACGTGTAACCAATGGCACCCCATAACATCACGCCAGGTGATACGCCAGTATGGCGATGACGAATACAGGCTTCCAATGTGCGTTACCGCGATGTCGCCAAACACGGATGCGACCATCATGATGCTGTAAACAGAACCTGGATTCATCCGAAAAAATGACGTTTTGCCATTCGTGCACCCAGGTTCGTCGTTGAGTACACCATCGCAGGCTCTCCTGTCTGTGATGCAGCGTCAAGGATAACTGCAGCCATGGTCTCCAAGCTGATTGTCCACAGTGCTGCAAACGTAGTCGAACTGTTCGTGCAGATAGTTGTTGTCTTGCAAACGTCCCCATCTGTTGACTCAGGGATCGAGACTTGGCTACGCGATCCGCTACAGCCATGCTGATAAGATGCCTGTCATCTCGACTGCTAGTGGTACGAGGCCGTTGGGATCCAGCACGGCGTTCCGTATTACCCTCCTGAACCCACCGAATCCATATTCTGCTAACAGTCATTGGATTTCGACCAACGCGAGCTGCAATGTCGCGATACGATAAACCGCAATCGTGATAGGCTACAATCCGACCTTTATCAAAGTCGTAAACATGATGGTACGCAATTTCTCCTCCTTACACGAGACATCACAACAACGTTTCACCAGGCAACGCCGGTCAACTGCTGTTTGTGTATGAGAAATCGGTTGCAAACTTTCCCCATGACAGCACGTTGTAGGTGTCGCCACCGGCGCCAACCTTGTGGGAATGCTCTGAAAAGCTAATCGTTTGCATATCACAGCATCTTCTTCCTGTCGGTTAAATTTCGCGTCTGTATCACGGCATCTTCGTGGTGCAGCAATTTTAATGGCCAGTGGTGTATTATTACAAATTCATAGGAAAATTTGGTAGAGGAAAACCACAGTAAAGATGGTAAGACCAATTCTGAGATCCTTTATTATCATTCTGAAGACGGACGTTTATCTAAAGTGTAAAGTGTATAATGAACTAAAAATATCGGCATCTTAATTAAAAAAGCCCAAATTATATAAAAAAAACATAAAACATAACGTAGTAAGAACCAAAATGAAACAAAAAAGGAAAATATAAAGTATTAGAAAAATCATAAACCCTAAATAAAACTAACTATAAAGGTAAAGCCGGCTGTGGTGGCCGTGCGGTTCTAGGCGCTGCAGTCCGGAACCGCGGGACTGCTACGGTCGGAGGTTCGAATCCTGCCTCGGGCATGGATGTGTGTGATGTCCTTAGGTTAGTTAGGTTTAAGTAGTTGTAAGTTCTAGGGGAGTGATGACCTAAGATGTTAAGTCCCATAGCGCTCAGAGCCATTTTTTTATAAAGGTAATCTAGCAACTAAAGCATAAAAAATTAAATAAACACCAGCCGATCCAGACTGAAGCTGTTATAAAACTGCTACTGCCTTTGAAATGAAATTCTATGCTTTCGCGAAATAACTGCGATTATCTTCCCTGTGTTCAGTTAAATACCGCTAGGAATAAGAACGTGCCCAATAGCGTTCCTCAAGGTAATGTTATAGGCCCTTTGCTGTTCCCTGTCTATACAAACGTTTTGGGGGACAATCTGAACAGCCTTCTTAGGTTGTTTGCAGATGACGCTGTCGTTTATCGACTAATAGAGCCATCAGAAGATCAAAACGCTTTAGAAAAGGTATCTGAATGGTGTGAAAATTGGCAGTTGACCCTAAATAACGAAAGGTGTGAGGTTATCCACGTGAACGCTAAAAGGAAATCGTTAAACTTCGGTTACACGATAAATCAATCTAGTCTAAAAGCCGTAAATTCAGTTACATACCTAGGTATTACAATTACGAAAAACTTAAATTGGAAGGAACACACAGAAAATGTTGTGGGGAAGGCTAACCAAAGACTGCGTTTTATTGGCGGGACACTTAGAAAATGTAACAAATCTACTAAGGAGACTGCCTACACTACGCTTGTCCGTCCTCTAGTAGAATACTCCTGAGCGGTGTGGGATCCTTACAAGATAGGACTGACGGAGTACACTGAAAAAGTTCAAAGAAGTGCAGCACGTTTTGTATTATCACAAAATATGGGAGAGAATGTCACAGAAATGAAACAGGATTTGGGCTGGACATCATTAAAAGAAAGGCGTGTTTCATTGCGACGGAATCTTCTCACGAAATTCCAATAACCAACTTTCTCCTCCGAGTGCGAAAATATTTTGTTGACACCGACCTACATAGGGAGAAACGATCACCACGATAAAATAAGGGAAATCAGAGCTCGTACGGAAAGATATAGGTGTTGGTTCTTCCCTGCTCTATGCGAGATTGGTACAACAGAGAATTGTGAAGGTGGTTCGATGACCCCTCTGCCAGACAATTAAATGTGATTCGCAGAGTATCCATGTAGATGTAGATGTAGCTTCTGGCCCCGTCATTGACCCCAGCGCCAGGCATGATTTTATACTGGCAAGGTGAAATGAAAGCTCAGGCTTTCTGCCTAACAAAAGTTGACGTGATTAGCGCTACACTTAGAATTGTAGGACTGGAACTTATAACACTACTCAGATAAGAGTTGAATAAAACAAATATATTTAGATCTTTAAAGCATGCTCACTGAACAGTTTAACTGTACTGAAATGGACGGGGAAGAGTACGTACAATATAGAAATTGAATATAAGAATAACTCCGGCAGATATTGCTCGGACAATTCAAGCACTAATACAACGGCAGTAGAGTATTTGGCTTTACCTAAGCGCAAGCAAAGTTAACCTCATAGCTCAGTGATGGTTGTACATTCGGTTCGTGCTAACATGGTTGGGACACAATAATAGTTCATTGGAACAGTAGCGTTCCCATAGCTGCTTAGACTTCAACACTTAGAAAATCCTCTACTGTCATGGCGACTAAACTATTGGGCCATGTGGTTGGTGACTGACTATACTGAGCAAGGAAGAACCTTTTATTCCTTCAAAGGCCAAGTAAAAACTGAGGGCAGTTGTTGTTCTTGTTTTGTATTTAAAACCTCCTGCCCAGAAAAAAAACAGTCGACTGAACGGTGTAGCACCACTTTTTACGACCACTCTAACTGTATCTTTCGCAGAAAGGTATGATAGAACCTCTCTGAGATTTTACGTTACTAGGCTCTGGAGATCTTTCTTGATCACTAATTTCACCTTTCTAATGTATTTCTATGTGAAAGCTGGCTCTTAACTACAAAGATTCCATTTTAAAGAACATTGCCATCTTGATGATAGTTTGCGAGTTGTTAGCACCGTTAATTATTTAGTTATAAAGTCAGTGGAACATACCGCCATACCTGTGGTACGTCATTATTTTATTTCATCTGTCAATCGTCTCCCAAAACACAAATAAAATTATACGTCTCTCGTAGTAAAAAGCTGTTTGGTTTTTGTAATTAATTTGTTGATTTCATTAATTCTACTAAAGTCTATATTGTCCTTGATTTTACACTCTGTATCGGCAGTCCAGGAAGGTGTGCCATCGCGAAGTCCATTGTTCTGTTCATACTTTACTGGGACGATGTTGATCACCGAATTCAGTGGTGATCCTCCTGCTCTACCAATAATTCTGATTTCTGTGCGCAATGTCGCTAAAGGTAAACCAACAGCAGTTAAACTTATGCAGACGGAAACAGATCACACGAAGGGAATAACGAGCAGGTTGGATGCCATCAGGAACCCTTGTGTTGAACTATTGTAATTTGTAACCAAATGGTACGAGCTATTAACAGTTAAAAATCGTTTTAACAATATGTGCTTATACAGGCTTTCTGGATCTGTATGACTCGCTAGTAAACGGTATGTTTATCTTATACTGTAATCTTAAAGCTATACAATTGCTAAATGTTTCTTGATATAATCAACTGAAGTGTGTGTGTGTGAAATCTTATAGGACTTAACTGCTATGGTCATCAGTCCCTAAGCTTACACACTATTTAACCTAAATTATCCTAAGGACAAACACACACACCCATGCCCAAGGGAGGATTCGAACCTCCGCCGGGATCAGCCACACAGTCCATGACTGCAGCGCCAGAGACCGCTCGGCTAATCCCGCTCGGCAACTGAAGTGTCTGATTCCGTATGTTATTATTATCGTTTTTATTATTGATGATGGCTCTACTGTAGCTAAAACCTAGCTAGATATGCAATAAAATACGCGACTGATTTCTGCGCTGATCCCTGATTACAAAAAAATATAGAACTGCCCGTTGCTTCTCAGAGCGACTTTACATGGACACCAAATAAATTCCAGAATGAAATTTTCACTCTGCAGTGGAATATGCCTTGATATGAAAGTTGCTGGCAGACTAAAACTGTGTGCCGGACCAAAAGTCTAACTCGGTATCTTTGACTTTTACGGGCAAGTGCTCTGCCATTTTTTTTTCTTTTGTTTTATTATCAGATTGATTCAGTACGTTTATGAACATAAGGCGACCGTAGTCAACATCATCCTGTAATATGAGCTGCAAATTAGAAAACAAATAATTATTAGTATCAAAACAAGAGAAGAAGACTCTAAGTAACCAGGGTACTAACTATTTTTAAAATTTTATGTGTATACACAGGGTGAAGCCAGATTCGCGCACTCAGGCTTCGCAGCACGGCTCCTCGCATGCCAGCGATAAAAAAATGTCTCTCACAAAATTTCGTCCAGCGAAAACATCCGGCAGAAACAGGACGTGAAAGAGTGGCAATCTGGCAACACTGTAACCACATGTGTGGTAACTATCTCTGTTTGCACATGTGCAGCAGAGAGAGTTTTCGATTAGCATGCAGGAAGTCGACAGCTCGATCCTAGATTCAGGCACATGTTTTTTATTTGGTATATTTAGTCCAGTTGGTATGGTATCTGGCATTTTAATCGTCAACAGCGATTGCAGAACATTTGCACTTACATACCACAGTTGTAGAAATGAGACATTGGTCAGCTCTGAAAGAAGCCCTTTCCACGTCTTGGGCGTGAATTTATTCACACCACTTCATCTACTAGATGCAAAACCTGTTTTCTTTGTACCCTCCTCCAATGGTCCCATAGCGTAGTACCAACTATTATTCTTGCCTCATTCGGGTCCATTACATTTCCTTAGGGTCTTATGTTACCAGATGGACTACAACGTGCTTTGTCAATAATGTCCAACCTCGGTTACTACTTGTATGTGTTATGACCATGGTCCCGCTAATTATGACTTTCAACACTGAGTTTGGAACCGCATGCTATTCAGTAAGTTTTTCAATGCATTCTTCTTCTTCTTCTTATTATTATTATTATTACTATTATTATATTGATGGGATTGTGGAAACATCACGTCTATTATCGTTAGAAAACGGTGTAATCCGAAACCAAATATTTCACAGTTAGCGGTGTCGGAATGAATCATGCAGAATAGTATCTGTCAGAGGGGTAATGCGCATTAGGTAGAAGAGTGCACAGGACACATGGTATGTTTATACTGTATGCGCTGTGCACTGAACAGGGACTAATTGTGAGCGAAGTATCGCACTCGTGACAGACTCCAATATACAGGGTTATTACAAATGATTGAAGCGATTTCACAGCTCTACAATAACTATATTATTTGAGATATTTTCACAATGCTTTACACACACATACAAAAATTCAAAAAGTTTTTTTAGGCCTTCACAAATGTTCGATATGTGCCCCTTTAGTGATTTGGCAGACATAAAGCCGATAATCAAGTTCCTCCCACACTCGGCGCTCACTGCAGGCCGACCCGTTGATTTCCCCTTACAGAGGCATCCAGAAGCTTTAAACTGTGCATACCATCGCCGAATGGAGTTAGCAGTTGGTGGATCTTTGTTGAACTTTGTCCTGAAGTGTCGTTGCACTGTTATGACTGACTGATGTGAGTGCATTTCAAGCACGACATGCGCTTTCTCGGCTCCTGTCGCCATTTTGTCTCACTGCGCTCTCGAGCGCTCTGGCGGCAGAAACCTGAAGTGCGGCTTCAGCCGAACAAAACTTCATGAGTTTTTCTACGTATCTGTAGTGTGTCGTGACCATATGTCAATGAATGGAGCTACAGTGAATTTATGAAATCGCTTCAATCATTTGTAATAGCCCTGTACTTGCGTGCATGTAGAGAATTTTCTCATTGTAAATCTCTGTACCGGTGTGGCAGACGTATGGCATACACAAATGATGAATATGTGGATATGCTTCTGCACCTTGGTTCATCTGAAAACCGGGCTGGCGTTGCCGCTCGTGAAAATGCGCTGCTAGATATCCTCATCAACGCCATCCAGCAAAAAAATGTGTTTCGTCATCTGGAGCTGCGCCTTCGGCAGTCAGGTTCCCTCCTCTCAACATCGCATGACAGAGGTCATCCACGGACTCGCCGTACACCAGCTACTGAGGAAGCTATTCTGGAGGTCATACACCAAGTACCTCAGTGAAGTAAATGTGGCTTAGCAAGGCAGCTGCGTGTCTTGCAATGCACAGTCGTTAACGTGCTGCACGAGAATGAGAATGGGCCGTAATCCTATCATTATGCTTTCACGCAACACCTGCATCCTGCAGATCGCTATCAGCAGATGCAATTCTGTGAATGGTTCCAACAACAACGGGAAGCCAGTGATGACTTCGAGAACATCATAATATGGTCGGATGAAGCAGCATTCACTCGTGAGAGTTTCTTCAACATGCACAATGCCCAGCATTGGTGTGAGGTTAACCCACACGTCAACCGTGACCGTAGATATCAAGTTCGCTTTGGTATTAATGTCTGGGCTGGAATATTGGGCGACAGGTGTTTTGGGCCTATATATGTTGCCTGAACGATTGACTGCACGAAGGTATCATGCATTCCTCTCAAACTATCTGCCTGATGTGCTGGAAGATGTTCCACTACATATTTGGCAGCAGATATGGTTCTAATACGATGGTATACCTCCACACACTGGAATGAATGTGCGACAGTATTTGGACAGAAAATTTCCAGGGAAATAGCTCGGACGTGGAGGTCCAGTTATATGGCCACCGCGTTTAACTGACCTAAATCCCCTGTATTTCTTCCTGTGGTGACACTTGAAGGAGTACATGTACTCTATTCCACCAATGAATGTGGAACAATTGGTAGAGCATGTTCATGCTGCTCTTGTTAATGTGGATGTAGCTGATGAAGGGTCCAGAGCTGCATGATCCGGCAAATTGCACAATATTTCGACGTGTAGGCAGGTCGCTTTGAGCGTCTGTTGTACTGAGGACAACATATTCTTTTGTGAAGATCATGTGGTCATTAATATTGACATTATTATTGACACTGGTTTCTAATGTGCGACATCTGAGCGCTCATGTTGCATGTAGTATAAATGACAAGTGGATGATGTGTTATTGTACTGTTCTGTCGTCTTTAGCATCTCGAAATTGATATTGTTTTTGTAGTTATCCTGTCCTGTGACAGGTCATTTGTTTCAACTATCTATTTTTTATTTGGCTAACCACGTATTTTTTATATTCAGCATTACAAAAGGTTGTAAATTTAGGATACATGTGATCTTAGAAACGGTGTGTATTGCAGTATGAAATGTTGGAATGAAAATAGCAAATATAAAAAAAAAATGCACTCACCTAGCATCGAACCCTCGACCTAATGCATGCTAACCGAAAACTCTGTCCCCTGTACCAACTGTACAACATGACTAGTATATGCTAACAGAGGTAGTTACCATAAATGTGATTACAGTGTTGCCACATTGCCACTCTCTAACGTCCTTTTTCTGCCGCATGTACTCGTCGGACGAAATTTTGCGAGAGACTTTTTTTATCGCTGACATGTGAGGAGATGAGCTGCGAAGCCCGAGTGGGCGAATTTCGCTTCAGCCTGTACATAATAAAAGTGATAGCTTTATTTTTTTTGTGTGTATTAAAAAGAAAAGGAAGCAAAACAAGGCTTCACGTGACTGGGCACCAGAAATAGGGAGGAATAAAAAACCACAGGGGAACTTAACCAACATCCTGACGACTCAAAAGGAAAGTAACATATTTGCAAAAAGCGCTCGATAATGTGAGAACCAAAGCCATTTCCAGTGCGCGATCTCCAGATAGTGGTGTAAAACACGGGGCTCAGGATCGTTCCCTCCTTCAACGACGTCGTCAACGTAGAGACCCAGGAACTAGACGATCGCACTCGGTTTCGTCCAAGGAAAAAAGGAAACTTCCGGAAAAATAAGAAATTCATCCAAAAAAGTGTATTCAGACCCTCGGGAAAGAAAACCCAATTTTGGACGAATCCAGAGCCAATGACTCTGTCCCTGAGAGACTATAACACTACTAGGACTGCGTGGTGGCGTAATGTTTACGTAGCTTGCGTAACCAAATACCAAGTTTGGTATATTACTTATTATGTCATAACAGAAAAAGTAATCCTGTCAAAGAAAAGCCACGTATAACACTACACTCTGCTACTATTACACCATAACCCCAAAGTAGGAGTCAGTTTACAAAACAAAATTATTTTGTTATAATAAATATGGTATAACGCACTCATAACAGTGTTACCCTCTGAGAGGAATTTTGTTGTTTGACCATGTTGTACCTAACGGAAGTGGCTTATCGGAAATGAAAGTCAGAATTACGTAACTAAATAAACAGTGACTAACGAAGAAATTGCCTTCCTGCACTGTTAAACTGATAATGGTAAAACGGCCGCCAGCCTAACTAGGCAAAAGAATGATCAACATTCTCGTTGAAGAAAATAGTAATTAATAATTTTAACAAATAAACACAACCTATACTTGACCACAAGCGAGTGCAATTAACTCTGATACATACATATACATATGATAAGGTTGAAACCAACAATTAGAGCAGCAGAAGCAATTTGCAAAATTATAACAGCTACCAAAACACACTATTACTTTACACAAAGTGACTTGTCTTTATAACGTTATTATTAATATGCACTTCTAATACACGAGAGAGAGAGAGAGAGAGTAAACCTGAATATATAATTTCCTACTATTGCAGTTTTCCACTTTTACTGCAGTGAGACACAAAATTAACATATATGCAAGACACTGACTCACCTTCTGCGATTTGCAATAATAAGCAGTAATGTAATCATTTACTAAGCAAGAAACATTATAAGCCTCAGTCTTAAGAACTTTTACTTGAAGTTGGCAACAACACGTTAATAAGCAGTTTTCACTAGGAAAATTATTTTTCAGTTCAAGAGGCTTTAATTAATAAAATCACTCTAGGCTCCAATGTACTTTCAGTAAGGACACTCGGTAATCAGTATAGTCCAAACGGTGAGGATCCTAAGAGGTTATGATGAGGAGAAAAGTCAAGGTAGATACACAAATTCAGATTTAAATTACCTTATATTTCAGCACATTAGCACATCCTTTAAGCTGATCCTTCACCGTACATCATAATGTCACTATGAAGCAATGATTGCGCAATGTGGTGGCAACTGCATGCAGGTAGGTGGAATTGCAGGCCGATTTCTTGATGGCGATGATAGAGACAAATTCCAGAATATTTCCAACTATTCGAGCCCTTGGAGAGAAGCATGAAAATCCTCTCTTGGAAATCAGCACAATATGCGTCTTTCCCATGGAATAGCACGGACTCGTAACTCGTGTCCGTCTAGTGGCTCGTCTCCGACGGCTTCCATCTCCGTCTCCGTGTGCTTTCCGACTGACTTCCTCGTCTACTTCCGTGTCCGTCTCCGACCGGTGGCTACCAGTCCCACCTTTTTCCGCAAGGCCAAACACAATTTGCGCATTCTGATGCAATACCGTTCCCGTGGGGAACCACTACACCTTATGGTGCAATAATTGCTAAGATTCCTAAGTGAGGATCAGCAGTTTACATAACAACAAACAAACGCATTGGATAACACAGAACTTTTGCACATATTAACAAATAAAGAAATATACAGTTATGTGTTACCCATTCAATCACACACATTTACAGAAGTAACATTAAATAAATAAAAGCAAGATAAATCAGTAGATCATTAGAGCTATGGTGTTACAAGACCAGCCTGTGAAATAAGTTATCAGTATAATGACATAAGTCACATTGATCAGCCGGGCGAAGGCCTGTGCAGAAAAGATGGTCGTCAATCGATATCAAACGACAAGTGACCCTATACCACGACGAAGACATCTCCATCGATAGTATGGGGAAACTAAAATGGAACCAGGCAGTTATTCAGGATGTTGACGTGAAAGATATTTCAACAGGGGAGAGGTAAGATGGTTGACTTCAACGGGATAATAAGTCTCCGGTAGCAAGATGCGTCTTTCAAAGGATATCAGTGCCTAAGAAACTGATAATTATAAAATATTCTTTATGTCGCAATTTAGGGTCAATTCGTCACTCATCAACGGGAAGAGTCATAATGACAGGCTGGAGACAGGAAAATAAACGAGATGTAATGGAACACGACTTTTGTGCACATTTTAGGACATTATGTCGTAGAAACAATATGGCCGCCTTCACTTTAATATCGGGAAGACCTAATCCGCCAAGCTTGTGTGGCCTGGCCACCACTTCAAACCGAACTCGAAAGATATTGTAGTGATCTCGAGAGATTATTTTGTGACATCAGATACCATGAAAATTACCAATCAGGTCGCCCCACGTTGGACGCCGAAAATGTGGCGAACTTGCGAGGTGCCGGGGCTAGCAGTGTATTTAACACTAAATTCTTCTAGAATCTTCATTTGGAAATGATGCTCTAAGCCTCCCCCTTTTCTAACTCCGACTTTTGCTGTTGCACATGGATTAACAAGAAACGCAAACTGACTGGAATCGACCCTGCAAGTGGAGTAGAAAAGAGTTTGGCATCTGCAATAATTTAATTTGATAGAAATTAATTTGATAATGGAAAGTTTCATTAACGTAGTGAGAAATGAAAGGGTTGCTTGACGGTCCACAGAACGAAAGTTATTATGACTAAATTCAAAATAAAAAAAACACATGAAACACTTACAATACGTCAAATTGGATACTCAAATAAATGCCGTGGCGGTGAAGTTGTCCATAAACTAGATTGTGACATTTATAACCAGGTGGTATGTGGAATCAATTCCTTGCAACTCAAATCTTAAGAGCAACACCCAGGCAACCCAACATTAATTGCTGTTACAGTAGTGAGAACTCAGACAGTGAACACCCAAGACAGAACCACGTTAGAAAAGACTGGAACAGGCGCGCTCTGCTGAGCTCTGATTGTCACATAGCAAAATTCCCTGATTTGCCGGTGCTGTGGAAATACATTACCAAGCTGTCTTCTTAACTGCAAGGACACGATCTAGCGTACCGGAGGCGATGGCTGGTTGCTTCGACGTCCCGTTGTGGTGATGATAATGTCGCGAGTATAGCCCGAAACAAATTATCCTGGTCTGGTTGTTCCAGACTAAAGACTTCCTAGCAACACAAATGCGCCTTTGAGGGAGCCGAAGAAGGCTCGCTACACAATCACTGACGGTACAGTGATTGATTTTAACAAGCGAAGTCACACAGTAACTCCGATACAGTCAACTTTAGCCAAAACTGCCCAAGACAGACAACAAAGGCCGTTTGTACGCAGAACGCTCAATTGCCAGCTGTACTCGGAAAGTTACGTTGAAGTCGAAACTTCAGCAACTTCGTCAAACAGTTACAATTAAATGAAAGTATATTAGACAGCCAATGGAAGGCAGGCTGTCCAGGGCAGGGAGAGCTCAGCCTTGTAACCTACTCCGACCGAAAGGTGAGAGCCGACTCTCTCAAGAGCACCCATACAAGCTGAACACAGCACATTCCCGGCCCCACGACAGAGGCCGTGGTTAAACGCTACTATTCGCCCTATGGAGATACTTGGCGCCAATTTGTGCGCCGATTTTGCTACATCACGGAGCTATTCCCTGAGAAAGCCAATCACAGTTATGATTTTGCAGAAAACGCGGTAATTTGCCCACCAAGACCGCCTGGGAACACAAGTCATTCCCACGCCTCACTGGTAGCTCGCCAGAAAGTGTTTTCACTAAGTTTCTGCGAAGTAACGGAATCTCTAGCCCAGCCGCTCCGTCAGGCCCCCGTGGGCGTGTCACCCCCGCTCTTATGACAATGTCAGCGTCTGGAAAGCACCCACTCGACTCCCTCACACCCGTCGACTTAACCCTTTCAAGATCAGCAGAACCCACCTGTCACCGGACCACCCGGGTGACGAGAGACGCTGCGTGGGAAGTCCACATGTGAAGGAATAGCAACTTTTCACCACATGCAATGAGAGAGGAAAATCGAGTTACTCAGAGTAAGATAGAAATATGAGAGGGGGGCTCATGCCACCTCTCAAACTGTGAATTCTTCTGTCTGCTATCGGATGTGAAATGATGAACAGATGCCTCATGAGACTGCTCCACGTTAGGAGCCAACAACTAATTGATATCAATCATTAAACGAAATCAAACACAAAGGGTACAAAATTAAGTTGTTCATGTATGTATTATGTAAAAGATAGTATGATCAAAACATGAAAGAGATGTATTTATTTTCGTGCAGTTTACACAAACCAAAGCAAAATTACAAATCTGAGGGCCAATTTGACTGAGCATGGACACGACTCAGTTATTAAGTGGAAGGAGAAGGGGACGAATCGTCTCACCATTCTTCGTCATCGCTCGTCGTGTACTGCTGTCGGCGGCAGGCGCTGCGTCGGTTCGGCACGCCTCCTAGGAGCCGTGCGGCGCAAGTCGGCTGCCCTCGTCAGCAATCGCGGCTTTGCGGTGGGGCCCAGCTACGATCTCCGCGTTGTCTGCCCGTTGTCGGTTCCGTGGCCGAAGCTGTGCTACCACAGTGTCGGAAGGCGGATGCTTTCGTTGGGTGGAAGAGCACCCATGTCCTCTCACTTCAGCTGTGTCTCTACGACCCCCCTCTCGCTTCCTTGCTGTCTCCATGACTCCTCGCTTCTCATCCGTTCCTCAGCTCAACTCCTCTTCGAAATATTCTTCCGTTCCTCGTTGTCGTTGGCGGACGAAATTTTCATTGCAGCCCAATGACAGATCGCCGTTTCATTGCCACGCCTCTCCGTGCGGGTTGGAGATTTCCTATCTGGGGTGGGCTGGCGTGTGGCTCGTGAATCGGCATCTTTCTCATCATTTCACATTCTCAAGATATTTTCCTGCATTCCGAGGCTGTTGGGAGAGCAGCTACACACCACTTATTTACAACCGCTCTCTCTGCGCGAGGCCTGGACAGTCTTATCTTTGGGTTCCGTCTCAAAATCTGCCGGCGTCCGTGATTTATAAGGAATGTCCGCACTGTCGAGAAAAACATCTTCTTAAGAACACTGACTTCTTTCACAAGCCTCCCTACGCCAATTCCCCACGCTTTGTATACTCTCCTCGCTGTGCCCGTGAGGTGCTGGAAATGTTGGCACATTCCTGCTTTCTAAGGCAGGTAAAATGACTGCCGCCAGGCCAGAAGAACTCGGATGCTTTCGCGCGTATATCCTTAGTATTCCGTCCTAATGGCTTCACGTGTCCATCAGTTCTAGGCATGCTTCTCGTTGTCAGACGGGCCCTTCACAACGTGTCCCTGCTTGAGCGAGACGAGGGTATCTGTTCGGCTTCCCGCTGGGTTCTTGCAGAATGACTGCAGTTTCCCCTCCTTGGGGGCTCGCCCAGAGTGTCTGGCTTCCCGACCGCTACGGTCGCAGGTTCGAATCCTGCCTCGGGCATGGATGTGTGTGATGTCTTTAGGTTAGTTAGGTTTAAGTAGTTCTAAGTTCTAGGGGACTGATGACCTCAGATGTTAAGTCCCATAGTGCTCAGAGCCATTTTGTCTGCCTTCCTCCTCTTCCTCTGCCGCTCTCGGGCATAGGCGAAAGGGGCCACGGTCGGACGTGTTACAATATGCCTTCGGCACAAGAAGCGACTGAATAGTTGTTTGAATCTGTGGGCCATCATCGCAGAAAGGGGGAAGATATGTGTAGCGTAATACATTTTACTGAAACTATACATGTCTAAGACCCGTACTTGGTGAAGGAAGATAAGGGAAGGGCGTTAATGTTCACTAATCGCTCCCTGAACACGAACTGTGTAATCTCTCGGCAGATGCGATCTGCTGTGGTCCCTGAAGACTTCTGGTGATCGACCACCTTCACCCAAGGAATTACCTCGTGTTAAAGCCCTTCAACGGTAGGAATGTGCATTTGAGATCATTAAAGTTAGCACGGGCAATGCGACAAAAGGAATCTGAGGTATCCTTGAGCCCGGAAATGTTGTCGGCATTTCGTAGTAAAACCATGATGTCATTGGCGTAAGCGCTGACTGAGAATCGTTCTCTCAATATAATCCACCAGGCCAAAGTACAGGTTGTAAGAACAAAACGAAGAGTGACATGGGTAAGGGGCTTCCCTAGTATAAACCCCGTAGTATCGAAACCCGGACTGTAAAGTGACCGTTCACAACCACTGAGGCGTGGACTGTCTAGGATCTGACATGCGTCGTAATAAAACCCAAAATGGTTAACACACTCGTTAAAAATGACTGATTCGGCTAAATATCTTGTAGAAGTAGAGAGGAAGCAAGGTCCTCGAGATATTAGTGGCCGCAATCATCGAAACGACATCTCGACATTCGATATCAGAAGTCACTAACATTCAGGCATACATCTTTGGTAAACGGCAATGATTTCGTTGAGCAACTTAGAGAGACAGGCGTTTATAGCACGAGCGGCAGTTATAATCGAAGTTTAGGAGAGTAATCGGATGGCCAGCGTGACAGAATATCAATCCTAAGAGCCCGGGTTCGATTCCCGGCTGGGTCGGAGATTTTCTCCGCTCAGGGACTGGGTGTTGTGTTGTCCTAATCATCATCATTCCATCCCCATCGACGCGCAAGTCACCGAAGTGGCGTCAAATCGAACGACTTGCACCCAGCGAACGGTCTACCCGACGGGAGGCCCTCGTCATACGACATCGGATGAAATAAGCCAAGGTTTTGGGGACGAGGATCATTTTATCTTCCTTGAAAGGAGCTGGAAGCCAGACGCCCCGTATCACTTCATTGGCCATCGACGTTATTGTGTCACCTACGAGAGCCCAAAGCTGAACATAAAATTCTTTATGAGTACCATCCAGTCCAGGTGACTTGCATGATTGAGGTTCGGTAACATCATATACATTTCCCTCATGGAAATCACTCGAGAAAACGTCCTTTAATTCAGGGGTGATGTCATGCAATGGAAACGCGTTTTCTGCGCGCTCGCATACAGATAAGATGGTGTAGTGGAGTCAGTTCATCTTGCAAAATGGAACGTGGTTGAGATTTTGTTCGGGGTCTTTCTGCCTGAAATTGTTTTAACTTTGACTTTAATTCATCGTACATTCGTAATCCGTAGAGGAGCATGCCTAGCGCTATCGTTAAGTTGACGTAATACAGACTAATATAATTTTTGGGTCCGATGGATCTCTGCCGCCCTTACGGCACCAAAACGTATGAGGGCTTTACTAATTTGTGGCATTGCATGCAGTGTCCACCATCCCACAACAGACGAGTACAATTTTGTTGAACGAGGACAACGAGCCCATCGCTTCTGAATGACAATACCAAGGGAATGGTCTTGCAGAAAGGTTATATTGAGCATGCAGGGAAGACGATACGATTTTACCGGCTGCTGCACGTAATTAAATGTGACGGCTGCAGCACTGTGACCAGTACAATAGGCGGGTATCACGTCAACGTCCAAAGCTGCCTGCACAAAGAATCGGAAACGTGAAAGCCATGAAGTCGACTACTAGAGATCGCAGTAAAATAAGTGTATCTGACAAGCGCAGATACCGACAAACCTGTGCATCACTTAGATGCAAGGAGCGTACCATATTTACTAAAACTAAAAGTAGGAGATTGATCCACCGGCCGAGGAATCACCACCCAACGGAATCTTTGGTAGGGAATATGCGAAGAAGGTAAATTATTCACCACTCGTAGAAACGCGAACGTTCCATTGAACAACCGTAGCCAGAACAGCCATAGAGAAGAGGTTAAGTGAGATGCCAAAAGATGTATCTTATATGCGTACCACCATCGAGAACTTCGAAATCTCGTAATGGAATTCCTTCCATTTAAAACAAGGCAGTGCCCGTAGAAAGTTCTGGAGCCACATTAAAAAAGATAGAGAATCCAGAAATTTAAATTTGGTCAAACAATACTGCCTGTAAAAAATTACGTCTTCACCAGAGTCATACGCAAACTGTAGTAAGGCGACGAGCCGGAGTTTAGAACCAGCACTGTTAATATTCGAAGTGAGGAAAGTATATGCGTGCATAGAAAACTGAACTGGATCAAAAACTACAAAAATTACTGGGTCTTCGAGCAGAGCTATGTACCAGTACGCATGGCATAATCAATGGACTTAACGGAGGGAGAAGAAGTGTGAACGTCTCCCCCATCTTCCAACTGTTTTTTCTTCTTCCACGATGCGACTCTCTCAGGCTGGATACGTTGTTTACTGTGGCTCCTCGGAACTGCCGCTACCTCGTGAGGTTGTGTGGATGGGTCACGCAAAAAATCCGTTTCACACTGAGAGGGAGAGATCTCCGCACCCCACTCGTCGATGGATAGCGGCTCGCGTATGATTTATTTGGTAACCAGAAACGTGTTAAAATGGAAGAAGAAAGTCTTAAAAATATGCTTTGCTTATTTTCCTTCGTATGTAACTATGTCGGGATTGAGATTAAAATTGGATTTTTCGAATCACCTGACATGCTTCCATCGGTCGGTAGTTGAGGATTCGTTCTCCTTGCATCATCTGATTTACGTTTCGCAATAGCAGCTCTGTCATTACTGTTTTCTTTACGCAGTTTCTGTCCCGTTGTTTCCGTATAGGTTCGTTTCATCTGCACTACATGACAGTAGTTTTCTGACTAGAGGTTACGCGTTAGTGACCTTCTGAGTGTTATTTCGTTACAGTTGTGGTTAACAAATGAAGTTATGCATGAACAATATGTGCTGTCATGAGATTAGGTTCAGCCGCACAATATATTCACTATATAAATGCAGCTTAGACTAAATTTAATATGCAGTTCTTTCCATAGGCCCACAGCGAGATTTACCGTGGAAGTGGAACATGTCAAACCAAATGGAAACATTTTTTATTGCATATTTCGGCCTCACTCAAGTCAGTACCTTGAGAAAAAATAAAGGAAGACAGTCACCATCATTCCCTAAGACAGCATGATTACTGTGTGTAATTCAAACATACAGGGTTGTTCTAAACGATGGACCCATTTTCAACACTTCGTATTTATTCAAGTACAAACCAAAGTGAGCTAGCTTTATAGCAATGAAAAGAGGAAGTTTCAAAGTTTTTTCGTAATGGTTGATATCAATTTAATAAATTTAATAATCTGTAATAATTCGTGATTAATTTGTGTTTAATAAATATTTAATAATTAAAAATGTGATAAATGCTATAAATCTTCAATAAAGTTCTTCAGGGTATCAGACCGCATCGTCATAATTTAAAATGCGCCAACGTTTCGGCCAGCGTTGCAGCTAGCCTTCATCAGGGCCTTACGTTAACTGCTAAATGAACACACTTGGTTCCTTAAATAGCTGCACGAGAAAACCGTGTCGTTACTTGATTGGCTGTAACGTAAGGCCCTGATGAAGGCTAGCTGCAACGCTGGCCGAAACGTTGGCGCATTTTAAATTATGACGATGCGGTCTGATACCCTGAAGAACTTTATTGAAGAAGACAACGGCCGCGGAAGCCTACGCTTACAAATGCTATAAATGTTCAATGTGGCCATCGTTGGGTGCACGGCAAGCACCGACGCGGTAGTCAGACTCGTCCCACACACGCGAAAGCATACCTGCTGCTACTGAGTGCACGGCAGCAGTGATCCGTTACCGCAGATCGTTCAGAGTGAGTGGTAGAGGCGGGACGTGAACATCTACCTTCACATAACCCCGTAGGAAATAGTCGCAGGGTGTGAGACCAGAACATCTCGGTGGCCAGAAGTGCAGAGCCAGGTCCTCAAGTCCAGCGCTGAGGAAGGGAGTTATTCAAAAACCCTCGTACGGTGCCAGTGGGATGGAGCTCCATCCTGTTGCAAAATGAAGCCCTGTGAATCTTCCATAACTTGAGGGAACAGCCATTGTTCCAATATGTCCAGGTACGTGATTCCCGTTACAGTTCTTTCCGCGAAGAAAGATGGTCCACAAACATTTTTACGGGGTACGGTACAGAACACTTTGATCTTCGGCGAGTCTCTTTCGTGTTGCAATGGTGAATGTGGAGTTTCCAAACCCCAAATGCGGACATTGTGTCTGTTGACTTTTCCACTAGTGGAACGTCGCTTCACCGCTAAAATCTACACGCTGTAGAAATGTGTCATCCTCCATCTTTGCTAGCACATAACCAGAAAATGCGAAACGATCCCGTTTGTCATTGGGGTTGAGAGCCTGCGCAAGTTGAAATCGGTTCGCAAATGCAAAACGCCCTCTCGGAACTTTCCATACAGTTGGTTGGGGTATCCCAAGTTTTCGACTGTCTCTATTGGTAGGCTTACTGGGACTGCGCACAAAAATTTCTTGAATCCGTCGGACATGAACCTCTGACACACGCGGTCGGCCTGTGCTTTTTCCTTTGGACACACAACCAGTATGTTTAAATTGCCTAAACCAACGGCTAATGCTTTTGCTAGTTGGTAGTTGAATAACGAATTTGGTACGAAATGCCTGCTGCACTGCAAATTGCGACTCACTTTTCGCAGAAAACCTTGTGCTCCACAATCGCTATCACACTCACAACTGACAGCGAAACGGAATGACGGCCCTACTGCCGCGCGAACCCTACCGGCCGCTTCTGAAACCATCACCGCCGGCCCGCCGCCCCCCCGCCAAAAACTTTGAAACTTCATCTTTTCATTAGTAAAAAGCTGGTTTATTTTCGATTGGTACTTGAATACATAAGAATTTTTGAAAATGAATACATCATTTAGAATAACCCTATATTTTAATAAGAATTAATAGGCTGATGGTTGTTGTTCATGAAAAAATAGTTAGCCAAATGGTCCTCAAGCATGTGAAAACACAGAACATTTTTCATTTGCAAAGTAACCATAAGGTGGCTTGCGGAGTATGTACAGAAAAGAAGAGAATAGAATCTTTGGAAATGTGGTGCCACAGACGCATACTGAAGATTAGCTGAATAGATGGAGTAACTAGTGGAGAGGTATTGATTTGAATTGGGGAGAAAAGAAATTTTCGGCAAACGCGAACGAATGAAGAGCTTCCAGTGGTCTCAAGGAGTACTGAATTTGTTCATGTGAGGAGTAAATTACAGAGGGAGAGCATGGCTTGAATACTGTAAGCAGGTCCAAATAGATGGACGCGTTAGTTAATAGTATACTGAAATGAGGCGACTATTAGGTCAGTTAATGTGCACAATTCAAGTGTGGGGTGAGCAGACGACGAAATTCTGAGGCAAGGACGAGTCGGAAACAGCTAGCGGTTTGCTAGAGGTAATCCTATGATTATGAGAGTCCACTTCACGTATTAATTGCACTGAGGGATCCTGCACTGCTGTATGAACATGTGCGTAGCTATCAAACACCACTGGCTGCCCAGAAAGAGTCACGCTGCCTTCAGCGCTCGAAGAACCTCTTCCATCCACCGCCAAAACAAGACTTCTAGCAGCGTAATGGGACCTCAGCTCTGGTCTGCGATTGAACGATCTAATCGCACGAATTCCGTGTGTATCGACCTTGCAAAGACTGACACAGAACTAGAGTAGGTATAGGCTACAACAGCTTTACCTTACACAAGAGCGAGAGAACATACACTGAAATGCCAAAGAAACACGTGTAGGCATGCGTATTCAAATAGAGATATGTAAACAGGCAGAATAGGACGCTGCAGTCGGCAACGCCTATATAAAACAATGCGCAGTTGTTAGATCGGTTACTGCTGCTACAATGGCAGTTTATCAAGATTTAAGTGCGTCTGAACGTGTCTTTTTGTCGGCGCACGAGCTATAGGACACAGCATCTCCGAGGGAGCGATGAAGTGGGGATTTACCAGTACGACAATTTCACGAGCGTACCGTGAATATTAGGATTCCGGTTACACATCAAGTCTCTGACATCGCTGCGGGCTCAAAAAAGATCCTGCAAGAACGGGACCAATGACGACTGAGGAGAACATTTCAGCATGACAGAAGCGCAGCCCATCCGCAAATTTCTGCAGATTTCAATGCTGGGCAATCAACAAGTGTCAGCGTGTGAACCGTTCAACGAAACATCATCCATATTGGTGACAGGAGCCGATGGCACACACGTGTACCCTTGATGACTGCACCACACAAAGCTTTACGCCTCGTCTGGGCTCGCCAACACCGGCATTGGACTGTTAATGACTGGGGACATGTTGCCTGGTTGCACGAGTCTCGTTTCAAATTGTATCGAGCGGATGGACGTGTAGGGGTATGAAGACAACCTCATGAATCCATGTACCGCGCATGTCAGCTGGGGACTGTCAAGCTGGTGGAGGCTCTGTAATGGTGTGGGGCGCTTGCTGTTGGGGTGATATGGGACCCCTGATAAGTCTAGATACGATTCTGACAGGTGACGCGTACGTAAGCATCCTATCTAATCATCTGCATCCATTCATGTCCATTGTACATTCCGACGGACTTTCTCAATTCCATGAGGACAATGCGATACCCCACACGTACAGAATTGCTACAGAGTGGCTCCAGGAACTCTTCTGAGTTTAAACACTTCCATTGCACACCAAACTCTCCAGACACGAACGTTATTAAGCATGTCTGGGATGTCTTGCAATGTGCTGTTCAGCAGTTCAGCAGAGGTCCTCACCCTCTCGTAATCTTACGGATTTATGGACGGCCCTTTAGGATTCATGGTGTCAGTTCACTCCAGCTCTACTTCAAACATTAGTCGAGCCCATGCCACGTGGTGTTGAGGCACTTCTGCGAACTCGCGGGGGCCCTACATAATGTTAGGCAGGTGTACCAGTTTCTTTGGCTCTTCAATGTAGATCCGCAAGGTAGCTCACTTCATGAAGAACTGTCCAACGAAGGAAACGGTTGTGAAGTGTCAGCACAGCATGGAATTCAATCTTTTACACAACGACACAAGCTCAGCACAATAGGCTGTTGGGTGGTAGGACTGGACCAAGTGACAAATCAGGCAATCGCCATCGACAGTTGCCCTGAACATTTATTTGGCGCATTTAAACAAGACAAATTACAAATAAAACCGTCAATACATTTTTAAAATTACCACACATCTTTAAATTTACCATTTAGATGAGAGCAAGTTACTTCAAAATTTAAACATTCATAAACCACGGCACTTATGGCCTATTAGACATTTTGTGAAATGAGTTAAAAATTATTTACTCAAAAACTATGATCAACCAGAAGAACAATTTACTAAATGTTCAAATGTGTGTGAAATCTTATGGGACTTAACTGCTAAGGTTATCAGTCCCTAAGCTTACACACTACTTAACCTAAATTATCCTAAGGACAAACACACACACCCATACCCGAGGGAGGACTCGAACCTCCGCCGGGATCAGCCACACAGTCCGTGACTGCAGCGCCCCAGACCGCTCGACTAATCCCGCGCGGCCAATTTACTAAAATTTAACGAGAAAATGTAGTCTTTCGTTACTGCAGTGACCCGTATTACCAAAGTAATTCCGAGCACAGGCAACAACAAATCAGATACCTTGGCACGCGACCACGTTACTTAAATGGCGTACAATGTAGGATACAAAACATAAAATTTCATGTGACCAAGCAACCTCATGGAATTCAACAAATTACGCCCAGAAGCGGACGCCCGCTCACTCAGCTGTTTCCAATACAAGCTCGGCATGGACCCCCAAACGGGAGCAGCAACGATCACGAATAGGCACGAAAAATCCCAGAACTAGTGGGTATCTACAACAGACTGACATCTGCCTAAAGTAACTAGAAACACAATAATTCAGTACAGCACATCATCTGTAGAATTAATCGACCTGTTAATGAACATTAGCTAAGCAGTACAAATCTATTATCTTATGTGCGTAAGGCTGATTATACATTAAACCGCGAGCAAACTACACTGCTGGCCACCGTAAATGCAACACCCTGAAGGAAACATCCGAATCAAGTGAAATTTACACCATGGGTTTGCAGCGATGAGATATGCAACTGATTAGAAGTCCAGCGCAGACGCACATCACGCGCGCCTGTGGCGCCAGCTCATAGCGCCATTTAAGGCTTGGCGATTTCGACGAGTGTACGTTCGGCACGTGTGTTTACCTTGTGGTTTTTCACAAGACGATCAGTTATGCCTCGTAGACAACAGCGAACATCGTTTGATCAAGTATCCGAGTTCGACAGAGGAAGGATAGTGGCTTACCGAGATTGTGGATTATCATACAGAGAAATCGCCAGTCGTGTTGGACGAAACCAAACAACTGTAATGCGGATATGTGACCGTTGGATGCAGGATGGTACAACGGACCGACGTGGTCGATCGCATTCACCTCGGTGCACCACTGCACGTGCTGATAGGTAAATTGTGCGCATGGCAGTGACGGATCGCTCAGTGACATCCCGAACCATAGCACAGCACATTGCGTCTGTAACGCATCATCCAGTGTCTGCGCGTACCATTCGACGCCGTGTACAGCAGAATGGTCTGTCCGCAAGACGTCCATTGCTTCGTGTACCATTGACGCAGAACCACAGACGTCTCCGTCGCCAATGGTGTGATGGCAGACGGATGTGGACGGCAGAATGGAATGACGTTGTCTTTACTGACGAGGCATGCTTCTGTCTGCAGCACCATGATGGTCGGATTCGAGTGTGGAGACACGGTGGAGAGAGGATGCTGGACAGTTGCATCATGCACCGCCACACTGGTCTTGCACCGGGTATTATGGTATGGGGCGGTATTGGATATTACTCTCGCACGCCTCTAGTACGAATTGCCGGTACTTTAAATAGCCGGCGCTACATATCCGAGGTGCTGGAGCCAGTTGTCCTTCCTTGCCTTCAGGGCTCGGCCACAGCCATATTTCAACTGGATAATGCGCGACCACACGTGGCACGCATTGTCCAAAGGTTCTTCGTCAATAACCAGATTGAATTGCTTCCCTGGCCGGCTCGCTCTCCGGATCTTTCGCCGATAGAAAACATGTGGTCCATGGTTGCTCAACGAGTCACCCAGATTACATCCCCAGCTGCCACACCAGATGATCTTTGGCAACGTGTGGAAGCTGCTTGGGCTGCTGTACCCCAGGAACACATCCAACGTCTCTTTGACTCAATGCCGAGACGTGTGGCAGCGGTGATCTCCAACAATGGCGGCTACTCTGGCTATTGATTCTGGCAGGAACCACATGTCACAGACGTCTGTAAACGTAATCATTTGATACTTGGTCAACATGTTATCTACAAAATAAATTTTGTTGTGCTACCTCTTGTCTTTCTTGGTGTTGCATTTACGGTGGCCAGCAGTGTAGATACACGGCCAGCCGGCACGCGCGGGCAAAGGGGGCGGAAAATACACAACAGCACAAGCAGGACACAACCCAGGACCCCACACCCGCTACCAAGACAAACAGCAGAAGTTTCGATAAAACGAAATCAAAATGCAAGTAACTAGCGTGCAGGCTAGCGACTTACAGTAAATAGCCACACTTAAATTTGTGATTAAATGAGAATTAATTACAATATCCACATACTGTCATTGAAGGAATTCTTGTACTTTCTTTAATGGAATCAGTTTCAAACTATTTAAACATACTATAACAACAGGCCTCTTAGTAACTCCTAAGAATTTATGAAACTACTCATTTCAAATTAGACACGTGTCTCTCAGACACACTATTACTTCAGATAGAAACGTAACAGTAATGTTATTGCAATTCACGGCAAAATATATCCAGGGAAAATTTTATCCATGAGTATCTGGAGCAATTGGCCAGCTTGACTCCGTCGTGTGATATAAATACAATAACCAGGCGGCACTTAGACAAGGACCAGCCAAATTGTTTTCAGTGGCAGTTAAACATTGACAGTAGCAACCTACAAACAGAAAGTATCAACACTCCAGGCCCTAGTAAATGTTAATCATCACATCACATACAATTCTCACTAGGAAATTGCGCACTAAGCAGGTTGAAATTAAACACATTCGAGGACAGACTCAGTAGGAGTAGCCCAGAAAGTGAAGTCAACTGCATAGAACCCAGAAGTCTACTCCGGCCACAATTTACAGCACAAGCAAGGCCCTTACCCTCTTGCTTGTTCGACGAAGCCAGCCGCCGCAGATCCCGGTGCCAGAAGACATGCAGGAAGCGAAATACACCGACGGCTTCCCAGTAACGTGACTGCTTCCACGCCGGCGATATTTCCTACAGCGCCGTCACCAAGGTAAACAGCCCCTTTTACATGTGCTCTTCCTGCTACCTCGCACGGCACCTGTACTGTCCGTCAGACTAGGAATACGACGTTACTGCTAGCCGTCCCGAAGCAAAATTCTCCGATACTTGCTAGAGCTTACCGCTCGCTCCCCGATCGGCCCGGTAGGTGGCGCCACCGCACGCTCTTCACACACCACCAGAAAGATGACGCAAACCGGCGGCGGGAATATCACTGATCGAGCCACACGGCTCAGGTTGGTTTTAGTCATCGGTGTTGTTGTATGTGGTTGGTAAAATGTGGGCCAGGACCGTTGGATAACACAATTCGTTAATGTTGAGTCACTGTGTAAGAACGGACAGTCCCAAAAAAGTAAGGAATAGCGACACAATCTTACAAGGGCCTCCCCTTGTTAGCTAAAATGTATTTATTCAGTAAGACAACTTTTGAGGAGAGTGCTGGCCGAGATTGCGTTGTTACATCGACGCACTGTACAAAAGACGTAGTATTCAGGTTACTGAAAACTGTTCACTAATATACAAAGTCCTTTAGCGTGAAATAGACGGACTATACTGAGTCTCCACTGTAGCGTGTTCACAATGCTGGGCGCACTCGATAAGCTCCGCCGAATATGGGCTGGCCGCCCAGCTCTGCGGACGCCGAAGACGGCGTAGTCCGCGCCATGGCTGGTCGATCCGGCAATGACTTAACGTCGATGGTGATGCCAATTGCGAGACTTGTGTTGAGATTCATCGATGACACCACAGTTAATAGCTCAATGCCTACAGCTAGGACATCTATAATGACAGAATTAATTATTTGTAGATTTAGAATAATTAAACCTCATTTATAATTGAGTGTATTGCATGTTTGCGCGGCGAAAGCCAACTTCCTCATGCCGAGAGAGTAAACGCACAGCCAAAATCATGCATTTGCCGCCTGCTTCCTTGATGAGCGCTGTTACCTCATTGATATCTGTTAACATACATACAGACGGAGTCTGGCGACGACTGTGTATAGTTGGCAAGTACTAATGTGTTTGGTTGTCGTGCGTTTGCTTCTGGCTCGGTCTCAGTGAGGCCGCAACAGATGGATCTACGAGGTAGCACTTGAGGTGGAAGACCCGGAGCCGCCACCGACAACAAACTTACAAGGATTCGTATCCACCAAATATGAAAAGATTTCCACGATACGACAGCGTGGGGTGTTGCTTTAAACCATTAATCGCATTGATGGCGACATCCAATATTTAAAGGAAGCTGCCACTTGTTACATTAAGTTGAAAAGTTGTCCAAATGTCACTGCATTTCCTTCAGTGTGATCTTCCTGTTTTTCTACATCTACATCGACATCTACATTCACATTCTGCAAGCTACTGTGAACGGCATGGTGGAGGATACTTCACATTTTACAAAGGTTTTAGGGCTTATTACAGTTCCATTTACGTATGCTGCGTGGGAAGAAGACTGTTTAAATATAACAGTGCATGCAGTAGTTAATCTAATATTGTCTTCAAAAAATCCTATGGGAATGATACATATGGGATCGTAGTATATTCCTACAGTCATAATTTAACGCATTTCCTGAAAATTTGTAAGCTGGATTTCTCAGGATAGTTAGCGTTTATCTTAAAATGTCTGCCTGTTCAGTTTCTTCAGCATCTCCATGACACTCTCCCAAGGGTCAAACAAACCTTTGACCATTTGTGCTGCCCTTCTCTTTGCACGTTCAGTATTCCCTGTTAGTCCTATCTGGTATGGGCCCACACACTTCAACAGTTTTCTAGGATGTTCAATAAATTGTTCAAATGGCTCTGAGCACTATGGGACTTAACTTCTGAGGTCATCAGTCCCTTAGAACTACTTAAACCTAACTAACCTAAGGACATCACACACATCGATGCCAGAGGCAGGATTCGAACCTGCGACCGTAGCGGTCGCGCGGTTCCAGACTGCAGCGCCTAGAACTGCTCGGCCAATCCAGCCGGCTCTACGATGTTGATTCCACTCTATTTTGGCTGTTTGTTAAACAAACGGTTACGAAAATTTTTGAATAAAACTGTCTCGGTTGCAGAACTGTATGTATTAAGAACAGTTTCGCGTTTCGCCCTTGCAAGGCATCATCAAATTAATTGGAAGCAATAGAACAAATTAATTGGAAAAACTGGTAGAGATAATGAGCTATGGCTCTAAGCCGTGCATCCATGTATATAAGGGACAACAATATGCCGGCCGAAGTGGCAGTCGGCTCTCAGCCGTGGCAGCGTGCAGACGGCCCCGCGCGCCGGCCAGTGCTCCGCTGCAGGCGTTGTTTACTTCCGCGTCGTAGCTTTAAGGCTTGTGTCCGTCCACCGTGAACAACATGTCGAGCGCTGCCGCCGTGCGACCCTTAAAGTTTCCTTCCCAGCTGAACATGCGCGACCTCGTGCACATGAAGTTGAAACGTTCATACGTGAAGAAGTTCGTTTAGATCCTAACCACGTTATCGGAATCCATTTTTCGATCACGAGTAGTGTCGTTCATATTAAAATGACAAACACCGAGGTGTGTGAAGATGTTATTCGCCGCCATGCCAATGGACTTAAGGTCAAATACTCTGATGGTCACGTCGGAGCTGTAACACTTGAACTCGCAGAGTACGGTCAACGCACGATTAGGGTGTTTGAACTACCTTTTGAAGTGCCGAAGGACGAAGTTGTCTCAGCGTTACAACCATACAGTAACGTCATCGGTTACGTAGAGGAAAAATGGCAAACCTTCACGACCTACCATGTCCTTAATGGTGTGCGTCAGGTCAAAATTGAACTGAAAAAACATATACCATCATACCTGACCATTGGCGGGGTGCGAGCCATTGTCATGTACGACGGCCAACCCCTAACATGTGCGGGTTGTGGACAAGAAGGCCACGTCAGATCCGCCTGCATGCGACGCCGCCTGATCCAGACGCCGGTCGGCGAGGAAGCGTCCCCAGCGGTGATGACTCAGATCCCTGTCACATACGCCAAGGTTGCCCAGGAAGGTAGCACGTCTACACAGAGTCTTCCTGCTCCGTTGACGTCGTCTGATCCGGTAGATGCAACCGCTCCTGAGATTCCTTCTGAGGTGCCCCAGACGCCAGATCCTGACCTGCCGAATCATCGCGGCACTGTGACTGAAAATGCTACTGAGATGGACGTTGATCCGGGAGTGGTACCTACTTCTGCTTTCCTTCAGACTGGTCCGGAGTCCGACGATAGCCACCCGCAATCGGACACTGAACGACCTGTTCGAAAACAAGGGTCGACACAAAAGAGAAAGAAACGTAGCCGTACACCCCCTGATGAATCCATTCTACGGATGGATACCAGGGATGCAGACCCGAAGATGGACGACAAACCGCTCTTTGATGACCAAAAGTCTGATGCGAACGACCCGCCACAGGCGACCACTGGCAACGAACACCCCTCCTTACTGGCGCCGTCGCCCCCACAGGTCGACGTTGAAGAGAGCCTATCCGATGAGACGAAAACTACGTCTCCTCTCCACGTGGATGATGTGCACAGCCGATGCCCTACCGCAGTCTCCTGGGCAGACGACGTGGAGATCGAAGGGACTGGGGTAGACGCTGCTGATGATGGGGCACCCCCATCGGTTGCGCCCGCGCCCGCAAACTCTCCACAATAGCAGCCTCTTCAGCGGACCGGCAAGATCGACGACCTGTCGCTCCTGAAGAAGAAGCCCCACCTGTGCCTGTGGGACTCCAACACCAGCATTATCGTGTCGCAACGATTAACCTCGCGACCATTCGTGCGCCCCACAAACTGGCGCTGCTCCGCGATATGATTTATGATGCGGACATAGATATTGCGCTTTTTCAGGAAGTGCATGTCGCCGATTTTTCACCACCACATGGCTTCACGGTGCATCTTTCTCCTGCTTCGGACACCGGTAGTGGTGTTGCCATCATCTTACGCGAAGGTCTTCCTGCCGAAGATGTCCTATACCTCCCCAGCGGCAGAGGTATGGCCCTTACTCTCTTTGGTGTACGCATCGTCAACATTTATGCGCCGTCGGGCTCCAGCTACCGTCGTGAACGCAATGCCTTCTTCGCGAATGAAGTTACACCCCTTTTTATGGGACCACACGATGACTGGGTCATGGGTGGAGACTTCAACTGCACCCAGCGACCTCAGGATCAAATGCCGCGTCACTCACCATGCGCAGCTCTGGAAACAGTCGTCACGCGGCTACAATTTGTCGACACGTGGAGAAATGTTCACGGTGATCTTTTGGGCTTTACGTACTACACTGCGCACTCCTCTAGCCGACTGGATCGCATCTACATCTCGCGATCCCTAATTCAACACACTCGACAGGCTGAAATCTGGCCTGTTGCTTTCTCAGACCATGAGGCTTACTTCTGTGATGTTGTTCTCACAAGACAGGCAGTATGGCACGGACGTGGTTTATGGAAACTGGACACGGCACTTCTTAATTCACCTGACTGTCGACTTCTAATAGAAGACACTTGGATCATATGTAATAGACGCCGACCCACGTATCCGTCTACCATATCCTGGTGGATCCAGTGTGCAAAACCTGCTCTTCGCAAAACTTTAATCCGGTATGGCAAAGATGTTGTCGCCTGGAGGAAGAGCACTATGGACTTTTACTACAGGATCCTACGAGAATGCTCCACGATGCCAGCCTCCCCTGAGCACCATACAAGGATGAACCAAGCTAAGGCCCAAATCTCCAATTTCATGCGACGGCATTTGGAAGGTGCGATAGTACGATCTCGTACTGCTGATCGCATGCCTCATGAACATCCGTCGATGTACCATATCATCCAAGAACGACAAAATCGACGCCGAAAATTGATTCACGTCCTAACGGATCAAGAAGGGCGTCGCTACGTAACCCAATCTGCAATAGGGAATGTGCTTCACGCCCACTACCGGCAGCTCTACGCCGCAATTCCACATTCCCCAGAGTTGATCGAGGAAGTCTCACAGCTCAACTTCGGTGGTATCCCAGGAGATGCGGCGATTGACTTGATGTCAGAGGTGACTGATGAGGAAGTCCGCGATGCGATCCGGGCAGGAACCATCAATCGCTCCCCAGGACCCGACGGTCTTCCCCTCGAATTTTATCGCACCTTCCGTGATTTGTTTGAGTCCACCTTCACCTCCATCTGTCGGGAACTGATGTCTCCGGAAGTACCTCTGCCGGACGCTTTCATGGAAGGAATTATTATTCCTGTACATAAACCGCACGGTGGCAACAATATCAGTGATTATCGGCCCCTCACCCTCCTTAACAGTGATATGAAAATCTTCACTCGCCTTTTGGCAGCACGACTTAAAAACGTTGCCCGATATGTTGTGTCGCCAGACCAAGCCTCTTTGGGAGGAGATAATAATATTCGCACGGCTTTATGCCGCTACAGGGATATGATCGCCGTTACCCAGGCACAACGCCTCTTTGGGGCACTTGCGTCTTTGGACTTTAGTCAAGCTTTTGATAGGGTTGACCATTCGTTCCTTACGGCCGTTCTCCACCATATGGGTTTCCCAGTCGCCGTTATCACGGTAGTGATGCGCCTTCTGCGGGGTGCCTCATCCAGGATTATGTACAATGGCAGACTCACTCCACCGATAATAATAGGTCGATCCGTACGTCAAGGTTGCCCTCTATCAGCAATTTTGTACGCCTTTTCCTTGGAATCCTTGCTATGTGGACTAAGACAACGTTTGGTAGGGTTGTCCATAGATCGCTACCGATTCTGTTGCACGGCCTATGCTGACGATGTAGTCATCTGTTTACGTAATGCCGACGAGGTTCGAGCTGTTTTGACGTGGGTAGCGACTTATGGTGAGGCGTCGGGTAGCTCTTTAAACGTACGTAAGTCACAAGTTATGTTCATTGGCACGGGACTTCCCGTGGAGTGCGTTACACCTCTCACCACCGTTGATACCATTCGTTGTTTGGGAATAGATTTTTCATCTGATCTCCGGCGTTCAGCCACCATCAACTGCCGACGCCTCCTTTTAATGATCAGAGCAGGTCTTATGGACCATCGCCTTCGATCCCTAGATATTCTCCAACGAGCTCGATATGTCAATACATATATCGCATCCCGAGTTCCCTGTGTAGCGCAAGTTCTACCTTTCCCGCTTACTGTGGCTCGTCGCATGTTGGCAGCGATGGCATCTTTCGTCAGCTCTGGGATGTTGTTCAAAGTTAACTATGCAACCCTTACTCTTCCCCGTGAACGAGGTGGGATAGGTCTGTTTCACGTGCCGGATAGAGCTCGCGCCCTATTTGTCAGCTCCCAGATGACGGTATGGACACGTTGCCCAACGAGCCTCACTGGTCTCCTCCTGTCGGCATACTCGCCGGTCTCACTGTCAGCCCCAGTGATGATCTCGGATGTTCCGGCCCAGTTCCATTATATACGGTACTTCTTTCTGGAACTCAGTTATCTACGCCTCACCTTACCAAGACAGCTTTTACTCAAGACAAAGGCAGTATACAATGTCCTCCAATTAGGTCGTCCACCTAACCCGATTGAACAAAAGTTCCCCCAGGTTGACTGGCGTCATGTATGGCGCGCGGTGTTCGCCTGTTCAATCTGTCTGGTACCTAACTGTCAATGGTAAGCAAATCAACCAATTTCGCCTTCATCGTATCCACCTCGCCCAATCACCTCTATGCTCCACGTGTGGAGTGCCAGACAATGATGAACATCGGTTTGTTTGCGGACCGGCGGCGGAGGTTTGGCACTTGGTTCGACGTATTGTGGCTTTTCTAACGCGGGACATTCCGGATCGGATTACTCCCCTTTCATTATTATTTCCGGAACGTGACTATTTTCCTCGGACAAAGACCAATGCTGTGGATTGGATTCGCGGACATGCCATTCACTACTTATTTAGACAAACTGTAGACTCTGTACTCGATTTTTGGACATACCTCAATGACCGTCATTATGTCGTTGTCCGTCACCCAAAATACAGACAATTTTTCTCGAACTTCCTTGGGAGTGCTTTCCACGAGCCGCCTCGCAGCTGGAATGTGTTAAGCCAAGAGAGAAGAAGGTTTCCTGTTTGAACCAATGAACATTTCTGAACAACTGAACGGAACACATCAATTTCGAGAAGAAGACGTGACTCAACATATTACCAGCGGGGCGCAGAAGGCCTCTGACCACTTACACACACACACACACACACACACACACACACACACACACAAAATCAGAAAAAGGAAGATTTTGTTTTGTTTGTAAAGATAGCTCTAACCTTGATTTCCCATATTTCCCCTGGTATATCGTAATGGTGTCGCCAGATAACGCTGTCTATATATCTAGTCTATCTAGTCGGAGATGGCACATGTTAGTGCAATGCTGGCCTATCTACTATGCTGCATATTTTGAAATTCGGGTGTCTGATTGAAGGAAACTGGTGACGTATCGTCTGATTTCATTTCATTATTGTTCTCAATAACGTCAAATCTACTGGCTAATTCATCAAATTTTTCAGTTAGTTTACCTGATTGTCATTTCTGGCGTCACAAGCATCAATCTGTTTTTCCATTTTACGCGTGGTTTTATTTAATTTCTTAACGTCTGCTTTAAAGGCATCGGTATCCTGTACTAATTCCAGTTGTTCGAGTCTGCTAGTAACTATCTGAAAGTCTTCCGTATATTTGTTTCTAAGGGCTGAATACTAGAGTCTGTTTTTGTTTTCAGATCGGTAAGTTCATCCTTTAATTCTGTGTTCGATTGTTTGTATTAATTTCATCCGATACTGTAGCGATGTTGGTGTCAACAATTTCTTTGCTTTCGCTAACAACTTACGCTTATCTTCCTGTCTGTGTGTAGTAATTGTTTGCATGACTTGTTTCTTTACTTTGTTTTGTTCTTGTATGAATTTACGGTAAAGCGTTTCGCTGTTTTGCAGGTGGTAATTAAAACGTTCGTCAGTTTAGGTGTTCTGTTGTTCAAATTTCTCGTCAATTTTCGCAAGCAAAGCGCGCTAAAGTTGTTCTGGCACTGCTTTAATCTCGTCGTGTAACTGTGTCGTGTTTTCTGAAAACTGTTTAGCCATTGCGTTGACTTCATCTCTGAGTAATTTTGTTGTAGCTCCGTGTGTGTTGCGTATTTCTTGTGCAACGGATCTGATTTCTTCACTACTATTCCTGGAACAGGTCTTAATTTCCTCATGTAATTGATTTTTGTTTCACTGCATTGCACGGCAACGGCTGTAATCTGTTCAGTAAGCTGTTCAATAGAGGTGAAAAGTTTATCAGTAATCTGTTTTAAATTTTCATTGCTCTGTTTGGTCGACCTGTCGTGTTTTTCATCCGACTGTTTGAAATTTCCATTAAGTTGTAGCAATACTGCCATAACTTGATCAACTTAAAAATTAGCTACTCTGTTTTTTATGCTGTGTGATAGTGTATCTGCATTTGATACTTGTTCTGTAACTATTTGGTCATTGACTGATTCATGAAAAGGTCTGTTGATTGGTTGTGCACTGTTGGTCACCACAACGGAACGAAATAAATATGACGTATTATGAGTGAACTGCTCATTTTCATTAGTAACATTTAGCTGCTCACTGTGTAAATTCTGCACTTACGATGTGTGAAACTGGGCAGCGTTCGTTGCAGTGGAACGCGCCGCGTCATCAGTTATTGTTACATTTACTGTGGACATAATTAAATCTGTTTGCTCACCGTTGAAATTTGAAATGTTACTGGTTGCTGACACGCACTGATTGAAGAATTAGAACTGTGCGACTGAATATCTCTATTATTATCAGTTAAACCACTCAAATCATCGTTTTCATTCATCGCACTTCGCGATATACTGTTTGACAAATTAGCTAATGCGTTGCACCAAATTCAAACTACACTTATCACTGGATAAGTAAGAGCAGATGTATAGCTGACTACTTCCCAGAAAAATCTCAAAATTGCGATACTCGCCGGATATCTCCAAGTGTAACAATCCCGTATAAAAATAAAAATGATATTTCTTTTGTTAATATCTTAACTCATGGAAACTGATAAATTTTGACATAAGCAGCGCTACGCCATGGCCCTGTGAAATCAATATGAATCTGTCCGTGAGAAATAAACTGAAAAATTCTTACCTCGTGATGGTGTCGCTGGATAACGTAAATGGCACAGCTAAGCGCAATGCTGGCCTATCTACTAATACTGGACCACATTTGTTTGAAATCTGAATTATTAGAAAAACTGACTTTGCTTCAGTAAGCACAGCTGCACAGCTGGTCGTCTGATAACTAACGAACACAAGACTATGATATGAGAAAATTTCTGAAATATTTAAATGTAAATAAATGACTGGATCGGGACTGGCAATGACTCAAGGCAAAATTATTCCTTCCTTTTTTTTGTTGACTGGCAAAAATTATATTCTGAACATCTTTTACGTTATTGATAAAGATCTGCAATCCATTATATGAAAAACTGAATATTACAAAATTGGGTCAACTGGTGCTGACGAATCACAAAAAGATTGAAACGAATTCATATTAACATCTCAGACAAGTGACTTAACTACGTGCATGACAGTAAAAATAATAATATTTACCTTACAATACATGGCTATGAACTGCGCTTTACCAGCGACAGACTACACCTGCCCTGTAGCGGCGAGCGACTGCAACTACTACCGAGACTACTCTGACCTGCGACTCTATTGCAGCAAAGATATTTTCTGTCGCAGGCAGCGCGTGAGCAATACATCGAAATTACATTTGCTCCAGCAGGGTGATGAACCGCTTACAAACTCGATTTAAAATGTGGTAGCTTAAGCTTCATCCGTCATGGGTGTCGCCGGCCGTTGTGGCCGAACGGTTCTAGGCGCTTCAGTCTGGAACCGCGTGACCGCTACGGCCGCAGGTTAGAATCCTGCTTCGGGCATGGATGTGTGTGATGTCCTTAGGTTAGTTAGGTTTAAGTAGTTCTAAGTTCTAGGGGACTGATGACCTCAGATGTTAAGTGCCATAGTGCTCAGAGCCATTTGAACCATTTTTTTTTTTCATGGGTGTCAAATATCTTATCCGATACGTAAAAGATCTAAATGGAAATTTAAAACAGATAAAATACTAGACCAGTTAGGTATCTTACGCGTACTAAAGCAGGATCAACATGGTGTACACAGCACAGAGCCAGCGAGACGTACAACATATAGATGTAGAGCGGTTCCGCCCAGCATAAGAATATACAGGGTGGTCCATTGATAGTGACCAGGCCAAATATTTCACGAAATAAGCTTCAAACGAAAAAACTACAAAGAACGAAACTTATCTAGCTTGAAGGGGGAAACCAGATGACGCTACGGTTGGCCCGCTAGATGGCGCTGCCATAGGTCAAACGGATAGCAGCTGCGTTTTTTTAAAGATAGGAACCCCCATTTTTTATTATATATTCGTGTGGAACGTAAAGAAATATGAATGTCTTAGTTGGACCCACTTTTTTCGCTTTGTGGTAGGTGGCGCTGTAATAGTCACAAACGTATAAGTACGTGGTATCACGTAACATTCCGCCAGTGCGGACGGTATTTGCTTCGTGATGCATTACCCGTGTTAAAATGGACCGTTTACCAATTGCGGAAAAGGTCGATATCGTGTTGATGTACGGCTATTGGGATAGCCCAACGGGCGTGTGCTATGTATGCTGCTCGGTATCCTGGACGATATCATCCAAGTGCCCGGACCGTTCGCCGGATAGTTACGTCAACCACGACCTGCAACAACTAATGATGCCCAAGTAGGTGTTTTAGCTGCTGTCGCGGCTAATCCGCACATCAGTAGCAGACAAATTGCGCGAGAATTGGGAATATCAAAACCGTCGGTGTTGAGAATGCTACATCAACATCGATTGCACCCGTACCATATTTCTGTGCGCCAGGAATTGCATGGCGACGACTTTGAACGTGATTTTCAGTTCTGCCACTGGGCGCAAGAGATATTATGCGACGATGACAGATTTTTTGCACGCGTTCTATTTGGCGACGAAGCGTCATTTACCAACAGCGGTAACGTAAACTGGCATAATATGCACTATTGGGCAACGGAAAATCCACGATGGCTGCGACAAGTGGAAGATCAGCGACCTTGGCGGGTTAATGTATGGTGGTCCAACTAAAACATTCATAGCTCTTTACATACTACACGAATATACGAATATGCAATAAAAAATGGGGGTTCCTGTTAAAAAAAAAAACGCAGTTGATATCCGTTTGACCTATGGCAGCGCCATCTAGCGGGCCAACCTTAGCGCCATCTGGTTTCCACCTTTAAGCTAGACAAGTTTCGTTCTTTGTAGTTTTTTCGTTGAACGCTTATTTCGTGAGATATTTGGCCCAGTCACGATCAATGGAGCACCCTGTAAATACGGCGCGGTGCAACTAGACATGCAGTGTTAGTACCGCTCGATGACGCAAAGATTCAACTGTAACAGATTATACCAATTGATGCCAACTATAATGCCGCTCCCATGACATTGCTTACTTCCACATTTGGCTGGCATAATTTCTGTTCATTGTCTCTTCTGTGCTAAGGCATGTTTTTTGTTTTAAAGCATATACTTTTATTTCTTGTATTTTTATGCATAACAAATTTTCTTACAACGTTTTTATTCTTTTTATGATGTTGTAAGCAACCTGAATGCGTAGAGAATATTTATTATGCTAGCTATTCTTTTGGATCCTTTTACAGAGTATTGCAATTTATAAATTAGTGGGTTGGCTCTACAGCCCTAGGGCATTTTTGACACATAGGTCGTGTAAGTTGTTTCTTTGGCCACGTCATAAGACTCCCTTATGCATTTACAATTATTTTATCAACGCTGCTGTATTTATGTTTATCTTGCTATTATGAGCATTCTTGTATGTGGAATTGATTTACCTTGGGCTGTTACATTTTCTGTGTATGCTCAGCTGTTATTAGCAAGTTTCCGTCAGTTCTTGACAGTTTTGTAAAACCAAAGTGATCTGTGCCCTTTTTAATGTGGTACCTTCTATATTTTAGTAAATTTTAGATTGGTGGTATTAAGCAATGCAGTTGGTGCAGTATTCTACGTTTCAGTTTCTGTGCCATCTAGCCCACTCACGTGTTACTATCACGGCGTATCTGGTTGCAAGCGTCATAGTTCTTGTGCTGGGCGAACCCACTTAGCCGACATTTTCAGCTCTACCATCCACATGTTGTACGCGTGGCCCCGTGGCGTGTTCACCATTCTGAGCCTGATTCAGTAAACGTACGCCACCTAATCGGTCTATTTTAGCCTCTCATTACTCCCACCACCTACCATTAGTCGTTGTTAATTTTATTATCTACTTTTACTTCCTGTTTAGTTCTTTTACGTATTTGTTAAGACGTTTGACGACAGGATGTTGTATCCAACACTTCTTATTCTTATTTAATGCCCTTCAGCGGCAAATGATGGATGAAGATTATTCTACTACATTTTTACGTTAGTTAATACATATTACATCACTGTGCCTTGTACGCACGGCTGAACAGATTAGAATCATGCCACATTCTGTTTAACATTTTGTCACATAAATTTTTTGATCTATTAAACCCAGACAATTTGATGATGCTGTTCAAGTACGAAAAGCATAATTGTTATAGGTAAATAGAATTTTGCAACCGAGACGTTTATTCAAAAATCGAAACTATGCTAGCGTGGGTCGCACGATCGATTTGAAAGAAATCCCCATAGTAGACTGACTGCATTTCTCTAGTTTTCCACCAATAAACGCCGGCCGCTGTAGCCGAGCGGTTCTCGGCGCTTCAATCCGGAACCGCGCTGCTGCTACGGTCGCAGGATCGAATCCTGCCTCGGGCATGGATGTGTGTGATGTCCATAGGTTAGTTAGGTTTAAGTAGTTCTAAGTTCTAGGGGACTGATGACCTCAGACGTTAAGTCCCATAGTGCTTAGAGCCATTTTTCACACAACCAATAAACGGTGGTCTGCCACCTGCTATGCCTACGACTCAACCTATGCGATCGTTCCATTTCGTATACCCGGTATTTGTATGGGCCTACCGATTCCAACTGCGACTCGTTTATACTGTAGTCATAGGTTACTACGCTTTTCTTTTAATTTTGTAACGTGAACAGTTTTCCAGTTTCAACATTTAAAGCAATTTAGAAATCTTTGCACCACTTCGAAATTTTATTAAGATTTAACTTAACATTTCTGTAGGTTTGTTCAACCAGTACTTCATTACATATAACTCCATCAACTGCGAAAACTCTGAGGTTACTGGTCATATTGTCTGCAAGGTCATTAATTTACAACATGAACAACAAGGTTCCTAACACACTTCTCTGTTTCACGCTCTAAATTATTTTCGTATGGCGACGACTATCCACTCAAGATAACATGCTGCTTCTTCCGTACCAAAATATCCTCAATCCAATCACAAAATTCGCTTGACACCCCACACCATCCTACTTCTGATAGTAAGCGTAGGTGTGGTACTTAGTCAAATGCTTTTCGGACATACAGAAATACTGCATCTACCAGACTGCCTTGTTCCATGGTGTCATGGCAGAAAAGTGCGAGTTGGGTTTCACATAATCGATTTTTTTCGGAATCCATGCTGGCTGTCACGGTCCAGAGTATTCTGTTCGTGATACCACGTGACGTTTAAACTCAGAATACGTTGTAAGGTTCTACAGCATGTAGGTGGCAAGGATATTGGACATTAGTTTTGTGGATAACTTCTGCTACCCTTTTTTGTATATGGATGTAACCTGTACTTTCTTCCAACAATAGGGCGCGGTATTTTGTTACAGGTATCTACAGTACATTGCAGTAATAGTCGCAGTTTTACCAAGAGAGATTTGGATTTTTGTTGACTTTTACACGTCGTAGAATTCATACCTTTCGATTAAAGCTGTTCGATCACATAGTTTGATGA
This sequence comes from Schistocerca nitens, assembly GCF_023898315.1. NCBI lineage: Eukaryota > Metazoa > Arthropoda > Insecta > Orthoptera > Acrididae > Schistocerca > Schistocerca nitens. Next base: position 115,595,771 of record NC_064620.1, on the reverse strand, counting down.
GGACTGTTACTGCCGGCCGCGGTGGTCTCGCGGTTCTAGGCGCGCAGTCCGGAACCGTGCGACTGCTACGGTCGCAGGTTCGAATCCTGCCTCGGGCATGGATGTGTGTGATGTCCTTAGGTTAGTTAGGTTTAAGTAGTTCTAAGTTCTAGGGGACTGATGACCACAGCAGTTGAGTCCCATAGTGCTCAGAGCCATTTGAACCATTTTTGAGGACTGTTACTGGTACTGTATGAAGAGGCGTCATAGTTGACGGCATGTCATAGGAAACCATCATATCCGCTTCTTTAATGAATGAAAACACTTTTTTTAAGGTTTCGTGCCTCAGTCGGTAAAAAACTGAATCCTTATAGGTTTAGACTGGTGTACGTCAGTCTGTCCGTCTGCTAAGACCCCTTTTTTCTCAGGAATTGGTAGACGTATCAAGTTGAAATTTGTGTCAAATAGTAAAATCTGTGGTCCTTCTGCGGTGTAAAACATTTAAACTTCTAAATCACTGCAATCAAAACATGCCGCCATTTACGTCCATATTTTGGTACTCGCAAACTCACTCACTAAAACCTACAGATGAACTAGCTACGTATACACGGAATTAAGTTTGTACGCAGACTGCGAATTCTACTCGCACTTGTCAGGTTTCTGTTGTAAATGAACGCAGGAGGACTAAAATAATGCAAAATAGATGTGCTGGTAATTTTACACTTTTTGTCTTATGAAATGTATTATCACACACGAAAAACTACAAGTTGCAAATGACTGTGAGGTTATTCATACATTTGCATTTTCACTTTTATCTTCTAACGCATCATACAAACTGAAGTGTTTTAGGTTAACATATCTTTTTAGACTGAATTTTTCACTCACTTACTGTATGCTGGACCGGGGCTCGAACTTTAGACCTTCGCCGTCGAGGGCAAGTATTCTAACGACTAATTTATCCAAGCACCACTCAGGAACCGTCCATACAACTTTACTTCGCCGGGCATCCACGATGTGACTTTTAGACAGTTTCCCGCAGCTCACTTGATGAATACTGGGCCGGTACCCAGGTACCGCCTCACTTACACAATTCGCACACAGTTAGAAATCATTCGCTCAGTTTACCATGAATAAAAGTACATGCAGATAATTGGGGTACACATAAAATCCTATAAAACTTTGTCTTTTTAGATTCTTTGGGTAGCTGATTAGGAATCCGATGACGAAATTAGAAAATTCAAAATGACGGATTCAATTTGGTGGGTCAAACGATCAAAAATTACAAATTTAGCGTATTCGGGTAAAAATTCAGGTGTAAAGTGTCTTGAGGTTTCTGATGACAAATTAAATGTCTAAATTGCCATATTGAAATGTGTTCTTCTATATTTTACATTTTTCAGTCGAAATCACAGTCACATACGTCGCTTGTGTCACTACTGCTTTCAGAAGCGTCCACTGGGAGATGGTTCGAAAAGCAGATCTCTTTTCTGGACTTACGAGGTGAATCGGACCGAAGATGCCCGAGGCCAATGCGTCGTTTCCTTATGAGAAAATCTGAGTTTAATATATTCTCAGTAACGTCAGGTATACTTATTTCGATCTACTTGCGCATCTCCAGATAACAGAAAAATCGGCAACGGAGAAGCTTCGATTATGGCATATTCGTGCACCAAGACTATGTGAGCTGATGTGTGCATCGGTCATTATCGTCAAACACCGTGAGTCAGGTGCAGCTGGCACCAGATTTTCGAGAAATACAAATTTTTCTTAAGAGAGTTTTAGAGTTCCCTGAACAAATTTTGAGATTTCTACAACATTTGGAGAAAAAACAATATTACTCGGCCAAATTTTAATCTTATAAAATTTATTTTTGCCAATTTGCGGAAAAAAATATAATCAGAATTCCGAATAGCTCTCCGACAATTGTGCAGAAAACCATAATGAAATTTTTGCGCAGATAACAGTTTGCGAAGTAATTGCAATAACGAGGGATCCATTTTTACGGTCTCACACTGTCGCAAGGTAAGAAAACAGCCGTCCACTAAAATCTTGCAGATACGTGCGCGCAAATACGTTTGAACAGCGCCAAAGAGATTGATATGGAAATGCGTATTCAAATAGAGATATGTAAACACGCAGAATAGGCACTAGGGTCGACAACGCCTGCATAAGACAACAAGTGTCTGGCGCAGTTGTTAGATTGGTTACTGCTGATGCAGTGGCAGGTTATCAAGGTTTAAGTGAGTTTGAACGTGGTGTTATAGTCGGCTCACGAGGGATTGCACGCGGCATATCCGAGGTAGCGATGAAGTGGGGATTTTCCAGTAAGACCATTTCACGAGAGTACCGTGAATATCAGGAATCCGGTAAAACATCAGATCTCTGACGTCGCTGCGGCCGGAAAAAGATCCTGCAAGAACGGGTTCAACGTGGACTGAAGAGAATCGTTCAACATGACAGAAGTTCACGCCTTCCGCATATTTCTGCAGATTTCAATGCTGGGCCATCATCAAGTGTCAACGTGAGAACCATTCAACAAAACATCATCGATATGGGTTTTCGGAGCCGAAGGCACACTCATGTACTCCTGATGACTGCACGACACAGCTTTATGCCTCCCCTGGGACCGTCATCACCGACATTGGACTGTTGATGACTGGAAACATGTTGCCTGGTTGGACGAGTCTCGTTTCAAATTGTATCGTTCGGATGGACGTGTACGGGTATGGAAGCAAGCTTAGGAATCCATGGACCCTGTATGTTAGCAGGGACTGTTCAAGGTGGTGGAGGCTCTGTAATGGCGTGTGGCTCGTGCAGTTGGAGTGATATGGGATCCCTGATACGTCTAGATACGACTCTGATAGGTGACACGTACTCAAGCATTCTGTCTGATCATCTGTAGCCATTCATGTGCATTGTGCATTCCGACGGACTTGAGCAATCCCAGCAGAGCAATGAGACACCCCGCACGTCCAGAATTGCTACAGAGTGGCTCCAGGAACATTCTTCTGAGCTTAAACACTTTCGCTGGCCACCAAACTCCTAGATATGAACATTACCGAGCACATCTGGGATTCCTTGCAACGTGCTGTTCAGAAGAGATCTTCACCCCCTCGTACGCTTATGGACTTATGGAGAGACCTGCAGGATTCATGGCGACAGTTCCCTCCAGCACTACTTCAGACATTAGTCGGGTCCCTGTCACGTCATGTTGCGACTCTTCTGCGTGCTCGCAGGGGCCCTACATGATATTAGGCAGGTATACCACTTTCTTTGGTTCTTCAGTGTATTACGGTAGCAGGAGAGTCATTTACAAAAGTGGAGCCACGAGAGGAAATTTTGTAGCCAGCGATTTCAGATGATATCCGTTGTAATTTTATGTCGATATACGTCATTACATTGGTTAAAAATGTTGTGAACATACCTCCTGCAGTGCTAGCCGTCTTATTTTATCCTGACAACTAGACAGGTTCGCTTGGTTGTCCGATTCCTGTTTACTGCCCACTGCCATGGCATGAGTAATATCGTCTTGAGACCGGAATGACACCACAGCATTGGATTGATGAGTCAAAACATTATGACCATCTGCTTAATAGCTTATATGTCCGTGTTTGGAACGAAATACATCACTGATTCTGCGTATGAGGGATAGGTTTGTAGGGTATGTGTCATTAGATGTCTATGCACAGATCGTGTAATTAACGTAAATAAAGGGCTGGTGATTTGTGTGCGCGGTGATTTTTCCCGAAAGCGACCCAGATGGCTTCCGTTGGATTTACATCAGGCAAAGTTGGTCCCCGAGACATCAACGTATGTTCAGTATAATGCTCCTCAAACAACCGTAGCGCGGATCTGGTTCTGAGACACGGGCAATTATACTGCTCAAAGATGGCATGGCCGTCGGGATCAAGCGTGAAGATATGCAGGTGGATCGCAACTGTCAGCATGTTTTCGATTACTACCACAGGTCCCATGCAAGCGCCAGAGAACGTCTCCTGTAGCATAAACTGTTCCCACCAGCCCGCGTCCGTGGCACGCTGCACTTTTCGAGCTGTCGTTCACCTCGATGACGGTGTTTGTGGAGACAACCATCGACATAGTGTAGCAAAAATGTGATTCAACCGAAGAGCTGTCACGCTCCGCTTGATCGATGTCGAATCTCAGTGGCCCCGTGCCCACAGCGGTTGTAATTGACGATGTCGTTGGGTCATCATGAGAACACTTAGGGGTGGTCTACTGCAGAGCTTTATGTCCACCAGTGTACGATGCACGGTGCGCTCCGAAATACTTGTGCATGCACCAGCATTGTGCTCTTTCGTCAGAATGACACAGATATGTGACTTTTTTTTCTCAGAACATATTTATTGTTAAGAGTTAGAGCTTGGTCATATAATACATCAACATGTCTCGTCCATGTCCTATTTTCTACGTAGTCTCCATCACGTTCTAAGGCCGTACGCCAACGTCGTGGGAGAGCTTGTATTCCCTGCTGGTAAAAGCTCTTGTCCTGTAGGTGTAGCCATGTTTTCACTGCATGACTGACACTGTCATCTTCAAAGTATGTTCCCTGTAGAGAATCTGTAAGCGGCCCAACGCGATGGAAGTCCGTGTGTGCCAGGTCTGGTCTATTGGGTGGATGAGGCAGTGATGTCCAATCCAATTTGGCGATGAGTTCCAGGGCTCCCAAACTTGTGTGTGGGCGTGTATTATCGCGTTGGAGCAAGATTTCTACTGGATTCTTGTCAGATCGAACACGCCGGAAACGGTTCTTGAGTTTATTCAGAGCCTTCACGTATGCCTCTGAATTGATGGTTGACCCTGTTGGCATCACATCCACGAGAATGACGCCATCACAGCCCCAGAAGACTGTCATTATGACTTTTCCGGCAGAGGAGGTAGTCTTGAATTTCTTCTTTTTTGTTGAATGAGGATGATGCTACTCCATGGACTACCTTTTAGTTTCCGGCGCAAAGTGGTGCACCCAGCTTTCGTCCCCCATAATGATCTGTGACAGAAAGGCCCCTAAGTCGGTTTAGAACGCTCCAACAATTCAAACGAAATGGCTTTCCTTTGAATCTTGTGATCCGCTATGAGCATTCGAGGAACCCATTGTGAGCACCTCTTTGAATATCCGAGAGTCTCTTTCATCGCAGACGCAGTTCCAATGCTGACCGACAGTTGTCGAGTTGTGATGCGCACGATTCGGCACGTCTGGAGCAGTGGCCGTGACAGGACGTACCCAGCGTGGCGGACCATGGAAATGGTTCAAATGGCTCTGAGCACTATGGGACTTAACTTCTGAGGTCATCAGTCCCCTACAACTTAGAACTACTTAAACCTAACTAACCTAAGGACATCACACACATCCATGCACGAGGCAGGATTCGAACCTGCAACCGTAGCGGTGGCGCGTTTCCAGACTGTAGCGCCTAGAACCGCTCGGCCAGATCATGGAAATCTGTTTCTGCATTTCCTGAGGCTGAACTTTCTTTACCCATCGCCCAACTGTATCAAATGGAGAATCGCCATACACTGCACACAAACGTTCATGGATGTTCACCACGGTTTCTTTTTCTGCACACAAGAATTCAGTAACAGCACGCTGCTTGTGGCGTGAGTCGTACTACGCTGTACTACGGTCCTGCCATCTGCGAAAACGGTTCGTAACTTCACCGGTGCACAGAACAAACATCAAATGTGAAGCACCGAAAAGGACGTTTGTCTATGTTTATTAATGGCTTTTTTTAAAAAATGTGAGGCATTACTTATTGAATGATCCTCGTATTTTACACTACAGACAAGCCTCCGAATCCTATTTTCTGTGAAAAGCCGTGGATCTCCAACCATTTAGCGCGGGGTGGTAGTTTCATAGTACATCTACCTCTTTCGGTAGATGTTCACAAAAGTAGCACGTGAACATTCAACCAGATTCGCCGTTTTCTAGATACTCGTTCACAAGCCCTGCGTAATAGTAATCTACCCTTTTGTCAAAGTCATCTATCTCAATGATTTCAGCAATTGCAGCCCATATCTTTGCTAGGGTGATCCCCCGTACTGCACTGCACTGCACTGTAAGTCTCTGGTTTCATCTACCAGGAGGGGGACAGGCTAAGCAGCGAAGCTGCTATTCCTGTGTGGACCTCAGGAACGAGTGGTTGGCCTCACAGTTAGGATTGGCCTATGTGAGCGGCCGCGCGGGGGCGGACGCTGCGTGGGTGATCCCCCGTCCGTGGCTGCTCCACTTATATACTTTTGTTACCACGTCATGTGCTCGCAACGCCACCTGCGACATCCAGCGTCACGGTGGGCAGGGGTCATAATGTTTTGGCTCATTCCTGTATGCACCAGTGCCATCTACACAAGATTTAGAGGGACTACAGTCGGAACGTGCAACATTTTTTTTTTCTATTCTGTGCTGGTTTTGAAGCGAGTGGCGGTAGGATGGGCATCCGGCTACCCGCAAATTAACTGTGGTGTCACCGCCAGACACCACACTTGCTAGGTGGTAGCCTCTTAAATCGGCCGCGGTCCGTTAGTATACGTCGGACCCGCGTGTCGCCACTATCAGTGATTGCAGACCGAGCGCCGCCACACGGCAGGTCTAGTCTAGAGAGACTCCCTAGCACTATCCCCAGTTGTACAGTCGACTTTGCTAGCGATGGTTCACTGTCTACATACGCTCTCATTTGCCGAGACGACAGTTGAGCATAGCCTTCAGCTACGTCATTTGCTACGACCTAGCAAGGCGCCATATTCAGTTACTTCAAGAATGTATTCTGAACAGATACTATTGTGAATCACGTACCGTCAAGAGCGACGTTCATCATTAATGGATTAAAGTTAAGTATCAAACTAATTATGTCCGCTTTCTGAATTCTAATTCCTTGTCATGTTCCAGACTTCACGTCAGTATAGTTCTTCCCTCCTCACGCCAGCCTGCGTGAGCTAAGACGCGTGCATTTCGGCCTCCATTCGTAACACGGTGTTGACTCTTCTGCCAACACAACATTAACCACGCCAAAGCCGTTCAAAACCATCCCGATCATGCACTGCTACGGGATAAACGCACAAGAAAAGGAAGAAGAAGAATACAAAAGGGTGTGTTGACTCTGAATGCCATTCAGCGTCCCGTGTGTCCTGTAACAGTTACTGTGGAATCTGCAGCTGGTCGAGTACCGCAGCAGAGGATGTCAGCTGAGGCCCTGGAGGCGTGCGGCTCCCCACAACAGGGGGCGACGCTGCTCTGGCGGCGCGCGCACCTCGTGGAGGAGCTGACACCGACGCCGGCGCCGACGCCGGCTGCTACGTCAGTGGGCGTCGCGACGCCAGCGCGGTAGGACCTGCCAAGCCTCCGCTGCAAGCGTCCGCTCGCCGGGAGCTGTCGCGTGCTTTCGTGTCCGAGGTAAGGGAGGCCAACACTGCGGCTGCATCGACAATCCACTGTCTCGCGCATGCATTTCGCTTATTATAATTATATCCTGCGCACCGTGACAGTCTCCGACTTGTTGAAGAGGCACATGGATACCTCCCATAAGTCGGCGATCATTATCAACTTTACGAATAACGCCGCATTTATTCCTTAATGATTTCTTTATTTAAGCTCATCTACTCGTATCTGTTCGTAGCAGTTATTAATTACTCCCCTCTGCCACAGTATGCTTTTTCAAAGACTGTCATTTTTCGAAGACTAAAAGTCCATGTTCATGCATTTCTGCCGCGGCCAACGTAATTGGAGTCTGCTCGCCCATCACATTCCATGTGGCTATAGTTGTTCAGGATTAAATATCTGAAAATAGAGAATTAATCTTTCGAAACGGACGGTAATAAAGACCATTAAACTCTAAACTCCGCCCGAGCAGGCCTTGGAAGGTACAACGGTACCGACCGGCCACCGTTTCATCCTCAGCCCACAGGCGTCACTCGATGCGGGTATGGAGGGACATGTGGTCTTCACACCGCTCTCCCAGCTTTGTGTCAGTTTACGAGACCGGAGACCCTACTTCTCAGTCAAGTAGCTCCTCAGTTTGCCTCACGAGGGCTGACTGCATCCCGCTTGTCAACAGCGATCGGCAGACCGGATGGTTACCCATTTAAGTGCTAGCTCAGCCCAACAGTAACTAACTTCGGTGATCTGACGGGAACCAGTGTTACCACTGCGGCAAGGCTCTTGGCATTAAAGATCATTGCTAAAAATTGTAATAGTCTTGATCACAGTGCAGTCGAATAGCAATTATATAATTTGTTTTGCTTGATCATCAGCCACCGTCAGATCATACTGAAAATGGTTGTTGGTCAACAAAACCAGTTATATAGCGAAACGAAATGATCGTATTTCAATGATTTTCGGGGATCCCCACCTGAGGAAGTCCGGCCGGCGAGTTACAAATTTTTTCGGGTGAAGCCACACTGGACGACTTCCACGTCGGCGATGATGAGGACAGCACAACACCCACTCTCCAAGCGGAGAAAATCTCCCAGCCGGCCGAGAATCGAACTCGGCCCGTTGCATGGCAGTCAGACACGTCAACTACTCTCCTTAGGGGGCGGACAGTTATGTACTTACTACTGGATTGAACTTCAATCGAGACTATAAAATTACTAACAAAAATATGCTAGTCGCTGTTGTCTCCTTCACAAGACTACGTCGGGTTTTGCAAAGGTCACTGTTGAAAAGAGGAGTTCACTTACAGATATATTTTTGAATATTTCATCATTTAACGTGTTATCAGATCCTTTCCGCCGCGTCGTCTGGAGATTGTGAAAAGACCTCATCTATCTTTTTCTCCAATTTCCTTTCTCTAAGCTGTGATCGTCTCCCGAATAATTGTCCGGATCTTCTTAGTTTGTGATTATTAATCAATTTCTGTGGCATGTTTCCGCCTCAGATGTCGAATGCGTAGTCTAAGATTTCTTGGAGTTGGCTCCATTTATACAGTTCCTCTTCAACATCGACTGCAGATACATCACTTACTTTCTGAACTATCTATTCCTGCTCACCTTTAACTTTGTAGAACTGGAATTTATTTTCTCTGGCACACATTTCTGTTAATCGGATAACTGTTTTGCCGGCCGAGCGGTTCTAGCCGCTTCAGTCCGGAACCACGCGGCCGCTATGGTCGCAGGTTCGAATCCCGCCTCGGGCATGGGTGTGTGTGATGTCCTTAGGTTAGTTAGGTTTACTTAGTTCTAAGTCTAGGGGACTGATGACCTCAGATGTTAAGTTCCATAGTGCTTAGAGCAATTTGAACCATTTTGATAACAGTTTAACCTACACTGATATATCTGCTTTATCTGTTCGATCCAGTCTCTAAACTGCCTAGTTACGGCCGTCGTAAATTAACGAAATCAAAATCGGTGGTACTAAAATTAATATTTTCTGGTCGTAACCCGCCTAAAGTGCCTCTCGTCAAAACCGGTCGTGATAACCGGTTACGACCAGCCCACGGTATTAAAACAATCTTGCGGCCAACAGTGCATGTGAGCGGTAACCCACACTACACAGTCCCAAATGACATACACTAATTTAAAAAATAGAACAATTTTTTCTAACCTCCAGGGTAAAGAAATAAATAATAAAGCCACGAACTATTGTTGGACTTGCGTAATTTCCAACAGTGTACGGCGGGATTTTATTTTTCCTGTATAGTACACAGCTTATCTATTCTGCTACTTTTTCCTTTCTTGTAGGATTTCAGCTTTAACATTTAGGAAATATGTGACACAGAAAAATACGTACAACCGTTTTAGAAACATCACACGAAATTGTAACTAGCACATTAGTACAACATGAACCAAAAGACTGCATGGAATCTGTCATTCTACGGTCGTCATTATTCAGATCGATTTCTAGCTAAAAAAGAGATCTGATACTATTAACTTCTAACGTTTATACAAACTGTGGGTTCTCTGTATTAATGTGATATTTATATAGCATGTATAACGCTGATTTAAAACTTTCACATTATAAAAAATTATATTGTAGTATATCTTTTTACACCGTTAATTCAATACAGTAGTTGTGGCTACTACTGGTCCGCTTGCAAAGACGACAGTAAAAAATGGTTTCTTTACTCTTTGCGAGCTACTTCTGAATTTCGGTGAAAATTGAACAACGGTTCCCAACAATCACGGAATTAGAATACTATCAAAAATATTAACACATAATTAACGTGGCCGTCGCAACCCATTGCAAGAAAATTACCGCGAACTAAAAGGATATGTTTCTGCCCACTCGACGGCTGTGTGAATAAGAGCGATGTCGCAACATTTCGATTACTGCCATCATTAGGAGCTTGATTTAGTACTTCCGAAATTCTTTTCACTGTGTGAATGCGTTAAATCACACGCCCGTAACTTGCTTCAGCGTGGGATTTGCTTTGTGTTGACAACAGAATAGGTTTTGAAAATTCTAAATGGTGTTAGCATTAAAATAGGACATGACCTAATGGCAACAAATCACCTTGTCAAAATATCGCCGACCGTCTGCGTACCTGAGTGAACTCAGTATCATCACATGCCGGGAAAGCATACGATTACGCAAGTGATAAATAAATGATCATTAAACGAATTAGTGGCAGTATTCATAAAATCTCTAACGTAACGCAAATTGTGTTATCTCTATCTCGAATCTCTCCTAAGAGTTTATTAATAGCTATGCCAACGTCGGAAACAACTAACGTGTATGTAACAGGATGTCCAGCATGCTCCAGTAACGTAATAAAGCGAAATTGATTTTGCCTTTATACCGTATACTACGACTGAAGGGAAAAATGATTTAATCATGTAATCTGATATTTTCATATTTATTTACAGCTCATTATTATAGCTAATGTAAGCAAAAATTGCCACTTGTTCGAACCACACATGTGTCGTGACAATTGCACACAGTCGAATGTTTTGGAATGCACGCTGGTGCGAAATGTCCAGGGGACCATCATTAATCGCAGTGACTTCAGTGTAATTATTATCTTTGAACAAAAGTGTTATTTTTGTTCGTCTCGATGTGTATTTCCTTCGGTTAACTTCTGTACTGCACTGTACTGCACTGTACTGCACTGTAGCAGCTATGTAGCGGGCTATGTTACCTGGCAGTGGTACTTCATGCGAAAGCTGTTCTCTTCCTTAATTTTTGCGAACCAGTGTATATGTAAAATTTCTGACTGCATGAATATCTTACGATTAAAATGGATGGTCAGCTCTTACTCATTGCACGGTTAAGTTCTGCGCCATTGAAAGGTACTGTACTGATATGTGGACGATGACATAATATTTTATCAACATCCGTACTTTAAAAAAAAGTATTCAGACTTATTGCCGTTGCTGTCGTACGTAAACTGAAGTAGGAAAGCTCCCCAGCTGCTAAGACTCACATTCTTTTCAAATTTAACGTGTAATCTAGATATTTATTTGGGCTATAAGCTTAGGCCCTAAAACTGGTAGGCATGTAAGTAAGCTGTTCTCAGCCGAAGGCTTGGAACCGAGCTGTTCAGCATTGTTTATGTTAAAAAATCATTACCAGATATGGAAAAGGCGATAAATGATTGAGGGTCTTAAGGATCGATCAGAACTGACCTCCAGATCACTGCAGTTGTCCTCTAACTGTTATTCAATTAACCACTGAGCCACACGAAAACAGACTTAAAAAGAGAGAGAAACTCTTACAATTAGTGATAATCCCCATTGCTCTACAATTTAAAATTTAACGCACTGTGTACACTACCAGAATCATAGCATTTCTACACTCTAAGAGGGGAGAGAGGGGAGGGGGAGGGGGGGGGGAGGAGGGAATACGACGCACCACGAGAAAGCTACGGAAACCGGTCACAAATTGATATGGATGAATGTGTGGCGTTGCGGCGCAATTTCGCCGCGCAGCTGGCAAGGACAGTAAACTGGACACACCAGGCCATATAGTCTTTGCGCATTTCATTCCGTGTACTTGGCTGAACAGTAAATACGCCTCGCAGAGAGGTGCGTGGACAATATACGCAGAAGTCAGCATTTTGAACAGAACGTGTAGCTGGGCTCAAAGAAGCCGATTGGAGTAATCGTCGAATCGCTAGACCTTTGAATAGAAGTGATGCTACTATTCGACGATGTTGGCAGGAATGGGTGAACCGTGACCAAACACAGAGTCAAGAAGGAAGCGGTTTACCGAGAGACGACAGTACGTGATGACCGATCAATCAGAGAGGCACTTAGAACCGTGGATTAATCATTACCATCGATCTGACGTGCAACTGGTGCTTCATTGACCACAAGGACCATCAACAGGCGGCTCACGGAAAGGGGGCTAAGCTCACAACGCCCCTTACGCTGACTACAATTGACCTCTGTAAACCAACAGGCCCGTTCGCAGTGGTGTCGGGGACATTCGGCCAGGTCTCCCATTGACTGGAACAGAATTGTCTTCAGCGATAAGTTCCGCCTCGAATTGAGCCCCAATGACCAATGGAGTCCTGTCTGAGGACGCACCGGACAGCTGTGGGATACCAACCTTACTATTGCCCGCCATGCGGCCCGACAACCAAGAGTGATGGTCAGGGGTGCTATTTCATTTCATAGGACACCTTTTGTTGTCATCTGCGGCACTCGTGGAGCACAGCGGTACGTCGACGATATTCTACGCTCCGCTTTGTTGCCGTTGAAGGCTACCCATCCTACGCTGGCCAGCCGGGTCGTCAGGCATCTCCCCAATTTAAAAAGTCTGGAGCGTTGTGGGAAGTGTCCTCCAGACGGCTCTGGATCTAACGTGCCAATTGGACATATTTTGGCAGGATATTATTAGGAGGACAACGATCCTATCAGTCAGTGCCAAGCCGAATAACTGCTTGCATAAGCTGCCAGAGATGAACCAAAGGGTTATTGCCTTGCTCGATTTGTGAAGCTCTTTCTCTTGAATAGACCATCAAATTTTTCTTAAATCGTAATCATATGTTTGTCCGTGCATATACCTTACATCTACCTCTGTTGGGTAATTGCTTCGTGGTATGTCGTCTTTTACTGTTCTGAGAAACTATGTATCTTTAGTCTTTGTAATAGCTGCATATATGTGTGAATTGCCATCGTGCTGTCAAGCTATTTCAGTCAAACTTATAAAGGATCTTTGTGAGCCTGTTACATTCCCATTTCCAAGAAACACCTCTTGAATTGCAGCGAACTTCCTTGATCACTATTTCCTTCCTCATCAGCATATTCATAAAAGGGATAAGATGAAACTGGTCTCGGAATGTCCGTCTCACTCGGAAAACGATGAGGGGTCATTGTAGACGGAACACAAGCTGCTATTGGGAAAGGAGTAAGGGAGGAGGGGGGGCGGATAGGCCGCCTTCTTGCAAACGAACCATCGTGGCATTTGCCTTAAGCAATTTCGGGAAATCGCAGAAAACTTAAATCTTGCTACTGCCACAATCCGTTTGATGCATTGCTCAGAAAATGAAATATGATTGTTAGAGCGCAAAGGTTTTCTTTGGGCAATCTTACAAAGATTTTATTCCGTTGTTGGCATTTCGGTCTTCAGTCTGAAGATTAGTTTGGTACAGTCCTTCACAGTCTATCAAACAATTAAAGCCTCTTCATCTCTGCATGACTGCTGCGACTTACATCCATTTGAACCTGCTTGTTATAGTCAGTCCTGGGTTTCCTCGAAAATTTGTACCCGCCACACTTACCCCAAATGCTAAATCAACGAAGCGTTGATGCCTGAGTAGGTGTACTGTAAATTCATCTACTGACGAGGTTTAACAGGCAGAACAAAAATTGTCCGACAGTGCCGGTGTTAAAGACCGGTACAGCGGTGAAGTGCAACATGTCAATATTTCTGTTGATCTTAGGAACATGTAGATGGGGAAAAACTACTTAAAAATTACAGGAAACTGATCAGATCAGTATTACAAATCTGTTCTAAGAAGGCACAAAATATTTTCTGTAAACAGTATCTGCTGGTGTAATCTATAGATACAGTGCGTGATAACTAAATAGGCGATAGAAGTTATGGGGCGGCGATATGCACATATACAGGGTTATTACAAATGATTGAAGCGATTTCACAGCTCTACAATAACTTTATTATTTGAGATATTTTCACAATGCTTTGCACACACATACAAAAACTCAAAAAGTTTTTTTAGGCATTCACAAATGTTCGATATGTACCCCTTTAGTGATTCGGCAGACATCAAGCCGATAATCAAGGTCCTCCCACACTCGGCGCAGCATGTCCCCATCAATGAGTTCGAAAGCATTGTTGATGCGAGCTCGCAGTTCTGGCGCGTTTCTTGGTAGAGGAGGTTTAAACACTGAATCTTTCACATCACTATGCGTGAAACTTGCCCCCACGCGTTCAACCGTTTCTTCGCTCACTGCAGGCCGACCCGTTGATTTCCCCTTACAGAGGCATCCAGAAGCTTTAAACTGCGCATATCATCGCCGAATGGAGTTAGCAGTTGGTGGATCTTTGATGAACTTCATCCTCAAGTGTCGTTGCACTGTTATGACTGACTGATGTGAGTGCATTTCAAGCACGACATACGCTTTCTCGGCTCCTGTCGCCATTTTGTCTCACTGCGCTCTCGAGCGCTCTGGCGGCAGAAACCTGAAGTGCGGCTTCAGCCGAACAAAACTTTATGAGTTTTTCTACGTATCTGTAGTGTGTCGTGACCATATGTCAATGAATGGAGCTACAGTAAATTTATGAAATCGCTTCAATCATTTGTAATAGCCCTGTACATATAGGGGTAGTATCGCGTACACAAGGTATAAAAGCACAGTAGTAGAGCTGTCATTTGTACTCAGGTGGTTCATGTAAAAAGGTTTTCGGCATGATTACTGCCGCACGATGGGAACTGACAGACTTTGAACGCGGAATAATAGTTGGAGCTAGTCGCATGGACATACCATTTGGGAAATCGTTAGGTGATTCGATATTCCCAGCTCCACAATATAAGAGCGTGCCGAGAATACCAAATTTCAGAAATTACCTCTCACCACGGACAACGAAGTGGCCGATGGCCTTGGCTTGGCGACCGAGAGCAGCGGCGTTTGCACAGAGGTGTCAGCGCTAAACGATATGCAACACTGCGTGAAATAACCGCAGAAGTCAATGTGGGACCTACGATGAACCTATTTGTTAGGAGGACAGCGCGGAAAAATTTGGCGTTAATGGGCTATTGCAGAAGACGACCGACGCGAGTGCCATTGCTGATAACACGTCATCGCCTGCAGCGGCTCTCCTGGGCTCGTGACCATATCGGTTGGAGCCTAGACGATCTGGAAACCGTTGTCTCATCAAAATGGTTCAAATGGCTTTAAGCACTGTGGGACTTAACATCTGAGGTCATCAGTCCCCCAGACTTAGAACTACTTAAAGCTAACTAACCTACGGACATCAAACAGATCCATGCCCGAGGCAGGATTCGAACCTGCAACCGTAGCACCAGCACGGTTCCGGACTGAAGCGCCTAGAACCGCTCGGCCACAGCGGCCGGCGTTGTCTCGTCAGATGAGTCTCGAATTCAGTTGCTAAGAGCTGATGGTGGGATTCAAGTGTGTCGCATATCGCACGAAGTCATGGACCCAAGTTGTCTACAGGGGAGTGTGCATGCTCGTGGTGGCTCCATAATGGTGGGGGTGTGCTTATGTCGAAAGGATTGGGTGCTCTGATCCATCTGAACCGATCACTGACGATTTGCAGCCGTTCATGGACTTCGTGTTCCCAAATAGCGATAGAATTTTTATGGATGACACAGCGCCATATCACCGGGCCGCAATTGTTTGCGATTGATTTGAAGAACATTCTGGACAATTCGAGCGAATGATTTAGCCACACGGATTACCCGACATGATTTCCATCGGACGTTTATGGCATATAATCGAGAGGTCAGTTCGTGCACGAAATCCTGCACCGGCAACACTTAAGCAGTTATGGACGGCTGTAGAGGCAGTGTAGATCAACATTTCTGTAGGGGATTCCAACAACTTGCCAGATCAAAGTGCTCTACTACACCGGGCAAAAGGGCGTCCGACACGATTACCGGTTAAAAGGAGGTCCGACGCGATTTTGACAGGTATCCCATGACTTTTTTCACCTCAGTGTATAAGTTAATAAATGGTCACTGCACCTGAATAAACAACGTGCAGGCTTTATATATAAATTGTCTCACCTTCGAAACCCGTGTACGCCGGCCGAAGTGGCCGTGCGGTTAAAGGCGTAGCAGCCTGGAACCGCGAGACCGCTACGGTCGCAGGTTCGAATCCTGCCTCGGGCATGGATGTTTGTGATGTCATTACGTTAGTTAGGTTTAACTAGTTCTAAGTTCTAGGGGACTAATGACCTCAGCAGTTGAGTCCCATAGTGCTCAGAACCATTTGAACCATTTTTGAAACCCGTGTACTATATGAAAAACATAGTTCTGCAAGCACGTCATTCCCTCTGTAATGGCGTACATGAACAAGGTCAAAACCGGCACCACATCGCTTTCCGCTGGAGTCACATTCATGCTCTATGTGTCATCGTCAACAGGCTATTCATGACGCGTCATTGCTATTGTGCAAGAACGGAATTCAATTGCGTCGGAGACAGGGGTACGCTAAGGTGTTCCTGAGCGCACTGCTCGACGATGAATGAAACCGTATCGAGATAGGAGAGAATCCAGTAGGCGTGTGTCAACTAGACTTCTACATGTAACGACACCTGTGCAGGATAATGAACCTGTTAGCACCTCACGGCAAAGTCCTTTTTTAAACGGGGTGCGCTTCTCGGATCGGTCGGTACGTCTCGGTGCCGGCTTCGGGACTAGGTTGGGCTAATTTATACCAGCAGATAAAGAAAAAGACGAAGAAGATAAACCCCATAGATAGGGCAGGTGCTTTACTGCAGTATCTGGCAAACAGCAGACGATAAGGATTTGACGTAGCAGCAACTTCGTGAAACACTAGAACATTTGGACCCCAAAAAGACGCTAGGAGAAAATGCCATTCGTAATACAGTTCCGTTTTACAGTATTCAATACGTTCCCTCAGATTGTTACAACAATCTATAACCGTTGCTTTTAAGACGGATGCTTCTCAAATCTATGAAAGAGAGTTAAAATAATACCGATAGTCAAGCCTAGAAAAGAACGCAGCACAGAAATTACCAGGTTCTGACCAATGTCTTTTATACACAGAAACGAAGATCCTAGAAAAACGTTTAATAAATCGAATAATATATTTATTGTAACCTATAGATCTTCTACATAAAACTCAATACAGGTTAACGCCACAAACAGGTACAAATGATTAGTTAGTGGCAATCAAAAAAAAAAAAAAATTGCAGGTGGCCGTCTCACAGTCAAAATATGTGTCATCGTGGTGGGTCTTGATATACAAGGGGCCCTGGACGCGAAATGATGACATATTTGAGAAAATGTACAGCAACTAGTAACTAATAATCAGTTTATTGCAGACCGACTTAATCAATGTGTGGCTATATAAAAAAAATGGTTCAAATGGCTCTGAGCACTATGGGACTTAACATCTCAGGTCATCAGTCCCCTATAACTTAGAACTACTTAAACCTAACTAACCTAAGGACATCACACACATCCATGCCCGAGGCAGGATTCGAACCTGCGACCGTAGCGGTCGCGCGGTTCCAGACTGAAGCGCCTAGAACCGCTCGGCCACCAAAGGTCGGCAACGTGTGGCTATCATCAGTGCTAAAAACACATAAGAATACATTACAATAAGACACGTGCACTAATCAAAACATAATAAAGTCGTATAAACGTTGTACCAGAGTAGGTGATAAAGTAAGATGCAAGTCAAATCATCGTTTTCGTTAGCGTATACAACTAGCCCTGCTACACTACCCACTTCAGTATTTCAGTGCAAACTGAGGCCGCTGTTTACCATTTTTATAGAGGTATCGTTTTTAAACAGCAATATGTACAAACTAGTGTTATTTCACACAGTAAACACCGGCAGCTCGATCGGCAAATGGATTGGCGACCGCCTTTGGAATAATACATATCTCAGCTACTTTTAGCAGTCTTTTTCTATTATGTTTAACGTTTTTCGAATACGAACCAACATTATATGAGCAAGGTCAGTAAAATCTGTAATCTAACCCACGTATGTATAGAGGGCTCTGCACACCATTATGACGTACATCGAGGTCAGCTGTCTAATAATTGTAAAATCAGCTCTTAGTGTGAACTGAAACATTGGCATGGATAGTCTAGTAGTGGCTATTTGTGTAGGAAAGCGATAATCATGATTTGATCAGCATCATACCGGTTTGTTACTTTATCATCTACTCTGGTTCAAAGGTTACACAACTATATTATGTTTTGACTCCTGGTTCAAAGGTTACACAACTATATTATGTTTTGATTCCTGCATGCGTCTTACTGTAATCTATTCTTATATGTTTTTAACACAGATGGTAGCTGGACAGTGACCGGAATCCAGATCTGCAATAATCAGATTATTAGCAACTGGCTGCCCAACTTTAAAGAAACACAGTCGCTGAACACACCCGTTCTGTATGGAACAGAATGTGATAAATGACATAGTGTTTATGAAGCGCTGTATGAACCTGAATCTCTTCGGAATCTGTAAAAATTGACACGGAGCTACTTTAGCCACACACCGCAGTGTTCTGTCAACAACCATCGAATAGAGTGAACAGCAACCTAAGGATGTCCACAGGGGTCGTGTTACTGTCCAGGTGTGTTGAATATATTATATGGTTCGTTACTTAAATCTCCTCACTCAAAGCATTCTTCCATAATTGCTTCTGCCGACGATCTGATTCCACTAAGTAAAGGCAAAAGTGCTCTTGAAACTGAGAACATCTGCAACACAGTCATGCAACAATCCATACTTCGATTCAACGAACATAAATCAAAAGCTATGCTCATCACCAGGAAATGGCAATGTGGATAATCAAAAATTAGCATTTACCTCAGGAACAAAGAACTGCAACAGGTGGATCGTCTAACATGCCTAGATGTCATAATCAACAGCAATTTTACATTTCAAACACATTCAACACACTACAGACGGCTGTGCGTCTTTAATTAACGCTCTCTCATGATCAGCTAAACTCAACTGGGGCCCGCGCGCTGAGAATTACGAACTATTTAAAAAAGAGCGATATTACCTATACTATCGTACGCTCCACAGATATGGGTAGAAGCACTAGAGCGAGAATACATTACATCAGAATTAACAGAGCACAACGATTAATTCAGTTTAAAAATAGTGCTTACACGATGACATCCAGTGAAGCACTATATGATTTAGCAGGCCTCACGTCCGTAACTATTAAGATTCGAGAAATAGCAAATGCTATGACATCGTCTACTCGAAAGACCCAGACAGACTATAGACCTCGCCCTAGAGAACGAAAGCTCGCCGCACCTAG
This sequence comes from Schistocerca nitens, assembly GCF_023898315.1. Taxonomy (NCBI): domain Eukaryota; kingdom Metazoa; phylum Arthropoda; class Insecta; order Orthoptera; family Acrididae; genus Schistocerca; species Schistocerca nitens. The sequence goes on along the minus strand of NC_064620.1, from coordinate 115,576,384 downwards.
CACACTTTTCCAGAATAATTGAAACGGAAGAAAGTAAGTACTACTCGCTTGAAGTATACACGCATGCAGTCAAATCAGACGACGGAGCACCCTCAAGGATTGCAGTATACATCAGCCAGAAGCTTACTCATCAATTACAGCTCAGACAGGATGATGAACTCTAGAACAACCAAGGAGAACAATTTGTCGTTCTAAATGCAATTGAATCTATAACCAATCAACGATTATTGACAGAGTTGCAGTAATCAACATCGACAGCAGGGTAACAATGGATTAGTTGTGAAATCCGATCGGAACTTAGAAGATTACAGAAGCATAACTGACAGGCAGAGTTCGGATGGGATTACACTCACACACAGATATGATGATAAAAAAGCTGATATTCCAGCTAAGAAGGCAGCCCGATCACGGAAAACAGTCGGTTTCGGTAAACGGCCTATAAGTGAAATAAGAAAAAAAGCAGGAGAATTCAGAAATAAACAGGAGACTGAATGGCAACAAATAAAACACGGGGTAAACACGAAACCGTTCTTTCCTACGAACCACCATCGTTTAACGATTAGGCTACTGCTGTCGTCAAATTTTACAGGCCAAGGGAAACTAAAAGTCTGTTATAAACGGTTCAGAATAACTGAAGATGCATTATGCACATGTTATGGAGGAGACCAAACTGCTGACTACCTGGTTACGATTGCAGTATTTCAACGACAGGGAAAGGCACTTCCAAGAAGAGGGTAACTGGAAATGGAGGACAAAAGCCCAAATTCGCAACAGATTTTTGCAGCTTTTGTAATTTGATAAGATTCTCAGTTATATGAGAATACTTAGTGTCAAGTATAACTTCATGTATGGCTTGAAACACCTGGATTGTGCTAAAAATCTAACAGATCTGTATTCCTAACTCATTCAGTCATTGACTCGGTTGTTAAATTTGCAGTGGTCCGGGGACGAGGGGTCACTGTGATGTAGAGGCCGAGGCGCGACAGGGGATGGTGCCGAGGCTGGTGATGGCTAGGAAGACACAGATGGATGGTAAGACACTGTTATTCAACTTGCGCTACAACACTGGTAGAACAGTGATGGTGCGGGCACGCCCCCTTAGGCGTGTGGCGTGGACGGTCCACCGACGGCAGCCAGAGCCAGTTGCAGGCGGCATTGCTGGCTGCAGGGCCGGTGTTAGAGGGCGGGGTGGGGGGTGGGGGGTAAGAGAGGTAAAAATACCACGGGGTTTTAAACCTGAACCTACGATTTTGGACAGAACGCCTGAGTGCTAGAAGCCCTCATTGCACCAGTGGAATTATTTTGAAAAAAAAAAAAAAAAAAAGATTCTTTTTGGGCGGCCGCGGTGTCCGAGCGGTTCTAGCCGCTTCAGTCGGGAACCACGCGACTGCTACGGTCGCAGGTTCGAATCCTGCCTCGGAAATTGGTGTGTGTGATGTCCTTAGATTAGTTAGGTTTAAGTAGTTCTAAGTTATAGGGGACTGATGACCTGAGATGTTAAGTCCCATAGTGCTCGGAGCCATTTGAACCATTATTTTGTTTCTTTTTGAGACATCAGTCTTCTGACTGTGTTAATGCAGCCGGTACGAATTCCTCCCCTGTGCCAACCTCTTCATCTCAGAGTAGCATTACAGCCTAAGTCCTCAATTATTTACTGGATGTCTTCCAATTTCTGTTTTCCTTTACGGTTTTACCCTCTGCAACTCCCTCTACTACCATGACAGTTATTCCATTATGTCCTAACAGATGTTCTGCCACCCTGTCTATTTTTCTTGTCGATATTTCCCGTACATTCCTTTCTCGCCGATTATCCAGAGACCCTCCTCAATCCCAACCTCATCAGTTCATCTAATTTTCAACATTCGTCTGTAGCATCTCTTCTGTTCCGGTTTTCCCACAGTTCATGTTTCATTATCATACAATGCTGTGCTCCAAACGTACACTTTCATCAACTTATTCCTCAAATTAAGATCTACCTTTGATATTAGTCTCTTCTCTTGGGCAGGAATACCCTTTTTGCTAGTGCTGGTCTGCTTTTTATGTCCTCCTTCCTCCATCCGTGATGGGTTATTTTGCTGCCTAGGTAGCAGAATTCCTCTACTTCGTGATGACCAGTTCTGATGTTACGTTCCTCGCTGTTCTCATTTCTGCTACTTCTCATTACTTTCGTCTTTCTTTGATTTATTCCCCGTCCATATACTGTACTTGTTAGACGGTTCATTCCATTCAACACAACCTGTAGTTATTCCTCACTTTCATAGAGGATAGCAATGTCGTCAACGACTCTCATCATTGATATCCTTTCACCTTGAATTTTAATCCTACTCCTCAGCCTTTCATTTGTTTGCGTTATTATTCTTGTTATGTAGATTCAACAGTAGGGACAAATGACTACACCCCTGTATTACACCATTCTTAACCCGAGCACTTCTTTCTTGGTTTTCCACTCATATTGTTCCTTCTTCGCTCTTGTACATATTGTATATTAGCCGTCTTACCCTATAGCTTACCCTATCTTTCTCACAATTTCGAACATATTGATGTTTGACAAGTTCAAACGCTTTTTCCAGGTCGACAAAAGTTGTCACTTGTCTTCATTTTTCTTCGTTCATGATTCAATTATCAACCGCAACGTCAGAACTGCCACTCTGGTGCCTTCACCTTTCCTAAAGCAAAACTGAATGTCATCTAACATACCCTCCGTTTCCTTTTCCATTCTTCTTTATGTAATTCGAATCAGCTACTTGGATGCATGAGCTGTTAAGCTGATTCTGCGGTAATCCTCGCACTTGTCGGGTCTTGTTATCTTCGGAGTAGTGTGGATGATGTTTTTCCGAAAGTCCGATGGCGTATCGCCAGTCTCCTACATTCTACACATCAACGAGATTAGTCGTCTTGTTGCCACTCCCCTCAACGATTTTAGAAATTCCGATGGAACGTTGTCTTTAGTTTCGGCCTTATTTGGTCTTAAGTTTTCCAAAGCTCTTTTCAATTCTGATTCTAATTCTGTGTCCCTTATCTTTTCCCTGTCGGCTCCTGTTTCATTTTCCATTACGTCATCAGACAAGTCTTCCCCATCACAGATAGCTTCATTGTACTCTCTCCTCCAACATGGGCTCTCTTCTGCATTTAACGGTGGACTTCTCACTGCACTCGTAGTGTTACGCCCCCGCTTTTAAGTTCACGGAAGATTACTTTGACTTTACTGTATGCTGAGTCATTCATTCCGCTAATTATTTCTTTTTAGATTTCTTCACATTTTTCATACAGCCATTTCGCCTTAACTTCCGTGCTCTTCCTATTTAATTCATTCCTAACTGACTCCTCTTTCTGTATTCCTGAATGTCCTTGAAAATTTTTGTACTTCATTCATTTGTCGATCAGCTGAAGTATTTCGATGCATTATCTTCCTTGTATCTACATTCTTCTTTCCAACTTCTGCAATTGCACGTTAGAAATGTCCATTCCTCTTAACTGACCTGCTTACGGAGTTATTCCTTACCGCAGAATCTATAGCATTAGAGAACTTCAAACTATCTCTTCATTCCTAAGTATTTGCGCATCCTTCTTGTTTGCGTATTGATTCTTTGACTCTTCCTAACTAGTCTTAAACTTCAGACTATTGTCCAGCATCACTAAATGATGACCTGGGTCTGTATCTGGTCCTGGGTACGCCTTACAATCTAATATCTGACGTTGGAATCTCTGCCTGACCATGATATAATCTAACTGAAATCTTACCATGATGTAATCTAACTGAAATCTTACCGTATTTCCCGTCCTTTTCCAAGTGTCTCTCCTCCTCCTTTGATTCTAGTACTAGCTGAAATTTCTCCTCTCTCCTTCCTACTACCAAGCCCATGTGATCCCGAAACCCTTTCTCCTGTTGCTTCCCCTACAATCTGATTCCCATCCCTCATGATTATTAGATTTTCTTCTTTCTTTATGTACTAAATCATCCGTTCAGTATCCTCATAAGCTTTGTCTGCTTGCGACGTCGGTATGTATGCCTGAACTATTGTTATGAGTGTTGGTTTGCTGACGATTCTGATGATAACAACCTTGTCACAGAACTGATCACAGTAACTCACTCTCTGTATTCATATCGAATGCTATTTCGATTATACCACTTTCTGTTGCTGTTAATAATACCCTACGCTCATCTACCACAAGTCCAATATATATATACACTCCTGGAAATTGAAATAAGAACACCGTGAATTCATTGTCCCAGGAAGGGGAAACTTTATTGACACATTCCTGGGGTCAGATACATCACATGATCACACTGACAGAACCACAGGCACATAGACACAGGCAACAGAGCATGCACAATGTCGGCACTAGTACAGTGTATATCCACCTTTCGCAGCAATGCAGGCTGCTATTCTCCCATGGAGACGATCGTAGAGATGCTGGATGTAGTCCTGTGGAACGGCTTGCCATGCCATTTCCACCTGGCGCCCCAGTTGGACCAGCGTTCGTGCTGGACGTGCAGACCGCGTGAGACGACGCTTCATCCAGTCCCAAACGTGCTCAATGGGGGACAGATCCGGAGATCTTGCTGGCCAGGGTAGTTGACTTACACCTTCTAGAGCACGTTGGGTGGCACGGGATACATGCGGACGTGCATTGTCCTGTTGGAACAGCAAGTTCCCTTGCCGGTCTAGGAATGGTAGAACGATGGGTTCGATGACGGTTTGGATGTACCGTGCACTATTCAGTGTCCCCTCGACGATCACCAGTGGTGTACGGCCAGTGTAGGAGATCGCTCCCCACACCATGATGCCGGGTGTTGGCCCTGTGTGCCTCGGTCGTATGCAGTCCTGATTGTGGCGCTCACCTGCACGGCGCCAAACACGCATACGACCATCATTGGCACCAAGGCAGAAGCGACTCTCATCGCTGAAGACGACACGTCTCCATTCGTCCCTCCATTCACGCCTGTCGCGACACCACTGGAGGCGGGCTGCACGATGTTGGGGCGTGAGCGGAAGACGGCCTAACGGTGTGCGGGACCGTAGCCCAGCTTCATGGAGACGGTTGCGAATGTTACTCGCCGATACCCCAGGAGCAACAGTGTCCCTAATTTGCTGGGAAGTGGCGGTGCGGTCCCCTACGGCACTGCGTAGGATCCTACGGTCTTGGCGTGCATCCGTGCGTCGCTGCGGTCCGGTCCCAGGTCGACGGGCACGTGCACCTTCCGCCGACCACTGGCGACAACATCGATGTGCTGTGGAGACCTCACGCCCCACGTGTTGAGCAATTCGGCGGTACGTCCACCCGGCCTCCCGCATGCCCACTATACGCCCTCGCTCAAAGTCCGTCAACTGCACATACGGTTCACGTCCACGCTGTCGCGGCATGCTACCAGTGTTAAAGACTGCGATGGAGCTCCGTATGCCACGGCAAACTGGCTGACACTGACGGCGGCGGTGCACAAATGCTGCGCAGCTAGCGCCATTCGACGGCCAACACCGCGGTTCCTGGTGTGTCCGCTATGCCGTGCGTGTGATCATTGCTTGTACAGCCCTCTCGCAGTGTCCGGAGCAAGTATGGTGGGTCTGACACACCGGTGTCAATGTGTTCTTTTTTCCATTTCCAGGAGTGTATATATGGCGGTTAGTAGACCCGCAACCGAGCGCCTCCCCAGGTGGCGGATAGGGGAATGCCTCCTAGATATAGGTGGTACCGAGGAAATGAAATACTCGGGGCGGACCAAAACTACTAGTAGCGTCTGTTCCCACAGTGGGCGGCTACAAAAGGCGTCTGCTCCACATGTCAGTGGCGGCCTCAACCAACCTCCTGATCTGGAAAGTCAGGTTGTAGTCGGCAGCATGCCATACATCCAACTACTAAACATCATGATGGTACAACGAGAAAAATCTCACTACCCCGGGCCCCAGTCAATAGACTGGGATCGTCGTGAGCATCGGATTCCGGGGGCTCACGGACATCATGAGAAGAATCGGAGCTTCTCAAACTCCCTCAAGACCAAACGCAAACACTACATCGGCACACTCAACGTGAACACACTGATGAAGACAGGAAAGATGAAACAACTGACAGACACTCTCGAAAAATTTCAAATCAAAATATGTGCACTGCAAGAAACACGATTCACAGACGAAGACCATTTCAACACGGAGAATTTCAGAATATACAAAGGAAAACCATCGAGACAACTGAAAAACCTAAGGCTTTTTGGCACAGGATTTGCAGTACACAGGTCCATCACGGACAGCATAATCGACTTTTCGTCACCAAACGAAAGAATCAGCACCATCACAGTGAAATCAGCCAATAAATCCTACACAATAATCAACGCACATGCACCGACTAATGACTACAACAGGAAAAATCCGGACGAAATTGATGACTTCTGGACGACAATGGAAGAAACTATCAGAAAAATTCCTGCACATAGAGTCAAAATAATACTGGGAGACTTCAACGCCAAACTCGGAAAAGAAAAGATATACAGACATATCACAGGAAAACATACTCCACACAAGGACACCAACAAAAACGGAAAACATCTGATAGACTTTTGCAAAAGCCACGACCTCGCCATTATGTCAACAAAATTCAAGAAACCAACACGAAAACTTACCACATGGAAATTCCCCAGCGGAAAGCAAGAACTACAAATCGACCACGTAATAGTGCAGAAAGACTCACAAAAAGAAATTTTGAACATAGACACCCGTAAAGGCTACTTCGACGCAGACCACCACCTACTACAGATCAGGATTCGTCTTTTGCCCAAGAAAAAGCTCCAGAAGAACAAAATTGTTCGACCAGATCCAGAATACGTTACTTTAAACCAGACACAAATATTACACAAAATTAAAATGGAGAAAACGACAGACTGGACACAACTTTCACGAAGAATCCGAGAGGCCATGAAACTAGCACAAGCACCACGAACACGGAAACACCGTTGGTGGAACCACACATGTGACCAAGCTATTGACCAACGAATCAGTGCATGGAAAAAATTTAGTTGCCATAAATCCCAAGAGAATTGGATGAACTTCTTGAAAACACAGAAGCAATCAAGCAAAATCATTCGCAGTGAAAAACGACAGTATGACAAACGGCGACTGACAGAGATCGAATCGGACTTCATGAAGAACAATACAAGAAACTTCTACAGAACGTTCAGAGAAAATATGACTGGATATCAACCACCCAACTTGTGCTTCAGAAGACCGGATGGAACCCTAGAAACCAATACCAAAAACAATTGTGACATTCTGGCAAAGTACTTTGAAAAACTGCTCAACGCGGACCCCCCCCATGGAAGAAATAATGACAGAAACGAGCACATACAATCCAGATAGTGAACCTCCAACTCTGGAAGAAGTTAAAGAAATAATAAAGTCACTCAAGAATCGTAGAGCACCAGGAGAAGATGGCATCATCGCGGAAATCTGGAAGTTACAAGACCCAGAACTCACCAAAGACATCCACAGGATCTTGGAAGACATCTGGAAGACCATGAAAATTCCTGACGACTGGAAAACTGCCCTGATACACCCACTACACAAAAAAGGTGACAAGACTAACCCGAACAATTACAGAGGAATATCCCTATTACCGGTCACATACAAGATCCTCTCTAAAGCTTTACTGAACAGACTAGAATGCCAAACCGACCACTTGATTGGGGAATACCAAGCAGGCTTCCGTAAAGGGCGGTCTTGTGCGGAACAAATTTGGAACCTGAAAATGATTTTACAACACAAACAGAACCTGATCATTACCTTTGTTGACTTCAAAAAGGCGTACGACTCTATCGACCGGAAAACTCTCTTCAAAATTCTAGCAGAATACAAAGTAGACAACAAAACACGGGCTATCATAGAGCAAACTTTAACCAACACGACCTCCAAAGTAAAGTTCTGTGGGGAACTATCAGAGCCCTTTGAAATTCGCACAGGTGTCCGACAAGGCGATGGCCTCTCACCTCTCCTTTTCAATCTGGTGTTAGATAAGGTCATAAAAGAATGGGAAACATCACAACAGGGGATAACCTTAGGAAACCTACAGATTAAATGCCTGGCTTTTGCAGACGATTTGGCGATTGTCACGAAAGGTATAAAGGAAACAAAAGACGCTATTGAAAAACTGCACGAAATCGCTGCCAAAACTGGACTACAGATCTCTTACGAAAAGACACAGTTTATGAGCACAAGGAAACTCTCATCTCTGAACACAAAGTATGGCACGATTTACAAAACGGCAAACTTCAAATACCTCGGTGAAACACTACAAATGAGTGGACATAACAGAGACTCAAACGAAGAAAGAAAGACTAAACTGGACAAGGCATACAAAGTAGTGTGGAATCATTACAACAAGAAGTCTATCTCACAAAAAGCCAAATTACGCCATTACGACACGGTGGTGCTCCCCGAGGCACTATATGCAGCAGAGACCACACTAATCCTAGGGCATACACGTATCAGACAATTAGAAAAAGTAGAACGGAAAATACTTAGGAAAATATTTGGCGCAACTAACAACAATGGAATATGGATCAAGAAACCTACAAAGGAACTGTACAAACATACGGAGACAATCACAGAAAAGATTAGAAAACGCAGACTACAATTCTATGGACACCTATACAGAATGCCATCACACAGGCTGACCAAACAGATCTTTGACTGGGTAACCACTAGAAACAACAAATGGGTGGCAGAGGTAGAAAACGACCTGAACCAGCTCAACATAACAGCAGACACAATAAACGACAGAATAAAGTTCAGAAACATCATTAAGAAAAGTAAACTACATGAGATACAATGCGACAAACGAACAGGCATAAAATGGACCGAAGAACGCAAGCAAGATCACAGCCAGAAGATGAAAGAAATATGGGCAACCAAAAAGGCAATCAAGATGAAGCCGAAGACACAAAGCCGACAAGAAGCATGGACAGAGGACCGGAAACAGAAACACAGCGAGCGAATGAGGGAAGTTTGGGCAGCAAGGAAGGCAGCAAAAGGAACTGGCCATGTAGTTTAGTCCAAATGCGCTCTTTAAGGGCAAAACACCAATAATATATATATATATATATATATATATATATATATATATATATATATATATATATATATATGGCGCGACAACTGCATGAGCCACTGCAACAAAACGTATTATTATTTCATTGCTGCAAGTGTTGTAATCTGATGTAGGCCTTCAATATTTTAATTTCCACCAGCTGATGCAAGATTTTAGTGGAAGTATAAGAAAATTGTTAATCAAAGTAAGTAGATTGTTTTAATTGTCAAATAAGTTTTTTTATTGCCATATCAGACATGTATGTTACTTCAAATGGTTCAAATGGCTCTGAGAACTATGGGACTTAACTTCTGAGGTCATCAGTCCCTTAGAACTACTTAAACCTAACTAACGTAAGGACATCACACACATGCATGCCCGAGGCAGGATTCGAACCTGCTACCGTAGCGGTCGCGCGTTTGTGTGTTACTTAACGGGATCAGTATGCATGTAGGAATTTTAAACTTCACGCCCCTCGTCAAGTTCTGGTTTCGCGTACTGACTGAGATGCGGCGCTCGTTTTGACAAGTTTAAAACTTTTATTTAGTAATTTCAAATGATAATAATCTAAGTATTTCAAACATATTCATTAGTAAAAGAAGTGAATGTACAGAAAACGAGTTTTATGTTGGGTAACTTTTAATTTTCCCTACCAGTTAAAAGTATTAAATACATAAAATGTTTAATAAATGACATCTACAAGTTTGTATTTGATACTTCCTTCTTTTCGTGATGACAGACAAAAATGCTTACGTTTCGTAGTCCTAAAACTGTTCACCCTTTCGCCTTTGATTACCTGAGGAGGCAGCCGTCCGTCTGAGCTGTTTGTTGCTGGTCAGCCCGCGGTATGTGCTACTGTAGAGGCCCAACGGTCGAAAGCAAGTTTTGACAAGCCGAGATTGCAGCACCGAATTCGCCAAATTCGTCGTAGTGTGGGCATGTAAAAGTTTGTTTTCTTTTGTACTGTGGCTTCTCATTACACATAAGTAGTGCTCAGAAGTCAGTCGAGCTGAATATCCCGCTACACACTCTCCGTTGTTTGGTGGTTGTGTAGGAAGTTACTTTTTTGTGTCATTGGAGCACATAGTTTTATGAATTTTGTTATGGTGGAAACGAATGACGAGAGTGGAAAAAGTGTTACTTTTGTATCCCGCCTGGGAGGCGGCGCGTGGGTAGGAACAGGAAAAGGAAAAGGTACTAATCTCTCGGTACTGCAAATACAGTGAAAGCACCTTTACTAGTGGATAAACATATGCAAACATACACTTCTGGAAATTGAAATAAGAACACCGTGAATTCATTGTTCCAGGAAGGGGAAACTTTATTGACACATTCCTGGGGTCAGATACATCACATGATCACACTGACAGAACCACAGGCACATAGACACAGGCAACAGAGCATGCACAATGTCGGCACTAGTACAGTGTATATCCACCTTTCGCAGCAATGCAGGCTGCTATTCTCCCATGGAGACGATAGTAGAGATGCTGGATGTAGTCCTGTGGAACGGCTTGCCATGCCATTTCCACCTGGCGCCTCAGTTGGACCAGCGTTCGTGCTGGACGTGCAGACCGCGTGAGACGACGCTTCATCCAGACCCAAACATGCTCAATGGGGGACAGATCCGGAGATCTTGCTGGCCAGGGTAGTTGACTTACACCTTCTAGAGCACGTTGGGTGGCACGGGATACATGCGGACGTGCATTGTCCTGTTGGAACAGCAGGTTCCCTTGCCGGTCTAGGAATGGTAGAACGATGGGTTCGATGACGGTTTGGATGTACCGTGCACTATTCAGTGTCCCCTCGACGATCACCAGTGGTGTACGGCCAGTGTAGGAGATCGCTCCGCACACCATGATGCCGGGTGTTGGCCCTGTGTGCCTCGGTCGTATGCAGTCCTGATTGTGGCGCTCACCTGCACGGCGCCAAACACGCATCCGACCATCATTGGCACCAAGGCAGAAGCGAATCTCATCGCTGAAGACGACACGTCTCCATTCGTCCCTCCATTCACGCCTGTCGCGACACCACTGGAGGCGGGCTGCACGATGTTGGGGCGTGAGCGGAAGACGGCCTAACGGTGTGCGGGACCGTAGCCCAGCTTCATGGAGACGGTTGCGAATGGTCCTCGCCGATACCCCAGGAGCAACAGTGTCCCTAATTTGCTGGGAAGTGGCGGTGCGGTCCCCTACGGCACTGCGTAGGATCCTACGGTCTTGGCGTGCATCCGTGCGTCGCTGCGGTCCGGTCCCAGGTCGACGGGCACGTGCACCTTCCGCCGACCACTGGCGACAACATCGATGTACTGTGGAGACCTCACGCCCCACGTGTTGAGCAATTCGGCGGTACGTCCACCCGGCCTCCCGCATGCCCACTATACGCCCTCGCTTAAAGTCCGTCAGCTGCACATACGGTTCACGTCCACGCTGTCGCGGCATGCTACCAGTGTTAAAGACTGCGATGGAGCTCCGTATGCCACGGCAAACTGGCTGACACTGACGGCGGCGGTGCACAAATGCTGCGCAGCTAGCGCCATTCGACGGCCAACACCGCGGTTCCTGGTGTGTCCGCTGTGCCGTGCGTGTGATCATTGCTTGTACAGCCCTCTCGCAGTGTCCGGAGCAAGTATGGTGGGTCTGACACACCGGTGTCAATGTGTTCTTATTTCCATTTCCAGGAGTGTATTACATAACTTGCAAGGTGGTGCGAAGTTGAAGCGAAGTGTCCTGGCTGGCTGCACCTGATGAAATGGGCTGAAGCAGTCGCGGAGCTCGTACACCTCGACAGCACCGGCTAGAGGGCGCTGTCGTCTGTGTGTCTCGTAGTGCCAACCTAGCAGAGCGGACCTACGTTGTGGCATCGTAGTTATCGATACCACAGTTACTGTTATCAGGTTCTCGAAAACGAAAGCTTAAGGTCGAGAAAGGATCATGCGTTGTTACCATTTGTGCTACTCGCTAACCAGCTGAGTCGGGAGAGTCAGAAGGACGTGGAGATGACGTTGAGGCTTTCTTAATTGATGGTGAGCAAGATCAGGATTCTCAGAGACAAGGTGCGTCGGTAGTTAGACAGTTCTACTTGTAACTGATTAAGGTTGTGTTATGCTAGAATTGATTACCGATGAAGCCCAAACAGAGTAAAATGTTTTTATACTGCTTTACGCCGCCTTCGATGAAGAAAATCAATACATAATTAGAGAGCTTTTTGTCGATTTTGTTGACTGTGACTAGAATAGTTTTCAGTCAGTCGCTAAAATGATTTGCGATAAGTTAAAACGTTACGGCTTACAGATTTCAGACTGTCGTCAGTGGGGTTATGACAACGGGAGTTATATGAGTAGCATCTATCAGGAAGTTCAAGTGCATATCTTGAAAGAAAGCGCTTAGCTTCCAATGCTCTTTCGTTAAATCTTTGCGGTGTCCAACCTGCGAAGAGTTGCGTGGATGTAGTCACTTTTTTCGAAATGTATTTTTTTTTTCATTCTAGTCCCAAAGATATTGGGTTGTTCCTTCAAGGAATACGAGATGGTCTGCGGGGATGGATGCCGCGCGTCCATTTGCTAAGCATTTCACAGGACTACAAAGGGCAGCTGAAGTTCCCTTCTATTTTAATTTGACTGCGGAGGCACATACTGAATTAAAGGGCATTCGGAAACATCTGACATCATTTCAGTGTGTCTTGATGTGTTTAATGCTGTACAAAGTAGAAGGTGCTATAAACATACGTAACACTTTAGTTGAAGCAAGGAAAGTCACAACAGATGTAGAAAGTGCTAATATTAAGAGTCTATTTGAAGAATTAAATAAACTCAGGTATAGTTGAGATACTATTTGCGCAGGTTGTTGCAAGGTAGTAGAAAATACTGAGATATCATCCGATCCGAATGTGGCGATTCGCGGCAAGAGAAACGGTAAGGGAAACGAAAATATGTTTTGAAGATCAAACAAGAGAAGATAATTTAAACCTGAGTCCAGAGGACAGTGTTCAAATAAATGTTTTCAATGGTAACAGAGATATAGTTATAGGAAACTTAACTGTAAGGTGCACTGCCATAGAGAATATGGTGCCCACATTTGCTTACTTATGGAACTCTAGAAGTCTACACAATTCTATACAATCAGAGTGGGCATGTACGACTTAGACGTTAATATTCATACAGCTAATTTTTGGTCTGAGCCACTTTCCACTCTGCGCGTTCTCAGTGTACTTCGTAAGTGCAATTTTAATAACATACTTCCAAATACAATGATAGCGTAAGGATTTTCTGCACTTTGGTTGTTCGTATTGCCCAAACAGAGCGGTCATTTAGCGTTTTTGCAAGAGTTAAGAATTTTTTGAGAGCTACAATGTGGCAAAAGCGTCTTGTTGAATCAGCGGTGATCGCAATAGGCTTTGAGTTAGGCGACTCATTAGATTATACCAAGATTATAAAAGTGTTTGCATCTAAAACAGCTAGAAAGAAAGTACGAGTTTTTGAAGTATTGTGTTTATGTAAAGTTCAAGAATTAAAAAAGTTCCTTATAAAAGGCGTTGTTCCATCTATTTGTATTAAAATTTTATAATTTCTTACAAAAAGTCTGAGTTAAAAAATTCACGCTTATGGTAAGCCGAAAAATCCTAGTGCTGGAGCTGCTAACGATGCTGACACCTGTTTAGCTCTCTCAGCAACACGTGGCCCAGTTTGAACAGCTTAGCGCCGTACAGCAAGTGCCAGCAGCCCATACTACTGCCACAATTCTCGTAGAGTCTCCCAGGACCTGGTGAAAGAGTGCATCCCTGCGGGTGGAGATTGCGGGTGTTGGAGCCCTCGCCCCGGTGTTAATGTGTGGGCGGCTGCACCAGTTCGGACACCAACCACTGCCCTGCATGGCAGAAGTTCAGTTGTTGCTGAAGAGAGTCTGGTTCTGCTCATCCGTCGCACAACGCGAAGTCCCCAAGTGGTGGACTTACTACTGGGAGCCGGTCTACAAGACATGACGGCCCTGAATAGCATTGACTGCTTGTTGACACATAACCTGGGTCTGGAGTGGCGTAGTGCTGAGTGCTGCCACGCTGCTTGTATTTCTGCTAAAATCAAAGAGTACTTAAACTGGTTAAAGACAATTTTTTTATGCCAATTCATTGCTTCCAACCACATATGTATCAACACCCACATGGCTCAAGAGTGTAGTAACCCAACAGCACATTCCACAGCTGCAATGCAATTCTACTATGTCGCCAGGATTGGGTGATGCAACCTGGTCCATCTGGTGGTGAGTAAACAAGCCTGTTGATGAAATCGGGATACAAATGCCTCAGCATCTGACGGCTGCCCATGGCTGCCAAAACAGTGACAGCAGAGCTGCTATTTCCACAGTAGCAACGAAAACCTAGCATCGGCTATACATACCTTCTCAATTAAGCCGTCGGCACATGGACCGTGCATCCGAACGTTGAGCGTGCCGAGTTTCTGACGTCATAGCGTGGAATAGCACGTTCGGGAGTCTTTCCGAACGTGCAGAGCAATATCTGGCGTGTCAGATATTCTGAGCGTGCGTCTGAGCGTTGACCAATATTATGGCACAACGCCACCTACGTCACACGCACGCCGTCTCTCTTCAGTACAGAGTTGTGGGGCATTGGGCATTTATGTCAAGCTTATACGTATATATGCCGTTCCTGAACACCAGCAAATTGAGAATCACTGGAAAACCCGTTGTTAACTGTGTGATTCGTTCCAATAAAATAATGAGAAACATCATATTCGTGGCAAAAGAATTATTGTAACTTTCGTATTATGAGAGTAGGCTATTTGAAGACAGGCACACACTGAAGATCCACTCAAAACGCATTGTTCTTGGTACAATTTGTTATAATTAAATTTCAATTAGTAACATATCTACGATTAAAGTTTCCAGCAAGGGTAAGATACTATGATTAGTTGCTAATGGTCTGATGTTGGTTTAGCGTAGTGAGCAGCGTCATTGTCTTTTATTTAAATATTTGTTGGGGTGGTGGTTCGCGTCTTGAAATGGCCATTTTTCTCCCTAACATTGGCGTTTTTATTAGGTTCTGATTATTTATTATTAGTTGAATATACGTATATACTTTAATATTTGATGTTATGTAAATATAAGTTCACCTCTTTTTGAGGGGTGACTTTGTTCGATTGGCTTAATTTAAAGGACAGCTTGCGCTATTTGTATAAAGATATTTTGCTCCTTTTTCTTTTACGCTTCGTAATTCACATGTTGCAAAGATTCTGCTACTGGGCAGGAACAGTCATCAAGTAAGACTGACCTTTGGGTTTTACTAAAATGTGGGAATGATGAAATAATGTTTATCTTATGCGGAGAAGTATTCAAAATTTGTACCGCACTGTTTGTAATGGATCTTTTATAAGCCTGTGTCCTTATTGATTGGACATGGTACTTTCGTTTTCGTGGACGATGGAGGAAATGTGCTTTTTAATAGAGCTAACGTGGAAATTTTACTCTCGCCCGTTGAGTAAACAGTGTGATTTACGAACTAGAAACATCCCTCAACTGCCGCTGGAGTGCGTTGCGATCGCGTATACCACGTTGGGACCCACGTACTGTATGCACAAGTCGTATCGTTCCTGAGCGTTCAGCAGCACGTTGAACTTGGCACGCTCAACGTTAACGTTCCACAGCATGGTCCGTGTGCCGACGGCTTTAGGGAGACCTGACCACTAGGTCTCTACCCATGACTTTTCTGCTACAAAAGACTCCACATACACCCGTGGCCACAACATATGTTGTTGAAAGTAGGGTGGTAGGGTGGCGTCAGCACATTTTGTTAGTGCAAATTGCCTACATCAGGGGCAAACGTATTGTTCTCCTTTGATTGACAGGTACTTAACTTATTGTTCTGCTAAAACGATCCTTCCTTTTGATTGACAGGCACTTAATCTTTTGTTCCCACACCCTCTCCCACTCCCCTCAACCTTTCAGGAAACCTCCAACCCATCCTCTTCCCCTCACTGCTACAGGTACACTTTCAGGTCTGAGTTATTGGAATAGCCCCTCTCACTCTTGTCAGTTTGATTGAATACTTAATTAAATTGATCAATTAATTAACCTCTCCCCCTCTGGTAAACCTCCCTCCCCTACCACCCTATCTCCCGGAAATTGGCGGGAAAAAGACTCAGTTGATTGGTCATTTGGAGGGAAATCGATTGCTGTGTATGGAATACTGTTTAAACAATTTAGACAATGTGTTGAATATTGTTTGTTTCAACTATTTAGGGGATACAAGGCAGTGTATGGAATATATGGAAATTGGTGGAGAGGAAGGATCTTATAACAGGTAGTTCAAGCTTATATTGTTTATTTATAAAAAAAATCTGTTTCTGGGGGTTGGATTTCTCTTGCTCATCATTCTCTGCTGTTTGGAAACATGTAGGTCTTGTGAGAAGTAATTACATGGGGCAAACATCTTGCATAACCTGATATTCAGCACTGTACTCTGGGTATCTTAACCTAATGTTCGGGTCTTTGTTGGTTCTTAACCCATTGTTCTGGTAAGTGGTTTTCCATGTCGCCCACATTTACCGCCTTTCATACCAAATTAAGTAATTATTAATGTCCTCCCACCATTTTCTGGTACATTTTTCGAATTTCGCTTGTTTTTGAATGCCATTTCTGGCGCATTCTTCCTTGTCACCCACCCCCTTAAACTATTGTAATACGTTTTACATAAAGGTTATGTAAATTAACCTATTGTTTTGTTATTAACCTGCTGTTCTGCTCCATGTCATCCACTCATGCACACACTCCCCTTAACTACTGTACTGCTAACACCTTGTTGATATGAAAAACTTATAGAAAATAATTAAATCGAAATTCTTCACATGTATGGGGTTGTTTTTTTTTTTTAATTTGCAGCATCCTATTGGTCGCTGAAATCTATGGAATATAGTTTAAACAAAAGATTGCTAATAAAAAACACATCCTGCCACTCGACACCCGACACCGAAGCTGCCGACTCCGCACAAGCCCCAGGAGTCCGGGGCCCGGCGACCCCTGCGAAGTGACGACACAGCCATCAGCAGCCAAGCAATGCACAGGTGTCTGTTTGGGTCCCACAAGCAAGAGGCAGCAGCATCCCTTTCATCCTTGACATCTGAGAATTTTCTGAGACTGCCCATGATTGTCATTCAATTCGAGTATAATTTGTTTAAATTAGTATAAATTTGTTAAAATTTGTATAAATTTGTTTAAATATGTTGAAATTTGTTTCAATTTACTATCTACCTACAACATTAGTGGCTTAGAGTGGTGTTACCACCACAAGAGGCTGTGATATCAGTGCTTGTTGAGCTCTCGGTGTTCAACTAGCGAGATGTTGGTGCCACACAGGGGGAGTTTTAATAGCTATATTACATGCACTCATTCAGCTTAGGAGTCCACCCACAGCTCACTGCATGAAGAATGCAAGCTAGCATTAATGCTTGAACATACGAAGAGGAAGAATATGGTCCTGCAAACAAATGCTTGGCATTAAAGATGCATTACACAATGCATGAAAACATCTGTCTCAGCTGGAATTGTCTGTCATTTCTAAAACCTATGTATAAGCTCCCACCACACAAGAGACAACGGCCTCGATACACGGGACCAAAGAACTTACTTAGTTCAAGATTTCACCTCTCTCTCACCTTTTACTTTCCCCTCCTTCGGGAATTTATAGCCTGTTGGCTTTTACTCCAGAATGTGTGTTGTGTGTGTATGATTATCTTTGACTGTTTTGGCTGTCTGTGTATTGTGGTGGTGTTCTGGTGGTGTCTTGTACTTGCCTGAGGTTGGCGTGATGTTGGGTATTTTAAGGATTAAGGATTGGTATTGGGACTTGGAGTTTTTGGGATTTTTCTCTTTCTCGAAGATCGTCATAGGGCGTTTGTGCTTATCACGGACATGTTATACCGATCTAAGAAGCAGATGAGGTTATTTCCAGATTCGGAAGAGCTCTCGTAGAAAGTCCTTACCAGATCTTGGAACCTTTCTTTGAGGAGGGGGATTTCGGCAGCGGCGTGCAAATCGTCCGTGACGAATCCCGTGGGTAGATGCAGTGCCCTCCTGAGGGCGCGGTTCTGCAGCCTCTGTTGTTTGTCCAGATGTTTCGCTGTGTACCCCCAGACAGGGCACGCATATTCCTTTACTGGCTGTATAATGGCCTGATAGACATTTACTCCTACAGAGCAGGGAAGGGAGCTGGTTGTGTTGAGGACTGGGTGTAGGATGGACATTCTGGCGCAGACCTTCCTGTGGATCTCGTCTGTGTGGGGTTTCCACATTAGTCTCGAGTCCCATAGCCTCTGTCTTTTCAGGGTTGATCGTGATGCGCCAGCGATGTGCCCAGGTTTCTGTTTTATCTAAAACCCTTTGTAGCCTACGAATGACCAGGTCTTTACTCGCGTTACGAGTGTAAGAGGTGGTGTCGTCAGCATACTTTGCAGTGTGCACCAGGGGGGCCGTGGGAATGTGTGCAGTGTACAGACTGTACAAAACGGGCCCCAGGACCGATCCCTGTGACACCCCAGCACAAATACGCCTTATGGTGGAGGTATCTCTTTCTACCTTGACAAAGAAGGTTCTATTCGTGAGATAGCTTTGGATTAACCTGACTATGCTCCCAGGGAACCCCTGTGTGTATAACTTGTATAATAGCCCATACTGAGTCGAAGGCTTTGGCTACACAAGTGCACTATCCCGCAGTAGCCTTTGTGGTTGAAGCCCTCTGTGGCTGCTTCCACCAGTCTCATGATCTGTTGTGGGGCGGAGTGCTTCTGTCGGAATCCGAATTGGAAATCCGGCAGAAGTAGCTTGTTGGTGATGTGGTCTCGTATGGGAATAAGCAGGAGGCGCTCATGGATATTGCTGAGAGTTGGCAAGAGTCTGATCGGCCTGTAGTGCTGCGGGAATAGAGGGTATTTCCCTAGTTTGCGTTTTGCGACCACTTCTGCATGCTTCCAGTGTTCTGGGAACTTGCAGGTACGAGTAATCTCGTTGAAGACGTTCGCAAGGTGTTCAGTAGCCGAGTGCGGGAGGTTTCTAATTAGCTGGTTGGTGACACTGTGGTGTCCTGGCGCCTTTTTAGTAGGGAGGGACCTACTTACTTTTGCCACGCCAGCTGTGATTGCGTGTATTGGCTTCAGTTAGCTGGGCTGTAGGGTGATTTTTAGTAGGTGTGTGTAGTGGACTCTGACGTCAAACAACGAAAGATGCTTGCAGTTAATGCAGTATTTTCAAACTCCTCTCTGTCCAACACCAGCAACTAGTCAGTTGAATGTATTTCCCACCAAAAAGAATAAAGATTGTACCTTACACCACAGCCTTTTTCCCCCTCTGGCTTGTAGGTGTAGGGTAGAGATTGAGTGTTTCTGCCGCTGGTTTCGAGTGGTACTGCGAGATTTTTTTCCCAGCAGGATAACACCAGTTGTATCGTGTCATCAGATTTTGTGGAGTATTGCCGTTCTTCCGAAGTGCTATGCATATAGTTGCGAAATTAGGGCGGATCTTTGTGATTATTTACGCAATTAGGATGGATATTTGCGTCAGTTTGCCGAGCAAAATAAATGAAGTACACTAACCTAACCTTTCTCTCCCGCATCTGGACAGTTTCCATGTGTTGGGGATGCAATTAGGCTTTCCATTCAGTAGAATCAGGGTTCGAGTCGCTGGTAAGTTGCGTTTCTTATGTGCACTGAGCGTTTGTGCACTGGACTATTTTTGGGTGTTTAAGCGTTGTGAGCACGTTTGCATGCATTATTTCGCTCATCTACGAGTAGTTTGCACGTTTGTATGCTGTGTACAGGATTATTTGGGTAATTTACAAGTTGTCTGCGTCGCTGTACATCAGTGTACTGAATTATTTTTGAGTAGTTTCCAGGTCTGTAAACTGTATATTGTGACCTCAAGCACGTCAGGGTGAGTGTTTTGAATCAGCGTAATAAATAAACTAGGTGAAATGCGTGCCTAAATAAATTGTTCAAAAAATAAATAAAGTACACTCCTTCCTCTCTCAAGCAGCCCAGAACAGGCTGATTCTTTTCTCACCAGTTTTCCCCTCCAGACCGCCAGGGGGTGTGGGGTGGGATGACGAGGCAGGGTCAGATACGCAGCTGAAAAAAAAAAACCACATGATTTCATCATGATGATGTGCTATGGACTGAACTGCACG
This sequence comes from Schistocerca nitens, assembly GCF_023898315.1. Lineage (NCBI taxonomy): Eukaryota > Metazoa > Arthropoda > Insecta > Orthoptera > Acrididae > Schistocerca > Schistocerca nitens. The sequence continues at coordinate 115,556,128 of NC_064620.1, read as the reverse complement.
ATCACGTGATGTATCATGGCACCGCCTAGCAAGGAAATCGCAAACTAGGTCAGTTCTCTGGTCTGGTGGATTGGAAGCGGTTATCTCTTGTGTGGTGGGAGGTTATACGTAGGTTATAGAAATGACAGACAGTTCTACCAGAGACAAACGATTCCATGCATTTTGTAATGCATATTTAATGCAAAGCATTTGTTTTCAGGACCGTATTCTTCCTCTTCATATGTTCAAGCATTAATGCTCGCTTCCATTCCTTCATGCAGGGAGCTGTAGATACACTACTCAGCTGAATGAGTGCATGTAATACAGTTATTAAAATTCCCCCTGTCTGGAACGAACGTCTCGTTAGTTGAACACTGACAGCTCAACAAGCAGTGATATCACAGCCTCTTGTGGTGGTAACACCACACTAAGCCACTAATTCTGTAGGCAACTAACAAGTTTAAACAAATTTAAATAAATTTTAATAAATTTAACCAGTTTATACAAATTTAACAAATTATATTCGAACTGAATGACATCATGGGCAGTCTCAGGAATTTCTCAGGTGTCAAGTATGAAAGGGATGCTACCACCTCATGCTTGCGGGACCCAAACAGACACCTGTGGATCGCTTGGCAGCTGACGGCTGTGTCATTACAACGTGGGGGCCGCCGGGCACCTGGACTCCTGGGGGCGTGTGCAGTGTTGGCGGCTTCGGTGGTGGGCGTCGAGTGGCGGGATGTGTTTTTTACTAACGATCTTTTGTATAAACTATATTCCATAGATTTCACCAACCAATAGGTTGCTGTGAATTAAAAAAACTACCCCGTACATGTGAAGAATTTCGATTTAATTATTTTGCGTAAGTTTTTTATATCAACATGGTGTTAATGGTACAGTAGTTAAGGAGAGGGGTGTGTGTGAGTGGATGACATGGAGCAGAACAGCAGGTTAATAACAGAACAATAGGTTAATTTGCATAATTTTTATGTAAAACGTATTACGATAATTTAAGGGGGTGGGTGACAAAGAAGAATGCGCCAGGAATGGCATTCAAAAGTATGTGAAATACGAAAAGTGTAGCAAAAAATGGTGGGAGGACGTAACTAATTACTTAATTTGGCATCAAAGGCGGTACAATAGTTTAAGGAAATGTGGGTGACGTGGAATAACCACTTAACAGAACAATAGGTTAAGTGCCAACAAAGGGCTAAACCTTAGGTTAAGACACCCAGAGTACAGTGCCAAATATTAGGTTATGCAACATGTCTGCCCTATGTAATTACTTCTTACAAGACCTACATGTTTCCAAACAGCAGAGAATGATGAGCAAGAGAAATACAACCCCAACAAACTGATTTTTTTAAATAAATAAACAATATATGCTTGACCTTCCTGTTATGAGATCCTTCCTCTCCACCAATATCCATATATTCCATACACTGTGGGAGGGGAGTGGGGGTTTACCAGAGGTGGAGAGGTTAATTAATTGATCAGTTTAATTAAGGAGTCAATAAAACTAATAGGAGTGAGGGGGGCTATTCCAATAACTCAGATCTGAAAGTGTACCAGCAGCAGTGAGGGGGAGGGTGTGGGTTGGTGGTTCCTGAGGGGTTGAGGGGAGTGCAAGGGGTTGGGGGAAGAAAAGCTTAAGCGCCTGTCAATCCAAAGGAAAGCTTCCTTTAGCAGGACAATAGGTTAAGTACCTGTCAATTAAAGGAGAACAATAGGTTGACCCCTGAGTGGATCCGTGCCCATGTCAGGAACCCGCACTAACCAAATGCGCTGACGCCGCCCAAGCCCCCGTACTGTTGAAGTTTCCTACTTAACACTTCGTAGCCTGAAACCCAAGATTCAGAAGCTGTACATGCCTCTACAGTTCTGGTATGCTGGTTCGTCACCCATCCATAGTTATTCATCTTCCCACACATTATTTCGTAGAACATGCACTCTAATCAGTAACTATCCAATATGCAGTAACTCCTTAGAAACATGTAACAGCTGTTAACGTCATGTCTCACTCATGGTGCCATCAAGGCTTTTCTCTATTATTGTTCGGGCGAACAAGAGGGAACTAACATGCAAAAAATTAAAAAATAGTGTATTGATAATGGCTAGGCACTAGCCGACATCTGGATTTGCGTAATAAAACATGCAAGAAAAGGACGACTGATTGCTATGCTGCGTAACTTATAAATCACATAATCGTCCCTGAGTGCACCCACTTTCCTAATGGAAGTTAACTGTAAATTGCTGTTTATTTATTTCACACAATTATAAAAAATGGTCATGTATTATTGTTGTTCTGACATTTTCTACATCCTGGAGCACCTCCTCACTACGGACCAATTGGAATGACAGTAAATCCAATCTAATTAGATGCCCCAAATACTCAAACTCCTCCAAAGCAAAACAACACCTTTCAGTACATAACGTCACATGTACCACTTGAAACCTTTTAAATACCTGTCATAACCATTTATAAATGCTCCTTCATATCCTTTGCGAAACAATTATATCACGAGTTTTCAGCCCTTTTAGTACCCCATCCAACAACCAGTGAAATGCTGCTGTCACATTTTTAACCTGAATAGCATATTTGATAGTGATAATGGTCCCAGGGGACCAAGAAAACAGTCATTAGTCGGTCCTCAAGATGTCATCTACTCATTAGATCCACGGTGGAGAAGTACTTGCACTGTCCCATGTTGTTCCAGTGGTACTTCGTGTTGGCTATTCATCTATCACTGTCTTACTTTTAAGATATCTATGATGACAACAGAACCTATTTTTCCTAGACCCGTCTGGTGTCTTCTTTGGCACAACCACCACGGCGGTTCCCTATGGACTGGTGCTCTCCTCTATTATTCCACCTGCTAAATGCTGGTTAGTAAAATCTCCCATAGCTGGCTGTAAATAATGAGATATAAAATACAGTTTATGACGTAGTGGTGCTTCATTCTCCGTATGAATTCGATGCAGTGTCGCAGGTATTGCTGGCAAATGGCCTTTAGGGAAAACATATCGGCAGTTTCTCGATGTCCACTATTTCCGGTGCTCTTTGAAGCTCTGCCTTCCTATGTAATGGAGTTTTAGCTGCGAACTGTATCTGATCACAGTGCACCCTTACCGTGTCCCAAACACCTTCATCCACGATATCCAGGTTAGCTACCAAGAATCCCTTCTTCACCTTTACGTTATTGGCACTAAAACATCTACATTTAGGGGTATTATTTTCCCACCACCTTTCCTCTGTTCAAGTAGAATGCTTCTTCTCAGAAAACAACGTGATGGGTCACAGCCCAGAGCAACTGCTCAGTGCCTTGCTGCACAGTATCATGAAAATTAAGCCTTAGTGTTGTTATCTAATGTTTGATTGCTTAGTTGTTTAAGATAATACTACCATATCTGGAATGTAGCCCCTCTAAGTTCAACAACACGTCACCTAAGGTCAATTTTGGAATGCTGTGTCATTAGAAACTCGAATCCTACAATTATACAGTATCCTCCACTACAAACTGCTTAAAATGTTCTATCCCAACCTCAAAATTCAATATTGTTAAATGCAAAGACTCAACCTTACTACCTCCAATACCAATACCAAATTATATCGAGGGGGATTCAATTGCCTCCGACCTGCGAGGTCCACACGTCCGACTGAGAAATGCGTAACTAGGCCCAACAAAAAATGGTTCAAATGGCTCTGAGCACTATGGGACTTAACTTCTGAGGTCATCAGTCCCCTAGAACTTAGAACTACTTAAACCTAACTAACCTAAGGACATCACACACATCCATGCCCGAGGCAGGATTCGAACCTGCGACCGTAGCGGTCGCACGGTTCCAGACTGTAGCGCCTAGAACCGCTCAGCCACTCAGGCCGGCCTAGACCCAACAAAAGCTTGTATTTCTCACCCCGCAAAATTCCCACTATACAAATTCTTCCTGTGCATACGTACTTGTATCATTAAAATTTACCGAGAACGCCGCTCTACGAATTAGTGTTTTCCCCTTGCTTAATCTTTCTGTACTTACAATCGCGTTGATGATATCCAACGACAACACATCTACTACACTGAGGCTGCCAATTCTTGACGTGCTTTGTTCGCATACATCTATAACACTTTATGCTGGCGGAGTCTTTCGGCGTAGCAGTCCTAACCCTTCTAGACACATCTGGTGGCAGGCCCCTCAAAGAGGCATCTAGTGCCCTATGTTCGGCTTCCTGGAACATTATTTTATTTCCCTCATCATCTTCACCCATCTCGTGCGTCTGCGCAATAATCTCACGTATTCGGTCTGTAAAATTTTCCGACAACTCATCATGCATCTTCGTAAGAGCACTCAACTGCTCACGGAAAAGCTTCACGTTCTTCTGTTTCTTTTATGTTTGCGAGAGGCGTTTTTTCAACTCATTACAGGCCTGTGAGTTTCTTAATCCCTCTACACACTTGACATAGGTTTTGCTTCCCCTACCAACCATAATCTTGCTATTTGAAGTAAATAATCCTGTCACTTCAGTCATAGCTGTTAATTGAAATTCTGTTGACTTTCAAGAGAAGGGAGTGATCTAATTGGTAAGGGCTGGATGTATCACAGGATTGGATTATTCGGCTAGTTAGCTGAAAGCTGCCCACGTAAGCATGTTTTATCGACCCCTAATTGTGCTATCTCATTAAGCAGTAACTGAACAGCCTCTGCCTAGTGGCACTGTGTGTTTTAGATTCTACCATCGTGGAATCTTAATCTCCAGACCACACTGCTTAAAACAGAACAACAATCAACGATAGCTTATACTCTACGATACATCAGTTACAACCTACTCCGTGCGTTTTCTTGTCACCTGGCCGAATCCACGGTGCAAAATGACACAGCAAATTACACTGACGACCTCTCACAGGTTGTATATTTTTCTCCCTGACATTACTAAGGAACTGAGGAATATCAGCCAGTTCTGATGGCTGCACTGAAGTTACTCTCAAATTCTGGCGAATCTTCCTCGTAAGACCCACGTTTTCTACACACGAAAACACGATCAATCAAAAATAGTCTGTTCACTTAACCTACTGTGTGACAGTACTGCATGCCGTGGTTGTGCCTTCGTGCTGTCAGGCAACGAATTGTGACAACAAAGCATAGTAGCGTGTGGGTGTCGGGCGACTACAGTGTGTAGTCCGAAGTGTGGCAGATTGTGGAGATGGCGGTGCTGGCTTCTGGTGACGAGTAGAAACATATGTTTGTTGTGGGCTTCAGTCCAGAGACTGGTTTGATGCAGCTCTCCATGCTACTCTATCCTGTGCAAGCTTCTTCATCTCCCAGTACCTACTGCAACCTACATCCTTCTTTATCTGTTTAGTGTAATCATCTCTTGGTCTCCATCTACGATTTTTACCGTCCACGCTGCCCTCCAATACCAAATTGGTGATCTCTTGATGCCTCAGAACATGTCCTACCAACCGATCCCTTCTTCTAGTCAAGTTGTGCCACAAACGTCTCTTCTCCCCAATCCTATTCAGTACCTCCTCATTAGTTATATGATCTACCCATCTAATCTTCAGCATAGAAACATATATAGAAGGTAAAATAGTTTTATTCAACATGTGGTACAACATTAACTTTGCCATAATGCCACGAGCACACCTGCCTCAGGCGTGCAGCCCCATCGACTGCTTTCAAAGCTGCCCAGCGATGCAGACACTCGTTCAGCCCTCTCAGAAACGTACGCCCCAGCTCGCAAAGTGCGACGCCATGTAGCAGGTGACAGCGGTGCGTACTACTGCCAGAATTCTTGTGGAGGCAATCAGGACCTGGAAGAGGAACTCACCCCTTAAGACAAAGATGACGAAATGAGCATTCCAGTGGCACAGCGGCCGTCAGCTGACCATGGCTTTCAACAAAGCCATAACTGAGCTGCTGTTTCCATAGTAACGGCAAAAATGTAGTGGCGGCACAATGTTTCAAACAAAAAGCTGGCATATCCATGCTTCAATGTTCATTTAAATTGCAACAATGGAAAATTGTACTGAAATGCAGGAGGATCTGCAACGAATTGACGCATGGTGCAGGGAATGGCAATTGAATCTCAGTGTAGACAAGTGTAATGTGCTGCGAATACATAGAAAGAAAGATCCTTTATCATTTAGCTACAACATAGCAGGTCAGCAACTGGAAGAAGTTAATTCCATAAATTATCTGGGAGTAGGCATTAGGAGTTATTTAAAATGGAATGATCATTCAAAGTTGATCGTCGGTAAAGCGTATGCCAGACTGAGATTCATTGGAAAAATCCTGAGCAAATGCAATACGAAAACAAAGGAAGTAGGTTACAGTACACTTGTTCACCCACTGCTTGAATATTTCACACCAGTGTGGGATCCGTACCAGATAGGGTTAATAGAAGAGAGAGAGAAGATCCAACGGAGAGCAGCGCGCTTCGTTACAGGATCGCTTAGTAATCGCGAAAGCGTTACGGAGATGATAGATAAACTCCAGTGGAAGACTCTGCAGGAGAGACGCTCAGTAGCTCGGTACAGGCTTTTGTTGAAGTTTCGAGAACATACCTTCACCGAGGAGTCAAGCAGTATATTGCTCCCTCCTACGTATATATCGCGAAGAGAACATGAGGATAAAATCAGACAGATTAGAGCCCACACAAAGGCATACCGACAATCTTTCTTTCCACGAACAATACGAGACTGGAGTAGAAGGGAGAATCGATAGAGGTACTCAAAGTACCCTCCGCCACACACCGTCAGGTGGCTTGCGGAGTATGGATGTAGATGTAGATGTAGAAGTATCCCGATGAGGCATATCTGTAAATGTAGACATTAATGCGAAACTTAAATTGATTGTTAATTTTGGCTCTTTCTAATTTAGTATTTGAAACGAAAGTCTCCTGTGGTAAACATACGCACTGCATGATACTTGTTGATCTCAAATTTTATGTTAAAATGATATGTCAACTTTCAGACACGTTATGTTCCATTATACTGGGACAAGTTTAATATGTATACGCTGAGGTGACAAAAGTCGTGGGATACCTGCTAAGACCGTGTCGATATCCTTTTTCCCAGCGTCGTGCAGCAACTCGTCGTGGCGTGTACTCAGCAAATAGTTCGAAGCCCTTGCTCTGCAGGGACTTGAGCCGTGTTGCCTCTATAGACGCCCGTAATTATGAAAGCGTTGCCGGTGCAGGATTTTGCACACGAATTCACCTCTCGATTACAGCGCACAAATGTTTAATGGAATACATGTCGGGATATCATTTTCTCGAATTGACAAAAATATGTTAATGCTTTCCTTTTATCATTCAGAAAAGTGTTTAGTGAACTACGAAAAAATCAACAATTATGAGGGTATCACTTCCAGGATTTTAAGGAACAGTTATTCTTTAATACGCCATCACAATGTTTTGACAGTTCCTGGTAACAGTATGTTTGCAATTTCGAGAGAGAGAGAGAGAGAGAGAGAGAGAGAGAGAGAGAGAGCTGCCAATGTAATGATGTGTTGTTGTTGTTATGGTGTTCAGTCCTGAGACTGGTTTTATGCAGCTCTCCATGTTACTATATTCTGTGCAAGCCTCTTCGTCTCCCAGTACCTACTGCAACCTACATCCTTCTGAATCTACTTAGTGTATTCATCTCTTGGTCTCCCTCTACGATTTTTACCCTCCACGCTGCCCTCCAGTGCTAAATTTATGATCCCTTGATGCCTCAGAACATGTCCTACCAACCGGTCCCTTCTTCTTGTCAAGTTGTGCCACAAATTCCTCTTCTCCCCAATTCTGTTCAATACCTCCTCATTAGTTATGTGATCTACCCATCTAATCTTCAGCATTCTTCTGTAGCACCACATTTCGAAAGCTCCTATTCCCTTCTTGTCCAAACTATTTACCGTCCATGTTTCACTTCCATACATGGCTACACTCCATACAAATACTTTCAGAAACGACTTCCTGACACTTAAATCTATACTCGATGTTAACAAATTTCTCTTCTTCAGAAACGCCTTCCTTGCCATTGTCAGTCTACATTTTAAATCCTCTCTACTTCGACCATCATCAGTTATTTTGCTCCCCTAGTAGCAAAACTCCTTTACTACTTTAAGTGTCTCATTTCCTAATCTGATTCCCTCAGCATCACCCGACTTAATTCAACTACATTCCATTATCCTCGTTTTGCTTTTGTTGATGTTCATCTAATATCCTCCTTTCAAGACACTGTCCATTCCGTTCAGCTGCTCTTTCAGGTCCTTTGCTGTCTCTGACAGAATTACAATGTCATCGGCGAACCTCAAAGTTTTTATTTCTTCTCCATGGATTTTAATACCTACTCCGAATTTTGCTTTTGTTTCCTTTGCTGCTTGCTCAATATACAGATTGAATAACATCGGGGAGAGGCTACAACCCTGCCTCACTCCCTTTCCAACCACCGCTTCCCTTTCATGCCCCTCGACTCTTATAACTGCCATCTGGTTTCTGTACAAATTGTAAATAGCCTTTCGGTCCCTGTATTTTACCCCTGCCACCTTCAGAATTTAAAAGACAGTATTCCAGTAAACATTGTCAAAAGGTTTCTCTAAGTCTACAATTGCTAGAAACGTAGGTTTGCCTTTCCTTAATCTTTCTTCTAAGATAAGTCGTAAGTCAGCATTGCCTCACGTGTTCCAACATTTCTACGGAATCCAAACTGATCTTCCCCGAGGTCGGCTTCTACCAGTTTTTCAATTCGTCTATAAAGAATTCGCGTTAGTATTTTGCAGCTGTGACTTATTAAACTGATAGTTCGGTAATTTTCACATCTGTCAACACCTGCTTTCTTTGGGATTGGAATTATTATATTCTTCTTGAAGTCTGAGGGTATTTCGCCTGTCTCATACATCTTGCTCACCGGATGGTAGAGTTTTGTCATGACTAGCTCTCCCAAGGCCGTCAGTAGTTCTAATGGATAGCTAAATACTATTGGTATGTCTTCCTCCACGTTACCACAATAGCTCGCTAAAATTCTGTTTCCACACTTTGTGAAACAAGTGCGGTGGTGGCGTAGAGATTATATTCAAAGATCTCACGCTGCATTGCAATCGCAGTGATGGAAGCTCTTTGATGTCCTCATGATATGCTGTTATTATGATGATCGCTCTAGCATGGCAAGCTGACAATTACTGTCTTGCCGTTACCAAAATTAACTGATAAGAAAGAAAAAAATGCTGCTGCTCTGACATACCACCGCGTGGCTCAATGCACACTGTAAAAATTTTTATACTATTTCCAAACTGGATACGGACTGATTATGCCGGATTGAAGTACGTAGTCATGATCATACAATTTAACAATGCATGACTGTACAATTTGTACACAAACCAGATGGCAGTTATAAGAGTCGAGGGTCATGAACAGAAAGCAGTGGTTGGGAAGGGATTGAGACAGGTTTCTAGCCTATCCCCGATATTATTCAATCTGTGTATTGAGGAAGCAGTAAAGGAAACAAAAGAAAAATTCGGAGTAGGAATTAAAATCCATGGAGAAGAAATAAAAACTTTGAGGTTCGCCGATGACATTGTAATTCTGTCAGAGACAGCAAAGGACCTGGAAGAGGAATTGAACGGAATAGACAGTGTCTTGAAAGGAGTATATATGATGAACATCAATAATAACAAAACGAGGATAATGGAATGCAGTCGAATTAAATCAGATATTGCTGAGGGAATTAGGTTAGGAAATGAGACACTTAAAATAGTAAATGAATTTTGCTATTTGTGGAGCAAAATAACTGATGATGGTCGAAGTAGAGAGGTTATTAAATGTAGACTGGCAATGACAAGGAAAGCGTTTCTGAAGAAGAGAAATTTGTCAACATCGAGTATAGATTTAAGTGTCAGAAAGTCGTTTCTGACAGTATTTGTATGGAGTGTAGCCATGTATGGAAAAGAAACATGGACGATAAATAGTTTAGACAAGAAGAGAATAGAAGCTATCGAAATGTGGTGCTACAGAAGAATGCTGAAGATTAGATGGGTAGATCACATAACTAATGAGGAGGTATTGAATAGAATTGGGGAGAAGAGGAGTTTGTGGCACAACTTAACCAGAAGAAGGGATAGGTTGGTAGGACATGTTATGAGGCATCAAGGGATCACCAATTTAGTATTGAAGGGCAACGTGGAGGGTAAAGACGGTAGAGGGAGACCAAGAGATGAATACACTAAGCCCGCATCTCGTGGTCGTGCGGTAGCGTTCTCGCTTCCCACGCCCGGGTTCCCGGGTTCGATTCCCGGCAGCGTCAGGGATTTTCTCTGCCTCGTGATGGCTGGGTGTTGTGTGCTTCAGAACATACTGAAGTTACATACAGCCACATTGACAGAATAGTATTACAAATTCACACAATGTTTTTCTTTTCACTTTTAGATTACATTGAGACATGAAATGAATGTAGGATTTTCACAAGAGTATCAAAACACAAATTTACAATACGTTTCTGATAGGTACTAAGTCGGTGAGAGGCTATCGTGTACGCACAGATGGAGCTGAAAGTATGCCTGCTGTAGTTTCTACATAACGCAGTTTCACTGTTGTTGAGGAAAAAGTTTATTATTTCTGTGTTTGTACGTATGGGGCATGTTTGGAAAGTAATAGCTCTTCGGTTATCAAAATGCACTGCCAGATAAAAAACTAGAAGTGCCCAGAAGAAGAGGGGGAAATTTCAGGGATTGAGAGAGTACGTGATGTTGTATCGGTGACTACAAAATCGAGTGAAATCTATAAAGAACTTGGCAGTATGAACCCACTTATCAGTGCCGCGTGGCGTAGCCGTGCGTTCTGATTCGTCTTGTCACGGTGTCCGCTGCTCGCCCCGTCGGAGGTTCGAGTCCTCCATCGCGCATGGGTTTGTGTGTGTTGTCCTTAGCGTAAGGTAGCTTAAGTTAGATTTAATAGTGCGTAAGCCTAGGGACCGATGACCTCCGCAGTTTGGTCCCATAGTCGTTGCCACAAATTTCGAAATTTTTTCCGCTTATCAGTATGACTTTCCACACCTCTGGTCAGGATGGAGCACTGATTCGGTTTGGAACTTTGTCATGAAGTTCCTGAACCATCTCCTGAAGAGGTTGGCACAGGACAGAAATTCTGTATTCGTGGTGGGTTGGATCAAACAAGCCAGAAGTCTGCTGATTTTTTTTAAAGAAAAATAAAGTTCCCAGGATAGCTGGTCCACAGCTGTTGCAACTGGTCTGTGATACCCTGGACTGCTGCCACTTGGAGTATCCCAACGTCACGCTGAGATTTATAGAGACACATGTCATTTATAAATGTTGTGTTGAAAAATGGCACAATGGTGTTGTCACGTGAGAGGTACCAGCGGTGACCTGAACTCATACCCTGTGTCTTCTCACACCATTACGCCAAGAGTAACACCATTGTGCCCTTCCAAGACATTCTGAAATGGAACATCTCCCCAGGTCACCACCATAGCCGCTGACTATGGTCGTCTGCAGTAGAGCAGAATCGCGGTTCATCGCTGAACATAATGCGATGCCATTTATCAGCAATCCAAGCTTGTCGGTCACGGCACCACTCCAAACTCAGCCGTCTGTGTGATGGTGATAGCGGCAGCCTGCACTTGGGATGGCAATTCTGTAGTCTGGCTGCTGCAAGCCTTCGACTCATGGCGCAGGATGACAGAATGTTTCAGGGACTGCATTACGTGTTCTCCGATGGCAAGCGTTTATGTGAAGGTATTACATTGTGCTTGGTGCACAGAACGGCGGTACTCCCTAGTAGTAGACGGGCGTGGTTGACCAGAACCTTGACAAGGAGTATGCCAGGTGGTACGTTCTCCCTAAATACAACACCAGGCTGCTGTTACATCCAAATGCTCCGCAGAAGTGGATATTGCACGTTTCGACCAGATGGCCAATTGGAGACTCATACTGAGGCCCGTTTCAAAGTCTGCCAGATACTGATAACGCTGTCCGCACCAATATGTAACATTTCTGTGTCCTCCACAGTTATCACGCAACATCTGACACTGTTCGCAGCCGTTACATACCTTACCACGCCTGGTCAAACAAGCATAAACGCGAACCAAAATAATGCACTCTTGTGGCCGTTCTGCCTGTCGCAGAGGACTGCAATTCTAATCAGTGACATACCTGCCTGTGCGTATTTGTTCCAGTTACACTGATATTCCGCAAGATTTGTTGCAGGAGAATGTGGAAGGACAGTCTCAAATGAAATGCTGAGAAGAACAGGAAAGAAAGACGGCCTATTCGGAGCACTGTCAATAAGAAAATGGTTAGTTACCTACCCCGTCATTCACTATAGTTCGCTACTCTGATTAAAGGAATGATGGAGACTGAGGATGAAATTAAATCTGGCAGAAGACACGCCCGAGCATCAATAGACGAGCGTCTAGAAGCGAGGTGGTGTGAAAGAACCCATCAACTTTTGGGTTAAGTAATAGCCATTCATTTCCAAGCACTTTTCGTAACGTTGCACCAGCTTCTTCAGCCGCTCAGCATAGAATGCCAGCAACTTGGAATTGAACAAGTTTGCGCCGGTGGTCTTTAGTTACTCATCACCTACAAACCGTGGTCAACAAAACCACGATTTCAAGTGTAAAAAGAGGTTAAACTTGCCCGCTTCGAGATTGGGATTGCAGGGTGAGTGATAGAAAAGTTACCAACGGCGTCCGATAGGTACTGAATTACACGACAGGGACAGGAAACGGAGCTCTAGCTTGTTATTTAGTGTAAAAAATTCACGTCCCGTTATCTGTAGCAATATCGGAAAATAAATTTTCTCCGTCTTGTCGTTAAGAGTCCAATGATGCTCGTCCGTGTTCAGTTGTAGTACTCCCTGGCCTCAACCTACGCACCGTTTTGACAGTCGTGCGCCAAGCGCAGGGAAATTCATCATGGAGCACCAATCCCCAATAGTCAATCAGATCGCAGTTTTCGATCCGTTTGTCTTACAATATCATCAGTCTGGGCACTAAAACTGCCACTCAGCTTGTCTACATGCACATTTGTACACGGCCCTTTAAAGTCTCGACACCATCGTCGAATGCTACCACTTTTCACTTATTTTTTACTAGAGACTTATAAATGGTCCAGCTCCTGATGACTGCGAGTAGCTGTAGATCCTTTTGCACACAAAATAGATTTACAGCACGCTCTTCGAAAATGGCGGAAGCAACGATTTTCGAAGCCGTTGTTGTCTGCTTTCACGTGTAGGCTACACTCAATCGACAAACGACAATCAAAACAATGACTTTTGTGGCTTCATAAACAATCAATTGACGGTGATGCATTAGTCCAGAATCTTTCTGATATTTCAACATTTAAATATAAGCAAAAGGCCCTTGCTTTTCGAATACACCTCGTACAACAAAGTTAGACCTGAGTTATTCAGATATTACAACACTTCTTAATCCTAGGGGCTATCTTAATATAGATGTTGACGGACATTACAACAAAGTGAGAAAGAAGAAAAATGCACGGTAAAAGAGCAACTGCTTGTATTAGTTTGCAATAGTCATCTTCTACCTAAAACATTTCCCCCTCCTGTTAGTGTAACGCTCAAAGGCAGTTGAGTGCAGTGAAGTGGGTGCACAGCTAGCGAACTACACGTGACGTCATAGTTCCTGGTCACGCCACGGACGATATCTACGCTCTCGCTGTTAACACACCATTTAAACTTTTACACAGCAGGCCACGCTGCTGTTTGTCGGTAAATGAGGGTGCGAGTGTTTCCTCTCTTGGCCGCAAAGCCTAACAGACTTTCAAAGCTCCCTGTTTCGACCACACATGAGAGCTTAGCAAACATTTATTCTGCGGGTCACCAGGGGCAGTACTTTCGATGCACAAGCTCGGCCGCTATGCTCACACCACTTTACACATTTTTCTGGTTCATGCTGAAGTGTTATTCCTGTCGACTACCGGCGAACTAACCATCAACTCCGTTTATTTCACGTCCATCATTGCTCAGAACAAGTACGGAAATCTAACGTTTGTGTTGCACTGCACTCAATTTTCAACATGTCTCTCTTATGTGACAGCTCAGCCTAAAACAAGGTTAACTAATAACACTCTGAGTCAAACCTACATGTGATTGTCTCATCACTGAGATCCAAATATGTACAAAGCTATGAGTACGTTTAATTTCTAACTAATGTTGCTGTTGTGGCGGTCTGCTGTTCGAAGACTGGTTTGTTGCAGCTCTCCAATTTAGTCCATCCTGATCAATAGAGCTATCCAACTACCACTCTCTGAAGAGAAATGTGATCAAGAATTTGAAATAATAAAACAAACAGCTATTGAAAATGGTTAAAACAGCTCCATAGTAGACACCCTAGAACACTCAATAATGGCAAAGCAATCACAACACAAAAAAGAAAATAACATGTCCCATACAGTCACCTTTCTAGGCAACATTTCATACCAGAATGCCAATGTCTTCAAACGAAAAGGCATAATCATATCCTTTAGAACAGACAAGAAGATTGGACAGAAGTTACCCCACAACATCGCCACACGAAACCCACTTCATCACACAGGTGTGTACAAAATTTAATGTTTGGGCTGTGACTGCTTTTACATAGGCCAGACAGGCAGATCATTTGAGATTAGATTCAAGGAACACATGGCAGCACTAAAAAACAAAAATACCACACATCAGCAACAGCCACCCACCTGCATGAAACAAAACACCTTGTTAACAACACAGGTATTAGCATCCTACACATCCAACCAAAAGGCAGAAAACTGGACATCCCTGAAACACTCCCAATATACAAACACCAAACAAAACAACCGGAATCCATCTTAAATGACAAAAATGACAATATTTACAATAGTATCATCTCTGTTTTCAGCAACTGCCTACACCCTTAAAAATGCACACACACACACACACACACACACACACACACACACACACACACACACACACACACACACGTGCACACACCTTAATACTTACCATAAATATTGACAGCCGCCAAGATTGTATATCTATCTGCATATTTTAAAGCAACTAATATATATAACATGTCATCTCAAGACCCCTTGCCTTGTAAATGTTTGCTCTCATACAATCACTCTATCCACCCTCTCTCTCTCTTCCTCTCCTTCTGCCTCCAACCTCTCACATCTGTCTATTAATTCCAATCAAATATAGTCATCTATGTATAATTTTACTGCTGTAGCCTATATGATTATTGTACTTAAAGTATGTAACATTTCACCTGATTGTTATTAACAAGTATGAAATTCAAGCCATTTTAACATTTCACCTGATTGTATAAACGAGTACGAATGTTAAGCTGTTTTAACTTGTCAAAATCGTATTTATATGCCACCTGAAGTACACACACATATATACGATACCTCAAAACAAACACCTCCAAATCCTTTAAATACTTATTCTGTAATAATGTTGTTACGATGTATATTCTATGTACTTTGCGATTATGTCTTCTCCTCTGCTATACGAACCTTGCACCCAGCAGATTCCAGACGCAATATTTGTTTACAAATGTGACAGTATACATGTGATGTGTTACGACAGCGGATAGTAACATGTGACCACTGGAGGTACTCTATTTTACTTATTTTATGGTTACCATTAGATAGCAGTTTAATTTTTTGTCAGAAGAAATCCAAAACCATGTTCTGAAATAGTGTCTTGTTTGTCCACTAGGCAGTGCCACAAGTTCCTCCAAAAATCGTAACACAACACGCACACAAATGTCACACTAAATAATGTAAATCCATCCGATGATGGAGGTTTAAACGTTTGAAACGCGTCGTGGAAATAAATAAAACGGTGACTGGTAACATTAAACTTGTTGTTTCATTTAATAGTCCATCCTGAGCTAGCCGCTTCATAACTACTGCAACTTTCATCCATTTGAACCTGCTTACTGCTTAAGACTTTGACTTCAATTTTTATCTCAACGCTCCTCCCATCACTTCCTTCCATTAACAAATTATTCTGTTCCTTAATGTCTCAAAGTGTATTCTACTAAATCAAGCATTTAACTTAAAACAACAGTCGAGATCGTAATAACATTTGTTTGTTATGATACTACGATCGTACACTCTTGCGGAATCAGGTGAAAAACCGAGAAGCCGCCATTACCAACCATAGCGGGCCCAAAAGAATCTGAGGAAGACTTTAACATAAGCAGAAACCGGTCATAATAAACCAATTTTATTGCGATATCCACTGTTGTCTTAACCTAAGTATGCCACGAGATCGCTGCGCTCCAAGGACAATGTTGTCTACATTTACAAATCAAGTTGCGTCAGAAATTTATTTTCTCCCAATCTGAGTCAGTACGTCTCCATTAGTTACTCGATCTACCCGACCAATATTATCATATTTCAGCAGCACCATGTTTTAAAAGTTTTAATTCTCGTCAGGTCTGTTCGTGCGGTAGCGTTCTCGCTTCCCGCGCCCGTGTTCCCGGGTTCGATTCCCGGCGGGGTCGGGGATTTTCTCTGCCTCGTGATGACTGGGTGTTGTGTGATGTCCTTAGGTTAGTTAGGTTTAAGTAGTTCTAAGTTCTAGGGGACTGATGACCATAGCTGTTAAGTCCCATAGTGCTCAAAGCCATTTGAACCATCTCTTCAGGTCTAAAATGCTTATCGTCCACTTTTCACTTCCGTACAAGACAAATATCCTCAGAAATGATTTCTTAACACTTAAATTTATATACGATGTCAACAAATTCCTCTCTTCCAGAAACGCTTTTCTCGCTATTGTCAGTATGTGTTGTACATCCTCTCTACTTCGGTCATAATTGGTTATTTTGCTGCCCAAATGACCAAACTCAAACCTCCCTCATCATCACCTGATTTAATTCAACTAAATCCTATTACCCTTGTTTTGCTGTTGTTGATTTTCGTCTTACAATCCGTTCCATTCACCTGCTGTTTCAAGTCCTTTGCTGCCTCTGTAATAAGCAAACCTAAAAGTTTTTATTTCTTCTCCCTGTATTTTAATCCTCTTTCCAATTTGCTCCTTGGCTTCATTTATTGCTTGCTCAGTGTACAGATTTTTGGGGATAGGCTATAAAACTATTTCACTCCTCTCTCAGCTGCTCCTTTCCTTTCACGTCTTTTGACCCTTACAGCTGCAGTCTGGTTTCTGTACCGGTTGTAAATAACCTCTCTCTCCATGTACTTTATTTCTGCTGCCTTCAAAATTTCTATCTAGATTTTTAAAATGTGAGGTCTTCTGTGAATTTTAATTGATGTACTCGTGAACGGAACCATTTTAGAGGGCAAAATGGAGAATGTTTATCAGTGTATTAACTTATCAGCTTCCACTGGAGGCCAGATGATAAAAGGGCCAAGGTGACTTTTTTTTAAGGAAGATTTAGCGTGCTTGGGCCAGTATACAAGTCGTGCAGCAAGATGCAGCATGACACTTCCTGGGAAGGTCGAGGCAGCCCCATGTCCAAATATAATGATACCTCCTTACTTGTACGTTACGTGATCCTCTTGGAGCGAGAAGTACACTGTCCGTTCTAAAGTATCTGGATACCTATTACTGTACATTAATATAAGGTGTGTCCACCTTCGCCTTTACGACAACTTCAGCTCAGCTGGGGAAACTTTCAGTGCAGTGTCTGAATGTCTGTGGAAGAGGGGGAGACCATTCTTCCTCAAGAGCTGAAACCAGTGAAGGTAGTAAATTTGAGCAATGGGATCCGGAGAGAAGTCGATGTTCTAATTCATCCAAGAGGTGTTCCATGGGATTTAGGTCGGGGTCAGGGCAGATCAGTACATTTCAGTAATGTTATTGGCCAAAACCATTACGTCATAGATGCTGCTTTACGACTGTTGTGTACGAATTCGAACACAGTGTCAAGGAGATGTGGACTACAGTGTGGTGTGAAAACCGTCGTCATAGAAAAGATGGACAGGAGCAGCAGTGATTAGAGAACAGGATAACAAAACAGACAGAAGATTTACTTAAATTTTAATTTTCGAAGTGTGCGGACCCTCATTACAAATAATGCAGCGAGAAATAAGCCCAGCTATCAACGTGAACAAGGATGAGATTCCAAGTGCGAGAGAGGCATCTGGTTCTTGTCGGCCGTACTGTATTGTGGCGACAGAGGGCGCCGGTAGTCCAGTGCCACAGGAGGCGTGGCTCAGCGGATGTGCTCCATTGGCTCCTTTGGATCCCACACGACTGTTATCAGCATCTGATGGAAACTTGCAGTTCCGTTGCCAACTTAAATGCGATGGTATGGTGGTATCGATAAGTGATAATACAATGACACGGTACACTGTCACACTGATATCTCATTTCTGAACTTTTCCTCTGTTCTATACAGTACACAATGATGTAAGATGTGTTCATATCCTTCTGCATTTAATGTTAAGTGCAATAATGGGACCACACCCTAACCATGAAAAACATACCCATACCATAACACCACCTCATCTGTACTTCACTGTTGGCACGAAATATGTTGGCAAGTGACGCTCTCCATGCATTCCATGATACTGCCACACGGTACAGCGTGCTTCGTCACTTCAAAATCTCGTTCGCAGTTATCCACTGTTCAGTGGCGTCAGTCCTTCCACAGCCTCAAGCGTCTCTTGGCACTGAGTACAGAAACGTGTGACTTATGAGGACCTGCTCGACCACTGCACTGCTCACAAGCAGTCGTTGTGTGAAGTGGACCATTGGTAGCACTGACTTCTTCTGCTGATTTCAAGCTGCTTTTTACAACCGCTCTCTGCAATGCTCTACGGTCCCTGCCTGTCATTAAACGAGGTGCGCCTTGTTTTGGTTTAGTTTGGTCGTTCCTTCGCCTTTCCACTCCACAGTCACATCACCAACTGTAGACTTTGGCAGCTTTGGAAGGATTGAAAGCTGGAACTTCAACTGCTAAACTGTGAGAACTGATTTTGGACTCACATCCCTTACAGATGATGCTTTCCGGAGTGCCTTGGTAGCGAGTGTGTAGAACAAAAGAACCTGAACTGCATGTGTAAAAAGGTGCGAAAGTTACCGTCGATTCATTAATTCTTCCCCTAACATTTCTGACGCACGGTTTTCGGCCATCTTCTGAGTGGGCCGCCAGACGGTGGGTCGGTTCACTCAGAATGTGGCCGAAAGGTATCCACCCGAAATGTTAGAAGAAGAATTAAGGTTTTTGTAGCTGCAAGCCGAAAGTTTGATAGATCAGTATTGTACGGCGAAAACATGAAGATGCACATTGGAGCTGTCATCATTTACGTTTTTCTTATGGAAATTAGTAGTTACCAGGCCACTGTGATTACTATACGCGAAGGACCAAATAAGGAGATTTAATAACTTCACGTTTGTGGAAGATGAGTCGTATCAAATAATCGAGTGTATAATAGTATACCAACTATATTTCTCCATTCTTCGTACTAACTCCTTTGGCTGTCTTTAATTAATAGGAGACGTGAACGAGATTACGTTCGTAAGCCGGTGCGTGGCAAACCAAAAAGAGTAAACTGAGAATGGTGTCTACACAGAGTACTTTAGTTTTTGACTGTGATGGAGCATTAGCCTTGCAGGTATCGAAGGCTTACCAGAGCAAAGTAAATGGATGAGTCCGTCGTAACTTTAATGTGTTTAAACCAACACTCACTGTTCGGAACGAAAGAAAACAGATATATAACAGGCCTTTCGTCGGACTAATATACGTGCTTACAAAAAGTATTCGCATGCACCTGTCTGACTAGGTACCTAGTCCCTCATTCTTTTCTTCCTATTATGAAAGAGGCTGTTGACCGAAAAGCGTTGTTAAAAAATTGCATCCAACTGAAGAGTTGTGTAAATTCTGGAGACCGCTGGCAAACGAACAAACTTATTTGTAAACTTCTCCCTAGTCTAGCCGCATATTTCTGGAACAAACTCGTACACGTACAAACAAAGTTTATCAGATTAACCTCACTTTGAAGCAGATGCTGTTGGTGTTCATATTTTGACAGTAGTTCTAATGGCCAAAAATGCAGTCAAAGAAACTCCGGCACTGATTTAGATACTGTGTTTCAGGAAGAAGAAGAAGATAACAAGACACTGCTTCAGGGAATGGCTTAAAGTGAGAGAGAAATTACCCATGAAAATCTGATAAAGGAAGTATTCCTATCAGAACCCGATTATTCCAACAACTTTCTTCGAATACACAATGAAACCTTTAAGAACTTGTTAAGGTCCTCGTAAGAGAGGAAACTTGTCTTTCAAATCTGCTCCTACCTAGCCACGGGTGTGTCGAATAAGCCCTTACACGTGCGAAGAAAGCTCGTCGCCGGCCGATGTGGCCGAGCTGTTCTAGGTGCTTTAATCTGGAACCGCGCGACCTCTACGGTCGCAGGTTCGAATCCTGCCTCGGGCATGGATGTGTGTGATGTCCTTAGCTTAGTTAGGTTTAAGTAGTTCTAAGTTCTAGGGGACTGATGACCTCAGATGTTAAGTCCCATAGTGCTCAGAGCCATTTGAACCAAAGCTCGTCAATTTAACCTTACTTTTGCAGCAGACGTTTTTCGTGTGTGCTGCATTTTGGCACTAGTGAGAATGGCTATCAATGCAGCTAAAGCATTTAGAACTCTGATTCTGGCATTGTGTTTAAGGGGCTCCGGAACGCCCTATACTTGCAATGTTAAAATAACGCTTATAAATTACATCTTTCCTCACAAAGTATTTGAGGTAGGAAGTTGAACTTTTTACAGATTATTTATTGGAATATGGGCTACAACTTAACACAGGGATTTTACAAAATTTTAGTTCAGTTATTAAAGATGATTTTTTTTCAATTGTAATGAAAATTCACAACATTTTTTTGCAATTTTTTATTTATATATTCAAAAATATACAGTTTTTTGGAAAAAGGCTGTGTTAAATTATGCAGAAGGTACTGTGTAACATTTACTGAAAGTTTGAAACAAATATGTTTAGAAGATCCTTAGAAAACATGTAATTAGTATGAGAAAATAAAAGTTTTGGGAATCGAGCGACAAAGATTGGATTAACTTTTTAGTGCATTCCAGGTCCATAGGATGGATTATCTTCATCCTCTGCAAACTCCTCCTCCAGCTTCCTCTTGTTCCTCCTCCTGTTTACTCTTGCATGTATTTCTAGACTCTTTACAGCCCTGTCTGCAGCCCGAAGGCGTTCCTTGTCTAAAGCAAGCATCGCTCGTACCATGTTAGAACCTATCTTCATTCCCATATTTCTAAATACCTTGCACCTTACAATGTTGCCATCATTGAAAGTCGCAACAGCATCATACACACCAAAGTGAAGTGTTTCTATTCCAACAAATACAGTCTTGGGGATTCTTGACCATATAACACTATTTACACTTTCATTGGGGTTTTGAGTTTTTCCGTGAATACACTTTTTCAACAGTTCATGTGCTGCTAAGTCTCTGAAAATAGGTTTTATCACCTCCATTATTGCATGAGGCAGACTATGCTTATGAGTGTACACTTCACCAGTTAGCAATCCTTTGTTATATTTACACCAACTGTCTTCTTCTTTGGGACACAAGCTATGTTGGGGATTTTCATCGGTTGAAGAAGTATGTGAAAAAAGAGCCCAAACAGCCTTCTTCATTTCGTCGACACTTTGTGTATTTTGCCTAATAGCCATTCCATAATAGTTCTGTACTTTGTCAATTACACTGTCAGTTAACCTTCCCTTCCCATCCAACCCTTTACCATCACTGAGTTTTTGTTTTTTGTACGAAGCTTTCAGTCGCCGAAGTCTTGTTCCCATTCGCTTCTGTACGTGTCCAATACACTCAAATTTCTGCACTACAACATCATCACCATAGGGCTTCAGTCCTTGAACATGTTTGAAACTTTTAGAATCACCGTCACCAAGGTAATTAACATATCGCACTTTATCACACGCCTCAGAACGCTGGAATATACTGGCAACACCAGCCACTTCCATTCCTCCACTACTGCCACTATAGTTAGCTTTGCAATTATTTTCATGTGTACCTTTACATTTTTGTGGACATCTACAATACTTTGATATTACTGCTACATCTAAAACTTTTCCTGTATACATACTGGTGGCAGATACTACACCATGAAGAGATGTGTGTCCCCGTTTATGCCAGGTACCATCGAACGCTGCAGTCAAATCTCTGTTACCATTATTTTCCATTACTGCCTCTTCCACAGCGTTCTTCATAGATTGTATACAGATATCTTCTACTTTAGACCCTATTAATTTATTATAGGTCGTAAACTTGGTTGGGGGATTTGGAAGATTCATGATGCCACAGAAAATTGCACCTGCAGTAGCACCCTTACCAACTGAACGCAAGGAATAAACAAATCTAATGTTGTGTTCGTAGATTTTGCTACCATTTTCTTCAGTTGCAGTTACTGCAACACTGTTCCAAAAGGTGGTCATGTATGAACACTTATCACATTTCAGTTGTATTTCACTAGCAAGTCCTATGTGCTTTATTATGGAGAGTTCCAGACCAACTTCACTACAATGAATACATCTTACACAGTTTGAAAAAATTCCTTTGAGAACCGACATATCAAATATTTCATTCACATTCGATTCGCCCATAAAACATTCATATTTTTCACTCATTGAACCAAGCTTCTTCTGTGAAGTATTTTCTTTCCCACTTTGACTGCTATGGGCAGGTGTACTTGAGAGGTTAGGTTCACTCACTTGGTTATCGTCTATATTGTTTACAGTAATAACACATACCTTTGGCTTTCCAACATTTCTCCTTTTCTGAAAAGCCTTCAGAGGATTTCTAATAACTTTACTTTTACTCATTATTATACTTCAACAAAACAGAGACTCAAGAAACAGAATTAATTACGAATATTTTCGAGATAACGACAGAGTAAATAAACATGAAACAATCGACAATCACACCAGCGATATATATTGAACCATCAGAGGTTAGCCACAACACATACTTTATCTCACATCACTAAAATGTACCTGATGAACACGGACGTTAATAATAACACCATTTGACAGCAGTTTAAGAGCGCCACAGTGGGTCACGCCCATGTAGAACACATTTCAAAAAAAAATTAAAAATAGTTGTAGTCTTCGGAATTGAATAAATTATATATCTATAAAAAGGTAATAGTCTGCAGATTCAGAAAACGCAAAAAAGTAAAAATTGAACTTTTCATGATTTTGAGCCTTTCCGGAGCCCCTTAAAGAAGAAGAAAACAAGAAGCTCGTCCAGGCAATGGTTTGAAATCAGAGAGAAATATTTACATGAAAACGTGTAAATGAAAATGTTACACTAACTTTCTGAGGATGGAAAGTGGAATGTTTCGTAACTTGCTTAGAGTTACATCGCACTCACAATGAAAAAAAAAAAAAAGAAAAAAAAGGCACGTATCCGAAAATTTATTCTCTTCCACTTGTTTCTCAAACGGTAGTTCATTAAAATACCATAACGTAGGAATATATAGCCCACATCACCCATGGAAGAACCGGAGAACTTCGATTTTCTATTTCATTATACTCCTGCTTGTATGTTATGCCGAAAATATTGATTTTGTTCATAACCTCGCGCTGCGTTACATATGGCTGGAAAAGATGTGATACCACTACCATTTTCGTAAGTGTCAGTACAGTTCTGTTTTATCGTTAATCAGTTTCCATAGTAGTGGAAACTCACGATACAGTGAGATAAATTGTGACAAAACCATTTTTCGCTAAACATATGCGACAAACCAACGTAAACAACGTCCGCCATCTTGTCAAACTTTCTGCCAATAAAAATTTCTCGCACGATGGATGCTTGACAAACATGTCAAACAGCACCGTACACGGTCAAATGTTTGACAAACATAGTTCAGTTTGACAAACTGTTGGTTCTGTACGAGGCCTTAACATGACAGCGTACCTCAGTAAATTTAATATTTTTTTCTTCCCTCTGTCCAAGTAATTTAACATTCATTTCTACTCTCTGTACTGTCTGAGACTTCATTGTTTTGTCATGATAATACTTTTAACTTTTAACTAATGTGCGGCGCCGCCGTCTGTTTTCCTACACAAGAAATAGAACTCACCTTCTGGCGATCTTCTCATGCAGCAGATCTCTTCCCTTGTATAGGAAAGCTGTATCTGGAACTAGCTGTTCTGAATGTATCAACAGTGTCCAAAAATTACAGGTATTAGTATCTAATACATAAGAGAAAGGAAAATTCCGATGTATTATCACTCGACGTATTTTGGACTTAAAATTACGATATTCCACGTAATCACATTCACTCTCAATAGCCAGCTTATGCTATACATCTTAATGTATCACCGGAAAAATACATTCGGTGTGCCTATGGAGTGAATGCACCCTCAATATTCTGCTAATTCTTCGCTTCGAATTACAAGTTCTAGGTTGCGATTTGTACAATATTCCACGAGGATTTAAGTTATTCAAAAATGGCCACAGGTCGCGCAGAAAATCCAAAATTTGCACTTTAGTCTTCACAGCTTGTCCGGTAACACTTCCAGACACTCCTCGATCGCTGAAAATTAAATTATCTTTTCAGAGCTCAATGCTAATACGTCCAACCATCATGATGTACGAACTCCGAATCCTTGATAATCTAGAGAGTAATCCCTCTAGCCGACAAACTGAGCGCGAACGCCCTCACTTCTGATTGGCTGAGATCCGTCATAGGCAGTCAGCTTCCAGATCTAAGCCCCATTATCCCGCGTCTTTTACATTGCACCAATGACGTTATCAATATCTCTTTAGAGAAATTTCTTAAATAAACAATTTAGTAATTCCAATCATATCAAAATAATCCCTCTTTAACCTAACAGGATTACTAGCGCATTTTTATCGTTTCTCCAGTACCATAAACTGCCGAACTGCAAACAACACTACCCTATGTACATGGCTCACACAACCGATTGACATGGATGTTCCCACGCTGTTAGATACTCAGTTAATACAAAATGTAAAATCTTCACATATCACGTGCATCACATTTATGCCTAATAGTGTTTTACAGAACACTGTTTTTCCCTTCATACACACAGTTTTGGTCCATTTGGGATACGGCAAACGTTGCATTTAATTTTACAATATCATGTTTAAAACTGTGTCGCCTTTACGATAGTGACAGTTTTCGGAAGCCGTGACTCACCACCTGTAAGACGCTCGTCGCTATCTTTACGATTTCAATAACAGCTGCGCTTGGCTCTGTGCCACAAGTACTTTTGAAACGACTGCTTTAATTTGGATGTTGTTTTGTCTTTATTTCAAAATAATGTTTTTCTTAGTTACACTTTGTTTATTCTTTCATTGTTTTTAAGCAGTTTATATCCCGATCTGTATGAATCAGCCGTATTGTTTAAACCCTACATCTCTGAGTTAATAGCGTAAGATAAAAGAAATTAATTTTATGTCTTACTCCTTCGAAATATTCTGTCATTTAAATATTGCCTTATCCGATTAGGGCATTCAAAGTTACTATGTTCTGTGTAAAAACCAAACTAAACTTGACTACCTAATTTCATCAATGACGTGCATCTATTATAGAATTTTTTTTCAAATTTGTTAAAAAAAAGAAGTAACCAAAGAACCATCTTTGGTGTTATTAGTACAGTACTTGTCAGATCTCGGGGCCTACCTGTAGCCTATATTAAGTGCTCCTTGCCTTATACCTTGTGACACTGATGCAGTACAGTGCACATGTGCGAAGAACAAGGATTTCAGTAATTCACCAAACTAACATGAATCTCAAGCAAGGTTTTGCTACAGAGGCACACACATCAGTAGTAATTAAATACCAGAAGCACGTGGCACAGCGATCTGAAACATACAGCACCTTCTCCTTCGAAATCTACGATTAACAAACAGCAGTTACATTAGGGACATGAGCTAAAAGCGCTTCGCGCACTATCTCATGTTGATGATGGCAGCGACTCAGCATGACTGTCGCTGGACACATCCACGGACACTCCAACAGCTGAGCGCTGTCCTCAGGGAATAGTCGTAGGAGGGTCTATGGCTACACGAATCTCTCCACAGCAGGGTTAGACGGATGTAATGTATCCTACGGTCCAGGGTTCCTTGTTCATCCAGAGTAAACAGTTTCCGTTTGATATTGCCACAGAGAGTGTGAATGGTACTCTGCTGAGTTAGGAGATCCATTGCCTCCCGTGCTTATGACGCGACGCATTTCCGAGCGGTCACCGTCTGGTAGTAACACGCAATGCGCACCAATGCGAATAGCACTGAGATCCGCTGCAATCTTGTTCCAATGAGCGACTATGGCTGGTTGCGTCAGTCGGAAGTCCGATGACAGTAGGTTCAGGTACCAAATGGAAAGCTTCTATTCGCCTCAGCTAAAAGGCCACAATATTTCCTGGATGGGAACTGTGTAGTAAGCGTTTATTTGTCAACATGTCGATTTACAATTGCGGCTACTATAGGCGCTGAGACAGACGTAACAAGTTATTACTTTCTGAATATATGAAACCCTCGGCCGTAAACAGTGGTGAGTGACAGTCGGCGGGAAACAGAGTTACTGCTCATTAAACATTGTACGTGATGTGCTTCATAGGTGTTAGTTGATTATTCCACGACAAACCGAAAAATAGCCGATCTGTCCCTAATTTCACATTCTGGCTAACGGCAACTTTATCAGGGTGTGTGCATGTAAACAGTGGTAAGTGCAGAAAACGTGGTTGTCAGGAAACATAATGTGTGCGGTGTTCGCGCAAGGAAATTGCTTTTCAGGGACTGTTTGTGCGAATCTGAGTTTGGTGTGGATAACTACGAGTCAGATAAAGGTCTTTAATATGTTCCTGGAAGGAGAATGCGCTTCAAATGTTGTTGCTAATCAGGTAAATGTGAATATTTATTTAAGCAAGTACACGGTGTTGTGTACCTTACCAATATTTACATCAATTCACAGAGCAGTGTGATGATAGAAATGTTAAGGGCCATCCTTAACATTGTGTACGTGTTGTAGTAAAGTCCTTGCTGCAACTGATTTTTTGTTGTATTGAAACACAGATTTTTGAGGTTGTTATACTTTATTATTGCAAAAAATGTCAATGCAATTCTTAATATCAAATACTGAAACAATTAGGAACCTTGAAATACGCATAACTGAGAGGTTTTGTAGTAACTTTTCATTAATTCGCCCAGGAAGAAACAGCAAGTCAACGGTAAGCCATGTTAAGTGCATTCAGTTTGCAAGTAAACTATGGTAAGTAACCACGGACGAATTTTTAAGTTCTTTTTTGGCTTGGGTTGTACCTCTAAGTACATGTGGCGAGCCATTAGTGCTTATTTTCTCCTGGGTGAAGAGCATAGTCCATATAGTGGTCAGTTACAACTAGGGAAAACATAAAGGTAGTAAATTATGTGACGTGTTTGTGGGGAGACTGTTTGGCGCAGGAGAAAACCAATCAACACACCGGTGTGTGTACATATTAAGATAGCACATATAAAAATATCTGCACCTGTACTCGTTACACCATCTGTATTTAAAAGCAGTGAATTACCTGAATAAAAACACACACATTGCGTATAATTGATTATTGAAACTTTACTTCACCATTTCCCCAACTTGTCCCTTACTATTACTATTACTATTTACTACTTACTACTTACTATTTACAGCTCATTGCTCCACACATCTTACTGACTATTAAAATCACAGCGTCATGAAGAGAGCGTGTAACAAACGTAAAATTGGCATTAAGTATTATTACATGTTGGGATATGCAGATGATTAACATTTCAGCACAACCGCACAATGTACTTAGGAGTAACACCATGTATCTTCAGTATGTAAGGAAAGATTATGCAGCGAGTTTCTCATTCAGGAATCACATTTGAATGTTCGATCGCGTTGTGTCTTCTGCAAGAAAGAGAAACATGTACCAGCACATATCATATTTCAAGTGAGAGAATTGTGGTCTATGGGTATTGTGGTTCATCGTTGTGCGATGTTGTTGCTCTTGTTCATCGAGATACCATGACTACCATTTAAATATGGAATTAATGGGTTCAGGGCGGCCGGCAGCTGTGGCCGGGCAGTTCTAGGCGCTTCTGTCCGGAACCGCGCTGCTGCTACGGTCGCAGGTTCGAATCTTGTCTCGGGCACGGATGTGTGTGATGTCCTTAGATTAGTTAGGTTTAAGTAGTTCTAAGTCTAGTGGACTGATGACCTCAGATGTTAAGTCCCATAGTGCTTAGAGCCATTTGAATTATTTTTGGGGGACAATACCCAACTCGATGCAGGGTCTCGAGGGCTCCACGCAACTAGCGCCAGAGAGGACAGACATTTTAGCCATTTTAAGCTGGTGGCTGTTCACTATCTTCGAAGTCTGTATGACGTTCTTTTTCAACAATACAGCAGAATACGGCACGTTGTTCGTGCTGTCCTGACGTACCTCGATAAAGGCTGTGTTCGGCTGTTGCTCTAGTCAGCAGACTAGATCTTTCACCCATTGAGACCATCTGCTTCATGGGTTGCCGAGAGACTGGTATGTCACCAGGTACCAGCCACTATGATCGATGAACTCTGGCACCGAGTTGCAACTGCACATAAGAAATAACGTAGCCATGTATATCATTCAAGCTGAGTTACACATGATGTTCAGCCTGGCTGGGATCATTACTGCTACTATAACGGCAGCTGTATCCACGAAATTTAACACCCTTAATATCCCCAAATCATTTGCAAATTTAATTATCTTTGCTTGCTACTATACTGTAAAATCTCGTTATTGAATTAAACGTCAAGTCTCCCAATCTTTCGTTGTGTCTCAGTTTTCACTGCCGGCAGTGTATGTTACAAAAGGAAACCAATACTCTTAATCGTCTGGAGGATTCTACTCATGATGTAATTCCGTTGTGTAGGCCTTGTGACCCATACTGCAAACTGTAAACGGGACATACTGTGTGTTGTGTTACTACCACAGACACTCGGAATATAGGGTCTGGAAATACCTGCTATAATTTTAGACGCTATTATCTGTTTCCTTTCAACTCGTAAGCTGTGGCAAATTGGTGGTCGCAACACAGAAACCCGTGTACTATATTAGATCGCTGTTGATATGATTTTGTGCAACTACGATTTACACCACCCTGTAAAAGCAAGGCTGTGTGAGACAGGAGTTGAAACATAAACAGACACAAGCACACCTAGCTGTAATGACATGCGGACGTAGCCTTCTGCGGCCGTTGTCAGTTTCATATTATATAACAGTGCTGCCACATAGAGGTACTGACGAATATTTCACGGCCGGCCGCGGTGGTCTAGCGATTCTAGGCGCTCAGTCCGGAACCGCGCGACTGCTACGGTCGCAGGTTCGAATCCTGCCTCGGGCATGGATGTGTGTGATGTCCTTAGGTTAGTTAGGTTCAAGGCAGTTCTAAGTTCTAGGGGACTGATGACCACAGATGTTAAGTCCCATAGTGCTCAGAGCCATTTGAACCATTTTTTTTTAATATTTCAGCCGTTCTGATTTAACAGGGAAGACTATTTACTACTGAACCTGTGGGACTACAGCTTTTATACAGGGTGATCAGAAACAGTCTGGAAAGCTTGTAAGGCTGTCGCAGGGTAAGCTGTGCTGAGAAATAGTAATTAAGAAAAAAATTCTTTACGTTGCACCGTTTCCGTTAGTTAGCATTGAAGATAATCAGTCCGGCCGCTGGGCTCTCAAATTCAAGCAGCTCGTATGATAATACTAGCGACAGTTGTTCTGATAGCGTAGATGATACCGCCCGAGACTGCTCGGGTTCCATCCTTACTTGTACCGCTCGCTTGCTAGGCTTTAGGAAACCATACGAAGCTTGCCTTTGGCGACAACGTCTCTGGCGAGTCACTAGAATTTGCGCGAGCAAACGGCCTGATTGGCTAAAGTCAATGCTATTTAACTCGGGAACGGCGCAACGTAGCGAATGCTTTACTTAACAATTATTTCTTAGCACAACCCACCCTACAACTTCCTCACATGCTTTTCACACTGTTTCTGACCACCCTGTGTAGGGTGACGGATTTAGTTTTGCCAACAGGTGGTATGCGTGTCTTGGAGTTCTCGGGTTTTCCGCAAGAAACAGCGGACGCTTGCAATGCTTAGAATAGAGCGCAGACGTCACTGCGCCATTCGCTAGAAAGTAAGTGATGTGGCTGTTGAATTTGTGTCTCATGCAAATTTCATTTGTTTTTGCGTGTCGAAAATGATGAACGGTGTAATTTTCAGCATTGCTTATACTTTTAAAGGTAAGGATTAATATTATAATACTAATATTAATATGTAAGAAGTCCATTATAGATAGAGTCGCAATAATAAACTTCCGCTCACTCACACTCAAGGCTTTCTATTCTCGCGATGTTTTATTATCCAGTGTCATTGGGGTAGTACAGACCATACCAAAGTAGGGCGGTATGGACTATACAAGTAACTTTTGTTGTGTTTTTAGGGCACGACACCAATGTTGAAGAAGAAGCGTGCCGATGACTGTCGAGGATAGTGGTCTGAGACTCTAATGAAGTAGGGAATTTCAAGTGTTGTGGAAGCCGGAACGATCGAAAGATCTACTGCCGTTCGTTTTAATGTTCATAGAACTACACTGTAAAGATGATTAAACTAATTTTAAGGAATCAGAGGACATCTATGACACCTCACATGGGTGTTTTTCGATCAACATTTGAAGAAAATTACGAAGAAACCCTCGTAGCACACGTGAGGGATTTAGATTTCAGGTTAATGCAACCAGCCATGAAATTCAAAAGTTGTCTTACGATTTACAGCAAAATTTGAAATTACTTCGCAGATTTAACAGAAAAAAGAAATTGGCAGGAAAACATTTCTATCGAAACTTTACGAAGAACCATCCAGAGCTGTCTTACAGAAAACTTCAGTCCACAGTTTTAATGCGCTCTGTCTATTTCAATCGACCACAGGTTAAGATTTTTTTAACCAACTGCGTTTTGATTACCTTATATTTTTGATATACGCCGGAAACATTGAAAACAGCGCACCCGCAGGGAATAAAAATGCAAACGCGAAACCTTGCAAAAAACTACAGTGAGAGCCAATATGCAAATGATCCGAGTTTGGTGTTAATGCTCATGCCCACGGACCTGCAGCGCCGCTGCAGTCGGGCAGGGGGGGGGGGGGGGGCTATTTAAATGGCGCATAGTGGACGAGTCATACACGTAACGATCACATGCCGACTCGAGGAGGACGTTAGTAGTGGCAGAATGCCAGCTAGAAGTGTTAGGCGACATATTTCATAGTTTAGGCAGTATGAGAAGGGCCTAATCAAATGGTTCAAATGGCTCTGAGCACTATGGGACTTAACTGCTGAGGTCATCAGTTCCCTAGAACCTAGATCTACTTAAACCTAACTAACCTAAGGTCATTACACACATCCACGCCCGAGGCAGGATTCGAACCTGCGACCGTAGCCTAGAACCGCTCGGCCACCCCGGCTGGCGGGGCCTAATCACCAGCATGGAAACAACAGGCTGGTCGACACGCCTTGTCGCTTTTCAGGTCGATCGTTCGAAGTGTTTCGGCAGAGGACGTTGGCAGCAGTGGACACGAGGTGGCAGCCGCGATATCCATTCCTTTTGGGGTCTGGTGCTAACCGGATACGGGTGTTGAGTGGTGAGCGGTACAGTTACATCCATAGTGTTGCAAGCCATACCGCCTGCACTGAGGCATCAGTCGGGTGGGCCATAACCTCTAATTGTGGAACGTGGAATCTTAACAGGTCACCGTTATGTTGACGATATTGTTGAACCCCATGCAGGATTGCCCCTACATGGTCTTCAAAGAGCATTTTTTTCAGCAAGACAATGCTCGTCCACAAAGAGCTCGGGTTGATCAAGACTTCTTACATGTTCCGACTCTGCCGTGGCCGGTCTGCTCACCGGACTTTGCCCCTACAGAGCACGTGTGCGACCAGCTGAAACGCGAGATGCTGCCGTGTCACTCTGTATATGATTTGGAGCTGGCTGTTGAAGATTTGCTGGACCAATCTGCCTCAGGACTTCAGACAAATCAACTTGATGCCATACCGTGTTGCGGCATATGTTGTAGCAAAAGGCTGTTCAATGAATTATTGATGTTGCGCTGTATTTGCCTACTTGTACTCACTGTATTTGCCTACTTGCCTTGATTTTGGGATCAACTGAATCGCTTCCCTGTATGATTACGTGTAAGAAATTTCATTTCGATCCGATGCTCCCATCACGGTGATCTGTTTTCTATGCTCTTGAGTGTATAAACAGATTAAATTCTTTATGAACCACAAAACACATTTTTATTTAAAAATCTATGTTTTATTGTACGGCCCATGCTGTTAGAAAACTTTTGCTGCTGTGTGTCATTTTGGTTAGAATATTTTTTTCACGATTTATATCAGAGCAAATGTTGAATTAAAGGTTTTATGCAGTTATACCTTATTTCGAAACAACAACAAAAGTTTTATACCAATTTTGCGTTGCGTGATCTATACTAGTCAACGCTATCCTATTAGTGATCTTTCTGTTTCATTTACAACTTGTCAACAACTTTATGTAAGTCGTCTTGGATTGGCTAGCGACAGTAAAAATATTGTGTTATGGCAGCACTGGAAATATATTGTTCTGAGAAGAAGTGTCACTGTACGTAGAAAAGTATTCACCTAGAAAGAGAAAGAAAGGCAGAAAACTCTAACTTCAAAACCTTGGAAACTGGCGCTAAAGTTACGGTTTTTAAAGGCAAGTATCCAGTATGATAAAATATTACAATAAATAGTAAGATAACAGAAAAATTTACACATTTGATTATTTGAGTTCCCTACTTTATTTTGATAGAGAGGGAAATTAGAATAAATTAGCCAAGTTTCAGCAGATTCGCTAGAGTGTTCATACAAAAGGCTGGGGAACTCAGTTAACAATTCAGAGGATATGCTGCAGTCAATAGGACCATGCATCTCAAAGCACTGTGGTGTTCAAACTAACTTTTGGTTTCAAGACAGATTTACCTAGAAAGAAAATTACATAATGATGACTGCTCCTACTATTTACGGGAGTGAAAGCTGGACACTCAACAAAGCGAGAAAATCAAAATTTGAAGTAGCGAAACCGAGAGTTTTAACGCTTGTCACGGTACTCTGTGGGCGATCACACCCGTCAGACAGACGTGAGGTAGCAGTTACGATTCTCTAATTTAGAGACCAGGATAGAAGACTGTAAACATTACCGGACAAATACATCGAACAACTGGACTCTTCCAGACTGACTAAACGAGTTATGTAACACCGATGTCAATGACATAGTGTGATATAATACTTCATAGAACTTCATAGCCTGTGAAATGAGAAGAGAGAAATTATATTCAACACTGACGCAGCGGAACACATGTTACCGAAGTGCAACATACGATAACTGAGAACGTTACTTGACAGAAGCAGCATCATGGCAGAACGCCAACTTGTCTCACGCAGTTGTTTTGCCGACGTGGGGAGAACATTAATCCTCAGGGACATACAGCCCCAGGCTGGTGAACACGGCACAGACATGTACTGCATACTGGTGGTGTCACGTGACAGAATCGTAAATTGGAACAGCAGCCAGAAAATGGGAGAAAATGCTATACTGCAATGTAACCCGCAGTAGGTGTGGTACGAGGAGCCGAGAAATCCACTCCTGTACTCAACAACTCATTACACTGTGTGTGTGGCGAAGGATCCCGTTTACTAACTTGGTAAGGGTCCCAGAACATTGAAAAATAAGCAAGAATTGGTTGAACTTCGGTTTATATGAGGACTCTTTGGTGCATGAATTTCCTTAGTAGCTTCCAACAAATTTAAGTCTAGCGTATGCCTTCTCCACGACTAGATTAAATCTTCGGATAGAGCTATATACGTGAAAGCTGTTGCTAGTTCTGGTGATTGGTGGTGGTCATAGAGCGTTACGGTACTGGAACCTTGCGCCTATTTACGGACATTAGTTACATTTACTTATAGCAAATGTCAGATGCCGATCTTGCCACAAGACAGGGATCACCTTTAAGTCTCTTCGAGTTTCGTAATACGTTTTTAATGGTGTTATTTCGCTACAGCTAAAGTACTTCGTCTGCGAATATCCTCAAAGATCTTCAAGTGTAATCCTCCAGGTCGTTTATGTATAACATAGCGTAAACAACAACAACCATATTATTGTACCCTGACTAATTCTCCAGGTCGTTTATGTATAACACAGCGTCAACAACAATAACCCTATTAATTACCTTGAGATTCACCAGATACTACTTTTCCTTGTGGCGTCACCAAAATACACCAATAGTAACTGAAATAGCCAATTGCGAACGTTAAAACCTTCGTTAGGGAACGTCTTATAGTCAATTTCGACAGATCAGTAGTAATGGAGGGCCAGCGGCCTTGCCACAGTGGTAAAACCGGTTATCGTCAGATCACCAATGTTAAGCTGTCGGGCTGGGCTAGCACTTGGATGGGTGACCATCCGGTCTGACGAGCGCTGCTGGTAAGCGGTGTGCACTCAGCCCTTGTGAGGCAAACTGAGGAGCTACTTGATTGAGAAGTAGCGACTCCGGTCTCGGAACCTGACATACGGCCGGCAGAGCGGTGTGCTGACCACATGCCCCTCCATATCTGCATCCGGTAACGCCTGTGGGTAGAAGATGACACGGCGGCCAGTCGATACCTTTGAGAATTCATGGCCTGTGCGGGAGGAGGAATAATAATGGAGAGCTTTTTATAAACGGAATGAAGTAAATAGGAAGTGCAGGGAAGCTAAGGCGAAATAGCTGCATGAAAAATGTGAAGAAATGGTACTCGAAAGGACTGACTTACAACACGAAAAAAGTCAAAACAGCCTTCCGTGAAATTAAAAGCGAGGATGGTAAAATGAGTACAGCGAGAACCCCATTGTTACATGCAAAGTAGAGAGCGGATAGGTGGAAAAGGTTCGCCTCTATGAGGTGGAGGACTTGTCTGAGGACGTGATAGAAGAAGAAACAGGTGTCAACAGGGAAGAGATAGGGGATACAGTATTAGAGTCAGAAGTTAAAACAGCTTTGCAAGACTTAAAAGCAAATAGTGCAGTAGAGATAGATAATATTCCCTTGGAATTTCTAAAATCATTGGAGGAAGTGACAACATAAAGACTATTCATATTTGTGAGACTGGCGATATACCATCAGAATTTCTGGAAAACGTAATCCACACAATTCCGCAGATAACAAGAGCCGACAAGTGCGAGAATTATCGTACAGTCAGCTTAAAACCTCATGCGTCCAATATGCTGGCAAAGATAATATACATAAGATTTGAAAAGAAAATTGAGGGTCTGTTACATGACGATCACTTTGGCTTTAGGAAAGGTAAAGGTAATGGAGAGGCAGTTTTTGCCTTTGGTAATAGAAACAAGACTGAAGAAAAATCAAGACCCGTTCATAGGATTTGTCGATCTGCAAAAAGTTTTTGGCAACGTAAAACGGTGCAAGATGTTCGAAATTCTGAGAAAAATAGGGGGTAAGCTGTAGGGAAAGACGGGTAACATCCAGTATGCACAAGAACCAAGAGGGGGCAATAAAACTGGAAGACGAAGAACGAGGGGTTCAGATAATGATGTAAGACAGGGATGTAGTCTTTCGCCCTTTGTTCAATCTATGCATCGGAGAAGTAATGATGGAAATAAAAGTAAGTTTCAAGCGTGGGACACAAATTCAAGGTGAAAGGATATCAGTAATAAGATTTGCAGACGTCATTGTTAAACTCAGTGAAAATGTAGAAAAATTGCATGATATGTTGAATGAAATGAACAGTGTAACGAGTACAGAATATGGATTGATTGAGAGTAAACCGAAGAAAGATGACAATAATGAGAAACAGCAGAAGCGAGAACAGCGAGAAACTTAACATTAAAGTTGGTGATTACGAAGAAAACGAAGGAATTCTGCTACCTAGGTAGCAAAATAATCCATGATGGACAGGGCAAGGAGAATATAAAAAGCAGAGTAGCACAGGAAAAAAGAGCATTCTTGGCCATGAGAAGTCTACTAGAATCAAACATAGGTCTTAGTCTGAGGAAGAAATTTCTGAGAAAGTACATTTGCAGCACAGCATTGTATGGTAGTGAAATTTGGACTATGAGAAAACCAGAACACAAGAGAATCGAAGCATTTGAGATGTATTGCTACACAAGAATATTGAAAATTAGGTAGACTGATAATGTAAGAAATGAGGAAGTTCTCCACAGAACACTAACAAGAAGAAGGGAGAGAATGATAGAACATCTGCTGAAACATCAGTCGCGCCTTGCAGCAGTGACAGCAGCAGCTACCACCACCTGATGATGTCGAGCAGTTGCATCGATGACATATTGTGCGAGTTACACAATACGATCCGGCGGCAAACCCGTGATGCGTATTTGCATCAGGGCATAACTTCCAAGTTACTGGAGGGAGCTGGAGAGGGTGAAAACTGTAGAGGAAGACAAGGCTTGGAATATATCCAGCAAGTGATTGAGGACGTAGCTTGCAAATGCTACTCTGAGGTAAATTCATACTCCTCTCGGAACAACATACTACGTCAGATGGAGGTTCGCAGGAAGGTATCCAAGATGAAACGAGAGATTCTGGTATCAAAATGGTAGAGAAAACTGTGTAATTGATTGGCGACGCAAATGATAATGATAAGTAAGTTAAAACAGTACAAAATCTATCTGCACAGCTCGATCACTTTCAGAAAATGTTGCCAGAATGTCGTTGAAGGCATCATTAACCGTCTTTGTGGAAGCAATAAAATTATGCTACTGAATATTGAGCCTAATACTGGATTTTTACAGGGCACACAGTCAGTTTATAAAGTGGGTTGTGCACCGTAAGATGGTCATATGATTCAGGAAACAGTCTGCCAATGAATCTAGGTTACTATTGATCTGATACTAAGAAATATAAATTAAAACATATTCACAATAGCTATATTACACGATGCTGAAATTTCCATCGAAATACAGATTATGTTTTTTTGGGATGCTGATTAAGACGTTGGTGCCTTGGATTTTCCCCGAGTATGTAAAAATAGTTCAAGCAAAAAATAATCCGGTTTTACTGTATTTTAGCTAAAGCTTCTTTCACCAATCTTGTGATGGCTTTGATTTCGCCGAACACGAATTCCTCTTCTGTATCAATCTCTTCAATTGTTGTACCCTACGTCCTCAGTTATTGGCTGGACATGTTCCAGTCTTTGTCTCTCTCTACAGTTTTTGCGCTCCACAGTTCTCTCTACTACTGTGGAATTTATTCCCTGATGTCCTAAGATAAGTCCTATCATCCTCTCCTTCCATGTTGTCAATACTTTTCACATGTACGTCTTTCGATGATTCTGCGGAGATACTCGTTTCTTATCTTACGAGTCTGCTCATTTTTCAACATAAAACCACCCCATTCCAAACACTTCGATTGGATTTTTCTGTTTTTGACATAGTCTATGATTCATTTCCATACTCTGCTATGCTCAAAAAGAGCATTTTCACATCATTTTTCGTTGAATTAAGGCTATTATGTGATACTAGCAGACTTGTTCCAGGACTGCCCTCTTACTTGTGCTAGTTTTTGCGTCATCGTTGGTTGACTATCAAATGCTATTTTGCTTCAAAGTCAGCAAAATTCTTCCATGTACTTCGTGGTTCACAATTTTGACAAGTTTATCATTAATCTCACGTCTGCTACTCCTCATCACTTTCGCCTTTCTTGAGTGCTTATTAGACCATTCATTCTATTTAACATTCATGATAACATGAACTGGAATCAAACAGTAAACAGCTGTTATGTGATGATTTACCTACGATCGATTTCTCTGCGTTAAGGTAGCATCTTCAGATGGTTAGTGTGTCACATGAATTAGCACACGGAGAGGTCCCCGGTGGTCATAGTCACAGAATCCAATCCCATGAAGAGGGAAAGTCGTCAACAAGTAATAACCACAGGAGGATTGGGGCGAATAGCGCAGACGTGAGGCACCTGTAGCTGGTTTCTCCGAGTGTAAGGCACTGGAGGCGGTCAGCTGTATACTAAACTGGCGAGGATCGTCGTACCAGCGGAGACGATAGTGTGTGATGGAAGACCACAACACGTGATAGTCGCGGCGGCATTTTAACATTTGAAGCACCCACAAGGGGAGGCGGAAGCGGAATGAAATTTCACGGGTTGAGAGGATATA
The DNA here is from genome assembly GCF_023898315.1 of Schistocerca nitens. Lineage (NCBI taxonomy): Eukaryota > Metazoa > Arthropoda > Insecta > Orthoptera > Acrididae > Schistocerca > Schistocerca nitens. The sequence goes on along the minus strand of NC_064620.1, from coordinate 115,517,939 downwards.
TGATATTATTGCGGTGATTAAAAAATCGAGTCAAATTTACTAGTAACCGACTTACCAGTATGACGTTGAAAACCATTCCTGATAACCTGGCAACTGGTACTGGGACGGAATTGATCTCCGACTTGTTCCCACACACGTTCTATCGGTGAGGGATCTGAGGGTGTTACTGATCAGAGGAGTAGCTCAACATCACGCGGCCAGTTCGTAGAAACATGCGATATGTGTGGACGAGCATTGTTTTGTTGAAAAATGACTTGACAATACTGTCGTGTGAGAGGTAACGCACTAGTCAAGAGGATGTCCGTGACATACCGTTGTGCTGCCTGAGTTCCGTGAATCTCTACCAGGCGTGACCTGATCGGGAAATACGGAAGCGTCCGATCCCGCCCGTCTGCTTTGACCCATGACGTCACAAATATGGCGGAAACAAAAACAAACACACACACTTTCCACAAGAAGCCTAATGACACTAACGGGACAAGCGCGGGAAATGGGGTGTTTTGGGTGGGGGGAAAACTAAATATAAACAAATTTAGACGCCTTGCGTAGCTACAACGTGTAAGTGAAGACAGCCATGCATGAATACCCACCCACCTCCCCAGGGGTCGTAACCCCTGCAACCCATAGAAGATAAAGATGCTTCAGTAGCTGATTAGTGTTTTTTGTCTTTTTTTAAAAAAATCTCATGGGATAGAACGAACAGATCAGAAAGATAAATATAATAAACTAAAACAGAAATTGGAGGAAACAGATAATTAAAATAAGTAATAAGTGTTTTTAAATTAAAAAAAAAAAATTCACGAGATAGAACGAAGAGATCAGAAAAGTAAATAAAATAAGATAAAACAGAACTGGAGACAGCCACACTCAAACCAAACTCCGCGCCGTCATGACGTCACACACGACAACACCCTTACGTCACAGGTCAAAGCCGACGCGTGGGATCGGACGCTTCTGTCGACCCCCTGATCGTACCCGATGGCTCTCGACACCACGATGCAAGGACATCGCTGCGACTCTCCAAAACAACTAAAGAATGGGGTCCCTCCCCAGGTCACCACAACACGTGCCGACGATGGTCATTCGGTGCAGTGCAGAACTGCGATTAATCGATGAACGCAGTGTGTCGTCATTCATTAGCAGTGAGTGCTTTCCATACTGGTCACCAGTCGTCATGTTAACTGGCCCTTACGCATGGGACGGTAATACCCTAGTGTGGCTAGTCTCCGATCAATGGTTCGGGCTAATGTGTGTCACCAAATTCCGTCCCGCGGAAATTTCGGACATCAGATCGACGTTAAAGATTGGCAGTCTGGAAACACTGTAATCAAATGTACGGTAATTATCTGTCAGAATACCACACCATTGCTCTGCAGTTAGTGCACTGGCTAGCGTTTTGGGTTAACATACAGAAGGTCGACGGTTCATTTTCATCGGTCAGCTTTTAAAGAAACCTTTCGCTCCTCGTGAACGCGAATTGTTTCGCACCACTGCATCTAGTGGATTCCAAACCTTTCTTGTGTGTACCCTCCCTCAGTGGTCCCATCGACTAATACCAACTATTATTATTGTCACGTTCAGGTCCATTACATTTTGTTAGATCCTTGCGCCACCAGTAAGGCTACCAACGTGCTTTTCAAACAATTTCGATGAGACCGTTAGGTGAGCGAACACAGAAAAAAGATTTTAAATCTAGTAGATGCAGTGGCGCGAAACAAACCGCGTTCAAGCCGTGCAAAAAGCTTCTTTAAAAGCTGACCAATGAAAACGATTGTATCTCCATTTCTGTGTTCATAGTACTTAACTGCAAATGTTTTGCAGAAGACCCACTGTAATCGTTGAATGACGATTAAGACTCCAGACACAATACCACGCAGACTACCTTTAGCAAATAAGCCTTGACCCAGATCGAACCCTCGACCTCCTGCGTGCTAACCCAAAACGCAGTCCACTGCACCAACTGCACAGCACTGCTGTATCTGCTGACAGATTTAGTTACTGTACCTGTGATTACAGTGTTTCCAGATTCCAGTTTTAGCATCCAGGAATTTTTCTTCGCCCCCTCTCTATATCTCTTTCTCTGTCTCTCTATGTATATATATATGTGAGTGCATCATTTGCTGTTTGTTAAGAACCGTACACTAACTTTAAAATTGTGTTACCAGGCCAAATAGTTTGGGGTACATTTCCAACAGGTGTTGCCCGACGAGTCCCCAGTGTGCGACTCCAGATGGCCGCCTGAAAACCGTCGCCGCTATGGGCTTAGCGGCGAACCTGCTGCTGCAGCTGCTGGTGTCTGCCGCGCTCTCCCTTGGAGGTAGGCTACATACAGTACGTACGTCACTTTAGTACACTGAGAACGTCTAAAAGCTTAAGCCGGGGTTTCCTAAGAGCAGGAATTTTGCTCCGAGTAGAACGTAAAGCGCGTGTCGAAGTGCGACGTCCCCTCGATAGTGGCAAAACAGTGAATGAGTTTTCCGACAGAGCACAATGCGCAGTTCGCCGGATTTACTTCAGGCATGATAGTACAACTGGTTCTGTAGAGTCTAGCGTACTGTACGCTGCGTACTAGTGAAGCAATTGCTGCAGGTCAAGTAAAGTTCGCGTGCAGTATTACTACGGCGTGTACTAAAAAGCTACGATTGCGTTTCAGTCCCGAGGAAGATGAACTGTTAACTGACGCAGTGAAAAAAAGAAAAAGATTAGGAAAAGCTGGCTGTTTTTCTGCATTTCGCGTAAGTATGGAACATGGAATCCTCTTATCCATTATGTGTTTCCTCTTATTCATTATGTGTTTAGCTATCATCAAACCCAGGAGTTCCATTTTCTCTCTTGCTAGCCATCAACAGTGCACAGTACGTCAACACTTTGTGTGAATATTCTTCCCACACAGCACGTGCGGACTGAATAGTTACGCGTTTGCAACTTGATTTTCTGGGAAAACACAAACGTGCAACGTATTTAAGGTTTACGTGGCGGCCGACGCAAATGTCCTCTTCGGTTCGCCCCAAAATTCCTGCTCCTAGGTAAACCCGATCGTAGACCATAGATACATACAGAGTGTGCACGCCGCCATCTTTACTGTGTCAAGGTTTGAAGCCAGCATCTGAGACGTGATGGAGGGTGAAAAGCCGAGTTTCTGTCATTATGCACTATGTGGAGTCACATTTATAGCTGAAAACAAGCATTGTTTTTATCAACTGAACGACATGTTATGTTATTACTGTACATGTAGTAGTAAGATGAACTTCATTTCTGCGAAGTTCCAAATTTTAATGCTATGGTTACGTTGTTTCGACAGTCTTTTTTTCTTTTATAAGCGCATGATTATAGTTCTTGAGTGAAGTCATAAATTTGTAGCACTATGAGTCATTTAATTCACCGCTTCCACAGAAGTAGAAGACAAAACAATAGTTTGGTAGGAATCATATAGTTTTCTGACGATTCGGGGGAAATGTTTTACTTTTAGTATACTTCTATGACAAACGTCATCCGTTTTTATCCATAATGTACGAAGATTACACAAAATAAGCATTATCTTTTATGACTTTTACTTAATCAAAGCCGGCCGTTGTGGCCGAGCGGTTCTAGGCGTTTCAGTCCGGAACCGCGCTGCTGCTACGGTCGCAGGTTTGAATCCTGCCTCGGGCATGGACGTCCTTAGGTTAGTTAGGTTTAAGTAGTTCTAACTTCTAAGGGACTGATGACCTCAGATGTTAAGTCCCATAGTGCTCAGAGCCATGTGAACCATCTGAACTTAATCCAGTACACATACCGAATCAATATCAAGATAAGATGCATAACATACGAGGGCCATTTTTTTCCAAGGCCTGATCTATCGCGAAATGGAAACTACAGCGAAAATAAAAAGTGTTTTATTTGCAACATTTAGCTACATCTTCCAGCTACCTCTCCACATAGTTGCCGCTCCGACAGGCATTTATCATAACATGGTACCAACTTTCTAATACCTCGTCAGAGAAGGCAACCACCTGTGTTTTCCACCAATTATTTACGCAACTTTGCAGCTCACTGTCTGATCCAAATTCTTGTCCTCGCAGTCAGCAGGTCATGTGAGCAAAGAGTCGAGTGCTTATTAATGACTGATGACTGCTATGGTTAGCTACTGCGGGAATGTTTTGACTCCTTGATCAACATCTGTTCTCCACCTATCATTCCGTGCAGCTACACCTAACACAACGGCCTTTACATTCCCTTTAGGTTGGTGCAAATATTCTGCCTTGCAACTCTTGTAATTTACTTCAGGGTCCAGCTACGATGTGTCCTGTTCTTCCTCGAAATCGAACTTCTTTCTTCCGTGCAGATTTCCATAAGTGAAGTTGCTATAAGCAAAACACTGCTTCTCTACTTAAATAAAATGTAGAGTGGTTCAAATTAACTCTTTACATTATCACAAACCTTCACAAAAGGTAACATGGGAGTCAACTAACATTACTGTTTTAAAGATCCAAGATACTACTCCAGGCAGGTGTAAAATGAATGTGCGCAACGGAAAATAATAAACGCTGAAACGAAGATTTGGCCCTGTCTGACTACCCCCTGAAGCAGATCCTAGGATCCCTTAATTCTATAAATTACACTCTAAACATAAGTGAATAATGAAGGCAACTAATCCTACTACATGATAAACGTTGTTCCTGCTTATATATTTATTGTAGATAAAAAAAACATTTAGATTACAAAGTTTATATTTCCTAAGTAAAATTACTAATCAATTGCCCAACTCTGCCCCTTATTATGACTGCGCGGTCTAATATCAATAACGCTAAATGACTGACATCATCTACATACTAAAATATAGAAGACACTATTTTCAAAGATGATCTACGGTGGTGTGGAACATCAGTGGAAATAAACTAACGTGATCACAGCTGTTTAGCTTTTATAGCCCTAACAAGCCGAAGCAATTTGCGATATCACCGTATGTACTGCGTCCGGTGCATCGAAGTGATGGTTCTTGTACTCGTCTGCGACGATGGAAGAACTCTAGCCACAAATAAACTCTGTCAAACACTAAGACGGCAGAAGGCGGTCCTCTGACTAATACACTCGAATACTGTCTTCTCCTCTCTGTTTTCTACAGACGAGAAACGCGAACTCCCAGCCACAAGGATGGAGTTCAGATAACGTCTCAACGTAAGTATAGGCAGAGGGAGTGCTCTCAATTACTGAACGCTGCGTACTCAACGACGACTTCCAACTCGGAGGTGAAGTCCAGAATCGTATAGGTTCACAACAGTACAGTGCCTAACTGTTCTAACTATAAACTCTCCTGAGAGCAGAGACAGCAAGTCCGTCCGTACCAACAAAGCTGATATCGAGCGACTGTCACACACGGGCGCTCACATGGAAGACCTCGTCTCTGCAAATCTGGCCTCCCAGCAAGGCTCAGTTCCCCACCATCGTAATTCCGAAAACGAATCATATTCCCGAAACCACGGAAAATTCTCCCTCTCTACAGATTCTTCCGAACGCCGACCAACCAAATTTTAGTCTTTTGTTGTCCAGCGCGAAAAGTTTCCGAGGAAAAACCTATACTCGTACAATGGTACGCTTCTGAGTAAAAATCCTTGGAAATAACCCAGCCTTCATGGTTTCCGAGGTGACCGAGGTTCCTCTCAACTGCGTCCAAGATTTTCGTAGTTTCCAAAGTACAATCCTTCCCATCCAGCTCAAAACCGGCTGGTCGCGACTCTATTGTGCTCCAGCACTCAGGTGTCCCAATGTCAGTCTTGCTATTGCCTGTGTTTAAACAGGACCAACACACCTGTGTGGGCTTTCCACCCAGGGCTTGAGTTCCGCCTGTCGTTTCATTTCCACTGTCGTTCCAACCTCTAGTAGGATGATGATACACTCCATTGTCACGTATGCCTTGTAACTAATTGTTAAAGCTTATTGCATGAAATTATAGCCACCTTACAAAGACTTCTCAGTAATATTCTGTGAGTAGTATACAACAACAATGTCTTATATACATCATATTCGTCTTCCTTGGTGCCAGAAATCTTTCATGATACCTGAGCTCTTTCATTACTCCTTGCTCCACAGAAATTACAAATGTTCTCCAGCTGATGGATTCCTCACTGATAGACTCCGCACCTGTTGAGTAACAGTTTCCCACAGTATGTCGCCCAACATTTACCAACTACCTGCGATCACGTACATCTTTACTCTGAGCTCAATATTTGAAGTACGTAATACATGTGGCCCCATGAATGGCATGGATCACTACAAGATGAAAACCAGAGGCAGCTAGGTTCAGTCTGTATGACGAGCAATCAAACATTCCCCGTCGAAAACGCTCCAGGAGCATCTGTGTTGAAGAAGCTGAGTGTGTGTCTAGAAGAAGGACAATGCCTGATGGGAAAATTCCTTTTCGTTTGTTCCGAACTGCCCTTTGTAGGCGATTTTCTCGAATCGACTGATCCACACGCCGAACAAGACCATTGGCTGGTTGGTACTCGTTGCCTTCTGTGGCCGCCTGCATGTGGAATGTCTGTACGTCCTGCTTCAAAGTCCCTGCAGCACTGCCGCACTTTCCTGGCGCGCATGACAGTTGAGTTATGTGGGCTGCATGAAATCGGGCGGAACCCCTCAGCGTGAAGAAACGAATGATAACACGCACTTCACACTTGGCGGCTGATACCATTGTTCTAGACACCTTCATCTACTCAGTGTGCAGTCACAACCAAAAACTGCAACATGAAGCGATTGAAGGGCATACAAGAGAAACTGTACAGCATATTTACGCAAAGTTTCATCGGATTTTCACTGTCGTTTCAATTTCGCGACCAATCGGACCCTGAAAAAGATAGCCGTCGTATTAGTAAACGTCGTTTGCAAAAAATACTCTTGTTGATAGCTGCGGAAGAACTACGTTCATTACTGAAAAAGTTTTAGCTGGACTGCATTTAAGCTTTGTGGCTAGAATTTTTAGACTAGAGCCGACAGTAGAACATGACCTCCGAACCACATTTTTAAGATTCCTTATAATTATTATTATTAAAAATACAATTTTTAAACTTTTTACAGCTGTAGCTAAAACGCAGGTAACAGGTTCAGGATAGAAAAGGATCAAACATCATGTGGAAGGGACAGCGATCAGATAGTTCGTCGTTTTCCCCAAATTAACATTTATTTAAGAAAAACACACTGATCAATTAAATTCCAGGTTAATAGCAACATGAAAACCATGAGAATTATAGTGACATTTAAAGCGACAAACAACTGAAATTTACCAATATAAGCAAAAAGAAGCAGTATTCAGTAAACAAAAGCATCTGAGTTTATGGAGGTAATAATGAAATTTGCATCGTTCAGTAAAGGGAAACGACATTTACCAATACAGAGCACATGCGATTTTATGAAGAACAGTTAGTAGAGAGTTTGAACACTCTTCTTTTATGAACAGTAAGAGGGTCAAAAGCTTGATTATAATTTACAAAAGTTCATGAGTCAATCCCGCTGAACTCCACGGTCTACAGCCCTGGCGGCAGTCGCTCCGCCAGGAACAAGACAACTACTCAACTTTTGCTAGGTATGACAGACGATGCGGCAAAGCGTTCCCGCGACAGTAACTTAGACCTCGGGCGTTGGGCAGCGTGTCGCCAAGGTCACGCCCCAGAAGTCACGGATGCAAACACCGAGGTAGACTCGCGTTCTTCGCAATCAACTGTGAACATAGATTACATGCGAGGCAGTACCCTCAAACAATAACAGAATATACACTAAAATGATGAGACTCGCTTTAGGAATACAAATACAACTCTTAACCTCAGGTAAAACAAATAGTTAAAGCTAAACTTACAGAAATACACTACTGGCCATTAAAATTGCTACACCAAGAAGAAATGCAGATGATAAACGGGTATTCATTGGACAAATATATTATACTAGAACTGACATGTGATTACATTTTCACACAGTTTGGATGCATAGATCCTGCGAAATCAGTACCCAGAACAACCACATCTGGCCGTGATAACGGCCTTGATACGCCTGGGCATTGAGTCAAACAGAGCGTGGATGGCGTGTACAGGTACAGCTGCCCATGCAGCTTCAACACGATACCATAGTTCATTAAGGGTAGTGACTGGCGCATTGTGACGAGCCAGTTGCTCGGCCACCATTGACCAGACGTTTTCAATTGGTGAGACATCTGGAGAATGTGCTGGCGAGGGCAGCAGTCGAACGCTTTCTGTATCCAGAAAGGCCCGTACAGGACCTGCAACATGCAGTCGTGCATTATCCTGCTGAATTGTAGGGTTTCGCAGGGATCGAATGAAGGGTAGAGCCACGGGTCGTAACACATATTAAATGTAACGTCCACTGTTCAAAGTGCCGTCAATGCGAACAAGAGGTGACCGAGACGTGTAACCAATGGCACCCTATACCATCACGCCGGGTGATACGCCAGTATGGCGATGACGAATACACGCTTCCAATATGCGTTCACCGCAATGTCGCCAAACACGGATGCGACCACCATGATGCTGTAAACAGAACCTGAATTCATCCGAAAAAACGATGTTTTGCCAATCGTGCACCCAGGTTCGTCGTTAAGTACACCATCGCAGGCGCTCCTGTCTGTGATGCAGCGCCGAGGGTAACCGCAGCCATGGTCTCCGAGCTGATAGTCCATGCTGCTGCAAACGTCGTCGAACTGTTCGTGCAGATAGTTGTTGTCTTGCAAACGTCCCAATCTGTTGACTCAGGGATCGAGACGTGGCTGCGCGATCCGTTACAGCCATGCGGATAAGATGCCTGTGATGCCTAGTGATGCCTAGTGATACAAGGCCGTTGGGATCCAGCACGGCGTTCCGTATTACCCTCCTAAACCCACCGATTCCATATTCTGCTAACAGTCATTGGATCTCGACCAACGCGAGTAGCAATGTCGTGATACTATAAACCGCAATCGCGATAGGTTACAATCCGACCTTTATCAAAGTCGGAAACGTAATGGTACGCATTTCTCCTCCTTACACGAGACATCACAACAACGTTTCACCAGGCAACGCCGGTCAACTGCTGTTTGTGTATGAGAAATCAGTTGGAAACTTTCCCATGTCAGCATGTTGTAGGTTTCGGCACCGGCGCCAACCTTGTGTGAATGCTATGAAAAGCTAATCATTTGCATATCACAGCATCCTCTTCCTGTCGGTTAAATTTCGCGTCTGCAGCACGTCATCTTCGTTGTGTAGTAATTTCAATGGTCAGTGGTATATATATATATATATATATATATATATATATATATATATATATATATATATATATATGCCTTCACAAGGCTTTTACTCAGATCAGGGGAAACTCACTAAGAATGACAAAGATAGATAGAATGGATTTTGTCGTACACAATGAATCCATATGCTTCTGTCTAGTTAAGATGATAAGCGATTACATGTAACTGACGAGGTACAGGTACAAACAGAGCAGTTGCAGTTAAACCCCTTCAGGCATGAATAAGTTTTGCTGAAACGCCTTAGCAATACTAGAGAAGGTGAGCTTAAGCAAAGCAGAATATTTCACTCAGTAGTAGCCCTTCGTAATTCAGTTTAAAACACATCAATGTAGTTTAGAATAAATACACTTTACTAAATCACATTTAGATTTCAAATTCATACCCATTGCCATGATATTACCACCGGGTATAGTGCCACTCACCGGTATTACCACTGCCGGCCGCGGTGGCCGTGCGGTTCTGGCGCTGCAGTCCGGAACCGCGAGACTGCTACGGTCGCAGGTTCGAATCCTGCCTCGGGCATGGGTGTGTGTGATGTCCTTAGGTTAGTTAGGTTTAAGTAGTTCTAAGTTCTAGGGGACTTATGACCTAAGATGTTGAGTCCCATAGTGCTCAGAGCCATTTTTTTGGTATTACCACTTCAGTTCATAACATCACACTCCAACTGGGTGCATACTAGCAGTTTACCAATTAACAGAATCACGTGGTTTCAAAGAAGACGCACTAACAACCATTGGTCACGCCGGCCGGAGTGGCCGAGAGGTTCTAGGCGCTGCAGTCTGGAACCGCGCGACCGCTACGGTCGCAGGTTCGAATCCTGCCTCGGACATGATTGTGTGTGATGTCCTTAGGTTAGTGAGGTTTAAGTAGTTCTAAGTTCTAGGGGACTGATGACCTTAGAAGTAAAGTCCCATAATGTTCAGAGCCATTTGAACCAATTTTTGAACAACCATTGGCCACTCTCAAGCCAAGGCACACTGCACAAAAACAAATCCATATTATTTACTGACCAAGGCGCAATAACATTGCGCCAATTTTTCTTTTAAACAATAAAACCACATGGCCAGAATGTCAAAACGCAGTATGTTACGGTGCACTCTCCCCACCGTCAACTACCCTTTTAACTCCTTTTCAAGTAACACGAGGCCATCGTCACCAGAGCTCCAGAGCACGACCTTCGTCATCTTCTTCATCGGCTGCCTAACATTTGACAAGTTGCTTGGCGATCCGGCTGGGTACATGCGTCGTCAAAACCAAATCGGTCCAACCAAACTCCTCCACCAGGCACTGCTGCTCCAGCCCTCCTCCTTCCGTCTCGTGACGTTCACAACTCACTGCCTCTGCGCCGAGCTTCCACACCTCAACCAGGAAAACCAAAGATAAGTCGCAAGGGAGGAGACCATCGATACGGACCCCAGAGGTAGTTAGGCCAGCCGCGACGTCTCAGTATTATTAGATCAATGTAATCGAGAGCAGTACTTAGAACTTTTTATTACAAATACAAGTGATACCTAATCTATTATGAATAAGGACGTTTTCGTTCCAAACTTGGATTTTAGTAAATAACTTGAAAACTAATAGAGCTACCTTATTGGTGTCATATAGAGATAAGGTTTTTATGTGTAACAGATGTTACATACGAATTTTTGTACTTCTGAGTCTAATATTTAGGGCCTTCAGTTTTTCGTAAAACCACCGATTTTGACCAAAATATTGCTCAGATCGAGACTTGTAAGTTTCAATTGTGACATACATTTGCAAATTCTGACCAGTGTTTAGCTTTGTAGTCTTATTATTCAGCCGCACTTATCTATTTCTGAAGGTCATATTTTTTGCCCATTATATTCATTTAATAATTCTGAGACCTTACAATGTTAACATTAATACACTGAAGCTTTATACACTTAATACACTGTCGAAGTTTGGAGAAGTTATTTTAATTTTTGATTTCACTCTTAGATTATGGTGCAGTCCTTTGTATGTTAAGCATCAGCACGTTATGGTGACGTGACGCTGGTAGCAGTGAACTGGGGTAAACCACGGCACACTCGCTCGCCTCTGTACCTCTTACAATGATACAGCGCTTTTTTGCCTCAGCTGACTGCTTATCACATACGTCCCCACACTCATTTCACGTCAAACACATGCGGAACGTCACAGACAAGCAAATCCGTTCTGTCGATACGTTCCGCTTGTCAACATCGACACTGGAAGCCTCATGGAATACAAGGCAGTCGGTGAAACTATAAATCCACTGAGGAAGACCTATGGTTTTTTGGTGGTTGATCTTGCTTCAGTAATTTCCAGTAAACCTCCGATTCTTTAAAGACTCGTATCCCCACGCATAAAAGAGCTTCGAGCTTTTGATAACTTTATAAATGAGTTAATGTGTTAAATATTTGACATTAAGCATGTAAGCGAGAAAAATTATTGACAATGTTTGAAATTGTATTTGAAATTTCTTGAAAGTAGCTAAGTGCTCTCTTTATGGAACAGTGGATGAATATTGTCTGTGTGGTGTCACCGCCAGACACCACACTTGCTAGGTGGTAGCCTTTAAATCGGCCGCGGTCCGGTAGTATACGTCGGACCCGCGTGTCGCCACTGTCAGTGATTGCAGACCGAGCGCCATCACACGGCAGGTCTAGAGAGACGTCCTGGCACTCGCCCCAGTTGTACAGCCGACTTTGCTAGCGATGCTACACGGACAAATACGCTCTCATTTGCCGAGACGATAGTTAGCATAGCCTTCAGCTACGTCATTTGCTACGACCTAGCAAGGCGCCATTACCAGTTTATATTGAGCATATTAATGTACCGTCAAGAGCGATGTACTCCAATTATGGATTAAAGTTAAGTATTACAGCAACTGCGTCCGTTTTACTAAGTTCTCATTTCTCTGACCTGTTCCAGACCTCACGCCAGTCTGCGTGTAATTAAACGCGTGCATTTCGGCCTCCTCTAGCAATACGGTGTTGGCTTTTCTGCCAACACAGCAGTCTGGGTAATATGCGCTCCATTTTATGTAGAAACTATTTTACTGGCATCTCGATGTTTAAGACGTCATACCTCCTTAACTACGAGACGTACAGTAATATGATTTTGTAGAGTCATGCAGTGTTATAAGTGGGTACTCGCTGCCAAGTATATGGCGAATAGAGCACTAAGGAACTGTGGTTGAAGCCCGACCAACAGGCATTACACGCATTGATCAAAAATGGTAGTGCACTGAGAATGGCTAGCTTCTAGCTGAAATCTAGATCTGCCAATAAAATTTGAAAAGGATGACTGACAGCTGAAATCTATTATTTACAAGTCAATATAACAGTCACTGAGTGCAACAGCCTTTTGAATGGAAGGTAACCTGCTGAATAAATTATAATGTCATGCCTGATGCTAAAGTTTTACTGCAAGAAGAGCGAAAGTGTTTTCCCTTTCATCATTTTGTGGGGAGTAGGAAACAAGAAAAAGCTTCGAAAAGATTTGAAAGTATTTGTAAAGGTTGTTGTAAGTCGGTAAGTGCCGTCAGACTCAAACACTCGATGAATTTGCGCTCCGTGAGCTACGCTTTCAGACCTTTCATGTTTTTGGGCACGCAATAAAAGAATTTTGTTTATTGCATTTTGAAATCATTTATGAGCTACTGACAGCTTTAATAATGGGTAATAAAGGTGATTTTTCGTCTAGTGATATAAATGCGGATATTACTATTTTTCTCAAACTGTGATGGATTCGCAAATGTTTGTATTAGATGCCTTACTGTTTGAAGATGTACCTACATGTCGACAGAGGGTGAGCATCGCTGAGAATATGCTATAGGATTCTGTAAAAGACGGACGCGAGCCATGTTGAAATCTACATATCAGATCTCCTATTCTTTTTGGAACCAGGCATGATCTGTAATTTTTTGCTGTCTCGGGGAACTAATTCCTGTACAAGAGGCTCTCGATAACAAAGCGTCTGTGTGGGAGTCAAATATTGATACGGCAGTATCATAATGCTTAAATACACTTTTAAGAGCGAAATCTAATTTTTCTGCTCTTCGTCTGCATTCTTTATTTTCAACGCTTGACTAATACATGGTAGGTTGAAGGTTTGGACTCGTTTATCGACTATACATACGAGCAGAACTTAAAGAAAAACCTCTGACAAATCGAAAGGACATAACTTTCAATAGTTTTAGGTTCAAATGGTTCAAATGGCTCTGAGCACTATGGGACTCAACTGCTGTGGTCATAAGTCCCCTAGAACTTAGAACTACTTAAACCTAACTAACCTAAGGACAGCACACAACACCCAGCCATCACGAGGCAGAGAAAATCCCCGACCCCGCCGGGAATCGAACCCGGGAACCCGGGCGTGGGAAGCGAGAACGCTACCGCACGACCACGAGATGTGGGCGATAGTTTTAGGTTTCACACGTAGTCTTTCTACGGGTGCACGAGTTGATATTAAATTTGGTCTACCAGTTTTCCTGTGCAGTGAATACGTCCGTATGACAGGAAACGATTGCAGTTCACGTGTGTTTACAAAAAGGTAAACGATTGGATGTACGCTATTACGGATCAGTATCTCTGACGTCTGTCTATTGCAAGTTCCTAGAGTATATTCGTAGCTCAAACACTATGACGTTCCTGCACGTTAAGCACACATTTACGAAATCCGTAGTCTCGGGTTGAAAACATCGAAAGTGTAAAATGAATAGCTTCGGTGAAGCACGTTCACCTATCAAAAAAGCACGGGCCCTGCTTAGTTCACTTGTGATTTCATCGACTACGTTGCGTTCCACGAAGCATACAACGTCGAAGTTGAGGAAGGGAACGCACTGATTGATCCGATCTGCCGTTTTTGCAGTGACAGTGTAGTAATCTCTATTTACGCAGCGTTCTCCCAATGATATTAGTAAACAGGTCAATTCACGTGGAACAAACTTATCCAGACCACGGTCTATAACGTCTTTCGGCATTAACCACATCTGTTATGCAACTAAATGTTTTTTTTTTTTATTTCATTATTGAGTGGGATGCTTACTTGAAGTTGCTCTTTTGAGGCCAGAAGATAATGTTTCGGAAAGCTGCTCCCTATGAGGCCAGGAGATAATGTTTTGGGTTTTCTTAATTTGCGTTTGGTGCGCTGTGGATCAAAGACGAAATACGTACTATGTATTATGATTTGCCATTTGCCCCATTTTAAGGTTAGATAACTTGATTTAACTTTTCACTGGTCTCTTAGCACCATGAATAATATTAAGGGAAGCTACGACAGAAGCCGACACTGTCCAGAGGTGTTATTAGCAGGAGAAAGGGATGATCAATTAGAATGCCCGCATTCAGATTCTGAGGATGATTGGCTGAAAGGCTTGAATAAATAATTTCAGGAATTGATTCGAGCTCGAAATATCGAGGACACGGCTGACAGCCTTCCTTAATGCAGGAGGTAAGGAGGGACTTTGTGGAGAGAAGTAGGTGATTAAAAAAAAAGGGACTGCATATTTCATTTGAGACCGTGCGGTAATGTTCTATGAAGCTGTTCTGACAGGATGAGAGGCTTATAAAAGTTTGGAAGAGTGCGCTTGCTCTGATAATCATTTCTGACTTTGTATGATAATGATGCGATTCGATGCTTGCGCACGTGATTGTCCAGAACATTTTTTCAAAGAAATGTCGAGGTTTGGCTGTGGTTGTCCGCTCTACAAAACATGTCCAGAACATGTTTGGTATCAAACGGTGGAGCTATTAACAACTGTAGGTGGTGTTTGACGGAAGATATGAGGATAGTACGGTTTAATCAAAACTAATAAACGTCAGCTTCTTCCGTGGAAAATTGAAGTGTTGGAATTTTGGTGTGATTTTCGACAAACGTAGCTTTTGAACTGTTACCCTGCTATGTCGTCGTAGCGGTTCCTGCGGAAGTTGCAATAAAACAATTTCTAAGCTGTGTATTGCCTGTCAGCGCTTTACACTGTCCAGTCCGATGTTTGAAACTCGGATGTTTTCGAAAGCAATATATTTTGTGCAGGTGGCGCTCCATGGGTCGTAAATATTTGAATATTTACAAATCGCCAGTAGTTCCATTTATAAAATATTTTTATTTCGTTCTGTTTTCTCTCTTCTAATAACTTTTAGGTATCATAAAAGTATAGCAAGAAAGTTTTCTTCCACAGCTCCCATACGTTTCATGAAATATATTTTATACAGTTAGTCTATCAGCGGCGTCAAGAGCTTTATTCAGTTGGTACTAGTTTCGGTCGCGTATGAGCGATACTTTAAGGAAAAGGTACGAAACAACACTGTGGGTGTAACTGAAATCTTTACCCAGAGGTAATTACCAGAGGCCTGAGCGCAAGTATTCCACAGCTTCCGGAGGATTTCCACTTCCCAGAATTCCTTTGGCTGTGACATGAGCCAGTCCTCCACTGTGTCCTTCAGTTCGTCGTTCCGAATCGAAGCGCTTCCCTATGAGATGGTTTTTTAGAAGGAAAACACGTGGAAGTTGCAGGGCGACAAGCCCAGCTGTAGATCAGATGCGCAAGTTGCTCCCAGTTGTAGGTGGCCCTTACATTTTGGAGATGTGTGGACGCGCGTTATCGTGAAGCAAACTCACTGCCTCTGTGAGAAGTCCAGGCCGTTTGTAGTTGGTGGACTAGGGTAGCCAACGAAGTGTCTCACAATACATACCACTGTTAGAGGTGTACATGACATGTTTTCGCAGTTGCGAATACGAACAACCATCAGCTGTATAAGAGAATGGCGACAATTTAAATTTTTGTTGCCGCGCAGGATTAGCCGAGCGGTCTCAGGCGCTGCAGTCATGGACTGTGCGGCTGGTCCCGGCAGAGGTTCGAGTCCTCCCTCGGGCATGGGTGTGTGTTTGTGCTTAGGATAATTTAGGTTAAGTAGTGTGTGAGCTTAGGGACTGACGACCTTAGCAGTTAAGTTCCATAAGATTTCACACACATTTGAACTTTTTTTTTTTTGAAATTTTTGCTGGACCGGTACACGAACCTGGATTTCCCGTTTCACGAGCGCAGACGCTTATCTGCTTTGGCTGTCCGAACACGATCTACAACCAAACCCAAACTTCCATATGTCGTCCTTCCTGGTGACAACCTGTACATGTACACACATTATGTAATTCCCGCACAGAAGAGAACATTTTAAGTGAATATGAAGATATGAAGATGGCATCTGTTCTTTCGGACATGTCCGAAAGAACAGATGTCATCTTCATATAGTTTAAGGTTAACCGGCTGATGACCTTCAGTGCTGATGGACACGATTTGCCTGAACTCTTACGGGACTCGGTGCACTGTCTGCCGTGAGTAATGGGTATAATGGCAAGGGCACGACGAATGTAGTGTGTGGACTACAAGCTGAGAATGTGGGTCTCACGGGGAGCGCCCCGGCGATAAATCCCTGCAGTCGCACTATCCTCTGTGCCCTCGGTGGCTCAGATGGGTAGCCGGCACGGTAGCTCAGCGTGTTCGGTCAGACATGCAAGCAAGTCAACAGGAACACTGCATCGCTTTTTTAGCAATACAGGCACTACAATATCGTACTTTTAATGGTTTTTTCCTTGCTCGAGGGATTCGTTCAGTATTTGACCTCGCACATCGAAAAAGACTGTGCCTGCTGAGGGCACAGCTTTGATTCTTTTTTTTTTATGTGTGTGTGTGTGTGTGTGTGTGTGTGTGTGTGTGTGTGTGTTTGTGTAATAAAGAAAACTGAGTAAAGAAATTAACGATCAACTTGAACGGATGTCTTGTGAAGTCCGCCCAGACCAAACGGAACGAAAAAAAAAAAAAAGGAAGGATAGAGCGTCTGCCATGTGAGCAGGAGATCCCGGGTTCGAGTCCCGGTCGGGGCGCACATTTTCAACTGTCGCCGTTGATGTGTATCAACGCCCGTCAGCAGCTAATGGAATCGATTTAATTGTAATTTCATTTTAACTGAACGTCGCTGCTCGGTATCGGTGGATAAATACGATATGGCAGAGAGCTCAGTAATCTTTGCTTCCTTGGGTGACACACAGAGAAAACTCTTCTGTCGTGTGCCTTAATAATGGCTGAAGTCGTTGTAGTGTCTGTTCCTCCAGACATGCAAGCAAGTCAACAGGAACACTGCATCGTTTTTTTAGCAAAACAGGCACTACAATATCGTAATGTTAATGGTTTTTTCTTGCTCGAGTAATTCGATCAGTGAAAAAAGAAAAAATGAAATGATCGTATGGCATTGTTGGCCGGGAGGTCCCATGCGGGGAAGTTCGGCCGCCGTATTGCAAGTCCTTTTTAGTTGACGCCACTTCAGCGACTTGCGAGTCAATGAAAATAAAATGATGATGAAAGACTCACAACACCCAGTCATCACGAGGCAGAGAAAATCTCTGACCCCGCCGGGAATCGATCCCGGGACCCCCTGCGCCGGAAGCGAGAACGCTACCGCAAGAGCACGCGCTGCGGACATTCGATCAGTATTTGAGCTCGGACATAAAAAAGGCGGTGCCTGCTGAGAGCACAGCTTTGATTGTGTGTGTGTTTTTCTGTGTGGAGGTACATATGCGAGCAGCCACGCCGGATATTACATTCGCATCCCTTGATGTCTCACTGCGCTATGCAAAAGCGGAACGTGCAAATTTCAATCTATTTGGTTGTTACGACGTTTCGTACCTTCCAATTGAACAAATGGACTACCTTCTGGCACCTGGTGGTTAACAACAATAACAACCATGATTCTTCCGGCCCGCAAATAATTTATTGGGCAAGGCTGAGTAAACTGAGACATCTTCCACGACTAATGCAAGAGGCCACGGAAGCAGGTCAGTTCAGGCCAGACAGGCAAAGATACATCAGGAGGCTGCCTGCTGAAACGACAAGGCGGGGAGATGGTTACCACATGATACTACCAGAGGCGAAATAGAATTGACTCAGCACAAAGGCAGAGCCGCTGCAGCCTGGGTGACCTGATTGCTTAATGGGAGAGCCGTTATGGCTTATGTGACGAGAATCGACGCCTTAGCAAAGATGGATGGGCCAATCCCGTATAAATGCTCGTCATTTCTAGTCAACGAGTTCTGAGGGAGACCTGCAATATACTATAACAAGTTGTACAATAAGCCATCACGTCCGTACTTTGTAGCTGCTACCAGCGGCCCTGCTGCTCGCGTTGAGTCGAATACTGTCGACTTAGAGCCTATCAGTCGGTGCGCTACCTGTGGGCCTGTCTCAGCCGCTGCGCCCTCCAGCCCTGGTCGGTGCAGCTGCTGATCCAACTAAGCTTATGCGGACAAACCCCCTGTTGTTTGCCACTCCTCGTGTAGCTGTGAGTCGTCTCATCCACGGTGGTTCCACGTGTCAGTGGCCTTGCCGATTTGCTGCCGTCATCACTGCACTGGCCATTTGACGCTGTTCGCCACCGGCCACCTGCTCACGGCTGGCCTCTTCACAGGCAGCCTACTGCTTGCGCTCAAAGGGCATTGGCTTCTCTGAGTATCATCAGAGTGACTGTTGTAATACTGTGGTCCCAATCTGGGTGTAATTACCACATGACGGGTAAAATTTAATTTTCAAAGGGGTAAGAACAAAACTATTGCCGGCCTGTGTGGCCGAACGGTTCTAGGCGCTACAGTCTGGAACCCCGCGACCGCTACGGTCGCAGGTTCGAATCCTGCCTCGGGCATGGATGTGTGTGACGTCCTTAGGTTAGTTAGGTTTAAGTAGTTCTAGGTTATAGGGGACTGATGACCTTAGAAGTTAAGTCCCATAGTGCTCAGAGCCATCTGAACCATTTTGGACAAAACTATCCGATTAAAATATCATTACTGTTATATTTCGTATGATAGTAATAATGATTACATAAGTTACCAATAACTACATATTTTTCTCAAATACTATGATTAACATGTGACACAATGTGGTGGACGTTACACTTTGTGAAACGAACATCTTCCTCACATAGTCCATCCACTACACACGTTCTTTGTACTTGCCCCCTATGACTGCAAATTTCAGACGTAAATTCTTAACTGTCTCATGAAAAAGACTTCTTTGAATTCTGGGTAGTTCCTGCAAAGTATCATAAATTTCTTAAACATTCACACAACTATAGATAATCAAACTAATGTATAGCACAACACAACAGTAACTATGCAATGTCTGTTACTCTGCTGTGGGGTTTATGTATTATAATTATTAACATTGTTATTATTATTAAATATAAAAACGCAGTAAATGAAGCAGGCAAAAAGGAATACAAACGTCTCAAAAATGAGATCACCAGGAAGTGCACAATGGCTAAGCAGGGATGGCTAGAGGACAAATGTAAGGATGTACAGGCTTATCTCACTAGGGGTAAGATAGATACTGCCTACAGGAAAATTAAAGAGACCTTTCGAGAAAAGAGAACCACTTGCATGAATATCAAGAGCTCAGATGGAAACCCAGTTCTAAGCAAAGAAGAGTAAGCAGAAAGGTGGAAGGAGTAAATAGAGGGTCTATACGAGGGCGATGTATTTGAGGACAATATTATGGAAATGGAAGAGGATGTAGATGAAGATGAAATGGGAGATACGATACTGCATGAAGAGTTTGACAGAGCACTGAAAGACCTGAGTGGAAACAAGGCCCCGGGAGTAAATAACATTCCATTAGAACTACTGACAGCCTTGGGAGAGCCAGTCCTGACAAAACTCTACCATCTGGTGAAAAAGATGTATGAGACAGGCGAAATACCCTCAGACTTCAAGAAGAATATAATAATTCCAATCCCAAAGAAAGCAGGTGTTGAAAGATGTGAAAATTACCGAACTATCGGTTTAATAAGTCACGGCTGCAAAATAGTGACGCGAATTCTTTACAGACGAATGGAAAAACTAATAGAAGCCTACCTCGGGGAAGATCAGTTTGGATTGGATAGAAATATTGGAACACGTGAGGCAATACTTGGGAGCTAGATTAAGGAAAGGCAAACCTACATTTCTAGCATTTCTAGACTTAGAGAAAGCCTTTGACAATAATGACTGGAATACTCTTTTTCAAATTCTAAAGGTGGCAGGGGTAAAATACAGGGAGCGAAAGGCTATTTAGAATTTGTACAGAAACCAGATGGTAGGGATGATAGTCGAGGGGCACGAAAGGGAAGCAGTGGTTGGGAAGGGAGTGAGACAGGGTTGTAGCCTCTCCCCGATGTTATTCAATCTGTATATTGAGCAAGCAGTGAAGGAAACAAAAGAAAAATTCGGTGTAGGTATTAAAATCCATGGAGAAGAAATAAAAACCTTGAGGTTCGCCGATGACATTGTAATTCTGTCAGAGACAGCAAAGGACTTGTAAGAGCAGTTGAACGGAATGGATAGCATCTTGAAAGGGGGATATAAGATGAACATCAACAAAAACAAAACGAGGATAATGGAATGTAGTCGAATTAAGTCGGGAGATGCTGAAGGTATTAGATTAGGAAATGAGACACTTAAAGTAGTAAAAGAGTTTTGCTATTTGGGGAGCAAAATAACTGATGATGGTCGAAGTAGAGAGGATATAAAATGTAGACTGGTAATGCCAAGGAAAGCGTTTCTGAAGAAGAGAAATTTGTTAACATCGAGTGTAGATTTAAGTGTCAGGAAGTCATTTCTGAAAGTATTTGTATGGAGTGTAGCCATGTATGGAAGTGAAATATGGACGATAAATAGTTTAGACAAGAAGAGAATAGAAGCTTTCGAAATGTGGTGCTACAGAAGAATGCTGAAGATTAGATGGGTAGATCACATAACTAATGAGGAAGTACTGAATAGGATTGGGGAGAAGAGAAGTTTGTGGCACAACTTGACTAGAAGAAGGGATCGATTGGTAGGACATGTTCTGAGGCATCAAGGGATTACCAATTTAGCATTGGAGGGCAGCGTGGAGGGTAAAAATCGTAGAGGGAGACCAAGAGATGAATACACCAAGCAGATTCAGAATGATGTAGGTTGCAGTATGTACTGGGAGATGAAGAAGCTTGCACAGGATAGAGTAGCATGGAGAGCTGCATCAAACCAGTCTCAGGACTGAAGACCACAACAAGAACAACAACATTATTATTGTTGTTAGTAGTAGTGGTAGTAGTAGTAGAAGTAGTAGTATCATTATTAGTGACAGTGGTCCGACGCAAAGAACTGGAAGCCTTAACTCTTCCAATTTCTGCCAGTTCAGATTGAAGAAGTCCAGCAGTCAAGTGATTTACAAATAGTAAGTGTAGTGCAAGCATTTTAACTCGGTTGATGCTAAATAGCGATGCATGGTGTGGGTGACGCAACTGTTGCTTAGGAGAGGAGTGATACAGAGGAAGCATGGTTTGTAAGTGATGGCTTTCGATCTTCCACCATAATCGAGTCCATCAACATGATGTGGCAAATATGAGGTAGCCAAGGAGGTGGAAAGATGGGTTCTACTAGGCCAAGACTACTTGGTAGCACAATTAATTAGCAGGAGTACAAAATAAGAAAGTATTTATTACTTAACTTTACTGTAATCCATGGTCAGTTGGTTGACAATTATAGAAGACGCGACTTCACTAAGCGTCTGTAGAATGACATAATTTACAAGTCACAAATCTTGCAGTGACGAATTAATCCCTCGTAATCTTGAATGTAGAGTCCGGTGAATTTGAAGACTAACTTGGAACAGAGCTACAAAGACTTGATGGCAGCAATGACTGAGCTGCAGACGATGACTGACATCGGCGCTGGCTGACCACTAAGCGCGGCTACGAACTGTAGACTGGTACAACTGCACTACTCTCCTGCTGCACATGAAGTGGCCTAGCGGCGCCTCGCGGCGAGCATAAGTACTGCGAGTGGCTGTGCACTCTTTGGCTAACACAGCCGTTCTTCTGTTCCATTTATCGAGAGAATCGCATCCGGCGGATCGATCTCTCAGGCGGCGGTGCGGTCGTATGACTGACGTCATCACAGTAAGAAGTGTCTGTCCTCACTGTAGATCGTTACCTTTCTTTTCTGAGAATGAGTTGTAGACGGCACTTGCGATACACTGAGAATTTCTTCACCATTATAGAAAGAAAAGGTTGTTAAAATGAACAGTGCCAACTGTCACACCGACGTTTGTGTTTTAGTAAAACACCTATAATAACAAAATATCATCTAATCTTTTGTCATTTTAAAAACAAAAGTGTTCAAAGAAAATTCATTTTCGTTCTAATGGTTAGTTAGAGCTAATGTTGATAATGAAAGTAGCAGGGGTGGGAATGCTATCTAATGTCTGATTGTACTCAGCCCTTTTAGAAAGGTTGGGGACCACTAAGGACATTAAACAATAAGTGAATGTTTTAACACTGATGTTTCCGGGACGACTCGTCAGTTGACTACCAGGGATCCACTCAACTCTCCACTATTCCCCGCCGCAGTAGAAGTCGTCGCACTCTCTACATTTTGTGTCAGAATGGTCTGTCGCCCTGACATTTCGGTGCCAGAGGAACCTCGCTGGTCGCCATCCGTGGAGAAGGTGGCTCGACTATTACAGTGTTGCCATGTCACCAATACACAGTGTGAGTACAGAAGTCTTTGTTGATTTTGTTTGACTGCAAGAGTCACGGAGGGCAAACGGGTTTTCGCCAGGTGTTTAATTGTAGTTATATACGGATATAGTCGCCCTCCCCCCCCCCCCCCCCCCCGGACCTTGCCGTTGGTGGAGAGGCTTGCGTGCCTCAGCGATACAGATAGCCGTACCGTAGGTGCAACCACAATGGAGGGGTATCTGTTGAGAGGCCAGACAAACGCGTGGTTTCTGAAGAGGGGCAGCAGCCTTTTCAGTAGTTGCAGGGGCAACAGTCTGGATGATTGACTGATCTGGCCTTGCAACACTAACCAAAACGGTCTTGCTGTGCTGGTACTGCGAACGGCTGAAAGCAAGGGGAAACTACAGCTGTAATTTGTCCCGAGGGCATGCAGCTTTACTGTATGGTTAATGATGATTGCGTCCTCTTGGGTAAAATATTCCGGAGGTAAAATAGTCCCCCATCGGATCTCCGGGCGGGGACTACTCAAGAGGACGTCGTTATCAGGAGAAAGAAAACTGGCATTCTACGGATCGGGACGTGGAATGTCAGATCCCTTAATCGGGCAGGTAGGTTAGAAAATTTAAAAAGGGAAATGGATAGGTTAAAGTTAGATATAGTGGGAATTAGTGAAGTTCGGTGGCAGGAGGAACAAGACTTCTGGTCAGGCAAATACAGCGCTATAAATACAAAGTCAAATAGGTGTAATGCAGGAGTAGGTTTAATAATGAATAAAACAATAGGAATGCGGGTAATCTACTACAAACAGCATAGTTTACGCATTGTTGTGGGCAAGATAGACACGAAGCACACGCCTACTACAGTAGAACAAGTTTATATGCCAACTAGCTCTGCAGATGACGAAGAAATTGAAGAAATGTATAATGAACTAGAAGAAATTATTCAGATAGTGAAGGGAGATGAAAATATAATAGTCATGGGTGACTGGAATTCGGTAGTAGGAAAAGGGAGAGAAGGAAACGTAGTAGGTGGATATGGATTGGGGGTAAGAAATGAAAAAGGAAGCCGCCTGTTAGAATTTTGCACTGAGCACAATTTAATCATAGCTAACACTTGGTTCAAGAATCATAGAAGATGGTTGTATACATGGAAGAAGCCTGGAGATACTGACAGATTTCAGATAGATAATATAATGGTAAGACAGAGATTTCAGAACCAGGTTTTATATTGTAGGACATTTCCAGGGGCAGATGTGGACTCTGACCACAATCTATTGGTTATGAACTGTAGACTAAAACTGAAGAAACTGCAAAAAGGTAGGAATTTAAGGTGATGGGACCTGGATAAACTGACTAAACCAGAGGTTGTACAGAGTTTCAGGGAGAGCATAAGGGAATAGAATAGGGGAAAGAAATACAGTA
This sequence comes from Schistocerca nitens, assembly GCF_023898315.1. Taxonomy (NCBI): domain Eukaryota; kingdom Metazoa; phylum Arthropoda; class Insecta; order Orthoptera; family Acrididae; genus Schistocerca; species Schistocerca nitens. Next base: position 115,493,745 of record NC_064620.1, on the reverse strand, counting down.
GAAGAAGAATGGGTAGCTTTGAGGGATGAAGTAGTGAAGGCAGCAGAGGATCAAGTAGGTAAAAAGACGAGGGCTAGTAGAAATCCTTGGGTAACAGAAGAAATATTGAATTTAATTGATGAAAGGAGAAAACATAAAAATGCAGTAAATGAAGCAGGCAAAAAGGAATACAAACGTCTCAAAAATGAGATCGACAGGAAGTGCAAAATGGCTAAGCAGGGATGGCTAGAGGACAAATGTAAGGATGTAGAGGTTTATCTCACTAGAGGCAAGATAGATACTGCCTACAGGAAAATTAAAGAGACCTTTGGAGAAAAGAGAGACACTTGTGTGAATATCAAGAGCTCAGATGGAAACCCAGTTCTAAGCAAAGAAGGGAAAGCAGAAAGGTGGAAGTAGTATATAGAGAGTCTATACAATGGCGATGTACTTGAGGACAATATTATGGAAATGGAAGAGGATGTAGATGAAGATGAAATGGGAGATATGATACTGCATGAAGAATTTGATACGAGCACTGAAAGACCTGAGTCGAAACAAGGCCCCGGGAGTAGACAATAATCCATTAGAACTACTGACGGCCCTGGGAGAGCCAGTCCTGACAAAACTCTACCATCTGGTGAAAAAGATTTATGAGATAGGCGAAATACCCTCAGACTTCAAGAAGAATATGATAATTTCAATCCCAAAGAAAGCAGGTGTTGACAGATGTGAAAATTACCGAACTATCAGTTTAATAAGTCACGGCTGCAAAATAGTAACGCGAATTCTTTACAGACGAATGGAAAAACTAGTAGAAGCCGACTTTGGGGAAGATCAGTTCGGATTCCGTAGAAATATTGGTACACATGAGTTAGTACTGACCCTACGACTTATCTTGAGAGCTAGATTAAGGAAAGGCAAACCTACGTTTCTAGCATTTGTAGACTTAGAGAAAGCTTTTGACAATGTTGACTGGAATACTCTCTTTCAAATTCTAAAGGTGGCAGGGGTAAAATACAGGGAGCGAAAGGCTATTTACAATTTGTACAGAAACCAGATGGTAGGGATGAGAGTCGAGGGGCACGAAAGGGAATCAGTGGTTGGGAAGGGAGTGAGACAGGGTTGTAGCCTCTCCCCGATGTTATTCAATCTGTATATTGAGCAAGCAGTGAAGGAAACAAAAGAAAAATTCGGTGTAGGTATTAAAATCCATGGAGAAGAAATAAAAACCTTGAGGTTCGCCGATGACATTGTAATTCTGTCAGAGACAGCAAAGGACTTGGAAGAGCAGTTGAACGGAATGGATAGCATCTTGAAAGGGGGATATAAGATGAACATCAACAAAAACAAAACGAGGATAATGGAATGTAGTCGAATTAAGTCGGGAGATGCTGAAGGTATTAGATTAGGAAATGAGACACTTAAAGTAGTAAAGGAGTTTTGCTATTTGGGGAGCAAAATAACTGATGATGGTCGAAGTAGAGAGGATATAAAATGTAGACTGGCAATGTCAAGGAAAGCGTTTCTGAAGAAGAGAAATTTGTTAACATCGAGTATAGATTTAAGAGTCAGGAAGTCATTTCTGAAAGTATTTGTATGGAGTGTAGTCATGTATGGAAGTGAAATATGGACGATGAATAGTTTAGACAAGAAGAGAATAGAAGCTTTCGAAATGTGGTGCTACAGAAGAATGCTGAAAATTAGCTGGGCACATCACATAACTAATGAGGAGGTGTTGAATAGAATTGGGGAGAAGAGGAGCTTGTGGCACAACTTGACTAGAAGAAGGGATCGGTTGTTAGGACATGTTCTCAGTCATCGAGGGATCACCAATTTAGTATTGGAGGGCAACGTGGAGGGTAAAAATCGTAGAGGGAGATCAAGTGATGAATACACCAAGCAGATTCAGAAGGATGTAGGTTGCAGTATGTACTGGGAGATTAAGAAGCTTGCACAGGATAGAGTAGCATGGAGAGCTGCATCAAACCAGTCTCAGGACTGAAGACCCTAACAACGACAACACCGATATAGAAAACTCCAACAGTATTCTGGGAATGGGTTTGGTTTTGAGCAAGGCGTATGGCTCATTGTGTTTAAATTTGTAAACTTATAGTCACGAATGGCCATTCAGGCGGAACATTATGTTAGAATTGTTGTGTTAGTGGTATATTTAAGAGTTCTTATCGTCTGTTCGGTTGAGTGAAACTTTCTGAGGGTCAACAGTGTAGCTTTGGATACCATAAGCATCTACCCTGGATAATACTTTCTAAATTTTAGCAGCCCAAGTAGCTACGTTAAAGGCAAACAGTGCGAATATTTCTAAGCAAATATAGGCTGTGGAAACAAGCCAGCCATATACAGCAGAGAAAGTAAAAGTTGAGAGGGAAAGGAAACGAATGTCATGTAATCCAGTAACTCTAGAAGTAGCAGAGAAAATGCGACAGCAATATGACGCCTGTTGGTCTTAACACGCGGAGAATGTTTTTCCAACAGTAAAGAATATAGGATTTTGAGGGAGCGTGAATGATGACGAAAGATGAGCGCTTTCGCTGGAACACAAAATAAGGAGAAAGAAGTTGATGGAATTTATGTGATGCGGGAAGTTGTAGCTTTACAGAAGTTAAGGACAGTAATGTAGAACTATCAGCTCCAGTATCAGAAATTATGCAGTCTGAAGAAGCTGTAGCAGCAGCCGAAGTAAGTTTGCGTTGTACTGAAGAAATTGAATGTGTGAGAATCAATGTCGGTGATACTGATTTGTGAGCAGAAGTATGTAACCCATTGGGTGATAATGGTCTGCCGACCGTTGTGGTCAAGCGGTTCTAGGCGCTTCAGCCCGGAACCGCGCTGCTGCTACCGTCGCAGGTTCGAATTGTGCCTCGGGCGTGGATGTGTGTGATGTCCTTAGGTTGGTTAGGTTTAAGTAGTTCTAAGTCTCGGGGACTGATGACCTCAGATGTTGTTTAGGTTTAAGTAGTTCTAAGTATCGGGGACTGATGACCTCAGATGTTAAGTCCCATCGCGCTTAGAGCAATTTAAACCATTTTGATAATGGTTATTGTTTAGAGATCTGGAACTTGGGCCAGATGTACAAGGAAGTACATGTGACAATGATTTTTGCATCGTTCAGTGTGTCACTGCCAACGGTAATTTTACTGTAGATACTGCGAGGGATGCACAGGAAGCTGCTGATGATGTTACTTATGTTGCGAATGTTGTAGAAAATGAAATGACACAGGCACATTTATTTCCGAAGAACCTAGGTTCGTCGCCACCTGGTAAGGCAGTGGCTCGTCAGAAGGGAGAAGAGAGAAAGAGAAGAAAGAGGAAAGATACTTGTGGGGCTGATGATCGGGCCGAAAACAATGAATACTTTCATCAATGTGTACTTGAGGATCGCCGGAGGTTCACAAAGCAGGTGATATAATGTGATAGGTACTGAGAATAAGAAAAAGCGTCGTGTAATTGTTTTGTGGTAGAGTAGACTGAAATTCTAGGACACATTATTTCAGCCGCAGGAGACCCCTGCAAATGATGCATTGTCTCAAGGGCCTCTTTTCATGGAAGTAGAGCCGCCTAAACTGCTTAGGACAACATTAAGATTCAATTCACACAATAAAAGAAAGTTGGTACAAGAAAGCGTGGCATTGCATGACGTAGTAAGTCTGTAATTAGCGTTAAAGTAAAGTATACTGAGTGGTAGTAACGTATGTAGTTTTTGTATGCGCATAGTTTTTAAGGATGTATTTTCCGAGGAAATGTAAGGATAAAATTTGTTCAAAAACCGAAGTTCCAGATGATGTGCCAAAGAAGCGAGTTAAGAAACCTCCTGATTAACAAGGAGAAATGCTGAGCATGAGAAAGAACTGAGCGAAACTATTTACTGTTAAATGATTTTTTAAGCAATTTGTCAAGGAAGGAGAATTTGTTGCTGTACTAGTTTGTGAGTGATGATGTAATGGAATGATGCTGCTATGAGGAGAGACTAATTATACGAGTACAAAGTAACGTTTAAAATTAAGGAACAGTCAATTAACGTTGTGGTTTTAAGTTAAACTAGTGAAGAGAAGAAACTAAATGTACTGTATATACCAGTCAACTAGTAAGATGTGTATCGAGACATAGAAGAATTACTATGAACTGGAACTGGTGGGCCGGAATTCTTGAAGCGGGGAGTCGTGTTGCGTCGCAAATAATTTACTGGACACGGTTAAGGTAAGACGACTACTACAAGAGACTGCGGAAGCCGATCAGTTCGAGCCAGCCAGGCAAAGTTACATCAGGGGCTGCTGACACGATAAGTACTGCTGTGAAGAGGCGAGACAATTATCACATGCTACGGCCAGGTAGCAATGAAATAAATCGGAAGTGCAGGGAAGCTAAAGCGAAATGGCTGTACGAAAAATGTTTAGAAGTCAAAGAAAAAGATTGTCGGGGGGGGGGGGGGGGGGAAGGGGGGGACTGTCTCGATCTATAAAAACTCAAAACAACTTTCGGGGAAATTAAGAGTAAGGACGGTAGCATTAAGAGTGCAATGTGAATTCCATTGTTAAATGCAGAGGGGAGACCAGATAGGTGAAAACAGTACAGTGAATACCTCGATGAGGGGGAGGACTTCTGTGATGACGTGATAGAAGAAGAAACGGTAGCCGGTAGGGAAGAGATAGGGGATCCAGCATTACAGACAGAATTTAAAACAACTTTGTAGGACTTAAGATGAAATGAGGCAGAAGGGGTAGATAACATTCCATTTCTAAAATCATTGGGGGAAGTGGCAACAAAACGACTATTCGCATTGATATGTAGAATGTTTGAGGCCAGCAACTGTCCATCCGACTTTCGGAAAAACGTCATTACACAATCCCGAAGATATCAAGAGCCGACAAGTGCTAATTCTGACGTTGGAAACAGGACTAAAGAAAGACACGTTCATAGGATTTGTCGAACTAGAGAAGGCGTTCGAAAATGTAAAATGGTGCAAGGTGTTCGAAAATCTGAGAACAATAGGATTAAGCTACAGGTTAATATATAATGTGTACAAAAACCAAGAGGAAAAAATTAGATTGGGAGACCTGGAACGAAGTGCTCCGATTAAAAAGGGTGTAACCCAGGGATGTAGTGTTTTACCCCTACTGTTCAACCTATATATCGAAGAAGTAGTGACGGAAATAAGAGAAAGATTCAATTGCGGTATTGAAATTCAGGGTGAAAGGTCATCACTGATATGATCCGATAATGACATTGTTATCCTTAGTGAAAGTGAAGAAGACTTACAGGATCTGTTGCATGGAATGAACAATTTAATGGGTACTGAATATGGACTGAGAGTAAGTCGAAGAAAGACGAAAGAAATGAGAAGTAGCAGAAATGAGAACAGCGAGATACTTAATATCAGAAGTGCGGATTACCAAGTAGATAAAGTGAAGGGATTCTGCTATCTAGGCAACAAAATAAATCATGACGGAGCAAGGAGGACATAAAAAGCAGTCTAGCATTTGCGAAAACAGCATTCGTAGCCATGAGAAGTCTGCTAGTGTTAAACATACAACGGTGTCAAAAATTAAAGCAATAATCGGAAATTTTCCAGGGTTCCGTTTATTTTTCCACGAAATAGTATAAACAGGTAATAGTAAAGTAGAAACAATGTAAAGAATACAGATCATAAATAACTGCTATATGCGAAATGGTAGACAAAAACGTTCTTCGTTTTTTGCAACTTAACGGTTTTGCGCACACATTCCGACAACTGGTTAATGTACTCTGTATGGGGTGTAACCACCTCTGGCAGCAATATAGGCTCGACAACGACGGGGCATGCTGTGAATGATGTCATCAATGTCATGTTGAGCAATGACGCCGCCGGCCGTTGTGACCGAGCGGTTCTAGGCGCTTCAGTATGGAACCGCGCGCCCGATACGGTCGCAGGTTCGAATTCTGCCTCTAGCATGGATGTGTGTGATGTCCTTAGGTTCGTTAGGTTTAAGTAGTTCTAAGTTCTAGGGGACTGATGACCTCAGATGTTAAGTCCCATAGTGCACAGAGCTATTTCGAGCAATAACGCCCATTCTTCCAGCAGAGCTGCTCGCAAGTCTTGAAGAGTGATTGGTGTATGCTGACGTGATGCAACCTCTCTGCCTAGTCATCCCAGACATGCTCAATGGCATTCAAATCTGGAGATCGAGCAGGCAACGCCATGCGTGCAACATTTTCTGTTTCTAAGGAAACACCAATCACCCGTTCTCTATGAGGTTAAGCGTTATTGTCTGTCAATACGAATCTGGGTCCACGCAAAGTAGCAACAACTGTACATGGCATCCCAAGATCTCGTTACGATATGTGACAGCAGTTAAACATTGCCGATCCACCCGTGAAATTTCTTGGTGTTCGAGTAGTCCACAAAATCCCTGCCCACACTATTAAGGATCCTCCTCGATATCGGTCTTTCCACAATGCTTGGGTCCAGATATCGTGTTACACGTTCCTTCTAGATGCGAATTCTTGGAGAATCATTCTCCAGACCAAATCGGTATTCATCTGTGAAAGGAACATTGGCTGCCTGTTCGATGTACAGGTGGTATGTTGACGACTCCACATTAGACGTTCCGTTCTGTGAAGACGCATCAGAGATGCACATTCAGCAGGTCTCCGACATAAAGGCCACCCTGCCGAAGCCTTCTGTGACCGTTTGTCTCGACACGTCCAATGGACGCTGCGATGTCAGATGCCAGTTGCCGTGCAGTACTAAGGGGGTACCGTCGTGCCCTTACTGCCAAATAACATTCCTCTCTTTCTGATATCAAATATGGTCGGCCCTAGCCTTTGGGATACTGTTTCGGTGTCTATAAATAATCGCCTCTTACGAGAAACAACAGAACGATTCACATTAAGCCATAGGGGCACATCAGTTTGCGAATGTATTGATTCTATTCTTCTTATGGCCCTCCACCGCAGAGAGTCTGGTAGGCGTCTTTTTTGTACCATACCGCCCCGTCAGTGACTGTATACACAGCGACTGTGGATGTGGGACTACCCAGCACACACTATCCCATTTGACAGGTGGCCTGAGATTATCGCTGGCGTGGTTGTCCATTGACTGGAATGCTACCTTCCGTGCAGAATACGACTGTACGGGCATCTTTTGACATTTTGTACGATTGTACTGTGAATTAGACACAAGACAGGGAAACGGCGGTTTGATGGTTTAATTTTGGACACCAATGTAGGCTTTGATTTGAGGAAGAAGCTTCTGAGAATAAATGTTTGGAGCACAGCTTTGTTTGACAGTGAGACATGGATGTGGGAAGACAGAAACAGAAGAGAATTGAAGCATTTGAAATGTTGTTCTACAGAAGAATGTTGACCGTTGGGTGGACTGATAATGTATGGAGTGAGGAAGTTCTCCGCAGAATCGGCGAGAAGGAATACACGGGAAACGCTGACAAGAAGAAGGGATAGAATAGGATGACAGGACATCTGTTAAGACATAAGGGTATAACTGATGTGTCGACAGAAGTGCCGACACAGTGTGGTTAGAGGGGACCGCAATGCACGCTATAAGCTCACGAAGGATGGCGTGAGGTCTGAAACAGGATACTTAATGAATGCTATAAAGAAAAGTACGTAGCTTCTGGAATACTTAACTTTAATCCATCCTTGTTGTACATCTGGAGATTGTGGCGATACAGGTGAGACTCTTTAGATACAAGCTATGTAAGGCTAATGGCGCCTTGCTAGGTCGTAGCCATGGACTTAGCTGAAGGCTATTCTAACTATCTGCTCTGCAAATGAGCGAGGCTTCGTCAGTGTAGTCGCTAGCAAAGTCGTCCGTACTACTGGGGCGAGTGCTAGTCAGTCTCTCGAGACCTGCCGTGTGGTGGCGCTCGGTCTGCGATCACTGACAGTGGCGACACGCGGGTCCGACATGTACTAATGGACCGCGGCCGATTTAAAGCTACCACCTAGCAAGTGTGGTGTCTGGCGGTGACACCACAATAACTTCCATGGTACTAGAAGGAGCTGAAGAGGGTAAACACCGTAAAGATGGTTCAAATGGCTCTAAGCACTATGGGACGTAACTTCTGAGCTCATCAGTCCCCTATAACTTAGAACTACTTAAACCTAACTAACCTAAGGACATCACACACATCCATGCCCGAGGCAGGATCCGAACTTGCGACAGTAGCGGTCGCGCGGCTCCAAACTGTAGCGCCTAGATCCGCTCGGCCCCACACCGGCCGGCACACCGTAGAGATTGGAATACATTTACCGAATAATTGAAGATGTAGGTTGCAAGTGCTACCCTGAGAGGAATTCGTGGTGGGCCGCATAAAACCAGTCAGAAGACCCTGATGACTCAAAAACGAATGAATAAAAACAACAAAAAAATCAGGTAAATGGACCAGAGGTGTTGACAAAGCAGGAATGCAGTGCCATTGTGTCATGGTAACCTGATTGCTTCACATTGGAGTCATTGGAGTCACTTTAGTGAGAGAAACGAATTCCGAGGCTACGCGATGATGATCCAAGCTCTTGCAAATTGCAAATACTTCTTATTTCTGGTGACAAGTATTGCAGCCTCCAGACACTAGCTGCAAGGGGGGCAGGGGGGGGGGGATATATGGCAGACTACGAATCCACAGGGAACAGCAAGTCAGCACCTCCGCTGCTATCTGCGGTCCAGCTTTTCGCATTGAGTCGAATGCTGCAAACATGTGGGCCGCCTGCGTGCCTTCCTCGGACGCTGCCGGCTCCCTGCTCTGGTGGTCTGGTTTCTAGACGAGGGCGAGGGCAGTGCACCTGCTGAGCTGCCTTCTCTTATGCAGGCAAACTGCTTGTGTCTGACTCTGCTTGCGTGGGCAGACACTGCTGCTGCTGTGAGCCATCTCATACACGCTGTCCATGGTGCGATTCTGTGCGCCCCTGCACGCCTGGTGCTGTGTGTCTGGGCAGCCTCCCAGGCGGCCTCGCCTTGCAATGTCACTGATATCATCTCCACCAGCCATACGATGCTGCACGCCTCTTGGCAGTCTACCTACAGCTTAAGATGTTTGGCTTCTCAGAGTATCATCACGACTGTTGTTGTTGGTGGACAGTATGTGTATGTCTTAACAATGATGTTTCATGACGACTACAAGGAATTCCCTCGCAACTCCACTGGAGTCCGCCACAACAGATGCTTTCACACTCCGACCTCTCCGATACTAATAGTGTATTGTAAATATTGGAAAAAACTGGTGAATTTCATATAGAGTTTAGCTTAATGTCACTATGAGTTTAGTGTTAAGAGATTCGTTAAAGCACTTTGCTTCCTGATAGATTACGCCTTGGTATTAAGTTAAACAGGCAATCTGTGGTATTGTTATTACGTGTTGGTAATGTAGAAGAAAGATTAAGGAAGGGCAAACCTACGTTTCTAGCATTTGTAGATTTAGAGAAAGCTTTTGACAATGTTGAGTGGAATACTCTCTTTCAAATTCTAAAGGTGGCTGGGGTAAAAAACAGGGAGCGAAAGGCTATTTACAATTTGTACAGAAACCAGATGGCAGTTATAAGAGTCGAGGGACATGAAAGGGAAGCAGTGACTGGGAAGGCAGTAAGACAGGGTTGTAGCCTCTCCCCGGTGTTATTCAATCTGTATATTGAGCAAGCAGTAAAGGAAACAAAAGAAAAATTCGGAATAGGTATTAAAATCCATGGAGAAGAAATAAAAACCTTGAGGTTTGCCGATGACATTGTAATTCTGTCAGAGACAGCAAAGGACTTGGAAGAGCAGTTGAACGGAATGGATGGTGTCTTGAAGGGAGGATATAAGATGAACATCAACAAAAGCAAAACGAGGATAATGGAATGTAGTCAAATTAAGTCGGGTGATGTTGAGGGTATTAGATTAGGAAATGAGACACTTAAAGTAATAAAGGAGTTTTGCTATTTGGGGAGGAAAATAACTGATGATGGTAGAAGTAGAGAGGATATAAAATGTAGACTGGCAATGGCAAGGAAAGCGTTTCTGAAGAAGAGAAATTTGTTAACATCGAGTATAGATTTAAGCGTCAGGAAGTCATTTCTGAAAGTATTTGTATGGAGTGTAGCCATGTTTGGAAGTGAAACATGGACGGTAAATAGTTTGGACAAGAAGAGAATAGAAGCTTTCGAAATGTGGTGCTACAGAAGAATGCTGAAGATTAGATGGGTAGATCACATAACTAATGAGGAGGTACTCAAATGGTTCAAATGGCTCTGAGCACTATGGGACTTAACATCTGTGGTCATCAGTCCCCTAGAACTTAGAACTACTTAAACCTAACTAACCTAAGGACATCACACACATCCATGCCCGAGGCAGGATTCGAACCTGCGACCGTAGCAGCCGCGCGGTTCCGGACTGCGCGCCTAGAACCGCTAGACCACCGCGGCCGGCGAGGAGGTACTGAATAGGATTGGGGAGAAGAGGAGTTTGTGGCACAACTTGACCAGAAGAAGGGATCGGTTGGTAGGACATGTTGTGAGGCATCAAGGGATCACCAATTTAGTATTGGAGGGCAGCGTGGAGGGTAAAAATCGTAGGGGGAGACCAAGAGATGAATACACTAAGCAGATTCAGAAGGATGTAGGTTGCAGTAGGTACTGGGAGATGAAGAAGCTTGCACAGGATAGAGTAGCATGGAGAGCTGCATCAAACCAGTCTCAGGACTGAAGACCACAACAACAACAACAATGTACCTTTGCTGTCTGGACACATATGCATTTTCGCTGCTCAATTATGTCTCTTGTAAGGCCTGCCTAAGCATATACAGGGTGAGTCATAAATGAGGAAAAATATGTCGTGCAAACTATCACACACAAAATTCGTTTTTGCACGTTCCTATGTCAATAAATGACAATGGTAAAAATCTGGAAATATTAAGTGGACTTTTGGGTGTTACTGTGCGCAGACATTGGCCTAGGTGACAGATAGGCAACAAGGCACAACATGCGAGTGTTGTAGGTAGTCTAGCTGCTCAAGAGAAGGCGTGCGGCGTCAAGGGAAGATCTGCATGACACTGCAAGCTATGACAGCGCCCACATCTATCTCGTGCCGGTTACGGTGGCCGGTATTATGTATCATGGCTAGTTGGCATAGGGAAAGTAACGTATGGAGGGGCTGCACTACTGTACATGCATGTTTTATAATTTGGTTTTTGTGTCGCAGACTTAGTTATAAGAAACGAGTACATAGATGCAGAATACAAAATACAGCTACACAGGTATGTGGTAGTTAACACAAACGAATACAATACAGCTGTACAAAGCGAAACTAACACAGAAACACATGACCAGAAGCTGCACTGGAGGTTTATAAGTACTTTTTGAAATGACGGCCACGATGTGTGTGGCAGAGTTGAACTCTTCGCAGGAAGGATTGCTAAACACGACCCAACACGTCTGTATCTCTTTGCGTAATAGCACAGGCATGTTGTATTCTGCGTGGAAGGGTGTTGACATCAACAACCTCTCCTTCACGAATCACAGATTTCAGATGGCCCCAAAAAAGTAAATCCAGTGGATTTAGGTCTGGTGATCTTGCTGGCCATGCTACAGGGCCTCCACGACAGATTCGTTTCGAAGGGAAAGCATTGTCCAGGTGGCATCGCACTGTGCCGCTGAAGTGAGCGGGGGCACCATCATGCGTGTACCACAGGTTCATACGACAGGCCAAACTAACGTCTTCCAACAATTCCGGTGATGTAGCATCCAGGAAACGCAGATACCGCTCTCCTGTAAGCCTTTGTGGTAGCACATGTGGCCCTATGAGATGATCAATAATAGTACACCAGATATTGACACCGCATCATTGTTGGTACCCTCGTATCACTGTGCTGTTGGGTTTTTTCTTCCGCCCACTCGTGCCAATAATGCGAATTCACTATACCCTCCTTCGTGAAATAGGCTTCGTTAGTGAAAAATGCTGGTCATGGGTCTGACGCGGTAGGATAAAGTTGCAGAAGTCCAGCCTCCTCTGGCAGTCTTCCGGTAATAATGCCTGTACCTTCTGCATTTGAAAGGGATGGTAATGGCTTCTATGGAGTACTCGCATAACAGTAGGTTGTGACATTCCGACTACAGTAGTGAGAGACCTGGTGCTTATTGTCCGGTCCTCCGCAACAGTTTGTAACACTTGTTCTTCGTCATCCGCACTGTACGTCGACGGTCGTCCATGACCACTAAATCCTGGAGGTGCTACACGTGCACCGTACTCCCTCAAGCGCCTGTCCAAAGAGTAAAACGTTTTGGCGGATGGAAGGCGCCGGCTAGGAAACCTCATGTGATATAGTTGCCTTGTAACGTGAGCTCTTCCATCTGCAAGCCCGTAGGTGAGGTGGATGTCGGCGTATTCCTCGTTTGTGAAACTTGCCGCAGTACTGTAGTAACACTGCGATGCGGCCGTTAGCAGCTGTCGACACGGCGAGTATCGGGCAGAGTGAGCAGTGCAGAGGTGTTGCAAACACGTCATGCACGCCGCGGTTTTACTTCCGCCGTTGACCACTCTTTCCGCTTACAGGTCACACATTCCCTAACGTGGGACTATACACTCCGTTACCGCCGGCAACGTGTGATTAACAAGTTCTGATACAATTTCACGTACATTACGATGGGATTTGTTCTTTCTCGTATCTTTCAAACGCTGGCAGATACACATCAGCTCACTGCTGTGTCCTGTGTTGTATCTATGGGTGAATGATATGTGTTGATCTTTGGGCTCGTCGGTATGTCGTTCAATGGTGAACAGTTTTTTTGTTTTTTTTTGTTTTTTGTTTTACGTACACAGTACACTGAGGAGAACGAAAGTAACAACAGTACGTCACGTGTTACGCATAGCATCGTGGGGTCCTCGACATATTTTTCCCCATTTATGACTCACTCTGTATAAGCACTCGGTCTTCAGGCCACAAGTGGCCCATCAGGACCATCCGACTGCCGTGTCATTCTCAGATGACGATGCGGATAGGAGGGGTGTGTGGTAAGCACACCGCTCACTCAGTCGGTATGATGGTTTTCTTTGACCGTAGCCGCTACTGTTCTATCGAGTAGCTCCTGAATTGACATCACAAGGTTGAGTGCACCCCGAAAAATGACAACAGCGCATGGCGGCCCGGATGGTCACCCATCCAAGTGCCGGTCACGACCGACAGGGCTTAACTTCGGCGATCTGATGGGAACCGGTGTATTCACTGCGGCAGGGAGCAAAATAATTGATGATGGTCGAAGTAGAGAGGATATAAAACGTAGACGCAATGGCAAGGAAAGCGTTTCTGAAGAAGAGAAATTTGCTAACACCGAATATAGATATAAGTGTCAGGAAGTCGTTACAGAAAGTATTTGTATGGAGTGTAGCCACGTATGGAAGTGAAACATGGACGAAAAATAGTTTGGACAAGAAGAGAATAGAAGCATTCGAAATGTGGTGCTACAGAAGAATGCTGAAGATTAGATGGGTAGATCACATAACTAACGTGGAGGTATTGAACAGAATTGGGGAGAAGAGGAACTTGTGGCACCACTTTGGAAGAAGGGATCGGTTGGTAGGACATGTTCTGATGCATCAAGGGACCACCAATTTAGTACTGGAGGGCAAAAATCGTAGAGGGAGACCAAGAGATGAATACACTAAACAAATTCAGAAGGATGTAGGTTGATGTATGTACTGGGAGATGAAGAAGCCTGCAAGGATAGAGTAGCATGGAGAGCTGGATCAAACCAGTCTCAGGACTGAAGACCACAACAACAACAACAAGGCCGATGCAACACCTGCCTAACTTATTCTTAATCTGCTCACATCTCGAACCGTGCCGAAAAGCTCGTCATAGATGAAAAGCAAATCCCCCATATCTGCAGGCTGTTGTTTCGCAGATTTACCGTATAACTCCACTTGAAGCGAGCCCAGTGGCCAACGAAAACCTGAGAACAGCTGTGTCCATCACACAGATGATCGCCAAAGAGAGTAGAGTGAGTGATCGATATTTAATTCTTTTGTTCACCTTCCCTATTACTGATTTTCCAGTGTGGAAGTGATAGGTGACCTCGATCCATTTACAGTGCGTAGCTCCTGGGAAGGCTGAATTCTGCCTTGGGCACTAATAATACCTTTATTCCCGTGTGCTTCTGCTGCTCTGCCGCTGTGCTGCGCCAGCAATTAGCATGGCGAGGGAGTCGCGCGGAGCTGTTGAAACGTTGTCGCGGCTGATCCCTCCTTTGTCTGGGCACCTGCACTCTGGCCGCCCGGCGCCGCCTCGTAAATCTCAGCGGCTTTCAGCGTCCCCCCCCCCCCCCCCCCTCCGACAGCCAGCCCGGCAGCGAGCCGCCCCCTGCCGTATATATCACCGCTCTCGCTCTTCCGTACGGCCGTCTCTGCGGATCGCCGACGAGACACAACAGGCGCCACTAAATCATACCGCTGATGGCTCACCGCCCGTCCGTCCGTCCACTCTCACGTCTGCGCCGTATTATTAGAGAAGGCGCGCCGTGGCGAAGCGCGCTCTCTGACTTCAAGCCCAATGATTCTAGGTATCTTATCTTTTCACTACAATCTTGTCATGTCCTGAAATAGAAAATATTTTATCGTAATTATAAAGTTTCACCTTGTACTACACGTGCGTGACATTCACATTGACACCCAAATACAGCCTAAGTCATGCCATGAGAAAGACTGCAAATACGAGGCGTGTTTTTTAAGTAAGTACCGTTTTGAAATTAAAAAAAGACGTGCTAAGATATCTCAATTATTTTATTTTTACATGAAAGCCTGTACCTTAATCTACTTTTCTACATCATTTCCGTCAATATTCAGGCACTTGTCATAACATTGTACCAGTTTTTGAATACCCCCCCCCCCCCCCCCTCATAGAAGTCTGTCGCCGGACTTGTTAAACAATGCATCATCACTGTTTTGACTTCGTCATCGTCTTGAAAACGCTGACCGCCCAGGTGTTTCTTCAAGTGCAGGAACAGATGGCAGTCGCTGGGCGCAAGATCGGGCCTGTACGGAGGATGATCTAGAGTTTCCCATCGAAAAGATGAGATCTTTGGTCTGATTCGCCACATGCGGACGGGCATTGTCTTGCAGCAAAATGATGCTCTTGCTCAACTTCCATGGACTATTGCTTTGATTCTGGTGTGACGCAGGCCACCCATGTTTCATCGCCCGTAACAATTTGGCTTAAGAAATCATCGCCGTCGTTGTGGTACCGCTCAAGGAAAGTCAATGCACTGTCTGAACGTTTGGTTTTGTGCACATCCGTCAACATTTTCGGTACCCAACGTGCGCACAATTTTCGGTAATTCAAGTGCTCGGTCACAATGCCATACAAAACACTACAAGAAACATTAGGAAAGTCATCCCGCAAGGAGGAAATCGTGAAGCGTCTGTTTTCTCTCACCTTATTGTCCACTTCCTGCACCAAACTTTCATTAACGATCGAAGGACGCCCTCTCCGCTGTTCATCATGCACATTCGTGCTGCCGTCTTTAAATGCTCTTACCCACTTTCTTACCATTCCATCACTCATAATGTTTTCTCCGTAAACTGCGCAGATCTCACGATGAATATCGGTCGCTTCACAGTCGGCGGGACTCACGATTATCGGAGGCATCTTAAACACTCAGTACACAACGTAAACATGGAAGACTCAGACTGTAATGGCGTCAGTGCGTAGATTAAGGTACAGGCTTTCATGTAAAAATAAAATTATTGAGACATCTTTGCACGTCTTTTTTTAATTTCAAAACGGTACTTAACTTAAAAAACACGCCTCGTAGCTGTACCCTCTACTATTAAATTTGCATATAGTATGAGGGAAAAATTTATGAACGTCCAGCATGTCGTAGCAGCTGTCTGTCAGCAACTTCTGTTAATCAGTACAACAAAAAACCTATCCAAAGTTGCAAATTTTACCTTTTTTATTCACTCGATGACTAGTTTCCGGCCGGAACCCGTTTTCAGATCATCATAACATAATCAAAAAAGGTATTTCCGCAGATGTGAAAACCATGTCAAAAATGTGCAACGAACAGTTAAAGCGCATACAGACAACTAGTCTTCGAGTGAATAAAAAAAGTTAATTTTTGCAACTTGGGACTGGTTTTACGTTGTATGGGGTCAAAAACTGTTCATGAGGGTTACTCGTTAAGTTTTAATTACCACTTCAAAAAACTCAGGCTGCAACTGTGAAAGCTGTCAGGGTGTCGGTTCTTCTTCTTCTTCTTTTTCTTCTACCAAGCCTGGATCAGACCTTATGGTCGTTCTGGCCATGGCCTCACCATGTCTTCGGCCTTCTCACACTCCTTCCTCCAGTGGGATTGTATTCCGTCGCTCGTCGACGAATTCTCGAAGGCAGTACATGCTCTTTGTAATCCTGCTTTCGTTGGATTACTTTTTGTTAATGGCTGAACCCCCAGTTCTTTCCTTATTTCTTCATTACTTATTTTGTCTTCTATTCTGCAGCCTTAGAGAGATCTAAAGAATTTCATTTCTGTTGCTTCCAGTTGTCTTAGGTGTCTTGATCGTAATATCCAACTTTCTGCTCCACATAGTGCTATGAGCAGTGCCGTGGCTGTATAACATTTCATTTGGGTTTCTCTTCCCGTTGTATCCTTCATTATTTTCCCGCAGACACAGGGCGCCTCCTTCCGGTTTGGCCTATGTAGAACTGTTTCACTATAAGATACCGTGAGCATATGGATGCTTTCCGGCTAAATAATTTTGATAAATCCACCTTTGCAATGCACCTAAAAGACCATGGTCACTCAGCCACAGCCATTACAGAAAACCTACAAATGCTACACACTGTGAGCAAAAGAAAGAAAATGAATCTGCTTGAAGAGCTAGAAATTTATATCCACAGCTCTAACTCACCAGACCTTGTTCTCAACGAACAAGTGGAACTTGCAAACAAATCCTATCTTCACATATTTCATGAAATATTCAAAAACAGAAAATAATTATCCTCTGATAGAATAAGAAAGTAATATTCTTTAGAATTCGATGTAGCAGTCATACAGCAGTTCAAGTGTCATTATCGTAATTTGTAACAGTCATATTGTAAGCACAAGCTGTAACTGGCATTGTATAATGTGTAATAGCTTTCAAAATTTCATGTGTGTAACATTACTGTGCCCCCTAGATCTAATTTCTCTGGCAACAGTGTGGCTCAAAACAGTTCTAGCTGTCATTATTTAATTTGTAATAGCTTGGAGTAATTTCATATACATAACAACATTGTACTTCCTAGATCTAAGCTCTCCGAAAAAAAAACTCATAATGTGTATCAAAAAACGTCGCACTCTATAAAAGCTTTTTAAATTTCTATTTATGCAGCACCCTTGCGCTTCCTGTCGCTAAGTTCTTTGACAATAACCTATAAGTTTCTGTATGAGCAACATCTTTACATCTGCTACATCTAAGTTCTTTGACCACAGCCCACATGTTTATATGTAAACATAGTGTATTTCAGGAGTGCACATCATAATAGTGAAATATGGACTTGAAAATGACCATAAGTGTGTAACTAAGTGGCAAAACTATCACCACAGCATAACTGTAATAATGGTGCTTCATCTTTATGTAAGTATAGATATATTTTCGTCAAATGCTGCCTTACCACTTGCAACTGTCCCACTTGTATCTATGTAGTCACAAGCAAATAATTTTTTTGTATTTATACAGTGATCTCCAAAAGTACAAACATGTCCATGAATGTATAAACACCTGAAGATGGGCGCAAGCCCGAAACCGGTCGTGTGACTAATAAATAACCTTTTATTGTGACTGGTAGCAGATATTTTTCTACACTCCATAAAGGAACAGTCACGGAGTTCGACAGCATCCACTATGGATAAAATTCATTTAATACTTCTTCATCTTCGATAGCATGAAACAAATCTCTTCTACTACAAACTTTTGCTTTCCATATTTTGGGAGAAGGTACTATGAAGGAAAGTAAGAAAAATACGTCCAATAGACATGGGTTCTAAAATGCATACCTTAAGAGCGATGAGCACTTGTTCATCTTTGCTACTGTGAAACACGTTGTCTACTGAACAAGTACGCGTAGCTCTTAAAGTTTGCATTTTAGAGCCCTTGATTCCTAGACAATTTTTTATTGTTTTGGTCCATACTACTTCCTCCCAAAACATGGAAAGGAAAGAGTTTGTAGTAAAAGAGATTTGTTTCACAGTACCGAAGATGAAGAAGTACTCACAGCTCTTAAGCTATGCGCTTTAGATCCCATGTTTACCAGACATTTTTACTTCGAAGGATCGTGCCTATCGTATCCCTGAACACTGACCATTCCTCCTGGGGCACCCTGCATGTTGATTGCTGTTAATATTCTTATTTATGTGTCTCTCTTCTTCGAAATTTGTATCACAGACCAGGTACTGGAAGTAAGACATGTTTCTTCATTACTGTATTACTGATAATTGTCATAGCTCTTTGGGATATTTTCTTAAAAAAAATAATTTTTTCCTTTTGTTGTTGATGCCTTCAACCTATAATTTAGACTAATGTTGTTTACTCTATTTGTTCCTATTTAAAATTTGTCTTCATTGTCTGTACGATTACCTGGTGGCGGCAAACGGCGTCGTATTTAGAAATTCATCTGTCCCAGTCCGTATACTTTGAGGTATTGTGTCCTTCATCCATTCCCTGAGCAGTTCATTGACGTACGTCAGTATCTATTCTTCTTTTGGCAATTTTATGCAAACCTTACAGTACTTTTATCAGGTGCCGGGGGAAACCTCTTTTTCCCATTACTGACCAACGCTTTTTTCTGTGGCTGTAGTCAAGTGTTTTTTCATCGCCGATTAATGCCAGAAGTGTTTCCAAATTGAATTCTCGTCTTTTCTGCATCATTTTTTCCAGCGTGAAAACATCGTTGAAGCAGGATCTGCCTTTGCAGGAACCAGCTTGCTGTTCTAATAAAGCTGAACCAGAGATATTCCTTCTCTACATATATCGATTCCAGTGTCACAGATTTTCTCCAGTGATGGATGACTTCGCAGAGACCTTAGCTGTATATGTCTGCATTTCGGCTCTTTAGGAAACGTTCCATCTCGAAATTCACCATGTCGTTAGTCTCCAAATACATGCCACGTAAAAGTTCCTTCATCCGAGGAAAGAGCAACAGGTCACTGGTTGACATGTCAGAGAAGTACGGGAGGCAGAGGAGAGCGGAGCTGGGGCTCAAAATTTGATAGCCCAAATAACTCGTCAGGAGATGTCGGTAATGTGCTGTTGTGACGGTTTGCCCCTGGTGAGCATAATCTGTGAGCATACCAGTCCCTAAAATCACTCAGCATCACATGGCCGATTGACGATTGGGTGCTGCAGTTTTTTTGGCACTGGTGAGTGCTATTGTTCATAGTTTTTGCTTGGCTCCTTTATATAGTCATACACGAGTTCTCGTCAATGCCGATTACATGACAGTCATACACCCAATACTCTTTAATGGTCAATAGTTGGCTACAGAAGTCGTCTGGATTGGCCTAACACAGCTTCCTCTGTTCGTCGGAGGGCTTTTTGACTGAATTAAGTAGTCACGAAGTCCAATGGGCTCTTAACGAATTAACACCCGACAACTTAATCAATGAACTACAGAATTTAATTTTGGTTCGTCTAGCGACCTGCTACGTTACTGAGGCGCTGGAGTTTCATTATGTATCGTGTACACTAAACTAGAGTCGTTAGTAGCCCAGCCACTCAGTAATCCGGCCCACATCTACACCCTAGTCGCCCGAGCCGAACTGACAGACACAGTAATGAATTCTCATATGAAACAAAGTTGTTAGTTAATTAAAATGTTAAACAATGATATACATGTGATTCTTCAGTTTCTCCCGCGGTATTTGTTGCTCGAACAGTCCACGGGTATACTGCCGGTTCTTAGTGTCCAACGGGCACAATATTTCGGCGATCAGACATGTCGCCATCGTCATGTGCGCTGACGAACTGAGCTCCTGAGGGCGGGCGGCAGATTTAAATCCCCTCCCCCCGCGGGCCGATCTCTTCACCATCCACGCCAGTACGCCGGCGGTCGCGAACACGTGGGCGTCGGAATCTGTTGTAGCGTCGATGTGCTTGCTACGTCCGCCCTGGTCGCCAGTTCGTACTTCTTGCTGAGAGTCTTCTTAATTACATTCAATGCCGTGTCCCAAGCCTTGCTGAGATTGTAGCCGCAATCTCAGTTGATAAGATCTTCCCTGGTGCGAATTTCGATAGCCTCCCTTGTAACGGTGTCCCAATATTTAGAGGTCTGAGCCAAGATCTTGGTACGCTCATAATCAATCTCGTGTTTCTCGGACAAACAGTGCTCTGCTACCGCCGACTTATTTGGATATTTCAATCGAGTGTGCCTTTGATGTTCTCGGCAACGATCTTCGATGTTTGTCCGATATAAGTCTTCCCACACTCACAGGGAATTTGGTAATGTATCACGAAGCAAATACCGTCCGCACTGGCTGAATGTTACGTGATACCACGTACTTACACGTTTGTGACTATTACAGCGCTATCTATCACAAAGCGAAAAAAGTGGTCCAACTAAAACATTCATATTTCTTTACGTACTACACGAAAATGTAATAAAAATGGGGGTTCCTATTAAAAAATAAAACGCAGTTGACATCCGTTTGACCTACGGCAGCGCCATCTATCGGGCCAACCATAGCGCCTTCTGGTTTCCCCCTTCAAGCTAGACAAGTTTGGTTCTTTGTAGTTTTTTCGTTTGACGCTATTTCGTGAGATATTTGGCCCGGTCACGATCAATGGACCACCCTGTATATACACACTCAAGGACTAAGATTTTTATGAAAATAAATGTACTTTTGTATTTAATAAAGTATAATTTCCATGAGTTGACACTAAATTTAAGAAATTCTTAATAATCCAGCATTGCCACTAATCCGGCTGTCCTGAAAGACTAGTTTTCCGGCCGCGGTGGTCTCGCGGTTCTAGACGCGCAGTCCGGAACCGTGCGACTGCTACGGTCGCAGGTTCGAATCCTGCCTCGGGCATCGCTGTGTGTGATGCCCTTAGGTTAGTTAGCTTTAAGTAGTTCTAAGTTCTAAGGGACTGATGACCTCAGAAGTTAAGTCCTATAGAGTTCAGAGCAATGTCTGTGAGGCAATGATATGTGGCGATGACGTTGCAGAAATTGACTGGTCTTTCCAGAATTCCTATCTGAGCCCAGTGGAACGTTTCTGGAATGCGTTAGAATGTCGACTTCAGTTCAGACCCCATCGTGAAAAATCAGCATCTTCCTTGGTTTCCACTCTTGAGAAAGAATGTGCTATCATTCTTTCACAGACATTCAGACTCTTCTCTGAAAGTGTTACTGACAGAGATGAATCCATCATGAAGAGCGGACAAACCCCTTATTAATGTCCACTAATGAATGTCCAGACACCTTTGTTTGCACCCTAGTCTCTCAATCTTACTTGTTAGGTCAACGTTGGAAATTCGGTGAAGGCGACAGTACTCCTGATGATGATGATGATGTTTCGTTTGTGGGGCGCTCAACTGCATGGTTAGCAGCGCCCGTACAAATTCCCAACCTTTACTCAGTCCAATCTCTCCACTTTCATGAATGATAATGCAATGATGAGGGCAACACAAACACCCAGTCATATCGTGGCAGATGAAAATCCCCAAGCCCGCTGGGAATCGAAGCCGGGTCCACGTGCTCGGGAAACAAGAACGCGACCGCGAGACCACGAACTGCAGACGCAACAGTACTGTTTCATAGTCTTCCTCGAATAGTTGTCTCCTACAGATATGTAACAGGAAGAAAACGATGTAACAGAAAGAAAACAATGTCGTCATTCTTTCAATGATGCCCAGTTAAATTTCAAGAAACCTTTCTCTGACCGTGGACATTCGTCTTCCACATTAACTGTAATAATTGGGAATGCACGTCTATTTACCCGCAATCGGTAAATTTCGGCATAAGCCATTTTCAAGAGCACGAGAAACGTACGTCAGTCACCACAGTGAGTTTCTCGGTAGCCCACTTTGAATGAACGTACTTTTATGTGGCATATCCATCAATTACACCTGGCTCCGCCGCTGAGCGGTCAGCATGACTGACTGTAATGTGGAGTAAAGCGGTACCTCCTGTGGTTTGTCTCGGTGGGATAACTATAACGGGCTGCACTCAGTCTCGTGTGTCGTATGGCCAACTGAGCTGAGTGAGATGTAGCGCTCCCAACATCTGTTTTGCTGACACTGTCCGGGATAGTCGTGTGCTGATGTCATGTCCTTCCAAGGATCTGTGGGATTTATTTTGCATGGGTAGTAGATGGGGATTCGAAGATGGATTTTGATCGAACGTCAGTCCTAGGTATTTTAGTGTTTTAATCAAGTTGACAGCTGCTGCTTGTAACAGGATTGTTGGAGACTGAATGTTTAGGTGAGATTTCCTAAAATCACAGCTGGACTTTTCGCAATGTTGGTGGAATGGTACTACTGGTTACATTACGATACATGGAATATAGGACAGGTGTCAGCAAAAGCATTGTCGCTAACATATTGCTTACAGAGGGGAGTGATTCTGGGATGTCGCCGTGTGTAAAGAAGACAAAGGAGTAGTGACAGAAGGCCCTATCTTCAGTGGTACAAAAATCTTAGGAGTAGGTGTGGTTTATTGTTACTCAACGTTGATGGTGAGTCAGAAACGGTGCAATTAGGTGAATATTATTGATAGGAGCATTTACCAATGGAATTTCAACAAGAGACCAGTATGCTGTAAATTGTTCTAGCCTGTTCGATCTGAGGAAAGAATGAGTAATGGAAGAGTACTAAGTGAAAGAGTTGACCACCTGCATTGAAGCTGAGATGAAAGCCATACTGTGTGATAAGAAGAGTGGGGTGTTATTGAAGATGTTTGTGAATAAGTTTGAACAGTATGGCTTCAAGGACCCTGATGAAGACTGAGGTAGAGTCGGCACAGGATGCGGTGGCCGATTGGC
The DNA here is from genome assembly GCF_023898315.1 of Schistocerca nitens. Lineage (NCBI taxonomy): Eukaryota > Metazoa > Arthropoda > Insecta > Orthoptera > Acrididae > Schistocerca > Schistocerca nitens. The sequence continues at coordinate 115,470,765 of NC_064620.1, read as the reverse complement.
TGCGAACAGTTTTCGTCCAAAACGCTGGGCGAGTTCATTCGTTTGTTCTGAAGGGGAGGCCGTCACAGTCTTTCACATTTCAGCATTTCGGAGGTTACAGAATCGACTCGCATGCTCTGCAATCTTTCTCAGGCGGTTTTACAGAAACTACTCCGCAAAAAAATTAATTTTTTGCGTTACTCAGAGCTTTAAATTTTAGCTTTATTGTGGTGTGTCTATCATTTTGTTAATGCTGATAGTTATAGGGGAATTTGCAAGGAAGTAAGACACTGCGCGAAATGCGAAGAAGGTTGCAATCAAAATTAGGATCGCTATGATTTTGCGTTTTGCGCATATTACATAATAAAAAATGTCGTGTGACTAGGGCCTCCCGTCGGGTAGACCGCTCGCCTGGTGCAAGTCTTGCGCGTCGATGGGGATGAAATGATGAAGATTAGGACAACAAAACACCCAGTCCCTGAGCGGAGAAAATCTCCGACTCAGCCGGGAATCGAACCCGGGCCCTCAGGACTGACATTCTGTCGCGCTGACCACTCAGCTACCGGGGGCGGATATCACACAATCTGATGCTGCATATGAAATGTAGCTAACATATTGAATTTTTCTTTAGATTTGGGCGGATGTCTCCACCTGTCACCAGTCTTGGTAAAACTGATCTGATATACCACACTCCTTTGCGATCGCGAGAGCCAGCGATAAAGCCAGAGTGAAATATCCACAACATTCCTCACATTTCATAAACAGTTTAAGTTATCGAAATGAGATTTTGTCAGATGATAGCACACCAGGAGTAGAGTATTTTTCCATGTGATTATTATGCAAAATTTCATTATCTACCGTGCTGTTACACTAACTACAGGCTTTTTCGATGAAATAATGTAATTCTTAAGAGCTGGTGAAATGCTATTGGTTTTGGAACGACACAAGTGGAGATATTAGACATTTAGATTTGTACCGAAGATGCTTTTTCATAAGCTAATGCTTATTTTTCCTTAGTTCCTCACTTAATAAACTTAACAAACCACTGTTCCAGAATTCTGTCGCAATTGCTTCTGCACAACATGTTAGAAAGGTGACACTGTGTAAACTTGGCTATGTTTTAGCAAAAGAAACTAATTTTAACATGGTAACAAGGGAAATGTGTAGGTCTTCCTCAAAATTCGCCATTCATGATGCTTCTTTGAAAGTTACAAATGGTTAACAAGCCAGCCGAAAATAAATAGCGGCATTTTTGCTGAAATTCTGTTCAGAAACTAAGCAAAGCAGAGGTGACAGACCTTTTTGAATGATCACCTTCCAAGTGTGGATGTGGAGGCGCTCAACTTAATACTTACAAAAAATGTTAGTGGAGGCGTCAGGTTACTACGGCACTTCCCCTCCCGTGCTCGGCATTTTACCTACATCGCCCGCAGGCCCCACCACTACCGCTCTACCTACACATACCCTGCCGACTGCACATCTACCGTCTACATTATTCCGCGCAGACTCTATCAATGTGTCGGTACGAATTTTACCGGGAAGTTTGTTAAGTATTTGTAAGACGATAATTTTTCGAGTTTGACATGACCAGGACGGTAACCAGATGAAGTATGGTACAGACTGGAGAATAAATATTTGTCTCTGCTGCGTAGTGCGCAATATTTTGAAACTGGCTTTGTTTCAAGGCTTTGATAGGATTTGCAGTAAGTAGAAGACATAATTCAAAATGGAGGTAAGTTATGGTCGTGTATGATGTTGCTTTGCGATAGTGACTTTAATGTAGTATGGTGTGTTTAAAGCTGTTGTGTGGAGAGCAAATATTGGAGCCTGGGAACCAGAGGAGCAGAAGAGGTGCGACGCATTACTGTAGGCATGAGAGCTAAGGCATGCTCAAAGTTAGGACGGGCAGGAATGATGGTGGTGTCTTCGAGGTAGTATGTGAAAACATTGACTTAGGTTGTAGGGAAAAGGTTAGTTATTCCGAATGGGTGATTCCGAATGGGTGGGTAGCGTGGGGAAGGCAGGATTGTGGGGTGTAGGTCGTGAGAGAGACTTCCAACATTTCTTTGGGTTTATAGGCTGTGTTGTGTCGAGTTTCTATCACAGCTGTCGCTATAATCTGCACACAGTAAATTATGAACGTGTCTCTGTATTTTCCGGTGTCATGTTAATGTGTCCCTGACATGAGTGCAAAGGAATGAGCATAGAATTGGAGAAATTATCCATTTAAAAGGTTTTTTGGGTGTTGGGCGATATATTGCAGGTAGATGGGATGAGCAGCTTCACTAAAGCTGTGTTGTAGGAAGGAAGCAACATGGGTTAAGTTTTGTCGATTCTGGAAAGAAACAGGGACGGCTTTATGACTGTTTAAGGGTATACTCCCTGCAGAAATTCCAATCGGCGTGAATGTATTCTTATATTACTTTGAGAGATGCGCAGCTTGGATTTGTTGGCGTAGAGTGCAGGTGAGGACTGAGAGTTGGATCATTGTCCCCAACTAGAAAAAGACTTCTGCATTTATGCGTCCAAAGAGTTCGGCAGATTCTCTTATTACGTCAGGGTTGGAGCTGTTTTGCAGGTGAGTGTAGCAGGGAAGAAGCCTAGATCCTCAATGACGAAGATGATAAACTGAGGCCATTTGTTCGCTTCGGCTTGGTAGTGCCGGTGAACTTTGAAGTTGGAGATAGTAAGGAGAAGACACTAACAAAAGGATCACGGCCTTAGTCTTTTCTGACGGTGTTTATCTGGAATGTAATCTTGTATGAAAGTGGAACGTATATGATAAACTAGTCGGACAAGAAGAGAGTAGAAGCTTTCGAAATGTGGTGCTACAGAAGAATGCTGAAGATTATATGGGTAGACCGCGTAACGTATGAGAAAGTACTGAACAGAAGTGCGGAGAAAAAAAATGTCTGGCATATTCTGACTGAAAGATGGCAACGTTTGATGGGACACATTATGAGATATCAAGGAATAATCAATTTAGTATCGGAGAAAGAAATGTGTGTGTGTGTGGGGGGGGGGGGGAAGGGGGGAATTGTCCGAATGACAAGTACAGTAAACAAGTTCGAGAAGAATAGGCTTTTAGAGGATACAGTTGCGAGGAGAGCTACAACAAATCAGTCTCCGGACCGAATGCCACAAAAATAACAAAAACTTTCAAGTCGCCACTATTTGCGGCACCTAACTTACTCAAAAATCTCTTTAGACACTATGTTGGGTACGGAACAGCTTGTCTTTGACGAAAGGGAGGGATCGGTTGTCAGGGCACATCTTGAGGCATCAAGGAATAGTCAGTTTTACACTCCTGGAAATGGAAAAAAGAACACATTGACACCGGTGTGTCAGACCCACCATACTTTCTCCGGACACTGCGAGAGGGCTGTACAAGCAATGATCACACGCACGGCACAGCGGACACACCAGGAACCGCGGTGTTGGCCGTCGAATGGCGCTAGCTGCGTAGCATTTGTGCACCGCCGCCGTCAGTGTCAGCCAGTTTGCCGTGGCATACGGAGCTCCATCGCAGTCTTTAACACTGGTAGCATGCCGCGACAGCGTGGACGTGAACCGTATGTGCAGTTGACGGACTTTGAGCGAGGGCGTATAGTGGGCATGCGGGAGGCCGGGTGGACGTACCGCCGAATTGCTCAACATGTGGGGCGTGAGGTCTCCACAGTACATCGATGTTGTCGCCAGTGGTCGGCGGAAGGTGCACGTGCCCGTCGACCTGGGACCGGACCGCAGCGACGCACGGATGCACGCCAAGACCGTAGGATCCTACGCAGTGCCGTAGGGGACCGCACCGCCACTTCCCAGCAAATTAGGGACACTGTTGCTCCTGGGGTATCGGCGAGGACCATTCGCAACCGTCTCCATGAAGCTGGGCTACGGTCCCGCACACCGTTAGGCCGTCTTCCGCTCACGCCCCAACATCGTGCAGCCCGCCTGCAGTGGTGTCGCGACAGGCGTGAATGGAGGGACGAATGGAGACGTGTCGTCTTCAGCGATGAGAGTCGCTTCTGTCTTGGTGCCAATGATGGTCGTATGCGTGTTTGGCGCCGTGCAGGTGAGCGCCACAATCAGGACTGCATACGACCGAGGCACACAGGGCCAACACCCGGCATCATGGTGTGGGGAGCGATCTCCTACACTGGCCGTACACCACTGGTGATCGTCGAGGGGACACTGAATAGTGCACGGTACATCCAAACCGTCATCGAACCCATCGTTCTACCATTCCTAGACCGGCAAGGGAACTTGCTGTTCCAACAGGACAATGCACGTCCGCATGTATCCCGTGCCACCCAACGTGCTCTAGAAGGTGTAAGTCAACTACCCTGGCCAGCAAGATCTCCGGATCTGTCCCCCATTGAGCATGTTTGGGACTGGATGAAGCGTCGTCTCACGCGGTCTGCACGTCCAGCACGAACGCTGGTCCAACTGAGGCGCCAGGTGGAAATGGCATGGCAAGCCGTTCCACAGGACTACATCCAGCATCTCTACGATCGTCTCCATGGGAGAATAGCAGCCTGCATTGCTGCGAAAGGTGGATATACACTGTACTAGTGCCGACATTGTGCATGCTCTGTTGCCTGTGTCTATGTGCCTGTGGTTCTGTCAGTGTGATCATGTGATGTATCTGACCCCATGAATGTGTCAATAAAGTTTCCCCTTCCTGGGACAATGAATTCACGGTGTTCTTATTTCAATTTCCAGGAGTGTATAATCGAGGGAAGTGTATCAGTGGAAGGGGGTAAAAACAGTGGAGGGAGACCTAGAGATGCTTACAATAAGCTGGTTAGATTATTGAAGGTACTGTTCCAGTAGACATTCAGAGATGCTTTCCCGAGACAGACTAGCGTGGAGAACTGTACCAAACCAGTCTTTGGACTGAAGGTGCAGCAACAATAATAATATAGGTGGACATATACCGACTTCTTCTGCAGAGCTTTCTACGACTGCAGTTCGCCTGGGGATTGATAATGGCCGGCCGTGGTGGCCAAGCGGTTAAAGGCGCTACAGTCTGGAACTGCGCGGCCGCTACGGTCGCAGGTTCGAATCCTGCCTCGGGCATGGATGTGTGTGATGTCCTTAGGTTAGTTAGGTTTAATTAGTTCTAAGTTCTAGGCGACTCATGACCGCAGAAGTTAAGTCGCATAGTGCTCAGAGCCATTTGATTGATAATGAACAACACTCAAACTACGTAATTCAAAACCCCTGTACTGCGCGACAACGATATTATTGCTCTTCGCCTCCCGTGACCGTTATCGGTAACAAACGGTGACGTTACAGGAGACAATACAGTGGTGTTTAAGGAAAACACATCGCACTGTGAATTCTTTCAGGATTTGTGCACATACTGTCAAGTGTTTCAGCAAATAATCTTGAAATATCACAATAAGCCATCTACAGTGTCCTCACTCCAAGGTGCAGTAAAGTTGTGGTCGACTATTACACTGTTTTAACAAGCTTCTTCGCTCTGTCAGCTTCAGTTATCGAGCAACCAACACAGAATTGCAAAAATAGGTATTTACTAACAATCCGACCCTCTGCGTAATAGTAAGAAATGAGCAAGTGGCTGTCAAAAACAATAAAAGTAGCTTAAGTTCTCGTAGATGTAAAATTCTTCTTTGGCAGAATGTTTAGTGCGATGATCTCGCTTCCCAAGAGACTGATGGGTTGTAGTCTCGATATAAAAACTGCGAAATGACTGTATGAGCCAAAACTCTTTTTCCGATTGAGATTTCTAATGAACGTCGATTCTTTCACTTCATAACATCAGCCAAAACACATAGCATAATTCGATGAAAACTTTTTCGAAAATCTATATTCAATACAGCCCATCATGACTGCTCAAATATTAGTTGGTCCTAACAGTAAAATACCACATTCTGAGGCCAACCAACACTCTGTCACACAGCTATAACTAACTAACAACTGCTTGCTTCACGTAGCAATCACTGCAATTACTGCGAAACATCAAGTCGCAGTCCAGAGATATTTGAATACATCGATCTTTCATGTTTAAAAGATATGTGTACAGTATCAATATGATTGAAATTTCTTCTAAATCGCTACAAGTATATTTAACATTTCATTAACAAAAGCAATGATTACAGCAAACAGTAAGTGTTTTTGTATCCCGCCTGGATGGCGGCGCGTGGGTCTGGTCCTGTAAACTGAAGGGTAGGCCGAATGTTGGAAGTGAGTAGGAGCAGGAAAAGGTAAAATGCTTCGGCACTTCGTATGGGAGTTATAACTCTTTTACTTAACTTTGGCTGACAGATGAGCACGTAGGTGCGAAGCTGTATATCAATCAAACATCGGTTAGACGGTACAAAGGCAAAATCAGAAGTGGCTCGCCCACTATGAAATACACTCCTGGAAATTGAAATAAGAACACCGTGAATTCATTGTCCCAGGAAGGGGAAACTTTATTGACACATTCATGGGGTCAGATACATCACATGATCACACTGACAGAACCACAGGCACATAGACACAGGCAACAGAGCATGCACAATGTCGGCACTAGTACAGTGTATATCCACCTTTCGCAGCAATGCAGGCTGCTATTCTCCCATGGAGACGATCGTAGAGATGCTGGATGTAGTCCTGTGGAACGGCTTGCCATGCCATTTCCACCTGGCGCCTCAGTTGGACCAGCGTTCGTGCTGGACGTGCAGACCGCGTGAGACGACGCTTCATCCAGTCCCAAACATGCTCAATGGGGGACAGATCCGGAGATCTTGCTGGCCAGGGTAGTTGACTTACACCTTCTAGAGCACGTTGGGTGGCACGGGATACATGCGGACGTGCATTGTCCTGTTGGAACAGCAAGTTCCCTTGCCGGTCTAGGAATGGTAGAACGATGGGTTCGATGACGGTTTGGATGTACCGTGCACTATTCAGTGTCCCCTCGACGATCACCAGTGGTGTACGGCCAGTGTAGGAGATCGCTCCCCACACCATGATGCCGGGTGTTGGCCCTGTGTGCCTCGGTCGTATGCAGTCCTGATTGTGGCGCTCACCTGCACGGCGCCAAACACGCATACGACCATCATTGGCACCAAGACAGAAGCGACTCTCATCGCTGAAGACGACACGTCTCCATTCGTCCCTCCATTCACGCCTGTCGCGACACCACTGCAGGCGGGCTGCACGATGTTGGGGCGTGAGCGGAAGACGGCCTAACGGTGTGCGGGACCGTAGCCCAGCTTCATGGAGACGGTTGCGAATGGTCCTCGCCGATACCCCAGGAGCAACAGTGTCCCTAATTTGCTGGGAAGTGGCGGTGCGGTCCCCTACGGCACTGCGTAGGATCCTACGGTCTTGGCGTGCATCCGTGCGTCGCTGCGGTCCGGTCCCAGGTCGACGGGCACGTGCACCTTCCGCCGACCACTGGCGACAACATCGATGTACTGTGGAGACCTCACGCCCCACATGTTGAGCAATTCGGCGGTACGTCCACCCGGCCTCCCGCATGCCCACTATACGCCCTCGCTCAAAGTCCGTCAACTGCACATACGGTTCACGTCCACGCTGTCGCGGCATGCTACCAGTGTTAAAGACTGCGATGGAGCTCCGTATGCCACGGCAAACTGGCTGACACTGACGGCGGCGGTGCACAAATGCTGCGCAGCTAGCGCCATTCGACGGCCAACACCGCGGTTCCTGGTGTGTCCGCTGTGCCGTGCGTGTGATCATTGCTTGTACAGCCCTCTCGCAGTGTCCGGAGCAAGTATGGTGGGTCTGACACACCGGTGTCAATGTGTTCTTTTTTCCATTTCCAGGAGTGTAGAAACAATATTGCTTGGTCGTCTCCTCGGAATCGACTCGGCTGAATCTGGAGCGGAGCTAGAGGGAGCTGTCGTCGGTGTCGGTGTCGTAGTGCCAACCTGCGAACTTGCACCTACGCCGTGGAATCGTAGTTATCGTTACCACAAGTGTAGTGTTAGTTTGCAAAAAGAAGGTAATTACTTTAGTATAAGCTGAGGTGACAGAAGTCATGGGATACCGATGTGCACATAAACAAATGGCGGTAGTATAGCATTCACAAGGTATAAAAGGTTATTGCATTGGCGGAGCTGTCATTTGCGCTCAGGTGATTTGTGTGAAAAAATTTCGGACATGATTATTGCCGCATGACAGGAATTAACAGACTTTGAAGGTGGAATGGTAGTTGGAGTTAGTCTCATGGGACAGTCAGTTACGGGAATGGTTAGGGAATTCAGTATTCCGAGATCCACCGTGTCAATAGTGTGACGAGAATGTAATAATTCAGGCATTATTTCTTAACATGGACAACGCAGTGGCCGAGGGTCTTAACTTTATGACGGGTAGCAGAGGCATCTGCGTAGAGCTGGCGGCGCTAACAGAAAAGCAGCACTGCGTGAAATAAACGCAGGAATCAGTGTGGGACGTGCTACGAACTTGTCTGTAGGACAATGCGGTGCGAAGTTTGGCATTAACGGGCTATGGAAGCAGACGACCGACGAGAGTGCCCTTGCTGACAGCACGACATCGACTGCAGCACGTTTCCTGGGCCCGTGACCATATCCGTTGGACCCTGGACGACTGGAAAACTTTAGCCTGGTCAGGTGAGTCCCGATTTCGGTTGATAAGAGCTGATGGCAGGCCCCACGAACCTATGTTGTCAACAAGGCGTTATGCAAGCTGGAGGAGGCTCCTTAATGATGTGGGCTGTGTTTACATAGGACGGTCTGAGTCCTCTGTTCCAGCAGATCCTGTCATTGAGGAAAAGGCTGTGTTCTGCTACTTGGAGACCATTTGCAGCCATTGATGGACTTCATGTCCTCAAACAACGATACCATGTCATTACGCCACAGCTCTTCGCACTTTATTTGAAGAACATTCTGGACGATTCGAGCGAATGATTTAGCCACCCACATCGCCCAACATGAATTCCCTTGGAATATTTATGGGCCATATCGAGACGTCAGTTCGTGCACAACTTCTGCACCGGCAACATTTTCTGCATTTACATATACATCTATATCTATATCTACATGATTACTATGCTATTCACAATAAAGTGTCTGGTAGAGGGTTCAATGAACCACCTTCATGCTGTCTCACTACCGTTCCACTCTCGAACGGCACGCGGGAAAAACGACCACATACATTTTTCTGTGCGAGCCCTGATTTCTCTTATTTTAACGTGATGATAATTGCTCCCTATGTAGATGGATGCCAACAGAATGTTTTCACAATCGGAGAAGAAAACTGGTGATTGAAATTTCATGAGAAGATCCCGCCGCAAAGAAAAACACCACTGTTTTAATGTTTGCCACTCCAATTCACGTATCATGTCTGTGACAGTATCTCCCCTATTTAACGACAATACAAAACGAGCTGCCCTTCATTGTACTTTTTCGATGTCATCCGTTAGTCCCATATGATGCGGATCGCACACCGCACGGCAATACTCCAGAATAGGGCGGACAAGCGTGGTCTAAGCAGTCTCTTTGGTAGACCTGTTGCACCTTCTAGGTGTAATGCCAATGAATCGCAGTCTTTGGTTTGCTCTACCCACAATTTTATCTATCTGATCGTTCCAATGTAGGTTATTTGTAATTGTAATCCGTAAGTATTTAGTTGAATTTACAGCCCTCAGATTTGTGTAATCGCATAATCGAAATTTAGTTGATTTCTTTTAGTACTCATGTGAATAACTTCATACATTTCTTTATTCAGGGTCAATTGCCACTTTTCGCACCATACAGATCATTTTTCAGGTCGTTCTGACCATCTGATGACTTGACAAGACGGTAAATGACAGTATCATCTGCAAACAATCTAAGACAGCAACTCAGATTGTCTCCTATGTCGTTAATATAGATCAGGAACAATAGAGGGCCTATAACACTTCCTTGGGGAACGACGGATATTACTTCTGTTTTACTCGATGACTTTCCGTCTATTACTACGAACTGTGACCTTTCTTACAGGAAATCACGAATCCAGTCGCACAACTGAGGCGATATTCCTTAGGCAAGCAGTTTGATTAGAAGACGCTTGTGAGGAACGGTGTCGAAACCCTTCTGGAAATCAAAAAATATGCAATCAATTTGATATCCCCTGTCGATAGCACTCATTACTTCATGAGAATAAAGAGCTAGCTGTGTTTCACAAGAACGATATTTTCTGAATCCGTGCTGACTATATGTCAATAAATCGTTTTCTTCGAGGTACTTCATAATGTTCGAATACGGTATATGTTCTAAAACCCTACTGCAAATCGACGTCAGTGATATAGGCCTGTAATTCAGTGGATTACTCCTATTTCCCTTTTTGGGTATTGGTGTGACTTGAGCAATTTTCCAGTCTTTATGCACGGATCTTTCTGTGAGCGAGTGGTTGTATACAGGGTGTTACAAAAAGGTACGGCCAAACTTTCAGGAAACATTCCTCACACACAAATAAAGAAAAGATGTTATGTGGACATGTGTCCTGAAACGCTTTATTTCCATGTTAGAGCTCATTTTAGTTTCGTCAGTATGTACTGTACTTCCTCGATTCACCGCCAGTTGACCCAATTGAAGGAAGGTAATGTTGACTTCGGTGCTTGTGTTGACATGCGACTCATTGCTCTCCGGTACTAGCTTCAAGCACATCAGTACGTAGCATCAACAGGTTAGTGATCATCACGAACGTGGTTTTGCAGTCAGTGCAATGTTTACAAATGCGGAGTTGGCAGATGCTCATTTGATGTATGGATTAGCACGGTGCGATAGCCGTGGCGTGGTATGTTTGTATCGAGACAGATTTCTAGAACGAAGGTGTCCCGACAGGAAGACGTTCGAAGCAATTGATCGGCGTCTTAGGGAGCACGGAACATTCCAGCCTATGACTCGCTACTGGGGAAGACCTAGAACGACGAGGACACCTGCAATGGACGAGGCAATTCTTCGTGCAGTTGACGATAACCCTAATGTCAGCGTCAGAGAAGTTGCTGCTGTACAAGGTAACGTTGACCACGTCACTGTGTGGAGAGTGCTACTGGAGAACCAGTTGTTTACGTACCATGTACAGCGTGTGCAGGCACTATCAGCAGCTGATTGGCCTCAACGGGTACACTTCTGCGAATGGTTCATCCAACAATGTGTTAAAACTCATTTCAGTGCAAATGTTCTCTTTATGGATGAGGCTTCATTCCAACGTGATCAAATTGTAAATTTTCACAGTCAACATGTGTGGGCTGACGAGAATCCGCACACAATTGTGCAATCACGTCATCAACACAGATTTTCTGTGAACGTTTGGGCAGGCATTGTTGGTGATGTCTTGATTGGGCCCCATGTTCTTCCACCTACGCTCAATGGAGCACGTTATCGTGATTTCATACGGGATACTCTACCTGTGCTGCTAGAACATGTGCCTTTACAAGTACGACACAACATGTGGTTCATGCACGATGGAGCTCCTGCACATTTCAGTCGAAGTGTTCGTACGCTTCTCAACAACAGATTTGGTGACCGATGGATTGGTAGAGGCGGACCAATTCCATGGCCTCCACGCTCTCCTGACCTCAACCCTCTTGACTTTCATTTATGGGGGCATTTGAAAGCTCCTGTCTACGCAACCCCGGTACCAAATGTAGAGACTCTTCGTGCTCGTATTGTGGACGGCTGTGATACAATACACCATTTTCCAGGGCTGCATCAGCGCATCAGGGATTCCATGCGACGGAGGGTGGATGCATGTACTCTCGCTAACGGAGGACATTTTGAACATTTCCTGTAACAAAGTGTTTGAAGTCACGCTGGTACGTTCTGTTGTTGTGTGTTTCCATTCCATGATTAATGAGATTTGAAGAGAAGTAATAAAATGAGCTCTAACATGAAAAGTAAGCGTTTCCGGACACATGTCGTCATAACATATATTCTTTCTTTGTGTGTGAGGAATGTTTCCTGAAAGTTTGGCCGTACCTTTTTGTAACACCCTGTATAACTGATAAATGTGGAGCTATTTTATCAGCATACTCTGAGAGGACCCTGACTGGTATACAATCTGGACCGGAGGCCTTGTCTTTTTTAAATGACCTAAGCTGCTTTGTTACACCGGGTTATGGACGGCTACAGAAGCAGTATGCCTCCATATTTCTGTAAGGGACTTCCAGCGATTTGCTGAGTCTATGCCACGTCGAGTTGCTTCACTACGCCGGGTACAAGGAGGTACTGCAATGACTTTTGTCACCTCAGTGTAATCTACAAATGTTCGCGAAAAACGAGGTGTGTTGAGCTTTTCTATTATACTGAACGTCATCGTTGGTAACAGCTGTTCCGTAGACCACTACGCCTCTAAACAGCAGCTCGTGGCAAGCAGTGAGTGTGCTGACGCTTGGCCGCGCTCCTCGCACCCTGCCACCCGCCTCGCGCCCACTCCCGCGGCCCTCCTTTGTGCCCTTGGGCGGTGTTTAGCATCCCGCCTGCCGCCTGCCGCCTGCCGCCGTCCCCACCGCGGTCACTATCTGTGACTGCCTTTGAAAACGTCTCCCTCCCCCCGCTCGCTTTGAACGGTTACCACTTACTCCCGTCCCCCTCCCAGCAGACATACTCGGCCGCTAATACCTGGCTCGCGTCAATTTGCATCCCTTTTGTGCTCTGCGCCTTCTCTCTCCCCCTGTGTCTCCTCCCTCCTCCCTGTTCACTTTATCGAGACCAACATGTTGCCTCATTCTGCGGCCCGCATTACGAGGCCAGCACTTACCGCCTGCTGCCTTACTGATGCGGCATGTCTGCTCATACATATTCACTCGTTCTGCCACCTTCTGTTACTCACTTAATCCTTCGTCTTTCCCTCTCCGCACCTGGACTCTACGCTGACAATCGGTCCATCTACACCCGTTTATTCGACTGAATTGTAAACATTACCTCCAAAATCCCTCAACTTTCTGAACGAATATTGATGAGACTGAAACGTACAGATCAGTAACAAAATAGAATGGGATGTGTTGTTTGAGGCTTTTCCGACGTAATATATACTTGGTTCAAATCGCTCTGAGCACTATGGGACTTAACTTCTGAGGTCATCAGTCCCCTAGAACTTATAATTACTTAAGGATATCACACACATCCATGCCCGAGGCAGGATTCGAACCTACGACCGTAGCGGTCGCGCGGTTCCTGACTGTAGCGCCTAGAACCGCTCGGCCACTCCGGCCGGTAATATATATTTAAATTGTTCTCGAGTGTAAGGTCAGATGTAGTAACTGCTCAACAATGATGCTATGAAGTGGCTGTTCGCCATCTTTAGGTGCAGATTTGTTATCGAGGTGTCACAGGTTGTGAGTCTACGTTTGAGAAAACTGTCTCATGTGGAACAGATCCAACTGTCCGTCTAGTTTTTTTTTTTTTTTTTTTTTTCCAACTGGCTTCCTTCAGCTGAATCATCTTCAGGTACTATCACATGGTTACGAGAGCGGAACCGATACAGTCAGATCTGAAAATGTATGAGATGAACCCAAACCAGTAACTGTTTAAAAAAGTACAGTAATCTAAACGAACGAAATAATACGCCTTGTTACATGGTATTGCGGAATTTCTCCGAAGGCAGTGTGTCAGTACTTGCAATGCCCAGTCAAGGGCCAACAGGAATAGGTGGAATAGGTTTCGTTCTCCCCTGTCAACGCTCCCTCCCCCCTCTCTCACTCCCTTCTCAGCCATTCGCACAACTAGGCATTCAACGAAGCTAAGCCAGAAAAATAGACCTGATCTTTAGGCATTGATATCTCTGTAATTCTTTTGAATCCTTCAAATGACAAAAAACAACTGATCAAACAGCTGCCTTCAAGAAGCACTTCGCTCCTGACAGAGGCAAAAGCTGTCAGCTTGGACATTATCAAACGACACAACGATACTATGACCACCAAAAAAAATCTTCAAATTTCAGTGGCAGTGTTTATCATGAGCAGCAGCATTTGTTATTTTTCCTGTTTTATGTGAATAAATACATAGAGCAGATATTTTCTTGCGTAACTCGGACATTATAAAATGTGATACCAGTTACTTACTTACGTACCTGTTACACCGGAGCCAAGGTAGCCCCTAAGTGCCAGCAACCAATATGACACCACAGAGGACGAGGTTGTCTATGCCCAAAGGCGTATCCAAAAGCACCATGGTAAACACCGGCTGCTTACACACAAGATAATGGAAACAGACATTCCGTGCACTACTTCCTGCAGGGAGCCACGGCCTGCAGGAAGTATTACTACGCCGAAATTCGATTGGCTGGAGACAGCTATTTAGGGGCTATAACGAGGCCCGAAGTTCAGTTCACGCCAGATGCTGACCTCGTGAACTGCAACTGTCGAAGATTACGTCTCCGTCTTGGAACTGGACTGTTACTAGTTTGTGAATGTGTTACCACGAACCTTTGTGGAAAATAAGAAGTGAACTTTCGTTTGCCTCAATCAGGAGACTTTTTTCGTTATTGTGACCTTTCGTTCGTATGTTCAGTCATCAACCTTGTAGACTTACATCAATAAAAGTTGTGTTGTGAAAAAATGCGAATTGTCAGTCGCAACACTACCATAAACCATAATTTACTATATTTTCTAAATTTCAGCTTTTCTACGATATATTCTTCAATGATTAATGATTTTTCTTGACCCCGTCACCCCTCCCCCTGCTAAAAGTATTCATAAGGGCACCTATCCTTCTAACAGTAGGAAGCTCTTGAAGCATACACCCACTGACGGAAAAAAATCGCGGTACTAAAAAATAAATAATATAGGGTAATGACATTTTGAGAAAACATTTGGCTAGGTAACAAGTTTAATATACAGGGTGAGTAACTAGCTATTGCCACCAAGAATAACTCCGAAAGTATGATATGGGCTGAAAAGTTTGTGGGACAGAACTTCCATGATACAACGGAGGCCGTAATGTGACGTTTGTTTTCTTGTTACTAGGTGTGGCCGCTTCAGAGATATGAAGGTCAACTTTTTTTTAATGGGATGCTGTATTTGGTACTTATTTTCTGATAGCGGCTATCGAGACGAAACCAATGATGAGTAACAGTAAGGTCTTTGAAGGCCAATGAAGGTCCATTTACGGAAGGTGTTCGAAGTGATGACCATTGGTATCAATGCAACGCTGTAATTTTCTTATCATGGATTGAATGGTATTCCTTATAATTTCGGCACTTATCAAAGCACATGCTCTGATAATTCTCTCTCGATATTTCAGGTGTAGTTAGAATGTCTTTATAAACAATGTCTTTTACGAATCCCCACAAGAAAAAATCCAGAGGCGTCAAGTCTGGCGAAAGAGCGGGCCACGACACAGCTTCTCCGCGTCCAATCCAACGATTTGGGAATTGTCTCAGCAACTCATTTCCAGCCATCAACGAAAAATGTACCGTACACCCATCGTGTTGGTACCACATTCTGTTTCTTGTTCCTAAAGGGATTTCTTCCAATAAGAGACCTAATGTTTCTTGCAGGAATGTGGTGTACTTGCAACCAATAAGATTTCCTTCGATGAAATAGGTGCCTATAATTCTGTCTTCCAGAATCCCACACCGTACCTTCACCGACCACGGCTTTTGGTGTGCAACTTTAACATTTCCATGGTTCGTGAATGTAGCCTCGTCAGTAAATAAAATCAAATTAATAAATGTGTCATACCTTTGAATCTGAAGTTGATCCCATCGGCAGAATTCAATGAAACACATACAGTTAAATCTTGGTGGAGACTGATGTGGTAAGGACGATATTTATGGCGATGCAGAACACGGACAACACTGTTATGGCTCACGCCAGATGCCCTTGCGAATTGACGCGAACTAACACGAGGATCTCGAACCACAGTGGCGAGACTACCAATTTCCGTTTCCTCGTTAGTAACTTTCCTTTGCCGGATATCCTACTGATGCTTTAAAGATCCAGTTGTTCTCAATTTATGATACACATATTTAAATGTACGACGTGTAGGGTGAGTACGTTGATTATCTCTTTCAGCGTATAAGTCTGTAGGTCTCACTGAATTTCGTTGGCATTCTCTGTAAATAAGAAGCACATCAACTTCTTCTTCTGAGAAATACATGATTCACATTCGATTGGGTCGACGATAGTAGTCTTGCCGTTCCTATTAGTGTTGTATTGCGAAACCGTCAAATGGTGTTTACATGTCAAGGGCCCGTTAGATGGATACGTCGTATTTGGCGAATATTTACTATTTGCACGATATACGAGAGAGAATTATCAGAGCATGTGCTTCGATAAGTACCGAAGTAATAAGTAATACCACTCAATCCATGATAAGAAGATTGCAGCACTGAATAGATACCAATGGTCATCATTTAGAACACCTCATGTAAATGGCCTCCCTTGCCGTTGGTGGGGAGGCTTGCGTGCCTCAGCGACACAGATAGCCGTACCGTAGGTGCAACCACAACGGAGGGGTATCTGTTGAGAGGCCAGACAAACTTATGGTTCCTGAAGAGGGGCAGCAGGCTTTTCAGTAGTTGCAGGGGCAACAGTCTGGATGATTGACTGATCTGTCCTTGTAACATTAACCAAAACGGCCTTGCTGTGCTGGTACTGCGAACGGCTGAAAGCAAGGGGAAACTACGGCCGTAATTTTTCCCGAGGGCATGCAGCTTTACTGTGTGGATAAATGATGATGGCGTCCTCTTGGGTAAAATATTCAAATATGGTTCAAATGGCTCTGAGCACTATGGGACTTAACATCTATGGTCATCAGTCCCCTAGAACTTAGAACTACTTAAACCTAATTAACCTAAGGACATCACACAACACCCAGCCATCACGAGGCAGAGAAAATCCCTGACCCCGCCGGGAATCGAACCCGGGAACCCGGGCGTGGGAAGCGAGAACGCTACCGCACGACCACGAGATGCGGGCAAGGTAAAATATTCCGGAGGTAAAATTTTCCCCCATTCGGATCTCCGGGCGGGGACTACTCAGGAGGACGTCGTTACCAGGAGAAAGAAAACTGGCGTTCTACAGATCGGAAGGTGGAATGTCAGATCCCTTAATCTGGCAGGTAGATTAGAAAATTTAAGAAGGGAAATGGACAGGTTAAAGTTAGATATAGTGGGAATTAGCGAAGTTCGGTGGCAGGAGGAACAAGACTTTTGGTCAGGTGAATACAGGGTTATAAATACAGAATCAAATAGGGGTAATGCAGGAGTAGGTTTAATAATGAATAAAAAAATAGGAGTTCGGGTAAGCTACTACAAACAACATAGTGAACGCATTATTGTGGCCAAGATAGACACGAAGCCCACGCCTACAACAGTAGTACAAGTTTATATGCCAACTAGCTCTGCAGATGACGAAGAAATTGATTAAATGTATGACGAGATAAAAGAAATTATTCAGGTAGTGAAGGGAGACGAAAATTTAATAGTCATGGGTGACTGTAATTCGTCAGTAGGAAAAGGGAGAGAAGGAAACATAGTAGGTGAATATGGATTGGGGCTAAGAAATGAAAGAGGAAGCCGCCTGGTAGAATTTTGCGCAGAGCATAACTTAATCATAGCTAACACTTGGTTCAAGAGTCAAAAAGAAGGTTGTATACATGGAAGAACCTGGAGATACTAGAAGATATCAGATAGATTATATAATGGTAAGACAGAGATTTAGGAACCAGGTTTAAAATTGTAAGACATTTCCAGGGGCAGATGTGGACTCTGACCACAATTTATTGGTTATGAACTGTAGATTAAAACTGAAGAAACTGCAAAAAGGTGGGAATTTAAGGAGATGGGACCTGGATAAACTGAAAGAACCAGAGGTTGTAAAGAGTTTCAGGAAGAGCATAAAGGAACAATTGACAAGAATGGGGGAAAGAAATACAGTAGAAGAAGAATGGATAGCTTTGAGGGATGAAGTGGTGAAGGCAGCAGAGGATCAAGTAGGTAAAAAGACGAGGGCTAGTAGAAATCCTTGGGTGACAGAAGAACTACTGAATTTAATTGATGAAAGGAGAAAATATAAAAATGCAGTAAATGAAGAAGGCAAAAAGGATACAAACGTCTCAAAAATGAGAATGACAGGGAGTGCAAAATGGCTAAGCAGGCATGGCTAGAGGGCAAATGTAAGGATGTAGAGGCTTACCTCACTAGGGGTAAGATAGATACTGCCTACAGGAAAATTAAAGAGACTTTTGGAGAAAAGAGAACCACTTGTATGAATATCAAGGGCTCAGATGGAAACCCAGTTCTAAGCAAAGAAGGGAAAGCAGAAAGGTGGAAGGAGTATATAGAGGGACTATACAAGGGCGATGTTCTTGAGGACAATATTATGGAAATGGAAGAGGATGTAGATGAAGATGAAATGGGAGATATGATACTGCGTGAAGAATTTGATACGAGCACTGAAAGACCTAAGTCGGAACAAGGCCCCGGGAGGAGACAACATTTCATTAGAACTACTGACAGCCTTGGGAGAGCCAGTCCTAATAAAACTCTACCATCTGGTGAGCAAAATGTACGAGACAGGCGAAATAACCTCAGACTTCAAGAAGAATATGATAATTCCAATCCCAAAGAAAGCAGGCGTTGACAGATGTGAAAATTATCGAACTGTCAGTTTAATAAGTCACGGCTGCAAAATACTAACGCGAATTTTGTACAGACGAATGGAAAAACTAGTAGAAGCCGACCTCGGGGAAGATCAGTTTGGATTCCGTAGAAATATTGGAACACGTGAGGCAATACTGACCCTACGACTTATCTTAGAAGCTAGATTAAGAAAAGGCAAACCTACGTTTCTAGCATTTGTAGACTTGGAAAAAGCTTTTGACAATATTGACTGGAATAATCTCTTTCAAATTCTGAAGGTGGCAGGGGTAAAATACAGGGAGCGAAAAGCTATTTACAATTTGTAAAGAAAGCAGATGGCAGTTATAAGAGTCGAGGGACATGAAAGGGAAGCAGTGGTTGGGAAGGGAGTGAGACATGGTTGTAGCCTCTCCCCGATGTTATTCAATCTGTATATTGAGCAAGGAGTAAACGAAACAAAAGAAAAGTTTTGAGTAGGTATTAAAATCCATGGAGAAGAAATAAAAACTTTGAGGTTCGCCGATGACATTGTAATTCTGTCAGAGACAGCAAAGGACTTGGAAGAGCAGTTGAACGGAAAGGACAGTGTCTTGAAGGGAGGATATAAGATGAACATCATCAAAAGCAAATGGAGGATAATGGAATGTAGTCGAATTAAGTCGGGCGATGCTGAGGGAATTAGATTAGGAAATGAGACACTTAAAGTAGTAAAGGAGGTTTGCTATTTGGGGAGCAAAGTAACTGATGATGGTCGAAGTAGTGAGGATGTAAAATGTAGACTGGAAATGGGAAGGAAAGCGTTTCTGAAGAAGAGAAATTTGTTAACATCGAGTATAGATTTAAATGTCAGGGAGTCGTTCCTGAAAGTATTTGTATGGAGTATAGCCATGTATGGAAGTGAAACATGGACGATAAATGGTTTGGACAAGAAGAGAATAGAAGCCTTTGAAATGTGGTGCTACAGAAGAATGCTGAAGATCAGATGGGTAGACCACGTAACTAATGAGGAAGTATTGAATAGGATTGGGGAGAAGAGGAGTTTGTGGCACAACTTGACAAGAAGAAGGGATCAAGAAGAAGGGATCGGTTGGTAGGACATGTTCTGAGGCATCAAGGGATCACCAATTTAGTACTGGATGGCAGCGTGGAAGGTAAAAATCGTAGAGGGAGACCAAGAGATGAATACACTAAACAGATTCAGAAGGATGTAGGCTGCAGTACTTATTGGGAGATGAAGAAGCTAGCACAGGATAGAATAGCATGGAGAGCTGCATCAAACCAGTCTCAGGACTGAAGATCACAACAACAACATGTAAATGGACGTTCATGCTACATTTGTGACCCTCGTTGACGTACAAAGACCATACTGTTACATATCATTGGATTCATCTCGATGGTCACTATCAGTGAATAAATACCAAACTATAGCATCCCATTTAAAAAAAACGAAATTAACCTTCATATCTCTTAAGCGGCCCCACCTAGCAACAAAAATCCAAAATCATATTATGGCCCTCGTTGTCCCATGCAACATTTGTCACACAAACGTTTCAGCTCCTATCATACTTTCGGAGTTATTCGAGTTGGCAATAGTTAGTGACTCACCTCGTATATAATGATTAAAATTGCAAGATCACAGTTTATGTAACAGCAAGATAAGTTATTGCAAATGTGAAATTCTAGTTTAATTGCCAGAATGTTAACTGCAAGTCTGCAAGCATGCAAACGTGCATGCCTTATGTTGTACAAGCGCCGGAAGTCAGTTTGTGGTAGGGAGTTCCATGCCTGTCGGACTTGGTTGGTCCGTACAGGGACGGTTAATGTTGGTTGTGTATAAAGTTGGAGTTGTCGTGCTCGATTGGAAACAGATCTGGTGATCGAGCAGGCCAAGGCAAAACGTCGACACTCTGAGTTACAGCAACATTATTTGGGCGAGCGTTATCCTGTTGGGAAACACCCGCTGGAGCCCTGTTAATGAATGGCAGATCAACAGATCGAATCACCAGACTGACATACAAATTTGTAATCAGGTTGCGTGAGATAACCACCAGAGTGTCCCGGCTGTCATATGAAATCGCACTCCAGACCATAGCTCCAGGTGTCGGTCCAGTGTGTCTCTCACGCAAAAAGTTCGCTTCAAACACTCAAAAAAATGGCTCTGAGCACGATGGGACTCAACTGCTGTGGTCATCAGTCCCCTAGAACTTAGAACTACTTAAACCTAACTAACCTAAGGACATCACACACATCTATGCCCGAGGCAGGATTCGAACCTGCGACCGTAGCAGTCGCACGGTTCCTGACTGCGCGCCTAGAACCGCGAGACCACCGCGGCCGGCTCAAACACTCAACTAGCCTCCCTCTAACCAAGACGCGGACGTCACTGGCATTGAGCCAGAACCTGCTGTCATTAGAAAACACAACAGGTCTCCACCCTGCCCTCCAATGAGCTGTCGCTTGACTCAACTGAAGTCGCAAATGGCAGTGGTTCGGGGTCAGTGGAATGCAAGCTGCGGGGTGTTCGCCTCGGAGCTGTCCTTGAAGTAACCGATTTGTAACAGTTCGTTGTGTCACTGTGGTGCAACTATTGCTCAGATTGCTGTTGCAGATGCAGTACATTATGCCACAGCCATACGCCGAACGCGTGGCCATCCAGAGTCCGGTCTTCTTGTGACATCCAGCAATCATATGAAGTAGTCAAATTCCTACCAAGTCTTTCTGCAATAACGCAGAAGGAAAATCCAGCTTCCTGTAGCCCTGTTACATGTATATATGACGGTAGTATCTGTTCCCGAAAGAACAGTTACCGTGGATGACCATGTAGCTTTGCTAGAAATGAAATCATAATTAAATGGACACCCTAGCTGCAAACAGGTGTTGATGTACTTCATTTGGGACGTTGAAAATGTGTGCCCCGACTGGGACTCGAACCCGGGATCTCCTGCTTACATGGCAGACGCTCTATCCATCTGAGCCACCGCGGTCACAGAGGATAGTGCGTCTGCAGGGACTCATCCCTTGCACGCTACCCGTTAGATCCACATTCCCTACATGTCCACACCACTACATTCGTAGTGCGCCTAATAGATGTTTGCCCATCATACTCATTACTCGTGGCAGATTAATCTACCAAGTCCCGTACGAGTTCGGACATAGCGTGTGCGTTCGCACAAGAAGGTCAATGGCCGGGAAGCCATATTTTTAACTATATATGACGGCAGTATCTGTTCCCGAAAGAACAGTTACCGTGGATGGTTCAAATGGCTCTGAGCACTATGGGACTCAACTGCTGTGGTCATCAGTCCCCTAGAACTTAGAACTACTTAAACCTAACTAACCTAAGGACATCACACACAGCCACGCCCGAGGCAGGATTCGAACCTGCGACCGTAGCAGTCGCACGGTTCCGGTCTGCGCGCCTAGAACCGCGAGACCACCGCGGCCGGCCACCGTGGATGACCATGCAGCTTTGCTAGAAATGAAATGATAATTAAATGGACACCCTAGCTGCAAACAGGTGTTGATGTACTTCATTGGGGACATGTTGAAAATGTGTGCCCCGACTGGGACTCGAACCCGGGATCTCCTGCTTACATGGCAGACGCTCTATCCATCTGAGCCACCGCGGTCACAGAGGATAGTGCGTCTGCAGGGACTTATCCCTTGCACGCTCCCCGTTAGATCCACATTCCCTACATGTCCACACCACTACATTCGGGGCACACATTTTCAACATGTCCCCAATGAAGTACATCAACACCTGTTTGCAGCTAGGGTGTCCATTTAATTATCATTTCATCCCTGTTACATGACCTCGTTCAAACCCAGTGAGGTTTTGGAAATGGTGTCTCTGTCGCTTTAAAGGCGTTCTTGACTAACATCAACAAATGATATCCAGTCTCAGTGGCAACCAACGCACATCGCCGTTACAGCGTGTATTTAAACCAAACGTGATTTGCATCCTCATAGTGGTGCTACTAGCGCGACTCTTATGCGACTGTTGCGAAATTGAAATAAACGTCATCTTTAAGATGTAGAAACACGCCTATCAGCATCAGCTGATGTCGGACAACTCCTTTTTTGGTGTCGTGATTTTTTTGCGTCAGTATGTTTGGAAAAGAGGGAAACTGTGCCACAGCATGGGGTGTGAGAAAAATCTCTCTACAATAGTCTGGGTGAGCTATGCTTCCCAACTTCGACAGTTCACCCACAGGAACAACGACATGTTAGTAAATCAATGGTTAGCGCTGTTCCTGATCTCGGCAGGTTTGAGCCTGCGGAGATGGTCAGATTGCCCTAGGAAATAGTTTGGCCAGTAGTGTTTGCACTTAAGGTTGAGATCATCCTTCGCCAGGGTCAGAACGAACGGGTTATTGAAATTTGTTTTACGCTTCTTATCAAACTGCGTGCCTATGGAGTATCGCCGGCCGTTGTGGCCGAGCGGTTCTAGGCGTTTCAGTCTGGAACTGCGTGACCGCTACGGTCGCAGGTTCGAATCCTGCCTCGGACAGGGATGTGTGTGATCTCCTTAGGTTATTTTGGGGACTGATGACGTCAGATGTTAAGTCCCATGGTGCTCAGAGCCATTTGAGGCATTTTATGATCGTCGCAGTTGTGCAACTGTTATTATTTCCTTTCAGGAAAGTCGCATTTTCTAATAACTGACACAAAAGTGTTATCTGGCGTTCCAGAAGGAACTGTAATAAGCCCTCTGCTGTTCCAAATCTACTATTTAGGAGACAATCTGTGATTTCCCCTTACATTATGTTCAGACGATACTGTCATTTACCGTCTAATAAAGTCATCAGACGATCAGAACCAGTCGCAAAATGATTTAGACAAGATATGCATGTGATATGAAAGTGAAAACTGATTCTACGCAATAAAAATTCTGAGATTCTCTAAGGAATCCGTTAAATTTAGGCTATGCGATAATTCACACAAATTTAAAGGTTGTCAATATAACAAAAGTACCTAGAGATTATAGTTACTAACAACTTAAACTGAAACCGTCTCATATATAGCAAACAAAAGACTCGGTTCTTCTGGCAGAACACTTAGACGTTGAAGCAAATCTACTAAAGAGACTGCCTGCAATACGCTTGTCCTTCCTCTTCTGCACTCTGTGAGAGTCTTACCAGATCGTGTTGATGAAAACATTAACAAAGTTCAAAGAAAGGAAGCTCATTTTGTAGTGCTGCAAAACAGGGGAGAGAGTGTCATAGACATAATACACGAGTTTGGGTGGGAATCATTAACAGTGTTTTTCGTTGCTGCGATATCTCTTCACGAAATTGCAGTTTCTAACTTTCTCCACTGAATAAGAAAATATTTTTTGACGCATTTACATAGGGAGAAAAGACCGTCGCAATAAAATAAGAGGAATGAGTATCGCAATGAAAGATTTATGTGTTCGTTTGTCTTACGAACTATTGGAGATTTGAATGGTAGAGGAATAGTCTGAAACAGGTTTGATGAACCTTTTGCCAAACACTTAAGTGTGAATTGTGGAGTACTCATGAAGATGTAAACCTAGATTTACATTCGTGTGGTGAGTTTATTGAGTACTAGCACGAGGAACGAGACGGGTAATTTATTGTGCATGATCATGATGGATATGAACTATAGACCATTTTCTGTATGGTCCGCAGGCGGTGCAGATATGATGGAGCGGTCTATACCCAGGCTGGAGTTGCATGTGGCGTCAGTGGTTTAGGTACAGCGTGGTCATATACCTAGGAACAAATATTGTATTCAAATTTAAAAGTGTTACAGTAGAGAAAATCTTGTTACTATTGCATTTAAGGTCTCCCTGTTGCAACATTATTTTGATACGAACCAATAACCAGTAAGTGCAATCCTATTTATCAGAAGTATTATCTACAACTAGTTATCAGTTAAAAACATTTTAATGTGGATGATTTTGGCAGTTAACAAAAATTTCCATTTTCGAGACTCGGAGAATTGTTAAGATATTAAAGAAACTCGGTTCATTTGCAAATTTCACGTTTTCCACGGTAAACAGACTCTCCGCTTCAAGCTAGAAAGTAGAGCACGACTGACGAATTATGGCTCGCTCCTATTTTTCTCAGAATTTCGAACATCTTGCATCATTTTCCATTATCGAACGCTTTGTGCAGATCGACAGAGTCTATGAACATGTCTTGATTTTTCTTTAGTCTTGCTAACCGCAATGTCAGAATTGCCTCTCTTTTGCCTTTACCTTTCCTGAAGCCAAACTGATAGTCACGCATCCATGTTATTGTCTTACTGGGTTTTTATACAACCAGGTTTGTGTTCTTTTATTGTTTGTAGGGCTGGGGTCTCTTAATCTTCATTAATAAGTCTCTGTCAGTGGGGACTTATTTTTGTGTTTGTTACTGCTATCTTATACGCGGCTGTAACGTTATTCAGAAGGCTATGTTCTGTCTGCTGTTAGGTCAGGGGTTCATTACCCAATCGAACGCGCGAGCTTGAGGTTCATTGCTCGGATCCACGTGGCGATTACGTGTTTCTCCCCCGCCCACGTGGCGCGAATTTGGTACTATTTGTGGTTGGTAGTCGAATTTCCTGCTCGGTAACTGTGTTTAGATTTTGGCCGTCTTACAAGTTTCATTGAAATGAAATGTCGTGTGGCTAGGGCCTTCCGTCAGCTAACCGTTCGCCTGGTGCAGGTCTTTCGAGTTGACGCCACTTCGGCGACCTGCGCGTCGATGGGGATGAAATGACGATGATTAGGACAACACAACACCCAGTCCCTGAGTGTAGAAAATCTCCGACCCAGCCGGGAATCGAACCCGGGACCTTAGGATTGACATTCCGTCACGTTGACCACTCAGCTACCGGGGCCGGACACAAGTTTCATTAATTTGATATCGTTAACTGACTGAAAAAATATTTACTTGTTTTTCTTGTTGCTGTAGTTTTGTTCGTTGTGCTGCGGAGTTTGGTCAGTAGTAGAGGCCTGGTCCAGTTCCTGTACTAAATTCTGTATATGTCTGTTAATTACGTTACCATTTGTGTTTCTTTTGGTGGGACTTGTGTGAAATTTGCGTGGGTTGATAGAGCAGGCGTAGCATCCGAAAGCGGAGTCAAGTCTGAGCTCTACCGAACAGCGAGCAGGGTGCAGGCAGTCCTGCACCACTTAATCTTTCCGAGGCCACTACGCGTTGCCAAGACAGAGTTGTGTAGCACGCCGATGCATTTGTTTGTGTCTCAATCATTGAGCGCCTACTTCTGCTCTCCTTTCAATTTTTTTAAAATTTCTAGCACATGTAAACTATTGGAGTATTAACCGGCTAATTTGCTAGTTGAGTAATTACTAGATTTGTTTACTTAAATGTGTTTATGGAAGTGTGGCTCGGCCAACTGAATGGTTATTAATCCTTATATGCACTGTTGGTTTCTGAATTGGTGAAACACGGGGAGTTTTAAGATCTGATAATTTCATGTAGGTTCTCACTGACTATTTGTACCATTTAGGACGCAATATTTAACATTAATTTTGTCTGGTTATTTCTCTTGCATGCCTTGAGCACCTCAGCTATGCGTGGTATAGTGATTTCTTTATATGGTGCTCATTTGCGGAGTGTACTTGTAATTTAGATTGTAAATCCTTAAAGTTTCTTTCGGGAAGGAATTTTTAGCTCTTTTATTGTGCTACTGCAGATTTTGTTATTGTTTTATGATTGTAAAGTATTCTGTTTCTTAGTAGTCAATACAACTGGAGGCGTTTTTTCGATAGATGGTTAATAAATCTAACTTAGTGTTTTGTGTTAAAATAAAGAGAAAGTTCACATCACGAATGATGTTGAATCTCCCTTTGGCCCTGTCCTTCCTACGACAGCCTGACCCGGGTAATGCGTTCCAATAACAATGTTGCTTATCTCATACCCTAATTAGGTTTTAAAGTAACCAACAGACACAGATGAACAATTTGTTAATATTACAATCACTTCTTTATGATTGCGACATACATTGATTTCTAGGAAACAAAATAACCTGCTAATGACAGTTAATGAACTGACAATACAAGTTACGAATATAACTTGGAAATACTAGTGCAAAAAACTAAAACCAAGTTTTTACAAGTAATCACCGAACTTAGACTATAATTATCGATGACAGTAGTGTGGGAGAACAAGTAAAATGCTTCAAATATGTTCGCAGGTTTTACTTAAGATTATGATAAATGTATAGAAACTAAAAAGAGCAAGTTTAGAAGTATGTGGAAAAAATCAATAGCTATCTGTAAAATAAAGCTCAGAAATATACGAGAATAAAGCTTTAGAGTGTTGTTCTACCAGTACTACTGTGTGGATGTGAACGACTGATGGTAAACAAGATGTAAGAAATACGCACCTGGAGTATTGCGATGAGGCTTCTAGAAAGTATCAGGTGGCATAAAAGAACGGAGGAAACGAAGTAAACATACGTAGCGTAAAAGGAAAGTGAGGAGTGAAGGAATGGTGAAATTAACACTTACAAGTAATGGATAGCGAAAGAATGCTAGTACAAGGAAAGTGGCAGGAAACAAAAGAAAAATGAGACCTGGAACCTGAAGAGAAAGTTGGAAATCCTGAGCAATAAAAAGCCTAAAACGGGAGTGGACAAGGCGAGTAAAGAAGTGATCTTTCTCGCTCGTGGTGGTTTTAAGACGATATCATCTTTCTCAGAACCCAATAACGTTTGCACTCGGGCCGCAGGACGGAAGACACATTTAATTTAATTTTTCTTGAAAAGCTTTTAACGACACACATGAACGACGGTAGAAAAACACCCTATGACTATCCTTAATGCATTCTGGACGCAATGGATGGCGTATTTGCTCCTCAGTGTTGCCATCCTGAACGAACACAGACTGGTGATGACTGAGATCTGCTGTCAAGTACTCTGAGTCTTATTATACTCATATAGCTCGTGCTGTGTGAAGGATTGGCCGTAACACCGCTGCGCTGACACGGATGATGGCAGCTAGTAGCTGGTAAGTGCAGGTCAGTATCTCTTGCTTTATCATATACACTTTGATCTAAGGAGCCGTATTCAATTTATGAGCCATGAAATCCAGGAAAAGAAGTTACCAATGTTTATACACTACCATACCGAAAGAGTCTATCCGTTCGGATAGCCGCGCGATATGGCATGCGCTTCTGGAATTCGGGAAGACCCGCCGGCGCCACGTCGAATCCACCCGGCAGATTACGACGAGGGCAGGTACTCCGTCTAGCTTGGAAGTGGTTTTTATGGAGTTTCCCACATCCAGTTAGGTGAATACCGGGCTGGAAACCACGTCACGCCTTAGTTGCACAATCGTTAAACACTTCGAAAATGTCACACTTTCACGTACGATAACAGTAGAGGTTTGGCGGATTGTGTACAGAAATAGGTGGCGAGCGGAGGGCATCTGGTCATCCTCTACTACTAGCATTTAAAAATCCAGATTAACATGCCGACGGAGTGAGGCCAGGGAAAAGAAGAAGATAGTGAAAGAGATAAGATGTTCTAATGATAAATTCAATATTACGGCCACATCCCGCCTCACCACGAAGGTATCATATAAAACGGGTTCCAGAACCGATAGCTGATTTTCTCCATGGTATGATTAGCTTCTATGAAAGACATATGGATAGTTGGAGCAATATCCTCAAGCTGTTCGAAATACTGGTTGATAAATAAAATTAGGTCAATGCGACTGCAGCAGGATATCTGGATCTGAATGTCCCCTGCGACGACAGAGTTCTGCCTAACGTCATTATTTTATGTGTCCATATTTATTTCATAAAGTCATCTAATACTGCCTTTCACAGCGGAGCGTAATATTTCATCAACTGAATAACAAATTAAAAATTAAACTAATAATATTAAAAATATTTATTTCTTTGTTCATTTGGCCCTTTTTCGTGGGGGAATTTAGCCATTGTAGAGTATGTTTAACCATAATTCCCAAGCTTGAGATGGTTTTTATTCATACTTTCGTGAAAATTAGGGCACGCAAAAGAAGAAACGTGATTACAATTAAATTTATTCCACAGATTAGGGACATGACAAAACATCTATGATAAGAACTACAGAATTGTACACGCACTTTGACTGACAGAATTTGGAATGATGTGAAGCATTCACTAGCTACATTTAGAGCCACTAGATATTGAGGCAGGGAATCAACGAGTTCCTGGATATGCTGCTGCTGGTGAGCACATTGCAAAATGGTTTGTAGGCAAGTCCGTAATTTATAGACAGTGACTGCAGGAGAACCAAAAAAAAAAAAAAAAAGTTCAAATGTGTGTGAAATCTTATGGGAGTTAACTGCTAAGGTCATCCGTCCCTACAGTCCCTAAGCTTACACACTACTTAACCTAAATCATCCTAATGTCAAACACACACACCCATGCCCGAGGGAGGACTCGAACCTCCGCCGGGACCATCCGCACAGTCCATGACGGCAGCGCCTCAGACCGCTCGGCTAATCGCGCGCGGCGCAGGAGGACCATATCCCAGACATGTTTGATAGACGGCTTATGAGGTGAACGTCCTCGCTGCGGAAACAGTCGTACACGTCATTCTTCGAAGAAGGCTTGCAAATTCCATGCCAAATTTGACCAGGATTTGTCCGGTTGAAATATGGCATACGGAGCTACTTGCAAGAGGGGCAATGCCTCAGCCTGCAACACTTCCATTATATAGTGATTGCTGCTCAGATTGCCCTCAGTATGTAGGAGGGAAAAAAAGGAAAGGAGCGTACAGCATTGTGGGCCGGGAGTCCCCCATACGGGGAAGATCGGCCGCCGAGGGCAAGTACTTATTGCATTCGACGCCACGTTAGGCGACTTGCGTGTCGGAGATGGGGATGAAATGATGATGAGGACAATACAACACCCAGTCCCTGAGCGGAGAAAATCTGCCCCACCCGAGAAAGATTACATGTTACAGATAATGACGACTCAAAATCATCACACTTGACTGTTGTGTGCTGTGCCGCTCGACAACACAACCTCCCACTGTGTTCAACTTGTTAGTGTGTAAAACGTACGTGGCCATCGCTGCAGGACAAATTAAAGCGGGTCTCTTCCAAAAAAGGCATTATTCCACTCAGCATACCTGTGACAGTGTTCACGTGCTCATTTCAGTCTATGCTGCGGTAGTTTCGGGTCACTGGCAGCCGACGCAATGGCTTGCGAGCCACAAGTCCAGCCCTACAGCATCAAACAATCGGTGCAGACACGTCCATACACATTTCAGTACTCCTCAACATCGAGCCAACGCCGCAGACAAAGTTGTTCTGCGGCTGAGGCCACGTGGACAAGATCCACATCTACATCTGCATACATACTCCACAAGCCACCCGACGGTGTGTGGCGGAGGGTACCTCGAGTACCTCTATTGGTTCTCCCTTCTATTGCAGTCTCGTATTGTTCGTGGAAAGAAAGATTGTCGGTATGCCTCTGTGTGGGCTCCGATCTCTCCGATTTGTTCCTCATGGTCTCTTCGCGAGATATACGTAGGAGGGAGCAATATACTGCTTGACTCCTCGGTGAAGGTATGTTGTGGAAACTTCAACAAAAGCCCGTACCGAGCTACTGAGCTTCTCTCTTGCAGAGTCTTCCACTGGAGCTTATCTACCATCTCCGTAACGCTTTTGCGATTACTAAATGATCCTGTAACGAAGCGCGCTGCTCTCCGTTGGATCTTCTATATCGCTTCTATCAACGCTATCTGGTACGGATCCCAAACCGGTGAGCAGTATTCAAGCAGTGGGCGAACAAGTGCACTGTAACCTACTTCCTTTGTTTTCGGACTGCATTTCCTTAGGATTCTTCCAATGAATCTCAGTCTGTCATCTGCTTTACCGACGATTAATGTTATATGGTCATTCCATTTTAAATCAGTGCTAATGCCTACTCCCAGATAATTTATGGAATTAACTGCTTCCGGTTGCTGACCTGCTATGTTGTAGCTAAATGATAAAGTATCTTTCTTTATGTGTATTCGCAGCACATTACACTTGTCTACATTGAGATTCAATTGCCATTCTCTGCTCCATGTATCAATTCGTTGCAGATCTTCCAGCATTTCAGTACAATTTTCCATTGTTACAACCTCTCGATATACTACAGCATCATCCGCAAAAAACTTCCGATGTCATCCAGAAGGTCATTTATAAATATTGTCAACAGCAACGGTCTTACGAGACTCCCCTGAAATCACTCTTACTTCAGAAGTCTTCTCTCCATTGAGAATGACATGCTTCGTTCTGTTATCTAGGAAAGCTTCAATCCAATCACACAATTGGTCTGATAGTCCATATGCTCTTACTTTGTTCATTAAACGATGGTAGTCATCCTGCTCTGTGGTCGAACTGTGTAATCCAGCATTCGCTCTTATAGCCACACAACGTTACAGGAGGAGCCTTGAGACTGGGGCATACGCATGAGGCAGTACGCTGGTAGGGCACGTCGAGCAATGCCGCCACATCGTCAACTGTGAACTGAAAAAACCTGGATGAGGGTGAGGGACTCATAGCGGACTTTGAAGATAGTCCTCTGGCTGACAAAGGAACCCATCGCAGGTAACATGCAGCTTGTCGTGATGTGTAGGACCAGTAGAATTATCGCCACCTGAAGGATCCGTGACGCTATGTAAGTGTTGACATAACGCGTACGTTGCAGGAGGTCAAAAGAGCAGAGCCTATGTTCAACGAGTCCAAACCTGATTCCTTGGAGCAGCCGTCTGCAGTTGAGGGCTGCAGAGCGCCGCAGGTTAGCTGTGAAGTCGATGCCAAGCCTGTTTAACGTATCGGCCACGTTGAACGCGTCAACGATCCCCTCAGGTAGGCCTATACCGACATACATGGCTTGTGATTTACATACGAGGGCTATTCCGAAAGTAAGGTCCGATCGGTCACGAAATGGAAACGACTATGAGCACAGATGTGTTGGGTAGTGTCTCTAGTATAACCCCAGTTAGCATCACGTCGCTCTTCTCATTTCTGAGCTCGCAGTGAGTACGTAAAGATGTCTAGAAAATAGTGTCTGCCGCCAAGTACGGGGGCCTGGTGAGAAATTTCCCCTGAAGCTATGCAGCTAACATTACATAACTGTCGTGCTGTTTCGTCTTCAAGACAATTCTCAGCCGCATTCTGCAGGGGCAATGAAGATGCTCCTGCATCGTTTTCAAATGGAAATGTGAGATTACCCACAATACAGCCCGTAATTGTCTCCCTCTGAGTTTCAGCTCAGGTCACATGAACCGCTGGTTATGAAGACAACATTTCGGCACAAGACAACGAGCCGTAGGCCAGCGTAGAGAATTAGCGGAGAGCACTGGCGGCTGCCTTCTATAGCGAGGGTATGGGAAAGTTGGTACAACGCTACGATACACGTCTAAGTCGGGTCGGCGACTATGGAGATAAGTAGCTGCAAGGTGTATCTAACTGTTGCAAATAAAACATTTTTGATTTTTACCGTGGTTTCCATTTCGCGACCTATCGGACCTTACTTTCGGAATAGCCCTCGTACATTAACGGAACTGCCCGACGCCTCGCCGTAGATCGCCACCCAGGCAAGCACAGCCATCATGCCGTCGGCATTTCGAAGGCAGAGGACCAAATTGTCCTCATAAGCAGAGCAGTATAATCGATCTCCACCTAGAGACGGCCCCATCAGTCGTTGTCGTAGTCCACATAACAGTGGTTCTAAGGTGAAGGCGTACAGCATTTCCGAAAGGGGGCACACCTGTTGCACCGAACGCCGGATCAGGTTTGATTCTGTGAGCCTGCCGTATAGAGCACCCGGGATGTCGTGCTGTGCGGAAGATATACGACTGCCTCAACAATAGTTACTGGGTATTGCATGAGACAGAGGACAGCCGTAAGGAAAGAAAGACTGACCCGATCGAACACCTGGCTCAAGCGTAAGGATGTGAAAGCCACGGAAAATGTTGAGTTCGAGCGAGGACTATCAGATCATTGTAGCGGCAGAGCGCTGTCCGAAAATTCGATGCTCCACCCTGCAGTGCTTGGTTATAAGACATGACATGACTGGCAGTCCTCTTAAATCGCGCTGCCAAAAGGCGAGTAAAGATCTTCATGTCACTATTGTCTCTGATGTGTGGATCCCTATGAGGTTTTTGAATAGGGGCAATGAGGCCCTCTGGAGAGGCATTGGGGACCCTCACCGTAGGGGCCATGAATTCTCCACACGTAACAGTCCTTTGAACATTAAGAGATGTCGGAAAGTACAAATTCGAAGAGGACACTGTCAAAGCCAAGTGACTTGTCAGCAGCTTGGATAGCATCGAGGACTTCAAACTCTGTTACTGGTGCCTCCAATGCCAATGCTGCGTCGTCTGGTATCGTACTGAACATTAGCCGAGAGACTTCTTCAATGACAGCTAGTGAATGTGGAGGGTTAGCGTACAACCTAACATAGTGGGCGTGAAGGAACTGTTTCTTATGTTTTTTGGCTTCTTCATCAGTGATGGTTCGAATCACTGCCAGGTGCCGTCATCACCTATCTGCTAGAAGGAGGTACATCGACGGAGTTTCCAAAGCTATATGGTCACAAGTATTGTTTAATATATTATTATTGGTTAGTTAATTA
Organism: Schistocerca nitens; assembly: GCF_023898315.1. Taxonomy (NCBI): domain Eukaryota; kingdom Metazoa; phylum Arthropoda; class Insecta; order Orthoptera; family Acrididae; genus Schistocerca; species Schistocerca nitens. Next base: position 115,437,628 of record NC_064620.1, on the reverse strand, counting down.
AATTATTTTTTATTATTAATAAATATTCTGTATGTGTAATTTTATTTTAATTATTGGGTTACTTGTTGGTTTCAGTTGGTTTAGCTTAGTTCCTTATTTCCTTTTATCTTTACTCTGCTGAAAACCTGGAAAACATAAATATTTCGTTTTAAATACCACAGGAGAGCCAGAGATGTATTCCGCAGCGGCGATCTCGCGGAAATTCCTCGTCGTTATCTGTTCCACTAGAAATCCCTAAAATCTTTACTCGCTGCGTAGATATTTCGGCACAACTGTATGCTATGTTGTTTGATGAGTGTGGATGATAGGTTCAGCAATTTAGCAATTTAAATTTTATTAATTCGGAGATAATCTCTCGATGAATTATGACCGTGAATAATGCAGGTTCGCACTAACATTCGAAACTTCACCTCCGAACGATCTACGTCTCGTACGGCTGTACCGTGATAATTAACTAATTTCGGTATGGAGATATACACGCCGTGAATCCTTGATGTAAGTTACTGGATTTTATTTTTTGCAAAAATCTATTTGAAAATTTACTATATACCGTAATGGTGTCTCACAACAATGCGGTCTTTCTCCTCCTCTCACACGTCCACTCTCTCCATTTCCTTCGCAAACAGTCCATAAAACAAATCTTTGGTTCAGTAATTAGTAATGTCGTGTGAATAGGGCCTTTCGCCGGGTGCAAGTCTTTCGATTTGACGCCACCTCGGCGACTTGCGCGTCGATGGGGATGAAATGATGATGATCAGGACAACACAACACCCAGTACCTGAGCGGAGAAAATCTCCGACCCAGCCGGGAATCGGATCCGGGCCCTTAGGCTTGACAGTCTGTCGAAGACACAAAGATGTGTGCGTAACAAGGAACGTCCGATTCTCGCAGTCTGTACATGCCACTCACCACAATATCAATTCGTCGCACTCTAGTCACATACTTGCACACACACTGGCACATTATTTAAGGATCACATCATTGTTCCTTCAAGGTGACGGCTTTGCATGGGCATCCACCATGACAATGTAGATGTGCAAGCGCCACGGCGGCCGCAACGTGAATCGCAACTCACTTCGATAAGCTACCGACAGTCGGGAGACTCCATTAGGGCCACATTCAGCCTCCAAACACCCATTCCATGTCACACCCTATGTAGACAAACGCCGCATGGTCGGAAAAAGCGAGATGCCAAATCTCAATCAGTCGGGTTCCTGTCACACCCTATGTAGACAAACGCCGCATGGTCGGAAAAAGCGAGATGCCAAATCTCAATCAGTCGGGTTCCTCCCACCAGTCAGAGATGCACTAAAGCTATGAAGGTGACTGGAAGAATGTGTGGTGTAGTGAACACGAAGTGAGACGTCGTTTGTCATTTACCGGAGTGATGTGTTGTTTATGAGCAGCCACTCGACCATGAAATCGAAGTTTTCTCAGTGTCATAGTATTTGCAGTGAATCATAATGCAGTTTGAAATTCCTGAATAGATGTCGGCCTGTTACACATTACGACCCTCTTCAACTGTCGGCGGTCTCTGTCAGTCAACAAACGAGGTCGGATTGTATTCTTTTTGTGCTGTACGTGTCCCTTCACGTTTCTACTTAACTATCACATAGGAAACAGTGGACCTATGGATGTTTAGGAGTGTGGAAATCTCGCGTAGAGACGTACGACACAAGTGACACCCAACCATCTGACCACATTCGAAGTCCGTGAGTTCCGCCGAGCGCCCCATTCTGCTCTCTCACGATGTCTACTGAGGTCGCAAATATGGAGTACCTAGCACTTGGTGGCAGCACAATGCACCTAATATGAAAAACGTATGTTTTTGGGGGTGTTCGGATACTTTTGATCACATAGTGTAGCACCGTGCGCTCAGTGTAAACAAAAACATGTACGCGGAGCATGTCCGCCTCGTTTCACTGCTATGAGTCGACTACCACTACACCACAAGCTCTACATGACTCACAGCTTAAAGGGCCATCTTCCTCTGTCGGAGTCCCCAACGAGCTCATTCTTACATGGAGTTCAGGTAGGGTCCGAAACTTCAGCCCCAGCTTCTCCTGACTGCATTGTGTCCACCGACAAAACTACTTCATTCTGGAAACAGGTCTCCCTGTCGCTCTCACTAGAGCCTGCAGCCCGCATCTCGTGGTCGTGCGGTAGCGTTCTCGCTTCCCACGCCCGGGTTCCCGGGTTCGATTCCCGGCGGGGTCAGGGATTTTCTCTGCCTCGTGATGGCTGGGTGTTGTGTGCTATCCTTAGGTTAGTTAGGTTTAAGTAGTTCTAAGTTCTAGGGGACTGATGACCATAGATGTTAAGTCCCATAGTGCTCAGAGCCATTTGAACCATTTTTTAGAGCCTGCACGCTCGCTTTTCCTCATTCACAGCTCGTCTCAGAACAGGTCTGAGACCAAGTGTATCTCTGCGTATCCAAAGATGAAATGCTGAACAAAAATTTTTTCCCCGTAGTTAATCACATTCACTCTAATGACAACTATACTTAACGCTTTTCCCTACATCCACTCACTTATAGTTGACCTGCCTAAAAATTCAAACACACATGAAACAAATTACAACCAACAAAACTGCAGTAAAATTCAACATCTCAACGCTACTTTACGTAACACAGAATCGCGTGATGCCCTGCAAGACAAATTATAGAGATGCGATATTTCACTAAGTTTAACGGCTAATCAAAAGATCCGCGATATCAGAATAATCCTGGAAAGTGTCGCCAGATAAAAGATGTATGCTGCTCTTTTAATTAGATTTAACCTTGATTCTGAACTCGATCACTACTCTAAATACGGGCTACATATTTCTACATGTCTAATAGACTTGGTGGAGATATTGTCTTCCTATCAAGTGCAGGTAGTGCCTGTCTGTTGGGAGATTCCTGTGTGTTCTGAGGTCGGTAAGAGAATATAAGTAGATCTGACCCTTCGATTTATCTAAACCGAGCAATGGAATCAGACAGAATGTCTTCAGTACGACTGATTACTAAATTAAGTCCAGTGATATTGAAAAAGACATTTGTCAAGTAGGACAGCTGTTCTCATCAGTCACAGGATATGGTAAAAAGATATATGCAAAAAGATTAGCGACTCGTATTCCATAAAATATGCCTTTTTTTAACTCGAGGCAGCTCTCCTTGAGTTTGGCGAGCACTGTACAATAGAAAATCACCTTAATAGTTTAATTACATCTGAGTATTGATTTCTTAACAAATTATATAGACGTTATTTTGTCAGCAAAGGCTTGTGCCTTTAGAAAGATGGGGCGCAGTTGCTGATGAGAACACATTAAAACCCAAGTACTCACACCGGCAGTGAAGAGAAGACACAACAAGTAAATACACCAATAATTCCTACAAACTGCAAGTGGTCACCGTCAAGCTTGGCTTGTGACCATTCCATCTGCTCTAGAAAACATGTAGAACAGAATGGAGAGATCCCAGCGTCGATGAATAATTAAAAACAAGTGATCTTCCTAAATCTAAGATGAAAACCGATAAAATTTACACACGAAAAATTTAGCTCCGTAACTCCCTTGATAACTGAATTTAATTACTGTACATTACGAGACGAAACGGCGGATCATTTTACCTAAGTGTGCTCGACTGCAGCATGTGTTTCTGACCACAATGCCATACCGCCGCTTACTGTTACCAAAACTTTCTAAAACATTTAAAACATCGCAAACGCTGTGCTCTGGTGCAACCTCACTGAGTGAGGGTGGCCGCCAACTGTACGAAAAACGACTCTATGGCGCTAAATGATTTTGCCAATTGGATGGATACTAAAATTACCAGCACCTGTTGCTCAGCCTCCCATCAGTTTACCAAACAAAGAATACGAGTTTAATGGAAAATTTCACAGTTCGTGCGTTGGCCTGATTGACATATCATAAGACGAAAGTCAAAAAACAGTGGGAGAGGCTGCCGTCATGTCACAAGCCAGCTGAAAATTCAACACAGCTTCTCACGCTTCTAAAACGAGGACCAAAGTAGCTATACTGATTCCACAATGGCACGGCCATTCGCAGTTAACCATACAGTCATACGTTGCAGAGCTAACTCTATTAGGTTATAGGTAACGCCGGCGTGTGCTTTCGAACGTCAACGTTGAGCTTGCCGAGTTCAACGTGTTGGCAAACGTTTAGAAATATGCGACTTTGTACTTCAATGTCGTATACGCGATCGCATCGTGTATACATCTGGCTCGCAAATCACACTGTTTACGAAATGGATAGGCATAAAATTCCTACTTCAGTTGTATTAAAAACGCACCTTTCCTCCCTTGTTCATGTGCTACTCATGATGCTTTGACTGTAATTTACATAAATAAAAATTTAAATATCCGTGAACATGGTCTATTCAATAAGGACATCGGCTTATAAGAGTTACGTTACAAATAGTGTGATGCAAAGGTAAAAAGTATTTCATCAGCCTTACTTTTTAGTAACACCCTAACGCCATTCTTAATTGATCACTGTTCCTATTCAATAGAAGAATCTTTATAGAATGTGAAATACAAAACTTCAAACAAAAAGTACAAAATATGTTACTACAAGTAGCGAAAGCTGTTTTGTAGCGTGTTCTGCGGCGCCTTGCCACGGTCCGCGCGGCTTGCTCCGTCTACATCTACATCTACATGGATGCTCTGCAAATCAGATTTAAGTGCCTGGCAGAGGGTTCATCGAACCACCTTCACAATTCTCTATTATTCCAATCTCGTATAGCGCGCGGAAAGAATGAACACCTATATCTTTCCGTACGAGCTATTATTTCTCTTATTTTATCGTGGTGATCGTTCCTCCCTATCTGGGTCGCTGTCAACAAAATGTTTTTTGCATTCGGAGGAGAAAATTGGTGATTGGAATTACGTGAGATGATTCCGTCGCAACGAAAAACGCCTTTAATGATTTTCAGCCCAAATTTTGTATCATTTCTGTGACACTCTCTTCCATATTTCGCGATAATACAAAACATGCTGCATTTCTTTGAACTTTTTCGATGTACTCCGTCAGTCCTATTTGGTAAGGATCCCACACCGCGCAGAAGTATTCTAAAAGAGGACGGACACGAGTAGTGTAGGCAGTCTCCTTAGTAGATCAGTTACATTTTCTAAGTGTCCTGCCAATAAAACGTAGTCTTTGGTTACCCTTCCCCACAACATTTTGTATATGTTCCTTCCAATTTAAGTCGTTCGTAATTGTAATACCTAGATATTTAGTTGAATTTACGGCTCTTAGATTAGATTGATTTTTCGTGTAACCGAAGTTTAGCAATTTCCTTTCAGCACTCATGTGGATGAAATCACACTTTTCATTATTTAGGGTAAACTGCCACTTTTCGCACCGTTGAGATATTTTTTCTAAATCGTTTTGCAGTTTGTTTTGATCTTCTGATGACTTTATTAGACGATAAGCGACAGCGTCATCTGCAAACAACCGAAGACGGCTGCTCAGGTTGTCTCCCAAATCGTTTATATAGATAAGGAACAGCAAAGGGCCTATAACACTACCTTGGGGAACGCCTGAAATCACTTCTTTTTTACCCGATGATTTTCCGTTAATTGCTACGAACTGTGACCTCTCTGACACTAAATCAGAAATCCAGTCACATAACTGAGACGATATTCCACAAGCATGCAATTTCACTACGAGCCGCTTGCGTGGTACAGCGTCAAAAGCCTTCCGGAAAACCATAATTACGGAATCGATCTGAAATCCCTTGTCAATAGCACTCAACACTTCGTGTGAACAAAGAGCTAGTTGTGTTTCTCAGGAACGATGTTTTCTAAACTCATGTTGACTGTGTGTCAATAGACTGTTTTCTTCGAGGTAATTCATAATGTTCGAACACAATATATGTTCTAAAATCCTGCTGCATATCGACGTTAACGATCTGGGCCTGTAATTTAGTGGGTTACTCCTACTACATTTCTTCAATATTGGTGTGACCTGTGCAACTTTCCAGTCTTTGGCTACAGATCTTTCGTCGAGCGAACGGTTGTATATGGTTGTTAAGTGCGGAGCTAATGCCTCAGCATACTCCGAAAGGAACCTAACTGGTATACAGTCAGGACCAGAAGACTTGCTTTCATTAAGTGATTTAAGTTGCTTCACTACTCCGAGGATATTTACTACTACGTTACTCATGTTCTCGATTCGAGTTCTGGAATATTTACTTCGTCTTCTTCTGTGAAGGCATTTCGGAAGTTCGATTTCTCCCTTGTGCATGGGTGTGTGTGTTGTCCTTAGCGTTAAGTTACATTAAGTAGTGTGTAAGCCTAGGGACCGATGACCTCAGCAGTTTGGTCCCATACGAACTTACCACTTAGCACAACCACCGCTGTTTTGTAAATAAGGCCAATCAAACAAACTCTGTTTTCAGAAGGATCGCACTTACGTTTACATCACACCGAATACTTTAGTACATTCTTCTATTAAATTAATAAGAAAATATCAAAACCTATTAAAAAACGCGAAGGTTGGTAAAAAAAAACAAAAAACCATCGGATTCTATGGGACGCAAACTAGTAACATATGATGTCTTATATTACTAGTCTGTGTCTCCTCTTTGGGCTACACCGAGCATAAATCATTTATGACGGTGCTTTGAAGCTTACCAACTCCTGAAAATTTTAATCGTAGATATGTTATTATCTGACACTTAATTATCACAAATGACTTATCGGCATTTTACTACAAAAAATTGTAAAGTTAACTACGAGATTTCGAGAGATCCGCCATTTGCTGCTGTTTAGAAACGACATACATACACATGGCATTCCACTGAAAGTCAAAATGGTGTCTCACGACTCTGTGCTGAAGAGTCATCTGACGCAGGTGGAGTTTCTCCATCTCCAGAATATCTGACGTGCTAGATATAACCCTGCACGTTCGAAGAGAGTCCCCGACGTGCTTATTCCACGCTATGAAGTTAGCAACTCGGCACGCTGAACGTTCAACGTTCGAATGCAGGGTCCATTTGCCGACGGCTTTAGGGTAACATTAGATGCTGAAACGAAATGAACGGAAATAAAATCAGTGAACCTGGTTTCCCATGCAATCCTTCCCCCAGGCATGGTAGCAGAAAAGCAATCTGCAGGACTACATGAATCCAAGTTAATCATTAAAAATGATACTTCCTTGGAAGATTGTTCAGTGAGACGCCTGTTAAGCTGCTATCACTAAGAGCAACAACGGCCTTAACCAGGTTGGGAATCTTGACGAACTGGTCTTGGATGACAGATACGGATTCATCATTCCATGCTGCTTCCCCTGTAGGCCAGAGGTCACAAGTGGTGGTGTCCCAGTGTATGACAGTCCTTGAATAAATGTGCGCAATAAGAGGCATAGTTGGAAAACGTACTAACCACGGCAACAATCGAACATTCTCTGCAGGACATGACAGCACCGGCAACATACGATCTTTTGTTATCTTACAGAACAAAACGTCAGGGGGGAACTAGAAAATGAGGTGTAACCGTAACACGTCAGATATATAGTGGCTGCTATCCAAGATACCGGCAATGGGAACTATACCCAGTGGCACCCCATTCCATTACGCCAGGTGCTGGGCTGGGCTGACGAAGACAAATGCAACCTGGGGGCGTTCAGTCTCCTCGGATCACTCACACACGGATACGTCCATCATGGGGCTGTGCACAAAACCGGAACTACTCTGAAAAGATGACAGGGTGAACTACAGTTGGAAAGACTTCGTGCACATGTGACATCATTTTGACATCACACTTAGTATCGAAGACCGCAGGAATTTAATTTATAAGAAAATGAATGAGCTGTTACATTTTAAACTTCATGTTTAGAAAAAAACTCAAATTTTATAATTTATTATCTCAATTTTTACCACATATTTTAATAGATTTGGAAAATTATAATGTTTCATACAGCTGTAAGTATGGTTTCTATGCTGTGCTAATTCATCGATGAATCTCTCTTACTTATGAAGAAAACTGTACCTATAGCAACAAATGCAGCCAATATTAAGAGAAAAAATGATGAAATTTCTCATGTAAAGAAAATTTATTTCATTATGTTTTTGAACATTCACTGCTATGGGTATGAATCCTGAATCCTTTTTGGTCGTGCTGACAAAGTTTTATGAATTTATTTGTAAAAGTATAGACAGTGGAAATTAAAATGTCCTTCCGTGCCTCTCCTGCTTCAAGTTGGCCAGTCTGACGTCCTACCTCCCTTAAACTTTGATCGTTAGTGATTTTTACGTTACAACTAGAGGTTGCTCCAGAGAGTATGGAGGAATAACGCCATTGGATGGGGGGGGGGGGGGGGGGGCGAGAGGTGACGAATTTGGTGGGAAGCCCTTGCTTACACTACTACAGTAAGGATATACAGAATCTGCATTAACTGAAATCCCAGTCTGGCACAAATTTTTTATTCGGCGCATTACATTCACAGTTTAAGTACTTCCTGGCCCGAATACCATGGATATGTCACGAAAAAGCGTCTAAATTTCGTACTTCGTATTTTCTCTACAGATTTTCCTTGGTTATTCAGCAATCAAATCATGTAAGTTACAGTTCTTGTACAAAAGACATGAAAATTATGTTTCTTTACACATAAACTAATACATCGACAACGGGAAACCCGCAGTTAAGGCTCTTTTTCCCGGAGATTCGTTTATTTTCTCTGATATCCGAGTTGCTCCGTCTCGCTTGTCAATTAAATATTCACAAGAATCGACCCGTCCGGCTCTCTTATGCTCCTTAATCTTTCAGTCACTGCGGTATTGACACGGAAAGTATATTCTTATCAAGAGAAGCTTTTACTTAGGGCATACAGAAGGTAACAGTTGGCATGTCTCCCTGCTCTACAGATGTGTACGACGCGGTCAGTGACCACACATCTTGTGTGAACATATTTTTACTGCATCTACGATGGGCTAACTGACATTTCCGATTGCGGTGTTTCCAACCTTTTTGTAGGTGATGCAGGAGGGACTTACAAGCAGTTTTGAACCATGGGTTACCTACCATGGCTCCCCTACAAAGCAGATGTGCAGATTAAGAAACTAATGCGTATCTGCAGAAAATGCGCTCATAAAGGAAAGTCAGTGACTTTTTTCCAGACTTTTATAGAGTAATTTTAAGATTTAAAAGGTGTCAGTTTAGATTTTGTCGTAAATATACCAAGTTTGGAGAACTCCAAGACAACATTGTGTAACGCAAGAAGGGAAGCTATTGGGACGACTCGTAACACTGGTTCGGAGATCCAACTGAGCGAAGACATTTTGAAATAAACTGCACCTAATGGTTGTTAGAAAATTGAGGATGGGTTTGTTTCTGTCAAAAGAAGCGTGGTGTTTGGTAATGAAGAAGTGGAGGAAATCCTATGTGAAAATGAAACTGTTCTTATGGACAGGATATTTGATAGTTGTTCGAAACAATCCAAACAACTGTACATCACACACGTTAAAATCGGGAGCACAGATGAAGAGAGAAAGGTATTTTTTGTTTTACTGGCTTCGCTCCCAGACTACAATAAAAAAGCATATGAAAACCTTTTGTATATTGAAAAATAAGACACGTGGGTGGTCACCGAAAACTGCGCTGTAGACTTTGCAGGGGTTTCAGTTAAATCTATGAAAGGCGTGTGCCCCGAACTTCAATCAATGTGTGTGGAAGAAGTTACAAGAACTAGTGTTAATGGAGGAATACAGAGAGAGAGAAGAAGTCAGATTGTTTCGTCGCGTATATATTGCAGTGGTAAATCTTCCACCAAACACTGTTAAGAAGTGTGGATGGTAATTACGGAGGAAATACGCAGTGCAGATAAGATCATGAAATTTGGAGACTACGTGATCAATAAATGGATGGAAAATCCTAGTGCACCAATTGAAATGTGAAATGTTTTGAACCAGCGGCAAAGAACCACGAATGCTGTCGAAGATTGACATAGGAAACTCTACTCTTCAGTAAATCAAAGATATCCGAACGTATACTCATTGTCAAATAAACTGAAGCTAGGAAGTAGTAAGTGCTGTATCCTAATTTAAAATGGATTCCATATGCCTGCCTATTCAAAAAGAAAGAAAAATATATGTATATCTTGACAAAAAGTTAATAGACATTATAAGAATATATAATGACTCGAGTGATTTAAGACGTTTAAAATGACTGATTTTCCTACAAAAAATTGGGTGAGAAATTAAAATATCTGAAATAAGACAAGAAATTTAATCACTTGCTGCAGTGATGTTGTAGAAAGAAAATGGTAAATATAAAATAAAAAAGCGTTTGAACTTGCCTACTATGAGCATAGACAATCTTAAGCTTGGCCGGCCGGAGTGGCTTGCGGTTCTAGGCGCTGCAGTCTGGAACCGAGCGACCGCTCCGGTCGCAGGTTCGAATCCTGCCTCGGGAATGGGCGTGTGTGATGTCCTTAGGTTAGTTATGTTTAATTAGTTCTAAGTTCTAGGCGACTGATGACCTCAGAAGTTAAGTCGCATAGTGCTCAGAGCCATTTGAACCATTTTTTTCTTAAGCTTGGATTAAATCTAACGGGATCTTATTACCAAACGGTCGGCAAAGCCTTCCCCATTGTTGTGGCTTCCTTTAACGGTCTGAAAATACAGGGCTAAAATATTTATGGTCTAAAACACGACGCTGACGTCACGGGTCACAAAGCCCACAGCCGGAAAGCTCACAGAAACACTTTAGGAAGACACTATTTGTCTACAAGTTTCACACTTACCTGATTAGTAACACGTTCTGTGAATTTTATCGGCTGCCGTGTTCTAACTGTTCTGCTGGTAACAACATGGGGCTTTGCTGGAATCAATGACCCAGCATCGATCAGCCATTGTTGACAAACAAGCAACTGTATTCATTTGCACGGCCGCTGTGTTTGTCTGTTAGCATTTGGTGTTATGATACGAGGGTTGCGTCCGACAGCAACCATTTGTCCTGTGCGGACTATTTCCAATGTTCCGCTCTCTGATCATGGCCGGGATTTACGTGTCCTAAAATGAGTTAGTGTAAACACATGGAGTAAACACACGTTTAAAAAAAACACGCCTGTGAAAACGTTGGTTGAATGTAATGAAATATGTACTAAAATCCAGAATGGACATCCTGGACTGTATAAGAAAACTAAATACAGTTCCATCGCGGGGCGTATGTGAAGAAAGGTTCCAAAAAATGGAAACGTTATATAGTGATAAGATAGCAATAATCAAGTTAGCAACTATGATGCGAAAGAATATACATACATAAAATTCTAACATAATGCTTGTGAGTTTCACTGTAATATTAAAACAGGAATGGCTGAGGCGATTGTATCAGTTTGGTGTAATTTGGGTACCTGAGAACCACCATAAAGCAGAAAACAGACATCTTCGCTGGTAAAGTTACCAGCAAAAAAAGATATGAATTTTGTGTTCAGTGATACAGGACTTTTTTTCCAAGTAGGTATTGCAGGATACGTAGGCAAATTAAGATTCTCGGCCTCGTATGAACAACCACCAACAAGTGTATCATCTTAAAAGATGATACACTTTGCACTTAGTTTTTTAAAGTAAGCATTACATTTTAGTTGGAAGAATTAGCTTTTAAGAATTTTAAAAGAGATTTACTAATTCTCTTCTGAACCTGTTCCACGATCTACCAAAGTTTCTTTCCCTTCCTGCTCAGAATTTTTTTTAACTTTATTGCCCGATTGTCTCGCTCCGTTCTCTGCATATGTACAGTACCTCTGATTCTAGTTTCTTCTAACACTCCTGGTACATTACCTACCAGTTCTTTCCTGATTTGTGTATCATTTTATATCGTTCAGCGGCTCTTACAAATTCCATTTCTGTACTTCGTTTGCTACTTGTTTAAAGCTCATGACTCGATACCAAACAAAATGTTGGCAGAGCAATCATATAACATAATCGTCTAAAAACCTAGACATAGAAAAATAGAAACATGACGAAACTTTGTATCATGCAAAATATGCTCGGTTTAGGTTTTTATGATAATCAGAAACAGAGAGAGAAGACACAACCAAAGTAATTCAAATAGAGTACCTGCTGAATCGATATGCATGCGACAGCACGAGTGCCTAATATTTTTCGAAACGCAGCTCATAAAAACGGGATTTTACGGTGCTCATACCTCGGGTTCGATTGGTGATAAAAGGGTGGAGTGAAGTGTTTTGGATAACCCTCGGGCTATGGACTACTTGTATACCCAACAGAAGGATCAGCTTAGTGTCACTATCCTGCTGTACAGAGTCAAAGTATGAATATTTGCTTTGGCAAATCCAGCAAATCGGTTGGTTCTTTTTGCATTTGTGTAGTCTGCTGTGGGCTTGATGGGACTGACGGAGGTCCCATTAATTCATGGGCGGTTCCTTAGAAAACCCGGAAAAAGTTTTTTATCACTATATTTTCGCCGTCACAAGCGGATCAAAACACTGCCGAGGATTCCAAGACGGCTACTCACAGCAAATGGCTGCAATATATCCGATGTATTACTAAGATCCAGATCTCGAACAGCCTTGATAATCTGCTAGCTATCTTTATCCGTTTCCAAGATACAGAGGTTCAAAGCTAGCAGAGTCGTACAAGCAAAATCCTGTGTGAGGCAAAAACGTAGTTTATAAAGTGACGCAGCACGGAGAAATATGCTGTAAAATGTTTTCGTTAACATTTGAAGACTCCATTTTGTAAAACTGCAGCACGAGCAAAATTTATTGGCTCTTAACATCTGGTCTCAAGTTTAAAATTAGCTTTGCTTTATTTCTGTTTCACATAAGTAAACTATCTACATTTCACTGACCAATAAGTTTCTTTTCACCTGATTTTCGTGCCCTGTTGCAGCAGGGAAAAAGAAGAGGATCAGCGGAAAAACGCTCCAATCGGAGCAAAACTAAAAAGTTCCTGTTTATTTAAATACTATAGTGAGCAGTTCAGGCACCAGCTGGCTCATTCTACCTTCCTCAGCACCTTTAAAAATATTTCACAAAAATTTTGGAGTGCGAACGTATTAGAATTTTCTTGTGCTGTGAGACAAGAAAGTGGCAGTGGTAAAGAGACGGAAAAGTAATAGATACTGGAATATAGTCGATAGTGGTCGTGTTATAGAATGGTTCAAATGGCTCTGAGCACTATGGGACTCAACTGCTGAGGTCATAAGTCCCCTAGAACTTAGAACTACTTAAACCTAACTAACCTAAGGACAACACACACATCCATGCCCGAGGCAGGATTCGAACCTGCGACCGTAGCGGTCGCGCGGTTCCAGACTGTAGCGCCAGAACCGCTCGGCCACCAGCGGCCGGCCCGTGTTATAGAAAGAGCGAAGGAGGAAATGGCAGTGTGAGGGAAAGAGAGGGATACAGTGACAGTGGAACACAGTCGACATGACAGAACAGTGTTAGGAAAAGAGTGAAGGAGACAGTGGCGGAGAGAATAAAGACAAACAGAAAGTGGAAGTGGGTGAGAATCACTGATAGTGAGAGATGGAGTATATAACAATGACAACGAGGAAGAGGTAGTGACAGTCAGAAGAGACGGCAGCAGTAAGAAGGAAGGAATGAGATATTAGCAATCAGAGAGAGCAGGAGGGAGTAGTAGGACAGAAGGATAGGAACTGTGGCTATGACACCAGAGACAATGACAGAGAGACACAAAGAGAGAGTGACAATGAGTTGCGCTAAATGAGTGAGTCAGAAAGACCAGCTGGGTGTGGATGGGTGTAAGTGACTTAGAGCTATGGTCTAGTGGGTGTGAGTGGGTTAAAGTTAGAGGAGCTTGTGGGAGTTTGAGGTGAGTTACCTGTTAAAAAAAAGAGCAAATATGTTTGTATGACAAAATTTTTGGGATTATTTTTAAATGTGAAATTTGTAGAGGGTGTGGATCTTATACTGTATGCGTCATTTAAGAAGGGATGATTCGAAATTTCGCTCCTAAGGAGATGGAATGGCGATGAAAGGCTTTTTGAAAGTAGGCTATGTCGCTATTAAGGTAACTATGAAATTAAAACTACGAAAATTGTTATTTGGTTGCTCAGTCAGAAATTAAAAAGGAAAGTGTTACAGCATTTCTGGAACTTCAACCGCTAAGGGGGTAAAATAGTGGGTTAATTAAAATACTACAAAAACATTTTTAAAGCTACATCTATGAAAAGTGGTATTTGATTTCTCGGTTAGAAATAAAAAAAAATACGTGTTTCCGTGTTTTATTTGGAAATTAGTCTCCTAATGGGGTCAAATAGAGGATGGAAATTTTTGTATTAGGGGATGAAAATTTCTATGGAAATATCACCACAGGAACGCTATTAGATTCGCTTTTTTGTCAGAAGTACATACGGAAAAGACCATGCTTCTATAGCAGTAATTAGGGTGAAAACTTTAGATGGTGCTGCAGTTTGTGAACAATATAAAAAGTCGAACAGAGAAAAACAAAAACAAATCTGTGCAGATCATACAGTCTACGCGAGCGAAGCAGCGAGCTCTAAGTTGGTGGTAAATAACTCGGAAACGGCGCACCATATCGCATTTTTATCTGAACAATTATTTGCCAGCGCAACCTCCGCTGCAACACGCTTTTCAGACTGTTTATGATCACCCTGTCTAAGGGAAGCAGAGTCGAATGGGGAATTATTGTAGCTTCACGGTAAATGATAACAGCCAAAACAGTTGCTGGATAAAGATTTATTAAAATTCTTGACCAAGGTTTCGGTATATATAAATATATCTTCATCAGAAGTAAAATATCTAAAACTACATATTGCAATGGAATTTAATAAAACAATTGTGCCAAAGGCGTCGTCAGTAGTTAAGACATCATCTCCATTTATACAACATGATTATGGACACAGGGTCGATGCAAACACAATTTAGCAGTGTCCATAATCATGTTGTATAAATGGAGATGATGTGTTAACTACTTACGACGCCTTTGGCACAATTGTTTTATTAATCTCCATTGCAGGATGTAATTTTAGATATTTTACTTCTGATGAAGGTATATTTATATATACCGAAACCATTGCCTAGAATTTTAATAAATCTTTATCCAGCAACTGTTTTGGCTGTTATCATCTACCGCGAAGAATTTCAACAGTTGCTGTTTCAGCCATGTTTAAAATCTTGAAATTATTGTAGCGATAAAACAGGCCTCAAATGTGGAGATTCACTGACATAAGCGCCTTTGACAAAGAACAGATTTCCATGACAGAGTGACTGGCAACTATTGTTCTGGAAACTGCGAAGCTGTTCTACTCTTCGCGTTCTACTGTCGTGAGCATCTATGCACCGTAATTGAAAGTCGTTGAAACCACGTGTAGGTGACAAGGTTTTAGACGTCTACGTTTCAGGACAGAACGAGGTCGGAGTTTTAGCTGCTCTGTAAAGCAGGATAGATGCCGATCGGTGTCACGTCTGATAATAGAATACAACACAGGGGCCACGCGGGATTAGCCGAGCAGTCTCAGGCGCTGCAGTCATGGACTGTGCGGCTGGTCCCGGCGGAGGTTCGAGTCCTCCCTCGGGCATGGGTGTGTGTTTGTCCTGAGGATAATTTTGGTTAAGTAGTATGTAAGCTTAGGGACTGGTGACCATAGCAGTTAAGTCCCATAAGATTTCACATGAAAAACACAACACAGGTTCCAGGCGCAAGCGTTTCGGAGCAGTTCGTTCAGCACACGTTGTTAAACATGGGGCTCAGCAGCAGACGATCCGTAGGTGTTCACATGTTGACCCGACATCGTCAAGTACTGCATGTTGAAACTTGAAATCTCATAGGACGCAGGCGACCATGGTTGTATTATAATTACGTAGTACTGTATTGGAGCTGAACAGCTCGCTTCAGCAAGATCATACAGTGGGTGAAAAATTGCTTTATGACTCAGATTGCTAGCTCAATGCGTTTCGGATTTATTTCCATCATCAGATATCCAAGTGCACAGAGGGTCACAGGATAAGAGCATTGCTAAATCTATCGGTAAAGTATGCTGACAGACCAGTCTGACGATGGTTATGAATCCGAAACGCGTCAAGTGAGCTATGTGAGTAACAAAGTCATTTTTAACCGACTGTATGACTGTTTTGAGGCTTAATGTCCACATCTACAACTGCTCATAAAATATTTCATGATGAGTAAATCCTCTCTAGTTATACCTGAAAACTCCTTTGCTGGATAAAATCGTACTACATTATAATTGTCAGCTTCGACTATATTGCGCGTGGGACTATCGAGATTGGACTGTGGATCAACAAAACCTGTCGCCTAGTTTTAAGAATCACGTTTCTTATCACAGCAGATCGAGGTGAAATTATACTTACATGGACCAGTATTTCTGAAGAAGAAGGGTTTACGTTTTTCCAGTGCGAAATTTTAGTTACATGTATTTCTGGAGAAGACAGGTTTACATCAGTTGAAACCATGGTCAAAGGTTGAAGAAAACCAAATTTTGATGCAAATGGTTGGATGCTTCAGATCCACTTTCTGTTCTCTAGCCGTTGGAGAAGCGTAGCCGTGTTCAAAATATTATCACGAAATGGTTACACCTGAAGCCTTGTAGACTAACGTTACTCGCCCACACAGATAAAGAGGAATGTAACGACTTCTGCGCAGAAAAGTTACATCAGATTGGGGAAGATAAAAAATTGCTTACTCACATGGTTTTTAGCGACGAATCAACTTTCCATATTAGTTAAAGTGAAAGTGAACGTATTGCGTGAAACTTGCAGTATTCTACTACCAGTATAAGCATTCAGAATAAAATTCTGTTTGTAAGTGAAGTTGTAAAGTACTTTTAAAATCATCCTGTATTACATAATGTAGAGGGTATCCTGGCCTCCAGCCTTTTTTTACTGGTATTTGGTTCGTAAATTTTCCATTCCGTCTATTTTTAGATTTGGAAGACGTAAAGGATCAAGAATTAGAATCAAATTTTGACAGAGTTTTCGAAGACTTATTAATTCCTACGGAATTGTTAAAATCATTGGGAAAGTGCGAACCAAGCAGTTATTCAAGTTAATATGTGACTGCCTAGCTAAGTGGCAACGTCTTTTCCTACCATGCAGCGGGCCCAGGTTCGATTCCCGGCCGGATCGGAGATTTTCTCTGCCCGTGGACCGGGTATTGCACTGTTATCATCATCATCATGATCATCATCATCATAATCATAGACAAGCAAGTCACCCAGTGTAGCGTCACCTAAAATTATACTTGCAATCCGGCAGCCGAACTTCCCCGGATGGGACCTCTCGGCAAACAATGCCACATGATCATTTCGTTTCATTTCACTCAAGTTAATGTGTAGACTGGAGACTTGTCAGCAGTTAGGGCAGGAAAATATGTAAACTATCGTACAGTCATCATGACAGCTCATATATCGGGGTTGCTGACTGTGTAATATACGAAGACTGGAAAAGAAAATCGAGAATCTATTTGATGGCAATCAGTCTGACCTTGGTAAAAGTTCCAGAGATTTACTTCTGCCGTTAAAACTGATAACGCAAACAAGACCTGAGGAAAAAACAAGACACAGGTCGTATCACTCGTAAGCCTAGAAAAAGTTGTCGACAATGTAAAGAGGTGCACTACTTTTAAATCCACAGAAAAATAGGTGTAAAAATAGAGAAAGATGGGGCAGTAAGAAAGGAAGACCACGAAAGAAGTGTTAAGATAAAAAAATGGTGTACGCCAGGAATGCAGTTTTCTCCTCTGCTCTTTCAAACTGTATATCGAACAAGCGGGAAGATCAGTTTGGAATACGTAGAAATGTTGGAACACGTGAGGCAATACTGACCCTACGATTTATCTCAGAAGCTAGATTAAGGAAGGGCAAACCTACGTTTCTAGCATTTGTAGACTTAGAGAAAGCTTTTGACAATGTTGGCTGGAATACTCTCTTTCAAATTCTAAAGGTGGCAGGGATAAAATACAGGGAGCGAAAGGCTATTTACAATTTGTACAGAAACCAGATGGCAGTTATAAGAGTCGAAGGATATGAAAGGGAAGCAGTGGTTGGGAAGGGAGTGAGACAGGGTTGTAGTCTCTCCCCGATGTTATTCAATCTGTATATTGAGCAAGCAGTGAAGGAAACAAAAGGAAAGTTCGGAGTAGGTATTAACATCCATGGAGAAGAAATAAAAACTTTGAGGTTCGCCGATGACATTGTAATTCTGTCAGAGACAGCAAAGGACTTGGAAGAGCAGTTGAACGGAATGGACAGTGTCTTGAAGGGAGGATATAAGATGAACATCATCAAAAGCAAATGGAGGATAATGGAATGTAGTCGAATTAAGTCGGGCGATGCTGAGGGAATTAGATTAGGAAATGAGACACTTAAAGTAGTAAAGGAGTTTTGCTATTTGGGGAGCATAATAACTGATGATGGTCGAAGTAGAGAGGATATAAAATGTAGACTGGCAATGGCAAGGAAAGCGTTTCTGAAGAAGAGAAATTTGTTAACATCGAGTATAGATTTAAGTGTCAGGAAGTCATATCTGAAAGTATTTGTATGGAGTGTAGCCATGTACGGAATTGAAGCATGGACGATAAATAGTTCAGACAAGAAGAGAATAGAAACTTTCGAAATGTGGTGCTACAGAAGAATGCTGAAGATTAGATGGGTAGATCACATAACTAATGAGGAAGTATTGAATAGGATTGGGGAGAAGAGACGTTTGTGGCACAACTTGACCAGAAGAAGGAATCGGTTGGTAGGACATGTTCTGAG
Source organism: Schistocerca nitens (assembly GCF_023898315.1). NCBI lineage: Eukaryota > Metazoa > Arthropoda > Insecta > Orthoptera > Acrididae > Schistocerca > Schistocerca nitens. Next base: position 115,418,903 of record NC_064620.1, on the reverse strand, counting down.
GTATCAAGGGATCACCAATTTAGTATTGGAGGGCAGCGTGGAGGGTAAAAATCGTAGAGGGAGACCAAGAGATGAATACACTAAGCAGATTCAGAAGGATGTAGGTTGCAGTAGGTACTGGGAGATGAAGAAACTTGCACAGGATACAGTAGCATCGAGAGCTGCATCAAATCAGTCTCAGGACTGAAGACCACAACAACAACATCGAACAAGCAAAAAAGATAAAAAAAGAAAGTGCCGGAAGTGAAGTGGGATTAAAATTCAGGGTGAAAGGAGATCAATTACAAGACCTGTTGTAAGGTATAAACAATTTGCTAAAGACAGAATATGGATTGACAGCAAAACAAAAAAAGACGAAGATATTAAGCAGCAGCATAAATGAGGCTACCGATAAACAAAGCATCAATATTGGGGACCGAGAAGGATTCTTCTACCTGTTAAACAAAGTAATGCATGACGGAGGATATATGAAGCAGAATAGTACAAACAAAGCGAGCATGTAAGTCCAGAGCACTGCATTTTAAGGAAGCGAATCATGGACTTTTGGAAAATATGGAAATTGGAGAATCAAAGGGTTCTTGATGTTATGTTACAGAAGGATACTGAAAGGTAGTTCGACAGATAAGAGAAGATTGAGGAGGATTTTCGTACAACAGAAGAAGAGAGGAATCTATGGAAAACATGAACTAGAAGAAAGAGTGTCTAGGCCACGTATTAAAATAGTTCGGAGTAACTTCCTCATTTGCGCATTTCTTAACTAAGTTACGTGTGCTTGGATACTGTGAACTCCTGATATACTGAGAGAGAAGGAAACTGGCTTTTGACTTACTAATACGAAGGGTTCAGCGTCCAGTTAACGATTGTGGCACTTACTGAGTAATCTGTAGTAATGCTATGTGAGAACACCGTAAGTCGCACTCCATGTTAAGGTTAAACTAGATTAAATTATTTATTACCTAATAAAACATGTGAAGCATCTAGAAGATATGGACGGGCGTCAATGTAATTTCGCACACGCACTCACCATCGGTAGATAGCTAAATGATTTCAGGTGACATTCTTTATGACAGGTAGAAGGCCCACTAGAGTCCAATAGTGCTGTTTTTCTTTAATAATGTAACCAGGCCTGGTAGGGTTGATAAGTCGCGTGAACAGCGTTAGAGGTTGAGTGATCGCTGTGGAGGCTACGGAGCTGCGTACTCGTGTGAAACAGCGTAATAAGCAACCGACAAAGTTTTGAAAGAGGTCTAATTGTAGGTTTCCGTTTGGGCGTATAGTCAAATACTGCAACATCCAGATAACTGTGGCGTTCAAATGTTGGACTGCACGAGAACGTGAGGGCATGAATTCTCATCGTCAAGATTTCGGTTGACCATATCTGACCACCACAAGAGAAGATCACCAATAGGAACTCAACCTTTTAAACCCACGCAGCTTCCACTCCTTAATATAGCAGTTCTTCTTGAATCAGGGCTAAGAGTAAGAGGAGCACACCAAAGCACACCATAACTCCTTCACAACTGCACCAGATATCTGTGGACGTGTAGTGGACTCCCGGCAACATTGTGTATGATCCCACGTCGTTGGCTGGAGATTAGCAGCAGTCGGACTGGGGAACTACGATCGCACGAGTGGGTTTCCGTTAACACTACGACGACGTGCTGTATTCTGAGTGGAGCCGTGACCGCGAAACGTGGACTGCTGATGACTATCATCACATTGTGTTCCGGCGATAAGTCGCAGTTCTACATTACGCCAGCGGACCGTCGTCGGCAAGTAAGGCGGCGATCTCGGGAGAGATCATACACTGCACTTATCTGGAGAGGCACAGCGAGGTTACTAGTTGCATCGCAGTGTGGGGAGCCATCGGGTATGACTTCAGGCAACGACTGGTTGTGACTGAGGGAGCTACGAAATCCTGCACCGTCGTGTGTTATCTCTCATTCGAAAGTATCATGGAACCGTTCTAAAACAGAGCAACGCAGGTTCACACATGACACGTGTGCATGTGAACGGTCTATGTGATGTAGAGGTACTTCCACGGCCAGCAACAACTGTCGATGAATCATGTGTAGGTCCATCTAGGACGTCAACCCCGTCCCAGTGCCAATAACCAGGATATCAGGGATCAAAAATTATAATAGTTGCAGGCCAACGTCCGTCAGAAGAGAATACAACGGCCTTATGACAACCTTCAAAGGCGAACGAGGCACACATTGAGCCCAGAGGCAGTGCGGCGTGATAGTGATAAGTCGGCTTTTGCTGCCAAGTTGTTTGTAATTATTTATAATAAATATACCAGTCGGTCATAGTAAGAAAGTTGTCAGTGGAGCGTAACGAGCTTCCCACCAACAAATTTTTCAGTCTTACCTTAAACTAAACTTTATTTGTAGTTAAATATTTTGTGGCTGCTGCCAAGTTATTGAAACTTGGTCTTCAAAAATACCAACCATAGTAAGTGATTTTTAGTAATGATTTCATGACTGATCTGTTTGTTTAAAAAAAAGATATGTTACATGTTTTATGGCAAATGTCACTGAAAAAAAAGTGCATTGGGAAGCAGTAGATAGTATCCTCAGTTTCTCCATTAGGTTTCTGCAAGCCCTACTTGAGTTCGTTACCCTAATGATTCTTACTGCACGCTTCTGTCTGGGTAAACTTTAACTTGGCTTGAAAAGTTGTTCCAAAAAAGATCTCGTATGACATTATCGAATGAAAATAGGTGAAGTTTGCTGGGTTATTATTTCTGTATCACTTACGTATGACAACACTCGATCTGTTACAAATAAAGTTTTCTTTACGCACTTCAGCTAAAGCAGTTATGTGATATGATCTCCCAACTGGTTTAGTTTCACGTTATAATTGTAAATATTTAACACTGTCAAACTCTTCTACCAAATTTTCGCCGTGTAGTAGAAGGAATCTTTTGAAATGTATATTCTAAGGAGAGAAAAAAATTGCGGCGGCGCACCACGAAGAAATTATCCGAATGCGATGGAAACTGGTAGATGTGTAATACATCTACAGACAAAGATATGATCACAATTTCAGAAAAATTGGATGATCTACTGAAGAGAAAAAGCTTTATAAATTGAGCAGATTAATAATGCGTTGGTCCACCTCTGACCTTTATACAAGCAGTTATTCGGCTTGGCATTGATTGATAAAGTTCTTCGATGTCCTCCTTGGGCGCTGATGACCACGCTGTTTAGCGCCCGAAAACCTCAAACCACACACGCACACGATGTCCTCCTGGCTGATATCTTGTCTAATTCTATCCCACTGGAGCGTTACATCGTCAAAATCCTAAGCTGGTTGGAGGGCTCTGCTCGTAATAGTCCAAACTTTCTCAATTGGGCAGAGATCCTGTAACCTCGCTGGCCAAGGTTTGGTTATTCAAGCACTAAGACAAGCAGTAGGAACTGTCGCCGTGTGCGAGCGGGCATTATCTTGCTGAAATGTAAGCCCAGGATGACTTGCCATGAAAGACAATAACACGGTACTGCTCAGCTGTAAATGTGCAGCGGATGACAACAAAATGTGTCCTGTGAAAATAAATGTTACCCCAGATCATCACTCCTGGTTGTTGGGCCGTACGATGTGCGACACTCAGGTTGGTCTCCTATAGCTGTCTGGGCGTCCCCAGACATGTCTCCACTGATGATGGAGGATCTGTTGGAAGCGGGACGCATCAAAGAAGCCAATGAGATTTCATGTCAAATACAGTGCGACAACCAGGAGTGATGGTCTGGGGTACCATTTCTTTTCATAGCATAACCCCTGTAGTTGTGATCCGTAGCACCCTCGCTGCAAAGCGGTACTTCGACATATTCTGCGCCTCGTGTTGTTGCCTTTCATGGCAAGCCACCCTGGGCTTACATTCCAGCGAGATAATGCCCGCACGTACATGGTGAGAGTTTCTACTGTGTGTCTTTGTGCTTTCCAATGCTACCTCGGCCAGCAATGTTACCGGATCTCTCCCTAATTTAGCATTGTGGACAGGGACCTCCCAAGAGCTCGGCAGTTTGACGATCTAAACCGCGTATTGGGCAGAATTTGGGACGACAAGGCGCAGGATGACGTCCTACAACACTATCGATCAATGCTAAGCCAAGTTACTGTCTGCCAGAGGTGGATCAACTCGTCATTTACTTGCTTTTTTCTCGAATAAGTCATCTAGTTCTTCTGAAATGTTAATCATTTGTTTGTCTGTCATATCTACCGATTTCCGCTCCTTCGGATAAATTACTGAAACAACGAACACTGCGCACTTTCACCCGTAACATAATAGTCATCTTATTAACAAGAGAAAGCTTCTGCACTGCTTCTATAATCCCATATACCAGATAATTTCGGATGATTCCTTTGTGGGGCGCAGTTTTTCTTTTTGCCAAAGAAAATCTCACTACAAAACCCATCCATCTATGCGCTCCTTGAAACATAGAAGCCTCGGCGGTTGGCTGTGGTGATAAAGTTATACTTTTACATACTTTAAAGACAGAAGGCCTAAACGCTCTTCTCCTCAAATTGTAACGCCTCGGCATCGTGCGGCTGCTCGTGCGGCTGCTCGTGCGGCTGCAGGCTGACTGGCGGTGCCGGAGACGGCTTATCCCGTACGCGCGCGGTAGGAGCTCTAGACCGCGCGCGGACGGGATTAAGCGGCTGCGGCTGACCTTGAGCAAGCGCCAGTGTATATGACGCAACTCAGTGCTTACGTCATGCTCTGCGCGAGCAAAAAAACTGTTCTCACTCTATGGCCTCCGGTCAATGTAGCGTACGTCTTGCGGTCAGAATCTAGCCGGTCAATGTTTAAATAAAAAAATTTTATTTTAAGAATTTAGTTTATTGACAAATCAAACATTACAATAATAAAACATTACATCGCCTTGGACAGTACAATCATTACCAATAGATCCACCACTTTTACACCATACATATACATGTTCAGAACTTTCAACTTTTCTACATACACGACTTCTTAAAAGTAAAGGTTCATCACACAGCCAGCGGGATCAAAGTGGCCAAAATTTGAGTTGAGACCAGCCACTTTGGTGCCACTGGCTCTATTCTTTAATGATTGCTGTATGTATTTCTGCATTCAAATTGTGGACTACATGCACCTGAACTTATACCAGTCTGACCACATCAGGTGTTTTATGCGCTGGCGATGGCTATTCTGTAGTTGGTATCGATTTGGAATAAATCAAATTGTTTTCCTTCCTGAAAACCCAACGGTCGCTGCACAAACAGATTTTATGGATTCTAACATAAATACACCGGCAACGTGGTGGTACCTAATGGACCAGTGGGGTGTGTGAACACACCTTATGTTCACAGGCACTCCCTTGGCGTCTCTCAGTTTCGTGTAGCAGGCTCCAGCCGATACTGTGGACAGTCTTCACAGGGAGTGCTCTCAATCGGGGACTTCATTGCTTCCGCCTTGTAGTGGCAGACATCCAAATTCATCCATCGACGGGCGCCGAAACACGATATGCCATTGACACTCATAAAATTATGACCCATTTGTTAGGCAGTGCAATTCAGTGCCTGTTAGAGTTGCGCTCTACCAAAACTATGGATCGGTAGTTTTGGTGTACTACGTAAAAGACACAGTAAATGTTGGGACTACCAGTGGTACTGGTAGAATTGGCAGGGAAAGGAACATAAATGAATGTGCATGAGAGAAAATTTGAACCAACGCTTTCTCTTTGTTTTTCTTGTTGTTTGCTTGTTTGTTATCCACGTAATTAGAATCACACACCATTCAGTTTTAGTCCATCGCGTATTGTATATCCTTACAGAGTATAAACTGCATTTTATAACTAATAAAAAAGCAGTTAATCGTGTAACTTCTGCACTTTTATGTAACCAAAGCAATTACTTTTGATTGAAGTGCAGTATACATGCATAAAGATAAAAATACATGTAGTTATTGTTGTTATTTTGTACTCAACAGAACATTCATTTTCAAGTCCAAAGGCAATAGTTTACCATAATTACTGATAAATGCGGAAGTTGTTTATGAATGACAGAAACATATTTTATATAAGATCGACGAAGTGTTGAAGCGATGTTTCATACATTCTTGTTTTGCGTGTTTTTTATTTTCCCTTTTTGTTGAGGAAATTGCGCTTCCTTGGGCAATATGATAAATCAGTATGTTTTTCTTTATTTTTACTACAACATCTCGCTGTTTAAATTTAAAAATCAACAATTTTCGAAAAAAAACATGAATTAAACATTGGCAGTTTCAGTTTTGCTATAAATATCGTTTATTTTTAAATAGGTAGTATTCCGGGTTATATATCTTTACTCAGTTTCTGGACGGTTCATCTGTTCCGGTTTCTAGGGGAATTTAGTAAGACACTGATCGCGTACGTAAACAAAGCGATCGTTATGAGGTAAAACACAGTAGGTACGCAGTACATTCAACGTATGAGTAGCACGCGTACGAACTTAACTGACCAAAGCTACTAGGAAAACCACCGCAGTCTACGCTTACTTGTTGTGGTCTATGGTAGCCGACCGTACTATTACAGCTCTAGTGCCTGCAATCAGCTCAGCGGAGTACTTTGAAACCTACATTCCAACTTATAAGTCGCTATTTATCGAGAGCTGGTGTCAGTATAAAAAAGTCTGCAATCATTACTATCAGTTATAGTGAGGATATCATAGATTGCTAACAGACAGAAAAGTTATTTGGGTATCACTGTGTAAGGTATAGAACATCAAGAGCCACATATCTAACTGTACCAGACTACCATTTTTACCATGTTCTTAATAAATGTTATTTGCTCTTTCTTACTGTGTTGCCCATTCCCGTTATCGAGCCACCCTGTCGGAAAAGTGTTCAATAATCGTAGTGTGCAATGGTTACCTATAAGCAACTGTAGCAGAGAAAAGCTTCTCTGCTACTGTGGATGTTTGCGCTGAATTAGTAGTAACATTAAGTTACTATGTTCGCATGCTGAAAGCAGTTTTGCTAAACAAAAACAAATGTTTACATAGTTGAAGATGCCAAACCTGCCAAGGAATTTCGAAGCTGAAACTTCTGCCTTTTCGTATGACGTAACAAGACAGTATGAAAATACACCTGCTTGCGGCCAGAGTGAATCAGTTGGTCTGAGTCAGTCAGCCAGGGAAGGGAGAGGACACGCTACAGCAGCGATATGACTCAGGTAGCTGGCAATCGAAGACGGGTTCTCCCCCCGGCGCTTGTGAAAACGTAATCTAGGTGAGCTGGCAGTTCAGTCACTGCTCGTCAACAGCCTACTTACTCGAGTGTTTTCAGATTTAAAACTTGTACCTACGCACTTACCGACGAACGTGTGGGGCATATCTGAGTAGGAAGTGGTATTAAAAAGAAATAATAAGAAAGAATTGCTCCCGGAAGTTGCTTCCATACTCACTAAAGAGCTCATAGCAATTCTGGAGCGACTTAAGTACGCAAAAGAAGTGCAAGAAGAAACCGTCATAATTTTATCAGCCTCACGCTCAGCTTTGATGCTGTGAAAATGCTACCACGTCAACAATACCAAAACTTATCTGGTATATGGGTGTATAGAAACAGTGCAGTGGCTTCCTCGCGTAAATAAGACGACCATCATTTTATGGGTGAAAGCGCACACCTTTCACTGGTTCAGTGAATTACGATAACGTGCCACCCGACGATATTCTTCACAGCTTAAGGACAATAATCAGGTCCCGATGGTATAACAATCTCCAAGAGCCTTAAGAAATTAAAGGGAGACACTATGACGAATTGGTGCCTAATCTCCCACCACGTCCTTGATACCAGAACTGCAGATACAACAGAAACTTTATAGTGACAAAGGGACGACTTGGTTTCAATCACGGGAAATTCCGGCCTCTATATTGTCACATCTTCTTTGGGCGCATGCGGCAGTGAGGAAGATGTTAACCACGTTTCCTTCAGCTGTCACGGAAAGTTTCAAGAAATCACCAAAATATTGCAGAATCTGATGATCTCTGGAAATGCCTTGCCTAAAAACATTAAAACGCATTTAGCAATTGAAGGCACCGACGTCTATAAGCTACGATACGATTATTTTTATAACAGAAGGTCAGAAAAGAATCAAGAGAGAGAGAGAGAATTTAGTTTTACGTTATATTACATTATTTAATTTACTTAGATCGTTTACTTTAGTTCATTGTTAATGGTTGTAACAGGTAACTTGTTTTTATGGTCTGTGGCTGGCTGTGTGGGTGATGCCCAAATCCATTAGTAAATTTAAAAAAAAAACCTGCTATAGCCTCACTGTATAGGCTTACAAACAAATAAGTTCATCAACAATGCACATTGTTGATAAGAATGCACTTAACAGGTTCAGTATGCTATTGACTAATGTATGTATCACAGCTGCGGATTCCGCGTGGTCTGTTTTTTTTTTTCGGACATGTCCGAAAGAACAGATCCCATGCATTCATATGAGTAAATTTGCTAAAATAAAGGAGAAAGGAAGAGAGAGCAGAATCTGTGCTGAGTGAAAGTGCACAGGAAAAGCAGTATTATAATCAAACAGTACAGTGCACAACTAAACGTGAAACTAACTTAGGGATTTCAGAAAGTAAGTTACACTTGCCGTCCCACGCTAAGGTCATAGTACAATAAAAGTGGTGCATTAGCTGAAGAGAGAGTAATTGTTCCGGATTTCCTGTAGACGCATTTCGCTGCGGTACGGTCAGCACTTGCATCACAGCATGGGAGAGAAATGGCGCAGCAACTGGAAACGTACTCAAAAGTTGAAATACGCGGAACAGTGGGATTCTTGTGGACACAAATTCTAAATTTCTTACCGATTCACCGCGAAATTCTGACGGGATTAGATTAGCTTATGTGAGGTTAGTTTACGCTGAGGTGGCAAAAGTCAGGGGATAACTCCCAGCCGGCCGCTGTGGCGAGCGGTTCTAGGCGCTTCAGTCCGGAACTCCGCTGCTGCTACGGTTGCAGGTTCGAATCCTGTCTCGGGCATGGATGTGTGATGTCCTTAGGCTAGATAGGTTTAAGAAGTTCTCAGTCTAGGGGACTGATGACATCAGATGTTAAGTCCCATAGTGCTTAGAGCCATTTGAACCACTTGATAACTCCCAATACCACGTCGGACCTCCTTCTGCTGGGCGTAGTGCAACAACTGGACGCGGCATGGCCTCACCAAAGGGTCAAATGGCTCTGAGCACTATGGGACTCAACTGCTCAGGTCATCTGACCCCTAGAACTTAGAACTACTTAAACCTAACTAACCTAAGGACATCACACACTTCCATGCCCGAGGCAGGATTCGAACCTGCGACTGTAGCGGTCGCGCGGTTCCAGACTGTAGCGCCTAGAACCGCTCGGCCACCCCGGCCGGCCTGGCCTCAACAAATCGTTGCAAACCTCCTGCAGAAATATTGATCCACGCTGCCTCTATAGCCGTACATAACTGCGAAATTGTTGCATGTGCAGGATTTTGTGCACAAACTGGCTTCCTGATTAAGTCCCATAAATGTACAATGTGATTCATGTCGGGCAATCTGGATGCTCAAATCTTTCGCTCGAATTGTCCAGAATGACACGACGCCTTGATGATGATGATGATGAAGTCCCATTCTCCGTGATGGAGCGTAGGGGAACGATGGGAGAGACCCGCACCGCCATACTAGGCAAGGTCCTAGTGGAGGTGGTTTGCCATTGCCTCCCTCTGACCGTAATGGGGATGAATGATGATGACGACGCCTTATCACCCACAAAAATTCCATCGTTGTTAGGGAACATGATGGTCATGAATGGCTGGAAACGGCCTCCAAGTAACCAAACATAATCATTTCCAGTCAATGATCGGTTCGATTGGACCAGAAGACACAGTCAATTCCACGTAAACGCTGCCCGCACCATTATGGAGCCACCATCGCTTGCACAGTGCCTTGTTGACAACTTGGGCTCATGGCTTCGTGGGACTGTGCCACAAGCTAAACGTACCACCAGCTCTTACCAACTGAAACCGGGACTCATCCGACCAGACCACGATTTTTCAGTCGTGTGGGGTCCAACTGATAAGGCGACGAGCCCAGGAGAGCCGCTGTGGGCGACGTGCTGTTAGAAAAGGCATTCGCGTCGGTAATCTGCTGCCATAGCCTGCTAACGCTAAATTTCGTCGCACTGTCCTAACGATAAGTTCGTCGTACATCCCACACTGATTTGTGCGGTTAATTCACGCACTGTTGCTTGTCTGTTAGCAATGGCCAGCTGGAGTGGCCCTGCGGTTCTAGGCGCTACAGTCTGGAACCGCGAGACCGCTATGGTTGCAGGTTCGAATCCTGCCTCGGGCATGGATGCGTGTGATGTCCTTAGGTTAGTTAGGTTCAAGCAGTTCTCAGAGCCATTTGAACCATTTTTCGTTAGCAATGGCCACTTTGTGCAAATTTCACTGCTGTCGGTCGTTAATGATGACGATGATGATGGTGATGTAAGAGTGATTTCACTGCTGTCGGTCGTTAATGATGACGATGACGATGATGATGATGATGTAAGTGTGATTTCAGGTGTGCCACAGGGGAGTGTCGTAGGACCGTTGCTGTTCACTATGTACATAAATGACCTTGTGGATAACATCGGAAGTTCACTGAGGCTTTTTGCGGATGATGCTGTAGTATATCGAGAGGCTGTAACAATGGAAAATTGTACTGAAATGCAGGAGGATCTGCAACGAATTGACGCATGGTGCATGGAATGGCAATTGAATCTCAATGTAGACAAGTGTAATGTGCTGCGAATACATAGAAAGAAAGATCCTTTATCGTTTAACTACAATATAGGTCAGCAACTGGAAGCAGTTAATTCCATAAATTATCTGGGAGTAGGCATTAGGAGTGATTTAAAATAGAATGACGATATAAAATTAATCGTCGGTAAAGCAGATGCCAGACTGAGATTCATTGGAAGAATCCTAAGGAAATGCAGTACGAAAAGAAAGGAAGTAGGTTACAGAACACTTCTTCGCCCACTGCTTGAATACTGCTCACCGGTGTGGGATCCGTACCGGATAGGGTTGATAGAAGAGATAGAGAAGATCCAACGGAGAGCAGCGCGCTTCCTTACAGGATCATTTAGTAATTACGAAAGCGTTACGTAGATGATAGATAAACTCCAGTGGAAAACTCTGCAAGAGAGACGCTCAGTAGCTCGGTACGGGCTTTTGTTGAAGATTCGAGAACATACCTTCACCGAGGAGTCAATCAGTACATTGGTCCTCCTACGTATATCTCGCGAAGAGACCATGAGGATAAAATCAGAGAGATTAGAGCCCACACAGTGGCATACCGACGGTCCTTCTTTTCACGAGCAATACAAGACTGGAATAGAAGGGAGAACTGATATAGGTACTCAAGGTACCCTCCGCCAGACACTGTCAGGTGGCTTGCGGAGTACGGATGTAGATGTAGATGTTAGGTTTCTGGGGCGCTCACTCCAATCTCGCCACTTTCATAAATGATGATGAAACGATGAGGACAACACAAACACCCAGTCATCTCGAGGCAGGTGAAAATCCCTGACCCCGCCGGGAATCGAACTCGGAATCCCGTTCTCGGGAAGCGAGAAGGCAACAGCGAAACCACGAGCTGCGGACTGTCGGTTGTTAAGTGAAGGTCCTCGGCCACTACGTTGGCCTTGGTGAGGGATAATGCTTGAAATTTGTTACTCTTGGCAGACTGTTGTATACTGTGGATCTCTGAATATCGATTTCCGTAACGATTTACGAAATTGAATGTTCCATGCGGTTAGCTCCAGCTACCATTCCGCGTCTGCGCACACGAGAGGAGGCACGGAACCTCACTGGACTGTTCTTTATGATTCTCGTTACAGCTTGGATTTCGCACCTTGCGACTTCCACCTGTCTGGCCCTTCGCGGGGAGCATTGCGTGCATAATGGGAACGTTATTGATGCATCATGACGTTGGCTCCGACGTCAACCAGTAGAGAAAGGTGGCATGAGGTCGTCACATTGAACGGAGATTATGCTGAAAAATTGGGTTTTGTAGCCAAAATAATGTGGCGTTTTGAAATCCTGAATAAAACTAGCCTGCTTTCAGAAAAAAGTGTTATATTTCCTATTGACCGCCCCTCGTCAAAAGTGTCTGTGGTGTCACCGCCAGACACCACACTTGCTAGGTGGTAGCTGTAGTGGACTGACAAGGCAGCCAGTCCACAGTGAAGTAGCCGAAAGGGCACGCGTCAACTCACGCCGTCTGGCGTTAAGTCTGGAACAGGATTCGTAATGAATCTGATAAAGAAAAGAACGTAGCTACTAGAACACTTAACTTTTATATTGTCCTTTGGTATACAGCATTCTGGATGATACAAGTGAGACTCTATCTTGAGGTACATGCAACGTTACGAATGGTTAATGGCGCCTTGCTAGGTCGTAGCCATTAACTTAGCTGAAGGCTATTCTAACTGTCTCTCGGCAAATGAGAGAAAGGCTTCGTCAGGGTAGTCGCTAGCAACGTCGTCGTACAACTGGGGCGAGTGCTAGTACGTCTCTCGAGACATGCCTTGTGGTGGCGCTCGGTCTGCGATCCTGACAGTGGCGACACGCGGGTCCGACATGTACTAATGGACCGCGGCCGATTTAAGCTACCACCTAACAAGTGTGGTGTCTGGCGGTGACACCACAGTAGATTTTAAATCGGCCGCGGTCCATTAGTATACGTCGGACCCGCGTGTCGCCACTGTCAGTAATTGCAGACCGAGCGCCACCACACGGCAGGTCTAGAGAGACGTACTGGCACTCGCCCCAGTTGTACAGCAGACTTTGCTAGCGAAGCCACACTGACAAATACGCTCTCATTTGCCGAGACGATAGTTAGCATAGCCTTCAGCTAAGTCATTGGCTACGACCTAGCAAGGCGCCATAGCTTTGATAATTTATATTGTGGTTATAACATGTACCGTCAAGAGAGATGTTCTACAATTGTGGATTAAAGTTAAGTATTACAGCAACTGCGTCCATTTTCTAAGTTCTCATTTCCTTTTAACTGTTCCAGACCTCACGCCAATCTGCGTGAGTTTAACGCGTGCCTTTCGGCTTCCTCTCGTTGTGACTTGGCTGTCTTGCTAAGTCACAACAGTGTCATTGCCTGTTGCTTCCTAATATGAAGTGTAAACTTGATTCAGGTCCAGCGCTACAACATTATGTAGTTTAATGTATGAAGCACGTTTTGCCATATTATATGGTAACGTGTCTTGTGAAGATTGGGAAGTTCTCCTGCATGTCGACTTTCGTTCCTTTATCTCAAGTGGTTTTCAATTTGTAGTCGAAAAACACATTTATAGTCTCTATATTGGAACGCCTTTCTCTCAAAAATCTCTTTAGTCCCTACATTATTTATGTATTTTCCTATTTTTTGTCCCTAGGTGTTTGCTTACAATTTATTGGCTCTGAGCACTATGGGACTTACCATCTGAGGTCATCAGCCCCTAGAACTTAGAACTACTTAAACCTAACTAACCTAAGGACATCACACAGATCCACGCCCGAGGCAGGATTCGAACAGTAGCAGTCGCGTGGTTCCGGACTGCAGCGCCTAGAACCGCTCGGCCACCGTGGCCAGCTTACGATTTATTAGCATGTAATAGTGGAAGACCGTATAGTTAATAGTAACAACGCTGTTACACATGTCGGATGGCTGCCGTTCCTCTAGGCAGTAGATGGAAGATGTGGTTCCGCACGCTGTAGGGTGGCTGGGATCGTCAGAATAAGAGGGTTGAGTGCTGAGAGGGAGTGTTATTTCAAGTGACGTTAAGAGGCACAACATAATTATGTGGGTTGTGCTAGGGGACGCAGGGACAGAAACGTACTGCTACGAACATGGCAGCATGCTCTTGTTTGTGGTAAGTGGCGAACACTGGGGTGTGGAACGCGCTAAGGTGTGAGGCGCCTTGGTAATATAAAAGGGGAGTGAAATTTGATTAGACGGCAAGGGACACGATGGCGAGTGTAACAGGACGAGGGAGGGCTGGAATTATGAGCTGCTGTTGAGCAGTTGGAGGGAAAGACGGACCTCAGAGAAGGGAAATGAAATGACAAACAATATCGGAAAAGACGTATGTTTATTTTGCACTCTTCCCTGGCCATGTATTTTGCACTCTTCCACGGCCGTCTATTGACGTACCTCAGAGAATAGAAATGGAATGGCAAGCAATATCAGAAAAGACGTATGTTTATTTTGCACTCTCCTAGGTTCGTGTATTCGTGTCGAACGTTTTCATCTGGAATGTCGCAATTTACAGTGGTGTTCGAGCTGTCGCATTCAGTATTAACTGTGATAACGATTGGTATCAGCTACGTAATGAGATCGTTTATCGGACTACGACTTTTATATTTCAGTCCTTTGAAGCAGTTGTATTATTGTTAACATTCCACCATTTCAAATTGCCATACAGTGGACGAAGTCTTATCATGTGAGACTCGTGTACTTCTCTATTCGCAACAAGACAGTGAGGCATTAAATAACACGGTAAGAGAGATATAAGGCATTAGCTAAATTTGGGCTATAATAGTTACTTTTATTGACAAATGTTGCGTAATTACTATACTGACGGATAAAGATTGCAACAGCAAGAAGCAGTTGTGCGACATAAACGAAAATTGGTATGAAATATGATGTCTATTCAAATTTTGAACCAGTCGCGTAGGGGGGCGCCAGTACTGCCACTATGAGGGTACAAAACAGTTTTGCTTTAAACACATGCTGTAACGGTCGTGATTGTTACTTACCTTTGAGATTGGACGCGTGAACTGATGTTAGTCACGATTGCGTTTAAGGACACAAGACGCTATTATCAACACCTCAATGAGTTTGAACGAGGTCATGTAACAGCGCTCCGAGAAGCTGGATGTTCCTTCTCCGATACTGTGGAAAGACTTGATAGGACGGTAGCCACTGAACATGATTACTTGCAGCGGTGGTCACGAGAATGTACAGTCGCGAGAATATCGAGATCGTGTTCGGTATACGGCTCTGGCGCATCGCACTGCTTCCGCAGTAGCAATTTGGACAGCAGTTGGCACCACAATCACATAGTGAACTACTACAAATCGGTTACTTCAATGACAGCTCCGAGCCATATGCCCTGTAGCGTACATTCCAGTACCCCAAACATACACAATTTGCGACTTCAATGGTATCAAGCGAGAGCTTATTGGAGGGCAGGGTGGAGATCTTTCGTGTTTTCTGATGAAAGCTGGTTCTGCGTCGGTGAAAGTGATGGTCACGTATCGCTTCGAAGGAGGTCAATTGAGGACCTGCAACAAACCTGTTTGCGTGCTAGGCTCACTGGACCTATGAGAGGAGTTATGATCTAGGGTGCGATTTCGTGTGACAGCAGGAACACCCTCGCAGTTATCTCATGCACCCTGACTACAAAACTGTACGCTGAAAGGTCTCTGTTGGATTCCTTTCATGTTAATTTTTTTTTAAACTGTTGTAATTTACGGCATACATTCCACTTCTAAATTTACTGTGGTGTTTCTGACTATCTGGGAGGAGACTGAGCAGTGGAACGTGTTACTTTTACACATAATCAAGAACGATCTGTCACACTACTACACTTTAAAACACAGTTTATATGTAATTCATGTCACACAGTCTCATACGGAACCTACATCCGCTTTCTTTTATATACTGCATATGATAAGGTACCGTCATCCCCCTTCCCTTCTGTGTGAAAGGATGAATGAGCAAATGTATATCTAGTTGCATGCTTGATGGTAGCAGACAAGCCTGTCTGCTAGAGAACAGTAGGACCAACGTTGGAACAGGTAGCTACGCTTTCTAAAAGCAAAGAGGTTTCTGTTCTTAGTATGGTCCTGTCCGTCCCTTGTCATGTTGGTATAGGAAGCTGCCTCTGTAGGGGCCCACGACAGTCTGTCCGCGGCGAGCGTCTGAAGTGGTAAGATCTTCGGCTAAGTACATCTCTGCTAAGTCCGTAGGACAATGGATTTCTTAAGTTCAGCCTAACTGAAAATTTAATCACCTTTATTTCAGGTTTAGATCTAAAATATTTAATGTTATCTTAAATTGCAACGCAGTGTAATTCGAGTGTGAAGTTCAGAATATCTTCCAGTAGTTGCTTTGTCACTACTTTGTGAGTAAAGTGGAACCACGTGTGGATGATCCGTAACTCTAACTAAGATCATCAATCTTAAATGCGAATGTGCGTGAGATTATAACGTCTCGTCTTGACAATATTTTTCAATATAGCAACTTTTCTTTATGTTAAACCCACGTGGGGTGTACTTTGTGAGACCAGTACCACGTGCTTATACAATTGTTTGACCCATCAGGTTAATAGTAAGACGATAGTAACCAGTTCGAGGTTTTTCTTTTGTAATTTGTGTTTAGATGTAATTTGTTTTAATTATCAAAATTATTGTGGAGTTACACTTTGTGTAAACCAAGTTGACCACGTGAAGCCTGTAGTGTTATCATTATCTTTTCGGGAGCATTTCACAGAGAGTTAGTATGAATTTAGTATACCAGTGTGTGGTAATTTCATGACGGACAGGATTGTGCTACGAACGTAACTTCTTTGGGTGAAAATTGAATCGGTTGGTTGTGGTTAATTTCCTCTTGCACATGTTTCAACGTTCTTCGTGTCTTATTTTATGATTGCAGTGTTGTATGCAGTCTCCCAATCTTGGCTCTATATTTGATATGTTCCATAAGTTTACCAACTGATATTTTCACAATCCTAAATAAGGCACCAGTTTAGTTACGAATCAAGTTTAATATGCTGAAATTTTAACGGAACAATGATCAAAGTTAAAATAAATGTCCAAGTATAAACTGATTTATTTCTTTTTATTTATATTCTCTTTTTATGTATATATATCACCGGTTGTCTTAAGATGACTATTAAAAGATTATAATTAATGTTAGTCTGGTTGGCAATTTGGTAAGATAGACTGGATACCTGGTGAAACAGTTGCTCAGTAATGCAAGGATAACCTCCCCAGATAGCCCACGGCTTTTAACCCGCTTTTATTATCTTGAATATCAGCACCGCTTTCAGAACAAATTAATGCAACAACATTACAACGTTAGTCTCGTGATTTGATCTGTTGTGCTGCCACTCATGAACATCATCCCAGGGGGTGTTTTCCAACAGGATAACACTTGCTTACGTACCGCTGTTGTAACCCAACATGCCCTACAGAGTATCGACATGTTGCCTTGGCCAGTTCGATCACCACATCTGTCTCCAATCGAGCACATATGGGACGCCATCGGACGACAACACTCGTCAACTACAAACAGCATTAATCTTCCATGTATTGGCCAAGGGCTACAAGCATGGAACTGCATCTCTCGAACTGACATCCGGCGCTTCCACAGCACAATCTATGCATGTCTGCATGGCCACATTCAAGATTCTGGCCCTTATTCCGATTGTTAATTTACCAGCTATTCACATTTACAATGTCTTATCTCTCTCTTACGTTAACTTGTGTCCTTGTAATGTTAATCACTTAAATATGTTATTTAGTCAAATGTATTCCAGAAATTTTATTATTCTACATTGTTTTATGGCGTTTCGTCTTTTTTGTTGTTGACTGTGTTAAAATTTAAGTTCATCGTTCATCTTATATCTACGTTATTTAATGCCTCTCATTGTCTCGTTACGTATATGAGTTCTTCCTGGATTACGACAGTCTCATATAATAAGTTTATATGCGTTGGATGAGAATCTGAAATGGCAGAATTTTAATAACATTTTAATAACTGCTTATTCTTAGCACAAATTTTGCATTCGCAGCATATGATTTTCCTCATTTTCCTGATTCGGATGGCGGTCGTACTTACTTTCTGATAACATGGGTTCACCATGTTATCTCAGTTTTACGCTAATATTCTGAAACTTGCTGCAAGGTTCCCACCATAACGAGAGTTGGATGATGTGGTTATCTATTACGTTACGTTGATGTGAGGCACTGTCTTAACCGCCTGTGCATTCTGCCAAACAAGCAAGATCTTTGCTATGGTCTGATAGTCAAGATGAAGTCCTCACTTATTCCTTGTCGTGAGATTCCTTCATAACGTTACATATAATGCCAGATAAATTCAGTGCAATCCATGTAATCCGTCATCTTTGTGACAGGGGTAAAGGTCGCAAAGCAAAAAGATCGGATTATCAGAAAGTGCAGAAAAATACGGGTTTACATTAAAATAAAGGATCTCTGATCTAAAAGATGACCACTGTAAGTAGGTGTGTTTCTCTGTAAAGTAAGAACATTGCAATAAACGAAACAGAAACTGTTATTATCACATTTTGAAAAAGAGTGATGTTGTATAGTATGTATTTACTGTACCGTAGATACAGTACATATGTACAGTACTGTAAAAACTTAAGTTAACCTATAAGCTAGCAAAAAATTACTTAGGAAGAAAGTCAGTTATACATTTTTGTGTAGTAAATGAAATTATGGACTTGGCTGCAGTGTTCCTCAATTTCTTGACCCACCAGATGTCCATAGGTGTTGCGGCTGAGTTCACTCGATGTTCAAATGGTTCAAATGGCTCTGAGCACTATGGGACTTAACATCTATGGTCATCAGTCCCCTAGAACTTAGAACTACTTAAACCTAACTAACCTAAGGACATCACACAACGCCCAGTCATCACGAGGCAGTCACTCGATGTATGAAGGGCAATATCAAAAGTATTCTTGGTGTCGGTGTGTCAAATCAGAATAGGGGTTACGTCGTCATCGTCGTCCGATCCCTCGTTCACAGTTTCTTCATCACTTTTTTCCAAAACAGTATCAATAATGTGGTTGTCATTGAGCCATTCACCGGTTTCACAATCTTTATTACATTGGGCAGTGCACTCCACAGCTTCACTGGCAGGGACATTCGACTGTACAGTTTGTCAATCTTTAACGATTTTCTGCGTCTCGTTGTTTTGTTCGTCTTAGATCTGGTCAGATTGGATCGCAACTGCCAGCCAAACCTTAAGCCAAAATCTTCGCAGTGTGTCAGGGTTTAGGTCCTTCCATGATTCAGTAATCGTATAGATATCATCTTTGACGTTGAGATATTTCATAGCTACAAGCACATTACAACGTTCTTGGAAATTTTTCTAAGATTGAGCTGATGTACTTTCTGTGGTATCGCCTCTTTAACCATTCTGTCACTCCCTGATCCATTCGTTGGATACGTAATATGACGTTTGGTGGAAGGAGGATAACTTTTATGTCCCTTTTCACTAAATTCTCCTCAGATTGATGTGACAGTATATTAGTGTTTTTGTTTCAAGTATTTTTCAACAGATGAAACGAACTAGTCGAAAAACCAAGATTTGAAAAGATGCTTGATTGAGGTAATAAACCGGCAGGGAAGATAAAGTCAGTAACGTTTTTGAATGTCCTAGGCTTTCTCTATTTGCCAATAGCAAACAGGGGAAGCTTTTGTGTACCATCATCATTGCTTATCTTTTTTAGATTTCATTCCTGCCACAGTTTCATTTGATGCAGCGAGAATTTTGTTTGGCAGCATTTTATAGTTAGGCTTAATCTCGTCTGCGTTATAGACTTGGCAAGGTAACATTTCTTCTTCTTCGACAATTTCCTGAAACTTCACGGAAAAGTCCTTAGCAACCTCGGCATCAGCGTATAGTTTTTCCCCAGAAACTGAAACAAACCCAACGCCATGACGGGTTTTCCAGCCTTTAGCAGCTGCGAACTCACTTCCATCTTCTAGTTTTTAATGCTGAGCTATTGTCTTTCCTTTTTTAATAGGCCCAGATATCGTGGTTCCATCCCTCCTCTCTTGGTGGAACCACATCCACAAATTTGCTGTCAAGCAGTTCAACTTTAGGCTTTTTCAATCGTTTCCATCACCTCTGTACATCATTCAAGGGTTTTTTCCGCTTTCTTCCCCAATCTATTACTGTCGTAACGCCTACATTAAGTCCCTTGGCAATTTTTTGGAGTGATTCCTCTTGGTCCTGTCTTCGTAGCGCTGCTAATTTTTCCTTTAATAAGAAAGTAACGTGTTTACATTTCAGTCCTGACATGTTAAATAAGAAACCACATATACACACACATGAACACAACTGCACAGTACACATAATGTAAAACAAATATACACTATTGTAACGAACACAGAAGAACAATGTCGTAAAACCTTCGAACAGTAAACACAAAATCTTCACACTGCAGTACGGACGACGACGGAATCGATATGAGAGATGGTGGAGCAATAAAAGGGACAAGCGGTAACAACTGTTACCTGTAAACAACAATAAAGTAAAAACCTATGGCGCGACGGGCAGTGAGTCAGCGCCACGAGTCGGGGCAAGTTGGCTCGAGCACGGTCGGATCAACGGGAGCGGCGGACCAGCCGAGGGCGTACGAGAGGCTTTCTATTGCACTCCACAAACCACCTCACAGTATATGAAGAGGGGGAGGAGGGTATTTCATACCATTATTAGAAGAAAACAGAAGGGGTATCCAGTACTAGAATCAGAATTTAAGAGAGCTTTGGAGAACTTAAAATCAAATAAGGCAGAACGGATAGGTAACATTCCATCAGAAATTCCAACATCATTGGGAAAAGTGGCAACAAACCGAAGATGTTCGAAATTCTAATAAAAATTGGGTAAAGCTATAGGGGGAGACGGGTAACATACAACATGTACAAGAGCCAAGAGGGAATAATAAGAGTGGACGACCAAGAACAGAGTGCTCGGATTAAAAAGGGTGTCAGACAGGGAGGTAGCCTTTCGCCCTATTGTTCAACTTCTACATCGAAGAAGCAGTGATGGAACTAAAAGAAAGATTCAGAAGTGGAATTGAAATTCAAGATGAAAGGATATCAATGATACAATTCGCTGATTACATAGCTACCCTGAATAATGTGAAGCAAAATTACACAATCTGATGAATGGAATGAACAGTGTAATGAGTAAAGAATGTGGATTGAGGGTAAATTGGAGAAACACGAAAGTTATGAGAAGTAGCAGAAATCAGAATAGTGAGAAACTTAACATCAGGATTGATGGTCACGAAGTAGATGAAGTTAAGGAATTCTACTGCTTACGCAGAGAAATAACCAATGATGGACGGAGCAAGGACATCAAAAACAGACTAGCACTAGAATAAAGGTCATTTCTGGCCAAGAGAAGTCTGCTAGTATCAAACATAGGCCTTAATTTGAGGAAGAAATTTCTGAGAATGTACATTTGGAGCACAGCATTGTGTGGCGGTGAAACACGGAACTGTGGGAAAAGCGGAACAGAAGAGAATCGAAGCATTTGAGATGTGGTGCTACAGACAACTGTTGAAAATTAGGTGGTCTGTTGAGGAGTGGAATGAGGAGGTTCTGCGCAGAACTTGGGAGGAAAGAAAAATGTGGAAAACACTGACAAGGAGAGCGTATAGGCTGATAGGGCATCTATTAAGTCATCAGGTGATGACTTCCACGGTTGTAGAGGAAGCTGTAGACGGCAAAAACTGTAGAGGAAGACAGAGACTGGAATACGTCCAGTAAATAACTGAGGAAGTAGGTAGCAAGTGCTGCTCTGATATGAAGAGATTGGCACAGAAGAGGAATTCGTGATGGGCCGCATCGAACCAGTCAGAAGACTGATGACGCGAAGAAAAATAATGAAAGAAAATTAACGATTTTCTATCCTTTTAATCTCTCTCACCAGTTTCTGATGATCCTTTCGTGAGTTAAAGGATGGTGGCAACAGAATTGTCGCACAGTCTTCTAGGTACTCTGAATTTACCCAACAGAGTTTGGCGAGTCAAACGCTGACTTGCTTCCAAAGACTTTCCTTTCAGTTCTCCAAGCGCTAAGTGGAACTTTTGTCCAAGCTTTCCTGCATTGCTGTTGAATTGCCCAGCGATTACAGTTTCCTGTAGGTCACAGCATTGTCAGCAAACAATCTCACTCTATGGCTGATCCTGTGTGGTAAATCATTTATCTCTGTTGAAAATATTAGGGGTGCTACTACTCTGGCTTAAGGTAAGACTGAGCTGAGCGAAACTGCGCTATAGTTGAGTGGTACTACATTACGTGACCAAATATTGTTTACATGAAATGGTGTGAGACAGAACATACTATGCGTAGCGGAATTACGCGGCGCAGTACTGCGTGACAAAGTTGACGAGCTGGCGCCCTATTCTCTATCGTTTATACCAATCGGTACAGTAGATAGCCTCGGTAGTAACGTCATTTTCGGTTCATTAGTCGTAGTTGCTGTTTTGGTAATGTCTGGGGCCTGTTACAGATCGCTCTGTCCGCCAATTTTTCGGCAACTGCACTGAGAGGTTGTTAGATTTCGGTGTGACCACTCGTTCGGTTCAGTGTGATTTGTTTACAGCTATCTTTCATTATTTTAGAAACAGTGAATGGTTTTCGTTTCGGATTTAGTGATTATGTTTTACTGAAGAATCACCAGAACGTATACAAGTGGACAGTGAACTCATAATAGGCTGTTTTCCTTTGTTAGAAATAAGAGTTTGCATTGTTGTTACTGTGAATATCTCACCCAATAATTTTTACGTAATTAAGAGTTTAAAAATCATTAAATTTCAAGAAGTCAGCTGAGCTTACGTATATTATATGAATGTTAGCTGAAATTACTAATGACATTGCATATTTTTCCTGTGAATGGTATAGTTATTAACTATCGAAAAACGTTTACAACTTTTAAGTAACAATGTAAAGGAATTTTGTGAAGTCTGAAAGTAGAACTCTTCCAAAATTTCATGCATTTGCAGCTCACACCCACATCATTCTTCAACGAAGTCAACCTGCGTTCCTGTCTATTAAACTCAGCAGAAATAGAGTGCACGGTGTGCGTTGGCTGTCATGGCCAATTGATTAAGGCAAGAGACTGTAATGCCGATTGTCGGAGGTTCGCATATCCTGCTGGATATAAGACTTTTTCCCTATTCATGTTTCTAACACATTGTGAGACTATGTTATTCTTGAAAGTTCAGTATTTTTCTGTAACATTCGTTGTTATTTACATGTATGAGAGCGTTTTCTCAGTAATGAATATCTTTGATTTTATGAATTCTTCATGTTAAAGAAACAAAAGATGAAAGTGCTACAGATGAAGCTGCAGTGCGCAAACCAACCGACAGTGACATTTATGTTTTCTGCTGTCACAAATAACTCACCATTTTTTTTCCGAATGCGTACCGATTTCCGAGAGTGTGGTTAGACAGGAATCTAAAAGCACAACTTAAATTACTACAAATGAGACTAGAGGCATTATTTTTATATTCTTGCAAGTCACGAGCATTTACCTATGATCGAATTCTTAAGAACAGTAAACAGAGATGAAAGTTTCCCCAACCCTCCCCCCCCCCCCCGCCCCCCCATAATATTTTGAGACTACACCACCACATATGAAACATTTTGATTCATCGGGTACATGCTATAAACATTGAAGAATATCAGTAGCTGTACTCGCCTCATACTCTCGAAAAGGCGTTTATAAAATTTTGTTTTAAGGGGCTCCGGAAAGGCTCAAAATCATGAAAAGTTCAATTTTTACCTTTTTGCGTTTTCTGAATCTGCACACTATTACCTTTTAATAGATATATAATTTATTCAATTCCGAAGACTACAACTATTTTTAAATTTTTTTTGAAATGTGTTGTACATGGGCGTGACCCACTGTGGCGCTGTTAAACTGCTGTCAAATGGTGTTATTATTAACGTCCGTGTTCATCAGGTACATTATTGTCGATTGTTTCATGTTTATTTACTCTGTCGTTATCTCGAAAATATTCGTAATTAATTCTGTTTCTTGAGTCTCTGTTTTGTTGAAGTATAATAATGAGTAAAAGTAAAGTTATTAGAAATCCTCTGAAGGCTTTTAAGAAAAGGAGAAATGTTGGAAAGCCAAAGGTATGTGTTATTACTGTAAACAATAAAGACGATGAAAATCCCCAACATAGCTTGTGTCCCAAAGAAGAAGACAGTTGGTGTAAATATAACAAAGGATTGCTAACTGGTGAAGTGTACACTCATAAGCATAGTCTGCCTCATGCAATAATGGAGGTGATAAAACCTATTTTCAGAGACTTAGCAGCACCTGAACTGTTGAAAAAGTGTATTCACGGAAAAACTCAAAACCCCAATGAAAGTGTAAATAGTGTTATATGGTCGAGAATCCCCAAGACTGTATTTGTTGGAATAGAAACACTTCACTTTGGTGTGTATGATGCTGTTGCGACTTTCAGTGATGGCAACATTGTAAGGTGCAAGGTATTTAGAAATATGGCAATGAAGATAGGTTCTAACATGGTACGAGCGATGCTTGCTTTAGACAAGGAACGCCTTCGGGCTGCAGACAGGGCTGTAAAGAGTCTAGAAATACAAGCAAGAGTAAACAGGAGGAGGAACAAGAGGAAGCTGGAGGAGGAGTTTGCAGAGGATGAAGATAATCCATCCTATGGACCTGGAATGCACTAAAAAGTTAATCCAATCTTTGTCGCTCGATTCCCAAAACTTTTATTTTCTCATACTAATTACATGTTTTCTAAGGATCTTCCAAACATATTTGTTTCAAACTTTCAGTAAATGTTACACAGTACCTTCTGCATAATTTAACACAGTCTTTTTCCAAAAAACTGTATATTTTTAAATATATAAATAAAAAATTGCAAAAAAAATTTGTGAATTTTCATTACAATTGAAAAAAAATCATCTTTAATAACTGAACTAAAATTTTGTACAATCCCTGTGTTAAGTTGTAGAGCATATTCCAATAAATAATCTGTAAAAAGTTCAACTTCCTACCTCAAATACTTTGTGAGGAAAGATGTAATTTATAAGCGTTATTTTAACATTGCAAGTATAGGGTGTTCCGGAGCCCCTTGAGGATACAGGGTACTTATAAATGGAAAAATCGAAGCTTTTTTATGACTTCATTAAATTCTGTTGTCTTTCCTGATTACATTGATATATACATTAAAGGGTTTCAAATGAAAAATGACCTATATATACCAAATTTGAAAGTTATGTATGCCGCCACGCCCCTTTTATTTCTGTTACAGAAACCATTATTATTTCGAAAAGAACTGTGGACTTTCTGTTCCCATCGATTATACATATGATACGTTGTATATGTTAGTAACAGTGCAGGTTTCTAGTGTCTATAAATGACCATCTTTGCTACTATTTACTTTTGTTCGCTGAAGCAGTTTGTTCACGTGTTACTGAATGTTTCTTGCCCAAGTGCTACATATATTTGTGGAAGTACATATCCTTTAGTGAGCAATAAATACGAACTATGTCACGCATCAAGAAATTCAGTAAAAGGAAATCCTGTGGTAACCAGTTCACAAACAAAACAAGCCACACTGTTGACAGTAACCTATGTATCAGTTCTTCAGAGAAGAAACTCCCACATGGCACGCCACCTGGTGATGGAAATTTTTGTGTTAACAATGATGCTGTTTGTTGTGGATCTGTTGTTGTTGATGTGGGCATCTTATCTTCTTTGATAGAGGAAGTGGAGAAATGTAAACAATGTGATAGTGTAGGCTGTCTGGAAATAACTGAACAACAACGTAGCAGGAAGAGTTTAGCGTCAAAATTAGTTGTTCTGTGTAGATCCTGCAATAAGTCTACCTCGAAAATGACGTCCAACATTCTGCATAATTCATATGATGTGAATCTGAAAGTAGTGTTTGAAATGTGTGCAATAGGAAAAGGAAAAAAGGTTGCTGATACGCTTTGTGGTTTCATGGATCTTCCTCCTTCTTCCAGTAGGTTCACCAAGTTCATAAAAAATACTTTTAGTTGCCTTGATGGTCGTGTCTAAAGCATCTATGAAACGTGCAGTAGAAGAAACTGTAAATAGTAGTGGAACGAGGAACATTTCTGTTCCATTCGATGGGACATGACACCGTCGAGGACATCGTTCCTTGAATGGTGTTGTAAGTGCTACTTCTATGGAGAATTGAAAAGTTATTGATGTTCAGTGCTTATCTAAGTACTGCCACACCTGCCATGGTAACACTGAAGGACATATTGAACATCAGTGTTATAAGAATTATGATGTTTACAGTCGAGATATGGAGTGTGATGGAGCTCTAAAAATATTTCAGAGGTCGGTGCTCGTTTATAACGTTAGATATACGAAGTACCTAGGCGATGGTGACTCTAAAGCTTTCAATAAAATGGATGAGTTCAATGGTGATACCTTGGTAACAAAACTTGGGTTTTGGACATATGCAAAAGAGGATGGGTGCTAGAGTGAGGAAGCTATGAAGCGAAATGAAAGGAAAGCTGCTATCTGATGGAAAATCTCTGCCTGTCCGAGGCAGGAAGACAGAAACTGAAATAGACCTTCTTCAGAGCTATTATGGACTGGCCATTAGACGAACTGCACCCTGAATGATGTTACAGCAATGAGAAAAGCTGTATGGGCCACCTACTTTCATACGTTGTCCACAGATGACCACCCTGTTCACGGACTTTGCCCTAAAGGAGCAGATTCTTGGTGTGGTTACCAAAAACCAAAAGAAAGTGGTCAAATATACCATCATAAGCATTCTCTTCCTGAGCCTGTTGTTGTTGTTGTTGTTGTGGTCTTCAGTCCAGAGACTGGTTTGATGCAGCTCTCCATGCTACTCTATCCTGTGCAAGCTTCTTCATCTCACAATACCTACTTCAACATACATCCTTGTGAATCTGTTTAGTGTATTCATCTCTTGGTCTCCCTCTACGATTTTTACCCTCCACGCTGCCCTCCAATATAAAACTGGTGATCCATTGATGCCTCAGAATATGCCCTACCAACCGATCCCTTCTTCTAGTCAAGTTGTGCCACAAATTTCTCTTCTCTTCATTTCTATTCAATACCTCCTCATTAGTTATGTGATCTACCCATCTAATCTTCAGCGTTCTTCTGTAGCAGCGTTCTTCTGAGCCTGTTATGAATGAAATAAAACCACTCTTTAGAGACCTGAGTGATCCTGTTTTGCTTAATGTCTTCATGGGGGCACTCAGAATACAAATGAAAGTTTCAACCATTGCGTATGGGAAAGATTACCCAAGAATGTTTTTGTAGGTTTAAATACATTAAAAGTTGGTGTACTAGATGCAGTGATATGTTTCAATGATGGAGTGATAGGAAGGTTGGAAGCCGTGAGAAATTTAAGCATAAAATGTGGCTCTAATATGGAAGATCAGTTGCTTGCGTGTAACAGACAATGGGTGCATGAAGCTGAAAAATTCGCTCTTCAAGTTACCAAAGAAGCAAGAAGTGCTAAGAGAAATGCCAAGAGGAAGCTTGCCGATGAAGAAATGCTGCAGGATGAAGACTATGCTTCAGTAATGTTCTGGGGTACAGTTTAATTGTACTCACTTCATTCGCAATTTGCCGCAAGTTGAATTTTTCAGAATTCAGGTACAAGTATTTCCTAAAGTTTATAAAGAATTGCTGTAGTTATTTTTCTGTAACTTGCAATAGTCCATACTTATGTAGTAGACCTAAGCTTCATTGCAGAATCAACTAAATTGTAGAAACAATAACATTTTTATTAGGAAAAAATTATAAAAATTAATATGTAAGTTGTTATATTTTTTAATCCTTGTAATATACATAACATCTGGAATTAAATAGGTCTAGTGCCTCAGCCACCATGTCACGCATATCAGGTAAAATTTTGGTCTCCTTCAAATGTATAAGATTGGATTAAATGGTACCTCAATTTGAGGAAGCATTTTGGAAAAAAAGCATAAATTTCTTTGTAATTTTTTTAATAACCCTAAGCAGGTTGAAAAATATTCAAAATATTTCAAATTTGTTTAGAAAGTGTGGTGAATTACCTGATATCAACAAGAAATCTGAAAAAACATATACATTATACACAGTGCCTGAAAGAAATAGGTGTTGATTTTTACATAATATTGAGCTGGAAAACTACCATGTATCCTTCAGGCCCAAATCGTTGATGTATAATATGGAAGGTAGGCTATTTCATCATATGGATCTCTTGCACCGAGTTACAACCTTGTTTTATGCACCTTATCCTTGACACTCTCTGAAACAGTACATTTGGGTCTATTTTAGATTCATCTGTACAACGTGTCACTACACACTGTTCCTAACTCATTTGCCGAAACGCAAAATTCAAAACAACATGTCAGTATGAAAATGACAAAATATGGTATTTATGACGAGAGTAGCATGCCTGTGGCAGCTGCTAGCCACTTCAGGTTCTGCTGTGCACGCGCACGAATCTGTGGCCACTTGTTTTTGATTGGCTGGTGCGAGGAGAACCAGCAACAGTGACTCGTTTCGCTAGAATCATGCGGCATCGCTTCCAAAATGCTTACAGAATAACTTGGGAGCTCTCCTTCGGTAACCGAGCCGCTTGGTGCACTCGCCTGTCGAACTGATCGGCAGAACGGCCGAAAGATAACAGAATAAGGCTCCTGGCCAACTATGACGCGTCATGCAGCGTTGCGTAGTTCCATTGTCCCCTGTGAGGTATATCAAATGTCACAGATCTGCTTGTCATTCATACCGTAGCTTTTCTGATGTGCAAAACGAAACTTTGGTTACCAAAATGGCGTTAGACAAGGAAAAGTTAATTGCATGTCTAAGGGGTATTCAGAGTTATATCACGTTCAAAATGAACATTATATGAATAGTACCTCAAGAAGCAACATTTGGAAAGAAAGTGCCAAGAAAATGAGAGTAAACATAACATGCCAGTATGTGTAAATCACTTTTTTTTATTTTGTGAAATTGACGGTCCGGACTTTATTTTTTAGGACTACATTCTTATTATTACATTTTTATTACTTATTTTCTCTTCAACAACATTCCATATTTACCATATTGTTTTACCAGACCAAACTATCTTATAAGTTATTGAAATAATCTTTGAATCTACCCTGTACCTGGATAGCATCAATTACGAAATCATCTCCTGTATGAGGAAGCTCTCATAATTTTATCTCTTCAGTCCGTTCATTTTCAAACAACACTGTATCATGTATCAGAAAATTGTGCAAGGCAAAAGTCGGAAGCATCACTTTCTCTATATGTTCTTCACTGTGACAGATCGTGCGAAAGTAAATCCTAAATATTTGGCAGATTATTCCAAAAGTGTTTCTTAAAACTCTTCAGGCTCTGCTATGTCTGTAACCAAATACGTTTTTGATTGGTCATCTAACTGAGTATCAGGGTAAGGTCTAACCAAATAGAATTTTAATAGAAAAGCTTCATTTCCAACATTCACGTGAGGCAGTCCAACATTCACGGAGGAGAGGATTAGTGTTTAACGTCCGGCCGACAGCAAGGTCATTAGAGACGGAGCACAATGGAAGGATGGGGAAGGAAATCGGCAGCGCCCTTTCACATGAATCATCCCCACATTTGCCTGAAAGAATTTAGGGAAATCACGGAGAACCAAAATCTGGATGACTGGAAGCGGGTTTGAACCGTCGACCTCTAGAATGCGATTCTAGTGTGCTAATCACTGCGCCACATCGCTCGATCGAATTCTCGTGCCTGGTAATTCTCTTAAGCCCTGTATATTAGAGATACTTCCTTTCGGTTCTGTTGCTACATCTGACCATGAAAATATCCCCACATCGCCTTTCCTTCCGAGGTCACCAACGTTGACATATACTCCTGGAAATGGAAAAAAGAACACATTGACACCGGTGTGTCAGACCCACCATACTTGCTCCGGACACTCCGAGAGGGCTGTACAAGCAATGATCACACGCACGGCACAGCGGACACACCAGGAACCGCGGTGTTGGCCGTCGAATGGCGCTAGCTGCACAGCATTTGTGCACCGCCGCCGTCAGTGTCAGCCAGTTTGGCGTGGCATACGGAGCTCCATCGCAGTCTTTAACACTGGTAGCATGCCGCGACAGTGTGGACGTGAACCGTATGTGCAGTTGACGAACTTTGAGCGAGGGCGTATAGTGGGCATGCGGGAGGCCGGGTGGACGTACCGCCGAATTGCTCAACACGTGGGGCGTGAGGTCTCCACAGTACATCGATGTTGTCGCCGGTGGTCGGCGGAAGGTGCACGTGCCCGTCGACCTGGGACCGGACCACAGCGACGCACAGATGCACGCCAAGACCGTAGGATCCTACGCAGTGCCGTAGGGGACCGCACCGCCACTTCCCAGCAAATTAGGGACACTGTTGCTCCTGGGGTATCGGCGATGACCATTCGCAACCGTCTCCATGAAGCTGGGCTACGGTCCCGCACACCGTTAGGCCGTCTTCCGCTCACGCCCCAACATCGTGCAGCCCGCCTCCAGTGGTGTCGCGACAGGCGTGAATGGAGGGACGAATGGAGACGTGTCGTCTTCAGCGATGAGAGTCGCTTCTGCCTTGGTGCCAATGATGGTCGTATGCGTGTTTGGCGCCGTGCAGGTGAGCGCCACAATCAGGACTGCATACGACCGAGGCACACAGGGCCAACACCCGGCATCATGGTGTGGGGAGCGATCTCCTACACTGGCCGTACACTACTGGTGATCGTCGAGGGGACACTGAATAGTGCACGGTACATCCAAACCGTCATCGAACCCATCGTTCTACCATTCCTAGACCGGCAAGGGAACTTGCTGTTCCAACAGGACAATGCACGTCCGCATGTATCCAGTGCCACCCAACGTGCTCTAGAAGGTGTAAGTCAACTACCCTGGCCAGCAAGATCTCCGGATCTGTCCCCCATTGAGCATGTTTGGGACTGGATGAAGCGTCGTCTCACGCGGTCTGCACGTCCAGCACGAACGCTGGTCCAACTGAGGCGCCAGGTGGAAATGGCATGGCAAGCCGTTCCACAGGACTACATGCAGCATCTCTACGATCGTCTCCATGGGAGAATAGCAGCCTGCATTGCTGCGAAAGGTGGATATACACTGTACTAGTGCCGACATTGTGCATGCTCTGTTGCCTGTGTGTATGTGCCTGTGGTTCTGTCAGTGTGATCGTGTGATATATCTGACCCCAGGAATGTGTCAATAAAGTTTCCCCTTCCTGGGACAATGAATTCACGGTGTTCTTATTTCAATTTCCGGGAGTGTATATAGATTTATAGTCTTCCTCCTCATAAAACAATGAAAATTATCAACGCATTCATGTAACTTCCGTCCTTTTTGCTCGGAGGTTGCCGAACGATTTGCATACAAAATTTGCTACATATTGTCTAGCCCGCCGGCCGGAGTGGCTGAGCGGTTCTAGGCGCTACAGTCTGGAACCGCGCAGCCGCTACGGTCGCAGGTTCGAATCCTGCCTTGGGCATGGATGCGTGTGATGTTCTTAGGTTAGTTAGGTGTAAGTAGTTCTAAGTTCTGGGAAACTGATGACCGCAGCAGTTAAGTCCCATAGTGCTCAGAGCCATATTGTCTCGGCGCTGCAGTTCAAATGCGGTATACTAGAGCTGCGTCAAACTGCGCCCCTCTGCTGCAGTGCAATTCGGCTCAGTGCGTATGTTTCAAGTTCCCCGGGCGCAGCTTCCACATGTTTTTAACATTTGCCGTCCAGTATAACGGGTTGGATTTATTATTAAGAAATTTGTCGAGGCAACTGCATGTCTGCGAAGATACTCCGTGTGATGCTCCCTCGGCTATCGGTCAACGATATGGTGACGTGTCGAATGCCTTTCGGAGATCTGAGAAGGCGGCGTCTAGGGAAGGCGGCATCTAACTGTTTGGCTGGATCTACTGTCTG
The DNA here is from genome assembly GCF_023898315.1 of Schistocerca nitens. Taxonomy (NCBI): domain Eukaryota; kingdom Metazoa; phylum Arthropoda; class Insecta; order Orthoptera; family Acrididae; genus Schistocerca; species Schistocerca nitens. Next base: position 115,387,160 of record NC_064620.1, on the reverse strand, counting down.
CAAGATATCGTGTATACAAGAGAAACGATTTCTGACGAGACATAGTTTACACACACACACACACACACATATGAACGACGACAAAATCCACACTGTGTCTGGAATAAACACTGCCCGTTCTCATGTTCTTAATGAGGTTCTTTCACAAATTACGAGTGAAAGAAGTCGTAAAGTGCGCATTGAATAACTTTAATTACGTTTTTCAGGCTTTTTACGGCATTACCTGTTTCCTGCATCCGGTATGCGAGTGTCTCTATTATGTACATCGCCATTTCTCTCCTTCGCTTTCAGAAGAACCGACGGTTATATTTTTTGCACGCCGTCTTCCCTCCTCCTACCTTGTTCGATGTCGATAAAACTAAATCCTGTTTCATTCTACGCTGTTCATTATACGTCTGTCATCTTAATTACTTCTTTTACTTGCACTTGGCACCTGCTTCAACCATGGTAGTCTGCAGCTTCTTCTCATTATATCCATCTCTACACATTGTACTTTCATTCCTAATTATTTTTTGCTAAACGTCCAATACTTCTAAGACATACTGCATGATTTTGTTGGTAATCGCACTGTATATCCGTTTCTTAAATACATTTCTTACGAACTTGCTTCACCATGTCACACTTAGTCGTTCTATGGCCTTCCAGCTTCGTCCCATGTTCTACACTATATCCTTTTCAGAAAATGGATGCTTTTCAAACAAAGATCCGAGATATTTCAATTGTTTGCGAACCGTATCAATATTCTTGTCAACTATCAACCTTTCTTCATCAATCATTCAGCAAAATTTTGCACCTTCGCATAATTTATTATTAGTTAATGTTTACCATTTTATACTTCTAACGAACGAGATGGAACAATGTGAATAAAAGACCAAGAGAGAAGCTCTCGGTTTGAAAAGGATGTAAGGCAAGTATAGACTTTCTCCCCTACTGTTCGACTAGTATGTGAAAGAAGGTGTGACGTAAATGAAAGAAATTTCTGGGAGTGTGATTAAAATTCACGATGAGAAGGTATGAACGATAAGATTAGCCGATAACATTGCTATGTTCAGTGCAAATGAGTAAGAATTACAGAACATGTTGAACAGAAAGCACAGTGTAATGAACACAAAACAAGGACTGAAAGTAAATCAGGGATATACATAAACAAAGAGGGATAGTAGAAAAGAGAGTAGCGCTAAATTTGGCATAACAATGGGGGAGCAAGTAGTGAACGAAGCGAAAGAGTTCTGCTATCCTGAAGGCAAGATAATGTGTGATGGACGATGTAAGGCGCATATAAGAGGCAGAGTACCACTGGCAAAGACGGTGTAATTCATTCAGGTACTAAACACAGGCCGTAATTTGAGAAATAAATTTATGAGAACGTACGTCCGGAGCACAACATTGTATGGTACTGAGTCATGGGCTGTGGAAAAAAACAGAAATCAGAGATTTGTAACGCGGTGTTACAGAGAGACAGTGGAATTTAAGTAGACAGATTAGAAATGAGAAGGTCTTCCGCAAAATCGGCGAGGAAATCTAAAACTCTGACTAGAAGAAGGTAACGTGACCAGATATTAAAATAACAGAAAATAACTTTCATGGTTCAGATACACTTCTCAGTTTTGCACACACATAACATTGTGCAAGTTCCACAATATATAATCGCGAACAGCTGTTTGAAATCTTCAGGTGACAACAGTTTCCGCTACCGGCGCTACCGAACACCTCTTCCATCCAACTGCGAGCACTTCTCCTCGCATGCACAATTTCTGTTCATAATACGAAAAATTTTGACGCCGCCACGCGAATATCACCTGTTGTGTCTCGCAGCAATAACGACAGCAACTGCTACCACCTGAAGATGGCGAACAGTTGTATCAATGAATCATTGTGGTCTCGCACAATGTTATCCGGCGGCAAACCCGAGAAATGCTGTAATGTTGATGAATTAAGTTGTTCTGAAAGCGGTGCTGATATTAGATTAGTTTTTCGTTCCGTAGATCCGTGCTGTGGAGATCCTCGTGGATGTGGAACATGTCAAATATTTTTTTTAAGCTGAAATAACAACACTAATAGTATGAATATATACAATACATCATTTGTTTCTATTAAAAAATTCTTCAATGGAGTAGAAGGAGTTGGCCACTAGTAAGTCTTTCACGCTGCTTTTAAACTGATCTTTATTTGTAACTAAATTTTTTATGTTTACTATCAAATTATTGAAGATGAGTGTTCCTGAGTAGCGGATCCCTTTTTGAACTAAAGTAAGTGCTTTTAAGTCCTTGTGCAGATCATTTTTGTTCCTGGTATTGTATGTATGAACTGAGCTGTTTGTTGGAAAAAGGGATATATTATTTAGGACAAATTTCATGAAGGAGTAAATATACTGAGAGGCAGTAGTTAGTATACCCAGTTCTTTGAAGAGGTTTCTACAGGACGTGCATGAATTTACTCCACAAATAATACGCATTACATGCTTTTGGACTCTGAAAACTTTTGTTTGACTTGAAGAGTTACCCCAAAATATTATACCGTATGACATTATGAAATGAAAGTAGGCAAAGTATGCAAGCTTTTTCATTTTTATGTCGCCTATGTCTGCTAACACTCGAATTGTAAATACAAATTTGTTAAGGCGTTTCTGCAGTTCTGTGGTGTGCTCCTCCCAACTGAATTTATTATCAAGTTGTAATCCCAGGAATTTAAGATTGCCAACCTCTTCTATCTGCTCTTCTTCGTACTTTATGCATATGCTGGGTAAAAACCTCTTACAGGTTCTGAATTGCATATAGTGAGTCTTTTCTAAGTTTAATGTCAGTGAGTTGGTTTTAAACCACTTATTAATATCCATGAAAATATCATTAGCAGATCTTTCTAGAACTACACTCGACATATTATTTATTGCAATACTTGTGTCATCTGCAAACAACACGAACTCTGCTTCTGGCAGTGTAACTGACGAGAGATCATTAATGTACACAAGAAAAAGCAATGGCCCTAAGATGGATCCTTGTGAGACAACACATGTAATTTCTTCCCATTCTGATGATGACTGATGACTTAATTCACTAGTCCCTTGCACTGACACCCTTTGTTTCCTGTTATTAAGGTATGACATGAACCATTTTGCAGCACTGCCCGTGACACCATAGAATTCTAATATCCTTAAAAGGATGTTGTGGTTCACACAATCAAATGCCTTTGACAAATCACAGAAGATACATGCTGCTTGTAGTTTGTTATTTAATGAATTAAGTACATTTTCACTGTAGGTGTAAATAGGCTTCTTCAGAAATCCAAACTGTGTTCTTGATAATATGTTATTTGTGGTCAGATGGTTGAGCAGCTGCCTGTACATTACTTTCTCTAAAATTTTTGAGAATGCTGGCAAAAGTGAAATCGGTCTGTAGTTTGATGGTATCTCTTTATCCCCTTATCCCCTTTCTTGAATAGAGGATTAACATCTGCATATTTTAGCCAGTCAGGAAATGTCCCAGTTATAATTGACTGGTTACACAAGTAACTTAGATTTGTACCAAACTCACAAGAACATGCCTTAATTAACTTTGTCGATATTTCATTGTAACCACTAGAATACTTTGTTTTTAAAGATTTTATTATGGAAGTTATTTCTTTTGGTGAAGTGAGTGACATATTCATGTACTTGAAGCTATTTGTAAAGGCTAGTTTCAGATATTCAAGGGCATTATTTACTGATCCTAAAAGTCCCATTCTATCAGTAATGGATATAAAGTACTTGTTAAATAGATTTGCCACACTATGTCCATCAGTTACTAATGTGTCATCTACCCTTATTGCTATTTGCTCCTGTTCGTTTCTGGTTCTACCAATCTCCTCTTTCACTATATCCCATATAGTTTTTATTTTGTTCCCTGACATTGCTATCTTCTTCTCATAGTGCATTTGTTTAGATGTCTGAATCACTTTTTTAAATATTTTACAGTATTCCTTGTATTTAGCTAAATCATAAGCATTGGAGCTATTCTTGGTCGACAGATACATTTTCTTGTTTGTCTTACAGGAAATCTTTATTCCTTGTGTAATCCATGGTTTTATTATAGACTTCTGCTTAATTTGAGTAACTTTTAGACAAGACAATAAAAGCGGGTTAAAAGCTGTGAGCTGTCTGGGGAAGTTAATCTTGCATTACTGAGCAAGTGTTTCACCAGGTATCCAGTATAGCTTACCAAATTGCCAACCAGACTAACATTAATTATAATCTTTTAATAGTCATCTTACGACAACCGGTGATATATATATATATATATATATATATATATATATATATATATATATATATAAAGAGAATTTACATAAAAAGAAATCAATCAGTTTATATTTTGACATTTATTTTAACATTGATCATTGTTCCGTTAAAATTTCAGCGTATTAAACTTGATTCATAACTAAACTGGTGCCTTATTTGGGATTGTGAAAATGTGAGTTTGTAATTTTACAGAACACATCAAATATGGAGCTAAGATTGGGAGACTGATGGCAACACTTCATTCATAAAATAACACATGAAGAACGTTGAAACATATGCAAGAGGAAATTAACCACAACCAACCGATTCAATTTTCACCCAAAGAAGTTACATTTGTAGCGTAATCCTGTCCATGATGAAATTACCACACACTGGTACACTAAATTCATAATAACTCTCTGTGAAATCTTCCCAAAAAGAATAGCTGAGGGCTACTTTGATGATTACACCACATGCTTCACATGGTAAACTTGGTTTACACATAGAGTGTAACTCCACAACAATTTTTATAATTAAAATAAGTTACATCGAAAAGCAATTTACAAAAGAAAAACCTCGAACTGGTTAATATCGTCTTACACTTAACCTGATGGGTCAAACAATTGTATAAGCACGTGATACTGGTTTCACAAAGTACACCCCACGTGGGTTGAACATAAAGAAAAGTTGCTATATTGAAAAATATTGTCACGACAAGACGTTATAATCTCACGCACATTCGCATTTAAGATTGATGAACTTAGTTAGAGTTACGTATCATCTACACGTGATTCCAGTTTACTCAAAAAGTAGTGACAAAGCAACTACTGGAAGATATTCACACTCGAATTACACTGCGTTGCAATTTAAGATATCATCAGATATTTTAGATCTAAACCTGAAATAAAGGTGATTAAATTTTCAGTTAGGGTGAACTTAAGAAATCCATTGTCCTACAGACTTAGCAGAGATGCACTTAGCTGGAGATCTTACCACTTCAGATGCTCGCCGCAGACAGGCTGGCATGGGCCCCCACTGAGGGTGCTTCACAGATACAAACGGAAGTGACCAGAGAGGCAGCTTCCTATACCAACATGACAAGGGACAGACAGGACCATACCAAGAATAGAAACCTCTTTGCTTTTAGAAAGCGTAGCTAGCTGTTCCAACATTGGTCCTCCTGTTCTCTAGCAGACAGGCTTGTCTGCTACCATCAAGCATGCAACTAGAAATACATTTGCTCATTCATCCTTTCACACAGAAGGGGAGGGGTATGAGAGTATCTTATCATATACAGTATATAAAAGAAAGTGGATGTAGGTTCCGTATGAGACTGTGTGACATGAATTACATATAAACTGTGTTTTAAAGTGTACTAGTGTAACAGATCGTTCTTGTTCATGTGTAAGAGTAACGTGTTGCCCTGCTCAGCCTCCTCCCAGATAGAGTCAGAGACACCACAGTAAATTTAGAAGAGGAATTTATGCCATAAATGACAACAGATTTAACAAATTAACATGAAAGGAATCCAACAGACACCTTTCATAACCCCAACGCTTTGGGAAAAGATGCTAGAACATTCCCAAGCAGGCTTCTCATACCAAACTTAAACCAAAAAATGTAAAGAAAAACCAAAAGGTCATCAGCTATTTGCTAAAACACAATAACTTCAACACATCTTCAGAAACTACCAATTTCAAAGAGAAAAAACGCAATCTGTGACACCTATTTAAAAGATAGTGTAGACCTTATTCAGTTAGCACGCAAAAGTAATGGTCCCTGTGTGATTAATATGAAAACAATTTCTGGTTCTTACTCTTATGGAGTTCACCAGTATTTGCTCACTGCAAGAGCCAACTGATCACAGGAAAATTTATGAATGTTTATTAACAAGTAAAATTTATGAAAATAGCAAAGGTGATGCATCAATAAAAAAAAACCATGAAAATAACATCAGTATTATAAAGCAGAACATTACAATGCACAATCCGCAAAAGCAAAAAAAAAAAATGGTAATGAGAGAAAAAACATGTTTTACAAAGTGGTTATCGCAAAAAAATTCTATATCTTTTAAACTAATAATTTGTAGAATTAAAATAATTTTGTGCCACTAATTTAATCACTCTACTATATTCTAGTTGGCAAACAATGATCACTGCGTCGTTAGACTGAACCTACAATTAATTATGTGATTGTTACCCTTATGGGGTTCCTCACTATAAATATGCCACATGCAAAGGCTAATTGATCACAGTCTAATGAGTATGACTAGCTACCTGACTGATAAACGAAGCAATGCCACAGGAATTAATTTACGAAACAAAATATCACAAATCTAATGCATCACACAAAAACAAACATTGATAAATAAAATAGCTTTGAAGGTACAATAGTCAATGTCTAAACAAAGAAAAACACCAATAAATAAAACACCTGCAAAATAAAAGAGTCAAAGCAAAAAAAGCAATAAATAGAACACCTACAAAATACAAGAGTCAGTCTAATAAAAGAAACACCATTTAAATCGAACCTCTGCAAAATGCACGAGTAAAAGTTTCTCTGAAACAAACACATATATATGCACTGGACTAAGAACCATATAATCACTGTTCACTGGCACACTCAGTAGTTCCTCTGTTCCAAGGCACAATATAAGGAGGGGGGAGGGGGCTTGTCGCCCCAGCTGTCAGTAGGGATTTTTGTCCATCTGTTGCGTGCAATCCCGCCGTCTCTGCCCTCTCATGAAGTTTCTGTTAGTGGCCCGTGTCACGTACATCTCGATTTGGTTCCATGTTTGTGTTGCCAAATTCGTCAGGTATCCTCATTTGACTGACGAGATTGGTATTCCTGGGCAAGGATGACACTTAATGGCTCTTCTTTGTGCCACCTTTAGCGACCAGAGACCATCAAACCATGATTTACTGCCGCTTGACAGTGGGCATCCGCCAGGAAATGTTGATAGCCATCGTTGAAGTCTGCCTGTTTCTCTGGACAGTACAAGTCAAAAGGCTCCACACCCCTGGTGTTGTTAAATTCTTAAGTTATCCTCAATTGGCTCGCCAGTTTGATATTCCTGGACAAGGATGACACTTAGTGGCTCTTCTTTGTGCCACCCTTAGCAACTAGAGAACACCAAACCATGATTTACTGTTGCTTAACAATGGGCTTCCGTCGGGAAATGTTGACAGGCGTCGTTGATGTCTGCAAGTTTCTCTGGACAGTACCTGTCAAAAGGCTCCACGCCCCTTTATCTCATATTTTCTGTCGTTTCATCTTGGCCATCTCATCACAGTCGCATGCCTTTGGTGCGTTGCCAGCAGATGGATGTCCGATCGGGGGACCGCTCGGCCATCTCAGGTCATCGACTCCATGAAGGGTCTCTCTGGTGCGGCCAGCCATTAGCTCCGGGTGCAAGGGAAAGTGTTTGCCCCGCACCCTTCTTTTGTTGTCGAGAGCGCTCCAGAAGTGGCCCTGCTGACAGTGTGTCCTGCTGGGAAACTCGCCTGTTTACAACTATTCCTCCTCCTCGCTGCTCCTGCTGTCTCATAAGAGTTTAGCCGGTTCGCTTTCACATTCTCAACTGCATTCACAGAAATTGTTCATCATAGTTATGTGATTACAAAATGTCATACATAATACCACTTAGTATTGTCTTTCACAATTTTTAAGAACAAAAGTGAGACTTAATTTTTTTTGCAGATAAATAAGTTACATGAATCGACAATATATAAATAAAAGTTAAATGACTTGACAATATAAAAAAAATAAAAGTGAAATGACTTGACAGTATAAAAATAAAAAGTAAATGAACTGTCAATATAATATCTAAATCCACATCACCAAAGTGGTATGCTTCAAATTTAAACAATTCACTTCCGTTTTAATAAATCAAATGCTACTTATTAATTCACTAAAATGAATAGGATTATGACTTGTGCAAGTATAGGAGAGCACAGCATAGGGTTCACATGTTATTTACACACACATATGCACACTTTTTGTCTATTCTACAAACTAACTACTCATAAACATGAATTGCTCAAAATTTTACATCAATCAACTACTAATTAATCCAACAAGCTACTTCAGTGCTACTTCAAATCAGTGTTTATACCACTACAACATTGTTCTAATTCGTCCTCTTCTTGACGCTCATGGCATATGTCTTGTCACATGATAAATATGGAGAAACTTTTCTTAAACATACATAGTGAAAAGAACAATGGTTATTTACACGCCAAAACATTTATACCAGTTGATACACCTGATAAGAGACTCGCAATTATACATTTATCACACTCACATGTTTATACATAAAACAGTATGACAATTTCATCTAAAATTACGTTATCACAAGAATTAATCACACAGATGACTCTGAGAAGGTAAAAATATTTTCATCATACAGGTTTTACTAAATTTTCATACCCATTTTGCTCCAATTTCGTTCCTTCTTTAAGTTAGCTTTCGCTTCCAAAACAGTTATTTCGCCTGTGGTGGTTATTCTGGATTCATTTCTCAAGAATGGCAAAATTGGGGTCTCCTCTGTTCTGTAAAACAGTTTCATCTTAACATCCTATTGAACTTACAACTGACACAAAAGATCCGAATCCTCCTGTAGCTTAAATGACAAATGTTTTGCTTCATTCTTATTACATTATACCAAGCTTTCCTTCGGTCCCATAACCATAATTATTTAATCTTCCTCTACCTTCAAGAGGGAAATTTCTTCAGTTCAACTCATAAAGGCTACAGTGCATCCCGCACCAGCGAAAACAGTAAGCTGTAATGCTCAGAGCATCAGCAAAACACATAAACATCACTTTTCTAGGACAACATACAAACCACAATTCTTCTTTCACCTTGAAGGGAATCAATCCACTTACGAAATCCACAGATACAAATTTACGTACTCAGCTGTTAAGAACAAAAAAGACATATATCACCAATATCAACATATCATCGCATATTGGGAAGCCATTGGTTAAACAATCGTATTATTGCATCCTGTTTTCAAAATTCTAAACTTACTCATTCCTTTCTCAGAGTTCTCCTATCTTAAAATATTCACACAGCACACATACTGTTATAAGAGATCCTCATTCATACTGACAGATACAGAATAGTAGTAGATAGATAGTAGCACTGAAAGCAGAATATCGGAAACAAGGCTACTAACAGCTGGGGACCTGGGTTTGCCAGATCCATAATACCCACAGATCGGATATTCCCCTGAGTTTTGCATTAATTCAACACAGATCTTGCTTCTCTCAGGAGCGACTCTTTTCAATTTACACAAAAAAACCATAAACAGCATTTCACTCGTTCACGAAGAAACCTTTTATCTTCACATTTGAAGCAACCTAAATCCTAATTGCACAAGGAAAGGAAAAAAAACCACAAACATCACTTCAATCAATCACATAGAAACATCTTTATCATTATTTTTACAAATCTATTATTGAAAATGCATATGTAACAAATGTAAACTAATCAATTCTTTATCCTCGCCGTCCTCTTTACTCCTCACTGTCCTCTCTTATATCTTCCCTCTCTATATACCCTATGTACTGATTTGCCATGTCGCTCATTTGTTCCGATTGGGCGACTTCTGCGCTGATCATTTGTCATTGCCGGATTTGTTCATTTCCATTTGCTGGATTATGTCTAGGGTTAGCCAACAGAATTTCAACATCATGTGGTGCTCTGCCTACAATCCTATTCCCACCGTGTTCGACGTAGTATCGATTCTGGTTGCCGTAACTGTTGCGTTCACGATTTTGCCCACGTCCTCGATCATTTCCGTTGTTCCACCTGTGTTCGCAACTGTTACCTCAGTTTCTGTACGGCCGGTCCCGATTATTGTTCTGTTCGCATCGCGACGACCAGTCACGCCGTTGATTAGTACTACGGCCACGACTGCGGTCGTGCTGCTGAGCCCCGTAATAACTTTGTGCCTGATTAGGCGACCATTCTCCTGTATTATATTCCAACGCTTGGAGAAGTGTCTTAAACGTTTCCACGTCCTCTTTGCATCGTCCCGCAAGAATGACGTGGCGCAAGTACATCGGCAGTTTGGTGATGCATATCCTAACTAGTTCCGCAGGCCCGTATGGGTCGTATAGAAATTGATTTGCCTGCAGCAGGTGGTCGAATAGGCGTGCTGGGCTGCCGAAACCAGACTGGTTCAAATTTGGCAGCATAATTATGCCATGCTTGACCCTATGTTGTGCCGCTTCCGACCAATAGGCGGACAGAAAGGCTTGTCGAAACTCCCGAGTGGAATTGCAGTGTCACGCTGCTGATCTCATGTGAATCGCCGGTTCGCATTCCAAATAGCCACACATATATTCTATCTTATGTGTACTTGCCCAGCTGGGGGGAACACAGAATTCAAATTGCTCGAGCCACGCTCGTGGATGTATTGCTTTTTGCGAATTTCGAAATATCTCAAACTTTCGCACCGTAAGGAAATGTTAGAAATCAAATCCCCGCATTTCCTATCGGCAAGGCCCTTGAATGTTTCTATTTTTCTCATGTCTGCCCCCCAAAATACATTCTTCCCTGTCGTCAAAATCTCCCTTGTGGCCAGAGTCCCTCTCTGCACTGTTCGTACGACTCTTTTTAGTGCTATTGGAGAGTTTGGAATCACATCCCATGCGGCTTTCCAGATGCGCCACACGTTCTTGTAATTCGCCAGTTACAGTTTTGTGCCGCCTGTTGACTTCGAACTGCCCCTTCTGTAATCTAAGAAGCGAATGCACATCTTCGGTCTCCACGACGGCTACCGTTGTAGTATTGTTATCGCTCTCTGTCACCTCCATCGTGCCTACGATGTCCGCTAATGCTGCAACCTTATCATATATTTGTCTGTTGTCCTCTGCCCCATTCTTCTTCTATTGTTCTACTTGCTATTCGAGTGCGTGAATCGCTTGACTGTTGTCCACTACTGTGTTGCTAACGGACACGGGAAAATGCGTTTCCGCCTCCTGGATCCTGGAGAGTACCTGCTCGTGTTTCCTTTGGCATTCCTCTCTCAGCGCTTGGAAATTCTTAAGTAGCTGTTCCTCGCTGTCTTTCGATTCCGCATCGCGACTCCGCTTGCCCTGTTCTAAGGCTTTCAGACGATCATCGATTTGTTCAAATGTACGGCCTAATTCTTTCATAATATCACTTTTTATTTCACTTGCCAGATTGTTTATTCTTTGTGAGATATCATTGGAAACTCTCTGCATCAACTTGTCGCCTTTATTTGTCTGCTGGATTAGTTTTTCGTCTATTTGTTCGCCTAGCTCGCGGATCGATTTTTCAGATTTTTGCATCATTTGTTCGCCTAGCTCTTGGATCGATTTTTCGGATGATTCTTTTTGCTCTCGGAACGATTTTTCTGATTTCTCTGCGTTTTCTTTATTTTGATGCAATAAGGCTTTTATGAGTTCTGCCAAATAAATTTGGTTAGTTGGAGGCAAATTAATTTCTGGCGCTGCTGTGAGCCCGTTCGTCCTGTTTTGCATTTCCTCTGAAGTATTCCCCATTGCATTTTCGGAACCGTCCGACGCGTTAATATTCGAAATAAAATTATCCCATTGGTCCATGTTGCTTAATTTGTTGGACCGCCTACTTTTAGCATGGTTACGTGTCTGCATTAGTTCAATTTATATCTGGTACGCAACACACTAATCACAATAAATGTATCCCACAAAAATTACGACAGTTACACGAAAGGTACCCAACCTAGTACGCACTTTTTCACACGCAAAACAAATTTTTATCTTTGATCGAAGTCAGTGCAATTTACAAGCGAGAAAAAACACACACACACATATAGAAATTTTTTGCAACAGATCTGTCGGGGAAGCCTGAAAGTAATTGTACTAGAGGGAGCTGTAGAGGGAATGTTGGAATACATCCTCTAGATGAAGAGGTTCGCTCAGAGAGGACGTTATGGAAAACTGCATCAGACTACTCTGAAGACTGAGAAAATAAGAAGAAAGTACCACTAGATCTACGTATGCGTATGTGGTTCCCTAACTCACATTCCACATCTTACTCATAAATATTTTCGTTAGATATTTACTGAAAGGTGGATAGGAAGAGGAGACCCTCTTTGATAGCCAGTTAGTTCAACTGAGCTGACATAATTTTCTTCTTGTGGAACACCTGTAACATACAAGCAATAATTCTCAGTATCTGTAACACTGCAAAATACTGATGTCGTTTTAAAGAGGATCAAACGAAGACACCTCTGCTTGAAGTCAAGTTAGCTGTTAGGAACCTGTGAAGCATCTTCGACACTAAGAAAACATTATTAGAGCTCAGTCATTTATTCACAATGTTTACAGGCCATCGTTCTGCTGAACCCAGCCTTGGATGTTGCTCATTCAGCTGCCTGTTGGATTCCAGCGGACGACTGTCGAGTCAGTTCAATATCTGCACTCCCAGGAGAAGATTTCAGCGACTCTGGTACTATGGCTGGTAGGCACAGCTGTTGCCAATCGTGAATTGATTCTGGCACTGGCTGTTGGGATGTTCTCGGTTCCACCCCAAATTCTTCAGTGACTCTCAATGGTCCACCTGCGATGGACGTGGTGTTGGTAGTTGGTTGGTCTCCTCCCAACCCCTGGTAGTTTTCAACACCTGGACACACCTTAGTGTTGAAGAGGAACGTGGACTACAGGAGGTGCTGTCAGTGACTTCCATGTTGCTGGCGGAACTTTTTGTTGTGGTGTTGTCAGAAGACAGTTTCTCTATCAGCAGATGGCAGGTTGCGAGCAGCATGAAGTTCATCATGCGAATGCCACCATATTGAGTTCCTCTTTGGCTTGTACATAGAATGTACTGGAGCATATACGACATAGATTCGTTACAGCATCATAATCACAGAATCGAGTACTTTCGCTGTGAATGTGACTGATCTGATCAACTCATGGTGAGAGATGGAGAGCTGAATTGTTTAAAGAGAGCTGGTGTGAGGCTATGCTGCAAGGATCAGTTCATAATAACCACATGTGTGATCCTTATTCAAGTATATTCACTTAACAGGCTGTTAACTGCTCTGTTCTCGCTGTGTGCTCTTGTGAAAGACATGGAGGTTCTTGCAACAAATGTTATGAGCTGACTTGCAACATATTAGTTCACTTCCTGCTTGTGCCTCTGTCTCTTGCATAGCTTGAGTTTGCCTGTGGCAATGTTAATGAGTTTTAATTTTTCCAATATCTACCCCTTAATATTCTGTGTCTAACACTTGGATCAGGTTTCACGGAAATTCCATCAATGATGCTATACGTGCCTAGAAGCTGCAGCACACCACTTGGAATGACTATTGTGGTTATAGCACCGATCGGAAGTCATGTGCATACTTGGGTTTTTATTATCCTCACTATTCCACGTTATGTGACCACTTACAACTTGTGATGTGTCTTACATGTCAGTGAGACTCACGACGCCTCATAGAACAGCTATAAGAGCTGGAATACTACATCTACTGCTATCAGCTTCCCTCTGGGCTTATTCTTCTTAACTTACCATGCATTGACGGAAGATCGTAACTGTGGCTCCGTCTCTAAATCGACACAGACGGGATGGTATACGTATGTTTTTACTACATGAAGATTTTTCTTACTACAACAGTTCTAATGGAGAGTGTTCTTACTTTTTCTCCAGTGTATTCTCTCAATGAGTTGCTGTCATACGAGCGCCGCATCTCGAACTGATACATAAACTATTTTAATATCAATGAAATTAAATACCACCACCATGAAAAGAATCTGTTTTGGTTATTGTAGTCTTAACTCAAAGCTAGGTTTCTTAATCTCAATGAAAGTTTGTTCTGCGCATGTGTCTTCATTTCTGTACAATCACTCCATCATACACCATCTGATTAAAATTATAGACACTTACAGTGTACATTAATATGGTATGTTTTTGAATGAAGTCATTCTACTTTAGGCTGCAGTTTTGACACATGGTCATAGCAAAGCTTTGTCGGATATTGACAACCACTCAACAGCATAAAGGTGGGACATGCTGGAACGTCGTTCTCAGCAGCGTAAAACCAAACACTTGTGGTGGTATAAATCTACCCACTGTTCCATAAAGCAAGTGAGCACATTTGAACTCTATCAGCCCTTCCACTTGTGCTCACAAGGGGCGTGGAACACTGATCTAATCCTATGCGTAATTCCGTTACACCACAACTTCAATTAGAGAACAAGGCTTTTTACCAATTTGTTAATACGCTAACGCCATAATATACTTACTTTATGTAATACTCTTGTGTTATTATCAATTCCGCCGTCTTGAAACGAGGTAAATACATTACAAAAGATATATTTGGGCGAAATGGCCATGTGGTCAGTTTACTCCATCACAAGACTTTCCACTATGCCCAAATGGATCCCTTTATGCTAAATATTGGCCTTGCATAACCTAAATAATTAATAAACACACGGTTTTTAAAGCTAAAATATAATGTAACAATTGATTGTCACAGTTCATATTTTTTTAATACACGCATATTAATTTGTCACATGCCTTCCATCAACTTAAAGGAAGCACAAAATACTTCACAGCAGAGGAATGGGGGCAACTATCGCCACGAAACTCGTTGACGAAACTGAAGAAGTCTCTTTTAATAGTTTTAATTCTTCACCACTAGGCAGCAGCACTTTCCAAGAGAATAAAACGAAGTGATCTCTCTACCCCCTTGACCACTATAGCCGTCCTTACCCTAATTCATTCGTATATCGTAGAATTGTTTTTCCTACTCATCTTCATTAAGTTACATTTTTCCACTTTTAGATCAAGATGCATTCATCAGTACAGGGAATGTATTATCTGTTACACAAAAGAATAAACTGTACACGCAACTGCTACTTGCAAACTACAACAATTACCCAACGACGTCGAGCGTCGAGAACTTGCTCTGAGGCTTAACACAGCCTGACAATAAAAGTGAAACACCCGTAAGGGAAGAAGGATACGAAATGGTAGAGGTTGGGAGGATATATGATGTCATTTCAGTCATTACAAAATTGAGTCAAATTTAAAAAGAACGTGGAAGTATAAGCCCAATTATCAGTATGATATACACCTCCCCACCCTTCCCTGATCACCGCTGGACTGGGTGTATGCAGTCATTCGATTAGGAAGGCATTCATAAAACCGTTGTATCGTCCCCTGAAGCAAACTGGCCCACAACTTTTGTAACTGATCCATAACAATAATAATGGCGTGTGACGAGGGCATCCCGTCGGATAGACCGCTCGCCTGGTGCAAGTCTTTCGATTTGACGCCACTTCGGCAACTTGCGCGTCGATGGGGATGAAATGATGATGATTAAGACAACACAACAACCAGTCCTTGAGCGGAGAAAATCTCCGACCCAGCCGGGAAGTGAACCCGGAACCTTAGGACTCATATTCTGTCGCGCTGACCACTCAGCTACTGGGGGCGGACCTCTCTTGTGGTAATAAGGTATGGTCGGGCACAACCTTGACGACGAGTGTGCCGGCTGTCTCATTCCCATGCAGTCCAACACTGGGCCTCTGTCGCATTTGAGTGCCTCAAAAATCTGGATTCTGCACTATTTGACTGGAAAGTCAAACAGAGACCCAGAATGAGGCCACTTTCACTGTCAGTGCTGATAAAGTCGTCTCACGCAGACACACTGCGTCTCTGTGGCTTTCACACTGATCACCCAACATTTATGCTGTTCTGTCTCATTATTCACCTTACCAAGCCTGATAATAGCACTAAATACTAACAACGCCAGTGCACTCTCGTGGACTTTCTCCCTGTCACAGAGAACTACGACTCTAATCGTTTACATCGTCACCAATAATATCCATGCGTACGAAGTTATGAGTGTGGTTTGATAAGTCTAATGAATCTCCTTGAAAGAACGGAACATTTTTATTGCGCCTTTATGGTTGGTAAGCTTGCTTATTCCAAGGATAACAGAAATAATTTCAGCGATGTACAACGTTCAAATCATTGTTGACAGCCGTCTGAAATGGTCAGTGTGTCCACTACGATTGAAAATGGTATAACCAAGTTTCGTGCTGTTATTAAAAACTTTTGGTTGAAGTTTTGGTACTGCCGCACAAATCAAAATAGAATCGGGTGAAGTATACACGGACTCTTCACCATCACTGAAGACAATTTACTTTTGGATTAATGAACTTGAACGTGGTCGGACAAGCACCGAAGACGAAGCGCACTCCACCCTTCCAATTGCGGTCACCACAAAGGAAACCACTGATAAAATTCATTTCATGGGGGTTCAAGACTAACGAATAACAATTCATGAGGCTACGGCGACAGTAGGCGTCTCAGCTGAGCGAGTACATAATATCCTGCGCGGAGAATTGGCTATGAAGAAGCTGTGTGAGAGGAGGGCGCCATGATTGCTCAGTAAAAGCAAAAGCGCATCCGACACAACATTTTAACACTGTGGCTGGCGATGTTTAATCGCAATTCGCAAGACTTTACGCGCCGATTTGTGACAGCTGATGAAACCAGGTTCAGTCATTACATGCCAGAGTCAAAACGGCAGTCAAAACAACTGCAAAGCCTGGTGAAAGTGCACTGAAGAGGGCAAAGACCATTTTGTCAGCTGGTAAGGTGGCGGCCACTTTTTTGGGATTTTCAAGGAATGATCCTGATAGGTTGCTTGGAGAAAGGCAGAACCATGGCTGGGCACTATTGTGCATGATTGCTGCCAACTTGAGTTGGCTGAAAACAGACTAAGTTTGGTACAAAGAAAAGTGCTCTTTCACCAGAATACCATCCCACACATCAGCAATAACGGCAAAAGTGGGCTTTGAACGACTTGCACTCCATCCTTTTCACCAGACTTAGTCCTTAGTGACTTCTTCCTGTTCCCTAACTTGAAACTTTAGTTTTGTGGGAAGAAATTTTCCTGAAATGAGTAAGTGATGGTTGCAGTCAACGACTGTTTTGCAGAGTCTGACTGAACCTGTTTTTTCGATGGGATGTAAATGCTGGAGGATCGCTAGACCAGATGTGTATTCCTCAAAGGAGACTATGTCGAGAAGTGATGAGTTGTTTACTCCAGAAACATTTTTTTTTGTTTTTTACATCGCAAGAGCCTGCTCAAATGTTTAAGGGAGTTTGACATAGCAGAGAAACTCATCAATCTGATAAAGATCTGTCTGAATGAAACACGTGCAAAGGTGAAGATGGGAAATCGCATAACTGAGGAATTTGAAACTGTGACAGGACTCAGGCAAGGAGACGGGCTGTCCCCTATCCTGTTCAACTTTGCCCTCGAGAAGATCATACGCGAGACCTTCCAAGAGAACGAAGGGATTGAAATCGAAGGAAAGAGACTGGCATACTTAGCATATGCAGACGACATCTGTTTACTCTCTAGGTCGGAAGAGGAGCTGGAGCAAATGACCAAAGCACTAAAGGAGGCTGCCAGCAAATTTGGGTTAAACATAAACGAAGCCAAGACAGAGTCATTGTCAGACTGCTGATCATCTACAATCACTGCAGGTTGGGGACCAGTCCTACAAGAGAGTGCTAGAATTCAAATACCTAGGTGCACTTTTCACTGAGGACTCGTCATGTGAAGCAGAGATCAATGACAGAATACAAGCAGGAAACCGATCTTACCACAGCCCAGCACGACTGCTTCGGTCCAGATATTTCTCCAGACAGTTAAAGATTCGACTGTACAAAACCCTGATCCAGCCTGTTGTTCTATATGGCTGTGAGACATGGAATATCCGGAAACAGGACTTCCATAAGCTCCTTGGCTGGCTCTGAGCACTATGGGACTCAACTGCGGTGGTCATAAGTCCCCTAGAACTTAGAACTACTTAAACCTAACTAACCTAAGGACAGCACACAACACCCAGCCATCACGAGGCAGAGAAAATCCCTGACCCCATAAGCTCCTTGTTTTTGAGAGAAAAGTGCTTTGGAAGATCTTCGGTCCAGTTCTGGATGCAGATACAGGGGAATGGAGGATCAGATACAACCGAGAGCTTGGGGAACTATACCAGCAGCGCAACATAGCAGGAACAGTCAAAGCCAAACGAATGCAGTGGGCCAGCCATGTGGCCCGGATGGAGGATCACAGATGGGCTCGGAAGCTCCTGGATTTCACACCTACAGGAAAGAGACGGCCAGGGAGACCCAAGAAGCGTTGGAGGGATGGACTCCATGAAGATTTAAACCAAGTGTCAATAGATGTGAACGGATGGCGCATAGAAGCAATGGACAGAATACAGTGGAGGAGGAAACTTGTAGATGCGTGCGGTCCACTGGGCCTGATCACGTAGTAGTAGTGGTAGTACCAGCCGCTTGAAACCAACCTCGTATACTGACATCTGTCCATGTCTTCTGGGTGCTTCACTTCTTTTGTCAGGCTGTAAATTTTTGAATTTATAGAGTATGATTCAGGGGCAGACTAGCCGACTGTGCATTCAGTAGAGATGGGGAGGCACTTCCGTTGGTGAGAGCTGGCGGTGCTCCTGGTTGCAGATGGGTTGCGGCTGCTGGAGGTACGCGTGCCGGTGCACGCGGTGCGCGGGCAGACGGCGCGGCTCGAGTGCCGCTTCGACCTGGAGGGCGAGTCGCTGTACTCGGTCAAGTGGTACAAGGACGGCCGCGAGTTCTACCGCTTCGTGCCCAGGGACACGCCGCCCGCGCAGCTCTTCCCGCTGCCTGGAGTCGCCGTCGAGGTGAGGTGCCTGGCGCTCCACACACACACCTGTTCCAGGGCTGTACTCTGTGGTGGGAACACTTACTCTAACTACCAGTATCTCTAACAACTGACACATTCGTAAGACATTCATTTACCTGTGGCCTTGGAGGCATAATGAATTATCCCAACTACACCTACTTTACGTGACCAGGCTAAGAGAACCGGTGTGGCTACTAGGAAGGTGTTCGAGGGTAGTACTCTGTTGTGGGAACACTCACTCTAACTACCAGTATCTCTAACAACTGACACATTCGTAAGACATTCATTTACCTGTGGCCTTGGAGGCATAATGAATTATCCCAACTACACCTACTTTACGTGACCAGGCTAAGAGAACCGGTGTGGCTACTAGGAAGGTGTTCGAGGGTAGTACTCTGTTGTGGGAACACTCACTCTAACTACTAGTTTCTCTAACAAGTGACACATTCGTCAGACATTCATTTACCTGTGGCCTTGGAAGCATAATGATTTATCCCAACTACACCTACTTTACGTGACCAGGCTAAGAGAACCGGTGTGGCTACTAGGAACCTATTCCACAGGACTGTAACTCCCACTTTCGGCCTCCAATCACCGCCGATGCCATTTTGCATAAATTGTCATAGACTCTGTCTCTCCTCGTTTTCCTTGGTCTCCCTAAAGGCCTTATTCTGTAGGGAGTAAAGATTCATAGATTTCAAAGGCCCTCGATTTCTCTCCATCCAGTCGACATAAGCTGTCCAAACAAACCATTTGCTTCTCATCAGGATCACAATATTTCGCCGGATCCAGTGATTTCATCTTGTACCGGACCATTGATCTTTTAAAGACTTGCGCTCGAAAACGAGAAGATTATTAACTTTTCCTTTCAGACTGACCATGTTTCTCAACCGTACAGCTCTACAGTGTTTTGTAAAACTGGAGTTTGAAAATCTTTGAGAAAGTGCGACATTTAAAAAGCTCATCGAGACGGAAGTACGACTGGGTACCGGTTCGGATCCTCTCTTTTATCCCTGCTTCACTTTCAAATTCCTTGACAGGCTGCGAGATACACTGAAGTGCCAAAGAAGCTGGTATACGCATGCGTGTTCAAATGCAGAGATATGTAAACAGGCAGAATATGGTGCTGCGGTCGGCAACGCCTGTATCAGACAAGTGTGTAGAACACAACAAGGGTGGTGTTATAGTCGGTGCACAAGCGATGGGACACAGCATCTGCGAGGTAGCGATGTTCCCATACGACCACTTCACGAGTGTACCGTGAATATCACGAATCCGGTAAAACGTCAGATCTCCGACATCGCTGCGGCCAAAAAAAGATCCTGAAAGAGAGAGAGCAACGGCGACTGAAGAGAATCGTTCAGCGCGACAGAAATGACACCCGTGCGCAAATTGCTGCAGATTTCATTGATGAGCCATCAACAAGTGAATCATTCAACGAAACATTATCGATATGGGCTTTCGGCGCCGAAGGCCCACTCATGTGCCCTTGATGACCGTACGACACAAAGCTTTATGCCTCGCCTGTGCACGTCAACACCGACATTGGACTGTTGATGTGTGGAAACATTTTGCCTGGTCGGACAAGTCTCGTTTCAAATTGTATCGAGCGGATGGATGTGTACGGGTTTGGAGACAACTTCAGTAGTCCATGGACCCTGTATGTCAACAGGGAACTGCTGAAGCTGGTGGAGTCTCTGTAATGGTGTGGGGGCCGGCCGCGGTGGCCGTGCAGTTCTGGCGCTGCAGTCCGGAACCGCGGGACTGCTACGGTCGCAGGTTCGAATCCTGCCTCGGGCATGGGTGTGTGTGATGTCCTTAGGTTAGTTAGGTTTAAGTAGCTCTAAGTTCTAGGGGACTTATGACCTAAGATGTTGAGTCCCATAGTGCTCAGAGCCATTTGAACCATTTGAATGGTGTGGGGCGTGTGCAGGTGGGGTGATATGGGACCCAAGATACGTCTAGATACGACTCTGACAGATGACACGTACGTAAGCATACTGTATGATCACCTGCATCCATTCATGTGATCTGTGCATTCCGACGGACTTGGGAAATTTCAGCAGGACAATACGACACCCCACACGTCCAGAATTGCTACGGAGTGGCTCCGGGAACACTCTTATGAGTTCAAAGACTTCCGCTGGCGACCAGGCTCCCCAGAAATGAACATTACTGAGCATATCTTGTATGCCTTGCAAAGTGTTATTCAGAAGAGATCTCCAGCCCATCGTATTCTTTTACGGATTTCTGGACGGCCCTGAAGGACTCATAGTGTCAGTTCCCTCCAGGACTATTTCAGACAATAGTCGAGTCCATGCCATGTTGTGTTGCGGCACTTCTGCGTTTTTACGTGGGCTCCACACGATATTAGGCTGGTGTACAAATTTCTTTGGCTCTTCAGTGGGTATGAAGCTCAATGAGATGAGTTCGATCAGTTTCTGGCTTGGGCCCTTTCTTGTATCCTTGTCAATCATGATAGAAACATGATGCATCGTCTCTAAAGAAGGGTTAGATTCCCATTACCAGTGGCTACAGTGGGTCTCTTGAATAAGCACAACCACAGCTCATTAACAGATACTCAGTCTTCGAGTAATTCAGCAGGAGGCCAATCTTGCTTGCAGCCGCCTCCATGTGTGTGTGTGTGTGTGTGTGTGTGTGTGTGTGTGTGTGTGTGACGTGCGCGCGCTGTCAATGTTTGTGCCTAACTGCGTGTGTTTGTGTTTGCTGTGGGGTGTTCAACGAAAATTAGTAAGAACGAATGCGGTTAAAATGTTCTGAAACAAGTAAGAATAAGTCTGACGCTATTACACTTACTCATTCCCAGCTTCATTCACGGTTACCAGCACATCCATGTAGCCTCCACGTTGTATACATCTACCTATAAAGGGAGAACCTTGATATCCAGCGACAACATCTAGGAGGTTGTTCAGGTTTTTCTAGGGGTATTTTGGCAGAAGGGATGCATATTTTTCAGTGGATCGGCAACAAATAATATAATTTAATCGTTTCTCATCAGGCTCACAATATTTGGCCGGACCCTCCCTACCTCAGTGATTTCATCCTGTACCAGACCACTGACCTTCCTAAAGATCCTCGAAAACGAGAACGGAATTTATTGGTATCTGTACTACTCTGAAAATATGTACAGTGTAGTGAGAATACCAGCGATGGGCAGTGTGTGTCTTGTTTGTAAATGAAGTTGTCCACAACTTACTGTTGACAACACTAATGCCACCTTTACTCTTCGCCTTGGAGCACGCATTCGTTACTGCTCTGTTGTATCTCGGGTTTCATTTACCGGCAATGTTAGTTTGACAGTAACGATAGGTTTGCTTAAATAAATCTTCTGCAACCAGTCACGATTTTTCTTTATTTTACTTTTCGCACGATGCGGTTAGGGAAATGATTCGCATTTTCAAGAGTGTGTTTTTGGTGCGCATTAAGTCATTTTTATTGATGTTGTCAAAGTGTGAGAGTCTGCTTCATTCGTTGGCTTTTCCTACAATATAGAAGAAACATGCGATTTTTTAGTTCGGTATCGATTCTTTTGGTGAAGGTAGTGGCGTGATTTAGGAGAATTGGTACTTACAGTTTTGTAATGGTCCATTGGTGCAGAGTCTCACACACACTAAACATCACACACAAATTGTTGTACACTTTTCACATCGAAAATATCTTATATAAACAAAACAGTTACAAAGATATTCTTAGAGGTAGTTCACAGAGACAACATTATAGGTCTGCCACAGATTATGATATGCTTTTGGACAGAGGTTATTTGACTCATAAATTACTTATATCGATTTTACAATTGTCTTATTTCTATGTTTTACTATGTTTATTTAAGTATACTATAGAAACACCTGAAGAAATTCACTGCTTCACTTTGACGTTTTTCGGTTAGTATTTAATCTTCATATTTTCTGTAATGTGAATATATCTCGAGTTCTTCTAGCAAATACATTTTATCTCCTTTATTTATTCGGTGGAGTAATTTGACGCCGGCCGCGGTGGTCTAGCGGTTCTGGCGCTGCAGTCCGGAACCGCGGGACTGCTACGGTCGCGGGTTCGAGTCCTGCCTCGGGCATGGGTGTGTGTGATGTCCTTAGGTTAGTTAGGTTTAAGTAGTTCTAAGTTCTAGGGAACTTATGACCTAAGATGTTGAGTCCCATAGTGCTCAGAGCCATTTGACCCATTTGAAGTAATTTGACATTTTGCTCTATTTTTCCAAATGGGTGTCCTGTATTATGTATTTGTGTTGCATTGCTGACATAGTGTGTTTGTTGTCTGTGTAGTCTTTAATGTGCTCTGTGTAGCTGGAGTTGAAATTTCAGCCTGTTTATCGTAGGAGTATTCCTGGCATGTTACCTTGTACACTCCTGGAAATTGAAATAAGAACACCGTGAATTCATTGTCCCAGGAAGGGGAAACTTTATTGACACATTCCTGGGGTCAGATACATCACATGATCACACTGACAGAACCACAGGCACATACACACAGGCAACAGAGCATGCACAATGTCGGCACTAGTACAGTGTATATCCACCTTTCGCAGCAATGCAGGCTGCTATTCTCCCATGGAGACGATCGTAGAGATGCTGGATGTAGTCCTGTGGAACGGCTTGCCATGCCATTTCCACCTGGCGCCTCAGTTGGACCAGCGTTCGTGCTGGACGTGCAGACCGCGTGAGACGACGCTTCATCCAGTCCCAAACATGCTCAATGGGGGACAGATCCGGAGATCTTGCTGGCCAGGGTAGTTGACTTACACCTTCTAGAGCACGTTGGGTGGCACGGGATACATGCGGACGTGCATTGTCCTGTTGGAACAGCAAGTTCCCTTGCCGGTCTAGGAATGGTAGAACGATGGGTTCGATGACGGTTTGGATGTACCGTGCACTATTCAGTGTCCCCTCGACGATCACCAGTGGTGTACGGCCAGTGTAGGAGATCGCTCCCCACACCATGATGCCGGGTGTTGGCCCTGTGTGCCTCGGTCGTATGCAGTCCTGATTATGGCGCTCACCTGCACGGCGCCAAACACGCATACGACCATCATTGGCACCAAGGCAGAAGCGACTCTCATCGCTGAAGACGACACGTCTCCATTCGTCCCTCCATTCACCCCTGTCGCGACACCACTGGAGGCGGGCTGCACGATGTTGGGGCGTGAGCGGAAGACGGCCTAACGGTGTGCGGGACCGTAGCCCAGCTTCATGGAGACGATTGCGAATGGTCCCCGCCGATACCCCAGGAGCAACAGTGTCCCTAATTTGCTGGGAAGTGGCGGTGCGGTCCCCTACGACACTGCGTAGGATCCTACGGTCTTGGCGTGCATCCGTGCGTCGCTGTGGTCCGGTCCCAGGTCGACGGGCACGTGCACCTTCCGCCGACCACTGGCGACAACATCGATGTACTGTGGAGACCTCACGCCCCACGTGTTGAGCAATTCGGCGGTACGTCCACCCGGCCTCCCGCATGCCCACTATATGCCCTCGCTCAAAGTCCGTCAACTGCACATACGGTTCACGTCCACGCTGTCGCGGCATGCTACCAGTGTTACAGACTGCGATGGAGCTCCGTATGCCACGGCAAACTGGCTGACACTGACGGCGGCGGTGCACAAATGCTGCGCAGCTAGCGCCATTCGACGGCCAACACCGCGGTTCCTGGTGTGTCCGCTGTGCCGTGCGTGTGATCATTGCTTGTACATCCCTCTCGCAGTGTCCGGAGCAAGTATGGTGGGTCTGACACACCGGTGTCAATGTGTTCTTTTTTCCATTTCCAGGAGTGTATATTCCAGAGTCTAAATATGGATCATGATTACACTTTATATTATGTATTAGTTTTTGTTGTAGTTTATTAGATGTAGAAAACACAATTTTTGCTTTGTGATTTTTGAAAATATTTGCAATCTTCTGTGATACATTGCCTTTGTACGGAATACTAGAAATACCATTAGGAAACTGTAAGTACAAATTCTTCTAAATTTCGCCACTACCTTCACCAACAGAATCGATACCCAACTAAAAAACGCGTGTATAATGCAGACTCTCACACATTGACAACATCAATAGAAATGGCTTAATACACACAAAAACGCACTTGAAAATGGTAATCATTTCCTGAAACGTGTCGTACGAAAAGCAAAATTAAGAAAAATCATGATTGGTAGCAAAAGATTTCTATATAAACATAGCTATTGTTTTCACAGGCGCGGGCTTTCAGTTTTCACGTTAACAGTAATACACAGCAGTATGTTTGATCTTATTCATGAAGAGTCAGTGCCTCTTCTATTGGTTATCTGAGTGCAATGGAAAAGCGCTTCAGTGTCGCTACGCTGAGCTCTTCTCGCATCGATGGAAACCACATCTCAGTATTTTTGCCACTCTCTCTGAGGATTGCTGCACTGCTCAGTTTTGTGCTCTACATGTTAGTAATGGCGCCTTACTGCCTTTTCCGCTACCACGAAGGAAGAGAGGTAGATTAGTGTCTGAGGTCCTGTCAAGGACGAAGTCATTAGAGACTATGCACAGGGCCGGCCGTTGTGGTCGAGCGGTTCTAGGCGCTTCAGTCCGGAATCGTGCAACTGCTACGGTCGTAGGTTCGAATCATGCCTCGGGCATGGATGCGTGTGATGTCCTTAGGTTAGTTAGGTTTAAGTAATTCTAAGGTCTAGGGGACTGATGGCCTCAGAAGTTTAGTCCCATAGTGCTCAGAGTCATTTGAAGCATTCGAACTATGCACAAGCTTGGATGAAGGAAGGATGGGAAAGAAAATCGGCCGTGCCGTTTCAAAGGAACCATTCTAGCATTTGCCTTAAGCGAGGGCCGGCCACGGCGCGAAACGACCGGATGTGTGGGCTGCGTGGAGATCGAGGATAGTCCTGCGTCGGCTTCGCTCGGTCCTCCTCTGAGGGACCCTGTAAACAGCGACATTTCATTTAGCACTACGGTGTGGCATTTTTCAGTCGCGCAACTCGCTTCACTTCAGCTGGCTCTGGTGTCAGTGCTGCTTCCCTTCGCTGTTTATTCGTGGTATGAACGTTTACAGGTCCAGTGGATATTTGCACAAAAAGAGGCAGTCTAGCGATCTGTAGTCAAAAGCTGTCAAAAACGAACGGAAATGACTGAAGACAGGTATGCGTACTCTCAATATCTATGATGTATAATCGACGGGTACCGCATATTTGCTGCGAAACGATACTGGAATCCCAGACAGAAGGAGTTTAATGATTTAGTCGACAATAAAAGAGTAAAAAACTAAAACGATTAACTTGCGTGGTATATTGTTCTACACATCAAGAAGCATTTTTGGCTAATTCTGTAGGCATGGAGCACGTAAAGAAATTGGTGGTATGAATTTCTCAAGTAGCACACGTCATTCCACTGTGAGTTGCAACTGTTTTCAGACCGAGTGAGGTGGCATAATGGTTAGGATACTGTACTCGCATTCGGGAGGACGACGGTTCGCATCCGCGTCCGGCCATCGATGTTTGGGTTTCCCGTCATTTCCCTAAATCGATCCAGGCAAATTCCGGGATGGTTCCTTTGAAAGGGCACGGCCGATTCATTTCCCCATCCCCGACACAATCCGCGATTGGTCTCCGTCACTAATAACCTCGGTGTCGACGGAACGTTAAATTCAGTCTTGCTTTTGGAGTTGAAGAGTATGGGGACTTTATATATTGCTGCAGAATACGTTGCTCCAGAATCTTTCCAGGCATGCTGTTTGGAAAGATTTTCCGATTTAAAACACGCTATTGTTAAATTTATGAACGTAAAAGGAGTGCACTACAATTAGAATACTGGGAATGGATTACAGATGTAGCACTTTAAGTGCACTTTACTGCGCACTGGTCACAGAGAGAATCTGAAAGACAAGAAACAACTTGTGTCTAACATGATAGAGATGTATTTAAAAAGAAAGTTGCATTTTAGAAGGGACAGATTTTGAGAAACAGCCTCTAGTTCGTTACGATCACTGGTGTTAAAGAAAATGTAAAGTCTGAAGAATTCATTATAGCCTTGAAAGAATTACTTCTAAACGTTCTGAGGATAATGCCAATGTTACATCTGTTTGGAAGCGGTTTTCGAGATCGTTTCACTTGAAAGCGCCTCTATGGATATTCTGATGTACCTGACTGAACTGCATTGTAATTCCCATTAAAAAGACAAGTCTTTTTTACGTTAAACCCGTCCAAGACGTCTACATTGTTTTCCTCATGTAGAGTTTCCATAATCAGGTTTGAAAAGCGCTACAATATTTCCATTACCATAGGTGGGTGAAAGATCTTTTTTTCACTATGAGACTAAATCAGTCGCGATTACATGGCAACTGAGCACGAAAACCTTTGAAACTGTCCGCATGTGTCCGTATTGTAACAGTTTGTATCAAATAAAAATTATGTTAAATTGGTTGACTCTTACATAGAAGATCACAGCAACCAGCCACTTTTTACAATGCTATTTATTTATCTTTAAATGCGAACATTTTAGGTTAGGCTTTACCGTGACTGTTATTGACATTGAATGAAACAACAAATTTACTGTTACCAAATACTATTTATTTATTTCCACTACGCGTTTCAAAGCTTTAAACCTTCATCATCAGGTGGCTTTATATTTGTTAGTATGATATTTGTGTGTGAGTTGCGTTACGATTTTTGGAGGAACTTGTGGCACTGTCTAGTGGAGAAACAAAGCGCTATTTCAGAACATGGTTTTGGGTTTCTTTTGACAAAAATCTAAACGTATATCTAACAGTAAAAATAAAATAGAATACCTACAGTGGTCACAAGTTCCTTCCACTGTCGTAAGACATCTTATGTGTACTGTCATATTTTGTAAACAAATATGGCGTCTGGAAACTATTAGATGCAAGGATCGTATAGCAGAAGAGAAAACATTATCACAAAGTAAGAAGAATATGCATCGTAACAACATCGTTACAGAATAAATTTTGAAAGGATATTGAAGATGTTTGTTCTGAGTTGTCGAATGCTTGCATTGGAATAAATATTTCAGATGGTATATAAATTCAATTTTGACAAGTTAATGTAGCTTAAACTTCATATTCGTTTGTACAATCACGTAGCATGTTACAAACTTTAATTACAATAATTATGTTGTCTACAGTGGTAATACATTGGTTAACGGTGTACGACTGCCGTTGATTACGGTGCAAACGCAGACCAATGACAAAATAAAATACCATTGTTACAGACAGCACAATGTGATGCATTTTTAAGACTTTTTCACGGCTACACTATCAAACTTTGGCTGGATAAGGAAACAGTGCATCAGTAATAACAACTGTAATTTTTCTATGTTCAATCTGGACGACAAGGAGATGTTGCAAACCACCTTCCATTGCTCTTAAATAAAACTCGGCTTTCTCGACATCCACTTTTACTGCTAACTATAGATGGATGGACGTTTCTAGATTTTCCCTTCACCTCTCCCAACTACAAGGTGATTATAATTAAACCTCCGTTACTGTTTACCGTAGGGGGACCCAACTTAACAGTAATTCGGTTCAGACTGTGCGCTGGAGGACTTACGTTGTTAGTAGTGTTAGTGTCGTGACTTGCGTTAGGCGCAGGTGCTGCTACGGCGACGTAAGGCCGAAATACAAGCTTCGGTGTGCGTTACAGTTGCAGACAATCAATATTGATCTGGACAAGGTAAGCAGGGATTTACTCGTAAAGCTCTTTTAGAAAAGCAATAACAATAGTGTTGCTGCTCTTCGTGAGTATCGAAGCATTAAAAGAATACGGAAAGATCCTCTTTCCAGATCGTAGTTGAAGAACATGATTGAAGCCGGCCAGAGTGACCGAGCGGTTCTAGGCGCTACAGTCTGGAACCGCGCGACCGCTACGGTCGCAGGTTCGAATCCTGCCTCGGGCATGGATGTGTGTGATGTCCTTAGGTTAGCTAGGTTTAAGTAGTTCTAAGTTCTAGGGGACTGATGACCTCAGAAGTTGAGTCCCATAGTGCTCAGAGCCATTTGAACCATTTTTGAACATGATTCAATCAATTGCTCCACAAATTGTTGAAGAAATTACTGTTGCCATGACTGCGAGTGCTGGACGCGATGTGCGATCTTCAAGCAGTGGACGAGCTGTGTCACTGCAGCTTCCACATTTTATGGTCCACCGCTTGAAAAGTGCTGCAAACAATTGGGACAAGGTATTTCTGGTGCGGTTTCAGTCTGTCATGAATGCAGGTGGTCGTCCCACTGAGCAAAGTTTGTGACCTGAAACGTAAACGTGGTACGCAATGAACAAATGTTACCCTATAAATTAAAACCTCTTTCTTTCAATGGTTAATCCGTTATTTCTCTTCCGCATGTCATTACGAATGTTTCCACAAAGTTTCGTAGTTCTAGGATCACTCGTTTTTCATGGGGACCCTCTCAAGTAGCGGAAGTTTATGGCCACTCTGTACTAGTGTAGAATCTAGCTCCCGGCGCAGTGCCTCGTTCGGTCTTAAGGATAGAGCCTCGTTGTTTATTGCGTGTAAATTACCGAGGTTTAAAAGTATCACACACAAGCAGTTTATGGAGGACACTTGTGGACCTTGAGATCGGGGAATGCTCTAAATTTTTCCCACAGGTTTCCTAGACGTGCAATATGTGAAACACCGTCTAGTGAATCTGGCAAAAGAACTCCCTGTGCCCGATAGGTTGGTTGTATCTGGACGTAAATGTGAGGTAGTTTTTTAAAGACACATGTTGAGTATTCTATGTCATCCACGAATTCTTTCGATATTTTACAATATAATACTGAAAGAACAGATAACGCTATGGTATTATGTTCGATATGTTATTGGAAGTGACTTACATAAACAAATGTCAAGTTTTATGAAACTGTTCTGAGTTTGGTTTGCATACTCGTGCAACTGAATTTCAGCTCTGTGCCTCATTTAATGTATGTTACGCTCTTTGATATGTACTGCTAGCACAGTGGGAGCAATATGAATGCTGTGGCTCGTTTCCGATTCGATGGCTGAGGTGTCAAAACTGCTTCCTTTCGATTTAGTGACTGAGTGACCCAAGTGAGTTCTCTATTCCAGTAAGGAAACAGCATACTTCCTTGGTTGACACTTTTTTACAGGCGAGTTCTGAGGAAACTCTACAGATTTGCCATCTTGCAATTAGATAACTGTTTACGACTGACAACTAACTTCCAGAAAAGGTATCTTTGCGCCCATGACATCTTCATTAATATAAAGAAATCCATCTGGCGATCACTGCCATCTTGGTGAAAATAATAATGACAATTTGAGTAGAATTAAATTAATATAATATAGAAAATATTTCCGTACCTAATGAATACTATAATATAATCTCCCTCTCTTCCCACTCTCTCTTTCCCGCATCTCGGAAGTACACAAGAAACCGTCAAGCAAAATTTTTGAATACGTTGATCAGTAAATTTTGCTACTCAAATATCACTCTTTAATTTATAAAGGTCAGTCAAATGAGAACGAGACAAATGGAAAAAAGTAAGTAAACTGTTTATTATTACAAAAGTAATCGGCTTAACTGTTAATACATTTATTCCGATCTGAGGCAAGACGGTCAATGCCGTCGTGGAAAAATGTTTGCGGTTGCCTATGGAACCATGATTGAACCCAGGGGCACACATCTTCATCCGAAGCAAATCAGTGGCCACGAATGTCTTTCTTCAGGGCTCCAC
Source organism: Schistocerca nitens (assembly GCF_023898315.1). Lineage (NCBI taxonomy): Eukaryota > Metazoa > Arthropoda > Insecta > Orthoptera > Acrididae > Schistocerca > Schistocerca nitens. Next base: position 115,356,485 of record NC_064620.1, on the reverse strand, counting down.
AAATATGGAATTCGTATGTGGACAGATAGGGACTGTATAGAGGATGAGTAAGGACTAGCCGGCCGTAGTGGCCGAGCGGTTCTAGGCGCTTCAGTCTGGAACCGCGTTGCTGCTGCGGTCGCAGTTTCGAATTCTGCCTCGGGCATGGATGTGTGTGATGTCGTTAGGTTTAAGTAGTTATAAGTTTAGGGGACTGATGACCTCGACTGTTAAGTCCTATAGTGCTTAGAGTCATTTTTGAGTAAGGACTACCCAGCAAACATTCTGCAGCGTAGTCAAAACAACCGTGTCAACATGTGCGCAGAAATCACCTTGCAACAGAATGATTACGTCCGTCAACATTACTGAGTGTTTGGATTTGATGAAGCGCTTCAATTTTTACAAAACGTTAGAGTGCCACTGTGCGTTAATTATGGCGTCGTGTTCCAGGAAGTCAATGAGCAGCGGGCTCTTGCAGCTTCTCCAAATCGATTGTTTCAAGTAAACACACGTGCACACGAGCGCATGATGCGTTCGCTATACACAGCAGACATCCGGGTGTAAATTTCGCTCCCGGCACTCCTTCTGCAATCAAAATCCGCACTACACCTCGCTGTTCCTCCTTCCCGGCACCCACAGTGAAGTCAAACGCACACAGGACTCGCTGACCTCTTGTCGAGCTCATCTAAGAGGGAAACGGCACAGCAGTTACGTCTACCCTGTTGCTTCCCGATTCCCAGTACAGGGAACTTTATAAGCACATCTACTAGCGTTACCAACGTCAGTGCCATGTTCTTTAAACATTCTGTCTCGTTTTCATTTGACTGCTCCTTATATATTCTGGTTTTCGAGCTACATAAGGGCTTGTTCGAGCCGGACTGTGGAGGCGTCCGGCAGCAGAACCAGAGACAGTGGGCTAAGCCATCCTCTCTGTAGAAAAACTAAAAGACTAGAGAGAGACAGAGGCAGACTGTATGAATCCGTCTGATATGTCCCAGAGTTGGAGTGGAAGAGAGCGAAAAGACTGGGCTTTTCACTCCAATACTCTGCCAGCAACCGCCACGTGACTCCATCTTCACGCCTCCTATTGGCAAAGCGCGGTGTCACATGTTTCGGTTTCTTCAGCAAAGTACCGGAAACAGTGGCGTCTGCTGACGCCACGGTTATACCTGTCACTTCGGCACTGTGCGATTTTACGCTAACAGCATGGTTGAATGACATACGAAAAAATTCAGAATAAAGTTTTGTTCCGAATTCGTAAAACTGGCGGAACAGCCTAGCTGTCCTATACAGCCAAGCTTCTCTACTGTACCATAGTGTTTTAACGCTTCATTTTCTTCCGATGCGGGAATGGGTGGAAGTCAGTACACTTCCGAATATGGCCAATTTGTCAATAGAGAAGGTTAGGAATTTTGTGTAAGATTTGTACAAATTTCCACAGTTGTTGTTGTTGTCTTCAGTCTAAAGACCTCTTCTTCAACTGACGTTTGTTCTCGCATTTTTTTTTTTTTCATTTTGTTGATCCAAAAAACTTCTGTGATATTCTCCAGTTGTTGTTTTACCCTTCATAGTGTAACCAAGCCCGCTCGGTTAGCCGTGCGCTCTAACGCAAAGCTTTCCGGGGAGGGAAGGAGCGCCTGGTACCCGGCACGAATCCGCCTGGAGGACTTGCGTCGAGGTCCGGTGAACGGGTCAGTCTGTGGATGGTTTTTAGGCGGTTTTCCATCTGCTTCGGCGAATGCGGGCTGGTTCCCCTCATTCCGCCTCAGCTACACTATGTCGGCGATTGCTACGCGAACAAGTTCTCCACGTACGCGTACACCACCACCCACCACCATTACTCTACCACGCAAACAAAGGGGTTACACTTGTCTGGTGTGAGACTTTCCTTGGGGGGGGGGGGGGGGGGGGGTCCGCCAGTGGCTGAATGGCCGAATCGCACAACAGCCCTGAAAAAGTGGCTCCGGTGTGTGGCGGCGGAGGGGTGAAGTGAAGTGGACTGCGGTAGTCATCGTGGGGTTGTGGACGGCTGCGGCGGGAACGGATCCTCTCTGTCGCTTCTAGGCCATCGGTTAACATATAGTACAAACAAAACAATACCGTAAAAAGAAGCCTTCTTACCTTCTAAATTTCTGCTTAGTTATCCGAGGGTCTGATGCTTAATAGTATTCTTAGCCACAGCTGTAGAACGGAGAGTAATAAGCTTGGGTGGGGTTGATTAAAAATATTGTGATGTTTCGGATGAGCTGTTTAGTATACCTCTAAGATGCTGAAGTCTGATCCCCGGTGACCTGCAGGTATGGGAACCCCCATCAAAGCACGCCAGCTTAAGAAATACTTAAAAGCACGGTTACGCAACACAAATGGGCTCAAATAACCTCAAAAAGGAAACTAGCGGTTACCATAATAATTTTCTTTATTACCATAAGACATCAGACAGTTGATTTAACCACTGAATCAAACATATAAATATTTAGCAAGTGAACAAAGGGTATAATTATGACTACAGCCTCGGTACAGGTAGGTGGACACATGAAAGCTTAACACGGAACTGCGAAAATTGTCAGTGGTTTAAAGAAAAAAACTCCAGAGAACCAAGTACGAACACCAACGGATTGTCCCACGTGCATCATGGTGGCAAACAGCTGGCTGTGAACGATAAAACTGCGCATTTAAATTAGCTTCGCATTCCCCTCTGCTTGGTGACTGCATACCGGCTCATGCTTACCATTCTTAAATCGTGTGAGTGTGAAAGACAGCCCAGGTAGACCTCTATGCTCTGCTCTAAGCCGGAGACATCACTCTCTGTCTGCAACGACTCCTCGATCTCCCTGAAGCAAGTGCTTTCTTCGATCGCTCAGCAGCAAGTGTTTTCTGACTTGACCCTCCGAAACTTAGCTGGCTCTACCAGGTTAGGAACCTCGCTGGCCAATAGCATCAGACCTCTACGAGTTTCAACAAACAATAATTTTATAAACAAGTTTTACAAATTCCTACTATCATGGATGTAGTCATGTTTAATGGTATAGCATGGAATGGAAGGCAGAAAATCTCTACCACTACATGGGAGATTTTCAACCCCACCCAAGCTTGTATGTATACGTATGTGGGAAATCGCACCTTTTACCGAAATAATTATTGTGAACCAATCACAGTCTCTGTTACTACGATGTAAATGAACACTCCTTCGTGACATGGCCGCAGTCAATAGGCGATCCCAGGGTCTCAAGTTTTGATTGCTTCACCTGGCTTCCAGGTTTTTATCTCGCCAAAAGGATTCCTTCTAGTGTCTTGCACAATGCAGTTTTTACAGCACACAGTCCCTCCCGCTATGCACCTGCGGTCCTTTACTTGCTCTGGGGCTGCTTTCAGTGCTGAAGAAGTTAATGACACTCTGGTCATTTTAAGGGGGGCAGGACGTCAAAAATTTAAAAAAAATCTAATTTTTAGAAAATATGCTTATTTTGTAGCGCACATCTTCCTGAATAATTTGATGTATAAAACATATATATTTGAGGAGTTATAAGGTACGTAATTTGGCCTAAGTGTATGAAGGTACAGCGCCACGCCCCTCTACACAGCATTCTTCTGTCATACCTAAGTGTATTTCGCTGTGTAGAATTGGACTATTGTGCAGAAGTTAGAATGTGTGGGACATGTACAGAAAAGACTTGGCACTAGACTTAGAAGGCTGAGACAAGATTTGTCGGGAAAAAAATTATGTGATAGGAAGGGAATAAAAGGGAGAGGGCGACGGATGGATGCACAAATTGACAAACTACAGACATATTATGGTTTGGCAATAAGAAGGAACACAGGGGACTGGAAAAATATGAAACAAGCAGTTTGGGCCTTATATTTCCACAAAATGTCCACAGACATCCTATCCACAACTTATGCCCAAAGGGAAGTGAATCATGGTGTTGCTACCAAAGGTTAATTGCTGGTGGTGAAGAACATCATCATAGGAATTCTCTACCAATTGCCGTAATGGAAGCCATCAAACCTATATGAAAACTTGCTGAACTTGCCTTCATGGTGGTACCCAAAACTCAAATGAAAGTTTTAACCAATGTGTATGGGAAAGATTGCCAAAAAACGTTTTTGTGGGAAGAACTGCTCTTGCTATTGGTATTTATGATGCAGTTTCATGTTTTAATGACGGTGTGCAAAGCAGGAAATATGTATTAGAGAAAATATGTATTAGATAAAATGGGAACTGTATCAAAGCTTCGTATGCGATAGACAGAGAGCGTGGAGTGAAAGCAGATAAATCATTTTTGGAGGTCATAAAATCAAGAAGAGTGCATCATAGGAATGTGAAGAGGAAGGAAACTTATATTGAAAACGAAAAATAACCTGCTTATGGTGCTGGAGAGTTCTAAAACTATGCGAAATACAAGCAGAAACTTTAACGGCCATTTTCCGCAAAACACAATTTTATCTACTTAGGAATATATAGAATCTAAAATAAATATCCTATTACTATCAAACTTGGTGTGCTTATTAAACACAAACTCCTTAATGCAAAACTCTAGAATTTTTCAAATCAATTAAAAATTGTGGTAAAAATTGGGATAATTAACTATAAAATATGAGATTTTTCTAAACATGGAGTTTAAAATAACTCAGTCATATTTCATAAATTAAATAAATTCTAGAGTTTAATAGTCCTTTAAGTATGATGTATATGCTGTGGAAAATTCATTATGAAACAAATTGCCTTTTTTAAGTTTTTCAACGTCCACTGCTATCAGTGTGAATCCTGAATACTTCTTGGTCATGCTGACAAATTTTTATGAATTTATTAATAAAAGTGTAGAGAGTGGAAATTAAAATGTCCTGTGGTGCCTCTCCCGCTATAAGTCGGCCCATTTGATGTCCTACCCCCCTTAACTTCCATATCTTGAGACAGAGATGAAAAAAGTATCTAAGGCTGCAGATGGAAACAGGTTCCTCTCATCATAGTAAAAGGAAATAGGAAGAACTAATCATCTGTGCAATCATTGAAAATAGCAAATATTGTCTACAATTTATGTATCATGCTCCTAGCGCAAAAAAAGTCATTGCCCTTTGATGAAATGAAGTACTGTACTGTAATTTGTGCATTTGAAGGGAAATAACGCTACTACAATACTTGCCGATTTAGTGAGTCTACAGCAAGAGTCAAGAGTACACTATCATATGACCGACTGCAGACACTTCCAGTGTGGTCAGACGCGTCTCAGTGATGGAAAAGGAAGCTACAGCTCATCTTTCTGTGAATAACTGGGAATCCCAAGGGAAATGGAGACCTGGTGCTCGAAGAGCAACTGAAAACCAGTCATGGATCAGTTTTCAACCTCTTTTACGATAGAATGTGATTTTCACTTTGCAGCGGAGTGTGCGCTGATATGAAACTTCCTGGCAGATTAAAACTGTGTGCCGAACCGAGACACGAAGTCGGGGTCTTTGCCTTTCGCGGGACAGTGCTCTACTGATTGAGCTACCCAAGGACGACTCACGGTTCGCGGGAGAGCTTGTGTAACATGCAAATACGGTGGGTCACTTCACAAAGGCTGAAGTGTACGTGGACACGTAACACACAACAGTGTTGGGAGTGGCAGCTGTCAGGTATGACAGCAATGCGAGATGCTCTGTACATGGCTGATTTTAAGTGACCGATGACTGAACTGCGGCAGGTGACGTGTTTTGTAGCTCTGAATTTACGCTCGTGTCCTAACCTATTCACAATATCGTGATGTGCAGTGTATCCAAGAATATGGCCCTCGACAGCATTATTAATCACTCTGCTTTGTTCGCGTGATTAAAGCTGACGACTACGAGCAAACTCAAGAAAGAAAATTTTCAGTTTCAGCACTAAAAGCAAACTAATTTCTCGCTTTCATTGGTTACCTGGAACTATCCTCACAATGGTTGCAATTCCAACCGATGAGCAGTCCTGATTGGCAGTTTATAAATAGAAAGAATGACAGGAAGAAAAAATAAAAGCAAATAAAGTCAATACGAATTGTCGGATGAAATGTCTGACTGTCTCGCAAAAACATATTTTTTCATATAATCCAAACATGTTTCAACATCTCTGTGCCATCATCAGTGGATCTTCTTTTACTCAAATCTGTGAAATGTGAACATTTTAAAGTGATAACTGATCTACGGAAATTAGCCCAAAAGTTTCTGTTTGTTTATGTCGTTACTTGCCTTAGTTTTGTATTATACGGTTATGCGGCACCATTTTTAAATTATCATGTACTGGTAGATTGTCATCTGCAATCAGATGCTGTTAATGTGAATTTAATTGGCGGACTAACACAACACTTTATGTTTAAACGTAATTTTGTTGTGTCTAATATTTCGCCCATATATTTGGTATTCCTTATGTTTTGCTTTGGCAGACCCTTTTCTTCCGCACACAAATATTACACATGTTTGCAGAATTTTGTTTGTAACAAACACTTTTGATTTAGTAAGTTTCATTACAGATTTGAATAAAGGAAAACCTACTGATAATGGCAAGGTGGTGCTTAAATGTGTCAGATGATACGAAAAAATAATGTTTTGCCTAATAGGTGGACCTAATAACCAATAATTTTAACTGCAATCACGAAAAATGCAAGAGCAGGAAATTCTAATGAATAAAGTCAGTAAGATGTTGAAAAAGAGATGACAAAGGATAAAAAATAAAATTACTCTTAAACCAGTTAATTCCATAGCAATATTAATCAAAGTCATTTTGATAAAGATTTGAAAATAAAAAGGAAGATATCACCTGACGAGATACGAATCCACAAGAGGACCGTATTTTAACCACTACACTACGCCACCACGTCATGTTACCATACTGTATTTATTCCCCTACAGAACCAGCCACAACGATGATTTGCTGCCTTCATCAAGTTCAGCCCCATGCAATGACGTCTCTTTTGTGATCAAAAGTATTCGACCACTTTTCTGAAAATGACTTACAAAGTTCGTGGCGTCCTCCATCGGTAATGCTGGAATTCAGTACGGTATTGGCCCACCCTCAGCCTTGATGACAGATTCCACTCTCGCACACATACGTTCAACCAGGTGCTGGAAGGTTTCTTGGGGACTCGCAGCCCATTCTTCACTGACGAAAGGTATCGACGTCGGTCGATGAGGCCTGGCACGAAGTCGGCGTTCCAAATCATCCCAAAGTGTTCTGTTGGATTCAGGTCAGGACTCTGTGCAGGCCAGTCCATTACAGGGATGTTATTGTCATGTAACCACTCCGTCATAAGCCGTGCATTATGAACAGGTGCTCGATCGCGTTGAAAGATGCAATCGCCATCCCCGAGTTGTTCATCAACAGTGGGAAGTGAAAAGGTGCTTAAATCATCAATGTAGGCCTATGCTGTGATTGTGCCACGCAAAACATGAAGGGGTGCAAGCCCCTCCATGAAAAACACGACCACACCATAACATCACCGCCTCAGAATTTTACTGTTGTCACTACACACTCGTTCACCGGGCTTTCGCCATACCCACACCCTGCCGTCGGATCGCCACATTGTGTACCGTGATTCATCACTCCACACAATATTTTTTCAGTGTTCAATCGTCCAATGTTTTACGCTACCTTACACCAAGCGAGGCGTCGTTTGACATTTACCGGCGTGATGTATGGCTTATGAGCAGCCCCTCGACCATGAAATCCAAGTTTTCTCACCTCCCGCCTAACTGTCATAGAACATGCAGTGGATCCTGATACAGTTTGGAATTCCTGTGTGATGTCTTGTGACTGCGGCCTCCCGTCGAGTAGACCGTTCGCCGGGTGCAAGTCTGTCGATGTGACGCCACTGCAGCGACTTGCGCGTCGATGGGGGTGAAATGATGATGATTAGGAAAACACAACACCCTGTCCCTGAGCGGAAGAAAAATCTCCGATCCAGCCGGGAATCGAACCCGGGCCATTAGGACCGATATCCTGTCGCGCTGACCACTCAGCTACCGGGGGCGGACTCCTGTGTGATGGTCTGGATAGATGTCTTCCTATTACACATTACGACCCTGTTGGCGGTCGCTGTCAGTCAACAGACGAGGTCGGCCTGTAAGCTTTTGTGCTGCACGTGTCACTTCACGTTTCGGCTTCACTGTCATATCGGAAACAGTGGACCCAGGGATGTTTAGGAGGAAATCTCGCGTAGAGATGTATGACACAAGTGGCACCCAATCACCTGGCCACGTTCGAAGTCCGTGAGTTCCGCGGGGCACCCCATTCTGCTCTCTCATGACGGCTAATGACTACTGAAGTCGCTGATATGGACTAACTGGCAGCACAGTGCACCTAATATGAAAAACGTGTGTTTTTGGGGGTGTCCGGATAGATTACAAAGTATATAAAGCTTACCTATGGTACAGTTTCTGTGATGATAATAATTACATGTGAATCGCAGCTTGTGTGCAAGGATCCAGTAGCGTTTGACTAGTGCTGTGCCTGAATCATCCGTATTTCGTTACTTCGTTGTGCGTGTGTTATTTGTGGTGTGGTTATCATTTACGATGAAATGCGAAATAAAAGGGCCGAATCCATGTTCAGGGATGCCAACAGGTGAAGAAACCAAGCCGGACTAGAAACCGAAAAAGAGCTGACCAGTTGTTATGGTAGTCTGGCAATGGTGAACGGTGCGGGCATGACGCTGAGGTTCCTAATTGGAAGAAACCAGCGTGAAGTGTCAACTATCAAATAATTTCATTCGCCCTGCCTGCAATCCATAAACACTTAACATTACTTACACAATAATACTTCAATGTGTGTGAGTGACACGAGTATTTTAATCGTCTGTGACAATAAACCTTAACAATTTACCAGTTACCTTGATACCGTATATAACCACCTCTCGACAGCCATCCATATTAAGTCAGCTAAATATTTAGTTAGTTTTAGTAAGACAAATCACCCATGTATTAGTTGACATTGTCCACAAGTGTAGCAAAATACTGCCAGAATCTGACGTGTTATGTAAGGGGCAATCAAATGAAAACGAGACAAATGGAAAAAAGTAAGTAAACTGTTTAATGTTTCAAAAGCAATCGCCATAACTGTTAATAAATGATGTGGATTGGCAGGAGCCAATCCATGGGGTTTGGAGGAAGCCGGCAGGCACGCGTTTTAACTCACGCAGGCTGGCGTGAGGTCTGGAAAATGACAAGGAAATTAGAACTTAGAAAAACGGACGCAGATGGTGTACTACTTAACTTTAATCCATAATTGGTGAACATCGGTCTTGATGATACATGAATTACAATCTAAATATAAACTGGTAATGGCGCCTTGCTAGGTCATAGCAAATGACGTAGCTGAAGGCTATGCTAACTATCGTCTCGGCAAATGAGAGCGTATTTGTCAGTGTGGCTTCGCTAGCAAAGTCGGCTGTACAACTGGGCGAGTGCTAGGACGTCTCTCTAGACCTGCTGTGTGGTGGCGCTCGGTCTGCAATCACTGACAGTGGCGACACGCGGGTCCGACGTATACTAATGGACCGCGGCCGATTTAACGGCTACCACCTAGCAAGTGTGGTGTCTGGCGGTGACACCACAATAAATGTATGCCATTGTGAGACAAGACGGTCAGTGACTTCATTGAAAAGTGTTTGCGGCTACCTACGGAACCAAGATTCTATCCAGACGTGCTGCTCTTCGTCCAAAACAATCGACGACTACGAATGTCTTTCTTCAGGGCTCAAGAAATATGGAAATCGCATGTAGAGAGGTCGGTACTATGTGGCTGACGTGTAAGGGATTCTCAGCGAACTTCTGAGGCGTAGTCGAAACAATCTTGGCGAACCTTATCCTGCAACAGAATGATGCTGCCCGTCAAATTCCTGGGAGTCTGGACTTAAATGTGCGCTTCAGTTTTTGCGAAGTGTCCATGTGACGCTGTGTGTTAATAATGGCGCCTTGATTCAAGACGTCGATGAACAGTAGACCTCTGCAGTAAAATAAAAATAAAATAATGAAATTTCTAGACGCCCTTACACATCCTCCATACAGCCCCGATGTTTCCCCATGCTACTTACATGTTTTTGGAGCCCCGAAGAAAGACTTTCGTGGCCGTTGATCTGCTTCGAAGAGTGCACGCCTTGGTACTATCATGGTTCCGTCGGCAAAGGAAATTCTTTTTCCCTGAAGTCAATGACCGTCTTCTCACAGTGGGATAAATGTATTAACAGTTATGGCGATTACTTTTGAAATATTAAATAGTTTACTTGCTTTTTTTTCAATATTTCTCATTTTCATTTAGCTGCCTCTCAAATATACACTACTGGCCTTTAAAATTGCTACACCAAGAAGAAATGCAGATGATAAACGGGTATTCATTGGACAAATATATTATACTAGAAGTGACGCAATTTTCACGCAATTTGGGTGCGTAGATCCTGAGAAATCAGTACCCAGAACAACCTCCTCTGGCCGTAATAACGGCCTTGATACGCCTGGGCATTGAGTCAAACAGAGCTTGGATGGAGTGTACAGGTACAGCTGCCCATGCAACTTCAACACGATACCACAGTTCATCAAGAGTAGTGACTGGCCTATTGCGAAGAGCCAGCTGCACGGCCACCATTGACCAGACGTTTTCAATTGCTGAGAGATCTGGAGAATGTGCTGGCCAGGGCAGCAGTCGAACATTTTCTGTATCCAAAAACGCCCGTACAGGACCTTCAACGTGATGTCGTGCATTATCCTGCTGAAATGTATGGTTTCGCAGGGATCGAATGAAGGGTATTGCCACGGGTCGTAACACATCTGAAATGCAACGTCCACTGTTCAAAGTGCCGTCAATGCGAACAAGAGGTGACCGAGGCGTGTAACCAATGGCACCCCATACCATCACGCCGGGTGATACGCCAGTATGGCGACGACGGATACACACTTCCAATGTGCGTTCACTGCGATGTCGCCAAACACGGATGCGACTATCATGATGCTGTAAACAGAACATGGATTCATCCGAGAAAATGACGTTTTGCCATTCGTGTGCCCAGGTCCGTCATTGAGTACACCATCGCAGGCGCTCCTGTCTGTGATGCAGCGTCAAGGGTAATCGCAGCCATGGTCTCCGAGCTGATAGTCCATGCTGCTGCAAACGTCGTCGAACTGTCCGTGCGGATGGTTGTTGTCTTGCAAACGTCCCCATCTGTTGATTCAGGGATCGAGACGTGGCTGCACGATCCGTTACAGCCATGCGGGTACGATGCCTGTCATCTCGACTGCTAGTGATACGAGGCCGTTGGGATCCAGCACGGCGTTCCGTATTACCCTCCTGAACCCACCTTCTGCTAACAGTCATTGGATCTCGATCAACGCGAGCAGCAATGTCGCGAAACGATAAACCGCAATCGCGATAGGCTACAATCCGACCTTTATCAAAGTCGGAAACGTGATGGTATGCATTTCTCCTCCTTACACGAGGCATCACAACAACGTTTCACCAGACAACGCCGGTCAACTGCTGTTTGTGTATGAGAAATCGGTTGGAAACTTTCCTCTTGTCAGCACGTTGTAGGTGTCGCCACCGGCGCCAACCTCGTGTGAATGCTCTGAAACGCTAATCATTTGCATATCACAGCATCTTCTTCCTGTCGGTTAAATTTCGCGTCTGTAGCACGTCATCTTCGTGGTGTAGCAATGTTAATGGCGAGTAGTGTACATAAATGTTTGTGTGTATGTTTATATGTGCGTGTGGCGATATTTCTCACTATGTGCGGTTTTATGTGTAAGCTGAATGATCGATTTTGATTCGAACTCTGACTAGAAAGTCGATACACCCGAACAGCAGAAGCATATTGATAAAATCCAAGAGAACGTTTATCAAAGAACGTTGTACGCCTATTAATACTGTGGATGTCTTAGCGAATCCAGTGTACAAAGACTCTACATCATATTTATGTTCAAGGAGAATACATAACACTGTTTAGATAGCACAGGTCCTGGATTTGAGAACGTAGGGTTTCTCGGCAGTTGTCGATGAAGTTAGAAGTTCTTTGGTTTTCGTGCCGCGTAATTCCTTCCTGAAAGAATACGAAGAACTATTAATTTCCAAATCCTTCGCTGCGTGGCTCGCTGTCTCAGCGTCCAACACAGTTTCTCGTACAATTCTTTTAAGGTGATTAGCAGCGATCTCTTTTATAACCACACTGAATGGAAATATTTTGTGGAGCCTGAAAAACTGAACTCTTCTCCTGTTATTTTTGTTCTCATTAATTATTCTTGAGAAGTATTCTTAAACTTTATATTTTAGATAAGTTTATAAAAAAATAGCTTTTTTACAAAACGTGATACAATTATATTTTCAGTTACTATTGGTTATCCTCCTCGAGCTTACTGCTATTTAATTAAAGAGAATTACACCAGACGCGTTTCGCTTTTATTTATAGAGCACCTTCCGAGGTTATTCTGCAGATTGGATACGTTTTTGGTTGTTTAGTTTTAAAAACATCGTTTCCTTTATGAAGTTGGAGTGCGACTTACTTACGGAGTTTCTTTACATGTCTTCCCCCTTCTACAGCGGTTGACGTCGAAAGACTTCGATTCACATTTGCCCTTGGCAGTGTTTGCCAATCTATAGTATTTCTTGCACTGCATTATGTAAACTTCACTTTTGTAAACTGAACTGCAGTTATGTGTGTTTCTCACTCTGCACAGTAACAGTGTTCATGTCTGTTCATTTGTTTTTGTTCACATTGTAAGTGCTGCCAACCTGTGAAATTACTTGTGTGTGTGTGTGTGTGTGTGTGAGTGTTCGTGTGTGTGAGTTAGTGTGAATTAGTGAAAGTATCTTGTATGTTAGGTAGACAAACAGACAAATGAGAGGAGAGGGGGGTGTATTATTTTTTTATTTTTTTTACAGCATTCGGGAGGAGATGGCAGTCATAAATAGAGGTTGTAGTTATTTGTTTGTATTTAATGTTATATTAAGTGATCAATAAGTTTGAAGGGTGTATGGTTTGATAAGTTGATCTGATAGTTTATGAGTTGTTTCTGTTGTTTTATGGTTTGAATGTGGTAGTTTTCTAGTAAGGTGAGGAGCTGTTTTTTGTTGTTTATCCTTATGACTGTCATGTATGTGTCTCTGTTGGTAATTTTATGTTGGTGTTGGTGAAAGTGTTCGGCAAAAGTTGAATGATTTGTCCTATACTTCCATGATCCTTCATTTTCTTTGTATCTGGTGTCAAATATCCCCCTCGTTTGATCTATGTATCTGCCGTCACATTTACTTCATTTCAGTGGGTTATTCCTGATTTCTGGTATAGGTCAGTTTTTCCTATTGTTTTTAGGAAATATTTCTGGATTGAGTTGATTGTTTGGTGGGATATTTTTACGCCTTGTTTTTTGAAAATGTATCTTCTGTGTGTGTATTTGTGGTTGTATGTCATTGTGTCCCATCTTTTATTTTCTGTTTCTTTCACACTTTGTGTTCCTGTTCTTGTATTTTATGTGTCTGTTTGTGTGTGATAAAAGCGAAATGCGACTTGTGTAATTCCCTTTAGTTAAATTGCTGTAAGCTCAAGACGGATAACCAATAGTAACTTACTTTTAACAGCTGCTGTGTAAGAAGGCCATACAAACAAACAATTATTCACACTTTATTATGTGTTATTGTGGTGTGCGTGCTGTAAGACCTTCGGTACACACACCATCAGATTATTTTACTTGGCGCTCTAACGAAGTAGGCGAGTGTCAGCAATATGTCTCGTGGTCTTATCGTGGCGTGTTTATCTTCTGCTGTTAGGTCAGACGATAGAAATGCCACTTGCGCACTTAGAGTAGCAGATTGACGGTGAGCAACGTTAAACAGAAATTGATTAATTTTCACACACATTTATTAAAATAATAAAAATCATAAACCTTACTTAACTTCATTCTGGATGCTATTTACAGTTGACAGTCTGAAGTTCCTTTGGTCTTGGTACGTTAATCTTATTCTCACATATCTCTGATACTTGACAAAGTGTCTATTCATTTATCTTCATGGCTATGTACAGGAATATGATAATCTTATTAGGCGCAGACTGAAACTTGACTATAGACTAATGCAGACTGATGCAGACTAATGCAGACTGCCTAATCGGAGGTCTGTACACTTGTTAAAATATCTCGCGCGTTCAGGTATTACTGCGCGAGTGTGATCTGCGAGGAGAAAAGGTTCTACGTTAGCAGCAATCTCATTGACTGTGTTACATTTTAATACGTGGATCGGCGGAAGCAGAATTTGGTCCGTCTCTAAGACAGCGCCATCTCCTAGTGCGGAGACGGACGAGCGCTTCGCCTGCGCTGTTGTGCTTAGCGGGGCGCGCTCTAGTGGGAAAGTTGTGTACGCGCTGACTACGCGGGTCTATGTACACAACAGTTTTTAATACATATTTTGGTATATTATTAAAGACCATCAGTAATAATACTTGTCTTTACACGTTTCTACAGAGTTCCCGTCAGCTCATCACAAACTGCTGGCATAATTCCTGATATCGTACTCTTTGATGGCTTAAACAACTATTGTAGACGTGTATGAATCATCATTTTCAGTGTGTAAGCCACCTGTACCGAACAGTTACTGCTTCTCTCTACTCTGTACCCATTTCTTCGACATTCGGCCCCGTGATACAAGATTATCAAAATCTTTTGCGTCCATTTGGCTGAAGTTCCTAACGGTGCTTTCAGTGAGTTCTACTCCTACACGCCTCATAATCTGGTTCCTTTATTGGTATCGCCGGCGGTACATTTCGTTGTATCATCAGCGATGACTTCGTTTCGTTTTCATTTCCTTTTTCGAATGCAACATCATCATGAGGGCAGAAGAGGATGAAGCAGCCAGAGGTACGGCAACGGAGCACTCCGATATGGTTGTTTCGCCCAGAATGACGGCTAACCTTTATCGTTCCTTTTGCGCGAAACTTTTCTCGCTGTGCAAATGAAAGGGCGAGAGAGCTGTCTCTCGAAACAGCATCTCGCAACTGTTTAGCGAGCTAAGTCTCGCGAATTGTAAACACACCATGACAGCCAAGGGAACCCTTCCGAAAACGTTATTCAAAGCCAGGGGAAGGGAAAGAAACTACTTTCAGTTACATTATGGGGTGATATTTAGCAGACATGAATATCGACTCCTGTTCATGTGTCTAACCTAGTAGGTTAGTTTGCACATCACATTAGGTATTCGGGCGATTTAATGCTTCGATTAAAGGGATTGGGTTTTGAATGACTCTGGTATTTTAGTAAGCTTTGATTTGGTTCCTCTTCTCTTTTGCGTATCCCTGTGGGATTAGTTGCATTTAAATGAGGTGCTGAATCAGTGAAGATGTTTCGACGTATGTTGACTTCCTCTTATTGTTCATTCAGTGACCCATTCTGTGAGCGTGCACCAGGACTTGCGGTATAGAACCCTTTGCTACCTATTATGGCCCATCTTAAGGAAGATTTAGAAGAACTTCCCCTGGTGTTGTCAACATTGAAACTTGGATGTTTGTTTTAGATATATAGACAATACTTTTGATAGCTGGCCTCAAGGCAGTGAGAAATTGCACAGCTTTCTAGAATATCTCATTCCGACTCTCCTGAATATTTGTTTCACTATGGTGGTGGATGTTCTCTAAGGCTATAGATACTGCGAAAAGGAATAGCTCAGCAGCCAATTCAGTTGAAGAGGAATGGCTATCTCTAAAAATAGCAGTCACAGAAGGTGAAAAGAAAAACACACATACAAAAGAGGTAGCTGCGAAAAATTGTGGGTAACAGGTGAAGTGCTTCAGCTGATCGATGAAAGAAGGAAGTAGAAAATTTTTCAGTGAAACTCAGGAATACAGAAATGCAGCTCACTGAGGAATGAGATAAATAGGAAGTGTACGGAAGCTAAAGCAAAATGGCTACATGAGAAATGTGAAGAAATTGAAAAAGAAATGATTGTCGGATGGAATGACCCAGCACATAGAAAATTCAAAACAACCTTCGGTGAAATTAAAAGCAATGGTGGTAACATTAAGAATGCAACGGGAATTCCACTGTTAAATGCAGAGGAGAGAACGGTATAGGTGGGAAGAATACACTGATGACCTCTATGACGGGAAGACTAGTCGGATGATGTGATAAAAGAAGAAACAGCAGTTGATGTAGAAGAGATAGGGGATCCAGTAGTAGAATTCGAAGCAAGACTAAAGAAAGATCTAGACACGTTGATTGCATTTGTCTACCTGGAAAAACGTTCGACAATTAAAAATGGTGCAAAATGTTTGAAATTCTAAGAGGGCGCGGTTGGGCCACCCTCTCCCCAAGGAGAGTGGCGGGTTCAGCGGCGTTCGCGTCACACGAAGTGGAGGGTCAATGTGGAGGCTGGCCGTGTGGCATCGCCCGCTCTGCCTGTGAGTAGACATGTGGCCGCTCCTTCAGCAACGTCTGAGCAGGCACACGGGGGGAGGGATTTATTAGTGATTGGGAGCTCCAATGTTAGGCGGGTGATGGAGCCCGTTAGGGAAATAGCGGAAAGGTCAGGGAAGAAGGCCAGTGTTCACTCTGTCTGCTTGCCGGGAGGTCTCATCCGAGATGTGGAGGAGGCCCTGCCGGCGGCGATAGAGAGCACTGGGCGCACCGGACTGCAAATTGTTGCTCATGTCGGCACCAATGACTCCTGCACTCTGGGTTCAGAGGTCATCCTCAATTCATACAGGCGGTTGGCGGAGTTGGTGAAGGCGGGAAGCCTCGCTCGCGGGGTGGAATCTGAGCTAACTATTTGTAGTATCGTTTCCAGAACCGATCGTGGTCCTCTGGTTTGGAGCCGAGTGGAAGGCTTAAACCAGAGGCTCTGACGATTCTGCGGAGTTCTGGGGTGCAAATTTCTCGAGCTGGAGAAATGCAGGGTCCCCCTGAATAGGTCAGGCGTGCACTACACGCGGGAAGCGGCTACTAGGGTAGCGGAGTACATGTGGAGTGCACATGTGGGTTTTTTAGGTTAGAGAATTCCCTCCCTTGGCCCGACAAGACGTCTCCTGAGACGCGGCAAGGTAGTAATAGGCAAAACGCAACAGGGAATAACAAAATGTGGTAATAGTAAACTGCAGGAGCGCCTATAGAAAGGTCCCAGAACTGCTCTCATTAATAAACGGTCACAATGCCCACGTAGTACCAGGGACAGAAAGTTGGCTGAAACCAAATGTAAACAGAAGTGAAATTCTAAACTCAGTTTGGAATGTATACCGCGGAGACAGGCTGGACAGTGAAGGAGGAGGCGTGTTTATAGCGAGAAGAAGAGCGATAGTATCGAAGGAAATTGACGGAGATCCTAAATGTGAAATAATTTGGGTGAAGGTCACGGTTAAAGCAGGCTCAGACATGGTAATTGGATGTCTCTATAGGCCTCCTGGCTCAGCAGCTGTTGTGGCAGAGCACCTGAAGGAAAATTTGGAAAATATTTCGAGTAGATTTCCCGACCATATTATAGTTCTGGGTGGAGATTTTAATTTGCCGGATATAGACTGGGAGACTCAAACGTTTATAACGGGTGGCAGGGACAAAGAATCCAGTGAAATTTTCTTAAATGCTCTATCTGAAAACTACCTTGTTTAGTTAAACAGAGAACCGACTCGTGGCGATAGCATATTAGACCTTCTGGTGACAAACAGACCCGAACTATTTGAAACAGTTAACGCAGAACAGGGAATCAGCGATCATAAAGCGAATACTGCTTCGATGATTTCAGTCGTAAATAGAAATATTAAAAAAGGTAGGAAGATTTTTCTGTTTAGCAAAAGTGACAAAAAGTAGATTTCAGAGTACTTGACGGCTCAACACAAAAGTTTTATCTCTAGCACAGATAGTGTTGAGGATCAGTGGACAAAGTTCAAAACCATCGTACAATATGCATTAGATGAGTATGTGCCAAGCAAGATCGTAAGAGATGGAAAAGAGCCACCGTGGTACAACAACCGACTTAGAAAACTGCTGCGGAAGCAAAGGGAACCTCACAGCAAACATAAATATAGCCAAAGCCTTGCAGACAAACAAAAACTACGCGAAGCGAAATGTTGTGTGAGGATGGCTATGTGAGAGGCGTTCAATGAATTCGAAAGTAAAGTTCTATGTACTGACTTGGCAGAAAATCCTAAGAAATTTTGGTCTTATGTCAAAGCGGTAGATGGACAGAACAAAATGCCCAGACACTTTGTGACCAAAATGGTACTGAAACAGAAGATGACAGACTAAAGGCCGAAATAGTAAATGTCTTTTTCCAAAGCTGTTTCACAGAAGAAGACTGCACTGTAGTTCCTTCTCTAGATTGTCTCACAGATGAAAAAATGGTAGATATCGAAATAGACGACAGAGGGATAGAGAAACAATTAAAATCGCTCAAACAGGATCCTGTATTATGTGAGAATGATGAAAAGAAGCCTAAGTCTACAGCTTTATTGTCTTATGCAGACATTGTTTCCAATAGCACCGTCGTGTTCCTACAGCTTACGAGGGTGCAGCCGTGCGACGTCCTCGACAAGTGTACACCCTGCCATTTTCAAGGCTCAAATGCAACAAGAAATCTCCGCGTAAAAGCCTCGCAAAGATGACACACACACACACACACACACACACACACACACACACATACACACACACACACACACTGTGAACCCTAGTGCCGCTACATAACAACAGGTGACCTACGTCAGAAGCTACCGATAGTGAATATTAATAATGAACAGGTGGGGTAGAGTTAACTCTGTCCCTTTGGTGATATTTGGAGGAACAGCATCGTCTAAGAATACGGCTCTTTTATGGCCTGTAAAGAGTGATATTGGTAAGGTGTGTGTCTGCCGTATGCCTTGCTTTTACAGCATTTCATACACTGATCATACCGGTAAGACCGTGGAGGATCAGTGTATAGAACGTAAGCGTCGCATACACAGTTACTACATCCAGGCAAATCTACGATTGCAAAACACGATCTTAGTGCTGGCCATCCGAGGGGATAAGGCAATACAGAGTTTCTGGCAAGCACTTCCTGTTACTGAGACAGTGTGATTAAGTAAGCTGTTGAAATTAAATGAAATGTACGTACATACGGCATAATTGGACGGGAGTCCCCTTTTGGCGAATTCGGCTGCGTGGTTCAAGTCTTTTTATTCCTCGCCGATTCCGTGATTTGTATGTCGATGATGATGAAATGATGATGATGACAATACAACACCAGTCACCCAGTGGAGAAAATCTCACCCCGGTTAGAAATCGAGCTCTGGCTCCTCACATAGCATTAAGCCGCACTGACCGCTCACCTACGAAGACGGAGATATTACACATAGTCACGGAGGTTTCTGTTTAAATTCTGCTTAGGATCCTGCTCTTTGCCTGGTCAAACTATTTTATCACTTCATGCTCGTTGATATGCCATTGTCATCACATCTTGCATTGGTTACCTTCGATTGTGTTGTGGTGCTGGTTGGTTACGGAGTGTATTGTCTCTCTAGTTGGCGTAACTCCAACTACAGAGGGTTTAAAGTGTCATGCACAGTGATCTGCTGTTTGATTTTGCCTTGATAAGGACAGATTGGTTCACCAGTCGCAAAGACGTTACCGACTGCATACCAGCTAGTTATTTGAACAGGGCGACGGTTTATGTTATTTTCGAAGGAATGATCCCAGTATTTTCCTTAATAGCTTTAGGGAAATCACGGGAAACCTAGATCTGGAATCCCGTTGGTGAATTGAACGAGGCTCATCCGCGAGACTGAGGCTTGATCAGTGCCCAGTCTCACTCATATTAGATAGTTGGAGGCGAGACCCATCCAAGAATCCTTTTGAGGAAAGCGATATCAAGTGACTGCCTCGCCCAGAAAAAAAATTATATGTTTTAATTCTCGAATGACTGAAACATCATACAGATACGTATATCGAGAACAGACTCCAGAAAGACCAGCACTGCATGGTACGTGTACTGTGGTAGGACGCAACATGCTCTGTTCTTGCGCACATGTTCCGCAAGGTCAGAAACATCACTGCATAGATCACTTGCACTGGCGGTTTCTTATGTGCTGACACTGCCCCGCTCACACAGAATAACAGGGGCGTATGACTGACCCTGTGAACCAACACGTCGCAAGAATTTTGAAGAGAGGGACCAAGATGTAGAGTTGCAGTACTACTGACACGATACCAAAGACTAAGTTGCTAGACAGTCGGAGAACAGTCTAGAACGCCTCCAGTCTCAGCTCTAGATATCACAGGAAACGAAATAAAATAAGTTTAGAGGTTCCCAACACTGAAAATTCTCTTAGATCGTGCATACGCTTTCCTTTGCAATGTTCGCTCGGAAACTTGTGAAGATCATGCTCCATTCACTGACAACACCGATTCCTATCGTGCCTGAAATCGATGGGATTTGACAATGGTCGAAATTCGTGAGAGGTCTCTGTCGGTTAGATAGGCGAAAGAGGGATACAAGACGGCCAGATACCTGTTCTACACTGTCTACAGCGGTCAAAAATTGCCAGTGTGTCCTTTTAAGGAAGTGGTTAATATCTAAGATGACTGTAGCAACGATGTGGCCGCATTTACGCACGACATTCTTTTATAAGCTTGTAGATTTCGTGTTTAATTTGTTCTTTTACATTTACTGTGTGGTGAAACACAGGGTTTCCCAGGAGAAATGGTAAGCATTCAAGGATTTGACAAAAAAAACGCTCATTTGAAGACATATGCCCTATTCCGAATGGTTCCCAGTATGTTGTTGTTGTTGTTGATGATGATGTGGTCTTCATCCGGAGACTGGTTTGATGCAGTTCTCCATGCTACTCTGTCCTGTGCAAGCTTCTTCATCTCCCAGTATCTACTGCAACCTACATTCGTCTGAATCTGCCTAGTGTATTCATCTCCTGGTCTCCCTCTACGATTTTTACCTTCCACACTGCCCTCCAATACTAAATTGGTGACCTCTTGATGCCTCAGAACGTGGCCTACCAACCGATCCCTTCTTCTAGTCAAGTTGTGCCACAAATTTCTCTTCTCCCCAATTCTATTCAATATCTCCTCATTAGTTATGTGATCCACCCATCTGATCTTCAGCATTCCTCTGTAGCACCACATTTCGAAAGCTTCTATTCTCTTCTTGTCCAAATTATTTATCGTCCATATTTGACTTCCATACGTGGCTACACTCCATACAAATACTTTCAGAAAAGACTTCCAGACACTAAAATCTATACTAGATGTTAAGAAATTTCTCTTCTTCTGAAACGCTAGCTTTGCCATTTCCAGTCTACATTTTATATCCTCTCTACTTCGACCATCATCACTTATTTTGCTTCCCAAATAGCAAAGCTCATTTACTACTTCAAGTGTCTCGTTTCCTAACCTAATTCCCTCAGCATCACCTGATTTAATTCGACTCCATTCAATTACCCTCGTTTTGCTATTATTGATGGTTATCTTATATCCTCCTTTCAAGACACTGTGCATTCCGTTCAACTCCGCTTCTAGGTCCTTCGCTGTTTCTGACAGAATTACAATGTCATCGGGGAACCTCAAAATGTTTATTTCTTCTCCATGGATTTTAATTCCTACACCGAATTTTCTTTTGTTTCCTTTACTGCTTGCTCAATATACAGATTGAATAACATCGGGGATAGGCTACAACCCTGTCTCACTCCCTTCCCAACCACTGCTTCCCTTTCATGTCCCTCGACTCTTATAACTGCCATCTGGTTTCTGTAAAAATTGTAAATAACTTTTCGCTCCCTGTATTTTACCCCTGCCACCTTCAGAATTTGAAAGAGAGTATTCCAGTCAACGTTGTCCAAGTCTACAAATACTAGAAACGTAGGTTCGCCTTTCCTTAATATTTATTCTAAGGTAAGTCGTAGTGTCAGTATTGCCTCACGTGTTCCAACATTTCTGCGGAATCCAAACTGATCTTCCCCGAGGTCGGCTTCTGCCAGTTTTTCCATTCGTCTGTAAAGAATTCGCGTTAGTATTTTGCAGCCGTAACTTATTAAACTGACAGTTCGGTAATTTTCACATCTGTCACCACCTGCTTTCTTTGTGACTGGAATTATTATATTCTTCTTGACGTCTGAGAGTATTTCGCCTGTCTCATACGTCTTGGTCACCAGATGGTAAAGTTTCGTCAGGGCTGGCTCTCCCAAGGCTGTCAGTAGTTCTAATGAAATATATCTACTCCAGGGGCCTTGTTTCGACTTAGGTATCTCAGTGCTCTGTCGAACTCTTCACGCAGTATCAAATCTCCCATTTCATCTCCATCTACATCTTCTTCCATTTCCATTATATTGTCCTCAAGTACATCGCCCTTGTATAGACCCTCTATAGACTCCTTCCACCTATCTGCTTTCCCTTCTTTGATTAGAAGTAGGTTTCCATCTGATCTCTTGATATGCATGCAAGATATAGAATACATTTAACGTACGTTTGTTTTTGGGATAGCGGTGCGCACGCATATGTTTCACCCCCGCCTCCCTCCGTATCAAACTTTTTGACATTTTTTTGTAGGCCAAGCTACCACGCTGCTTTCAACCTGTTGGTCGCCATGTCTTTCTGACGTTGTACGCGCAGCTGTCCACAGTGTGATGTGAGTGAAGTAGTGCGAGAGACTGAGTGTGTATCAGAGAGAAACATCGGTTAATTGTTATGAAGTATAGGTTGGGTTTTTACGTGTGGTAGCATGGAGTGATCTGTTGGCAAACTAGTGGTCTTACTCTGCGTTTCTGGCCAAAAATAGACAGAAGTGGGACGTGAATTCATTTAACTACTAATCCCCATTGTCTTTTTATCACATCCACTGATGAAGGTGTCGTACCCCATAAATGCAATGGCTTCACAGTGTTAATTAAAGTAGCAGGGATTTCTGCTCTAAAAACAAGCAAAACAATT
Organism: Schistocerca nitens; assembly: GCF_023898315.1. Classification (NCBI taxonomy): domain Eukaryota; kingdom Metazoa; phylum Arthropoda; class Insecta; order Orthoptera; family Acrididae; genus Schistocerca; species Schistocerca nitens. The sequence continues at coordinate 115,333,628 of NC_064620.1, read as the reverse complement.
TCTGCATCTTGACGCAATAGAAACAATTAGCACTGTATGACTTTCTGGAGACGAACCCAATGTTTAGCCGTATCTCATCGATTGCCTGATGCATATGAAAATTATCGGCGAGGCTTGAAGTAAAAGACTGAATTTAAACCTTTGGATTTGTTACAGTTACTTTATACATGGACGAAGTTTAACTGCGTAACAGATAATGTGTAATATATTGATTATTCCTTGGTGCTGTAGTGTTATCTTAAAGCTGTGGGAAAGGAGGACAGGCGCTCCAAGGCGTGGAAGCAGAGACGATGCTTAGGGCAGATGAAACTAGGAGAGAAGTAAACCCTAAGAGGACAGCCTTGCGAAAATGCAGACGCCCCAGACGCGGTCCCAGGGCGTTAGTTACTCTTCAAGGAATCAACATGTAGCTTCATATGTCGTCTAGACGCTGTGGTAGGTTGCCACCATAGAAATTGGTAACTAACAAGCACGTAGTAGCGTATAAGGCCAGCTTGATATCAGCCTTGAGAACAGCAACGGCAGTAGGCTCACAAGGGTTAGAAAGAGAGCGAAAACGCTAAAGAACTGTTGATGTAGCAGTTCCTACTCCGGGGAGCCCTAGGGGCGGGGCTAAATGACGTATAACAATAATGTTGGACGTGAGTTTCTCCTGGCGTGTACAACTTTCAAATAACTTCCGGGAATTCAGCCAGGTAACACTTTCAGCGACCGCCGATATTTCGGCGGGAGAACACCCCGCCATTTTCAAGGCCTTGAAAATGGCGGGGTGTTCTCCCGCCGAAATATCGGCGGTCACTGAAAGTGTTACCTGGCTGAATTCCCGGAAGTTATTTGAAACAATAATGTTGCAAGTCTTATTTGGCAGAGGAGTTACGTGTAGCTTTCGGCTGAACAATGTTGATACCAAATACGGACTCAGTTAGTGCAACTGAATTAACATCCCCGCCTTCGGAGCAGTAGAGGGGACCTAACTAAACCGTGATTAGCAGGCGCCTGCAAGAGGCCTACGGGATTGGCTGGGTGGCTTTAAGTGGGAAAAACAATGCCCCCACGCGACTCTTTAAAACCCCTAGATTCCGCATATTGGCGGAGTTCTCAGCCAGACGATTTGGGCGCTGAATCCTGGTTCGTAGACTCCAGCCTCGGTCCAGCTCCGCGTAAGTCTGCTCTCTCACTTGGAGTGCCTCAGTGAACAGTGTCACAGTCAGTGTGTTTTGTTTTGCAACTAAGTTGTTGCCTTAAGATGCTTCTAGTGTTTGCTACTGTGGTTAGCATCCACTCCTGGGACTTCTGCACTGGTGTCTATTGTAACAGTGTTATTCATGTTTTTTCTAACCCTAGAACTAGCCTCCAATGTATTAGTTAGTCCTGTCTGGAATAAACAACTATTTCAAAACCCTGTTTGTCCAAGAGTCTCCACAACGAGTTGCCTACCGAGTCTCACCACCTGCATTTCTAGTAAATGCCTGTACCGATGTTGGCTCAGAAGAAAACAATCAAATGCCTTCACTGTGAATTGTCCTTCTGCCTTCTGCTCTGTACCGCTCGGGAGCGCAAACTGACTAGTAACCCTTTTCCCTCTCCCACCTAAGTCAGGACATGACAGTTCATAAAGTATCAACTTTAGAGGCCATGTATACTGTACTTTTTTACTTCGTTTGACCCATACTACACCTCTCAAAATACGACAGGCCAAGAGCTTGCAGTAAAAAATATCGAAGCTCATAGCTCATAGCTGTTAAGGTATGCATTTTAGAGCTCGAGTTTACTAGGCATTTTTGCTTCGAGTGATTATTCTTGTCATAATCCTAAATACTGACCATTCCACCTGGGACATAGAGTATATACAAACGAGGTAGTAGATAGAATAGAAATTTCGATAACGACTATTGTATGGAAAGAAGCAACGCTAGAAAATTGTGTCGAAATGCTGGAAGATCTGCGGGTGATGGATTCTTGGTACAGGGATTGGCAGCTGAGCCTCTGCCATGTTTGAAACTGCCATTGTTTCATTTGTGTTTTGTTCATAATGTTGATTCCCTTAATTTCGGTGATTTATCTACCCTGTCCCTCTCAAGCCAGTAAAGTGCAGCTCTATAACGTATTGTTATGTCTATAGGGCAGGTCCCCATCACAACGCAAAGTGCCTCTAGTGACGTGGTGTTGAAGGCTCCGCTCATTCTCAGGAGTACACTACGTTGACCTCGTCTTGCAATTGTCTTGTTAGTTTGTATGTTCAGTCTGCGAGTCCAAGCACTTGCGGCGAAGCATGCGATGGATTCAAATATAACAATGTGGTAGGTCCTTATCGTCTTAGTAGGTAATTTGTACTCTATACACTATGGGACTTAACATCTGAGGACATCAGTCCCCTAGACTTAGAACTACTTAAACCTAACTAACCTAAGGACATTACACACATCCATCTCCGAGGCAGGATTGGAACCAGCGACCGTAGCAGCAGCGCGGTTCCGGACTGAAGCGCCTAGAACCGCTCGGCAACAGCGGCCGGCTTTTGGGTGATCCAGCATGCTGCTACAGAGTTAAGCATTGCTGAGGGCAGAGAACAAGAGAGACAGATGATATTACTGATTCACAGAAACTCTCAGGGCTGATAAACTTAAAACTTCGTTAACCGTTTTGCACGGGACAAGAACAGGGCGAGAGAAAAAATAGATGCTAATTACAATCATTGAAACAAGAAAGTGCACACACTGTTCAAACTAAAGCAGGGCGTTATAAAGAATTCAGCTTACGACACAGCAAACGACAAGAGTTCAGCAAAGAGTTTGGTACAAATAACTGGGACTAATAGCAAACTCTGACAACAAAGTTACCAACAGTGCACCAGCGAACAGTCGCATTGCCTCCTGGTATAGCTGCACAGCGTGTCCCCATCGGCCAACAGCGTCTCCGACACGTCCAGCCTATAGCTAGTCCCGTCTTAAACTGCCCAGTTCGCTCGAATACAGCCGCGAGAGAACGCGACTTCCGGCGCACTTTCTGATCAATCAGAGCTCTAGCTTCCGGACGCAACACAACGGCTCAATTAGCTCACGTTAGAAGCACGCCCTATGGAATCCTTGTTTGCCAGTTTTAACGGACAGACTCTCTCCTATCTCGAAACATCCGCAAACTTCCAGCAACCAAAGGAAAAATATTCAAATGTGTGTGAAATCTTATGGGCTTAACTGCTAAGGTCATCAGTCCCTATGCTTACACACTACTTAACCTAAATTATCCTAAGGACAAACACAAACACCCATGCGCGAGGGAGGACTCGAACCTCCGCCGGGACGAGCCACAGAGTCCATGACTGCAGCGCCTTAGACCCCAAAGGAAACACATGGCCACGGAGTCAGTGGGAAAGATCGTTGCATCTACGTGCCGAAGTCACATACGCCAAGACATACTTCTGCCACGAGCTGTCTCTCCTCTCTCCTAGTACGCCCCCCCCCCCCCCCCCCCCCCCCCCGCACCGCTCGCCAGCATTCCAAACGTTCAGCGTCCATTTCTAAGTTTGCTAACAAAACGTATTTCATGCACGACAGGGAGTTCAATGACTCTGAGCACTATGGGATTTAACTTGTGAGGTCATCAGTACCCCTGATCTTAGAACTACTTAAACCTAACTAACCTAAGGACATCACACACATCTATGCCCGAGGCAGGATTCGAACCTGCGACCGTGGCGTTTACGCGGTTCCAGACTGTACCGCCTAGGGCCGCTCGACCACCCCGGCCCGCCAAGACAGGGAGTATTCATGTAATAGAGACTACTGATCACAAAGAGAAAGTTAGGAATAAAATAAAAGACATACCCCACAGATCACTTCTCATAGGCATTGGTCCAAGTAAAAAATGATAAAGATGGCAAATGAAAATGATAAAATACTGTATCTTGTTCATTGGCTATATTCTAATGAAAATAAACGGACATCTTTTACTGTGCTTGTACAAGCACTGGCTAAAATGCCACATATCTACATCAATTAAAAATATGCAGATGCAGATGCGGTGTTTGTTTACGGCTTCTGCAATAACAGTGCTCTTGCTGCCGTCAAAGAACACCGTCGGCGCTTTCCGACCCATTGAATTGTTGCCATTTCTCTCCTGAACTTGTAGCTCAACAACCTGTGCAGGAACAGCAACACATTATTGAAATGGTGCAGCATAGTCCTCCTACTAACACATGGTGATTTTCTGCGCTATCAGTGGTCCACGAACACGTATATGGTGAACATCAAACACAGAAAAGTTGTACCCATTTCACATAGAGCGTATCTATAATCTTCACATTGGCGACAAATGCCACACGACCAGAATTCTGCCATTGGTTAAATGTACTTGCTTCCAGTAATGCTATTTACTGATGAAGCAACATTTACTCGCAATGGAATCAGAAACACACATAATAATCATCGATGGTCGCTCGAAAATCTACATGCTACTGTGGAAAACAGTTTCCAGATCGTTTTCCGATCAATGTTTAGTGGACCATGATCGGTAACACGTTCATAGGCTCAGTCATTTTAGAAGGGCAAATGAAGGGAGAGAATTAGTTGTACGTTTTGAGGACGTTACTGTGGTCAAACAGACAGCAACGTGGTTCCAACATGACGGAGCCCCTCCATATTTTAGCAGACGTGTGAGGGAATATCTCAATCGCACTTATACGTTGGATTCGTCGTAGTAGTTAAGTGGCCACCCAGATCGTATGACCTTACGGCGATAGACCATTTTTATGGGCATGGATGAAGGGTGAGGTGTAGAAATGAAAGCTGAATACGAGAGATGAACTGCTTGGTCGCCTCATGGACGCTGCTGCCTTCGTTACGGAACGTGTAGAGGCACTCAGACAAGCAACACAACATGTTCTCCCACGAGAGTACAAATTCATTACAGTTGACATTGGGATATTAGAAAGTTTTTGTCGTGCATGTGTAAACCTGGCAACGTATTGAATAACACAGAAAATAATAATTTGCATTAAACGCCTTCTACCTCGGAAACCATTCAGAATAGAGCATATGTCCATACGCACTTTTTTATAATCGTTCCTGTCATACCCCTCACTACTGACCATCCCTCTGGCATATTCAGTATAGAAGAGCTTGGGCATTTTATTTATTTATTTTCTAACTGATTTATTTAACCTGGTAACGTCAGGATCATAAGCCTACTCGTACATCTAACAAGGCATTCTACATATTTTACTAGTACATTACATATGTTGCGATAAGCACGTTATACTACATTTAGAAACTAAAAAATCGTAGTAGTTCAGTTAAAAAATATACACACATATGCAAAGACACACACACACACACACACACACACACACACACACACACACACACACACACACACACAGAGTTCATATTCGCACCTGAGAAATAAAACAATAAATAATAATAAATAGGAAGTAAGATTTCAACTGTCAGCGCTGGCAGCAATGGTACTGACAAGGAAACCTCCCCATCGCACCCCCCTCAGATTTAGTTATAAGTTGGCACAGTGGATAGGCCTTGAAAACTGAACACAGATTAATCGAGAAAACAGGAAGAAGTTGTGTGAAACTATGAAAAAAATTAATAAAATATACAAACTGAGTAGTCCACGTGTAACATATGCAACATCAAGGAGCTTGTAAAGTCAGGAGCGCCGTGGTCTCGTGGTTAGCGTGTGTAGCTGCGGAGAGAGGAGTCCTTGGTTCAAGTTTTCCCTCGTCTGAAAATTTTACTTTCTTTATTTTCGCAAAGTTATGATCTGTCCGTTCGTTCATTGACGTCTCTGTTCACTGTAATAAGTTTAGTGTCTGTGTTTTGCGACCGCACCGCAAAACCGTGCGATTAGTAGATGAAAGGACGTGCCTCTCCAATGGGAACCGAAAACATTTGTTCGCAAGGTCATAGGTCAACCGATTCCTCCACAGGAAAACACGTCTGAAATATTCTATACGACACTGGTGACGGCATGTGCGTCACATGAAAGGAATATGTTGTCGGCCCACCTAAGTTGTACACTTAGCGAATGGGTAAAAAGATTCTTCTACCTTGCCCGATTTAGGTTTTCTTGCGGATGTGGTAATCACTCCCAAAAAAGTGATGAAAACATAAGAGTTTGTCACATAAACTGAAAATAAAAAATTAAACTTTTCAGTTGAGGGAAGACTTGAACCTAGGACCTCTCGTTCCGTAGCTGCTCTCCCTAACCACGGGACCACGATGCTGCTGGTCTCCCTTTGTCCTTGATGTTGCCTATCTTCGCATGGACTACTCAGTTTGTATATTTTACTAATTTTTTTCATAGTGCCACACAACTTCTTCCTGTTTTCTCGATTGATCTGTGTTCAGTTTTTCAAGGCCTATCCACTGCGCCTACTTATAACTAAATCTGAGGGGGGTGCGATGGGGAGGTTCCCTTGTGAGAAGAAGGCGTGGAACTAGGAGAGAAAGAGTCACGTAATAAAACACAAGAGCTGAACATAAGGGAAAAGGAAAATACTGTGGCTCACAGAGAGAGAAAAGTGTTAATGATGAGTTCGAACCGAGTGTTTTCACTACACGTGGGGTGTTGAATTACGTAAAAAATGGCATCGCAGTACCAATGAACAGCCGGCCGGTGTGGCAGAGCGGTTCTAGGCGCTTCAGTCTGGAACCGCGCGACCGCTACTGTCGCAGGTTCGAATCCTACCTGGGGCATGGATGTGAGTGATGTCCTGAGTTTAGTTAGGTCTAAGTAGTTCTAAGTTCTAGGGGACTGATGACCTCAGATGTTAAGTCCCATAGTGCTCACAACCATTTGAACCATTTGAACCAATGAACAAAATAGGAGGCAATTGTTCGCCGAATTCTGAACTTATTAATTAAAGACGGGTTACTAACAAGGAAATATCACCTACTTGACCGCCTGTTTTAAGGAGAAAAAAGCACACTCGCAAGATATCAGCTCCAGCAATCGATACGATGTGAATATCTGGGCGACAATTACTATAGTACGCAGTTATGGTTTCTGAAGATGCTGCTTTTAAACTTTCGCGCGCACCGGTTGTGTGTCATTCGTTCTGCCTTGCTACGGCCTCCTAATGCCTGAGCGCGAAGTACTGTGCAGCGCATTGACACCCCTCCAATTCCAGGTAACTTGAGGGCGAGGGAAGAGGAACAGGGGGAGGGGGGTGATGTATGATCAATGTGTTTTGAAATCCCGTTCGAGAACAATTGTTATTCTACGTGAAAAATAGTGAGTAACATACAGGATGACAATTATGGAACTACACTCCTGGAAATTGAAATAAGAACACCGTGAATTCATTGTCCCAGGAAGGGGAAACTTTATTGACACATTCCTGGGGTCAGATACATCACATGATCACACTGACAGAACCACAGGCACATAGACACAGGCAACAGAGCATGCACAATGTCGGCACTAGTACAGTGTATATCCACCTTTCGCAGCAATGCAGGCTGCTATTCTCCCATGGAGACGATCGTAGAGATGCTGGATGTAGTCCTGTGGAACGGCTTGCCATGCCATCTCCACCTGGCGCCTCAGTTGGACCAGCGTTCGTGCTGGACGTGCAGACCGCGTGAGACGACGCTTCATCCAGTCCCAAACATGCTCAATGGGGGACAGATCCGGAGATCTTGCAGGCCAGGGTAGTTGACTTACACCTTCTAGAGCACGTTGGGTGGCACGGGATACATGCGGACGTGCATTGTCCTGTTGGAACAGCAAGTTCCCTTGCCGGTCTAGGAATGGTAGAACGATGGGTTCGATGACGGTTTGGATGTACCGTGCACTATTCAGTGTCCCCTCGACGATCACCAGTGGTGTACGGCCAGTGTAGGAGATCGCTCCCCACACCATGATGCCGGGTGTTGGCCCTGTGTGCCTCGGTCGTATGCAGTCCTGATTGTGGCGCTCACCTGCACGGCGCCAAACACGCATACGACCATCATTGGCACCAAGGCAGAAGCGACTCTCATCGCTGAAGACGACACGTCTCCATTCGTCCCTCCATTCACGCCTGTCGCGACACCACTGGAGGCGGGCTGCACGATGTTGGGGCGTGAGCGGAAGACGGCCTAACGGTGTGCGGGACCGTAGCCCAGCTTCATGGAGACGGTTGCGAATGGTCCTCGCCGATACTCCAGGAGCAACAGTGTCCCTAATTTGCTGGGAAGTGGCGGTGCGGTCCCCTACGGCACTGCGTAGGATCCTACGGTCTTGGCGTGCATCCGTGCGCCGCTGCGGTCCGGTCCCAGGTCGACGGGCATGTGCACCTTCCGCCGACCACTGGCGACAACATCGATGTACTGTGGAGACGTCACGCCCCACGTGTTGAGCAATTCGGCGGTACGTCCACCCGGCCTCCCGCATGCCCACTATACGCCCTCGCTCAAAGTCCGTCAACTGCACATACGGTTCACGTCCACGCTGTCGCGGCATGCTACCAGTGTTAAAGACTGCGATGGAGCTCCGTATGCCACGGCAAACTGGCTGACACTGACGGCGGCGGTGCACAAATGCAGCGCAGCTAGCGCCATTCGACGGCCAACACCGCGGTTCCTGGTGTGTCCGCTGTGCCGTGCGTGTGATCATTGCTTGTACAGCCCTCTCGCAGTGTCCGGAGCAAGTATGGTGGGTCTGACACACCGGTGTCAATGTGTTCTTTTTTCCATTTCCAGGAGTGTATATTAAATATAAGAGTCATAACTTCTGAACGGTTTCCGTTAGGACGTTCAAACTGCGCGGTTGGCCGCGGGACATGACGGGAATCAGTATGCGCATACGTGGTTTGGTTTAGCTGCGAAACCCACTTTCATTTGGATGGGATCGTGAGTAAGCAAAATTGGCGCATTTAGGGGACGGAGAATCCGCGTTTCGCGAACGAGAAGTCTATTCACTCTCAACGGGTGACAGTGTGGTATGCAGTGTACAGTCACGGAATAATCGGTGCGATATTTCTTGATGGCATGGTGACTACCGAAGGGTACGTGAAGGTTTTGGGAGTTGATTTTGTTGTGACTATGGAAGACAGCCAAGTCACAACGAGAGGAAGCCGAAAGGCACGCGTTAAGCTCACGCAGATTTGCGTGAGGTCTGGAACAGGACAATGTCTTGAGAATTGCAATAAAGTACGAAAATCTTGTAATACTTAACTTTAATCCATAATCGGTGTACATCGCTCTTGTACAGATATAATCTCCATTTCACTAGACACTGGTAATGGCGCCTTGCTAGGTCGTAGCCAATGACTTAGCTGTAGGCTATGCTAACTATCGTCTCGGCAAATGAGAGCGTATTGGTCAGTGTCTTCGCTAGCAAAGGCGGCTGTACAACTGGGGCGAGTGCCAGGACGTCTCTCTAGACCTGCCGTGTGGCGGCGCTCGGTCTGCAATTACTGACAGTGGCGACACGCGGGTCCGACGTATACTAATGGACCGCGGCCGATTTAAAGGCTACCACCTAGCAAGTGTGGTGTCTGGCGGTGACACCACAGATTTAATCCCCATTATCCAAAGTGACCATTATTTCGACAAGAGGTGGTTCACGCAAGACGGAGCTCGACCCCATCGAAGCAGGAGAGTGTTTGATGTCCTGGAGGAGCGCTTCGGAGACCTCATTCTGGCTCTGACCAGGCCACTGGCCACTGGTATGAATCTCGATTGGTCGCCATATTCTCCGGATCTGAACACATGTGACTCCTTTTTGTGGGGATCTATTAAAGACAAGATTACAGCAACAACCCGAAAACCATATTTGAGCTGAAAAGAGCCATCTAGGATATCATCGACAGCATCGATGTTCCAACACTTCAGCGGCTCATGTAGAATTTCGCTATTCGTCTGCGCCACATTATCGCCAATGATGGCAGGCATACCGAACAGATCATAACGTAAATCCGAATATTTATAGTGACGTTTACATGATGCATAAATTGTGTGCACGCCGTAGTTTGTAACTAATTTACATTTTTTTCAATAATTGTCACCCTGTAAGTACCCAAAACGTCAACCTCGCGCACATATTTGTTCAATTCCATTTTAACATTGTTCTCGTGTTGCTATACCGCACCTATACATGCGCCTCAAAATTAAAATAAATCAAATGGTTCAAATGACTCTGAGCACTATGGGACTTAACATCTGAGGTCATTAGTCCCCTAGACTTAGAACTACTTAGACCTAACTAATGTAAGGACATCACACATATCCATGCCCGAAGCAGGATTCGAACCTGCGAGCGTAGCAGCAGCGTGGTTCCGGACTGAAGCGCCTAGAACCGCTTGGCCACAACGGCCGGCTTAAAATAAATAAACGTCAGTAACTGAAGAATTATTGTGAAATGGAAATTACAGATTAATTATGCAAATCGCGTTGAAGAACAGTGTGTCTCCTGAAAAAGGTACTTTACTGTAACAGCGCCAGTTTTAAAATTCAAAGAAAAAAACGCACAACAGCGATACTAGCAATCAAATAGCGCTGTATTTTTACTTTAATTACGTATTTGTTTGATTCATTTACACTGCATTTTCGAATCACAGCAAAAAATGTGGAAGCAAAGATATCTAAGTTACGAGCTACAGTTTGGAAACTGCGCTTTGACAATGAACGAAGCACTTCACCAATATCAAACAGAATTTTGCGAAGCTCTTACTCACTCCACTCTGCAGTACAGGGTGGTTATATTTGGTTGGTGCATAAAATCGTAACTTTTCCCATAACTTTAGTAAACAAAACATATGCACATAACAGAGTGTTTAATCATAAGTAATATGTCCCCTTCACTATTTACAATAGTCTGCCAAAGGTGGGATATTTTTCCGATTCCGCAACTGTAGATATCACATGGGGTTGAGGTAAAGCACTAGTCGAGCCTTGTTCGGAGCGTATTTTCTTCCTGCAAGGAATTCCCTGAAGATTTTTCGGCAGAGATCGAAAAATGTGAAAATCTGAGAGAGCAAGGTCAGTTGAATAAGGTGGGTGCGGAATGTCGTCCCAACGCAGCGCCTGTGTACTGTTTTTTTGTCAGTCTAGCAGAATGTGGGTGGGAGTTATCGTGGAGTAGCATTACTTCTCTCAGTCTTCCTGGTGGTTGTTCTTGGATTGCGTTTGCAAGACGTCTTAGTTGTTGACAATAAATGTTGGCAGTGATGGTTACACCTCGAGGAAACAATTCGAAGTCTACCACACAGTCGCTGTTGCACCAGATGCATAACACTCTCTTTCATGCATAGGTTGGAAGTTAAATAGTGGCAACACTGCTGTGGAGACACTATGCAATGGAATCTACTATTGTCGCTGATAAGCATAGGTTATTGGCATACCTTCCTTACCTCCGAGCAAATGGACTCGCCCCTCCCACGTCACCGGCGTGCGCACAATCGAGGGAAACACAGTCACTTGTGAGCAAGCGGTCTAACGTAACGGTGACTCCGTTACGTCACTATGTTTTCGAAACAGGAACAACGAAGTTGGATAAATACTGAATGTGCCAGAGATCAAACATCCTCTGTTATGCCAGTCCTGCCTGGATATCTGCCCCCCCCCCCCCAAATTCTATAAGTCCCTCCAGATCCTTGAGCGTCATGCACTCCGCCTCGCCTTCCGTATACGCCTCCCGTCCCCCACGCGGATCCTCTATGATCTCATTCCTTTACCCCATCTGCTCCTATTCCTCGAACATATCCGCATCCTCTACACCTCTTGCCGTCTTGAACCCCCTCACCCCCTGATTGCTCCTCTCCTCTCTGATCCCCGCCCCCTGCCACGTCTTCACCGTTGTGTCCCCCCTACCCTCCATCTCTCCACCCTACATCTCCCTTCCCAAGGTGGCTTCCATCAACTCCCCCTCCCAGACGATGCCCTCTCTCCCTCCATTTATCCCTCCTATCAACTCTCTCACCCCCCTTCTTTCCTCCGTCCTTTCCCTGGGCTCCCACTTCCTCCCCCCTTCCACCCTGTGTTTTGTCCCCGCCCAACCTTCCCCTATGTCCCTTCTCCCCCCCACCCCCCGAGTCCTTTTGCATTCCCCTCCTCTGCCTTCCCCCCTCCCTGGCACGTCTGCTTTGCACCCCCCACCCCTCTTATGGGTCCTCATTCTCCATTGGCTTCTTTCCCCCCTCCCACCCTTCTCTTTTCCTCTCCTTCTCCCCCTTTATTTCTCCATCATCTGTCCAGTTTCCCCCCCACCTGCTCTCGGCTGTGGTATGTCATATTTGTGCCAACTTTTTAGTGCAGTGTTTAAGTGAGTGTTCAGTGTTGTGCGTCTTTCCACAGTGTTGCGAACAGAAACCATGCTGTCGCTGGGTGTGCATTTTATATCTTACGAACAGAAACCAGACTGTCACTGTGTTTTTTTTTTACTGTCTGTCTGTTATTTTTCTGCTTCTTGTGTCTTTTCTTAGCATCATCAACCCTGTGTTTTATGTTTTAAGTTCCAGAATTTTCTGCCATTTTACCTTTAAGTCACCGATTTTATCGCCAACTGTTATTTTTTATGGTCTTCATCTTTTTAAAACAAATTCTATAGGCTGAAGAGCGGCGTAGTAAGCTGCTGCCAGCCCGCCCCCTTCGGGGGGAATTGAAATTCAATAAAGAAAGAAAAAAAAGAGGTCAAACAGCATGACAGTGTCATCAAGGTTTTCAAGAGGCGTGCGGGGAATCGGCATTGCCGTACAGAACAGTGGCACGTCTGGTAAAAGCTTTCAACGAAGGTCGGCAAACTGTGGCAGACATGCATCGGGCAGGTCGTCCTAGCGTCTCTGAAGAAGAAGTGCATGCTGTTGCTTCGTTAGTGGACAGTGATCGACGCCATACAATTAGAGAGCTCGCCCACGGAATCGGATTAGCTCGTACGGCTCTGCTTCGCATCCTGAAGGATCGCCTGGGCATGCGAAAAATTGCATCACGATGGGTTCCGCATTACTTGACGAAAATGCAGAAATGGATGCATTACGACGCTGCTCAGACGCACTTGGAGCGCTACCACTGCAAAGGAGAGGCTTTCTTGCGCTCGATGAGATATGGGCCACATCGTACGAGCCAAAACTGAAAAGCCATTCCAACGAATGGCGTCATTATGGGTAGCCGCGTAAGTCGAAAGTGCGTCAGAGCATCAGTATGGTGAAAGTTATGGTGATTCTCGTGTATGACTGTGATGGTGTTATCCTAACGCATTACGTTCCTCGACGGCAGACCGTCAATGCACAGTACTACTGTTCGTTTTTGGAGCATCACCTGCGACCAGCTTTACGAAAGAAGCGGTCACACTTTCTGCGCAACCCACCCATCACTTTGTACGACAATGTGAGGGCGCATACAGCGCAAGCTGAGGCTGCTCTGTTCGGTCTATGGGACTGGGACGTACTGCACCATCCACCATACTCCCCGGGCTTAAGTCCTTGTGACTTTGATTTGATTCCGAAGATAAAGGAACCGCTTCGTGGCATTCGCGTCAGAACTGTTGCAGAGATTGGACAGGCAGTAGACCGCTCCATTCGCTCCATCAGCATAACAGGCTCTGCTAGCGGTGTACTACGCCCTCCACATCGCTGACAACGGGTTCTACACTACGCTGGTAACTCTTTGGTATCGTAAAACTTTGAACATAGCTGCTAAAGTTCAGTGACCGTGTCAGAATTATTGTTGGAACCCTTGTTCACAGTACGAGCAGCCCTTAGCGGCTCGCCATCTCACAACTGTTCATGACGTCGCCTTTCCGGCTTAGATCTTTTTAAATATGTGACTTGTAAGTACTGCATCTTTCCGAGTCAGTACAAACCTTAATTTTATTAATGTACTATATACCTAATATGTTTTAGTACAGTTAGTCTAATTCTGAAGACGACGCTCATAGTAGCGTCGAAACCAGATCAGTTTTGACTTAATATTTGTGACCGAGGGCTTAGTTGTTCCAATATAATCTTTTGTATCGGTTGTGAATAAATAGTTGCCACCATTTAAGTTCCAACCCTCGTAGAAGGGCGCATGTCTTTTTTTTTCTTTTCTTTACGTTAGCATTAAGACCCATTTCTCGTCACCAGTAACGATACAGGATAGGAATGGTCGGTTTTGTTTACAAGCCAATTGATAATGAGCAATTAGAGATGTCCATGTCGCCAATCGCTGATTTCGGTGATTTTGGCTTAGAGCATGCGGCACCCATACGCCAGATTTTTGCATGCAAATGTCGCATGATGGTAGAATGATCAAAGTTCATCGATTTTACTAGTTCTCGACTACACTGACGTAGATCACTGTGGTTTGATGCGTTTAAACGATATTAATCAGTGCTCGAAAGTGTTCCTGATAGTGGAGAGTCACAAATGTGAAAACGACCCTCTGTCCAGCGGCATTATCCGCATACAGGGCGCAAATGTTTCTTGCTGCCTCTGCTGCTGTCACCCCTCTACTGAACTCAAACAGAAAAATGTATAGGAAATGTTCAGATTTTCCTCTTGGCTCTTCATTTTTTAGCGTCCACAGCCCCACTCTGCCTACAAATGACAAAAGACAGTATGTAAACTCAAACAGCCGGTAAATAAAACCATAGTAACCTGAATACCAATATGCAAAGCAAAAACGCTACGAACTTATGCACCAGCCTTAATAATACTTTCGCTGCTAGAGAAAGTGTAGACGGAAGGATATGTACCGTACGTGTACAGTGTAACAGTTGTGTTACTAAATGTGACACTTCTGTCACTAAATGTAACTGGGTTTTCTCTTTTGATGCTGTCAGTTGTCAGGATGAGCATTCTAAAGCATTCTGTCAGGGTGAAAAGTATTAAATAAATTAACTTGTCTCTCTTAACAACATGTGGGCAGGGTGAGTTCTTCCTTGGCTCGGGTATGAGGTCGAATGAAACATCAATTTGACATAACTTTTATTGAAGATTTGTACAACTGTATCTTACTGAATATTGTGGTTCGGAGAGCGGCAGCTGTGTCGTTTGTGAAGTCTTCTGCTGCGGCAGCGGCGGCGGCGGCGGCGGCGTCTGATTACGCGTAGCGGTGTGTATCTCGTGTCGCCGTCTCGCCCAGTTGACTGGAGACGCGCAGCGCGAGGTGGCCCGTTTAATTATTGCGAGCGAAGTCGTGCATCGGATGGTGATACCTTGGATGTGGCGTCCCAGTGTTTCTCTTCTCTAAGCGGCCGCGGGTGTTGTGCGTCGGCCAGCGGAGCGGTGCGGTGGGGGAAGGCCAGTGTCCCGGACTCGAACCACGGACTCCCGCTTGCCAGTCTTCGGCTGTCAGGTCTTCATCCCAGGTCACAGGTGACTGCTGATGTGAGGCCGTCTCCTTCCCGTACTCACGAGTCACCCGGGTACGTCAAAATCAAATACCTTTTAACTTCTGTCTTCCGGCGCCGCGGCTGCTGCTTGCTATTCCATTACAGCGGCGGACTTGGAGCGTCTGTGCATGATGCAGTCTCTTCTTGCATGACGGTCTTCAGCACCGAAACTGACTGAAAACTACTGCTACTCTTCTTTTCTTCCTTCGTCTCTCGTCTTCGTCTCCGTCCCCATCTCCGTCTTCGTCTTCATCTGTCTGACCCACTGCGTCTCGCGTATTTATTCATTTCAATTTACTGGAGGTGAACGACTTCACGGTCATTGCCTCTTCTGTCACGTTGAGAAGCTCCTCGAAGAATCTTCTTAACGTCGGTCATTGGCTCTTGGAATGTAGGCGAGGGCTTTTGATCACATGTGACGACTGAGAAACACGTGAGCCGGTCATTGCCTCTTCTGTCACGTTGAAAAGCTTCTCGAAGAATCTTCTTAACGTCGGTCATTGGCTCTTGGCATGTAGGCGAGGGCCTTTGCTCACATGCGACAACTGAAAAACACGTGAGCCGGTCGGGCGATGCCCTGACGGCTGAATCGACAGCGCCCGCGTATGTGGAACTTGCTGACTTCACGGTCATTGTCTCTTCTGTTCTGCTGTTCTGCCCGCTGTTTGCGAGTATGTAACTCTCTAAACTAAACCAAGTTTTTCATTTATATTCTAATTTCTAGTTCACTTTGATTTCACTAATTTATTTACTTAAGTACCACTCAACAACAGTACTTTATAGGAATGATGTTCCGACGGTACGCTGCAGGATTTGGGTTGCTATAAGTGTGTGTGTAATGCCTTGCCGTTAGGTGCTGGGGTAGAGGTATGGCGACGTGGGGCTGGAATACAAGCATCGGTGTGCATTACAGTTTGAGACAATCAAAATGGGCCAGGACAAGGCGAGCAGGACTTTATTCGTAAAGCTGTTTTATCAAAACAACAGCAGTAGTAGTGGTGCACTTCACTAGTATCGACACGTTAAACGGAAATGGAGAGGTACTCTTCCCGTACCGGGATTGAAGAACGTCATTCGGAAGTTCGCATTAATTGACGATTTGGGAATTTGCTCGTGGGGGAGCGGACAGCCAAATGTGCCACAAATTATTAAAGAAGTTACCGTTGCCCCGGCTGGGAACGCTGGACACAATGTGCGACTTTGGAGTAGTGCACAAGTTGTGTCACGACACCTGAACGTTCCGTGGTCCACCGTGGTCTCGGGCAGCAGTAGAGCAACCTCTAGTGCGTTTACAGGCTATCGTGGATGTCGATGGTCGTCATATCGAGCAACGTTTGTGATATAGAAAGTAAAAATGGCATACAATTAACAAACGTTAATCCCTCATGCGGAAATTAAGATGTTTTTCTTTCAATCGCCTTTCATTACTTCTCTACCGCATGTCCTTCGAAATATTTCCACAAGTTACATTGTACTACGATCTGTAGTTTGTCATGGAGAAGCCTTTCAAGTAGCGAAAGTTTAATTACGAAGGGTATTCGGAAAGCAAGGTCCGTTCGGGCGCGAAATGGAAACCATAGTCCGCAGCTCGTGGTCGTGCGGTAGCGTTCTCGCTTCCCACGCCCCGGTTCCCGGGTTCTATTCCCGGTGGGGTCAGGGATTTTCTCTGCCTCGTGATGACTGGGTGTTGTGTGACGTCCTTAGGTTAGTTAGGTTTAAGTAGTTCTAAGTTCTAGGGGACTGATGACCATAGATGTTAAGTCCCATAGTGCTCAGAGCCATTTGAACCATTTGGAAACCATAGGGAAAAATAAAATATTTGTTACGTGCAACAATTTGTTACATCTCCTTCTCTACATAGTCGCCGTTATGACTTAGACATTCAGCGTTGTACCAACTCCCAATACCCTCGTCATACAAGGCCTTGTGCTGATCTGCAGTTCGTTGTCTATGCCAAAATGTTGTCTTCATAGCAAGTGGTTCATGTGAGTAGAGCTGAACATCAGAGGCAGTGAAGTCCGAGCTGTATGGTGGGTGATCGACCACTTCTCATCGAAAACACTGCAGGCGCGTCCTCATGGCCTCTGCAGTGTAGAATAATGCAGACTCTGGCAGTTGACCCTGAACGTAAATAAATGTAACATATTGCGCATACATGGGAAAAGAAATCCACTACTGTATAGCTACACTATTGACGACAAACAGTTGCAGACAGCGTCTGCCGTAAAATACCTAGGCGTAATTACCCAGAGCGACCTTAAGTGGAATGACCATATATAAGAGATAGTGGGAAAAGCAGACACAAGACAGATTCATCGGAAGAAGTGGCTTATAAGGCGATTGTTCGCCAGATTCTTGAGTGTTGTTCACCTATCAGGTAGGACTGATAGAGAAGATAGAGATCCAACGAAGAGCGGCGCGATTCGTCACGTGGTCGTTTAGCTGACGAGAGAGCGTTACGGAGATACTAAACAAACTCCACTGGCAGGTGTTACAAGAGAGACGTTGTGCATCACGCAGAGATTTACTATTGAAATTTCGGGACAGCACTTTTCAGGAGAAGTCACACAACATATTGCTTCCCTCCACATACAGCTCGCGTATTGACCACGAGGCGAAAATCCGAGAAATTACAGCCAATACAGAGGCTTACCGACAGTCGTTCTTCCCATGCAATACTCGCGAGTGGAACAGGCTTGGAGGGATCAGATAGTGGTACCGAAAGTACCGTCCGCAACACACCATTAGGAGGCTTGTGGAGTATGATGTAGATGTAGATGGAGCTGCGTGGCACGCAAGTTATGTGGGACTGCTTGAAATCAGGAGAATCCTCCCAGCGGGCACCCATACTTGGCAGGAGTTACTTTTGTTTTAGGCATCTTTATGTGCTCACTGTGCGCCCAGAACTGAAAAATAGAGACGTGACGCGATCTACAGGCATACTACAGACACTCCCCAAAACGTATGTGCGAAGCTTAATCGTATTTTCACTGCAGTTTCCATTTCGCTATCTATTGGACCTTACTTTCCCAACATCCCTGGTATAGCCACAGCGTACTTCGCGCTCGGGCATTAGGCATCTGCGATGGGGAGATAGCGACTCATAAACAACCGGTACTCGTGATAGTTTAAAAGCTATAATCTCATGAGGTCATAATTGCGTACTGTAAAAATTATGTCCAAAATTTTTGGGTGGGATCGATTTCTGGGGATGATTTCTTCCAAGTGTCATTTGTTTTCCTTAAAATATGGAGGTCAAGTTATAACACCCCCATGCTTCCCGGGATTTGCGAAATTACAAGTTGGCAATGACCGTGAATTATGAATTTTGACTCGCGTCGGGATAAGGCATCCGAATCTGAAGTAAATAATGATTATTCCGCGGGAAACATGAGACGTTATAACTTGATCGTTATTGAATAAGTAATTTCATTCAATAACGATCGGTAAATGAAATAATGGAAATAATTTGGAAATAAATTTTGCCAGTGGAAATTTTGCTGAAAGAAATGATTACGTTGTAAAAGCAATTAAAAAATCGGTCGCCAGCTCAACTGATGAGCGACAGTACTGTTAAGTACGTGAACAATTGTGTCAAAAATAAAGTTTACCTGTTTGTAGCGCAGCAGGTGGAACGGGAACTTTTACGTAAGTGCTGTGTCAGGCTCAGTAGTCATATAAAACAATCTCATAACAATCTAACTACACTTATTTTGTTGATAATTTGTCAGCTAAGTGCAATGCTGACATCACAGATAATTATCTATCGAGATTTTGAATAATGGACTGTAATTCTGTCTTTAAAATTAGGTACTTTGCACAGTTTAGACTACTGATAATGAAATATATTGCCAGTAATTGATTAACTATGTTTTGAATGATAATAATTCATTAATTGGGGGATTGTCAGGTGGAATAAGCTTTATAGTTTCATGAAATGTCCTTGAATTAACTTCAGCTGAATATGCATTGAAACAAATCTTAATAATCAAAATTATTACTTCAGTCTATTATTAAGTTGCAAAGGTTGGCGTAAGCTTATTAAGTGCAACAATTAACCACGATAACCAGTCTGAAATTTACTCTTCACCGTCTATGCAAATAATGTGATAATTAACATATTTTCTCTTGACAATAATAAGGTAAGGATTGGAAGGAACCTACTTGGTGTTATTGTCGGGTGGAATGTAGCTGCAACACTTCGATTATAAAGTGCTTGTTATTAATTGTTCAACTTCAAAGAAAAGCACAGTCACTGGCAAGCCTTCTACAATTTTATCCTACGAAAATTACGTAGCTCTTACTTCCCTCGTTGTCGGTGGATCGACGGAAGTCCACGGCAGCGACACAATGTGGCATCGGGCTTTTACTGTTGCGACTTGGGCCCACAGAGCGCTTCACATTTAAGTCTTCGTTTCTTCAGCACTATGCCCATTAATCCATAATAACTTGCCCGGTCATGCTTCCAGATATGCCGACCATTATTTTCCCGTCGTACTTAGATCCACACACTAGCCGTTAGATGTAACACAGCTAGGACTATAGTTCAATTCTTTTATATTGGCGGCTCGCGCATGCCCGCCTAGACGCGGGAGATTGCTGCGTTGCCAGTTGCACACGACGCACGCGCCAAGAGAAGCAGCGCCATAGTATAGCATAGTTCGCAAGCTTTCGTTTAGGGGGGAGCGCGCAGTTCATGAAGTAAAGCCACCACGGCCGCATTAACCCTTTCGCTGCTACAAAGACGTGCTCCCTGCATTCCGCGCTGTGGGCGATTTTGTCACTGCACTGCTCGCCTGTGCAGACACATTGTGTTCCGACTGCTTTGACACACTTTATCATTCGATTGCACAAAAAACTATTTGGCTCAAAAATTAGATTTTTACCTATCTTCTTGACTGATACCTTCCCCCCATAAATGACTTAATTTTGTTTCGATGTTCAACGCAGTTATTATGCAGCATTAAATATAGTAAACCATTGCACGAAATTTTGAAGAGTTTGCAGAGGTAAAGTCCATAGAGTATACTTTCCGGATGGTCGATTTTAGTTGCCACAATGTTGAGAATGAAATGTGGACAAGATACCTATATATTACATTTAATTTAAGTACCACATAAGTGTCGTATGTAATATTGAGAAATATTCCACCTTTTGCGACTGTAACAAAAGTTTTACTTACACTGGGCACGTTTGGCTTTATTTTAAAGCACTTCAATCAATCAAAAGGAAGTAGACAAAATACATTAAACAAAACTGTGGACTTACAAAAACATTAGAACTTGAATATACCGTCTGTCAGTGAAGTGCTCAGAGCTATGTGAAATATAATTTTGTGTGTGGCACACACAAACAGCATTTATTTGCTAAAACACTGATGAGCCAACACAAACGTTGAATATTGTGCTACCGCAGCACAAAACTACGAAAGGTGACTTGGCAATGGAGGACACAAAATACAGTCCTCTTATGATGCTTCAAAAGAGAGAAACGCGTCTGGTCTAAATAAGTCGCTTATTACAGTTGCAGAAGAGGGATATATTTCAGTACCATTGGTAAAACTGCGACTGTGGAACAAAAACGAGAAATAGAACATGAATACCATTGTGTATGTGCCATACCTTTCACCGATGGAAGTGCTTTAAAATAAAGCCAAACGCGCCCTGTGTAAATAAAACTTTTATTACAGTCGCGAAAGACGGAATATTTCTCAATATTACATACGACACCTACGTGGTACTTAAATTAAATGAGATATTGTTATACAGTAAATATTATATGAAATTTAGGTATCTTGTCCACATTTCATTCTCAACATTGTAGCAACTAAAATCGACCATACGGAAAGTATACGCTATGGACTTTTACCTCTGCAAACTCTTCAAAATTTCGTGCAGTGGTTTACTACATTTAATGCTGCACATCAAAACAAAATTAAGTCATTTATGGGGGGAAGGTATCAGTCAAGATCCGTGTAAAAATCAAATTTTTTGGCCAAACAGTTTTTGTGAAATCGAATGATAAGTGTGTCAAAGCAGTGGGAACACCATGTGTCTGCACAGACGAGAAGTGCAGTGATGACAAAATCGCGCACAGCGCGGAATGCGGGGAGCACGTGTCTGCAGCAGCGAAAAAGTTAATGAAGAGGCAAAGCACTAGAAATTTCATTCAAACGAATAAAATTCGTGAAGTACGGCACTCCAATATTGTTTTTAAATAAAGAAAATATGAAGCACCTCACAAGGTTTGAACTCATAACCTTTCACTAGGCAGCCCAACACCTTAACCGTTTCGCTACCTCGGCTCATCGTACAGTGTAACTCCATAAGGACTCTAACACTTCAGGTAACTACTTATAAACACTGTTGGTATGACTATGAATTACTCACGCTTCGTCGAAGTACAATAGGAAATAAACAATTACCGCTGTTCTCTATTGCGAAAAAGCAGTTCGTGAGATTGAAACAAACACCTTTCCTTGCTATCGCCTCAATTAGGAGACTTATTGCTTGTTTGGTTTAATTAATTAATAGAATATAAAGCAATTGGTATAAAGAATGCTTTTTCCAAACTTTCTATAAAAGGAAGTCTGCTATCAAGACATTGCTTTTGTTCTATTACTTTCTTTATGACTGAACGTTTCTAAAACTGAAGACACTCGCTCGTCCGTGCTCTGCACTGCAGTCGAGATCTGGCAACGTCATTCTCTGTTCATTGGCTGACTGTGTTTTGTGACGTCAGATGCGCAGAACGAACCTAAACTCGGCCGCCAAGATATATGACGCGCACTTTAGCAGCACTCGACTGTACGTCTTACTTCGAGCACGGCGTTACTGCTACTACTACTTGCTGGCGCGGTCCCGCGTCCAGAGGCGCGATAAAACAATCTCTCTGACTTCAATGTTAACTAAATATGCCCTGACTTGCCAGTGTTAAATATTACATAATTTAAACATAGTATTTACAATACATATTTACACTAGACAATACATCGTATACAAACAGTTTCATGTGTTAAGTAAGCGAAAAAATTCATAGCAAGGACTGCGTTGTAGCGTCACAACGTGTAGCTACTGGCAACTGAAAATCTACAAAAGAAAACCAAAAGTGATACAATCACACTGGGGTCAGTGAATTTAAACTTGTATATATTTGTTGAATTTCTGATTTGCAAACAATTCTTTCCATACCTTGTTGACAAAGGATACTTATTTCATTATGTTATTTAGTTGTGAAAACTAGATCCCAACAGAAGGAGAAATGTGAATAATATTGTACATATCTAACATGAAACCCTCACATGAATGAGTGACAAATATAGTTGAAATTGTATTCTTAATTTTATTTCTATGTCAATGTATTGATCTCTGCCTGTAAATAAGGACAAGAGTGTAGAAAAGGACCAGAATATATAAATGTCCACAAATTGAAACTTTTGTCAAACACAATGTGATCACTGTGTTTACGTGTGAAGTTATTCGCGTGTATGAACAAGTGCGTTGTTAGGACTTGTGTGTGAATGCGAACAATGACAACGACGTGATACGGAGAGATTTGTAGTCCAAACGACTCTGAACAAAGACATTATGCCAATTATGTTTGACGACGATCGCAAGCTGTCGCGGACAATTATCGTCGGAGTGCGCTCGCACTCACTAACGACATGAGAAACTAACTATGTAATCAGAATGAGATTTTCACTCTGCAGCGGAGTGTGCGCTGATATGAAACTTCCTGGCAGATTAAAACTGTGTGCCGGACCGAGACTCGAACTCGGGACCTTTGCAATATCCATTCTTTCAGGAGTGCTAGTTCTGCAGAGTTCGCAGGAGAGCTTCTGTAAAGTTTGGAAGGTAGGAGACGAGGTACTGGCAGAAGTAAAGCTGTGAGGACGGGGTGTGAGTCGTGCTCGGGTAGCTCAGTCGGTAGAGCACTTGCCCGCGAAAGGCAAAGGTCCAGAGTTCGAGTCTCGGTCCGGTACACAGTTTTAATCTGCCAGGAAGTAACTATGTAATGCCATGAAAGCGACCGGAGGAGCAACTTATGGAACACATAAAAAGAAGGCTCTGAGCACTATTTACATGTAACACAGCTAGGAAGAGCAGCACTCGACTGTGCGTCTTACTCCGAGCACGAGGTTACTACTACTACTACTTGCTGGCGCGGTCCCGCGCCCAGAGGCGCGACAAAACTATCTCTCTCACTTCAATGTTAACTAAATAAGCCCTGACTTGCCAGTGTTAAATATTACATAATTTAAACACAGTATTTACAATGCATATTTACACTAGACAATACATCGTATACAAACAGTTTCATGTGTTAAGTAAGCGAAAAAATTCATAGCAACGACTGAATTGTAGCGTCACAAAGTTCACGATGTATTGCTATAAGGTCACTTACGACCTTATTACATTTCATTCAAGCCACAGGTATTGGTGCTTACGTCACGGCGTACTGCTTTTGTCGGCAGATCGGCAACTCGACGTCGAGCCGCGTGGAGCTGCGCGACCTGACGGCGGCCACCTCTGGCCGCTACCGGTGCGAGGTCTCCGGCGAGGCGCCCTCCTTCCAGACCGTCTCCGACCACGGCGATCTGCTCGTAGTCGGTACGCACAACTGTTAATTCACTCTCTTAGGTTTATAAACTGTTACAACGTGTTCTGAATCACAGCGCACCAACTTACTTTTGCTATGAATTGTTCCGTATGACACGGCAAAGCGGACTCAACACCTGGCCCATGGAGGCAGCGCCATCGTGTTTACGCCCGGGGTACGATAAGACGAGGCAGCAATAGCGTACACCCCGCTATTATTACAAGTCGGGTGCTGCCAAACGCTAAAAGTATATACGCCAGTACACTGCTTAGCACAGTAATACACTACCGGCCATTAAAATTGCTACACCACGAAGATGACATGTTACAGACACGAAAATTAACCAAGAGGAAGAAGATGCTGTGATATGCAAATGATTAGCTTTTCAGAGCATTCACGCAAGGTTGCACCGGTGGCCACACCTACAACGTGCTGACATGAGGAAAGTTTCCAACCGATTTCTCATACACAAACAGCAATTGACCGGCGTTGCCTGGTGAAACGTTGTTGTGATGCCTCGTGTAAGGAGGGGAAATGTGTACCATCACGTTTCCGACTTTCATAAAGGTCGGATTGTAGCCTATCGCGATTGCGGTTTATCGTATCGCGACATTGCTGCTCGCGTTGGTCGAAATCCAATGACTGTTAGCAGGAAAATGGAATCGGTGGGTTCAGGAGGGTAATACGGAACGCCGTGCTGGATCCCAACGGCCTCGTATCACTAGCAGTCGAGATGACTGGCATCTTATCCGCATGGCTGTAACGGATCGTGCACCCACGTCTCGATCCCTGAGTCAACAGATGGGGACGTTTGCAAGACAACAACCATCTGCACGAACAGTTCGACGACGTTTGCAGCAGCATGAACTATCAGCTCGGAGGCCATGGCTGCAGTTACCTTTGACTCTGCATCACGGACAGGAACGCCTGCGATGGCGTACTCAACAACGAACCTGAGTGCACGAATGGCAAAACGTCTTTTTTTCGGATGAATCCAGGTTCCGTTTACAGCATCATGATGATCGCATCCGTCTTTGGCGACATCGCGGTGAACGCACATTGGTAGCGTGTATTCGTCATCACCATACTGGCGTATCACCCGGCCTGATGGTATGGGGTGCCATTGGATACACGTCTCGGTCACCTCTTGTTCGCATTGACGGCACTTTGAACAGTACACGCAATTTAGATGTGTTACGCCCCGTGGCTCTACCCTTCATTCGATCCGTGCGAAACCCTACATTTCAGCAGGATAATGCACGACCACATGTTGCCGGTGCTGTACGGGCCTTTCTGGATACAGAAAATGTTCGACTGCTGCCCTAACCAGCACATTCTCCAGATCTCTCACCAATTGAAAACGTCTGGTCAATGGTGGCCGAGCAACTGGCTCGTCACAATACGCCAGTCACTACTCTTCATGAACTGTGGTATCGTGTTGAAGCTGCATGGGCAACTGTAACTGTACACGCCCTCCAAGCTCTGTTTGACTCAATGCCCAGGCGTATCAAGGCCGTTATTACGGCCAGATGTGGTTGTTCTGGGTACTATTTTCTCAGGATCTATGCAACCAAATTGCGTGAAAATGTAATCACATGTCAGTTCTATTGTAATACATTTGTTCATTGAATACCCGTTCATCATCTATATGTTTTCTTGGTGTAGCAATATTAATGGCCAGTAGTGTAAAACAATGACTAGCGCTTTTGTTTGACAATACCAAGAACACTTTTTTATAGTGTTTAATACTCAGACAAATTTCACCACAGTTGTGACTTCTTCAGTACGATTTTTCTTTTATTCTTTCTGAAGTTTTTCACAAGAATATCATGTAGTTCAGGAATACGTTGACATCAGATTTCGTTGTTGTTTAGATTACCTATATAATTTACTATTTTTAAGGAATACGTACCTCAATCGGTGAAAACACGATCCTTATTGGGTCACTTTGTCGTCTGTCTATCGGTATGTTAAGACCCCATTCTCTCACGAACGGCTGAAGACGACAGTTTGAAATGTGTGTCAAATACTGTGGTATCGACAGTTACAATGCCACGGCGTAGGTTAGCACTACGACACCGACACCAACGATAGCGCCCTCCAACAGGCGCTGTCCAGATCTACGAGCTCCGCTGCAGATTCTGCCCATTTGATAAAGTGCAGATGGCCGGGGCACTTCGCACCACATTGCAAAGTTATGTATTCTTCTTGCTAGAGTAAAGGTGATTTAAATTCATACTGCAGTGCAGACGTGTTTTACCTTTTCCTGCTACTACTCACTTCCTACATTCGGCCTACCCTTCAGTTTCCATTAGGAGACCCACGCGCCGCCTTCCAGGCGGGATACAAAAAATACTAGTGTCTACAATCCCTTGGAGGTGTAAAAAATTTAAGCTTCTATGACAAGTTCGGTCATTTAGGTTACACATTTTGACACTCGCAAACATACTCATCAGAACCTATATGGTACTTCCCGTTGACATAGAATATTGAAATTTTACAAGCAGCAAGGTTCCACTGTACAATGAAACTAAAAAAAATCGAAAATTCTTAATTTGTAATTAAATCACTTAAAAATATTTTTTTTGCTATTTGTTGTCTGTCTGTCTGTCACTCCAGCCGTTATGATTTCGTTTTCACAGGGACGGGTAGAGGCATCAAGTTGAAAGTTATGTCAAATGCTAATTTCTACGGTAGCTCTGCAGTGTAAAACATTTAAGCTTCCAAGTCTTTGCAGTTAAAAGATACGGCCGTTAATGTCAGATATTTAGCTACTCGCAAACTCACTCATCGAAACCTATCGATGAACTACCCGTATACACAATTCGTACGGAACCCTCAGAGAGCGTGTCCTACTAGAACTTTTCAGGCACTTTTTTTTTTTTTTAAATATTATGTGTGCTCTATGGCTGTGAACGGAAATCATCCCCAAGCCAATATTAATACAGTGTGTGAGCTGAAATAGAGGGATGTTGCGGTAACGTCTGAATTGAATTTTTGTTTGAAGTGCAACCTTTAAACTGTATATTCCTGTAAAATAATGGCTTAAGTCCTTTTTTTTGAGGCTTGGCATTCCTGTAGTTGACCAGTCCTGAGCTCTGAAAAGTGTGTCTAAACCAACATCAACATAGTAATATCTAGAATTCATCACTGAACACGAGAAAGCGTAATGAAACGCTGTTAAAAATCTACAGTACAATCTATAAACAGCAACCACATACAGTTTTCCACACCAAAGTATCATGTAACTTTATCGATGTCCACGTGTCATATAGAATATAAAAACAGTAACAACAACGCATTTAGCAGGCACTAACAACCTAAATCATCACAGCACAGTTCAGCTGCAGCATTGGTTAGAGTAAACCAGACAAGTAATTCAACTGGGGAAAGGGAAACTACAGTTTAACGTGGAAGCCAAGCAACGTGTTGTTGTTACATCGTTGGGGGGTAAAGAGTAGGTTAAAACGAAGACGAAAAATCGGTGCTCCAACCGAGATTCGATACCAAGACCTCTCTGGTCCAGGTACGCGCTTTAGCTCTTAGCCACCACACCCAAACTGTACGCATTAGTTCAACTATAGGTTGTGATGAATCTGCTTGTGTCAGTACACTTGACATTAATGACCATACGTTTGATCGCATTGATTTAGAAGCTTAAGTTATTTAGACAGCAAAGGGACCTCAGACTTTAGTATTTGACAAATTTAAACTTGATAACTGTACCGGTTCCTGTGATAAAGGGTCTTCAGAGACGGACAGACGTACAAAAAATAGGAAATACAATATTTTTTTGGTATATTTACCAATTAACATTTTCGGATGTGTTCCTTTACTTGTACGGTAAAACATTGCTTCTTGTCGAATTTCATGGTTTTATGGCAAATGGAAGTATATTACAGGTTTTGATGAGTTAGTCTGAAGTATCGAAATAAGTGACATAAATGCCTGTACCTTTTGATTGCATTGGCTTAGTAGCTTAAATTTTCACACCGCCAAGGAGCTATACACGTTAGTACGTAGTATAAATTTCAACTTGATACCTATACCCATTCCTGGGAAAAAGAGTATTAACTGTCGGGTAGAGATATGGGCAGAAGAACAGCAAAGCGATGCTATAAGGCCTCTGTTTTTTACCGACTGAGATGCGGAACCCTAAAAAGGGGTCATATGCCAGTATTTTAGGACTATAGAGTTTAAAAGTTATATTCCAAACAAAAATTCAATTCAGATGTTGCCTTAAGAGCACTTTATTGTGGATAACACTCTATGTTAGTTTCAACTTGTGGCTGATATCTTTTGGCAGGCACAGAGCACACATAATATAAAAAAGAGGTAAAATACAAAAGTTAAACAACAAAATATAATATCTTCATATTCCTCATCTGCATTTAATGTGTGTGTGTGTGTGTGTGTGTGTGTGTGTGTGTGTGTGTGTGTATTTGAGGAATAATAAAAGAAGAAACCCACAGAAGATGCCACATCTGTGGTGAAATATGTTTGTTGATTAAACAAAACAAAAATTGTGTTCTTGCAAGAAGGCGGGCCCTCTTTAATTCAGTGTTATTTTCTACGAGCACAAGAACAGAGCTTAAAATTAAATTCTTATAATTACTTTCACACTGTAACATTTATGAATCCACATTTAGTCTGAGAAGACTTACCACTTTAATCCTGATGCTTCAATCGTTTGATTTTTGTCGGAGCTTCCTCGCTAACCATGAAGTCCAGATCTGTGTAACAAAAGACGTAAAGTTTTCACCAACTTCGTAATTATTTGTGTTTTCTCACTATCACTGAAATTGCTGCCTCATAACGCATTTTTCTGTATCGTCAAAGGGGTATTTTCTTTGTAGTCTGTGCTTCCTCGTATTTGAATCCCGCTGTGCTCAGCGTCGCTCACTCCTGAAGTAGTTCGCACACGATCAGTTGCCCAACTTCAGCGTTTTGATCGCACGTTCCGTACCTTTTCCATCAGCACAGACATTCCTGTGTCTTTCTCATCATTAATTAATTTAATGTGTTAACAGTAAACATTTTCCGTCATCTCTCTCCTAGCTTGAATCGCGGGTTGCCTACCCCCACTACACTGAGGTAAGAAAAGTCATGGGATATCTTCTAATATCGTGCCGAACCTCCTTTTGCCCCGCGTAATGCAGCAACTCGACATGGCCTGGAGTCAACAAATCTTTGGAAGTCCCCTGCAGAAATACTAAGCCATGCTGTCCCTGCAGAAGTCCATAATTGCGAAAGCGTTGCCAGTGCAGTATTTTGTGCACGAACCGCTCTCTAGATTCTGTCCCATATATGTTAGATGGGAATCATGTCGGGCAATCTAGGTGGCCAGATCAATATCTCGAATTGTCCAGAAAGTTCTTCAAATCAACCGCGAGAAAACTGTGGCCTAGCGAAATGATGCACTGGCTTCCATAAAAACACGAAGTCCATGGTTGAAAATGGTCTACAGGTAGCCTAACATACACATTTCCAGTCAATGATCGGTTCTGTTGGAGCAGAGTACCTAGTCCATTCCATGTAAACACAGTCCACACCATTATGGAGCCACCAGTAGCTTGCACAGGACCTTCTGACAACGTAGGTTCATGTCTTCGTGCGGTCTTGCCATAGCTGGAAACCTACCATGAGCTCTTATCAGCTAATCTCACCAGGCCACGGTTTTTCAGTTGTCTAGGGTCCGACCGGTATGGTCACGATCCCACGATAGCCGCTGCAGGCGATGTCGTGCTGTCAGCAAAGGCACGGTCCCACATTGATTTCTGCGGTTATTTCACGCAGTATTGCTTGTGTCTTAGCACTAACAACTCAACGCAAATGCCTCTGCTCTCGGTCATTAAATGAAGGCTACTGCGTTGTCTATGGTGAGAGGTAATGCCTGACATTTGGTACTGTCTGCACACTCTTGACACTGTGGATCTCGGAATATTGAATTCCTAAACCATTTCCGAAATACCTCATGTGTCTAGCTGCAACTACCGTTACGAGTTCAAAGTCTATTGATTCCTGCCGTGCGGCCTTTATCACATTGGAAACAGTTTCACATGAATCACTGAGTATTACTGACAGCTCCGCCAATGCACTGCCCTTTTACACCTTGTGTGGGCGATACTACTGCCATCTGTACACGTGCGTATAGCTATCCATACTTCTGTCGCCTCAGTGTACTTTGTCCTTTAATGTGGTTGTACCTAAGGAGCTCTCATAGGACAGCCGCAACTCTACTAGTCCAGTTTGTAAAATAAAGGAACCGTACAACAATTGCTTCGATCATAATCTTTTATTGTGTATACGACCAGCTTCGGAACATTTAATGTTCCATGATTTGGTGGAAACTGTAGCAAGGAAAATTGGAGGGGATCCTCAAGTCTGAAATACCCGATAAGGAACTGTAGTTGTTGTTGCTGTGGTCTTCAGTCCTGAGACTGGTTTGATGCAGCCCTCCATGCTACTCTATCCTGTGCAAGCTGCTGCATCTCCCAGTACCTACTGCAAGATACATCCTTCTGGATCTGCTTAGTGTATTCATCTCCTGGTCCCCCTCTACGATTTTTACCCTCCACGCTGCCCTCCAATACAAAATTGGTGATCCCTTGATGCCTCAGAACATGCCCTACCAACCGATCCCTTCTTCGAGTCAAGTTCTGCCACAAACTCCTCCCCAATTCTATTCATTACCTCCTCATTAGTTGTGTGATCTAGCCATCTAATCTTCAGCATTCTTCTGTAACACCACATTTCGAAAGCTTCTATTCTCTTCTTGTCCAAACTATTTATCGTCCATGTTTCACTTCCATACATGGCTACACTCCATACGAATACTTTCAGAAACGACTTCCTGACACTTAAATCTACACTCGATGGTAACAAATTTCTCTTCTTCAGAAACGCTTTCCTTGCCATTGCCAGTCTACATCTTATATCCTCTCTACTTCGACCATCATTAGTTATTTTGCTCCCCAAATAGCAAACCTCCTTTACTACTTTAAGTGTCTCATTACCTAATCTAATTCCGTCAGCATCACCCGACTTAATTCGACTACATTCCATTATCCTATACGACTAAAATTTCTAAATTGAAATAGATACTAGGGATTCCTTACAAATTAAATGGCTTAACCATCTGAGGTTAACTTCACCCCAATAATGTCATGGAGTCAAAAGTTCCATATCCAAAGGATAAAAGAAACCTAAAGAAAAATAAGAACTTGAAGACGCGGATACCATGACCGGACACCAAAAATTACCAGAATATTGAAACATATAAAATGGAATAGAAAGGGGGGGGGGGGGAGAAATGGCACACTTCGTGGAATTACTTACATAATTCCGTAAATACGTAAATACAGTTCCCTGATTCTGTGCGATCGGGAACACAGACAGGAAAATCATGTACTAATGTACTAATAAATACTGGCTGTGATTATTGAGGCCGCAAACGAGCCATAGAGCAGGCACGGTAAGAAACGACATGACATTGATGAACTGTTTAAACTTGAAAGCGGGAAGTAGGCCTAACAACAGAAAGGAGATGGAACCTTCACAACATCAAGAGCGAAAAAGACTTGTAGATTAAAAATAAAATATAATAACACAAAAAAATTAAAAAGGAAAAATATTACGTTATATGGACCCCTTAACCTGCCTGGATAATCTCATAATTAACTACAATATTTGGTGAGACATGTCAGTACGTTCGTTAATTGTATCGAGAAGATATGAACGAAGACTTCCTACGATTTCAATTGCTTCTAGGACACTGAGCATCCCACATTTCTTTGCAGTGTGCAGTTATGTTATCGCTAACCTGCTGCAGCTGATGCTGCTTTACAATCAAATGCATTGTCACACCTGACATAGAACTGGCCACTTTATGCTCTTTAAATCTCGTGTAAAAATTCATGCCTGTCTGATCAATGTATCTGGCTTTTATTTCATTCAATACGATACACTCCGGAATAGGAGAATGGACGCTTTTTGAAAACTTCAGTATGTTTCAATATTCTGGTAACTTTTGGTATCTGGTCGCGATGCCCGTTTTTTTCTGAAGTTTTTGGTTCCTTTTATCCTTTAGACATGGAATCTTTGGTTCCATGACAATGTTGGAGTGAGGAAGACCTCAGATGATTAAGTGACTTTATTTATAAGTATCGTGCTCTTCTCTCCTCTAATGTATTTTAATTAGAATTTTAAGTCGCATAGTTTCTTTCTGATAATTTAGAATTGATGATCCTCTCCCATTCTCGGCCGGCCGGAGTGGCCGTGTGGTTCTAGGCGCTACAGTTTGGAACCGCAAGACCGCTACGGTCGTAGGTTCGAATCCTGTCTCGGGCATGGACGTGTATGATGTTAGTTAGGTTTAAGTAGTTCTAAGTTCTAGGAGACTGATGACCTCAGCAGTTAAGTCCCATAGTGCTCAGAGCCATCTGAACCCATTCTCGTGTAACATCGATTTTCTCTATCACAGTTTGCAATAGATGATGGGACTTTAAGTGTGATTAAGCAGCTGTTGTGCGGTTGCTTTATTTTACAAAACGGTTGAATGTAGTCACTTGATCAGTTTAATTTCCACCAAAGCCGGATACTCAGTTCACTTTGTCGATAAATAACCATCTTAATTTGACATTCATCTTGAACTCATTGTCCTTCATGAAAGCTCATTTTTTTGCATATGTGTTTGCTTCAATAATAAATATGAATTGAAAAAGAAATTTTCTTCTGCGAAAGACAATTTCTTCTTTTTTCAGCATTACTTATTTAGAAAATGTTTCTCCATTGGCAGCTAAATAATGCGAACCTTCGGGACATCTCCGAAAAGTATGTGGGTGGAACTGACTTCATAATATTTTGAAGACGAATTCAGGTCTGGAAAAGTACCACTGCTGTTCTACAACCATTTAGAGTCAGCTGTTATTAGTAACAATAAGAATTATTTTGAAATAATACTTGGTTTGCATTCATTTTATCTGTTCTTTCATTGCACTGTACTTAATCTTGGCTACAGCTATTAAATACGAGGAATGTTTGAAAAAATTGACAAAATTTGTATTTAGCTATCAGCCGTTGTATACAAGAAAAAGATTTGATAAAATTAGTGAATTTACAATGGAAATTGTCATTGAGGACTTTTTCTGTAGATATTTTGTACGACTTGGTTACAAACATTTTTAATTCTTCTTTAGATCCACCCCATGCGATAACTGGAAGTGGTGAAATATCTTAAGATATTCCCTGTGATTGTGTGTCCAGTTTTTTCATGTGTGTTGCTAAGGCAGCTTTATTGAAACGATTGATGCGTAGTCGCTGATATGTTCAGTGCATCTTGTATAAAAATTTATGGAAGTATGTGTCTTGTGTAGCACCTTGATCCAGTTTTACATGTGACTTTACGTACCCCTGAACCCTATTGACTAACGTGCGAGATAATATATACAGTATTGTTTGTGGAAGTAGCTACTTCCACTTTATGTGACTTAAGGATAGTTGCTGTTTCTCAAGATAACGCAACTCTCAATTTTTTCTTGTTTTCCTCTATCATTTAGAAAGAGAAGCCATTAGTCGCTGGAATTTTCATTACAATGTTGAATTTTTTCTTCCTTTTCTCTGTGTTCAAAGGAATAAATTTGCCTATGTGTACCATGGTTTTATATGCAGCCTTCTTGTGCATATGTAAGTTACATATTGTGGCTGTTACAGTGTTTGTGGTTGTGTAATTCTATTTTCTTTTCTTATACATTTTAGAGTTGCGCTTATTTTTCCTGTACATATTAGTGAGTAAGTGTATGATTTTAGTGCTGGCATTGCTGTCACCTTTGACTAGAATTGTAGTGCCATCTACAAATCTTTCGTAGTAACTACGTTTAACAAACAGGGCGCCTAGTTGCAGAGTGCATTATGTTTTAGATAATTTAAAAAAATTGCTGATGTTTCGTATTTGGAAGAGCATTTCTAAACAGTTGCTCTGTCGTTTATTTAACACGTAACTGTCTCCGATAGTTCGCCCCTCATTCTCAAGTGTCACGTGATTTATTGAGTTGGTTCCAGTTCATAACGGTAACTTAATTTTTGTTTTCGTAATTCTTGCGAAATTAAGTTCGGTTTTTGCGCGACAGCTCAAACCATTCTCTTGTTAGGCTCTTTCATTGCCACTGCTGAAGGGTTGTCGTAATATAAAATTGCTGCGACGCTGTGGATTGTCGTGATATTGTGGTCAACTAGTATACGATAGTAACTCGGAATGGACACTATCGCTTCCCTTCTTTTCTTAATCTATCCGTATTCTGTTACCTGGGAGACAAAACAGAACTGCAGTGATTTGGGACCGTAGATGACGTCCCATTAATTGGGCTGTTAATGAGGTATACTATTATTGTCTCTGTCATTAGCTCATCTATCATGCTCTTGCACCATCTATACGGGACAGATTCGTGATTTATTTATTATGAACAAATGAGATATATGTATTTTTTTCTTCGCGTTCAATTTTATATTTTGTCACAGAAAAAGCTACAATACTGAATGTCGTATCAAGAAATAAACGTAATTGAGTTTATTTGGGTATATGCGCCGTACTATCCGAACCATCTTCAACTGCCAGCTACCTGATTAGATAGGCAGAGTTAATTGCCTAATGTTCAGTTAAAGTTTGATGGCAATGATATATAAATTTCTGTAATCGCACAGTGAGTAACCTTTTTGAGAACACTTTCTTTTAGAAACAGGAAAAGCGCAGCGGTACTCCGTGTCATGCAATCCACCAGGCGCTTACTGTTGTCAGCCCTGCCTGAGGAAGGGCCGCGCATAACGGGAGGACGACCCCGCTATCAGATTGGCGACACTGTCGACGTCAACTGCACCTCGGGGAGGTCACGGCCGGCGGCTCAGCTCGCCTGGTTCATCAACGGAGACAGAGTGGTGAGTGCTGGTTGTCCGAGTTTTCCACATATTCCTTTCCTCTCTGGTACTACACACAACCTTCTCAATCCTCACCTTATCAGTTACCTAATTTTCAATATTCTTCTGTAACATTACATCTCAAATGCATCTATTCTCTTCTGTTTTGGTATTCCCACAGTCCATGTTTCACTACCAAACAATGCTTTGCTCCGACGTACATCCTCAGAAATTTCTTCCTCAAATTAAGGCCAATGTTTAGTACTAGTAGACTTCTCACGGTCAGGAATGCCCTTTTTGCCAGTGCTGGTCTACTTTTTATGTCCTCCTTACTCCGTCCATCATTGGTTATTTTGCTGCCTAGCTAACAGAATTCCTTAATTTCATCTACTTCGTGAACATCAATCACTCTTCTTCACTTTCACTCAGGACAGCAATGACATCAGCGAATCTTATTTTTGATATCCTTTCACCTTGAATTTTAGTTCCACTCCTGAACCTTTATTTTATTTCCAGCATTGCTTCTTCGATGTATAGGTTGAACAGTAGCGGCAGCAGACTACATCCCCGTCTTACACCTCTTTAATCCGAGCACTTCTTTCTTGGTCTTCCACTCTTACAATTCCCTCTTGGCTGTTGCACATGTTGTACATTACCAATCTCTGCCTATAACTTACCCTATTTTCCTCAATATTTCGAACATCTTGCATCATTTTACATTGTAGAACGCTTTTTCCAGGTCGACAACTGCTACGAACGTGTTATGATTTTTCTTTAGTCTTGTTTCCACTATCAACCCCGACATCAGAATTGCCTCTCTGGTGCCTTTACCTTTCCTAAACCAAACTGATTGTCATCTAACACATCCTAAATTTTCTTTTCCATTCATCCGTGTATTATTCTTGTCAGCAACTTGGAAGCATGAGCTGTTAAGCTGATTGTGCGATAATTCTCGAACTTGTCAGGTCTCGCAGTCTTCGGTATCGTGTGGGGGATATTTTTCCGAAATTCAGATGATATACCGCCAGACTCACACATTCTACACACCACTTTCCCCAATGATTTTAAAAATTTTGGTGGAATATTATCTATGCCTTCTGTCTTATTTCATCTTAAGTCTTCCACAGTTCTCTTAAATTCTGATTCTATTACTGGATCCCCAATCTCTTCTAAATCGACTCCTGTTTCTTCTTTTATCACATCAGACCTATCTTCCCCTCATAGAGGCCTTCAGTGTACTGTTTCCACATATCCGCTCTCTCCTCTGCATTTAACAGTGGAATTTCCGTTTCAATCTTAATGTTACCACTCTTGCTCTTAATTTCACCGAAGCTTGTTTCGACTTTTCTGTGTTCTGAGTCAGTCCTTCCGACAATCATATCACCTTCCGTGGCACCTCTAAAATACAAAAAATATTGAGAAAGAAAGTACAGTACTACAGAGATATTTTCTGTAGATGTTACAGTAACAATAAATAAAATTAGAAAATATTTTAGAGCTTGCATTTGTTACAGAACAGCTGTTTGATGTAAATTTCATAAAAAGAAGATGATGAACACCCTTGGTGGAAAGGCTGTAGTTTGTCTCATGGTTTGAAACTGCTTGTGAACTATTTACTTGTTAGGGTTATTCAGTAATATTATACTACAGATGTGACATGAATATACGAAAAAAGCCAGTCACTCAATTAACAATTTTCTAAGAGAAATAAATTTATTTCAGTTGATAATAGTTTGTCGCACACTTGCATCAAGTGTCAAATAATTCCTGATAACTTGCAATGAGCTAGATGCCAAAGCAGATCCAAGCATATAAAAAATACTCACTGTTTTATTCGTGGCTGTCTTTTTTGGCACCACTGTTATTATTTTTCAGAATAAAATTCAGTCGGCAGTTGCAAATATATTTTATTATGCTTTACCGTTTTCCACAAGTTAATTTGTCATCTGCCGCAGCCTACAAAATTATGGATATTTTATATTATATTACTTATATTGTATATAATATACACTGAAGAGCTGGTACACCTGCCTAATATCGTGTAGGGCCCCACGAGCACGCGGAATTGCCTCAACACGACATGGCATGGACTCAAGTAATATCTAATGTAGGGCTGGAGCTACGTGACACATTGAATGTTGCTCCGCTGTTCATAAATCCGTAAGAGTACGAGGGGGTAGAGATCTCTTCTGAACAGCACGTTGCGACGCATCCCAGATACGCTCAATAATGTTCAGCAGCGCGGGGTAGCCGTGAGGTCCGAGGCGCCTTGTAACGGTTTGCGCGGCTCCTCCCGTCGGAGGTTCGAGTCCCCCCTTGGGCATGGGTGTGTGTGTTGACCTTAACGTAAGTTAGTTTGAGTTAGATTAAGTGTTGCGTAATCCTAGGGCCCGATGACCTCAGCAGTTTGATCTCACAGTCCTTACCACAAATTCCCAAATTTTCCAAAATAACGTTCATTTTTGGGGAGTTCGGTGGCCTGCGTAAGTGTTTAAACTCAGAAGACTGTTCTGGAGCCACTCTATAGCATTTCTGGACGTGTGGGATGTCGCATTGCTCTACTGGAACTGCCCAAGTCCGTTGGAATGTACACTCTTTGACATAAAACTTGACCGGCGGCCGGCCGCTTCAGAGGCTAAGTCCGCGCCGATCGCGACATGGGACAAAAAAACTGGCCAACTCGCTAATTCTCTAAGTCCGGTTATCTGCACAATCTGGCAATCTAGGCTGATTACTCCTGTGGTCTAGCGGTAGCGTGCGTTGTTTCTGTTCATAATGTCAGTGGATCGAGAGCAGCTGGCATAAAATATTTTTATAGCCTCTTCTGTCTGAATGCTGAAGACGTGAATGTAATGGTAGCGCAGATTCAATCTATTTCGCTTTGTGACACACCGATATCAAAATTTTATCCAGTAACGATTTTGCGGCAGATTTCCTGCAGACTGTCCTCCTCTGGTCGCCGTATGCGGCAAAGCTCCGGGATCCATTTGCTGGCTACTGGCAGCGGCCGTGGCGACAGCAGCGGCGCTGCACTCCCCCGTTCTTTATCGAAAGCGCCTGCTACCGCTCATCGCTTTTGATGATTTAAAACGCTTTATTATTAAATGTTGCTCCACAGAAAATTTCTACAATTTCCATTCACGCTCAAAAGCAACGGAGACAGACGCCCTGATTAGTAGGCGGGTATTATATTACATTAATCGGCAAGAGCTGAGTATGGCCCGAAATTAATTTTATAGACTGGGACGAAATTAAACCACCTCACTACATTCGATGAATTTATAAATGCTTCATACCTCGTTTCTTTTCCTTTCAAACTCAATTATTTGTGCAACTTTTGGTCAATGTTTGGATGTTTTCGTCAAGCCAGAGTGAGCGTCTGTGGTGTAAAGTGTATTACAGTTCTTGTTTCATTCCTTATGGTAAGTCTATGCGATAAACTGTGTGAATACCTTGCAATGCATGCTCTGTAGCAGTGCAGGAACACTGCACATTTGGACTTCCATGTATGGGTTCATGAAGTATTTATTGTTGATCGGAAGTGATAGTTGAGGTCATCAGATTTAAACCAGAAAAATTTGTCGTTTTGAAGGTTTCAGAGAACGGAAAGGAATTGCTAACGCCGGTGTTAGAAAACGTCTACAGTTAAATGCTATTGCAAAAATTTAGAAGAAGGGAACTATATTAATGAACATGTGCACTTCATAAACAACCTTCTGACGTGTTAGACCTATATGACGAACAAAGCTCAAATTTATATCGTTGACAGTCGGTTTGATTCTTTTCAGGGTCTATTTTACAGTGAAGCACCTTGGAATTTGCAAAGCAGAAATCCATGATATTAACTGAATTTACTAAGTCGAAATCGGACGAAGATTGATGTTTAAAGGCATTCTTCAGATTTCGCATAAGAAATTTTTACTAGCAGTTTGCAACTCCATTAATTAAAATGGAAAATAAAAGGTTGTAGTCAGCGGCTTCTACCGTGATTCGAACTGCTATGTCTTATGGTACAAGCACTGCAACGCACAAGGGAACCTCTGAGCTAACGACACACTGGCGGCCAGAGGCGGAATATAGTCACTGCGATGTTGCCTGAGCCTCAAAACGCAACCTTAAACACACGAACAGAGGAGGTGGAGATTACTGTTTTAACGTCCCGTCGACAACGATGTCATTAGAGACGGAGCACAAGCTCGGATTAGGGAAGGATGGGGAAGGAAATCGGCCGTGCCCTTCCTAAGGAACCATCCCGGCATTTGCCTGAAGCGATTTAGGGAAATCATTGAAAACCTAAATCAGGATGGCCGGGCGCGGGATTGCACCGTCGTCCTCCCGAATGCACACACAAACAGGTGTTACTTATGTGAAGAACGTCGTTCTTGGAGTCCAGAAATTAAATATACTTTCTAATTGTGTCATCTTGCAGTGGATTATATCGTACGAGTCTTCGATGTGGAAAACGAATGTCAAGTGAATTTAGCGAGGTAACGCCGACCTACACCCGGAAGTAAATGCACTATCAGAGTGTTGACAAATACTTGCTACGACGCTGCCATTTCTAGGCTCTCTGACGAGGCAGCTCTTCAGCGAAATGCTTGCCGTGATTCTCCGATACGGTTCTTCAGAGTGGAGACGCGCGCGCACGTTTGGTTTTTATGCGGCGTTCTCCCCTGATGGTTTCTGACGTCGCCTTGTGGGCTATGTATACATATGAGACATTCAATTATCATTAATCCAGAATCATACAAGTTTCAGCTTCCGGCGTGGAAGAAGGCTGTTGACGCCGACATTATATCATTTCAACGTAGGGAAAGCAAAACGGATCATTCAGTGTTTCTCATTCAACATAAAGCATGTGAGATAATTTTCCGTAACGTTCATAATCATCTAAAAATACAAACGAAGTAAAAATACACCGGAAGCTTATTCGAATTGAATATAACGCTTTGCACCTCGATGTCGAATTTGTCCACTTGCAATCTTTTGCAGCATACACATAGAATGTCATGATTACCACGAGAATGAAGAAATATGTTGGTAAGGATGGAAGCAAGAAGAGACGGAGTCAACAAATATTTTATTCCTCATGGCATTCATTTCATTTGACACGCAAGAAGAGGTAAAGCGGGAATTTACTTTCGTTAACACGAAAGATATGCCGCACATATTAATAACGAGGAAGTCTGCGTCTTCATACGTTTCCTCCTTGAAATCTGTATGCTCTATTATATACTAAGTAGCCCGATCATTGTTTCAGTAATGTTACCCTCTTGTTTGAGCCCGTAACGATGAACAGATTCCAAATGCATGTCTCCCTTCCTGGGTTGTTTTTTGTGTTTTATTGCTTGGAATTCCTGAAGCAGACCACTGTGCCTTCCCCCCTCGTGGGTTAGGTCTCAAAACTAAACCGCTTTGTATCCAATGGCATAATTTATTCAGACAGCATCAGAATAAGACTATCAAACAAAGCCTTCCATTTACAGTTGCAGCACTCTAACCAGCACTGACCAAAGTGAAATCCACGGTCATAAATGACTTAGTTGACAACATCAGTAGCTCCGTGAGGCTATTTGCAGATGACACGGTTGTCTACAAGAAAGTAGCAACATCAGAAGACTCGTACGTACTCCAGGAAGACCTGCAGAGGATTAATGAATGGTGCGACAGCTGGCAGCTTTCCCTAAACGTAGATAAATGTAATATAATGCGCATACATAGGGGCAGAAATCCATTCCAGTACGATTATGCCATAGGTGGTAAATCATTGGAAGCGGTAACGACCGTAAAATACTTAGGAGTTACTATCCGGAGCGATCTGAAGTGGAATGATCACATAAAACAAATAGTGGCAAAAGCAGGCGCCAGGTTGAGATTCATAAGAAGAATTCTAAGAAAATGTGACTTATCGACGAAGGAAGTAGCTTACAAAACGCTTGTTCGTCCGATTCTTGAGTATTGCTCATCAGTATGGGACCCTTACCAGGTTGGATTAATAGAAGAGATAGACATGATCCAGCGAAAAGCAGCGCGATTCGTCATGGGGACATTTAGTCAGCGCGAGAGCGTTACGGAGATGCTGAACAAGCTCCAGTGGCGGACACTTCAAGAAAGGCGTTACGCAATACGGAGAGGTTTATTATCGAAATTACGAGAGAGCACATTCCGGGAAGAGATGGGCAACATATTACTACCGCCCACATATATCTCGCGTAATGATCACAACAAAAAGATCCGAGAAATTAGAGCAAATACGGAGACTTACAAGCAGTCGTTCTTCCCACGCACAATTCATGAATGGAACAGGGAAGGGGGGATCAGATAGTGGTACAATAAGTACCCTCCGCCACACACCGTAAGGTGGCTCGCGGAGTATAGATGTAGATGTAGATGTAGATGGTCCTAAATTACCAGCTGTCTGCTGCTGTGGCAAAGTCCGTACTACACTTTCGATTCCGCAGCACCATTTTATCTGGTAACACTGTGTAGTTGCACAGTTGTGCTACCAGGTCTGTCCTCACACTGTCAACTTTACGTATCTCACTTCTCCTGTAGCGTAGATCACGAGGAGCCGAAGTAAATGAGTGTATTCTGCATGACGTAACATTCAGTATTCCCTACTTTCATAGCCACTCTTCATGTGCATCGATACCAAATAGGAATGCGAAAACTCTTGCGAGTGAGAGAATGACAATAACAATCGTAACAAGAACAAGCAAATAATGAATGATGTTTATTCCAACGCAGAACGAGAATGGCTTTAAATATAAAAATCTGTATCTATATCCATATCCATATCTATTGATCTTTGAGTTGGCACAATGCAAATATATTCTTAGCATTTAGTTACTGAATTTAGTTCTGGATGTTTGCAGAGAAAAGGAAAAGTCGGTACTTCTCGCTAGTATAATATAATGTGAACCAGCAACTACCCTTTCCTTAGAACACGACTCAAGCAGGTCCTCAAGTAGGTAGCAAGGCACTACTGCATTCTGTTCCCTGACATTGCTCTGATGACGGTTAATGCAGATAGTTCCCATTATGAAATACAAAACGTATTGCAGGTTAGTTCCTAGGATAGTAACATTAAATTTGCGTTGTAGACGGCACATGAACGTGACGACTATCCATATTACTCATCAATATAAAAAGACAATATTTTGGGAATTTAGCAGGATTACTCAAAATGAATTCTGAAATTGGGTGACTGACTGCACAGGTGCTAAACGTCGTCAAGAGTATACGATGTCCTAATCGCATTAGGAATATGAAGATCGTCTTCGACAGCTCGCAACTTTCACATTGCTATCTCCACCCTACTCCAGACAGCCCTCGGTGGAGTTGCACTACGTTGCCGATGTTATGGAAGGCCTTCAAACCGACAACAGACCACATATTGAAAAATACAAGCGAATTCTCTTGCAGCGTAAGCTTATTGTAACTAATCTAGGAGAGGAACATTGTCCTATTCAAAAAAAGTAAAATGTTACACACTGTTGACGTCAAACGGACATTATCTATGTCCTGTCTTGTGTCCTACTCATCTATAATATCAAGTGTACTATGAAAATGATTATATATAATGCATGATAGGGTAATGCATTGATACCAGATGGCGGGGGCCGGCCGGTGTGGCCGTGCGGTTCTAGGCGCTTCAGTCTGGAACCGCGTTACCGCTACGGTCGCAGGTTCGAATCCTGCCTCGGGCATGGATGTGAGTGATGTCCTTAGGTTAGTTAGGTTTAAGTAGTTCTAAGTTCTAGGGGACTGATGACCTTAGAAGTTAAGTCCCATAGTGCTCAGAGCCATTTGAACCATTTGAACTATTTAACACAAAATGACATTAAAAATTAAAGTTATTCACGAGCAGCTAGTTGAGAATATGTATGAACATTAAATGACACGACGAACTGAAATAATATGACGAAGAGTTCAGCGCTCACTGGGAATAGAGCCCCACACATATCGTTGTTGACTACACACAAAGAGACGTCAGCTACCGAATTTTTATCCACCAGCTGCTCAGAATAGCATCTTGAACTTACAGTCATCTCGCAAATAGTTCTGTGTCTCACTGGGAGTTAAAAACGTCAGATATCGTTAGTGTTGACAACGAATGAAAATACATTAAAAATCAAAATTATTATCCACCAGCAGATAGGTGTTCTCATGATAGAGCTTGATAATACATAATTAAATCTTTAGTGCCGGGCCAGGATTCGATCCCATTCACGCGTAATATGTGAAGGTGTTGAGGAATCTGCAGTTCTGAACAAACAACAAATTGTAGCCGAGCTGTATTGCCACGAAGGGATCAAATTCCGCGTTAAGGGCGGTCTGAGTTGCATTCCCAGTTTAGAACCAATTTTTTCGACATACAGAAGCTCAAATAAAAGATGGAATAAGTGTCCTGTGACCATACATAGCGTTTGTGTCGTCACTTGAAATAAATAACTAGTATAAGAAAGGTTACTGGTGATAGAGTATCTACATGTCGCCACTCCAGACTTTATTGTGGTTCAACCTACCGTCTACTTGGTAAAGTAGGAATATCATCTTTAATGTGAATTTTCAGACCACGCAGCCATTATATCTCCTTCACTTGGTGTAGCCAGGAGAGAATGGAATCTGTCTCTCCCTATCTAAAATCATTGACGGAAGTGGGAATCGAACCCAGACCATAGGTATAACAACCTACCATCCGTCCAACAGACCACGAAATCCTCTTCTCTGCGAGTCATTTTTCTATCGTAACGCAGTTGCGCCACACTGGATGAGAATTCTGACACACA
Source organism: Schistocerca nitens (assembly GCF_023898315.1). Taxonomy (NCBI): domain Eukaryota; kingdom Metazoa; phylum Arthropoda; class Insecta; order Orthoptera; family Acrididae; genus Schistocerca; species Schistocerca nitens. Next base: position 115,290,024 of record NC_064620.1, on the reverse strand, counting down.
GGCTCCCTGTAGTAATTTGCAGCATGTTCAGTAAATTCATTTACTTGGTTGACCGAATCACCATGAACTAGCTGCCTCGGCTACCCAGTGCATACATTCGACTATTTTGTAATCACAGAAATAAAATCACGTAACTGCCACCTACACACAACTGCCAACAGTGTAGGATGCAGAAGTTTAAATAGGAAGTGTTCCTTTCCACTTGAGCTATTCTATTGCGCTATCTGTTACTAGAAAACGTCGTTCAGTCCAAAAGAAAAGCTGTAACTGTTTGTCTCTCAGAAGTCAAGACCTGGCCATATGCATAATCTCACAGTGCTGTGGAATCCAAAAGTTCTGGAGGAATAGTTGCCGAGCTCTGGAGCTGCTGTAGCTACGTGTCAGCTTGTAGCATAGATAAGATGTCGCGAGTTCGAATACATTCAGTGCTACATTTTTTAAAACGCGATTCTGCTCTCTGCTGAAGGTATCAATCTAATGGAACTTTGAACATAATTCCCTTCACTTCTCAACCCAAAGTAGTCGCATGTGGAAAAAGGGCTAACTACTGTGACATTTTGTTCTATTCAGGTTTAATAGACAGCAGGCAGCAGATGCATCTCGAAGATGTGCAGGGAGAGCGCATCGTGCCATAATATGTCAGAAAAGTATTTTCTACATTAGCCGTCGTGTGGTAGTGATATTTTATTCTTCTTCAAACTTTGTTTGACAGCTTTAACTCAGAACAAGTTTTCTACATGCATGTAATCAATAAACTGCATGTGCATTGTCAGACTGTCATAGGTAACATCAGAGAATTCGCATATATCGTTGATGTTTAATTTCTCTCTCATGTTTACTATTGTTTTAACAACACTAAAGGAAACCTTACGAAAATTGTGCACTGTATTATAAGAAATGAAATAAAACTAACCATGATAACCTTACGACGAAAGTATCTGTACACAAGCATGCCTCTATCGACACGAATTAGTAAAATACTACTCACTTAGATTTTGATTGGGTCTGTGTTTAATTGGTATGCTGTGTCATACTCAAGAGGTATGCAAATGTGGCATTTCATAAATATAGTTACGTATTCCTAGAAACCCAAAATTCGCTTGGCAGCAGCGGAAAGAGGCCTTACCTGTTGTGCAGCATTGTAAGTTTTTCAACATTGCACTATGAGCTGAAAGCATTTTCTTGCGATTTCCTTATTGATGTTTGATCTGACTGCTTGTAGCTCTTTCACAGAAGGGATAAAAACGTTACCAGTCAGTGAGACTGGAACTGCGAACCGCAACAGACGCTTTATCACAGGTCAGCACGTTACCACAGAGCTGGCGAGGAGGTGTGGGTCTTAGCTTCCTATTACGAAGGCAATAGTAACTAGAACTCGTAAACCGCTATTTGAAGGTCGAGATTAGTTGTGGTTTCCACCTGCAACGACTTTCCTGGGCTGAAAACCGTAAATTTTCAATCTTTTGTTACCCTTCAAGCGATAATAACTCAGATTATTCAATGGAAATGACAGGTAAAATCAAGTGAACTTTGAGGCTTAATTCCGTGCACACCAGGAAGTAACTCGTCGATCACAGAGTTGCCAAACATACGTTGCCTTGTTGCCAAATCTCAGTTACAGTACCAGCAGGAAGAAGACGAACCGATGTGATCCTACAGCGGTCTGGGAAGTGACCATAGCTGGTGTCTCCAAGTCGCGGCTGCTACGGCCTGGAATACGTAATGCGTCTGATTCGCTTTATGTAACTAGGTTTAGGGACTGGAGCGTAGTTACTAATAATACTCAGAACTGACTGCAAACTGAGCATCATAAATCAGTAACTCTCATTGTTGTTTTTATATTTCTTTCGTAAGTGTACTCAAAACTAAGAAAGTCATTCACAGGCGTTTTCGTGCCTCGCCGATAGTCGAGCACAACATACAAATAAAAATAAAAAAGAATGTGTGTGTGTGTGTTTGTGTGTGTGTGTGTGAGAGAGAGAGAGAGAGAGAGATAAATAAAAAGCAATGAGAGAGAGTGTAAAAAATTGTTGTAAAGAAATTGAATCATGGTATTTAAAGAAATCTTTCATTAAAATGACACGTTCCACATCATTACGAAATGTCGTATTCATGATCTATGGAACAAGAGTTAATCTAATGTAATCTAATCTAATCTAATCACATCATATTGATGATTAGCCATGAAGAGTCATGAATTACCGAAATTTTGGCCAATACCAGTAACCAAATCCAAACTTGAAAATAAAAGACGACAATTTTTGTAATAAACCGTGACTCCTATCAAGACCCTTTCGTCCCTGTTATCTAACCACGAAAGATGTCTGATATACCTCCATTCTGAAGTAACAAAGTGTGCATGCATTTAAAGATGAAGTGCATGATGTGAAGTTCTGTGACGGAGCTACGAACCCAACACGTAATCCGATTGTTAGCTAAGAAAAATCAAATGTTACGTATCGGTTTTTCTTACGAGCCGCTAGGTGTCTGAATCTAAAATAAGGATACAAACTTTTGTGCCTAAGCAACAATCGAACTGCACACCTACCGTGCATCCACGAATATATCTTAAGTATCAGTTGCTTACTCATGAACAGTAAGATGTGTGCGTGTTTGACCAGAAATAACGACACCTGTTGCGATTGTTGGAAACACTTGAACAGACATTGAAATTGCGCGTTAATTTTCACTAGCAGGTGGGTGTGCACTTGATAAAGCTAGAAATGAAATTATGAATATTTTTGTACTGGATCAGGTTTCAGACCCACATACTTACCTTTGGAGGAGACCTAGAGAAGATTGCAGTCTTGGGAAAAGGAACGAAATGACTGAACTATACTGTTCCGAGAGATTCAGATCCTCGAAAGAGGAGATACGAATTCGAATCACAGTCCAGCACCAAATTTTTAAACGTCTCTAGTTCAATCAAGTACAAGTAAAATAAGAGCCCTGTCCCTTTAAATGGCTATCGGTTCATCAAATAAAATAAAATTTCCTAATGTAAGTAAGCTTACTGGCGACTGTATTTCTGTTTACCATGACTTCCGCTGTGTCATTTCCCAACGTAAACCGGCTCTTCCCAGTTGGTAATGAAGGAACGTGATGTTTAATGCGGATTCTGGATTATAACGTCTTTCTCTTGAGGTTACCAGAGGTAAAATAAATCTGTTTGTGCCTCTTAAAAGTAAATGCCTGAACCCACGCATTGCACCTGTGATAGCTCGTTCCACCATACCATTGTGGCCACATTACCCAGCCCCAAGAGTGTGCTGTAACGGATGATGTGCTTAGCTTACAAAATTAGTCACGGTGGAAAAAATGCGAGTCTATTAAATGGTCAAGTAGAAGCAAGCTTCTGACGCAGAGATTATGCTATTCTCATGTCAGCAGGATGTAAAGACTCTTCTAGGCATCATAGGCTGGATGTGAAGCCATTTCGATTTTTCACAAACTCAGCAAATTTCTTAGTTCGAGAAAATCCACTGTGAAGTGTGAAGTTGCCGGATAATTCGATTATTACTGTTATTATTACTATCATTTTATTCATACCGCTGCTGTAACACAAGTGCTTGAACATCATTTAATGCCTTTTGGTCACTATAGATGTAGTTTCCCAAGAACAGGTTCTTTCCCTGTCTACGGAATCCTTTTCATGTTAATATCAAACACCAGCAATTACTCGTAGATTACTTTAAAACTAAAGTAATTGACGAAGACGTTACTTGGTAACAAAAACACACTGCCTTTCTTCATTTACTTTCGCCTAGAAATGGCTATCGAGTACTGACAAACCAAAAGGCAAGAGATCTTACTGCCTTCCGATATACGTTGCTGTTAGTTCTTCCACATGATTTGGTCGACATGACCTGTTTCAAGTTGTGTATGACAGACAGTGTTTTAGAAAATCTATTGTTTCCCTTTGAAATAAACAGAAGTATTTTCATTCTAAGCTGCCCAAGTACAAAATTTTCGCAATATTAGTTCAAATTTAATATTCGCTTCTATAATGTAGGAACGTATTTCACAGTCGCAAAACTCGCATCCGAAACGTTGACCTTACACTTAGTCGCTGACCATACATTCTAGCTCAGAGTGACACCAGTTTAAATAACCTAATGTAGCGAAGACTGTTTGCCAGTGCTCTTTCTCACCGGAAAATACGCAATTCACTCATTTGGCTCCATAAGTACACTAACAGTAATTTCTGTGTGAAATTTGTCAGTAAGCTTTTGCCTTCCAACCGGCAAAATACGGCAGAGTACGGCCGGTAAACAATTCACAAACCACGATTTAGTGCCAATAAGACGATTTCCTTAAACATTGTCGAAGCTGAGGGAATTTAGTTTCTGCTTAAATCGTCTTAAGCAGCAACGTTCACAGATATCTCAAATAGGAAAAAGCTGAATATCCAGGTACGAAGGTTGTAAAACAAACTTCCCACAGTTTGTGTCAGGTTGATCTTTTCGTCTGATAACACTGCTTAAGTATTTTGTCTAAGAGGTATCACAAGTAGTATCCCTGTACCTGTGGGAATCATTGGTTGAAAACGAGTTTAACACCAATGGGTACAGTGCTGCTAAATTTTCACAATTATAATCAACCTAAGTCTGAGTTCATCCACAAAATGAGGCGTATTTATAATATTGGAGCTAGACTGTGTATCCTTGTCTTTCTTGAGTGGTCATTGGAAGGCGTTTACACACACATATACAATACTATGAATACTTCGAACGCTATGGTTAACGTTGCTCTCGTAAACTACTTTTTTTTTAAATTCTTCTGGGTCTTCAGCGTGCAATAAGTGTTGTAGATACAGTCTCAGACCAAAAAATTGACCGCCGAGTCGTTCACGTAAGGTGGACAATACAGTCGTGCTCCTCTCAGAATTCTATGTCTGGCAATATGCTCGATCTAGCAACATGTAGACTGCGGCACTTCCCAGAGGAAGTCTTGACTCCAGTCTTACTCTTGACTACGACCGTAGTCTTGAGGTAAAACGCGAGACCAGCTAATATGATATTGTAGATTCGCTTGAATTACACTCATAGCTTCAGCACCGAGAGAAAAGGGGCGATAAAAATTTTGTCGATATGTGCTTTCGGTCGCCAGACGTCATATTAGCTGGTCTCGCGTTTTACCTGAAGACTGCGGTCGTGTTCCAGCAGCGGTATGAATAAAATGATAGTAATAATAACAGTAATAATCGAATTATCCGGCAACTTCACACTTCACAGTGGATTTTCTCGAACTAAGAAATTTGCTGAGTTTGTGAAAAATCGAAATGGCTTCACATCCAGCCTATGATGCCTAGAAGAGTCTTTACATCCTGCTGACATGAGAATAGCATAATCTCTGCGTCAGAAGCTTGCTTCTACTTGACCATTTAATAGACTCGCATTTTTTCCACCGTGACTAATTTTGTAAGCTAAGCACATCATCCGTTACAGCACACTCTTGGGGCTGGGTAATGTGGCCACAATGGTATGGTGGAACGAGCTATCACAGGTGCAATGCGTGGGTTCAGGCATTTACTTTTAAGAGGCACAAACAGATTTATTTTACCTCTGGTAACCTCAAGAGAAAGACGTTATAATCCAGAATCCGCATTAAACATCACGTTCCTTCATTACCAACTGGGAAGAGCCGGTTTACGTTGGGAAATGACACAGCGGAAGTCATGGTAAACAGAAATACAGTCGCCAGTAAGCTTACTTACATTAGGAAATTTTATTTTATTTGATGAACCGATAGCCATTTAAAGGGACAGGGCTCTTATTTTACTTGTACTTGATTGAACTAGAGACGTTTAAAAATTTGGTGCTGGACTGTGATTCGAATTCGTATCTCCTCTTTCGAGGATCTGAATCTCTCGGAACAGTATAGTTCAGTCATTTCGTTCCTTTTCCCAAGACTGCAATCTTCTCTAGGTCTCCTCCAAAGGTAAGTATGTGGGTCTGAAACCTGATCCAGTACAAAAATATTCATAATTTCATTTCTAGCTTTATCAAGTGCACACCCACCTGCTAGTGAAAATTAACGCGCAATTTCAATGTCTGTTCAAGTGTTTCCAACAATCGCAACAGGTGTCGTTATTTCTGGTCAAACACGCACACATCTTACTGTTCATGAGTAAGCAACTGATACTTAAGATATATTCGTGGATGCACGGTAGGTGTGCAGTTCGATTGTTGCTTAGGCACAAAAGTTTGTATCCTTATTTTAGATTCAGACACCTAGCGGCTCGTAAGAAAAACCGATACGTAACATTTGATTTTTCTTAGCTAACAATCGGATTACGTGTTGGGTTCGTAGCTCCGTCACAGAACTTCACATCATGCACTTCATCTTTAAATGCATGCACACTTTGTTACTTCAGAATGGAGGTATATCAGACATCTTTCGTGGTTAGATAACAGGGACGAAAGGGTCTTGATAGGAGTCACGGTTTATTACAAAAATTGTCGTCTTTTATTTTCAAGTTTAGATTTGGTTACTGGCATTGGCCAAAATTTCGGTAATTCATGACTCTTCATGGCTAATCATCAATATGATGTGATTAGATTAGATTAGATTACATTAGATTAACTCTTGTTCCATAGATCATGAATACGACATTTCGTAATGATGTGGAACGTGTCATTTTAATGAAAGATTTCTTTAAATACCATGATTCAATTTCTTTACAACAATTTTTTACACTCTCTCTCATTGCTTTTTATTTATCTCTCTCTCTCTCTCTCACACACACACACACACACAAACACACACACACACATTCTTTTTTATTTTTATTTGTATGTTGTGCTCGACTATCGGCGAGGCACGAAAACGCCTGTGAATGACTTTCTTAGTTTTGAGTACACTTACGAAAGAAATATAAAAACAACAATGAGAGTTACTGACTTATGATGCTCAGTTTGCAGTCAGTTCTGAGTATTATTAGTAACTACGCTCCAGTCCCTAAACCTAGTTACAGAAAGCGAATCAGACGCATTACGTATTCCAGGCCGTAGCAGCCGCGACTTGGAGACACCAGCTATGGTCACGTCCCAGACCGCTGTAGAATCACATCGGTTCGTCTTCTTCCTGCTGGTACTGTAACTGAGATTTGGCAACAAGGCAACGTATGTTTGGCAACTCTGTGATCGACGAGTTACTTCCTGGTGTGCACGGAATTAAGCCTCAAAGTTCACTTGATTTTACCTGTCATTTCCATTGAATAATCTGAGTTATTATCGCTTGAAGGGTAACAAAAGATTGAAAATTTACGGTTTTCAGCCCAGGAAAGTCGTTGCAGGTGGAAACCACAACTAATCTCGACCTTCAAATAGCGGTTTACGAGTTCTAGTTACTATTGCCTTCGTAATAGGAAGCTAAGACCCACACCTCCTCGCCAGCTCTGTGGTAACGTGCTGACCTGTGATAAAGCGTCTGTTGCGGTTCGCAGTTCCAGTCTCACTGACTGGTAACGTTTTTATCCCTTCTGTGAAAGAGCTACAAGCAGTCAGATCAAACATCAATAAGGAAATCGCAAGAAAATGCTTTCAGCTCATAGTGCAATGTTGAAAAACTTACAATGCTGCACAACAGGTAAGGCCTCTTTCCGCTGCTGCCAAGCGAATTTTGGGTTTCTAGGAATACGTAACTATATTTATGAAATGCCACATTTGCATACCTCTTGAGTATGACACAGCATACCAATTAAACACAGACCCAATCAAAATCTAAGTGAGTAGTATTTTACTAATTCGTGTCGATAGAGGCATGCTTGTGTACAGATACTTTCGTCGTAAGGTTATCATGGTTAGTTTTATTTCATTTCTTATAATACAGTGCACAATTTTCGTAAGGTTTCCTTTAGTGTTGTTAAAACAATAGTAAACATGAGAGAGAAATTAAACATCAACGATATATGCGAATTCTCTGATGTTACCTATGACAGTCTGACAATGCACATGCAGTTTATTGATTACATGCATGTAGAAAACTTGTTCTGAGTTAAAGCTGTCAAACAAAGTTTGAAGAAGAATAAAATATCACTACCACACGACGGCTAATGTAGAAAATACTTTTCTGACATATTATGGCACGATGCGCTCTCCCTGCACATCTTCGAGATGCATCTGCTGCCTGCTGTCTATTAAACCTGAATAGAACAAAATGTCACAGTAGTTAGCCCTTTTTCCACATGCGACTACTTTGGGTTGAGAAGTGAAGGGAATTATGTTCAAAGTTCCATTAGATTGATACCTTCAGCAGAGAGCAGAATCGCGTTTTAAAAAATGTAGCACTGAATGTATTCGAACTCGCGACATCTTATCTATGCTACAAGCTGACACGTAGCTACAGCAGCTCCAGAGCTCGGCAACTATTCCTCCAGAACTTTTGGATTCCACAGCACTGTGAGATTATGCATATGGCCAGGTCTTGACTTCTGAGAGACAAACAGTTACAGCTTTTCTTTTGGACTGAACGACGTTTTCTAGTAACAGATAGCGCAATAGAATAGCTCAAGTGGAAAGGAACACTTCCTATTTAAACTTCTGCATCCTACACTGTTGGCAGTTGTGTGTAGGTGGCAGTTACGTGATTTTATTTCTGTGATTACAAAATAGTCGAATGTATGCACTGGGTAGCCGAGGCAGCTAGTTCATGGTGATTCGGTCAACCAAGTAAATGAATTTACTGAACATGCTGCAAATTACTACAGGGAGCCTGTGTGTCAGAATTCTCATCCAGTGTGGCGCAACTGCGTTACGATAGAAAAATGACTCGCAGAGAAGAGGATTTCGTGGTCTGTTGGACGAATGGTAGGTTGTTATACCTATGGTCTGGGTTCGATTCCCACTTCCGTCAATGATTTTAGATAGGGAGAGACAGATTCCATTCTCTCCTGGCTACACCAAGTGAAGGAGATATAATGGCTGCGTGGTCTGAAAATTCACATTAAAGATGATATTCCTTCTTTACCAAGTAGACGGTAGGTTGAACCACAATAAAATCTGGAGTGGCGACATGTAGATACTCTATCACCAGTAACCTTTCTTATACTAGTTATTTATTTCAAGTGACGACACAAACGCTATGTATGGTCACAGGACACTTATTCCATCTTTTATTTGAGCTTCTGTATGTCGAAAAAATTGGTTCTAAACTGGGAATGCAACTCAGACCGCCCTTAACGCGGAATTTGATCCCTTCGTGGCAATACAGCTCGGCTACAATTTGTTGTTTGTTCAGAACTGCAGATTCCTCAACACCTTCACATATTACGCGTGAATGGGATCGAATCCTGGCCCGGCACTAAAGATTTAATTATGTATTATCAAGCTCTATCATGAGAACACCTATCTGCTGGTGGATAATAATTTTGATTTTTAATGTATTTTCATTCGTTGTCAACACTAACGATATCTGACGTTTTAACTCCCAGTGAGACACAGAACTATTTGCGAGATGACTGTAAGTTCAAGATGCTATTCTGAGCAGCTGGTGGATAAAAATTCGGTAGCTGACGTCTCTTTGTGTGTAGTCAACAACGATATGTGTGGGGCTCTATTCCCAGTGAGCGCTGAACTCTTCGTCATATTATTTCAGTTCGTCGTGTCATTTAATGTTCATACATATTCTCAACTAGCTGCTCGTGAATAACTTTAATTTTTAATGTCATTTTGTGTTAAATAGTTCAAATGGTTCAAATGGCTCTGAGCACTATGGGACTTAACTTCTAAGGTCATCAGTCCCCTAGAACTTAGAACTACTTAAACCTAACTAACCTAAGGACATCACTCACATCCATGCCCGAGGCGGGATTCGAACCTGCGACCGTAGCGGTAACGCGGTTCCAGACTGAAGCGCCTAGAACCGCACGGCCACACCGGCCGGCCCCCGCCATCTGGTATCAATGCATTACCCTATCATGCATTATATATAATCATTTTCATAGTACACTTGATATTATAGATGAGTAGGACACAAGACAGGACATAGATAATGTCCGTTTGACGTCAACAGTGTGTAACATTTTACTTTTTTTGAATAGGACAATGTTCCTCTCCTAGATTAGTTACAATAAGCTTACGCTGCAAGAGAATTCGCTTGTATTTTTCAGTATGTGGTCTGTTGTCGGTTTGAAGGCCTTCCATAACATCGGCAACGTAGTGCAACTCCACCGAGGGCTGTCTGGAGTAGGGTGGAGATAGCAATGTGAAAGTTGCGAGCTGTCGAAGACGATCTTCATATTCCTAATGCGATTAGGACATCGTATACTCTTGACGACGTTTAGCACCTGTGCAGTCAGTCACCCAATTTCAGAATTCATTTTGAGTAATCCTGCTAAATTCCCAAAATATTGTCTTTTTATATTGATGAGTAATATGGATAGTCGTCACGTTCATGTGCCGTCTACAACGCAAATTTAATGTTACTATCCTAGGAACTAACCTGCAATACGTTTTGTATTTCATAATGGGAACTATCTGCATTAACCGTCATCAGAGCAATGTCAGGGAACAGAATGCAGTAGTGCCTTGCTACCTACTTGAGGACCTGCTTGAGTCGTGTTCTAAGGAAAGGGTAGTTGCTGGTTCACATTATATTATACTAGCGAGAAGTACCGACTTTTCCTTTTCTCTGCAAACATCCAGAACTAAATTCAGTAACTAAATGCTAAGAATATATTTGCATTGTGCCAACTCAAAGATCAATAGATATGGATATAGATATAGATACAGATTTTTATATTTAAAGCCATTCTCGTTCTGCGTTGGAATAAACATCATTCATTATTTGCTTGTTCTTGTTACGATTGTTATTGTCATTCTCTCACTCGCAAGAGTTTTCGCATTCCTATTTGGTATCGATGCACATGAAGAGTGGCTATGAAAGTAGGGAATACTGAATGTTACGTCATGCAGAATACACTCATTTACTTCGGCTCCTCGTGATCTACGCTACAGGAGAAGTGAGATACGTAAAGTTGACAGTGTGAGGACAGACCTGGTAGCACAACTGTGCAACTATACAGTGTTACCAGATAAAATGGTGCTGCGGAATCGAAAGTGTAGTACGGACTTTGCCACAGCAGCAGACAGCTGGTAATTTAGGACCATCTACATCTACATCTACATCTATACTCCGCGAGCCACCTTACGGTGTGTGGCGGAGGGTACTTATTGTACCACTATCTGATCCCCCCTTCCCTGTTCCATTCATGAATTGTGCGTGGGAAGAACGACTGCTTGTAAGTCTCCGTATTTGCTCTAATTTCTCGGATCTTTTTGTTGTGATCATTACGCGAGATATATGTGGGCGGTAGTAATATGTTGCCCATCTCTTCCCGGAATGTGCTCTCTCGTAATTTCGATAATAAACCTCTCCGTATTGCGTAACGCCTTTCTTGAAGGGGACTTATGACCACAGCAGTTGAGTCCCATAGTGCTCAGAGCCATTTGAACTTTCTTGAAGTGTCCGCCACTGGAGCTTGTTCAGCATCTCCGTAACGCTCTCGCGCTGACTAAATGTCCCCATGACGAATCGCGCTGCTTTTCGCTGGATCATGTCTATCTCTTCTATTAATCCAACCTGGTAAGGGTCCCATACTGATGAGCAATACTCAAGAATCGGACGAACAAGCGTTTTGTAAGCTACTTCTTTCGTCGATGAGTCACATTTTCTTAGAATTCTTCTTATGAATCTCAACCTGGCGCCTGCTTTTGCCACTATTTGTTTTATGTGATCATTCCACTTCAGATCGCTCCGGATAGTAACTCCTAAGTATTTTACGGTCGTTACCGCTTCCAATGATTTACCACCTATGGCATAATCGTACTGGAATGGATTTCTGCCCCTATGTATGCGCATTATATTACATTTATCTACGTTTAGGGAAAGCTGCCAGCTGTCGCACCATTCATTAATCCTCTGCAGGTCTTCCTGGAGTACGTACGAGTCTTCTGATGTTGCTACTTTCTTGTAGACAACCGTGTCATCTGCAAATAGCCTCACGGAGCTACTGATGTTGTCAACTAAGTCATTTATGACCGTGGATTTCACTTTGGTCAGTGCTGGTTAGAGTGCTGCAACTGTAAATGGAAGGCTTTGTTTGATAGTCTTATTCTGATGCTGTCTGAATAAATTATGCCATTGGATACAAAGCGGTTTAGTTTTGAGACCTAACCCACGAGGGGGGAAGGCACAGTGGTCTGCTTCAGGAATTCCAAGCAATAAAACACAAAAAACAACCCAGGAAGGGAGACATGCATTTGGAATCTGTTCATCGTTACGGGCTCAAACAAGAGGGTAACATTACTGAAACAATGATCGGGCTACTTAGTATATAATAGAGCATACAGATTTCAAGGAGGAAACGTATGAAGACGCAGACTTCCTCGTTATTAATATGTGCGGCATATCTTTCGTGTTAACGAAAGTAAATTCCCGCTTTACCTCTTCTTGCGTGTCAAATGAAATGAATGCCATGAGGAATAAAATATTTGTTGACTCCGTCTCTTCTTGCTTCCATCCTTACCAACATATTTCTTCATTCTCGTGGTAATCATGACATTCTATGTGTATGCTGCAAAAGATTGCAAGTGGACAAATTCGACATCGAGGTGCAAAGCGTTATATTCAATTCGAATAAGCTTCCGGTGTATTTTTACTTCGTTTGTATTTTTAGATGATTATGAACGTTACGGAAAATTATCTCACATGCTTTATGTTGAATGAGAAACACTGAATGATCCGTTTTGCTTTCCCTACGTTGAAATGATATAATGTCGGCGTCAACAGCCTTCTTCCACGCCGGAAGCTGAAACTTGTATGATTCTGGATTAATGATAATTGAATGTCTCATATGTATACATAGCCCACAAGGCGACGTCAGAAACCATCAGGGGAGAACGCCGCATAAAAACCAAACGTGCGCGCGCGTCTCCACTCTGAAGAACCGTATCGGAGAATCACGGCAAGCATTTCGCTGAAGAGCTGCCTCGTCAGAGAGCCTAGAAATGGCAGCGTCGTAGCAAGTATTTGTCAACACTCTGATAGTGCATTTACTTCCGGGTGTAGGTCGGCGTTACCTCGCTAAATTCACTTGACATTCGTTTTCCACATCGAAGACTCGTACGATATAATCCACTGCAAGATGACACAATTAGAAAGTATATTTAATTTCTGGACTCCAAGAACGACGTTCTTCACATAAGTAACACCTGTTTGTGTGTGCATTCGGGAGGACGACGGTGCAATCCCGCGCCCGGCCATCCTGATTTAGGTTTTCAATGATTTCCCTAAATCGCTTCAGGCAAATGCCGGGATGGTTCCTTAGGAAGGGCACGGCCGATTTCCTTCCCCATCCTTCCCTAATCCGAGCTTGTGCTCCGTCTCTAATGACATCGTTGTCGACGGGACGTTAAAACAGTAATCTCCACCTCCTCTGTTCGTGTGTTTAAGGTTGCGTTTTGAGGCTCAGGCAACATCGCAGTGACTATATTCCGCCTCTGGCCGCCAGTGTGTCGTTAGCTCAGAGGTTCCCTTGTGCGTTGCAGTGCTTGTACTATAAGACATAGCAGTTCGAATCACGGTAGAAGCCGCTGACTACAACCTTTTATTTTCCATTTTAATTAATGGAGTTGCAAACTGCTAGTAAAAATTTCTTATGCGAAATCTGAAGAATGCCTTTAAACATCAATCTTCGTCCGATTTCGACTTAGTAAATTCAGTTAATATCATGGATTTCTGCTTTGCAAATTCCAAGGTGCTTCACTGTAAAATAGACCCTGAAAAGAATCAAACCGACTGTCAACGATATAAATTTGAGCTTTGTTCGTCATATAGGTCTAACACGTCAGAAGGTTGTTTATGAAGTGCACATGTTCATTAATATAGTTCCCTTCTTCTAAATTTTTGCAATAGCATTTAACTGTAGACGTTTTCTAACACCGGCGTTAGCAATTCCTTTCCGTTCTCTGAAACCTTCAAAACGACAAATTTTTCTGGTTTAAATCTGATGACCTCAACTATCACTTCCGATCAACAATAAATACTTCATGAACCCATACATGGAAGTCCAAATGTGCAGTGTTCCTGCACTGCTACAGAGCATGCATTGCAAGGTATTCACACAGTTTATCGCATAGACTTACCATAAGGAATGAAACAAGAACTGTAATACACTTTACACCACAGACGCTCACTCTGGCTTGACGAAAACATCCAAACATTGACCAAAAGTTGCACAAATAATTGAGTTTGAAAGGAAAAGAAACGAGGTATGAAGCATTTATAAATTCATCGAATGTAGTGAGGTGGTTTAATTTCGTCCCAGTCTATAAAATTAATTTCGGGCCATACTCAGCTCTTGCCGATTAATGTAATATAATACCCGCCTACTAATCAGGGCGTCTGTCTCCGTTGCTTTTGAGCGTGAATGGAAATTGTAGAAATTTTCTGTGGAGCAACATTTAATAATAAAGCGTTTTAAATCATCAAAAGCGATGAGCGGTAGCAGGCGCTTTCGATAAAGAACGGGGGAGTGCAGCGCCGCTGCTGTCGCCACGGCCGCTGCCAGTAGCCAGCAAATGGATCCCGGAGCTTTGCCGCATACGGCGACCAGAGGAGGACAGTCTGCAGGAAATCTGCCGCAAAATCGTTACTGGATAAAATTTTGATATCGGTGTGTCACAAAGCGAAATAGATTGAATCTGCGCTACCATTACATTCACGTCTTCAGCATTCAGACAGAAGAGGCTATAAAAATATTTTATGCCAGCTGCTCTCGATCCACTGACATTATGAACAGAAACAACGCACGCTACCGCTAGACCACAGGCGTAATCAGCCTAGAGGTTCTCTTTCATGGGACAAGTTTTCCTCCAGGAAGTGCCGCAGTCTACAGTGTTGCCAGATTGTGCAGATAACCGGACTTAGAGAATTAGCGAGTTGGCCAGTTTTTTTGTCCCATGTCGCGATCGGCGCGGACTTAGCCTCTGAAGCGGCCGGCCGCCGGTCAAGTTTTATGTCAAAGAGTGTACAGTGGACATGAATGGATGCAGGATCAGAGAGGACGCTTACGTACGTGTCACCTGTCAGAGTCGTATCTAGACGTATCAGGGATCAGGGACTCCAACTGCACGCACCACACACCATTACAGAGCCTCCACGAGCTTGAACAGTCCCTGCTAACATGCAGGGTCCATAGATTCATGAGGTTGCCTCCATACCCGTACACGTCCAACCGAACGATACAATTTGAAACGAGACTCGTCCGACCGGGCAACATGTTTGCAGTCATTAACTGTCCAATGTCGGTGTTGACAGGCCCAGGTGAGGTGTAAAACTTTGCGTTGTGCAGTCATGAAGGGTACACTAGTCGGCCGTCGCTCCGAAAGCGCATATCGATTATGTTTCGTTGAATGATTTGCAGGCTAACACTTGCTGATGGCCCAGCATTGAAATCTGCAGCGATTTGCGGAAGGGCTGCACTTCTGTCACGTAGAACGATTCTCATCAGTCGTCGTTGGTCCCATTCTAGCAGGATCTTTTTCCGGCCGCAGCCATGTCGGAGATCTGATGTTTTATGGGATTCGTGATATTCACGGTACACTCGTGAAATGGTCATACGGGAAAATCCCCACTTCATCGCTACCTCGGAGATGCTTTGTCCCACCGCTCGTGTCTTGTTGTCTTGTTGTCTTGTATAGGCGTTGCCGACTACAGTAGCGTATTCAGACTGTTTACATAACTCTGTATTTGAATAGTTCCTTGCTGCTAGCACAAAAGATACTGTAAATTGTCAATCTCTTGTTTACTTTTATCGCATACAATATTAACATTTCTGAACATATCATGGCATTAAGCTGTTTTGAAGAAGATATTGACTTCTGCTGAACCAGTACTAAGTAAGTCTTTGTAATATATACTTCTTATATTTAACGTAAATGTATAGCCAAGGTTTAAAGGTTTATAATGTTTCTAATTTTGTATGCTTCTGAAGATGACAAATTAATTTGCCTAAACCGGTAACGCATAATAAAGATATGTTTGCAGCTGACG
Source organism: Schistocerca nitens (assembly GCF_023898315.1). Lineage (NCBI taxonomy): Eukaryota > Metazoa > Arthropoda > Insecta > Orthoptera > Acrididae > Schistocerca > Schistocerca nitens. The sequence continues at coordinate 115,273,968 of NC_064620.1, read as the reverse complement.
ACTGAATGTTATTCTGAAAAAAAAGTCACCCACAGGACACATGACTCTAAAAGTATTTATTTTTGTTTGTTATCTAGAAACCAAATAAAACTGTATGAGTGCTGCTACATCATATAAACGAGAACAAGAGAAGAAACAATTGCATTAATCCCACAGAGAATAAATACTACTAATAAAAATGAGTATCTAACAAAAGTATCAAATTAATATAATTCGAAAGTTACCATTTAAGCTTGGTATAACCCCGTAGTAACTTGGTTTCAAAAAAGCGTAATCATTGCTTTGGCACCCTGTGACAAACGCTGCTGTTTTACAGATGCCCTGCCAATCATTAGATATCATGTTACTTGTCACTCTATACACTACTTAGTTCCTTGTATCTAGCTCTAGTGGTACGATTTGGTTCTTTGCGCCTTTAGTGGACTGCCACGTCTTTCTAACAGCTCGTGCCTTGTGTACACAAAGAGGAGCCTTCACGGAGCTCTCTGTTTTGCAAAAACCTCGTAGGCTACTTTCAGAACACGGCACAAATCAAATGCTAAACTTTCCTCCGAAATGTGTATGGAGCGTTGCTCTGGCGTTGCCCACTATGGATTGTCTGTTTAGCGGCATCTAAATGCATTGAATATATTATGACACCTGCTGCACATTATTATGAGGGCTATTTAGAAAGTCAGGAACGATCGGTAGTGAAATGTAAACAACAGTGAAAAAGAAAACGGTTTTATTTGCAACACCTGGTTACACCTTCCAGTACTCAAGAATAGGTCGTATTAGTGTTTTATAAGCGGTCTCCTTTACAGAAGAACCATATCTTCCCAAAATTCTACCTGTGAACCGAAGACGACTATCCACCTTCCCCACAACTGCCATTACATGCTTGTCCCACCTCATATCGCTCTGAAATGTAACGCCCAAATATTTAATCGACGTGACTGTGTCAAGTGCTACACTACTCATGGAGTATTCAAACATGACGGGATTCTTTTTTCCTATTCATCTGCATTTACATTTATCTATATTTAGAGTTAGCTGCCATTCTTTACACCAATCACAAATCCTGTCCAAGTCATCTTGTATCCTCCTACAGTCACTCAACGACGACACCTTCCCGTACACCACAGCATCATCAGCAAACAGCCGCACATTGCTATCCACCCTATCCAAAAGATCATTTATGTACATAGAAAACAGCAGCGGACCTACCACACTTCCCTGGGGCACTCCAGATGATACCCTCACCTCCGATGAACACTCACTATCGATGACAACGTACTGGGTTCTATTATTTAAGAAGTCTTCGAGCCACTCACATAGTTGGGTAGCAATCCCATATGCTCGTACCTTAGTTAGGAGTCATCATTGGGGCACCGAATCAAACGCTTTCCGGAAGTCAAGGAATTTGGCATCCGTCTGATACCCTTCATCCATGGTTCACAAGATATCATGTGAAAAAAGGGCGAGTTGCGTTTCGCAGGAGCGATGCTTTCTAAAGCCGTGCTGATGCATGGACAGCAACTTCTCTGTCTCGAGGAAATTCATTATATTCGAACTGAGAATATGTTCGAGAATCCTGCAACAAACCAATATTAAGGATATTGGTCTGTAATTTTGAGGATCCGTCCTTCTACCCTTCTTATATACAGGCGTCACCTGCGCTGTTTTCCAGTCAACGTGACAATGGGTCACCAACGTGATGTGACGGGCAGGAGGTACTGTGTGTGTGTGTGTGTATTTTTATGTGTGTGTGTATGCACGTACAGTATACCCAAGATAAGTTGAGTATCATTCCAAAGTTGTATGAAGCAGAACTATGGAGCAAACTGACACTGGTACGGCGGCAGGAGGTGGCAGCTGTTGTTTATATTGGAACCTTCTGGCGTTATGTTTTTGATTATACGAGGGTCACTCCAAAAGAAATGCACACTATTTTTGTAAAAATACAGTTTTCATTCTGCATTTGTGAAAGCTTTACAGTGTGTAGATACATCCTTCCCGCTTGTTTTCAAACTTAGTTCAACCTGTTCCCGTGAGTGGCGCCGTCGCAGGATGTCTTCAAAGTGGCTGCTACACTTGACGTTCGTGAGAAGCAACGTGCTGTCATACAATTCCTCTGCTGTGAAACGAGGTGGTGGGAAACATCCACAAGAGGTAGAAAAAGGTGTATGGAGATCCTGCTGTCGATCGCAGTACAGTTAGTCGGTGGGCAAGCAGGTTACGTGATGAAAGCGGGCACGGCAATACTGACAAGGGAACCTCCCCATCGCACCCCCCTCAGATTTAGTTATAAGTTGGCACAGTAGATAGGCCTTGAAAAACTGAACACAGATCGATCGAGAAAACAGGAAGAAGTTGTGTGGAACTATGAAAAAATAAGCAAAATATACAAACTGAGTAGTCCATGCGCAAGATAAGCAACATCAAGGAGAAGACGAGCTCAGGAGCGCCGTGGTCCCGTGGTTAGCGTGAGCAGCTGCGGAACGAGAGCTCCTTGGTTCAAGTCTTCCCTCGAGTGAAAAGTTTACTTTCTTTATTTTAGCAAAGTTATGATCTGTCCGTTCGTTCATTGACGTCTCTGTTCACTGTAATAAGTTTAGTGTCTGTGTTTTGCGACCGCACCGCAAAACCGTGCGATTAGTAGACGAAAGAACGTGCCTCTGCAATGGGAACCGAAAACATTTGATCGCAAGGTCATAGGTCAACCGATACCTCCACAGGAAAACACGTCTGATATATTCTATACGACACTGGTGACGGCATGTGTGTCACATGACAGGAATATGTTGTCGACCCACCTAACTTGTACACTTGACGAATGGGTAAAAAGATTCTTCTACCTTGTTCGATTTAGGTTTTCTTGTGGATGTGATAATCACTCCCAAAAAGTTATGAAAACATAAGAGTTTGTCACATAAACTGCAACAAATGAATGCAACAGTTTCACAGCAGCGCAGTTTTCCCCGTGCTCTGTGAAAACATATGTTTTCAATTTTTTCCGTGTGTAGACCGTCAAATCCTGCATATGTCCAAGCAATTCTGAACATGTCCTGGAATTTTGGAGAGCGAAGTTGATATGTGTGAGTGCCCGAACTTTGATGATTATCTTAAAATAAAAAATTAAAATCTTCACTCGAGGGAAGGACTGAACCAAAGACCTCTCATTCCGCAGCTGCTCACGCTAACCACGGGACCACGGCGCTCCTGAGCTCACGCTATCCTTGATGTTGCCTATCTTACACATAGACTACTCAGTTTGTATGTTTTACTTATTTTTTTTTCATAGTTCCACACAACTTCTTCCTGTTTTCTCGATTGATCTGTGTTCAGTTTTTCAAGGCCTATCCACTGTGCCAACTTATAACTAAATCTGAGGGGGGTGCGATGGGGAGGTTCCCTTGTGAGGATTGTTCTCGTAGCGACAGGACTCTTACTGCACACACTCCAGACAATGTGCAGAGAGTTAATGAATTGGTGACTGCTGACAGACACATCACAGTGGACGAATTGCCACGCTACGTTGGGATAGGGGAAGGAAGTGTTTGTAGACTACTGAAAGTGTTGGCGTTAAAAAAGGTTTGTGTCAGGTGGGTTCCCAGGATGTTGACAGTGGCTCACAAAGAAACTCGGATGGACAACACTGAAACACCCGCCTTACATGGCTGCAACAGGTTGGTCCAGAATTTTACCGTGCGGGTATACGGCCGCTGGTTCCAAGATGGCGTAAGGCAGTTGAGAGGGATGGAAATTATGTGGAGAAATGAAAATATTGTTACTAAACGATGCATTTACACACTGTAAAACTTTCAAACACGTAGCATAAAAGATGGATTTTTAAAGAAATAGTGTGCATTTCTTTTGGAGTGACCCTCGTAAGATATTATGGTTTAAAAACCTGAATTTCAGAACAGTATTTTCTAAAAAATGATTTCTCATTGTCAGTCTTATCACAAGTCTCTCTCTACTCTCTCTATGGCCGTGGGGGGTGGGGGTGGGGGAGGTGGCAGAAGGGGACGCGTTCCGGCACCTAAAAGTTTAGAATTTAAGCACTGCGTCACAGTGTGGAAGTTCACGTTCCACAGCATTCTGTGGCGTGAAAGTCTGAGTATGACGAGTCACATCTTTGTTTCGTGGAGGGGAATCTGCCCAATGAGATGCAAGATCGCATTCTACGTCACAAGCAGAACTTGAGAGACGCTATACTGGATCTCGTCGTTTTCAGTTGAAGCCCGTAATTGGTGGTTTTTGTTTTATGACTTATATATATCCTACGATTATAAGCTTTTTCAGGGCGCCAGCACATTAGAGATTTCTCAAAGACACGTCTTCATTGATACGATTTGTTGCAATAAAACGATGGGCAACGTCATATTAGTGATTACAAATTTTCGAATTTGGTTGTATTAGTAAAAAGTGACAATCACGTAATAATTTTTATCATACGTCAAAGACTATTGATAAATTCATTTCACACCATTTCTGCTTTCAGAAGTTGTTCTTACTGACTGAACATGGGGCGTTTGTTTTTACCTTACAAGATCATTAACGGTATTTAAGTATTTACGTGCCGTCCGGTGTGGCCGTGCGTTTCTAGGCGCTTCAGTATGGAACCGCGTGGCCGCTACTATCGCAGGCTGGAATCCTGCCTCGGGCATGGATGTGTGTGATGTCCTTGGGTTAGTTAGGTTTAAGTAGTTCTACGTTCTAGGGGACTGATGACCACAGATGTTAAGTCCCATAGTGCTCAGAGCCATTTGAACCATTTTTGTATTTACGTGTACTACAGACACAACAATATGTATAGCACATGAAGAATGAAGGAAATGTGCGTTTTAACAGAGCTAACTTAGTAACTTTACGCCTATCCATTTCGCTAAAGAAACAGTGCGATTTGCGAGCCAGGCACAGCCGACGAATGCCACTCGAGAACGCTGCAGTCGCTAAACAAGATGAGGACCTCGTTTCTCAAAAAAATGTTTCAGATGGTCTGAGCACTATGGGACGTAACATCTGAGGTCATCAGTCCCCTACACTTAGAGCTACTTAAACCTAACTAACCTAAGGACATCACACACATCCATGCCCGAGGCAGGATTCGAACCTGCGACCGTAGCAGTCGCGTATTATATATATATATATATATATATATATATATATATATATATATATATATATATATATATATATAGGCAAAACAATTACAATATAGAAAGACAAAGAAATGTCATATCTTCAGGTAACAAAATAAGGAAAAAATTTATAGTACAATAGAAGGAAATAGGAGGATATGCATTTCCGGCGTTACACTGTGGCGCCATAAATCACTAACAAATCCTCGTCCACGAGCGCTTTATGGTCCCGTGTGAGGACGGCTTAAATGGATGTTCCAAGATTATTTGTGTCGAGGCAGCTTGCAGATGGGATCCGTGTCAGCTGGTCCGTGGCCGTGGTGCCCGCAGGAGGACGAGCGTCTGCTGCGCGGCCCTCAGGTAGTGGACGGCGGCGCGGGCGACGGCTCTGTGGAGACGGTGCTGGGGCTGAGGTTCCGCGTGGCGCCGCGCCACTTCCCGGGCGGCGCTGGCGGCGACCTGCGCCTCAAGTGCCTGGCCACGGTCGCCACGGTCTTCTGGAGGAGCCGCGAGGAGGCCGCCACAGCCGGGCCCGGCCGCCGCGCGGAGCTGCACGACGCGCTCGACGTCGCGCCCGGCGCCGAAGGGCTCGCCAGGAGCGCCGCCGCCAAAGGTGCGTGTGTGTGGTAGGCGATTACACGCGACGAAATGTACGCGTCTGACAGCAGCTATCGTCGTAACCCAGTGGAAAATTACTCAGGTTATTAAGCTGATATTATACATACACTACTGGCCATTAAAATTGCTACACCAAGAAGAAATGCAGATGATAAACGGGTATTCATTGGACAAATATATTACATTACAACTGACATGTGATTACATTTTCACACAATTTGGGTGCATAGATCCTGAGAAATCAGTACCCAGAACAACCACCTCTGGCCGTAATAACGGCCTTAATATGCCTGGGAATTGAGTGAAACAGAGCTTGGAAGGCGTGTACAGTTACAGCTGCCCATGCAGCTTCAACACGATACCACAGTTCATCAAGAGTAGTGACTGGCGTATTGTGAAGAGTCAGTTGCTCGGCCACCATTGACCAGACGTTTTCAACTGGTGAGAGATCTGGAGAATGTGCTGGCCAGGGCTGCAATCGAACATTGTCTGTATCCAGAAAGGCCCGTACAGGACCTGCAACATTCGGTCGTGCATTATCCTGCTGAAATGTAGGTTTTCACAGGGATCGAATGAAGGGTAGAGCCACGGGTCGTAACACATCTGAAATGTAACGTCCACTGTTCAAGGTGCCGTCATTGCGAACAAGAGGTGACCGAGACGTGTATTCAACGGCACCCCGTACCATTACGGCGGGTGATACGCCAGTATGGAGATGACAAATACACGCTTCCAATGTGCATTCACCGCGATGTCGCCAAAGACGGATGTGATCATTATGATGCTGTAAACGAAACCTGGATTCATCCAAAAAAAATGACGTTTTGCCATTCCCGCATCCAGGTTCGTCGTTGAGTACACCATCGCAAGCGCTCCTGTCTGTGATGCAGCGTCAAGGGTAACCGCAGCCATGGTCTCCGAGCTGATAGGCCATGCTGCTGCAAACGTCGTCGAACTGTTAGTGCAGATGGTTGTTATCCTGCAAACGTCCCCATCTGTTGACTCAGGGATCGAGACGTGACTGCACGATCCGTTACAGCCGTGCGGATAAAATGCCTGTCAACTCGACTGCTAGTGATACGAGGCCGTTGGGATCCAGCACCGCGTTCCGTATTACCCTCCAGAACTCACCGATTCCATATTCTGCCAACAGTCATTGGCTCTCGACCTAGGCGAGTAGCACTGTCGCGATACGATAAACCGCAATCGCGATAGGCTACAATCCGATCTTTACGAAAGTCGGAAACGTGATGGTACGCATTTCTCCTCCTTACACGAGGAATCACAACAACTTTTCACCAGGTAACGCCGGTCAACTGCTGTTTGTGTATGAGAAGTCGGTTGGAAACTTTCCTCGTCTCAGCACGTCGTAGGAGCCGCCACTGTCGCCAACCCTGTGTGAATACTCTGAAAAGCTAAACATTTGCATATCACAGCATCTTCTTCCTGGAAGTGCTTATGACCTTTGCGATACTCCTAACATCTGTATTGCAAAAAGCGATTTTTATTGGTAAATGGAAGGGGTATTCGGAAAGTAAGTCCCCATCGGTCACGAAAAGGAGACCACTGTGAAAATAAAAAATGTTTTATTTGAAACAGTCAGCTACAGCTTCCAGCTTCTTATCGACTTAGTCGCGACTTCGACTTAGACATTTGTCGAAGCGTTCTACCAACTTTCCAGTAACCTCGTCGTAGAAGGCAGCCGTCAGTGCTTTCCAACAATTTTCTACGCTGGTCAACAGCTGACTGTGTGTGTCAAAATGTTGTCTTCATAGCCATTTTTCCTGTGAGCAGAGATGAATCTCAGTGGAAATCGATTACGGGCTGTATGGTGGGTGATCGAACACTTCCCATCGAAAACGCTACAGGAGCATCTTCGATGTCCCTGCAGAATGCGGCTGAGAATTGACTTGAAGAAGGAAACGCCTGGTAGTTGTGTTACTTACCTCCAGCCCATCGTACTAGGCCGGAGACATTGTTTTATAGGCATCTTTACTTGCTTACTGTGCTCTCAGAACTGAGCAGAGTGACATGACGCGATCGACGGGTATATTAGAGACACTCACCAATACATCTGTGCAGAGCTTCATGGGAATTTCATAGTGGTGGACCGATCGGAACTAACTTTCCGAATATCCCTTGTATTTGGTAAGCAAAATTACCTGCTTCGCGCTGGATGGTTTTCGTACACATCTCGCTGGTGATGTAACGGGCGTTCTGATGTCTACCCACAATGCCTCACTACACTGTGCAATGGCAACGCCACATACTGCCCTGGTTCCTAGCCAGCGTGGGAACTGAAATGTTACATCCGACCGTGTGTGTTCTGCACTACCACTTCTCTCACCGAATGTTACTTAGAATCTGCAGACGCTACACAAAATTTTAAAACTGAAAAATAAGGAAATACGAGTGTAGTCCAGAAAGTAAGTTCCAATCGGTCGCGAAATGGACACCACTGTGAAAACCCGATGAAGCTTTGCACAGGTGTGTAGGGTAGTGTCTCTAGTTTGACCGACGATCGCATGAGGACTGTGAGCGAGTAAAGGTGCTTAGAACAACAATGTCTTCAACCAACCAGGAGCGTGCGCTGAGAGGCTTCGTCTCAATGAATGCAGCCCACCTAACAGAACTGCCACGCACTTCCTTCTTCATGGCAAATTCTCAGCCGCACTCTGCAGGGGCAGTGAAGACGCTCCTGCAGCCTTTTCGACGGCAAGTGTTCGATCACCCACAACACAGCTCTGATTGGCTCGCATCACTGTTGACATGAAACGCTACGCACTATAGACCAGCGTAGAGAATTATCGGAAATCACAGGCGGCTGCCTTCCATGACGATGGCGTTGGAAATTTGATATAACGCTCTGACAGATGTCTAAGCCAGAGCGGCGATTATGTAGAGAAGTATCTGGAAACTAACTCTTGCAAATAAAATGTTTCTGATTTTCACTGTGGTTTCCATTTAGCGACCGATCGGAACTTACTTTCTGGACAACCGTCGTAAAATACGGGTTAAAAAAAATGGTTCAAATGGCTCTGAGCACTATGGGACTCAACATCTTAGGTCATAAGTCCCCTAGAACTTAGAACTACTTAAACCTAACTAACCTAAGGACATCACACACACCCATGCCCGAGGCAGGATTCGAACCTGCGACCGTAGCAGAAATACGGGTTATTAGGGGTAACTTACAGTCTTGAGCGAAACTGAGAGACTAACACATCCCAGAGGTGTCGCGTTGGGTTCGATTCGTGGCTCTGTGCAGGTCACTCCATTTCAGTACTGTTATTGTTCACAAACCGTGTTTTACAGTTCCTGCTTTATGACAGGGTGCAGTGTCAAGCTGATAATCACCATCTCCCTGTTCTTCCTCCACAGTACGCAGTACACAATGCTGTAAAATTTGTTCATATCCTTCCGCATTAAGCGTTTTCTTAAGCACAATAAGGGGACCACAACCTAACCATGAAAAACACCCCTACACCGTAACACCACCTCTCCGGTTCTTCACTGTTGGCACTATACATTACAGCAGGAAAATTTCTCCGGTCTCTTGCCAAACCCAAGCCCCACCCATCGGATTGCCACAGGGTATAACGTGATTCATCGTTCCAGGCCACTGACTTCCAGTCATCCACGGTCCAGTGCCGTCCCTCTTTACACCTCTTCAAGCGATCTTTACCGCTGTCTCCAGAAATACGTGGTTTATGATTAGCGGTTCGACCATTATACCCCCTATACAGTCAATCTTCAAGCTGCACTGCTGGTGGTACTCTGTAATACACGAGTGATTCTTTCCCCTACTTTCATGCGATTTTTCACAACCACCCTCTGCAATGCCCAGCTGTCCCTAAGCCATCAGCACATGCGGCGTGCCTAGTCTAGGTTAGGCCGTAGTTGTTCATTCACGTTTCCAATTCACACAGTCGACGTTGGCACCTTTAGAATTGTCATGATGTCCCTGATGGATTTGTTACGCCTTTTATGATAGCGATGCCGTCTCTCGTGACACTGGCATCACACAGGGTTCTGTGAATACTTTTGATCAGTTAATCTATACTGTTTGTCTCACTATCACCCAGTCTCATAGAACTCAGCACAAAACGAAAAATAAATTACTACAAAATACATTAATTGAAAACAGAAGTAAGAGAATTACACTACGGGCCTTTAAATTGCTGCACCAAGAAGAAATGCAGATGATAAACGGGTATTCATTGGACAAATACACTCCTGGAAATGGAAAAAAGAACACATTGACACCGGTGTGTCAGACCCACCATACTTGCTCCGGACACTGTGAGAGGGCTGTACAAGCAATGATCACACGCACGGCACAGCGGACACACCAGGAACCGCGGTGTTGGCCGTCGAATGGCGCTATCTGCCCAGCATTTGTGCACCGCCGCCGTCAGTGTCAGCCAGTTTGCCGTGGCATACGGAGCTCCATCGCAGTCTTTAACACTGGTAGCATGCCGCGACAGCGTGGACGTGAACCGTATGTGCAGTTGACGGACTTTGAGCGAGGGCGTATAGTGGGCATGCGAGAGGCCGGGTGGACGTACCGCCGAATTGCTCAACACGTGGGGCGTGAGGTCTCCACAGTACATCGATGTTGTCGCCAGTGGTCGGCGGAAGGTGCACGTGCCCGTCGACCTGGGACCGGACCGCAGCGACGCACGGATGCACGCCAAGACCGTAGGATCCTACGCAGTGCCGTAGGGGACCGCACCGCCACTTCCCAGCAAATTAGGGACACTGTTGCTCCTGGGGTATCGGCGAGGACCATTCGCAACCGTCTCCATGAAGCTGGGCTACGGTCCCGCACACCCTTAGGCCGTCTTCCGCTCACGCCCCAACATCGTGCAGCCCGGCTGCAAACGTCGTCGAACTGTTACAGCAGATGGTTGTTGTCTTGCAAACGTCCCCATCTGTTGACTCAGGGATCGAGACGTGACTGCACGATCCGTTACAGCCATGCGGATAAGATGCCTGTCATCTCCACTGCTAATCAAACGAGGCCGTTGGGATCCGGCACGGCGTTCAGTATTACCCTCGTGAACCCACCGATTCCATATTCTGCTAACAGTCATTGGATCTCGACCAACGCGAGCAGCAATGTCGCGATACGATAAACCGCAATCGCGATAGGCTACAATCCGACCTTTATGAAAGTCGGAAACGTGATGGTACGCATTTCTCCTCCTTACACGAGGCATCACAACAACGTTTCACCAGGAAACGCCGGTCAACTGCTGTTTGTGTATCAGAAATCGGTTGGAAACCTGTTTATGTCAGCACGTTGTAGGTGTCGCCAACGGATGCCAATCTTTTGTGAATGCTCTGAAAAGCTAATGATTTGCATATCACAGCATCTTCTTCCTGTCGGTTAAATTTCGCGTGTGTAGCACGTCATTTTCGTGGTGTAGCAATTTTAATGGCCAGTAGTGTACGAATCTTGGGGCCAGCTGCACACACTCTTTGAATAATAACGTCGTTAGTACAGTTTTTTTGCTTAACGAATTCGTATTATAACATACATAGCGTAAAAGACATATACATAAATTTCCAATACAGCTACGCTGTTCACTGCCTATAGCTTAGACACCTATACGTGAAGTAATACATTCCTGTTTCCACAAAAGTTCATCGTGTTACTTACTGATGGGCAGTATTTGTAGCGCACGTGTTTTGCAATTTTACGTGTTTGATGCACTCCAAGACGGGAAAATATTTTCAGGTTTGTATACACACATAAAAAAATGTTTTGCATCACCTCTGTTCCGAGTGTTCCGGAACCTGTTCAGAAAATTGGGATAGAGATCAACATAAACATCATTTCTGCCCTTTTCATTGCTCAAGAAAACCACACATTGCATGTTGTACCACCATACATTGGTTCAAGAATCATAAAAGAAGGTTGTATACCTGGAAGAATCCTGGAGATACTAATAGGTATCAGATAGATTATATAATGGTAAGACAGAGATTTAGGAACCAGGTTTTAAATTGTAAGACATTTCCAGGGGCAGATGTGGATTCTGACCACAATCTATTGGTTATGAACTGCAGATTGAAACTGAAGAAACTGCAAAAAGGTGGGAATTTAAGGAGATGGGACCTGGATAAACTGAAAGAACCAGAGGTTGTAGAGAGTTTCAGGGAGAGCATAAGGGAACAATTGACAGGAATGGGGGAAAGAAATACAGTAGAAGAAGAATGGGTAGCTCTGAGGGATGAAGTAGTGAAGGCAGCAGAGGATCAAGTAGGTAAAAAGACGAGGGCTAATAGAAATCCTTGGGTAACAGAAGAAATATTGAATTTAATTGATGAAAGGAGAAAATATAAAAATGCAATAAATGAAGCAGGCAAAAAGGAATACAAACGTCTCAAAAATGAGATCGACAGAAAGTGCAAAATGGCTAAGCAGGGATGGCTAGAGGACAAATGTAAGGATGTAGAGGCTTGTCTCACTAGGGGTAAGATAGATACTGCCTACAGGAAAATTAAAGAGACCTTTGGAGAGAAGAGAACCACTTGTATGAATATCAAGAGCTCAGATGGCAACCCAGTTCTAAGCAAAGAAGGGAAGGCAGAAAGGTGGAAGGAGTATATAGAGGGTTTATACAAGGGCGATATACTTGAGGACAATATTATGGAAATGGAAGAGGATGTAGATGAAGATGAAATGGGAGATAAGATACTGCGTGAAGAGTTTGACAGAGCACTGAAAGACCTGAGTCGAAACAAGGCCCCGGGAATAGACAACATTCCATTAGAACTACTGATGGCCTTGGGAGAGCCAGTCATGACAAAACTCTACCATCTGGTGAGTAAGATGTATGAGACAGGGGAAATACCCACAGACTTCAAGAAGAATATAATAATTCCAATACCAAAGAAAGCAGGTGTTGACAGATGTGAAAATTACCGAACTATCAGTTTAATAAGTCACAGCTGCAAAATACTAACGCGAATTCTTTACAGGCGAATTGAAAAACTGGTAGAAGCGGACCTCGGGGAAGATCAGTTTGGATTCCGTAGAAATGTTGGAACACGTGAGGCAATACTGACCCTACGACTTATCTCAGAAGGTAGATTAAGGAAGGGCAAACCTACGTTTCTAGCATTTGTAGACTTAGAGAAAGCTTTTGACAATGTTGACTGGAATACTCTCTTTCAAATTCTAAAGGTGGCAGGGATAAAATACAGGGAGCGAAAGGCTATTTACAATTTGTACAGAAACCAGATGGCAGTTATAAGAGTCGAAGGATATGAAAGGGAAGCAGTGGTTGGGAAGGGAGTGAGACAGGGTTGTAGTCTCTCCCCGATGTTATTCAATCTGTATATTGAGCAAGCAGTGAAGGAAACAAAAGAAAAATTCGGAGTAGGTATTAAAATTCATGGAGAAGAAGTAAAAACTTTGAGGTTCGCCGATGACATTGTAATTCTGTCAGAGACAGCAAAGGACTTGGAAGAGCAGTTGAACGGAATGGACAGTGTCTTGAAAGGAGGATATAAGATGAACATCAACAAAAGCAAAACGAGGATAATGGAATGTAGTCTAATTAAATCGGGTGACGCTGAGGGGATTAGATTAGGAAGTGAGACACTTAAAGTAGTAAAGGAGTTTTGCTATTTAGGGAGTAAAATAACTGATAATGGTCGAAGTAGAGAGGATATAAAATGTAGACTGGCAATGGCAAGGAAATCGTTTCTGAAGAAGAGAAATTTGTTAACATCGAGTATAGATTTAAGTGTCAGGAAGTCGTTTCTGAAAGTATTTGTATGGCGTGTAGCCATGTATGGAAGTGAAACATGGACGATAACCAGTTTGGACAAGAAGAGAATAGAAGCTTTTGAAATGTGGTGCTACAGAAGAATGCTGAAGATAAGGTGGGTAGATCACGTAACTAATGAGGAGGTATTGAATAGGATTGGGGAGAAGAGAAGTTTGTGGCACAACTTGACTAGAAGAAGGGATCGGTTGGTAGGACATGTTTTGAGGCATCAAGGGATCACAAATTTAGCATTGGAGGGCAGCGTGGAGGGTAAAAATCGTAGAGGGAGACCAAGAGATCAATACACTAAGCAGATTCAGAAGGATGTAGGTTGCAGTAGGTACTGGGAGATGAAGAAGCTTGCACAGGATAGAGTAGCATGGAGAGCTGCATCAAACCAGTCTCAGGACTGAAGACTACAACAACAACAACCACCATACAGGGATACCTTAAGAGGTGGTGGTCCAGATTGCTTTACCACCGGTACCTCTAACACCCAGTAGCATACTAACCACAAGTTCGTCAAGGTACTGTTGGTCCAGATTGTCCCACTCCTCTACGGCGATTCGGAGCAGAGTGGCTGGTGGGTCACGTCGTCCATAAACAGCCCTTTTCAATCTATCCGAGGCATGTTCGATACGGTTCATGTTTGGAGAACATGCTGGCCACTCTAGTGGAGCGATGTCGTTGAAATTTGGGGAGGACGTTGATATTGTACTATAGGCATCCTTTAAGAAGGGATTTCTTGAAGTTCCACCGCCAAGGGTACTAAATTTTGGATGAAAGATTTTGTGGAAATATGTCACTATTATGGTAATTTTGAAGCTAGACCTACGAAAATTGTTATTTGGTTTCTCGGTCAGAAATAAAGAATACCTGTTTCAGCATTTTTGGAATTTTAACCTCTATGGTGGTGGAATAGTACATTACACGAGAAAATGCGAAAAGTGTTTTTTTTAATAAATCATTATCAGAATTCTACTAAAGCATTTTTCAAGCTACGGCTATGAAAATTTGTATTTGCCTTCTCTGTTAAGAATAAAAAAAGCCGCATGTTTCACTGTTTTTGAAAATTCAACCCTAAGGGGGTGAAACAGCGAATGACAATTTTTAACAAAATATTTCGTTGTATTAAGAAAATTTTGAAGTTAAATCTACAAGAATAAACATTTCACTTTGCTGTTAAATATGAAGAAATATGTATTAGAGGATTAAAGTTTCTAAGGAAATATCACCTCAAGAACACAAAAGGTATATGTAGCAAAATCCGTGTACTCTAGCTACCTGAATAACATTTTTGTCCGAAGTACTTTCCGAAAGGACCATGCATCTATGGCCTGAACTAACGTGAAAAGTTTAGAAGGTGTTGCAATTTGTGAACAACTTAAAAATTCGGATAAAGGAAAACAAAAAAAAAAAAAAATCTACGCTGATCATACAGTCTACAGTCTACAGGAGACAGGCAGCGGGTGCTAAGTTGGTCAGTTCGGTTGGTTAACTTCCTTAGACTACGCACAAAACTTTCAATTTGTCTCATATCCCTATCTAACAGAAGCATTCGGGCCATGCTGCGTTCTTTGTAGAGACATCCTCTTAGTGGAAATTGAATAAACCAACAACCATTCCTGATTTTACCGTCCTTCAACTATTTTGTGTACATGGTCACGACAACCAAATAGCGTCATCGTTTCCAAGGTGCTCGATACCAGGTGTCGGGGCGATAACAATCTGCACCTTGTCAGAGTTGCTTATGTAGATTTCCATATTTTTGGCCCGCGTCGTCGTCAGAATGTCGCCATGATGATGATAATGATGATGGTGATTGGTTCGTGGGGCGCTCAACTGCGTGGTTATCAGCCCCTGTAACAAGTCCCAATGCATTCACTGCCCAGTCTCACCACTTTCAGAATGATGATGAAGACAACATAAACACCCAGTCCGCGAGTGCAGGAAATCCCCGAACCGGCCGGGAATCGAAACCAGGATCCCGTGATCTAGAGACGATGGGTATTGATTTGTCATTAGAGAACTAGTAAAATCAGAATGTATCAGTCAGAACAACTGAATAGACTGCTCATTAGCCTCGATAGTGGTCAGCGTGACGGAATGCCATGCTAAGGCCCACAGGTTCGATTCCCGGCTGGTTTGCAGGATTTTCTCCGCTCAGGGACAGGGTGTTGTGTTGTCTTCATCATCATCTCATCCCCATCGACGCGCAAGTCGCCGAAGTGGAGTTAAATCGAAAGACATGCACCAGGCGACCGGTCTACCAGACTGGAGACCCTAGCCACAAAACATTTCATTTCATTAGACATCACCTGAGTAGCAAGCCCATCAGAGACATTTCAAACTTTCTAAAATTGCCCACATCGACTGTCGATGATGTGATTGTGAAGTAGAAACGCGGCAAAACAAAATCAGGACCAACCCACCTCATATACTGAAAGACAGGGGCGGTCGAGTGTTGCGGGGATGACTGTAAAAAAATCACGTAAAATCAGTGGATGGAATCACTCGTGATTTTCTGAGAACTGCTAGAAGTCAATCTAGAACAATGATTTTGAGTATGAAGTTAAAAGTGTAGGGTAAACGGTCGAGTAGCTGATAATAAGCAACAAATTTCTGTAGTCAGTTCTAAGCGACTTCATGTTGTGTAAATAGTGACGCCAGTGGACAATGGATTTCTGGAAAGGAGTCATATAGAGTTATGAGTCACACTGCACCCCGTGGAAATCCGATGGAAGGGTCTGGGTTTGGCGAATTCCTGGAGAACGTTACCTGATATGTTGTGCCAGTAGTGATATACTGATTGAAAAAAAAATGGAAATGAAGTCCCATGCTTCTTTACAGAGCGTAGGGGAACGATGCGGGAGACCCCCACCGCTGTACTAGGCAAGGTCCTAGTGGAGATGGTTTGCGATTGCCTTCCTCCGACCGTGATGGGGATGAATGACGATGAGGAAGACAACAACACCCAGTCATCTCGAGGCAGGAAAAATTCCTGACCTCGCCTGGAATCGAACCCGGGACCCCGTGCCCGGGAAGCGAGAACGCTACCGCGAGACCACGAGCAGCGGGCGATACATCGATTAGCTGGTGTTAGACATTGGGCTGTTTATCGTGGTTAGGGTGTGGTGCCATTAAAGCGCTTAAGAAAACGATAAATACAGAACGATATGACGCCATTTTAAAACACTATGTGTTGCATACAGTAGACCAACAGTGCAGAGACGTTGATTGTTTGCATCAGTATGACAATCCTCCGTATCATAAAGCAGGAACTATGAGGCCATGGTTTCTGGACAGTAACACGTCTGAAAGCAAATGACCGAGTCAGGCACCGACCTCAACCCAATGTAATGCCTTTGGGATGAGTCAGAATGTCGATTTATCTCCAAACCCCAGCGTTCAACATCACTAACTCGTTTTGCTTTGGTATGGAGCCACAGGCACATAAAACTTCTTGAAAGACATAACCGCCATTTGAGTGTACAACAGGTGTTGCTCCACAACCTAGATTTCAGTCATTTTCAAGTTTTACAAGTATCAAAAACCATTAGACTTGCGTTCTACTCAAGTCTAATGATTTTTGTTACTTGTAAACTTGAAAATGGCCTAAGGCTGAAATCTAGACTGTGGAATAAAACCAATTGTACAGTGAAATGGCTGTTATATCTTTCAAAAAGTCACTATCGTCTTTCAGTTCGGCTCATGAGGACGAATGTGCTGCCTTTCCTTCAAAGACATTTAGACCCTTCATTTTAGGAGCACCCTGCAGATTACGAGTCGTCATGAGGGTAAGGATGGACGGACTCCTTATTAATGTCCACTAATAGGCGTCACGATGTTTTTGAACAGATAGGGCGTACTGTCTCTGTCAGGTCGCGTGCCCGCCACGCCACCAAAAGATATTCAGTCTCGGTGGCCGGTGGTAATAATGTTTCGGTTAGTCACTGTACTTCCATTATTGTCTGTCTTGTAGATCTATTACTTTCATCATGGCAGTAACACCAGCAACCGTTACGAAATTGTTTCGAATGAAAAATAGCCCACAGTTGCAGTAATTATGTTAATACTAGATCTTGACCATGGTTTCAACTATAATAATTTACTGAATGATCAGTGTTATTTGAAAAGTTGCAGCTTCCGTGACGGTTTTCAGCCCGTATTGGGCATAGCAGATAGGCACTAGCGGTGACTCGATTGTGACATAGTGTTGTATGATTATTTGAGATAAACTACTGTTTTAGGACAATGCTCCAGTAGGAAACTGTCTTAAAGAGGCACGATCTGTTATTATGTTAGCAATAGTTTGTGTTGAGACAGTTATTTTAATGTGACTTCCATTGTCTTGGGCCATGTTACCGCACTTACGCACTAGACTGCTATTCGTAGAACTATCGATATTCATTAGTAGTGTGCCTATGTACAACGATTAAGGTCGGCTGGTAGAATTAGCCCTATAAGCTGTTAGACCGTATGATGTAAGCTGAGTTTTATTTGCATATAATAGCCCCGTTTTTGAATGATGCTTCAAGTAGGGATACAAACTGTGTCATATGAATTTGTTCATGATTGACCACCTCAATGATCGTATGCAACAGCATTTTAACTGTTGGACAATCGTACTAATAAGTATATGGTCCTTCAGTTGCACTTGTAGGCTTGTGACTAATATTTTATCATAGATATCGACTAGGTTCCTGATAAACGGTGCGTATAGCTCAATGTGTGGAGCGCCACCTATGGCGCGCGGGATGTAGCACATTTGACGACAGTGCGCCTAGTATAACAGATGTAGTGGCGGAGGACATACATGTAGTTTTACTTATGACCGAAACAGGCTTATTTCTGTTGAAGTTATTTTTATTGATCGTGACGCAGCCGCTGGGCCAAGACGAATTTCATTTTTAAAACTTATGTAAGTAGTATGTTATCACATACGTAATTTTAGAAGTTTAGGAAGAAGATGCTGTGATATACAAATGATTAGCTTTTCAGAGCATTCACACAAGGTTGGCGCCGTTGGCGACACCTACAACGTGCTGTCATAAAGCAGGTTTCCAACCGATTTCTGATACACAAACAGCAGTTGACCGTCGTTGCCTGGTGAAACGTTGTTGTGATGCCTTGTGTAAGGAGGAGAAATGCGTACCATCACGTTTCCGACTTTCATAAAGGTCGGATTGTAGCCTATCGCGATTGCGGTTTATCGTATCGCGACATTGCTGCTCGCGTTGGTCGAGATCCAATGACTGTTAGCAGAATATGGAATCGGTGGGTTCACGAGGGTAATACTGAACGCCGTGCCGGATCCCAACGGCCTCGTTTGATTAGCAGTGGAGATGACAGGCATCTTATCCGCATGGCTGTAACGGATCGTGCAGTCACGTCTCGATCCCTGAGTCAACAGATGGGGACGTTTGCAAGACAACAACCATCTGCTGTAACAGTTCGACGACGTTTGCAGCAGCATGGACTATCAGCTCGGAGGCCATGGCTGCGGTTACCCTTGACGCTGCATCACAGACAGGAGCGCCTGCGATGGTGTACTCAACGACGAACCTGGGTACACGAATGGCAAAACGTCATTTCTTCGGATGAATCCATGTTCTGTGTACAGCATCAGGATGGTCACATCCGTGTTTGGCAACATCGCGGTGAACGCACATTGGATGCGTGTATTCGTCATCGCAAACTGGCATATCACCCGGCGTGATGGTATGGGGTGCCAACTTGTTCGCATTGACGGCACTTTCAACAGTGGACTAGACCAGTCACTACTCTCGATGAACTTTGGTATCGTGTTGAAGCTTCAACGTCAGCTGTACCTGTATACGCCATCCAAGCTCAGACTCAATTCCCAGGCGTATCAAGGCCGTTATTACGTCCAGAGGTGGTTGTTCTGGGTACTGATTCCTCAGGATCTATCCGCCCAAATTGCGTGAAAATGTAATCGCATGTCAGGTCTAGAATAATATATTTGTCCAATAAATACCCATTTATCATCTGCATTTCTACTTGGCGTAGCAAGTCTAAAGGTTATTTTTATCACTTTTTAGGACTTCTGAAGAAGGCTATATTGTTATACTTGTAACCACGGTCAAATTTAGTATTAATTAGTGCAACTGTGGGCTGTTTTTCATTCGAAACAATCTTGTAGATCTGATGCCCGAAATTCGGTACTTATTGTTGAAATTATGTGAGATTGTGCTGTAAAATAAACCATCAAAGAAAGTATTTAAACTGCCACTGATGTCTCCATCCCGACCGAAATGTCGGCCCCTCCGAAGTAGTTGTCAGGCTTCGTATGAGCGGCAAGCAACAACACATCACTTTTTATGAATCTGTCTATCTGTCTTGAGCAGCGTATTGATAGAGTGCAGTCTCGTTCGTCACCATGATCTCAAACATCTGTCTTCCTCAGAATGGTTTTCTGTTTCAGCTCAGCGAAACTACTATGCTGTCATCCCCCGTCTCCTGACATCGGTAGCCTTCGTCACAATTTATCGTCTGCAGGCGGCCTGTGCTAGCTAGCTGCCGTCAGCTGCACCACCTGGGACGTTTCTCTGCCATCCAAAAGCCCATTACTTCACTGAAGAACAGAAGAGTACTACGCGAACCTCGAAGCAGTTCGACGGCCTGTTACTCGAAGTTAATCCGTTTACTGCACACCTTTCATCGATAAGCGGAGAAATTAACTCAGCAATGACACTGAATAAAGTTCCTTAAACGAGCAGTGAATAAATACCTCCAATCATTTTCTTAAATTAAGGGTCCACAACCACATTATACAGATTGAAAGAAGTCAGTTTCCTGCAGAAGGTAGCTTTTTCATTTGAAACACACTCGTTATTTCGTTGGCCGTTAGCAAATCGCTCCCTCTTGGACATTATGTAGTAGCATCACACAAAATCAATATTTAACGACCCGCGCAGGGGAGTGGAATAAACTAATATGCAATGGTGTTACCCGTCAATGGCGTAATCACAGATGTGAGTTTCTACATCCACCCACAGCACATTAAAGTAAGTCGGTATATGTCTTGAAATTAAAACACACATGAAGAAGTCAACGCCTTAAAATCACAACTTGACAAGGAATTTTTGTTGTTGTTGTTATTGTGATCTCCAGTCCGAATACTGCTTTGATGCAGTTCTCCATGCTATTCTATACCGTGCAAACCTTTTCACCTCGGAGTAACTACTGCAACCAACAGCTTTCTGAATGTGTTCACTGTATTCATATCTTGATCTCCCTGTACGATTTTTACCACCCCATACTTCCCTCCAATACTAAAATGGTGATACGTCGACGTGTCAGAATGTGTCCTACCAATTGTTCCCTTCTAGAGAGGTAGCGCCAATAATTTCTTTTCTCCTCACTTCTGCTCAGTACCTCCTCATTAGTTACGTGATCTACCATTTTAAGCATTCTTATGTTGCACCACATCTCATAAACTTCTATTCTCTCCTTGTCTAAACTGGTTCTCGTCCATGTTTCACTTCCATACAAGGCTACACTCTATATAAAATGCTTTCAGAAGTGACTTCCTAACTTTAAATCTATATTCGATGGTAACAAATTTTTCTTCTTCAGAAACGCTTTCCTTTTAATTGCCTACCCACGTTTTATATAATGTCTACTTCTGTCATCTTTA
Source organism: Schistocerca nitens (assembly GCF_023898315.1). Classification (NCBI taxonomy): domain Eukaryota; kingdom Metazoa; phylum Arthropoda; class Insecta; order Orthoptera; family Acrididae; genus Schistocerca; species Schistocerca nitens. Next base: position 115,252,780 of record NC_064620.1, on the reverse strand, counting down.
GTTATTTCGCTACCCAAATAACAAAACTCAGCTGTTACTTTAACATTTCTAAACTAATTCCCTCAGCATCACGTGATTTAATTCGACCACGTTCCATTATCCTTGTTTTGCTTTGGTTGATGTTCATCTTTTTTCCCAGATTTCCTTAACAGGTTCCTTCTGACCTTTGCGTCCCATTTGCTGGGAGTTATCAGTATTTCCATTCATAACAATGATGTGATGAATGATGATATTAAGTCTATTCGACGGGCTTCGGGGATTGAATTACGAGTTTGTCTGTTTCATACTCGTGTGTGGGTCATAACATGAGCGAAAATGGAAGTAACTAATGTTATTTTTGTACTATGTTACTTAATGGTGTCCAAGAGGGTGAAGTTAGCTAATTGATAATGAGATAAGGGGATGACACACAGTTGGTCATCTGTCTGTCGAATGGGAACCTTAAGATCAGCGGCCCTCCAGGCGCTTTTCGGGAGGAGTAGGCTAAGTCTCGGCATCAGATTTCAAAGCACACGTGCCATTAATATCAGCTGTAGGAAGGCAGTGGTAACGAATTTTACTTAGACGTTACCTAGGGAGACAGTGCAGGATTCACGTATCTACACCAAGAGCCTGAGTTTCGAACCGACTTCGGCTTATTTTCTGTGTCTGTTGCTGTCTTGTCTACAAGTGCTGCTGGCACACGTGAAGGTGGCAGAGTGACTCTACACTTCAGTCGAAGACAGCTTGTCAGTTATTTGCAACAAGCATTTGGCGTTTTGCTCAGTATGAATCTGCCTGTTTTGATCAAATGAAATAAAGTACTTGCGTCAAGCGAATAAACCCTCAAGCAGGAAAATGACTTCTTTCAGAAAATACCTCTTTCAGTTATTAACGTAACTTTCTTTGATAAAGTTGATTTACATGTAGTAACTAGTAATCGCAATGTAGTTTTACACTAATGTGGAAATGATTGCTGTGAATTATTTTGAGGTGCAGGGCATAATTAGAAGAATTGCAGCGAAAGTGAGTATCCATCTTTCTATTGATTGCATGTATCTGACGTTACGGAATTCTGTCGAAAGAAGCCGTTTTTGTTATCAGGTATACGTGTATTACACACCTGATTCTTATCGTGGTGGATACTAAGGTCTCTCAAAAAATTTAATATAATGCCTTGTACATAGCTACGTCTGCCATTTCTTAGCTGCTGATTTATAGAATAGATTGGAGACTACCGATTTCATACGCTGAATGGCCAAAAGTCATTGTGTGAGATGTCGGTTGTCGGGTGCGGTGGCTTACAATTGTGCTAATGATGTCTCTAAAATATTCATCAGCCACCCTAGTCACTGCGGAAACAATACCTCTTGTGTAAATTATAAATACACAGTGAACATGCGTCTTACACCGTTTATCATTCCGCGATCAAAACCATTTAAGACTACAGTCACCAGATGCCGTCACCAGATGTCGCCCTTTAACATTGCCGAGAGCTTCGTCACACTTTGTCCGATACCCTTGACGGGGTCGCAGAGATTAGACTAGGTCAGGCTAGAATCTGTTCTACGGATAAAGTAGATTAGATTTTAACCTAGGGTGGTATAGGTACTAGTGGCGTTTGGTCTGTCCTTGGAGATGAGCGCTGCAGTGCACATTTTGCTATTGTGAATGAGGTATATCCTGTCTCGAAAACAAAGTGCCGACTACTGTACATTCTGTCCTCGGTTGCCGGAATAGCAGGACAAGTTTCACGAATAATGTGAGATGAAGGGAGAAACGTTCTGTTACAAATCCGAGATGATTCGTGATGACCTTAAAATGCAAAATTAAAAACACTCTGTTTCGCTGTATTTGCTTGTAGTTGTGCATACATACGTCAGTTTAACTTCAGCGACTGTCATTCAGTTTACGTGTGAGAGACAGTCATAAAATTCAGAAAAAGATATTCTGAACACCTAAAGCACTGAAAAGTGCAAACAGGAACCATAGACAGCATTTGAAAACCGTGTAGTAGAATCACAACCCTATTGGTATCAAACAATAACAATTTGCAGACTGTTAACAGCCGCCTACGACATCCCATAGTAGATTCACAACAGTAACTATAGGCATTTGCCTAGTTGTGGTTTGCAATAAACCTGCGATTTCGGTCCATGGATTCCGAACTGTATCCTGATTGCAATATTTTTCCTCATCAGGACGCCACAAACTCACTCTTTCTTGAGCTAAAGTTATTAGATTCTCACAGTCCAAGTTTTGTCTGAGAGAACGTCGGTCGATTTAACCGAAAGAAATATAGTGGTCTGAATTTCACCGTTAGTCGTCTGTACGTTCGGACGATGAGATCGGTTACAGAGAGAATATGCACGTAGTGGAGTGCCGATTTAGAAAGACTGGCCGTTTTCAGCCGACGTTGATCGTCGGCGGAATCCACCGATATCCCCACTGTTGTGACCGCAGAATAATGCTCACGAGGAGAATACGGCAATGGTCATAACCTGATTTCCCACAATCTTCGTTCAGTGGAAGAGGAACCAAAATAAGCGACCACATGTCTCCGTTTACCCGTAGGCACTCGACCCTTTCTGAGGAAACGACCCTCAACATTTTCGAAATTATTTAGGTGCCTTTTAGGGGGCGATGAACTCAGCCCTACCGATGGCATAGTGGCTAGCATTGCGGTCTTTAACTTTTGCTTCCTATGTTTGAAAACCGTTGATTTGTTTCTCTTTATTTTATTTTATTTTTTAATTTATTTACCTAAGTACTTAGAAGGTTGCTTACACGAATTTTATAATCAGTTTCAGGGATACAAGGGGTTATATTAATTGTAAAATCACAGCTGGGTTTCGCAATAACGTTCATAAATTTATTATATAATATACGTGTGTATGGCATTTTTAGGGGTTATACTCTTTTAAATTCTCATATTCTTATATCAATTCTTAGTTTTTGTATTTTATTCTTATGTTTATTCTTCAGGAAGATTTGGTATATTCCCTTGAATGATACCGGTAGCAAAATGGTTCAAATGGCTCTAAGCACTATGGTGCTTAACATCTGAGGTCATCAGTCCCCTAGACGTAGAACTACTCAAACCTAACCAACCTAAGGACATCACACACACCCATGCCCGAGGCAGGATTCGAACCTGCGACTGTAGCAGCCGCGTGGTTCCGGACTGAAACGCCTAGAACCGCTCGGTCACAGCTGTCGGCGCATACCGGTAGTAGAAACATAGAAACACCGAACACCACGAAAATCGCGTGAAGACGGTTCGTATAAATCTCACTCGCGAATGGCCGGCCGAAGTGGCCGTGCGGTTAAAGGCGCTGCAGTCTGGAACCGCAAGACCGCTACGGTCGCAGGTTCGAATCCTGCCTCGGGCATGGATGTTTGTGATGTCCTTAGGTTAGTTAGGTTTAACTAGTTCTAAGTTCTAGGGGACTAATGACCTCAGCAGTTGAGTCCCATAGTGCTCAGAGCCATTTTTTTTTTCTCTGCTGAAGATAATTGCTGCGATAATTTCGCGGCAGGCCGCACATGACGGATCACTTTTGCGAAAACTAGCGCTTTTAATTGATTATGAATCAAGATAAGGTACAGGAATTTCACCTGAAACAATTTCAAATAACTTTTCCATTCATTTATTGTTTTTTCTTTCTTTTTTCTAAAGTCATTTCTCAGACATGCAATTATTCAGAAAAACATTAGTGAGGTAATTTTCTGTGGATATGGGTAGATAAATCAAATCCAAAAATAAAAATAAAAGTAATAATTGGGTTTCGAACACGAGGTCCAAAAATGTGAGGCCGCGCCCCAGCCACGATACCACTGCTAAAAGGCACATAAAGTAAATCGAAAACTTTGACCGTCGTTTTCTTGGAAACACTCGAATATCTACGGATATACCGAGACTCGTGTTTTCGTATTGTGACCCATTTTCCACCGAGCGATGTGTCTGGGAAACCGGGTTCTCCTCGTCAGATATCGTCACTACATTCGCGCTACACGCCATATTTGACCGCAACATTTAGCCCTCGTAGACGGTAAATCTTCAGATAGGACAATCATACCCGTGACTTCTGGCCACTCAGTTTCTTACCTAGGTGCAGTTTTAAACATAGATATGAATATACTCAGTATAAAATATTGGCCATGCATAAAGTCATCATTTCACTGATGTGTATATAACAAGCAAACCATAAGTTAACTACTACAGAAACTCTTACCGAAGGAGAACGTGTCACTTAACTTACTACTTACTGGACAGTATATCGAAGTGTTTTTGAACAATTGCTTGTTGATAACAATGTGTCAGAAAATTAAACTCGCAAAATATACGCAAGAAGTGCATCACTCTTGAACGTAAAACGTTTCATAAAAAGATAATGATCTCATAATGATAATGAATGTTGCACACTATATCTCTTACTGAGTTGTAAATATTGATATATCATCACATATGCGAAATAAAGTGCAATAAATAAAGATATGGTCCTTTGTTTTATTATAATCAGTAACTTTCAGCGCTTAGAGCTCACTTAAGTTGCAGCTGAAATTTCGAGGTAAGCATAACAGCATGGGCTACTGCAACTGAATGCGCGTCTCCTAAAGCAACTGGAAACTTTGTCAGTGAGGAACTGCTACATGCCGAACGCCCTAGAAGCACGGTGTTCGGTGCGCATCAGGAAGCTGTAATGGCAGGTGTCGAGTCCGGCAAAGGAAAGAACTCTTTATGGACAGAACAGAAATCAAAATCCACATCATATACACAACAAACTGATGGCCTCAATGAGACAAAGTCATTGTCACTTAGAAAAAGATTGTAAGATGAAAATCAAGGAGCTTGTAGCGGTTTGCTAAAGTTAATGTTTACAAAAAAATAGATACAAAGCATATTAGCACGCTGATGTGTCTAGCCATAATATAAGTCGTGACAATCGATAGATGAGAGTGTCTGTTTTGAACACTTGTAACATCCCCTTAGAAAAATTAGTGAATGACTGTGCTGATAAACCTCTTACGTTATTTTTTTTCAAACAGCTGAGCAAACTGAACGTAATCAGACATTTCTCTCTTTACTTATTCTGATCAACATTAAACTGACACACTATATTTTTAGCGCAACGCAATCTGACTTTCAATAATCGCTACAAAAGAATGGCCCTGACTAACAATAACTTATACCTTTCATGAATCACTTACCTCACAAAAATCTTCGTTACTCCAACTACTGCAATACAGCGAGCGCCAATGCTGCCAGCTAAATAAAAGATTCTAACTACTGAAGGAACTAACTACTGATAGGCATAGTTAGCAAATGAAAGATTTTGATTGAGAGAACAATGTATTTACCTTAATAATATTAAAAAGTCGTCATATATATATATCAGTTCATGATATAGAGTATTATAAAATTGCTCTTTCTGATGGACACACTTCCAGATCGTCCGCTCTCAAAACTCTGCCACCTCTCTCCCCACATCCACCACTGCTGGCGGCTCACCTCCAACTGCGCAACGCTACGGTCTGTTCACATCCAGCTGCCCAACACTACAATAGCGAATATTCCAACAATGCAAACCAGCCACAGACTTCACACAGCACAGTCAGTGATTTTCACATAGAGCGCTACGTGGCGTTACCAACATAAAAACCTAAACAGCCTACTTACACACTGTCCATCATGTATCAGGAGATCAAATATTTATGATATTTCTGCGGATTTTAATTATGTCTAATAATACAAATATGCCAGAACTCAGAACCATCTACAGGTACACGTGAACGCAGAACCGTGCAGACATAGCCAATTAATTTCTCTAAATGTATCACATGTTCCTGTTTAAGATTCTTTGTATCATCAGTCTTGGTACTGTGCGAAGCGGCTCGCCACGAATTCTTGTCTTGTGCCTACCTCTTCCTCTCAAGTAGCACCTCTACCTAGCATCCCTGGTTATTTGTTGGATGTTTTCCACTCTGTCTTCCTCTATAGATTTTACCTGCTTCAGCCTCCTTAAGCACAATGGAAGTTATTCCTTGATGACTTAGTACATTGACTACCAGTGTGTCCCTTCTTCTTGTCAGTGTTTTTCTCATATCCCTTTACTCTCTGACCCCGCAGAGACTGTCCTCATCTCTTATCCTATCAGTCCACTTAATTTTCAACATCCTTCTATCGGATCACATCTCAGATGCTTAGATTCTCTTTCTTTTTCGATTTTCCCGCAGTCCATGATTTACTACCATAGACTGCAGTACCTTAAATTTACATTCCCAGAAATATCTTCCTCAAATTAAGGCCGATATTTGACACCATTAAACTTCTCTTGGCTTGCAAATGCCCTGTTTGCCTGTGCCAGTCTGCTGTTATGTCCTCTTTTCTTTGTCCGTTGTGTGTTGTTTTTGCCTCCAAGGTAACAGAAATCCTTCAATTCGTCTTCTTCGTCGTCCTCAGTTTTGATGCTGAGTTTATCGCTAAACTCGTTTCTGCTACTCCTCATTACTTTCATCTTTCTTCAGTTTACTCTCAATCCATAGTGTGTGCTCATTCCATTCAGCAGACCCTGCAGTTCTTCTTCACTTTCATTGAGGATAGTAATTTCAAGGTGTATTTTATCATCGATATTCTTTCACCCTGAATTTCAGTCCCTCCCGTGAATCTTTCTTTTATTTCCACCAGTGCTTGTTCGTCGAATAGCTTGCAAAGTAGGAGTGAAAGACTACATCCCTTTCTTATTCCCATCCCAATCAAAGCACTTCGTTCTTGGTCTTCCGTTATTATTTTTACCTCTTCTTCCTTGCACATGTTAAATATTACTCGTCTTTCTCAATATCTTGCACTTATTTTCCTGTGAATTTAAGACATCTTGCTCCAATTTACAGTGCCGAACGCTTTTCCTCTGTCGACATATCCTATGCACTTATCTTGACTTACCTTTAGTCCTGCTTCCACTGTCAACCACATTGTCAGAACTGCTTCTCTGGTGGCTTTACCTTTCTCAAAGCCAACCTGATCGTCACAGAATAGATCTAAACTTCACGGTAGCTGTCCTGCGAACCCCACAAGGGAGCTTGCAGAAGAGTTTCTGTGAAGTTGGGAAGGTAGGAGACGAGTTACTGGCGGAACTAACGCTGTGAGGACGGGGCGTGAGTCGTGTTTAGATAGCTCAGCTGGTAAAGACTTTGCCGGCGAAAGACAAAGGTCCAGAGTTTGAAACTTGGTCCGGCACACAGTTTTAATCTGCCAGTTAGTTGCATATCAGCGAGCACTCCGTTGCAGAGTAAAAATTTCATTCTGGAACTACAGAGGAAATTGTACTTAAAATATATCGCAAGGCACATACATTTTGCGAGGGGCGTTCAATAAGTAATGCAACACTTTTTTTCTGAAATAATGTTTATTTCATTGAGGATTTCAGTACATTGTATTATTCCCTACTCTTCTCGGTACAAAATCCTGATTTTCAACATAATCCTTGTTCAATGCGACGGTCTTACGCCATCTTACTGGGAGGGCTTTAATGCCCGCATGGTATCACTGTACTGGTCGACGTCGGGGACAACGTCATGGTGCATCTATAACTTCCCCATCATCTATGTACTGTTTCCCATGGATTGCTTCCTTCATTGGACCAAACAGATGGACGTCGGAAGTTACGAGAACCGGGATGTAGGGTGCGCGAGGAATGCGCAGACTTAGTGAGTCCTTGCGTTGCCATGGAGATGGAGAAGTTCGTTTGCATTTTTGTGGCGACGAACACGCTGGAGCATCTGCACATTTCAACGCCGCAGGAGTCGCAGCTGTATGCGGCCAGCCAACACGACGAAGGTAAGTTTGAGCGATTATGACAGACGCCTCGCCCAAAAAGTCACAGTGATTTTGTTCACTGCCAGGTCCCCGTCGACATTCTGCAGACGCCTATGAATATCTACGATGATCTCCTTTTTTTACGCTAAAAGAAAATTAATGACAGCTGTCTGCTTGGAACACATCTCCGTTACAGATGCCATTTTGAAGGCTACGCATAGCACCGCCACGTATCGTAGGAATATTTCACGATGTCTCCCAACAAATTTAGCATTCTTTCAATCGAAATTGGCCGAGAACAAAAGTGTTGCATTACTTACTGAACACACCTCGTTACACTGGAGGCGTTAAAATATAACTCAGATGTTACAGCTAGCAGCTTACTTCACATATGAATCTTGAACAACAGATACATAGACGTTAATCGAGTGTAATGCGAGGGCTATTCAGAAAGTGAGAAACGACCGGTCGCGAAATGGAAACCACTGTGAAAATCCGACGAGGCTTTTCACAGACGTTTTGGGCAGTGTCTCTAGTATGCCCATCGATCGCATCAAGACGCTCTTTTCAGTTGTGAGCGCGCTGTGAGCGAGTAAAGGTGCCTAGAACAACGATGTCTCCCACCAAGTAGGAGGGTCCGCTGAGAGGCTTCGCCTTAATGAATGCAGCCCACCTAACACAACTGCCACGCACTTCCTTCTTCATGGCAATTCTCTGCCGCACTCTGCAGGGGCAGTGAAGATGCTCCTGCAGCCTTTTCGATGGGAAGTGTTCGATCACCCACAACACAGCCCTCACTGGCTCGTCCTGAGTATTATCTCTGTCCACATGAAACGCTGGATACGAAGACAACACTTGGGCGCAGGTTACGCGCTATAGACCAGTATAGAGAATTATCGGAAAGTACAGGCGGCTGCCTTCTATGACGATGGTGTTGGAAATTTGGTTTAACGCTCCGACAAATGTCTAGTCGGAGCGGCGACTATGTAGAGAAGTGCCTGGAAGGTGTAGCTAAATGTGCAAAGAAAAGAGTTTTGATTTTCACTGTGGTTTCCATTTCGCGATCGATCGTTCCTTACTTTCCGAACAGCGCTTGTAAATCTGTTAAGTGGACGGATAGTCAGTGTTCAACAATCATTACTCCAACAATTTAGACGTGCCATAATTTATTGAAGCAAGCATTTTAAATTATTGTAAACTACCTATTGCAGTAACTGCGGAAAGTTAAAAATGGAACATATTTCTTTAGGTGGCCTTTTTGCAGCAGACTTGTCTAAATTGCTGTAGCTTAAGAAAAAATACAATGTAAAAACAATTTGTCTAGTGCTTACGAAGGAATGCAAGCAGCACAGAAAGTATGGCTAAAATATTACAAATAATGTTTAAATGCAGCTGTTTTCTCGTCTGGTCGAAAATATTAAAAACAAAACAGACACTGGCATGGAAGACTCAAAGAAAAACCTAAGAGAAAGATAACACAGTTTATGAGCTGACAAACACAACAGAGAAATGTTAACACGAACAACCAAAATACACATTCTAGTTTTACTGAGGGCTGACAAATGTCACAGATACACATCTAAACGATGAAGAAGAATAAATTAGAAAAAGGTTCTGAAAAGGTTAACTTCTTCTTGAAGTGTTCAGGTACAAAGAAGAGTCAACCAACACTTGGAAAAGAAAAAGGCAAGGCACTAGCTTGGCAAGTAATAGGTCCCTCCTTGGTTCTGAGCGCAAGTCCGCATACAGCAAGGGATATGAAAACTTGTCTAAGTTCGGTAGTCACCACTGCACACTTCTCTAAGTCCGATAGTGTCGTGCTGAGCAGAATCCGTGCCCAGAAGCGCGGTGTCGAAGGCAGGCGGCGATAGTGGCAGGGTGGCAGCAGCGGAGGCGGTTTCAGAGGTGAACATCAGTCTTTAGAGGGTGAATGACCTGTCAGTTGTAGCCAGAGTGAGGTCTTAAATCCTGACTGTGCGGACGACTACAGCTTTCCTATTGGCTAGTTCCCTTGTTGGTGGATGCATGACGTAGGCCGATCGGCGGCGGCGCTGGTTGGCGTGCATGTCGACTGCTGGCTTGCTGTGACAGCTAGTACCTAACTCTGACTGCCCGCCGGTCGATTTCTTGTTGCGGTTCGAATGATTGCTGCTAGAAGCGTGGAGTAGCGGGAGTCGGCACTTTATGGAGAAAGCGTCACTGCATGATTTAAGTATAATGTGAATACAAAAGTAGATGAAGAACACATGGAAAACTTTATGTAATACGGACACTGCTCCAAAATGGGAGCAGAAAAATGAAAACAGCGATGAGAACAGTAGAGTAACAAGGTAAGTGGTAGAAAAGAAGTACATAAAATTTTGACTGACACGAGAAATCAGAATGACAAAAATAATAAAAACACAAAATTCATAACTCTCAAACAATTCAGCTGTAAATTCAAAAATGAAAACTCGTTTAGTTCTAAAGCACATAAATAAAATACAGTAGTTCTCTGGACAAACAATAATAAATTATTACACAAAATAATCTTAAAAAACTAAAATCAGACCCAACAAACAGAGTTAAGACTGAGGTAAAAAATATTTTATAAAATATGGGCTACATACAAGATGGTAAGAAAAAGGAAAATTAATGCATAGTAGTCCCACTGCACCCATCTTCCGATGGCACCAAAAAGCCGCCAAGAAAATTTCCAGTAAGACCCACCATAAATTTTAAGCAAGATTCCATTTACAAACTTGTAGGACGTTTGTTAAAATTAGTATCAGAAAAATAGGTAGTAGAAGATGATAGAACTGTAAAAAACTTCTTACAGTTAATAAAACTCATATGAGATATTAAAATTCACGAAACGCAAAAATGCAGACACAGCTGTCCTCCGTTTTGACATAATAAATATGACCGACACATATCAGTAACAGAAACAACAAGGGCTAGAGATCAAAATCTGAAAGATAACACACAGTTCTCACATCAACATATATAAAAATATACAAGCTGCTGTAACTGATAATGGAACAAAACTACTTTCAGTTTAATACTGAAACCTGTTCACAAGCAAATGGGCTCCCAGTGCCAGATGCCCAAACAAAGATAATCATAAACCATTTAGAAAAATTGATTTTTAAAAACATTATCTCAGATATGTACAATATACTACACTGAGTCAAACGCATGGATGATATCCTTTGTTTAAATGATGAACAACCAACAAAAAAATACTAGTTACATGTAGACATAAAAACAAGACAGCAAACATAAGTATCACAATTCAAGAAGAACAAGACAAACAAATAAACTTCTTAGGTATAATAATTATAAAGCAAAACAACTAACATTTCTTTTAAATTTACTATAAACGTACAAGTGCCACAGTCATACATCAGACATCAAACAGCCCACACTCATAGAAACAAGGAACAATCATCATTCTTAATAGATTCAGAGGACCACTCAGCACAGAAAACTACCGGAAGTAACTAGACATCATTACACAAAGAGCAACAGACAGTTGGTACAATAGTAATCTAATCATACAATAAAAAAGCTAACTCAGACAATAAACACAATATACACAGCAACAAACAACTACACAACAAAACCCCACACGAAGAACCACACTAAGTGACAGAACAAAAAGCAGATAAGGAATAAATGACGGCACTAATAGTTCAAATGGTTGAAATGGCTCTGAGCACTATGGGAGTTAACTTCTGAGGTCATCAGTTCCCTAGAACTTAGAACTACTTAAGCCTAACTAATCTAAGGACATCACACACATCCATGCCCGAGGCAGGATTCGAACCTGGGACCGTACCGGTCTCGCGGTTCCAGACTGTAGCGCCTAGAACCGCTCGGCCACCCCGGCCGGTGACACTAATGGGTACATAATGACATTTTAGAAAAATCACACATAAAATAACAAATAGCAAATCTACTGTTTGACGTTCTAGCGAACTACAGTATTGCGTTTGCTGCTCAATGCAGAAAAAATCACTAGAACAGCAAACAGGTGAAAATATTATTCAGATAAAGAAAGCAACTTTTACTGTAAACTAGAACTACTGCTGAAAATGGTGATTGGTGGATAATATTTAATCTAGTGTACAATAAAGCTTTAACTACAATTAGGTATGGGGCAGGATGAAGGAAGGAAGGAACGAAGGAAGGAGGAATGAAGAGCGACGAGAAATTAGGGTTTAACGTCCCGTCTACGACGTCATTAGGGATGCAGCACAAGTTCGAATTCGAGAAGGTCAGGGAAGTACGTTTTGAGTTACGGGAATCTTGGTGGAAAACAGTAAGTGAGGTATTTGTAAGTTTTGAGATAACTGTTACGAATATTAAGGTAGCAAATCAAGACAGATACCGGAATATAAGTTGCGAAGCAAGTGCGATGACACTCTTTTAGACAGGAGGAGGATAGTTGCTCAAGATATCGTTACAAAATTTTAATTTACATTTAAATAAAGTAATTGAGAAGTAAATTCAGTTGAAAAATGCTCTTTTAACTAAAGGTAATGAATGATCATTTTCACGAAGATGTTAAAGAAGTAACCTATGTTCCCAGTGCTCATCTTGCTTAAAAAAGAACTTTTATCTTTATCAGTAGCAGTGCGAGTACCATATGTTTGTAAATTTTTATCGATGCATGCATTTGTGACGGAAGTTTTCCAGTACATATTTTATAGAAGTAGTAATACTTCAAACATCAAGTCATTACTTATTTCATAAAATTAAATAAGAAGGTAATAAATTAGGGTTTGAAGTACTGTTAACGTCAAGGAAGACAGTATTCTCTTCTACATCTACATCTACATGGATACTCTGCACATCACACTTAAGTGTCTACCAGAGGGCTCATTGAACCACTTTCACAATAATTCTCTATTTTTCCACTCTCTAACAGCGCGCGGAATAAACGAACACCTACATCTTTCTGTGCGAGCTCTAATTCCCCTTATTTTATTTTGATGACCGTTTTTCCCTATGTAGGTCGGATCAACAAAATATTTTCGCACTCGAAGGAGAAAGTTGGTGAATGAAATTTCGTGAGAAGATTCCGCTGCAACGAAAAATACCTTTGTTTTAATGGTGTCCACTCCCAATCCTGTATCACGTCCGTGACACTCTCTCCCGCACTACGCGATGAAACAAAACGTGCTGCTCTTCTTTGAAATTTGTCGACGTACTCCGTTCATTCTATCTGGTAAGGATCCCAGACCACACAGCAGTACTCCAAAAGAGGATGGACGAGCGTAGTATAGGCAGTCTCTTTGGTAGATCCTTTGCATTTCCTAAGTGACGCATACAAAACTTTGTAGTATCAGTGATACAGTATAGCACATCAGCTGGGTAGATGAGGATCTACGGAAAACACAGATCAAAGCTACCAGTCAGTATTTTTTTTTCTTAATCCTCATCTGCCCCTCATGCTATGACGATGGAGGCCATATTCTCCCGATGTCCAGAGTCCAGAGGAGGCTGCCACAAGTGCGCAGTCCTATCATGAACCCATGTTTGATGTCGCGTAGGCACCTCGTTCTGAAGCGGCATCTTCTATACTAGCAGTCCACCAAATCGGATTGGTGTAGTGGGCAGAAGAGTACGAACACTTCGAAGCGCGTTTTTTCCCTTTATTGTTTTTCATCCCTCTCTGCCATGAGTGGGTGTTAGCGAAACAAACTTTCCGCGTTTCAGCTTAATTAAAACACATAAACTCATACAAAATAATCAGAAAAAATTACATATAATGATTCATTTTTAGTTTATCTCTACTACATTTACGCTCTACTGCTACTTCCGGTGCCACGTTACTTATTCGTGGATTCAGCAGTAATTGTTCAATAACATATGAGGAAAAAGTATCTGAGAATGTACGTTCGGAGCGCAGCACTGTATCGTAGTGAATAAGGGACTGAGGGAAATCACTTGAGAAGTGGTGCTGTAGAAGGATTATGGGAATTAGATGGCTTGATAAGATGTGGAATGAGGAGTTTCTCCGCAGAACTGGAGAGAACGGATATATGTGGAAAATACGGACAAGAAGAAGGGACAGGAATATAGGACATGTTTTTATTACTTCCATGGGACTAGAGGTAGCTGTAGAGGGTAAAAATTGTAGGGGAAGACACATACTGGAATATATCCAACATATAACTGAAGACCACAGGTGTAAGTGCTATTCTGAGATGAAATTGGCACACTAGAAGAATTCGTAGCGGGTTGTTATCAAACCAATCAGAAGACTGATGACTGCAAAAAAAGTCCCGTCTCCTGGTAAGGGTCTTCCACAGGCTTTCCTCATCCATTCCTTCCAGTACTTCCATGTATCGTACTTTGTCTGCGCACTTCACTATCAGTAATCTTCGACAGTAACACTCTGAAATCCTTCCAGTTTCGTCCTCTCGGATTTCCTATGGTTTACAGTTCATTTTCCTACAACGCTGTGCTCAACGTCTATCCTTTATTTTGTTCAGTTTGATACGAATACCTGATACCGTAGAGAGCTTCTATTGAATGAGTCTGTCTCCGCCTGTCCTATTCTTTATTCTCACATCTTTCCTACGGGCATCCTCCCTTATCTAGGATCCCAAATAGGAGAATTCATTCTCTTGTTCTAATACTGTGATGTTCCCAGATTCGCTCTTAAGCAAATACGTTCTACTACTCTTCATGACCATCGTCTTTACGTTGCTCAAGCTCATTCTGAAACGTATTTAAAGAAAGTGTCACATATTTCTGCAGGAAGTAGTATTGTTCAGAACAAGAAGAATAGGTCCTTTAATGGTATGTCTGCAAACCATCAACTGTTAAAATATGGGCCGTTGACGATCCACAGTTGACAACCTGCATTTTGTTTACAGACGAGGTAGGATTCACAAGAGGTGGCGTTTTAAATTGCCATGATATGCACGTGTGGGCAGATGCAAACCTTCGTGCAGTATCGGAGGTGAGGCATCAGGTTCGCTTCAGCATCACAGTAAGGGCAGCATTGTCGGTGACTGACTCATAGAGCCGTATCCTTTCTCAAAGAGATTAACAAGTATGGAGTATCACCGATTTCTGAAGGGTGAATTACCAGCGCTACTGGAGAACATTACCCTCGCAAAATGACGATTGCGATTAATGCAAGGCGGGGCACGACCCCATTTTCCGCGGATGGTGCGATAGTACCTCACTGCAACGTTGCTTGGGTGATGGATTGGTCAAGGAGATCCGGTAGCATGGCTTCCTCGTTCACCGGATATTGATCCGTTGGATTACTGGCTATGGGGATATTTAAAAGCCTTGGTGTATGCTCATCCCATTGACATAGTGTAGGCGTTACAGGAAAGTGCGCCCAAATCATGTGATGCAAAACGAATGGAATCAGATGCATTTGAAAGATTGTGTGGTTCACTTCGAAGAGGGGTTGAAGAATACGTCCAGATTCGTGGCAACCATGTACAGCCCTGCCTACTTTTACGTAACAGACACATGACAATGTGGGAAGAGAATGGTCGATACTTCAACGGATATTGGTTTCTGGACATACATGTAGGAACTTTTCTTCTAGCTTTACCAAATGCTACATCCTGTCGAGACAAGTGACACTTTTTTTCAACGCCTTGCGTATTCTGTGCTGTTGAATCCTGCCTAGTCGTGAATTATGGGGTGTCTAGGGAATCTACTTTCTTTAATGTATAGACAAACAATTCAAACAAATCGTATTAATGAGTTTTATTACGAAAAGTAAATGATAATATTTAATTTTGAGAATTACATAGATATGTCACAAGCAAAGGGCGACATAAACAATAAGCAAGTTTTTCAGTTTACTGGGTGACCCATTTATCTTGACCACCCTAAATAACTGTTTGTCCAGATGCAAACTACAAAATGGTTCAAGCAAATGTTGTTTATCCGTCAAGGGGACATCAATCAGCGTGATTGCTTTCGTTGTAGCTTTGTTTTTTGCAAAGATATGAACAGCGGTATGAATTTTTTAAATGGCACACTGTATTTTTTATTCGGTAATTCATTTCCTCTCCTAATGACCTATTCAAAATGTATCACGGTGTACCATTCACTGAAACAAACGTTTATAATTACACAATACAACACTGACGTTGACGCTCCCAGCACTTAGTGCAGGTACTTGGGGTAATGGAACACATCCATGTGCTGACGTTGACAGAGGGAAAATGTAAACATAAGTAGGATGCACATTCGTCATTCTGTCAATCATCCTCAGTTGAAGAGTTGTGTGAGCAGAATGTGCACCAACGAAGAGAAGGTGGAAATGCTACTCATCTATGGGGAATCTAAGTTAGCAGAACAGTAACTGAAATACTGTTTTAAAGTACTGTTGTATAGAGTAGGCATAGAGTAAGGGCTGTCCTTCCTACAAACTGCATCGGCATAACATTTCATTTATTGTTGCTGTTGAAGGTAGGCGAAATGCTACGCAGGTGGCGGAACGGTACAGAGAGCGATATCCTGACAAGAACTCACCTTCCCGACGGATGTTTTCTCGTCTTGTTGTGACGCTTCAGGAAACGGCAAATTTCAACCCACGACAACGCAATCGTCGTAGCAGTCGCACAGACGAAGCTGCCGAAGTTACTGTTCTCGCTTCTGTTGCTATTAACCCACATGTGGGCACACGACAGCTTGAAAACGAGATTCGCATTCCTAAAACCAGTGTACATCGTATTCTTACACGTCACTGGTTCCATCCTTACCATGTACACCTACATCAAGAATTGCATGGGAATGATTTCCAGAATCGTGCACAGTTCTGTCAGTGGGCGCAGCAGCAAATCCTCGCCAACCCGAACTTCTTCTCCAACGTTCTATTTACCAATGAATGTTCCTTCTCGAACAAAGGACTGGTAAATACAAGGAACATGCATTATTGGTCCAGCGACAACCTACGATGTCTCAGACAGGTGGTACATAAACGTTAGTGGAGAGTTAACGTCTGGTGTGGGATGCTTGGTACTACGGTTATTGGCCGTTATTTTATCAATGGTAGTGTAAACGGCACAGCGTATGCCAACTTCCTCAGACGAATTCTTCCTCCTCTTCTGGATAAAGTGCCGCTAAGAACCAGAATGCTTATGTGGTATCAACACGATGGATGTCCAGCCTTGCGTGCACGTCGTGTTTTGAACCGAAGGTATCCTGCCAGATGGATTGGTCGAGGGGGAACAGTTACTTGGCCTGCTAGGTCTCCTGATTTAAGTCCTCTGGATCTCTTTCTTTGAAGATGCATTAAAGAGGTTGTCTATCGCGATATTCCATCAAGTTCAGAGAACCTGCAGGGACGTATCGTACTTGCTTGTAATTCTCTTCAGCAGGCAACACTGGAAGCAGTAAATAATTGTTTCATTCAACGAGTGCAGCAGTGTGTCGGTGTCCAGGGACACCACTTTGAGCACCTTTGAATGTTCTACTCCTGGCCAGTGGTACAGGAGAGTCAAGGTCAATTTTGTGTTGTGTTTTTACTTGGTTGTCATTTGTTTTCTGATAACTCCAGCAACTGGACGAGTTTGTGATCCCGGGCTCAATGTCAATGTTGCGTTAAGTAATTAATAACGTTGTGTTTCAATGAATGCTACACTGTGATATATTTTTGAATAGGTCTTTGGGAGGGGAAATGAATTACCGAATAAAAAATACAGCGTACCATTTAAGAAAAGTCATACCACTGTTCTTATCTTTGTAAAAAAACAAATCTACAACGAAGGTAATCATGCTGACTGATGTCCCACTGTCATATAAGGAACTTTTGCTTGAAAAATTTTGTAATTTGCATCTGGACAAATATTTATGGTGGTAAAAATAAACGGGACACCCTGTATACAATTTCTAAGTTTGAGCTACATAGAACGGGCGAAGTAATGAGCTTTGACACTTCAATACATATTGCTAGTCTTGATGTTTCTGTAGAACTGGTCCGTGGCCAGTCGGGCGAGGCGCTTATGTTCTCTTCGCATGGAGGGCACTGCTGTCGCGTTGTCGTCCTGGAGAGGGGTCGTTCAGCGTGCGATTGACTGACGTCTTCCTCACAGCTCTCTGGTTGCCGACTGGCGTGCCGTTGCTTGACTTTACGCCGTAACATGTAATACACGTCCTGTAAATACCTTTAAAAAGGTATACGGAAGAATAGAAATAAACACTGGAGACCTACTGCACGACCAATTTCGTTTCAGGATCGGTACGGGTACCAGGAAAGGAATTATATGGCATTGCGCTTGGTAATGGAAGGCAGATTAAAGGTAAAACAGGATACTTTCCTAGCATTTGTGGAAATAGAGACAACTTTCGACATTGTGAAATGGGAAAACATTTTTTCAATTCCTAAAAGTTTGATGCTGAAGTACATAGACAGTTGAATAATGTGCAACGTGTACAAAGCCCAAGAGGATGGAACGAAGGAAGAAAGATCAAGAAACACAAGTTGTAGTTAAGGGGCTCCGGAACGCCCTATACTTGCAATGTTAAAATAACGCTTATAAATTACATCTTTCCTCACAAAGTATTTGAGGTAGGAAGTTGAACTTTTTACAGATTATTTATTGGAATATGGGCTACAAATTAACACAGGGATTTTACAAAATTTTAGTTCAGTTATTAAAGATGATTTTTTTTCAATTGTAATGAAAATTCACAACATTTCTTTGCAATTTTTTATTTATATATTCAAAAATATACAGTTTTTTGGAAAAAGGCTGTGTTAAATTATGCAGAAGGTACTGTGTAACATTTACTGAAAGTTTGAAACAAATATGTTTGGAAGATCCTTAGAAAACATGTAATTAGTATGAGAAAATAAAAGTTTTGGGAATCGAGCGACAAAGATTGGATTAACTTTTTAGTGCATTCCAGGTCCATAGGATGGATTATCTTCATCCTCTGCAAACTCCTCCTCCAGCTTCCTCTTGTTCCTCCTCCTGTTTACTCTTGCTTGTATTTCTAGACTCTTTACAGCCCTGTCTGCAGCCCGAAGGCGTTCCTTGTCTAAAGCAAGCATCGCTCGTACCATGTTAGAACCTATCTTCATTCCCATATTTCTAAATACCTTTGGCTTTCCAACATTTCTCCTTTTCTTAAAAGCCTTCAGAGGATTTCTAATAACTTTACTTTTACTCATTATTATACTTCAACAAAACAGAGACTCAAGAAACAGAATTAATTACGAATATTTTCGATATAACGACAGAGTAAATAAACATGAAACAATCGACAATCACACCAGCGATATATATTGAACCATCACAGGTTAGCAACAACACATACTTTATCTCACATCACTAAAATGTACCTGATGAACACGGACGTTAATAATAACACCATTTGACAGCAGTTTAACAGCGCCACAGTGGGTCACGCCCATGTAGAACACATTTCAAAAAAAATTTAAAAATAGTTGTAGTCTTCGGAATTGAATAAATTATATATCTATTAAAAGGTAATAGTTGCAGATTCAGAAAACGCAAAAAAGTAAAAATTGAACTTTTCATGATTTTGAACCTTTCCGGAGCCCCTTAATAAGGGTCTAAGTGGTGACTGCAGAATATCAACACACTTGTTCGACTTGTCGTCTAAATAACCTCCGAAGATAGCGAAACATTTGTGAAGAAAAATGAAAGCGCAAAGGAAATGGATACCAATGTTAGCTTTGGCAAACAACGTAATCCTTCTGGCCACTAGCTACGTTGAATTGTAAGCATTTTTATGATTATATTGGTTTGTTCTGTTAGAATATGCACTCAGGTGACAAAGTCGTGGGGTACCTCCTATTATTGTGTTACCTTCTTTTCCCTGGTGTAGCGCAGCAACTCGACGTGGCCTGGACTCAACAAGTCGTTGTAAGGACTGCTGAGCCGTGATGCCTCTGTAGCCGTCCATAATGCGAAAATATTGCCAGAGCAGGATTTTCTGCACGAACCGACCTCTCGATTATGTTCTAAGATTTTCGGTGGCATTCATGTAGGACGATGAGAATGGCCAAACCATTTGCTCGAGTTGTCCCGAATGTTCTTCAAACCAACAGCGAATAATTGTGGCCTGGTGACATGGCGCGTTGTCATCCGCAAAAATGCCATCGTCGTTTGAGAACATGACGTCCATGAACAGCCACAAATGGTTCCAAGTAACCTAGTTCACTGCATGTAAACACAGCCCAGACCATTATGCAACCACCTCCAGCTTGCACAGTGCCACCTTGTTGACAACTTGGGTCTACATTTACACCTACATCTACATGATTACTCTGCAATTCACATTTAAGCGCTTGGCAGAGGGTTCATCGAACCACAATCATACTATCTCTCTACCATTCCACTCCCGAACAGCGCGCGGGGAAAACGAACAACTAAACCTTTCTGTTCGAGCTCTGATTTCTCTTATTTTATTTGGATGATCATTCCTACCTATGTAGGTTGGGCTCAACAAAATATTTTCGCATTCGGAAGAGAAAGTTGGTGACTGAAATTTCGTAAATAGATCTCTCCACGACGAAAAAAGTCTTTGCTTTAATGACTCGCGTATCATATCTGCCACACTTTCTCCCCTATCACGTGATAATACAAAACGAGCTGCCCTTTTTTGCACCCTTTCGATGTCCTCCGTCAATCCCACCTGGTAAGGATCCCACACCGCGCAGCAATATTCTAACAGAGGACGAACGAGTGTAGTGTAAGCTGTCTCTTTATTGGACTTGTTGCATCTTCTAAGTGTCCTGCCAATGAAACGCAACCTTTGTCTCGCCTTCCCCACAATATTATCTATATGGTCTTTCCAAATGAAGTTGTTCGTAATTTTAACACCCAGGTACTCATTTGAATTGACAGCCTTGAGAATTGTACTATTTATCGAGTAATCGAATTCCAACGGATTTCGTTTGGAACACATGTGAATCACCTCACACTTTTCGTTATTTAGCGTCAACTGCCACCTGCCACACCATACAGCAATCTTTTCTAAATCGCTTTGAAACTGATACTGGTCTTCGGATGACCTTACTAGACGGTAAACTACAGCATCATCTGCGAACAACCTAAGAGAACTGCTCAGATTTTCACCCAGGTCATTTATATACACTCCTGGAAATTGAAATAAGAACACCGTGAATTCATTGTCTCAGGAAGGGGAAACTTTATTGACACATTCCTGGGGTCAGATACATCACATGATCACACTGACAGAACCACAGGCACATAGACACAGGCAACAGAGCATGCACAATGTCGGCACTAGTACAGTGTATATCCACCTTTCGCAGCAATGCAGGCTGCTATTCTCCCATGGAGACGATCGTAGAGATTCTGGATGTAGTCCTGTGGAACGGCTTGCCATGCCATTTCCACCTGGCGCCTCAGTTGGACCAGCGTTCGTGCTGGACGTGCAGACCGCGTGAGACGACGCTTCATCTAGTCCCAAACATGCTCAATGGGGGACAGATCCGGAGATCTTGCTGGCCAGGGTAGTTGACTTACACCTTCTAGAGCACGTTGGGTGGCACGGGATACATGCGGACGTGCATTGTCCTGTTGGAACAGCAAGTTCCCTTGCCGGTCTAGGAATGGTAGAACGATGGGTTCGCTGACGGTTTGGATGTACCGTGCACTATTCAGTGTCCCCTCGACGATCACCAGTGGTGTACGGCCAGTGTAGGAGATCGCTCCCCACACCATGATGCCGGGTGTTGGCCCTGTGTGCCTCGGTCGTATGCAGTCCTGATTGAGGCGCTCACCTGCACGGCGCCAAACATCATTGGCACCAAGGCAGAAGCGACTCTCATCGCTGAAGACGACACGTCTCCATTCGTCCCTCCATTCACGCCTGTCGCGACACCACTGGAGGCGGGCTGCACGATGTTGGGGCGTGAGCGGAAGACGGCCTAACGGTGTGCGGGACCGTAGCCCAGCTTCATGGAGACGGTTGCGAATGGTCCTCGCCGATACCCCAGGAGCAACAGTGTCGCTAATTTGCTGGGAAGTGGCGGTGCGGTCCCCTACGGCACTGCGTAGGATCCTACGGTCTTGGCGTGCATCCGTGCGTCGCTGCGGTCCGGTCCCAGGTCGACGGGCACGTGCACCTTCCGCCGACCACTGGCGACAACATCGATGTACTGTGGAGACCTCACGCCCCACGTGTTGAGCAATTCGGCGGTACGTCCACCCGGCCTCCCGCATGCCCACTATACGCCCTCGCTCAAAGTCCGTCAACTGCACATACGGTTCACGTCCACGCTGTCGCGGCATGCTACCAGTGTTAAAGACTGCGATAGAGCTCCGTATGCCACGGCAAACTGGATGACACTGACGGCGGCGGTGCACAAATGCTGCGCAGCTAGCGCCATTCGACGGCGAACACCGCGGTTCCTGGTGTGTCCGCTGTGCCGTGCGTGTGATCATTGCTTGTACAGCCCTCTCGCAGTGTCCGGAGCAAGTATGGTGGGTCTGACACACCGGTGTCAATGTGTTCTTTTTTCCATTTCCAGGAGTGTAGATCAGGAACAGCAGAGGCCGCAGGACGCTTCCCTGGGGACCACTTGATATCACTTCAATTTTACTCGATGATTTGCCGTCTATTACTACGAAATGACATCGTGGGGTCTGCTCCACATTTGAACTCTACCGCCGGCCTCGGTGGCCAAGCGGTTCTAGACGCTTCAGTCCGGAACCGCGCGACTGCTGCGGTTGCAGGTTCGAATCCTGCCTCGGGCATGGATGTGTGTGATGTCCTTAGGTTAGTTAGGTTTAAGTAGTTCTAAGTTCTAGGGGACTGATGACCTCAGATGTTAAGTCCCATAGTGCTCAGAGCCATTTGAACCATTTTTCGAACTCTACCATCAGTTCCTGCCGACTGAAATCGGAACTCATCTGATCAGACCACGGTTTTCCAGTCGTCTAGGGTCCAACTGATACGGTCGCGAGGCCAGGAGAGATGCTGCAGGCGGCGTCGCGCTGTAGCAAAGGCACTCGCTTTGGTCGTCTGCTGCCGTAACCCACGTTTCGCAGCAATGTCCTAACGGATACGTTCGTCCTACGCCGCGCATTGCTTTCTGCGGTTATTTCACGCAGTGTTGCTTGCCTGTTAGCACTGAAATCTCTATGCAAACGCCGCTGCTTTCTGTCGGTAAGTGAAGACCGTCGGCCACTGCGTTGTCATGCCTAAAATGTGGTATTGTTGGCAGACTCTTGACACTGTGGGCCGCAAAATGTTGAATTCCCTAACGATTTCCGTAAAGGAAAGTCCCATGCGTCTCGCTCCAAGTAACATCCCGCGCTAAAAGTCCCATCGTGCTGCCATGATCACGTCGGAAGCCTTTTCAGATCAATCGCCTGAGAACAAACGACAGCTTCGCCAATTCACTGCCCTTTTATGCCTTGGGTACGCGATACTACCGCCATTTGTATATGTGCAAATCCTTAACCCACGCGTTTTGTCACCTCATTGTAAGACGCAATGCTGATAGAAAGTTTCCTGGGATAGATATACGTTTCTCACTGGTTCACCTGTACCAGTAACACAACACACAGTTTATATCAGTCAGTTACCTTTTCACGGTACACAGGTAGTTAATTCCATAAATTATCTAGAAGTAGCATTAGGAGTGATCTAAAATGGAATGAGCATATAATATGAATCGTCGGTGAAGCAGATGCCAGATTCATTGAAAGAATCCTAAGGAAATGCAATCCGGAAACAAAGGAAGAATGTTACAGTACACTTGTTCACCCACTGCTTGAATACTGCTCACCGGTGTGGGATCCGTACCAGATAGGGTTTATAGAAGAGATAGAGAAGATCCAACGGAGAGCAGCGCGCTTCGTTACATTATCATTTATTAATCGCGAAAGCGTTACGGAGATGATAGATAATTTCCAGTGGAAGAGAGACGCTCAGTAGCTCGGTACGGGCTTTTTTTGAAGTTTCGAGAACATATCTTCACCGAAGAGTCAAACAACATATTGCTCCCACCTACGTATACCTCGCGGAGAGACCATGAGGATAAAATCAGAGAGATTAGAGCTCACACAGAAGCAATCCGACAATCTTTCTTTCCACGAACAATACGAGACTGGAATAGAAGGGAGAACCGATAGAGGTACTGAAAGTACCCTCCGCCACACACCGTCAGGTGGCTTGCGGAGTATGGATGTAGATGTAGATGTAGTAAGCAGCGTGAGGAAGTTGTACGTTTCTCACTGCTTGACCTGTAACACAATACACAGTTTATAACAATCAGTTACCTTTTCATGGTACACAGGTAGTGGCCAGTGGCCGCACTGCAACAGATCGCAGCTGAAACTGCTAACTACATAAACAGCAGGGCGATACTGGAATCCTGTGCCACTAATTCAGTAACACTTCTTTCACTTGGTCCTCACCTGTTTGTCGGCATGGCTATTTCCAGGTCTGGCATGTTTAATTTAAGGGGTGCCTAGATGCCCTTCCTATCTCCTCCATATTATCCCCTGGTATGGAATATATGTTCTCCAACGATCTATGTGGAGTGTTATTTACGTGAAACTGGGCCATAGTTTTCTAAATGTTTGCGAAACCTGTATATAATGCGGGACGTGGGTATCACACCTGCCTTCACCCAGTGGGCTGTGGGAAACCCCGTAAAAACGGCAGCCAGTCTGGTTGACGTATCCGCCTTCGTCGTTAAACCGTCGGGTGAATTCGACCGACACCACATAAATCAATTCTCATTAATTTCTTTTATAACAAATTCGATCGCCATAACGTCTTTTAGTACCTGATGTTCATCAGTTTTAAAACGGTATTAGAGCAACAATTTGGCCAAAGAGCAGGGCTGACGCTAACTGTCTCACCTGGAGTGTGTGACGCCCCACTTGAGCTTGGAGTCCTTGTCGTTTAGTCTACGAGAAAGACAGGCAGGCCGTTGTGCGTGCGTCACAACACGTGACACTGCACGTCCTTCAAGTGCCAACAGCCGTCTCCGGCAGGGAGCGAGTAGTTATTTCAGACGAGTTGAATAATTCTTGACTTCTTGTTTAATTGCACCAAGTTCCCAGCAGCATACGACAAATTTAAGAACTTAAGTGAGTACCTTCTCAATTAAATATTGATTCCACATGGGCCCTGCACGGAGCCGATCATTCACGAAGTGTGACGGACTGGACGACTAGTGTGACGTCACAAGTTCGTTGCATGGCCCATACATCTCGTTGGCCTCGGTTTAGGTGGCACTGATTCGACCCGGTGGTGGGTCACGTCCCCGCCCCGGAAGTGGCGCCTTGACAAGCACGGGTGTCGGGGCAGGTCACTAATTCTGCAATACACTCGCCAGTATTCTGCAAATGCTTGATTGAAATTAACCAATTTCACTGTACACATGAAAGTTTCCATTTCCTTTAGACATTTTATCAGACGAGAGATCTTTAAAAAGTAGGTTACACATTATTATGGCAAGCCAAGTAACTCTTATTAAACACTGAACCACACTTCAGGGTGACATAGATACATGACAGTATTTTTCACTGTAGTTATCAAGACTGTGCAAACAACAGTCAGAGTGTTCCACCAATTATTCAAATCCTTGATGACAGAAATCTACTCCTTGGTCACGTAGCCATTCGACATCCATTCTGTGATCGTCTTCATCGTTGGAAAACCTCTGACCCCTCTCCCTCTTCCTCCAGATGTTCTTTCAGTCTTTCAAAAATACAGAAATCACATTAGCGCAAGATCTGGACTACCCGAGAAGCATCAGTCACGTCTGTGCGGCCTTGTTTCACTGCGGCTGCACTCGACAATGTATTTGATCCACATACCGCCGCAATTTCACGGCGACTCTGCATGAGATTCAGATGTTTTGCCCTCGAGTAACGTACTGTCCTGCGTACATCAACATTGGAGTGTGTTTCCAGCACCCGTGACAGTTCACTCGTATACTATGAGGAGAAAAGTGTCAGCAGGAATCCCGGAACATACACTTTAGTTCTGACAATGCGCCACTCTTGCTGCGCAGTGCTCTTAACGTGTGACGTTATGTGTAACATACTTTTCGAAGTCACTAAGTATGTGCGTGGCCAGGACATTTCTTTAAACTCATTACTGTCTCAGTTAACACATTTATACACCAGAAGAAGCACTTTTAATCTTTCAATATTACTCAAGTGTCTTAATAACACCATTACATACACTCCTGGAAATTGAAATAAGAACACCGTGAATTCATTGTCCCAGGAAGGGGAAACTTTATTGACACATTCCTGGGGTCAGATACATCACATGATCACACCGACAGAACCACAGGCACATAGAAACAGGCAACAGAGCATGCACAATGTCGGCACTAGTACAGTGTATATCCACCTTTCGCAGCAATGCAGGCTGCTATTCTCCCATGGAGACGATCGTAGAGATGCTGGATGTAGTCCTGTGGAACGGCTTGCCATGCCATTTCCACCTGGCGCCTCAGTTGGACCAGCGTTCGTGCTGGACGTGCAGACCGCGTGAGACGACGCTTCATCCAGTCCCAAACATGCTCAATGGGGGACAGATCCGGAGATCTTGCTGGCCAGGGTAGTTGACTTACACCTTCTAGAGCACGTTGGGTGGCACGGGATACATGCGGACGTGCATTGTCCTGTTGGAACAGCAAGTTCCCTTGCCGGTCTAGGAATGGTAGAACGATGGGTTCGATGACGGTTTGGATGTACCGTGCACTATTCAGTGTCCCCTCGACGATCACCAGTGGTGTACGGCCAGTGTAGGAGATCGCTCCCCACACCATGATGCCGGGTGTTGGCCCTGTGTGCCTCGGTCGTATGCAGTCCTGATTGTGGCGCTCACCTGCACGGCGCCAAACACGCATACGACCATCATTGGCACCAAGGCAGAAGCGACTCTCATCGCTGAAGACGACACGTCTCCATTCGTCCCTCCATTCACGCCTATCGCGACACCACTGGAGGCGGGCTGCACGATGTTGGGGCGTGAGCGGAAGACGGCCTAACGGTGTGCGGGACCGTAGCCCAGCTTCATGGAGACGGTTGCGAATGGTCCTCGCCGATACCCCAGGAGCAACAGTGTCCCTAATTTGCTGGGAAGTGGCGGTGCGGTCCCCTACGGCACTGCGTAGGATCCTACGGTCTTGGCGTGCATCCGTGCGTCGCTGCGGTCCGGTCCCAGGTCGACGGGCACGTGCACCTTCCGCCGACCACTGGCGACAACATCGATGTACTGTGGAAACCTCACGCCCCACGTGTTGAGCAATTCGGCGGTACGTCCACCCGGCCTCCCGCATGCCCACTATACGCCCTCGCTCAAAGTCCGTCAACTGCACATACGGTTCACGTCCACGCTGTCGCGGCATGCTACCAGTGTTAAAGACTGCGATGGAGCTCCGTATGCCACGGCAAACTGGCCGACACTGACGGCGGCGGTGCACAAATGTTGCGCAGCTAGCGCCATTCGACGGCCAACACCGCGGTTCCTGGTGTGTCCGCTGTGCCGTGCGTGTGATCATTGCTTGTACAGCCCTCTCGCAGTGTCCGGAGCAAGTATGGTGGGTCTGACACACCGGTGTCAATGTGTTCTTTTTTCCATTTCCAGGAGTGTATTTTTCAGTAACGATTTCTGATATTGTTCACATTATCATTGGAGGCAGAACCATTGTCCAAGTATTATCTGATTCATCACCTTTTTATAGACCTATTTTATAACGGTTTTTGTGAGTATTCAGCTCACATAACAACAAAATTGACATCATTATCGGAAGCGTAGCGACATTCCGCATAGGGCTACACCTATATTGGGTCCGTAGTTGTCCCGATCTGACTCGGGCTGCCGTAGGACGACATCGGCAGGAAAAGAAACACCGGGACTACATTGTAAGTGCCTGCAATCGTAGCGGAAACTCAACACAACAACCGATGACGTCCTATTACGGACCTGCGAGTTGGCGGAGGAAACATGTTTGTTAGTCAGATATCTCAACCTGAAGGCACTTAATGACGGCGAAAATTTGACAAAAAGTTTTTGATTGATATTGTGAGGTATGAGCCTTATCTATGGAATCAACGCAACAAAGACTACCAGAACCAAGACGTTAAATGTGAACTTTGAATATCTATCGGAGAGTAATTATTAGTAATGTAAACATCAATTACAATATTTTTGATGGCGGATTTAAAATTACCTTGTTTAATTACAGGTAACTACAAAATGAAGTTGTGTTCGATTTCATCATTCTAACAATTAGTACAGTGGTGACAAGAGGCACTGAACGTAAACAGAGAAGAGCAGGACAAATAGTCACATATTTCTTTGACCCGTGGCAGAATGTCGCAGAACCTGAACTGGCACGCTCTTGAAGATTGACGTTCATTAAACCGAGAAAGCTTACTCATAAAGTTTCAAGAACTGACTTTAAATTATCACTCTAGGAATATACTACAATCACCCAGTCATCGCTCCCATAGAGATGGTGAGGACAAGATCACACTAATTACAGCACGCACGGGTGTATTGAAACAGTCACTCTTCCCGCACTCCATACGTGAATGGTACTGGAAAAAATCCTGTTAACTGCTGCAAAGGGATGTACCTTCTGCCATGCGCTTCACAGAGGTTTGCAGAGTATAGCTATAGATGTCTATCAAATAGTTGAAAACCAATAATATTTATTATTACTGTGTGCGTTCGTTTTGCCATTGAATCACTCCTATTTCACTGAAGCACGATTTTAAAGTGTCTCTGATTATTTAACCCTGCTATCACGATCTGTTGAACATTTTTGTTGGATTACGTCGTTTAAGTGGTGATTCGACAGAACACTCTTGTGATTTCGCAGAGTTGAAGAAGTCACAGCCTCCACGGTCAATAGTTAAGTTGTGCAGTAAGCAGACACGTTTGATTTTCCTCTCTGGTTTGTCAGTTTCAGTTTCTATATATTTTTCTAGTAAACGCTGCTTAGCACTAAATTGGTGCATCAATATCTTTTTTCGATATCTTTGAGTAAGGAGAAAATTCTTCTCCAACAGAAACTATAAAAAAATCCTTAGAGTCACTCAGTGTATCACCAAAACAGAACTGCGGCTACTTTTCGATCGGTCATAACTGAGACCAATGTAAGTACTCATGAAGGACAACTTCGGAAGACATCACGTCACATAATCGGTCTGCATGGTACTGAAAGAAATACAGATCAAGTGTAGCTGCAATCAAACTCGTATCATATACCGATGCGGCTGTAACACCGTCATAATTACGTGAGATAGTACAACAATTCGGAAATAAGCAATCGATTCCGAAACACAACCGAGACGAGATGGGGAAATGTACAATTACTGCAGGGAACGATGGTCAATTCCCGTTCCATTCAAAATTAGGTTATTTTGATTTAAAGAAACACATTTCCTGCTAAATTATAAGAGCTGCTACGAATTAAAGAGATACTTCTACAATCTGTACAGCATGTATGCGACAGAACAAACGCTTCGCGACACAATAATGCTTACGGGCAAAAACGAAGCCAGGACTGAGCGAGTTGGGAGGGGGGAGAACGCAACGCACGTTAATTTCACGGAGAATGTCTAATAAATTTCGCGACAAATAGTACGTGTACACTTGCTATTGTAGCGATCGTCACGAAGCTACATAGTTAAATTCATCTCTTTACAGCAGTACCAGATAGTGTTAATTTCAAATGTAGTACAAACTTTGAAAAAAAATGAGACAACTCTATTTTTAGTGTAGAATATGTGGTATTGATAGCAACGATGCCATGTATGTGCATGCTCATAAGTTGGCACTACGAGACACCGACGACAGCGCCCTCTAGCCGGCGCTGTGGAGCTCTACGACCGTCGCTCCGGATTCAGACCATTTGATCAAGAGCACACGACCTAAAGACATCACTTCAAATTCAGAGGGTGTTGGCTTGCTATTGAGACTTGTGTACTACTTACGACGGGTCTAAGGGTTCGCACCTCAGCGCAAAGTTATGTATTCATCTTCTTGCTAAAGTAAAGGTAGTTTTAATTCACACTGCAGTACCGAGAGATTTTCACCTTTTCCTGCTCCTGCTCGCTTTCGTCATTCGGCCAACCTTTCAGTTTTCAGGAGCAGAACCACGCGCCGCCTTCCAGGCGGGAAACAAAAGAATATGATGAAGCACATCCCAAAAGCAAATTCTCGCCAGAAATAGAAACTAACGTTACAAGAAATAAAAAAAAATTCCACTTTAGTCTCTGGGTCAAACAGAAGCTCCAACATACTTGAACTGAAAAAAAAAGAACACTCTAAAATTTTATAGACGCATCCGATACATATTTTCTCCCGGAAACATAAAGTTATTCTGAGGTAAAAATAAGCCCTGTAACAGGTGTGAAAGAATTTCGCCCGCAAAACAAATAAATTCGTCGCCAATGAATTTGCGTTGTGTTGGACCTAGCAGAAACTTCTGCGAGAAAACTGTTAAGAAAACTATAAAATTAATTTTTATAACGTCTAAGACATAGTCATTGTATCGTGTTACCTATGAACTGTCCGTCTTAATGGATCCGAGTACATTCCGCAACTCTCGAAACTTTCTTATTGGCAGCTTTTACAGATACTTCGTCACTGTCCTCATCACCCAATAGCCGACATACGCCATAGAAAAGTAAATGTAACATATTTCGGGCCACTATTTCTGTTGAAGTCGAACAAAATACATTGTTTGTATGGTTTTGCGAAAACCTAGGTCTATTGTCTTTAGAACGCAATAAGTGCACTGTAAGCAAAAACGTCGCTTTTGCTGCTACGACTCCCTTCTACCCATTAATAAATTTTCACCCATCGTAACAATCCCTGAACCTAATACCAAGTGATCGGAGAAGACGAAGAGCGGAGGACTCTGGACCATGATAATTATTTTTTTCACGGACATACCCCGTATTTTTTCAGCTCCTATGTTGTGGGAACCATGTATAGTTCTACGTAGAATCATTTTGTTACAATTATCGAATTCCATAGGTTTCCCCATCGTAACAATTCCTGAATCTAATATCATGTGATCGGAGAAGACGAAGAGCGGAGGACTCTGGACCATGATAATTATGTTTTTCACGGAGATACCCCGTATTTTTTCAGCTCCTATGTTGTGGGAACTATGTAAAGTTCTACATAGAATCATTTTGTTAAAATTATCGAATTCAATAGGTTTCCGTCCTCTTTTATGTTCCGCTTTTGGAGAATCAAAACACGTGCTCACACCTGAAGATTCTACCGACGTTATTACACTGTTAACAAGAGTAGGGGGACTTACCGTTGGTAGCTCCAACTTCGAACATAGAACACATATTCGGACGTAACGTGTGGTTAGTCCACCTGCGAGCCCTATCCCAGATGTGGTGTGTGGTGGATCCGCCTCTAAACATCGCTCTGGATATATAATGCGCGGCAGGTCCACACTCGAACGCTAATTCGGATGTGGTATATTGTGGATATGCATCCCAACATCGCTCTGGACATAAACCCTATCCCACACATGGCATATTGTGGATCCGTATCCCAACATCACTCCGGATAAAACGCGCGTCGGATCCACACTCGAAAGCTAACTCTGGTCTTCCGGTGTGTATGTGTGTGTGGGGGGGGGGGGGGGGGAGGGGGGGGTTGTTCTGGGAGCCATCTCCGACACATGCACAGGCACAGAAACACAGAAAACAGCAAGCGCACTGCAACTGTAGAGTAAGTGCGTGGAGGTGACTGGATCCGTTCGAGTACAGTGCTATACTACGCCGCCCGACTAGAAAAATAGTGCGTTTACATTAGGTGTTGGCAGCTGTACTACATTCACAAGCAATTTTAGAATGGAACGAGACGTGATGTTATGATAGCATGGATGGAAGTGACATAAAACCGGTAAAGTTACGAAAAATGATGAAAAATACGTATAAATTGAGGGAAAAGACCCCGGAATGCGGGGAAATTGAGGAAGTACTTGCATGTCTTCTGGTTGGTGTAGAAGAAATCTTGTACTTGGGAACGAGTATGTTACAGCAAGAGGAAAACGAGAAAACGTTGACATGGAAGCATTCTAGTGTATGTCTGTTGAGGTAATGGTGATACACATGAGTTGTCTGCTGTCTTTTATACTGTTCTGAAAAAACATAGAACCATCTCTCTCTAAACTTTCTTGCATCTGCGTTAAAGGATGATAGAGAGTGGATGGGGTGATCGGTTGAGACGCAGTTGTAACGAGGTACGATTCAATGGTAGACTTATGATGCATTCTAAAGAGAAAGGGAGACCATTGTTTTCTGATGTTCTGTCAGGATGCATCAGTTGTGTGACATAGCCTGCTTTCGACTCATATACAATCGCGTGTTCTGTGTGTGTGTCTTAGAGCACTGTCTACTTGCGATCGTTAACAGCAAACCTCTCGGTCATCAGAGGACTTCAGTCCTGTTTCGATACATTCTCTAAAGGAATGAACATTTAAGCGATGTACTCGATTACCTGTCGCATTTTGGGTATGAAATGATGACTTAAGTTACATAACTAAGATGATTCTAAGTTAGCGATAGGTGTTTGTGAGACACTGTAATCCCTGTGTATACATTTGCTTGACAGATGTCATGTTTTCAGAGTTTGTGGTGGCGTGACGTGTCATTTCACATGTCAAACGCCGCTGCTATGCGTTTATCTGTTTCTTTGTAAGACGTGTTGTCCGTTAATAACGATAATTTTATATAGGACTGATGCGGGCATAGCGTAATTTCTGAACTGTGATCGGATGTTAACATTTAGACGTTATACAGGCTGCGGCAGCGTTCATAGTAGGATATTAAAAACACACCATCAGGCAGTAACTGTAATATATTTATTACCTCTTATGTCAATTAATAGTTGAAGGTATGCAATTTACTAATGTGTAAGTCATTGTCCATTGTGTGGATTACTTTTTGAATATGACTCCTGTCAAATGATGCCCCCTCTGCACTGGTGACCGTTACAGCCACACCGCTGTCATCCTCAAAGAAGTAAGGGCCAATAATCCCAAAGGAAGCAACTCCACACCACACTGTGACACGAGGACTGTGCAAGGGCTTGATGTGCAGTTCATGCGGGTTTACATCACTCCAATAACACATATTCTGTTTATTCACTGAACCATATGACTCGAAATGAGCTTCATCTGACATCAGTATGGTGTGCAACCTTTGTGGATTTTGTCGAAGGAGATCACACATGGTTAAGCAGAATATTTCGCGTGAAACCCAATCGCGAGGCCTAATTTCCTGAACGATCTGAAGCTTATATGGGTGAAAATGGAGATCTTCGTGCAATATTCTCCTGAATGTGCGATCGGAAATATGCAAAGTTTACGCATGACGACGAGCAGATCTTTTTGGGCTACGCAATAGTGCAGCACGGACATTTTCCACGGCTTCTGGTGTCCGCACAGTTCTTTCACTTCTTCCCGGTTTGCCATTGCAAACAGAACCTGTTGTTCGAAATGCACGTACCAACCTCACAATAGTCCGTCCATCTGGAACTTTCCCATGACGCCCCAAGTTGAAATGTTGCCGAAATAGACGCTGAGTAGGAATAACAGAGTCGTTATTCTTGAAATAGCTGTCAACAGCAAAGACACGAAGCTGTACCGTCCACCGCTCCATATCACTGTCACACTTGAAATGGCAGCTCATCAGTACACGAATGCGGCACGACCTGGAGCGCATTCCTGCAGTACGTCATTGTACTACGCAAATCAAATTACGCTAAGAACGCTGCCGCACCCTGTACATCTCTGGAAAGCTGTATTGTGCTTGTATCACACGGAATCGATGTTTTAAGGAAGTAGTTTTTTCAATTTACAGTTTGTTAGTATAGTTTATCGTCGAGAAACCTGCTAGAAGGATGTATGTCATGCGCTGGAAATATATTTCTTACATTGGAATATTAACAGCGTAGCATTCCACATGACTAATATGTCGGAAATTGAAGCGATCTAACATTACAGCCTGACTCAGGTGCAGTTCCGTTCTGCCTTAGGATGGCGTGTTTATGTTCTCTCTTACCAATACCCTCCTGGTAGTGATCCCAGACACTAGAACAATACTTTAGAATTGACAGCGTAGTTGATTTACCTAAAATGCTTCGCCGATGATGATGATGTTTAGTTTGTGGGGCGCTCAATGCACGGTTATCAGCGCCCATACAAATTCCCAATCTTTATTGAGTCCAATCTTGCCTCTTTCAATGAATGATGATGAAACGATGAGGACAACACAAACATCCAGTCGCCGCGTGGAGGAAATCACCAACCCGGCCGGGAATCGAACCCGGGACCCCATGATCCAGAGGCAGCAACGCTGGCCACCAGACAGCGAGCTGCGAACTAAAATGCTTCGAATTCCATATGTCTGGAACTCCATTATGCATAAGAAAACCACCCGTTTTTTGTTCTTCTTAACCGTCTGCTATTACATCACAACACTTTAAAATCTATTACTATACACCGATAAGAGGTGCTAACCTCCTTTACAATCGTGCATGTGGAAAAATCTTGTGCATTTGGTGGGTGCAGACTCGGCAATATCCATTCATTCACGAGACACAAAATGTAGCTGTCTACTCGTGGTCAGCTGCAGATTAAATCGGTAACGGTGCTGCAGGGCAGGTTGGTCAAAGACATTGCGAGGGGATCTTTCAGTCTCTAACTTTATCCTAAGAATGCGAGAATGCCTTGTGACTCCCATCTGCATGGAGAAAGATCATAAATTACGCACTACGCTCGAGGTGTTAGAAATGTGTAGATCGCTATCTGGTACACTTTGATGATGTATATGTTCGAGAATTAACAATGAATGGACATACTGCACACTCATCTCTCAACGGTACTCGCAAAGTAGAGGAGGGGTGGTTTAGCAATTATACTGAAACTGGGAACCATGCTGTTGCATCTTTGCTCGGTGTTGAAATGACTGTAAAATTGCTAAAATTGTTGGCACTATCGATTGTGATGCGTTTTATTAACGTACACCGATGGAGTCTTTTCTGTCAAATTCGTCCACTGGTACGCTGTTGATTACCGCATAATGAGTGACTGACATCGCTTGTTTGAGATGGAGAAAGAGTCTTGATGTAGGGCAATACCTTCTGGGGATGGCTAGCACCGAAACAGTGATGGCTGCATTATGAGGAATCAATGGAAAAGGAACACAGAGTCATCAGCTGTCCCATAATTGTGACACATCGCCTTCGGACAGCAGTACAGAAACGCTCCACAACGCAGCAAAACTCTTCCAGATTCCTTATGTTGCGACTACCTTTCACTTAAAATCATCCAGCACATGCGCGCGCGCGTGTGTGTGTGTGTGTGTGTGTGTCTGAGTATGTGTGTGTGTGTTTGTGTGTGTTGTAGTAGCAGGAGCAACAACATGATTTATACTGTGCGACATCTAGTTTTCTGTGAGAGGCAGTGGATCAGAGTAGAACCTGACATGGCCGTAGAAGTTGTGACAGTAAAAACAAAATGTATGACAGTGTACAAAGCGAGTTAGAGCAGAAAAAAATACAATGTTTCAAACAACGACACAGGAAGCCTCTCTTGTGACTGACAGTATAGTCTCTGAGATACGGTTATCCTCCTCCTTGACACTTTACACTGGTCCGTACAAGCGACTTCGAACACTGGGCGCCGGCCGGTGTGGCCGAGCGGTTCTAGGCGCTTCAGTCTGCAACCGCGCGACCGCTACGGTCGCAGGTTCGAATCTTGCTTCAGGCATGGATGTGTGTGATGTCCTTAGGTTAGTTAGGTTTAAGTAGTTCTAAGTCTATGGGACTGATGACCTTAGCTGTGAAGTCCCATAGTGCTCAGAGCCATTTTGATCACTGGCCGCCTGCTCCAATGAATCAACGCCTGTATATTTAATAGGATTGCTGCATGTGCTCGATGCTGACATGCAGACAGTATTCGTTTTCGATATATCGGAAGAGAGAGAGAGAGCTGCGGTAAAAATGTTATAGAGTTCTCTATCTGATGACGTTAGCGGAGCTTTTAAACGCAGTAGTAGCCAACCGCGACAGTCGCAGCAACAGATAAGTTAACCGCTTTTGTGACATTTACGAGTTCCTAAACGGGAGCGAATTTTATTATATCATCTGTGTGCTTTAATAGTTTAGTTTCTTGAGTTTCTGCGTGCAAATTTAATATCTAATAGCCACAGTTCTCGCGTTTTCGTTGGCGCCAGAAAGTAAACCGATTTTGTGATATATTACAAGTTCCTTATCAGGGGAAAATTATTTAGTTTCACCTGAGAGCTTCGGTGGTTAGGTTCTTGAATATCTGCGTATTACTAGACACAGTTCGTCCGTTTTCGTCACGGTTTACATTAGAGTTGCGTAGCAAGTGCCAATAGTCCGTTTATCTGCGTAGTTTAGTTTTCCAGGGTCTTTGGTATGGACAGGGACTGCGATTGTTGTGTGCGGATGCGAGCCGAGTTGTTGACAGTTCGTTCTCAGCTTCAGGATGTGATGGCTTCGGTTACACAGCTTGAGGCTGCAGTGGATGGGCACCACTGTTGTGGGCCAGCCATGGGAATCCAAAGGACGTCCAGCGCGTCAGAGTCCTCCGATCGGTCCTCACCTGTGGCCAACCCAGTTACTGCTCGCACTGAGGCTGACCTCTCACCTGTGGTCGAGTGGGACGTCGCCTCAGGGCGAAGCAGGCGGCGAAAGACTTCCCAGGCGGCCGCACGTGAGGCCTCCCCGGTTTGTCTGACAAACAGGTTCCAGGTGCTGTCTGTGGCTGACACTGTCGCTGAGCCAGATGCTGTCGCCTGTCCTGTTTCAGAGGAAACCACTCAGCCTGCACGATCCGGGCTATCGCAGAGGGTGGGACTATTGATAGCTGGGAGCTCCAACGTTAGGCGCGTTATGGGGCCCCTTAGGGACTTGGCTGACAAGGAGGGTAAGGAAACCAATGTGCACTCCGTGTGCATACTGGGTGGAGTCATTCCAGATGTGGAAAGGGTCCTCCGGGTGCCATGAAGAGCAAACTGCAGGTGGTTGCTCACGTCGGTACCAATGATGTGTGTCGCTTTGGATCAGAAGAGACTCTCTGGTTTCGAGCGGCTAATAGAAGTGGTAAAGACCGCCAGTCTTGCTTGCAAGATGAAAGCAGAGCTGACCATTTGCAGCACAGTCGACAGGACCTATTGCGGACCTCTGGTACAGAGCTGAGTGGAGGGTCTGAAGCAGAGGCTGAGACGAATCTGCGACCGTGTGGGCTGCAGATTCCTCGACTTGCGCCAAAGCGTGGTTGGGTTTCGGGTTCCGCTGAATATGTCAGGTGTCCACTATACGCAGGGGGCGGCTACATGGGTAGCAGGGGCTGTGGCGTGGACTGGGCGGTTTTGTAGGTTAGAGGGTCTCGGGAAAATACAAGATGGGCTTCAGTCACAAAGAGTGCAGGTTGAACACAGGAAGAACATAGATACAGGAACCATTGGTGTAACAGTTGTAAATTGTCGTAGCTGTGTTGGGAAAGTACCAGAGCTCGAAGCGCTAATAGAAAGCACTGATGCTCAAATCGTTGTAGGCACTGAAAGGTGGCTGAAGCCGGATATAAGCTCAGCCGAAATTTTTGTGAAGTACCTAACGGTGTTCCGAAAAGATAGGCTAAACACGGTTGGTGGTGGCGTGTATGTTGCTGTTAGAAGTAGTTTCACTTGTCGCGAAATTGAAGTAGATACTTCCTGTGAGTTAGTATGGGCAGAGGTCATTGTTGGCAACCGGAATAAAATAATAATTGGATCCTTTTACCGTCCTCCCAGTTCAGATGATGTAGTTACTGAAAGGTTTAAATAAAGCTTGAGTTTGATTTCAAACACGTACCCGACTCATATGGTAATAGTTGGTGGTGTCTTTAATTTACCCTCGATATGTTGGCGGAAATAGATGTTTAATTTCGGAGGCACGCATAAAATAGCATCCGAAATTGTGCTAAACGCATTATATGAAAATTATTTCGAGTAGTTAGTTCTTGAGCCCACGAGAATAGTAAACGTTTGTGGAACACACTTGACCTTTAAGCAACAAATAATCCTGAGTTAATAAACAGCATCAAAACCGATATAGGGATTAGTGAACACTGGGTTGTCGCAGCGAGACTGAATATAGTAATCCCCAAATCCTCGAAAAATAAGCGAAAAATATACCTATTCAAAAAAGCAGACAAAAATACACTTGACGCCTTCCTGAGAGACAATCTCCACTCATTCCAAATTAATAATATAAATGTAGACCAGATGTGTCTTAAATTCAAAGAAATAGTATCGGCAGCAATTGTGAGGTTTATGCCAAATAAACTAACAAACAACAGAGCTGAGCGCCCTTGGTACAAAAAACGGGTTAGAACACGGTTGCATAAACAACGAAACAAACACGCCAAATTTAAACAGACGCAAAATCTCCAAGATTGGCGATCCTTTACAGAAGCTCGAAACTTAGCGCGGAGTCCAATGCGAGACGCCTATAACAGTTTCCACAACGAAACTTCTTCTCGATACCTGGCAGAAAATCCAAAGAGATTCTGGTCGTATGTGAAATATGTTAGCGCCAAGAAACAATCAATGCCTTCTCTGCGCGATAACAATGGAGATACTATCGAAGACAGTGCTGCCAAAGCAGATTTACTAAACACAGCCTTCCGAAATGCCTTCACAAAAGAAGATGAAGTAAATTTTCCAGAATTCGAATCGAGAACAGCTGACAACATGAGTAACGTAGAAGTAAATATCCTCGGAGTAGTGAAGCAACTCAAATCACTTAATAAAAGCAAGTCTTCTGGTCCAGACTGTATACCAATTTGGTTCCTTTCGGAGTATGCTGATGCATTAGCCCCACGCTTAACAATCATATACAATCGTTCGCTCGAAGAAAGATCCGTACCCAAAGAAAGTTGCAATGGTCACACCAATATTCAAGAAAGGTAGTAGGAGTAATCCACTAAATTACGGGCCCATATCGTTAACGTCGATATGCAGCAGCATTTTAGAACATATATTGTGACCGAAGATTATGAATTACCTCGAAGGAAACAGTCTATGGACACACAGTCAACATGGGTTTAGAAAACGTCGTTCCTGTGAAACACAACTAGCTCTTTATTCACATGAATTTCTAAGTTCTATTGACAGGGGATTTCAGATCGATTCCGTATTCCTGGATTTCCGGAAGGCTTTTGACAATGTACCACACAAGAGGCTCGTAGTAAAATTGCGTGCTTATGGAATATCGTCTCAGTTATGTGACTGGATTTGCGATTTCCTGTCAGAGAGGTCACAGTTCGTAGTAATTAACGGAAAGTCATCAAGTAAAACAGACGTGATTTCTGGCGTTCCCCAGTGTAGTGTTATAGGCCCTTTGCTGTTCCTTACCTATATAAACGATTTGGGAGACAATCTGAGCAGCTGTCGTCGGTTGTTTGCAGATGACGCTGTCGTTTATCGACTAATAAACTCATCAGAACATCAAAACAACCTGCAAAACGATTTAGAAAAAATATCTGAATGGTGCAAAAAGTGGCAGTTGACCCTAAGTAACGAAAAGTGTGAGGTCATCCACATGAGTACTAAAAGGAACTCGTTAAACTTCGGTTACACGATAAATCAGTCTAATCTAAAAGACGTAAATTCAACTAAATATCTAGGTATTACAATTACAAACAACTGAATTAGGAAAGAACACATAGAAAATATTGTGGGGAAGGCTAACCAAAGGCTGCGTTTTATTGGCAGGACACTTAGATAATGTAATAGACCTACTAAGGAGACTGCCTACATTACGCTTTTTCCGTCCGCTTTTAGAGTACTGCTGAGCGGTGTGAGATCCTTACCAGGTAGGACTGACGGAGTACATCGGAAAAGTTCAAAGAAAGGCAGCACGTATTGTATTATGATATTATGGAAATCATTAAAGAAAGGCGTTTTTCGTTGCGACGGAATCTTCTCACGAAATTCCAATCACCAACTTTCTCCTCCGAATGCGAAAATATTTTGTTGGCACCGACCTACATAGGGCGGAACGATCACCACGATAAAATAAGTGAAATCAGAGCTCGTACGGAAAGATATAGGTGTTCATTCTTTCCGCGCGCTATACGAGAGAAATGTGGAGGTGGTTCGATGAACCCTCTGCCAGCCACTTAAATATGATTTGCAGAGTATCCATGTAGATGTAGATGCAACTTTTCTCTGTCAAATAAATGTAAATGTCGTGAGACGAGTGCCTCACGCCAGGCAGACTGTTCGCCGGGTGCAAGTCTTTCGATTTGACGCCACTTCAGCGACTTGCGCTTCGATGGCAATGAAATGATGATGATTAGAACAACAAAAAACCCAGTCACTGAGCGGAGAAAATCTCCGACCCAGCTGGGAATTGAACCCGGGCCCGTAGGATTGACATTCTTTCGCGCGGACCACTCAGCTACTGGGGGCGGACAGTTTTATCTGTTGGAAGGTACAGAAAACGATGATAGAATGATAATATACACTCCAGCTGTCACCAACTATAGTCAGTGTCGCGGTATTTGTCTGGAGAAACCACTTCATTTGTAGGTAATGCCATTCCTCGATTTATAAGGTTTGAATGGATATCGTTAGCAATACATGGGAGCACCTGTAGAACCAAGACCGATTGTGATAGTAACGTAGCTGTTGCGATAATGTTTTTAACAACTCGTGGTTTGTAAGACGATTACGCCTCTCTTTCTAACACAGAGAGGTACCGCTCACAGGAGGAACTTACGAGATATTTTGACCAATCGCTAATTTTCACGCAGTATTCAAATGGTTCAAATGGCTCTGAGCACTATGGGACTCAACTGCTGTGGTCATCAGTCCCCTAGAACTTAGAACTACTTAAACCTAACTAACCTAAGGACATCACACACATCCATGCCCGAGGCAGGATTCGAACCTGCGACCGTAGCAGTCGCACGGTTCCTGACTGCGCGCCTAGAACCGCGAGACCACCGCGGCCGGCCACGCAGTATTCTTTCATATCTCCAGCAATCAGTTATTAGCAAAGTATTATACATAGTAGTAGGAGATGCATAATAGGTTCACCTTGAGCATCAGACTTTATATATATATATATATATATATATATATATATATATATATATATATATATATATATATATAGGGTGTTTCAAAAATGACCGGTATATTTGAAACGGCAATAAAAACTAAACGAGCAGCGATAGAAATACACCGTTTGTTGCAATATGCTTGGGACAACAGTACATTTTCAGGCAGACAAACTTTCGAAATTACAGTAGTTACAATTTTCAACAACAGATGGCGCTGCGGTCTGGGAAACTCTATAGTACGATATTTTCCACATATCCACCATGCATAGCAATAATATGGCGTAGTCTCTGAATGAAATTACCCGAAACCTTTGACAACGTGTCTGGCGGAATGGCTTCACATGCAGATGAGATGTACTGCTTCAGCTGTTCAATTGTTTCTGGATTCTGGCGGTACACCTGGTCTTTCAAGTGTCCCCACAGAAAGAAGTCACAGGGGTTCATGTCTGGCGAATAGGGAGGCCAATCCACGCCGCCTCCTGTATGTTTCGGATAGCCCAAAGCAATCACACGATCATCGAAATATTCATTCAGGAAATTAAAGACGTCGGCCGTGCGATGTGGCCGGGCACCATCTTGCATAAACCACGAGGTGTTCGCAGTGTCCTCTAAGGCAGTTTGTACCGCCACAAATTCACGAAGAATGTCCAGATAGAGTGATGCAGTAATCGTTTCGGATCTGAAAAATGGGCCAATGATTCCTTTGGAAGAAATGGCGGCCCAGACCAGTACTTTTTGAGGATGCAGGAACGATGGGACTGCAACATGGGGCTTTTCGGTTCCCCATATGCGCCAGTTCTGTTTAT
This sequence comes from Schistocerca nitens, assembly GCF_023898315.1. Taxonomy (NCBI): domain Eukaryota; kingdom Metazoa; phylum Arthropoda; class Insecta; order Orthoptera; family Acrididae; genus Schistocerca; species Schistocerca nitens. Next base: position 115,211,052 of record NC_064620.1, on the reverse strand, counting down.
TGACGAAACCGTCCAGGTAAGAATAAGCTTCGTCAGTAAACCAAATGCTGCCCACATGCATATCGCCGTCATCAATCCTGTGCACTATATCGTTAGCGAATGTCTCGCGTGCAGCAATAGTAGCGGCGCTGAGGGGTTGCCGCGTTTGAATTTTGTATGGATACAGGTGTAAACTCTGGCGCATGAGACGATACGTGGACGTTGGCGTCATTTGGACCGCAGCTGCAACACTGCGAACGGAAACCCGAGGCCGCTGTTGGATCACCTGCTGCACTAGCTGCGCGTTGCCCTCTGTGGTTGCCGTACGCGGTCGCCCTACCTTTCCAGTACGTTCATCCGTCACGTTCCCAGTCCGTTGAAATTTTTCAAACAGATCCTTTATTGTATCGTTTTTCGGTCCTTTGGTTACATTAAACCTCCGTTGAAAACTTCGTCTTGTTGCAACAACACTGTGTTCTAGGCGGTGGAATTCCAACACCAGAAAAATCCTCTGTTCTAAGGAATAAACCATGTTGTCTACAGCACACTTGCACGTTGTGAACAGCACACGCTTACAGCAGAAAGACGACGTACAGAATGGCGCACCCACAGACTGCATTGTCTTCTATATCTTTCACATCACTTGCAGCGCCATCTGTTGTTGAAAATTGTAACTACTGTAATTTCGAAAGTTTGTCCGCCTGAAAATGTACTGTTGTCCCAAGTATATTGCAACAAACGGTGTATTTCTATCGCTGCTCGTTTAGTTTTTATTGCCGTTTCAAATATACCGGTCATTTTTGAAACACCCTATATATATATATATATATATATATATATATATATATATATATATGTGTGTGTGTGTGTGTGTGTGTGTGTGTGTATGTGTGTGTACTGACATGTACAAAGAGACTGACTATGTGAAGTCGTAAGGAACGTATGGATTTGATGTGGAATACTGCAATTGCAAAGGGAATGGAAGGTTTTTTTTAAATTGGAGTATGTCAAGTCATAAGAATGGTACAGCCGTCATCAGGGGAGTATTTCCGATACTTCACTTATTGTTGAATGAACTGAGACCACAATCGTAATATTTCATTGTAAGTATAGCGATCAAATACATGTAGCTGGTTTCCTAGGACTATTCCTTCTGGGGGGGGGGGGGGGCGGTGACCTGTGGAGGAAATGATTTACGTTTCTGGCTAACGGCAAGAGCTGTCGAAATGGAAAGGCCTGTTGGGGTACATTAATGTAGCTCTAGAGGGCTGAATACCGAACTCAGTATGTGTTGGACAGCCTATGTTATTGCGTGTGTTCTCTGTGGAAATTTGAGAAGATTAAATATGGACGTGCTTTGACTTCTTCTGCACATTTCACGTCTTTATTTTGTTGAGAGGACATCGATTTTGGTGTGTGTTGTGTGCCTCTAGCCGGTGAAAGACGGGTCGAAGACACGTTTACTGGTTCTCCAGTAAATTATTATTTGGAATCTATTATACCACCAACATCGGTATTTGCGAGTAGAAGTTTTCTCTATTATTTTCTAGTTGTAATGTGTAGGTCTTTGCAGACAAGATAAATTTCTACTTAATCAATGATTTACAGCATGCTCCACCTCTCTTAAGTTCTTGGTTTCTAGAGAAATAATTTCCAGTCTGTATCTTCAGAATTATATTGCGCAAGCGATACTGCTATGCAAGCGATATTGCTATGTGCTTGATATCGGGAAGTATTGCGAAAATGGTATATCCTGGTGAACCTTGTGAAAATGCATATGTTCTTGTAATCCCAGAGTCTGGAGATGGGTGCAGAAAGTAAGCAGGTCGGAAACAGTAACACCTTTGTACTCATGCAGCCTTTGTACAATAGTTCAGAGAGTGACCTCAGTCCGCTGAGGGTGCTCTGCTCATGCGTCGGGCCAGTGTGTGTGCGGGGGCAGATGACTTGTGAGCGTTGGCTGTGGTGGATGACCTCGCGGGAAATATCTAGTGCTGTGAGGACTATGCTTATTCTGTCTGTCTTCTTGGTACATGTAAGACTGTCTGATGGTCGATAGCTATATGCGAGATGTAGAAGTGGTGATTTGTGTGGTGCAGGATACGAATTGTGTTTACTGCATTGAGATCAGTTCTATGCTTAAATATTCAAGCTTCTGTCATCAGCAGCAGAGCAGTGTAATTCAGGAAGTGTCTTTCCATATTTGACGATATGTAACCCACTTTTGCAAGGTTTAACGGTCAGTGCAATATGTCGATCTGTACAAAATAGCTTTGCTGCTGAAAGTCTTGTCTGCAGAATAAAAAGTCAGGAACTGCTTCCACACTGGCAGCATCACCAATTTGGCGGGAAAATTCAATAAGAGCCAATCAGAATTCTCCATATATTCACAAGACATACTTTTTGCTGGGACATAGGAGGCTCTACATAGTGGTGAGAACGTTTACCATTTCAGAGACGTTTGCTGAAAGCATGACGTCACGATTTCCAGGAAGGGTAAAACGTGATGGACAGGGTGCCTCATTAGGATCATCAGGAATAATGCATTCGGTGTTATTCTGGGCTATTTTCGTGAACAAGTCCTGTTAGGATAAGAATTTCCATGCAGACAAACTGAGACATCACAGAAGCTCCTAAAAGAACAAAAGCGACAGTTAATTACATCAGCAACACTTCACGATTTCGGAGAGGGAGACTGGGCTCATATTTACACAGACATGTGATGTCAGTATAACACTCACAACCCTTTAGCTGCGCCTGCGCGGGTGTGTTGCTAGTGCAACATCTTTCAGCTACACGTCATCTCGCCAGCAACTTTGCATAGGTAAACATGTGCACAGGGCCAGAGGCATCTCGCATGTGGGGCAGATAGGACCACTGTGAGCGTGCCGCCCCAGCATGCACGTGTTGGGGCTTCTGTAGGGAACATTTCACTGATACGTAGCAGTCGAATGTCTTAACGATAGTTCGAAAGCTTTCTTATGTTCAGCGAGGGTTTGTGCACTGCATCATTTTCGGCTGTTTCCGAGTTGTGAGCGTGATTACAGAGCGTTATGTATGCATTATTTATTGACAATGTATGTGTAGTGAACATGTCTGTTGCATTATTTTGTGAAGATGTCTGTGGGCTGTACAATGCATTATTTCGACGGTTTACAATTAGTTAATTGTTTGCAGAGCGTTATACACACTTTATTTTGACAATTTAAGAGTTGTTTTCATGTCTACACATCAGTGTTTTGCATTATTTCGGTGATTTACGACTGGTTTACAGGTCTATAGCCTACTTACTGTGATCCCAAGCACGCCAGGGCGAGTGTTTTGTATCAGCGTAATAAACAAAATATGGGAGATCCACCCCTAGGTAAACTATTCCTAATTCCCACTGAAAAAATAAATAAAAGTATGCTCCTTCCTCTCTCCACCAGCTGGACACTGATTCCTTTTCCTGCCATTTTCCCCCAGACCACCATGGGACAACGGCACCCTCTGGTTGCAGTAGTGTGTACTAGGTCCTTTGGACTCTGGACCTCATGGTGGACACACTGGATAGAGCTACTGCCTATGACAACTCAAATTGTTTAAATAAACACTACATGCAAAATAAGGATTTACATCTATCCTATCCAGTAGCCCAGCACAGGCTGAGTCGGTTTCCCGCCAATTCCAAGGAAGAGGTTAGTGGAATTAGCCAAATTGACCATTTTTTTTCTGCCACAATATCCACCCATTTTCTTAGGTCGGTGGAGATAGACCAACTGACATTTTTCCTTCCAAAATTTTAACTTCCCACCATTTTCTTGGGAAGGAGAGGGGGCAGGGGAGAGGGAAGGAAGGGGAAGGAGTTAGGTTAGTGGAGGTACCCCAACTGACCTATTTTCTGGCCGAAATACGGACATCTCGCTATGACGTCATTGCGACATTGCCACATCTTGGATCCGCCATCTTGAATAAATTTGGCAACTATGCAGAGTGGGGCCACGACCTCTTGTTCCCCTACTAACATGGCATACAGTTGATCTGAAAATACTGAAAAATTTTGTTGTCAGTTTATGAATTTGCATTACACTTATATTATTTCTGGTTTCTTCAACGTTGGCCAGATCAGTAAAACAACATCAGAATATAAGGTAGGACACTTTTACTTTGCTTTAGAGTGCCTTTTTGCCCTTTATGCACAACGACCGGTGTAGTAACTACATGCAGGCCCTACTAAACACAAGTCAGTGCATGTTTCCGTAAAAGACTGTAACTACATATGGACGCGCGATATCGCACAGAAGCACTGGTGCTGAGATATTTCACTGCTACAGTGTGCATGTGCTAAGAGACAACGAAGCTAGGTAGGAAGCGGACAAGTCACAGCACCTGAAAACATCATGTAGCAGATATGAGGTTGAGGTTGAGGTACTAGAAACATGAAAAAAAAGAAAAGAAATACTTCCGAGACTTCCGGAACCTGTACAGAAAATTGGAATAGAGATCAACATAAACATCATTTCCGCCCTTTTTATCACTCATTAAAACCACACATTGCATGTTGTTCCTTCATAAAGCGAGACCTTCAGAGGTGGTGGTCCAGATTGCTGTAGGCACTAGTACCTCTAATACCCAGTAGCACGTCCTCTTCCATTGATGCATGCCTGTATTCGTCGTGGCATACTATCCACAAGTTCATCAAGGCACTGTCGGTTCAGATTGTCCCATTCCTCAACGACAATTCAGCGTAGACCCCTCAAAGTAGTTGGTGGGTCACGTCGTCCATAAACAGCCCTTTTTCAGACTATCCCTGGCATCTGCGATAGGGTTCACGTCTGGAGAACATGCTGGCCACTCTTGTCAAGCGATGTCGTTATCTTGAAGAAAGTCATTCACAAGATGTGCACGATGGGGACGCGAATTGCCGCCCATCAAGACGAATGCTTCGCCAATAAGCTGCCGATATCGTTGCACTATCGGTCGGAGGATGGCATTCACGTGTCGTACAGCTGTTACGGTGCCTTCCATGACCAGCAGCGGCATACGTCGGCCCCACGTAATGCCATCCCAAAACAACAGGGAACCTCCACCTTACTGCAGTTGCTGGACAGTGTGTCTAAGGCGTTCAGTATCACCGGGTTGCCTCCGAACGCGTCTCCGACGATTGTCTGGCTGAAGGCATATGCGATACACATCGGTGAAGAGAACGTGACGTCAGTCCTGAGCGGTCCATTCGTCATATTGCTGGGCCCATCAGTACCGCGCTGCATTGAGTCGTCGTTGCAAATATGGACCTTGCCATGGACGTCTGGAGTGAAGTTGCGCATCATGCAACCTATTGCGCACAGTTTGATTCATAACACGACGTCCTGTAGCTGCACGAAAAGCATTATTCAACATGGTGGCGTTTCTGTCAGGGTTCCTCTGAGCCATAGTCCGTAGGTAGCGGTCATCCACTGCAGTAGTAGCCCTTGGTCGGCCTGAGCGAGGCAAGCCATCGACAGTTCCTGTCTCGCTGTATCCCTTCCATAACCGAACAACATCGCTTAGGTTTACTCCGAGACTCCTGGACACTTCCCTTGTTGAGAGCCCTTCCTGGCACAAAGTAACAATGCGGATGCGATCGATCCGCGGTATTGACCGTCTTAGCATGTATCTCCTTCCTGGTGTAATGACTGGAACTGATCGGCTGTTGGGCCCCTCTGTCAAATGGGCGCTGCTCATGCATGGTTGTTTACATCTTTGGGCCGTTTTAGTGACGTATCTGAACATTCAGAGGGACTGTGTCTGTGATACAATATCCACAGTGAAAGAGTATCTTCAGGAATTCTGGGAACCGTGGTGATGTAAAACTTTCTTTGATGTGTGTATTTTCGTGACGGCCCCTGTAGTCGGTATTCATTACATGTTCTGAGTTTCTCTAGAATGGTAATTTACTGATAAATCTGTGTGCCGCGGCAGGATTCCAGTTCTGTTTTTACAGACAAGGTTATTGAACATTACCTATAAAACCGATACGCCTCACGTATCGGTTAATAATCTCTTGTCTAATTGCCTGTGATATTTCAACACTGTCTCAAAAGTTGTCTACTGCGCCTTTTATCGGGAAGTTGAGTGCAGGTGTGTGTTCGTGAGTCAGTTCTTTTGAGAAGCTCGTATCGTTATGTTTTTCATTACAGCCACGAATTGATATTGTAGAGTGTTACATAAAGACAGACTCCATCAAGCGAAGTATCATGGTAGGAAACTCCCTAAGACCAGTATTATCCATGATCTGTGCAAGAAAATGAGGGTGATAGAATCCGTTCAGAATGTGCAGATGAAGAGGTTATCGACGCTGAGAAGTCCTGAAACTATAAACAGAATTCGCATGGACGTTGTGAAATGTCTTTAAGAATGTTGGTGTATCTCGAACATCGTGTCATCGTGTACTACAATGGTTCAAATGACTCTGAGCACTATGGGACTTAACATCTAAGGTCATCATTCCCCTAGAACTTAGAACTACTTAAACCTAACTAACCTAAGGACATCACACACATCCATGCCCAAGGCAGGATTCGAACCTGCGACCGTAGCGGTCGCGCGGTTCCCGACTGAAGCACCAAGAGCCGCTCGGCCACAACGGTCGGCTACGCAGGTCTCTGCACTCTGTTCAACGCTGTTAGTAGCGCGAAACTGATTCTTACTAATGCTTCACGACAGTTCCAGTATTCTTCCAGAAAAGGCAACCCCCTCTCTCTCTCCTCCCCCACCCCGCAACATGATTTATGCTCGCTTTACAGTTTAAAGTCAGACTAGGCCTCTCCAGTATTTCCTGTCCAGTTATTGAGTGAGTGAACAAAATAAATTCACTGAGGTTGTGTTTAGGTAGTCGAGTTTTTTTAGTTTATTAAGTGAATCCCTATACGCAGTTATTAAGTGAACTATTTAACAAAAAGGTTCAATATCTGGAGCTATCAAATGTCTAATACAATGAAGAGCCTGTCCCAAGGGTCAGATGATGTCATTATGTATTCGAAAAGGAATATTTCAATGTTTCCATTATAAATGGCTGGGACAATTCTCACAGCACGAAGGAAACCAAATGTTTCACACCAATCCAAGTTCTCTCCACATCGGAAGAGGCCCAGGGGCTTAAATTGGCTCCCTCTGCATCAGAATTAGCTTACCTGGGTATTATGAAACTTCAGATATTTCAATATAAGTCAAGAAATGCATTTCTACTGTAGGCTTGAACATAATGAGTCCTGTTCCGTCATACATGTTGCGGCCCACGTAATGCTATGGCTCAAACTACAACTGTCGTCCGCAGCTCGTGGTCGTGCGGTAGCGTTCTCGCTTCCCACGCCCGGGTTCCCGGGTTTGATTCCCGGCGGGGTCAGGGATTTTCTCTGCCTCGTGATGACTGGGTGTTGTGTGATGTCCTTAGGTTAGTTAGGTTTAAGTAGTTCTAAGTTCTAGGGGACTGATGACCATAGATGTTAAGTCCCATAGTGCTCAGAGCCATTACAACTGTCATACAGGACAGCTAGCAATCGGTTTTTCCGCAATCAGTATAGAGCAGTGTACAGAGATTTACTTAGAATCGGCCGGTATGCGTTTCATCCGTCAGTATTAGTAGTAATTCGTACCTGTATTCCGAGCAGCTGAAAGGTTCAAATACATTTGTGAAACACCCTGTAGTTGTTTCTTGTGACCTAGTTGGTTAGAGTGATTGGAGAATCGGCAGATCACTCTAGTTTGTAGATCTTCGAAGTGAGGAAGTACATGACCAGAACCTGGCGACCAGCCTTCCTTCACGTATCCACCCTCCAAACCCTCCTGCCCCCTCCGGCCCCCACTCCAGCTCGTCATAATTCTGAACTCAATTTATCCATTTAATACGGTCCTATTGCACTTAAATGTGGTACATATAATAATATAATTCTTCTTAACCCTCTTCATATAACACTAAACATTAATTTTATGTCATTAAAACGCTGTTATTAATTATCCGCAATTTATTCATCCTCTTCAGAATGGGAACTATCAGTCCTAGAGAAAAAAATAATTATGACATTGTTTGTAGGAAATTCAGTGTTGCTTGCTCTTGTACTGGGAGATATTTTCGCTAGAAGCGGCGGTTTTTGAGTTATTCGGGAAATGAAGGTGACAACCCCTCCCTCCCCCCCGCCCCCCACCACCACCACCAAACTCACACTCAGGTGGTCAGAATTTTCTTCATTAACACTTGGTTCAAGAATCATGAAAGGAGGCTGTATACATGGAAGAAGCCTGGAGATACTGACAGGTTTCAGATAGATTATATAATGGTAAGACAGAGATTTAGGAACCAGGTTTTAAATTGTAAGACATTTCCAGGGGCAGATGTGGATTCTGACCACAATCTATTGGTTGTGAACTGCAGATTGAAACTGAAGAAACTGCAAAAAGGTGGGAATTTAAGGAGATGGGATCTGGATAAACTGAAAGAACCAGAGGTTGTAGAGAGTTTCAGGGAGAGCATAAGGGAACAATTGACAGGAATGGGGGAAAGAAATACAGTAGAAGAAGAATGGGTAGCTCTGAGGGATGAAGTGGTGAAGGCAGCAGACGATCAAGTAGGTAAAAAGACGAGGGCTAATAGAAATCCTTGGGTAACAGAAGAAATATTGAATTTAATTGATGAAAGGAGAAAATATAAAAATGCAGTAAATGAAGCAGGCAAAAAGGAATACAAACGTCTCAAAAATGAAATCGACAGGAAGTGCAAAATGGCTAAGCAGGGATGGCTAGAGGACAAATGTAAGGATGTAGAGGCTTGTCTCACTAGGGGTAAGATAGATACTGCCTACAGGAAAATTAAAGAGACCTTTGGAGAGAAGAGAACCACTTGTATGAATATCAAGAGCTCAGATGGAAACCCAGTTCTAAGCAAAGAAGGGAAGGCAGAAAGGTGGAAGGAGTATATAGAGGGTTTATACAAGGGAGATGTACTTGAGGAAAATATTATGGAAATGGAAGAGGATGTAGATGAAGATGAAATGGGAGATAAGATACTGCGTGAAGAGTTTGACAGAGCACTGAAAGACCTGAGTCGAAGCAAGGCCCCGGGAGTAGACAACATTCCATTAGAACTACTGATGGCCTCGGGAGAGCCAGTCCTGACAAAACTCTACCATCTGGTGAGCAAGATGTATGAGACAGGCGAAATACCCTCAGACTTCAAGAAGAATATAATAATTCCAATCCCAAAGAAAGCAGGTGTTGACAGATGTGAAAATTACCGAACTATCAGTTTAATAAGTCACAGCTGCAAAATACTAACGCGAATTCTTTACAGACGAATGGAAAAACTGGTAGAAGCCGACCTCGTGGATGATCAGTTTGGATTCCGTAGAAATGTTGGAACACGCGAGGCAATACTGACCTTACGACTTATCTTGGAAGAAAGATTAAGAAAAGGCAAACCTACGTTTCTAGCATTTGTAGACTTAGAGAAAGCTTTTGACAATGTTGACTGGAATACTCTCTTTCAAATTCTGAAGGTGGCAGGGGTAAAATACAAGGAGCGAAAGGCTATTTACAATTTGTACAGAAACCAGATGGCAGTTATAAGAGTCGAGGGGCATGAAAGGGAAGCAGTGGTTGGGAAGGGAGTGAGACAGGGTTGTAGCCTCTCCCCGATGTTATTCAATCTGTATATTGAGCAAGCAGTAAAGGAAACAAAAGAAAAATTTGGAGTAGGTATTAAAATCCATGGAGAAGAAATAAAAACTTTGAGGTTCGCCGATGACATTGTAATTCTGTCAGAGACAGCAAAGGACTTGGAAGAGCAGTTGAACGGAATGGACAGTGTCTTGAAAGGAGGATATAAAATGAACATCAACAAAAGCAAAACGAGGATAATGGAATGTAGTCAAATTAAGTCGGGTGATGCTGAGGGAATTAGATTAGGAAATGAGACACTTAAAGTAGTAAAGGAGTTTTGCTATTTAGGGATTAAAATAACCAATGATGGTCGAAGTAGAGAGGATATAAAATGTAGACTGGCAATGGCAAGGAAAGCGTTTCTCAAGAAGAGAAATTTGTTAACATCGAGTATAGATTTAAGTGTCAGGAAGTCGTTTCTGAAAGTATTTGTATGGAGTGTAGCCATGTATGGAAGTGAAACATGGACGATAACCAGTTTGGACAAGAATCGAATAGAAGCTTTCGAAATGTGGTGCTACAGAAGAATGCTGAAGATAAGGTGGGTAGATCACGTAACTAATGAGGAGGTATTGAATAGGATTGGGGAGAAGAGAAGTTTGTGGCACAACTTGACTAGAAGAAGGGATCGGTTGGTAGGACATGTTTTGAGGCATCAAGGGATCACAAATTTAGCATTGGAGGGCAGCGTGGAGGGTAAAAATCGTAGAGGGAGACCAAGAGATCAATACACTAAGCAGATTCAGAAGGATGTAGGTTGCAGTAGGTACTGTGGGAGATGAAGAAGCTTGCACAGGATAGAGTAGCATGGAGAGCTGCATCAAACCAGTCTCAGGACTGAAGACCACAACAACAACAACATTGATGGCACTCCCTCCTACCACTGTACAAAAATTTGAGACTACACGTATTTTTCCCCTAATCGCCCTTATCTGTCCTTCGTTGAACAGGCAAGCTTAGCGGAAGAGGGTGAACAAAGGGAAGCTGATACAGTCCCCCGGAGACATTCATGGGACACATTAGTTGTAGCCGTTGTCTGTATTAGACCTGTTCGCCGCGGCTGTCGAGAGTAGCCTGTGTGATGAGGTGCCTGCGAGAGAGCCATTGATTTTGTCATTTTTGCCACTACGTATATCTGGAATCCTTTCCATAAATTAATTCGTGGAATTCGTAAGCTAATTAAAATCTCTTGAGTGTTGCTTCTACAAAGAACACGTGGCGCTCAGCTATTAGTTTTTAGTATTACCTTGCTCGTTTATTTCATAAATGCTTCGCCTTGCAGTATTCTGTATAATATTCCGTACATACAACATTTCGTAAATTAGCATGCTAATGTTTCGTGAAACCGTGTGAATTCACATCGTTGTCGCTTCTCGGCCGCATGTTTCGTAACTATTTGGGAATTCGTTACAGCCATATATTCGGTGCATTTGTAACTTTCCAAAGAGACAGTCCTCGGTAGATTCGACAGTTTGAATACCACGTGGTGGCTAGGGAACCCCAAATCCTTTGTCTTATTGATGAATGAAGCCAGAATCTGTGCGGATTTTAAGAGAGAAGAATACTGTCCCATATGGTACCGGAAGTTACTGCTATTTGAGTCAGCTTCGAAACGTTTTTATTTTGTTAACTGTGAGAGTCCGAGGTCTTCGTGGCGAGTATATGCAGAATGCGGAGCAGTGTGCAGGTTCGCCTTATAATATTATCTGTACATTATCACGTAATTTCTGTTGTTAGCTCGATTTTTTGAATACAAAATCTAGGTGAAAAACATACTTCTTGAGTTTTGGTTAGAGATTTTCTTTGTTCCTGAATGCTTTTTCCTGTGATGTAGGATCTGCGAGAACGTGATGCACACAAATGACTTTAGTTTAAAATATTTCGAGCATAAATTTTTCTGCATGTGTATAATGCACTTTCCTTTCCCACCTCTTGTGTTTTGTTAACCGACGCATAACATTTCTTTCACACTTGCTTATCTCGTGAAACCTATGTCCGAAACTTTGACTCCTTTTCATTAAAATAGACCTTCTGTCTTAATATTAAACTATTATAATATCCAGAGAGCTAATAAAAGATGATTTGCACTAGTGGTTGCAAACATTATGGTAGTAACGTTGTCAGTACCAAGGCAGTCCATTGGTCTATGACTGATTACAAGCTACACCACAACGTGGGTGTCTTTCACTTTTATGTTCCAGTATGAAGCGCTCTGTAATCAAAATCAAAAGGTAAGTGTCATTTGCCCGCCAATCCTACAGGATTATGTACCACAAGGTGTAGTGAAACTATGTCTGGATTACTAAAGCTATAACGTCAGTTCAAACATTTATTAATCAAACAAATACAATTTGTTTATAAAATGTTTTAAGAAACAAAGCTTATATGGCAAGGAATAGAATAAAACACTTTACATAAATTCTATAACATAATGAGTAGCGCTTGTAGGTAGTAAGTTGCATAGTGAACATCAAGTTACAGGTTTCGTTAGAAAATGAGTTTGGTGACCTTAAACATAAACGATGTTAGCATTCATCAAGATGGAAGATTACAGTTCTTATCGAACTAAACTACATCGGTGGCTGCTAACATCTTTCCAGGTAGCCCCAGATACGGATGTTATAGCTCAGTCTCAAGTCGAAGTAAACTCTTCAGAATACATTAACAAATCCACAAACCATACCTGGTAAATTGTTATTAAGTAGAGGAGAATAGTGCTTAGAACGAAGCTCGCTTATATCGAGCCTCAACATTTAACAAGCGTAATCAATAAAACAATTTGAAATAACACGTCATCAAATTAGTGTCTGAGGATCCCAACTTATCCTAGGGCAATCCCACAGTGTTAAATAAATATAACACCGGATCTATAGACCACTACAATTTACTTCTTAAAACATAATACATAGAAATTTTACACCATGCTCCCTGGCCATCACTTTGCTCCAGAATATTAAATCAGTTTCATACTGCAAGCTCCAGACTAAGAGTTATGAGTTACTACCTCTTACATTTGGTCCATACATCATTAACATAACAACCTCTAGGCACAAGCCCCAGTGCCCAGCAGTTTCGTCAGTAAAGGCCACCACTATCTAAGTGGAAGCGCCACTTGCGTCCTCTGAAAAAGATTTACATCTTTAAATCGAACCACATGAGTTTCGAAACGCAACTTCAAAACAGCCACACTCCTGGGGAGGGAATTTACTCGAACACAGTCAAGATTAAACAAGTCACTTTAGGTAACAAAAGAAATGTGCCGATTTTGTTTGATACACTCCTGGAAATGGAAAAAAGAACACATTGACACCGGTGTGTCAGACCCACCATACTTGCTCCGGACACTGCGAGAGGGCTGTACAAGCAATGATCACACGCACGGCACAGCGGACACACCAGGAACCGCGGTGTTGGCCGTCGAATGGCGCTAGCTGCGCAGCATTTGTGCACCGCCGCCGTCAGTGTCAGCCAGTTTGCCGTGGCATACGGAGCTCCATCGCAGTCTTTAACACTGGTAGCATGCCGCGACAGCGTGGACGTGAACCGTATGTGCAGTTGACGGACTTTGAGCGAGGGCGTATAGTGGGTATGCGGGAGGCCGGGTGGACGTACCGCCGCATTGCTCAACACGTGGGGCGTGAGGTCTCCACAGTACATCGATGTTGTCGCCAGTGGTCGGCGGAAGGTGCACGTGCCCGTCGACCTGGGACCGGACCGCAGCGACGCACGGATGCACGCCAAGACCGTAGGATCCTACGCAGTGCCGTAGGGGACCGCACCGCCACTTCCCAGCAAATTAGGGACACTGTTGCTCCTGGGGTATCGGCGAGGACCATTCGCAACCGTCTCCATGAAGCTGGGCTACGGTCCCGCACACCGTTAGGCCGTCTTCTGCTCACGCCCCAACATCGTGCAGCCCGCCTCCTGTGGTGTCGCGACAGGCGTGAATGGAGGGACGAATGGAGACGTGTCGTCTTCAGCGATGAGAGTCGCTTCTGCCTTGGTGCCAATGATGGTCGTATGCGTGTTTGGCGCCGTGCAGGTGAGCGCCACAATCAGGACTGCATACGACCGAGGCACACAGGGCCAACACCCGGCATCATGGTGTGGGGAGCGATCTCCTATACTGGCCGTACACCACTGGTGATCGTCGAGGGGACACTGAATAGTGCACGGTACATCCAAACCGTCATCGAACCCATCGTTCTACCATTCCTAGACCGGCAAGGGAACTTGCTGTTCCAACAGGACAATGCACGTCCGCATGTATCCCGTGCCACCCAACGTGCTCTAGAAGGTGTAAGTCAACTACCCTGGCCAGCAAGATCTCCGGATCTGTCCCCCATTGAGCATGTTTGGGACTGGATGAAGCGTCGTCTCACGCGGTCTGCACGTCCAGCACGAACGCTGGTCCAACTGAGGCGCCAGGTGGAAATGGCATGGCAAGCCGTTCCACAGGACTACATCCAGCATCTCTACGATCGTCTCCATGGGAGAATAGCAGCCTGCATTGCTGCGAAAGGTGGATATACACTGTACTAGTGCCGACATTGTGCATGCTCTGTTGCCTGTGTCTATGTGCCCGTGGTACTGTCAGTGTGATCATGTGATGTATCTGACCCCAGGAATATGTCAATAAAGTTTCCCCTTCCTGGGACAATGAATTCACGGTGTTCTTATTTCAATTTCCAGGAGTGTAGTTTTCAGAATGCCGTGTATACAGGGTGAGTCACTAACTATTGTCACCTAGAATAACATCCGAAAGTATGATAGTAGCTGAAACGTTTGTGGGACTAATGTTGCATGGAACAACGGGGACCATAATATGACGTTGGTTTTTTGTTGCTAGGTGGGGTCGCATCAGAGATATGAAAGTCAACTTTGTTTTTTTAAATGGGATGCTTTAGTTTGGCACTTATTTTCTGATAGCGGCTTTTTTTTGTCATCAGTGTTCTGACTGCTTTGATGCGGCCCGCCACGAATTCCTCTCCTGTGCTAACCTCTTCATCCCACAGTAGCCCTTGCAACCTATGTCCTCAGTTATTTGCTGGATGTATTCCAATATTTCTCTTCCTCTACAGTTTTTACCTTCTATGGCTCCCTGTAGTACCATGTAAGTCATTCCCTCATGTCTTAACAGATGTAGTATTATCCTCTCTTCCCCTTATCAGTGCTTTCCACGTATTCCTTTCCTCTCCCGTTCTGCGCAGAAGCTTCCCATTTTTTACCTTATCAGTCCACCTAATTTTCAACATTCGTCTGTAGCATCACATCAGAAATGCTTCGATTCTCTTCTGTTCCGATTTTCCAACAGTCCATGTTTCATTACCATACATTGCTGTACACCATACGTACATTCTCAGAAATTTCTTCCCAAAACTAAGGCCGATATTTGATATTAGTAGCCTTCTCTTGGCCAGGAATGCCCTTTTTGCCATTGCTAGTCTTCTTTTGATGTCTTCCTTGCTCCGTCTGTCATTGTTTATTTTCTTGACTAGGTAGCAGAATTCCTTAACTTCATCTGTGACCACCAATCCTGATGTTAAGTTTCTCGCTGTACTCATTTCTACTCCTTCTCATTACCTTCGTCTTTCTTCTATTATTCTGAGTCTGTACTCTGTACTCATCAGATTGTTCATTCCGTTCAGCAGATCATGTAATTCTTCTTCACTTTCACTCAGGATAATAAGGTCATCAGCGAATTGTGTCATTGATATCGTTTCACCTTGAATTTTAATTCCACTCCTGAACCTTTCTCTTATTTCCAACATTTCTTCCTCGAAGTACAAATTGAACAGCAGGGGCGAAAGGCTACATCCCTGTCTTACACCCTCTTTAATACTAGCGCTTCGTTCCTGGTCCTCCACTCTTATTATTATCTCTTGGCTGTTGTACATATTGTATACGACCCGTCTCTCCCTATAACTTACCCCTACATTTTTCAGAATTTCGAACATCTTGCACCATTTTACATTGTCGAACGCTTTTTCTAGGTCGACAAGTCCTATGAACATTTCTTGATTTTTCTTTAGTCTTTCGTCCATTATTAACCGCAACGGCAGAATTGCCTCTCTTGTGCCTTTACCATTCCTAAAGCCAAACTGATTGTCATCTAGCGCACTCTCAATTTTCTTTTCAATCCTTCTGTATATTATTCTTGTAAACAACTTGGATGCATGAGCTGTTAAATCTCGCACTTGTCAGCTCTTGCCGTCTTCGGAACTGTGTGGATGATGGTTTTCCGAAAGTCAGATGGTATGTCACCAGAATCATACATTCTACACACCCACGTGAATAGTCGTTTTGTTGCCACTTCCCCCCCCATGATTTTAGAAATTGTGATGGTATGTTATCCATCCCTTCTGCCTTATTTGATATTAAGTCCTCCAAAGCTCTTTTAAATTCTGATTCTAATTCAGGATCCCCTATCTCTTCTCAATCGCCTTCTTCTATCACATCAGACACATCTTCCCCCTCATTGAGACATTCAATGTATTCCTTCCACCTATCCGCTCCCTCCTCTGCATTAAAAGTGCAACAGGAATTCCACTGGGAATTCCCGTTGCACTTTTAACATTATGCCCTTGCCTTTAATGTAATCGAATGTTGTTTTGACTTTCCTGTATGATGAATCTGTCCTTCCGACAATCATTTCGTTTTCGATGTCTTCACTTTTTTTCCCACATCCATTTCGTCTTAGTTTCCTTGCACTTCCTATTTATTTTATTCCTCAGCGTCTTGTATTTCTGCATTCCTAAATTTCCCGGTACATGTTTGTGCTTCCTCCTTTCGTCGATCAATTGAAGTATTTCTTCCGTTTGCCTAGGTTTCTTCGCCGTTACCTTCTTTGTACCTATGTTTTCCTTCCCAACTTCTGTGGTGGCTCTTTTTAGAGAAGTCCATTCCTCTTCAACCGTACTGCCTACTGAGCTATTCTTTATTGCTGTATCTGTAGCCTTAGAGAACTTCACCAGTATCTCGTCATTCCTTACAAGGGAACCTCCCCATCGCAACCCCGTCAGATTTAGTTATAAGTTGGCACAGTGGATAGGCCTTGAAAAACTGAACACAGATCAATCGAGAAAACAGGAAGAAGTTGCGTGGAACTATGAAAAAATTAGTAAAGTGTACAAACTGAGTAGTCCATACGATGATAGGCAACATCAAAGACAATTGGAGTCAAGGAGCGCCGTGGTCCCGTGATTAGCGAGAGCAGCTACGGAACGAAAGATCCTAGGTTCAAGTCTTCCCTCAAGTGAAAAGTTTAATTTTTTATTTTCAGTTTATGTGACAAACTCTTACGTTTTCATCACTTTTTCGGGAGTGATTATCACATCCACAAGAAAACCTAAATCGGGCAAGGTAGAAGAATCTTTTTACCCATTCGCTAAGTGTACAACTTAGGTGGGTCGAAAACATATTCCTGTCATGTGACGCACATGCGGTCACCAGTGTCGTATAGAATATATCAGATGTGTTTTCCTGTGGAGGAATCGGTTGACCTATGACCTTGCGATCAAATGTTTTCGGTTCCCATTGGAGAGGCACGTCCTTTCGTCTATTAATCGCAAGGTTTTGCGGTGCGGTCGCAAAACACAGACACTAAACTTATTACAGTGAACAGAGACGTCAATGAACGGACGGACAGATCATAACTTTGCGAAAATAAAGAAAGTAAAATTTTCAGTCGAGGGAAGACTTGAACCAAGGACCTTTCGTTCCGCAGCTACTCACGCTAACAACGGGACTACGACACTTCTGGATACGCCTTTTCCTTGATGTTGCTTATCTTCCGCATGGACTACTCAGTTTGTATATTTTACTAATTTTTTTCGTAGTTCCACACAACTTCTTCCTGCTTTCTCGATTGATCTGTGTTCAGTTTATCAAGGCCTACCCACTGTGCCAACTTATAACTAAATCTGAGGGGGTGCGATGGGGAGGTTCCCTTGTTAGTACTTCCGTATCCCACTTCATTGCATATTGATTCTTTCTGACCAATGTCTTAAACTTCAGCCTACTCTACATCACTACTATATTGTGATCTGAGTCTATATCTGCTCATGGGTACGCCTTAGAATCCATTATCTGATTTTGAAATCTCTGTCTGACCATTATGTAAGCTAACTGAAATCTTTCTGTATTAGCCGGCGTTTTCCAAGTATACCTCCTTCTCTCGTGATTATTGAACAGACTATTTGCTATTACTAATTGAAACTTGTTACAGAACTTAATTAGTCTTTCTCCTCAAGTGGTTCTAGGCGTTTCAGTCCCGAACCGCGCTGCTGATACGGTCGAGGTTCGAATCCTGCCTCGGATATGGATGTGTTTGATATCGTTAGGTTAGTTAGGTTTACGTAGTTCTAAGTCTAGGGGACTAATGAACTCAGATGTAAGGTCCCAAAGTGCTTAGACTCATTTGAACCATCTTTCTCCTCTCTCATTCCTTGTTCCAAAGCCATATTCTCCTGTGACCTTTACTTCTACTCCTTCCCCTACGACTGCATTCCAGTCCCCCATGTCTATTAGATTTTCATCCCCCTTTACATACTATATTACTCTTTCAATATCCACATACAATTTCTCTATCTCTTCATCTTCAGCTTGCGACGTCGGCATGTATACCTGAACTATCGTGTCAGAGTTGGTTTGCTGTCGATTCTGATAAGAACAACCCTGTCACTGAACTGTTCACAGTAAAACACTCTCTGCTCTACCTTCCTATTCATAACGAATCCTACTCTCGCTCCACCTTTCTCTGCTGTTGTTGATATTACCTTACACTCATATGACCAGAAATCCTTGTCATCTTTCCATTTCACTTCACGGACCCCTACTATATCGAGATTGAGCCTTTGCATTTCCCTTTTCAGATGTTCTAGTTTCCCCAGCACATTCAAACTTCTAACATTCCACGCCCCGACTCGTAGAACGTTATCCTTTCGTTGATTGTTCAATCTTTTTCTTTTGGTAATCTCCCCCTTGGCAGCCCCTCCCGGAGGTCCGATTGGGGTACTATTCCGCAATATTTTGCTATTGGAGAGATCGTCATTACACTTCTTCAATTACAGGCCACATGTTCTGTGGATACACGTTTGGTGTCTTTAATGTTGTGGTTTCCATTGCCTTCTGCATCCTCATGTCGTTGATCATCGCTGATTCTTCCACCTTTGGGGGCAGTTTCCCACCCCCAGGACAAGAGAGTGCCCTGAACCTCTCTCCACACCTCCACCCTCTTTGACAAAACGGTTGGCAGAATGAGGGTGACTTCTTATGCTGGAGGTCTTTGGCCGACAATGCTCATTATTAATAAAAACTTAAGCAGCGGCGGGATTTGAACCCGGGACCAAAGACGTGTTGATCATGAATAAAAGACGCTACCCCTTTTTTTAATATCATTTTTGTTCTGTTTTGTACGGGCGGACGTCCGATGACACCCGTTCTGGTGCTTCGTTGATATATTCACTCAGTTTTTGTTTTATTACAAAGGCAGGGCAGCCAACCCTCTGACCGGACACGCTGAGATACCATGCCGGCTGTTTAGAAAACGGTTAGCGGCTGTCGATACGAATCTAATGATGTGTAACAGTAAGTCCTTTGAAAGCCAACGAAGATCAAAAACGTGGCATGAACGTCCATTTACAGAAGGTCTTCGAAGTGATGACCATTGGTATCAGTGCAGTGCAATCTTCTTATCATGGATTGAGTGCTATTCCTTGTCACTTCGGCACTTATCGAAGCACATGCTCTGACAATTCTCTCTCGTATATAGTGCAAATAGTAAATATTCGCCGAATACGGTGTATCCGTCTAACATGCCCGGCGGGGTCAGGGATTTTCTCTGCCTCGTGATGACTGGGTGTTGTGTGATGTCCTTAGGTTAGTTAGGTTTAAGTAGTTCTAAGTGACTGATGACCATAGATGTTAAGTCCCATAGTGCTCAGAGCCAATTGAACAATTTGTCTAACATGCCATTGACATGTAAACACCATTCGACGGTTTCGCAATATAACACTAATAGGAGCAGCAAGACTAGTATCGTCAAATCAAGCGAATGTGAATTATGTACTCCTTCGAAGAACAAGTCGACATGCTTCTCATTTACGGAGAAAGACAACGAAATTCAGTGGGGGCTAGAGACTTATACGCTGAAAGATATCCTCAACATATTCACCCTACACGTCGTACATTTAAATATGTGTATGATAAACTGAGAACAACTGGACCTTTAACTCATCGGAAACATATCCGGAAAAGGAAAGTTACTAGCGAGGAAACGGAAATTAGTACTCTTGCCACTGTGGTTCGAGATCCTTGTGTTAGTTCGCGTCAAATTGCAAGGGAATCTGGCATGAACCGTAGCAGTGTTGTTCATGTTCTGTATCGCTATGAATATCATTCTTACCATATCAGTCTCCACCAAGAATTAACTGGTACCGATTGTATGCGTCGCATTGAATTCTGCCAGTGCTCTCAACTTCCGTTTCAGAGGGATGACCCATTTATTAATTTGATTTTATTTACTGACGAGGCTACATTCACGAACCATGGAAATGTTTATTTGCATAACATGCATTAATGGGCCACTGAAAATCCATGTTGGCTGCGGAAAGTTGCACACCAAAAACCGTGGTCGGTGAATGTATGGTGTGGGATTCTGGAGAACAGAATTATGGGCCCCTATTTCATCCAAGGATATCGTAATGGTAGGATGTACACCATATTCCTGCAAGAAACATTAGGTCTTTTATTGGAAGAAATACCTTTAGGAACAAGGAACAGAATGTGGTATCAACACGATATGTGTCCGGCACATTTTTCGCTGATGACTAGAAATGAGTTGCAGATACAATAACCAAATCGTTGGATTGACGTGGAGGAGATGGGTCATGGCCGGCCCATTCCCCAGACTTGACGCCTCTGGATTTTTTCTTGTGGGGATTCGTGAAAGACATTGTTTATAAAGACGTTCCAACTACACCTGAAGATATGCGAGAGAGAATTGTCAGAGCATGTGCTTCGATAAGTGCCGATGTGATAAGAAATACCACTCCATCATTGATAAGAAGATTGCAGACTGCGTTAATACCAATGGTCATCACTTCGAATACCTTCTGTAAATCCATACCGAGCGAGGTGGCGCAGTGGCTAGCACACTGGACTCGCATTCTGGAGGACGACGGTTCAACCCCGCGTCCGGCCATCCTGATTTATGTTTTCCGTGACTTCCCTAAATCGCTCCAGGCAAATGCCGGGATGGTTCCTTTGAAAGGGCACGGCCGACTTCCATCCCCGTCCTTCCCTAATACGATGAGACCGATGACCTCGCTGTCTGGTCTTCCCCAAACAACCCAACCCAACCCCTTCTGTAAATGGATATTCATGTCACTTCTGTGACCTTCGTTGACCTTCAAAGGCCTTACTGTTACACATCATTGGATTCGTCCGATAGCCGCTATCAGAAAATTAGTACCAAAGTATAGCATCCCATTAAAAAAAATTGATTTTCATATGTCTGAAGCGACCCCACATAGCAACAAAAAACCAACGTCATATTATGGCTCCCGCTGTCCCAAACAACTTTTATTTCACAAACTTTACAGCCCTCCTGGAAGTCCAACTGTACTCGTGTAATAATCAAAGGTACAGTGGATAATTTTAGTTCATACAGTTCTGGACGCTAATTCAGATTCCAGTGAAATGAGCCCAACAATGTACCGAGAAAGCATGGGCAAGTATCAGACCACTCACCGTTGCGTCACACTTCCCGTAGCTCCTCCAGACATCTTCACCGTTTGAAGCACACCTGTGAGTGTTCATTTCGGCTCTTATCGGGAGCATTCGTATGCATTTTCAAGCACGAATGCAACATGCA
Source organism: Schistocerca nitens (assembly GCF_023898315.1). Lineage (NCBI taxonomy): Eukaryota > Metazoa > Arthropoda > Insecta > Orthoptera > Acrididae > Schistocerca > Schistocerca nitens. The sequence continues at coordinate 115,189,526 of NC_064620.1, read as the reverse complement.
GGAGCATGGAAGCTGTGCAACTCCAAAGACTCTTGCCATGCGCTAAAAAGAACATGTGAGTAAGAGTGTAAGTGCACGGAAAGAAAACCAGAAAACAGGTAACTGCCTACTTCCTTCAAGATGAGACGGAGCTATTACATTTTAGATGGGACAAAAAATAAGAAAACTGACCCAGTATTTTTTTAAATCATTAAGATTTCCTACATGTGTGAATCACTGTAAAGGAAAACAAATTTCGTGAAGTTGTCTCTTAAATATATACTAGTTTTAGAGTTAAAATTTTGTAAAGTTTGCATTGTTTTCCGAAGGAAACCATTTCTCTGTTGTGTGACTCAAGAACCTTACATCGTTCTACAGTGAAACATGATTTATTCTGTTGTTGATGGAGGTATATAACAATAACATAATAATTAATAATAGATTGTCACTCACCGTAAAGATGACACTTGAGTAGCAGACAGACACAACGAAAATACCGTTACAGATAAGCTATCAGCCAAAGCCTTTTTCACTAAAGGAAACACACGTACATTAATTCACACAAGCAAGCACACCTCACCCACACATGACCACCATCTCCGGCTTTGCCCGCCCGAAAGTTAAATTGTAACGGTCTTTTCGTTGTATCTGTCTGCCACTCATCGTGTGATTTTCACAGTGAGTAGCAATCTATCTTTTCCTTATATTAATGATATTCCAGCCTGCAGTTTTCATTGTTGGATAATAAATATTACAATTTTTGAAAACCTTTGTTTCATGTATTACGCATAAAGACAATTTTAATAAACGTTAAACTTGCATAGGTCCGAAATTTTTTTTGTGACACATTGATTTAAGTTTCATGGAGCCCCATGCATAAAACGAGGAGTAAAATACAGCTCTCAGTTGAAGATATCGTAAATGTTTACTATCATTATTTTTAAATCAAATGCTGGATCACATGGCATGATAATTATTCCGTTTAAAATGCGTTTTTCATAAAAAAGTAACACGACGAAGGTTACATTACATTTAAGATCTAAAACTTCCGCTTGAATGCCACCTCAGACTACACAAAATTATCTTAATTTTGAATTTTATTTAAGAATTTAGTATCGAATAGTTTTTGAGCTAGGAGTCTGAGAATAGCATCAGTTTATTAAGTTACGGTAACTCGGGTAATTCGGAGCGTTAAAGAAAACCCGAAGCCCTTATTTATCAGACCCGCCATTTTACAGAAGATGTTAACGTTAGATGACAGAAAACTTAACCCCCACAAAAAATGCAAGGTTTCCTGCTGTCCGAACTGAAATGGAACAGCCCGAAGACGACAATCGCTAGAGCGAGGAAAATGAACAATTCTACCGTAATAATTGTACCCGACACGGAATAATTTACGTTACAGGGGGGAAGACTCCAATGTGATAACAAAAACGTGGATGAATACATAGCGCGATGTTGACTTGCATGTTAAATACACTCCTGGAAATGGAAAAAAGAACACATTGACACCGGTGTGTCAGACCCACCATACTTGCTCCGGACACTGCGAGAGGGCTGTACAAGCAATGATCACACGCACGGCACAGCGGACACACCAGGAACCGCGGTGTTGGCCGTCGAATGGCGCTAGCTGCGCAGCATTTGTGCACCGCCGCCGTCAGTGTCAGCCAGTTTGCCGTGGCATACGGAGCTCCATCGCAGTCTTTAACACTGGTAGCATGCCGCGACAGCGTGGACGTGAACTGTATGTGCAGTTGACGGACTTTGAGCGAGGGCGTATAGTGGGTATGCGGGAGGCCGGGTGGACGTACCGCCGAATTGCTCAACACGTGGGGCGTGAGGTCTCCACAGTACATCGATGTTGTCGCCAGTGGTCGGCGGAAGGTGCACGTGCCCGTCGACGTGGGACCGGACCGCAGCGACGCACGGATGCACGCCAAGACCGTAGGATCCTACGCAGTGCCGTAGGGGACCGCACCGCCACTTCCCAGCAAAATAGGGACACTGTTGCTCCTGGGGTATCGGCGAGGACCATTCGCAACCGTCTCCATGAAGCTGGGCTACGGTCCCGCACACCGTTAGGCCGTCTTCCGCTCACGCCCCAACATCGTGCAGCCCGCCTCCAGTGGTGTCGCGACAGGCGTGAGTGGAGGGACGAATGGAGACGTGTCGTCTTCAGCGATGAGAATCGCTTCTGCCTTGGTGCCAATGATGGTCGTATGCGTGTTTGGCGCCGTGCAGGTGAGCGCCACAATCAGGACTGCATACGACCGAGGCACACAGGGCCAACACCCGGCATCATGGTGTGGGGAGCGATCTCCTACACTGGCCGTACACTACTGGTGATCGTCGAGGGGACACTGAATAGTGCACGGTACATCCAAACCGTCATCGAACCCATCGTTCTACCATTCCTAGACCGGCAAGGGAACTTGCTGTTCCAACAGGACAATGCACGTCCGCATGTATCCCGTGCCACCCAACGTGCTCTAGAAGGTGTAAGTCAACTACCCTGGCCAGCAAGATCTCCGGATCTGTCCCCCATTGAGCATGTTTGGGACTGGATGAAGCGTCGTCTCACGCGGTCTGCACGTCCAGCACGAACGCTGGTCCAACTGAGGCGCCAGGTGGAAATGGCATGGCAAGCCGTTCCACAGGACTACATCCAGCATCTCTACGATCGTCTCCATGGGAGAATAGCAGCCTGCATTGCTGCGAAAGGTGGATATACACTGTACTAGTGCCGACATTGTGCATGCTCTGTTGCCTGTGTCTATGTGCCTATGGTTCTGTCAGTGTGATCATGTGATGTATCTGACCCCAGGAATGTGTCAATAAAGTTTCCCCTTCCTGGGACAATGAATTCACGGTGTTCTTATTTCAATTTCCAGGAGTGTATATTAAAACATCAGTTATCCGGAGAACAGTGTATGGCACCAACCCGTTGTATTAAATATTCCAATTCTTGGACAAAAATGGGATAACAATATGATAATTATGATGTGTAAATTTGCAATTCTTCCCGTCAACGTATCATTCTCTGACAACCAAGTCGGAAACATATAGCAATGCGCTAGTTTAGGAATTCAGAGACGAGAATACTTGCAAGCAGCACTCGTTCCTTCCGAGGAGAAGATGCGATATCGCATCTGCCCCCTCTTCCCACCCTCTTCAGACTTCACCAACCCCCTTCTCCACACAGCTGCGCTTTCCTTAGTGGATTGTCCCAAGGCGTCCCCGCATGAATTACGAAATGAGCTCCGCAGTAACCGCCAATAGCGCATGAAATCCAGTCAGCGAAGGCGACCCCTAAATTCTGGGCTCCCCCTCCGCTCGAGATGAGAGGTCTCTCCACTTTCCCTGCCACGCTCCGTTTACTGCGTTGGTATTTGTGGAGAGCCCACAACCGGAAGAAGAGACCCTCTGGAAAAGTCTTAGGTCAGGCGCGAGCATAGGCACGTATGAAAAGGAACGTAAATGACAGAGAAATTCTTAAATTGTTGAGGAGCTAGCATCGGAGTTTTTCCATTACCGATTTCACAAAACTGACGTATACGTCAAATCGGCTCTAAACTTGTAGGCAGTTTCCTTCCCCTTGCAGTGAGCAAGATATATGGGTAGTGGCATTGCTTTAGACAACAGATGCACTCAAGTAGTCTTACCTATCAGTCCGACGACTGGTTAACGGAAATTCTTCTTTTCCACTCTTCTCTGTTCTGTTACTGTCTTTATTTCCTCATCTGTGCATGCTCCTGCCTCATCTTAGAGTACTTCAGTCTAAGTCTTCCTTTTGCTCTCTTGTACTGAATAGTTATTTCTACTACATTAATTACCACATTAAGCAGAAGCCTGTTGTATCGGTAGAGATGGGCAATTTCTGTACTGTTGGTAGTAGAGTCCTTTTCCAACTGTTCAAAGAACTTTCTCATTTGTGAACTCCGTTATTCAAGAGGCCCTTTCTCTATTACAAGAGAAGCACCTCCAGACGTCTCTTGTCACATGCGTCAATAGCTCACATTTTCCAGCAATACAAGCATATGCTCCAGAGAAAGCTGTTAACAGATCACTTTGTGATCCACACATTCCTTGTTTTAAGCAGCACAGTTATCTTGCAATGGGATATCTTTGTGCAGTTGTGCTTTTTATGTCGGTTACTTTCCATCTCAGGCCATTTTATTAATTACATAGTTGTTGGTATTTAAAAGACTACTGTTGTGTATAAAATAACGTATCCTGACAGGGTCATCAGCTACCCCGACAATTGCTCATGTATCAAGAAACAGAGTTGAAAGTGGTTTACCCCTCCCGATAGTCACTACGAAATCTACTACATACTCGGTAGAGTCTTACTTCAACCATGAACAAGTGCCAAAGCACGAAAAATCAACAAAACAAGAGAAAAATAATCCCCCATACAGATATTCATTCTACTCCATGAATTTAGATGTGTTCAATGTTTAACGAAGACTGAAGCTAGATATACTCTGAGTGACGTGTATGGAAAAAGAATGCCACGCGCACAAAGTAATACAATCTTCTCTACAAGAAAATTCAATTAAAAATTGGAAATGTGCACATATACAGGATGAAGGAAAATTCGAGCACTCGGACTTCGCAGGGCGTTTCCTCACCTACTAGCAATACAAAATTTCGTCCTGCGCATATTTCCGTCAGCAAATGGATGTTAAAGGTTGGCAATCTGGCCAAATCTTGGAACAATGTACTCTTCATTACCGAGCGTAAGATTCATTCCCATAACAAGCGTTTTCTAAAACTCAGACGCATTTTTGAGCTGCAGTAAACGTTGGGCAATAGATAACTTGAACAGGAAAAGGTGTGAGACAGTAGAAGCGTGTTATTGGAGAAACCAGACGATGTTATATAAACATTTAAAGTAACAGAATGGTGCTGAAAGATGCCAATAAAAAGATAGAGCTATATTAGGAAATATATATTAATAGAACCAGTACTGAGAAAAAATGTCCTTAGAATAAGGTGCGGAAAGTCACAGATCGAAAGAGTCGCGATATACGATTAATGGTCTCAGACGAAACTATAAATATTAGGACAATTCTAACGCACACAGATCTCAAGATGTCATGAAAAAAATGTAATGATTTTGAAAACAAGGTATTCCCATTTGAAGGTAGTAGTTACATGAATTTTAGATACGGCCCAGTGATACTATTTTGCGTATGTGTTACTTGAGAAATCGTTACTCATATTTCTAAAATAAGTTAGTTAAAAAAAACTTATTTCCATTTAAAAAGTTTACTGTTCATGGGCACACGATTTCAGTAAGTAAATCTCTAGCTCTATGAGTAATTTATTTCTCAATTAGTCAGACTTACTAGAGCGTCATGCACGTAATTTCCTTTTGTAGTATTGAATCTGCGAATACCGCTGCTATTCCGAAGCGGTAATAGATTGTCGATAATAAATTATATTAGGGGGGATATACAAAATGAAGCTGTGGGTAAAGATGTACGTGTACGAACCTCATGTTTAATTCTAATAACTCTATTATGTGCAATGACATTTCATGTGTAGCGTCACAGCTGTTCCAAAATATAGAGCGACATAAATGGTGGAAATTCAGTATTTAAGTAACTGCTTTGTGTCCCGAAAGTTGGCCATTATTCATGTGGTAAACATAATATTTTTAGTACTTACAGTACATGACTTTGCCGGTTTCAGTTTTCAGAAACATGGACTCCACTAAACAATTTAACCTTCCATTTGAACGGCAGTTGTTGCTGTTTGCATGTTATACTGTGATGTTGATATGACATCGTCCACCAGCTTTACATACTCCTACCACGGCCTGATTTTGTGATTTTTCACTTCCATTATTTCCTCAGCTAAAGTTGTCAGCAACGACTCATGTCGTAAAATGAGTGCAAGCAGTTATTTTGATAAAACATATTCTTTATTAGATATTTCCTCTTTTTGACTCATGGAAGGACGCGTTTATTCCTTACTTCTGCACCTCATATTCAGCACTCTGTTTAAGAGATATCTAATGGTTCAAATGGCTCTGAGCACTATGGGACTCAACTGCTGAGGTCGTTAGTCCCCTAGAACTTAGAACTAGTTAAACCTAACTAACCTAACGACATTACAAACATCCATGCCCGAGGCAGGATTCGAACCTGCGACCGTAGCGGTCTTGCGGTTCCAGACTGCAGCGCCTTTAACCGCACGGCCACTTCGGCCGGCAGATATCTAATGGGATCTTCTCCATTTTCTCCCTTCTCCACGTTTCACACCAATATACAGTCATTTTATAAGAAATTTCTCGCATCGTACAACTCCACAATAGAATCAACGTAAACCAGAGCATGCGTAATAATACTACTGGCACAATAATTAGTATGGTATTCTATTATTCATCTTACTTTAACATCTGTTATCAGACTAATTAACGACGTCAGAAGCAGGAAGCGATTGTGTGACTTACCATGTAGATAGAAAAAGAAAATGTACACGAAAGGCCGGCCGGAGTGCCGTGCGGTTCTAGGCGCTACAGTCTGGAACCGACCGACCACTACGGTCGCAGGTTCGAATCGTGCCTCGGGCATGGATGTGTGTGATGTCCTTAGGTTAGTTAGGTCTAATTAGTTCTAAGTTCTAGGCGACTGATGACCTCAGAAGTTAAGTCGCATAGTGCTCACAGCCATTTGAACCATTTTTGTACACGAAAGAAAATGTTTTCAGCATTCCTATTGCATTAGCTGTTATCAGTATCAATCTGAGCCGGAATTAATTAAGGAGCTCAACAAAGAATTGTCAAAATCAGTGTGGGAAATATAACAACGCTAATTTAACGTCCACAAATGTCTTTTCAAGTACTTCAATTCCAAAGGTTTCAGTGTTGAGTTTAAGTAGACGGATTATGTAGGAATTACCAGAGTGCTATTAGTAAGTTTTCAGCTAAAATAATTCAAAGAATTTTTTATATTTGCGCTTGTAACTGTACCTGAATAAAAAATAATTGCTTTGGATACATAACAGCGCAGAAGCTTTGCAAACAGCTAATTTTTATAAAATGAAATGCATATTTTGGGAGGATGTAAAATACACAATGGACTAACACTGAACGATGTGCAGTTCTAATTATATGCAAAACAAAGAAACAAAAAACAAAGAGAAGTCGTCGTCTCCCAGTTTGCCGGCCGGTGTGGCCGAGCGATTCTAGGCGCTTCAGTCTGGAACCGTGCTACCGCTACGGTCGTAGGTTCGAATCCTGCCACGGGCATGGATGTGTGTGGTGTCCTTAGGTTAGTGCGGTTTAAGTAGTTCTAAGTTCATTTATGTTTTGTTCTCTATCAATGCTACCAATCCTACCGGTAAACCTACCATTTACTACATCATTTATGTTCTGCACCAAAACTACTGAAGCGCAGTTTTTGTGAAGAGTAGCTCTAAGAGGTAAGTAAAATGCAACTACAAAATCTTGACGTTATCCCCGCACACATTTACAGGAAGCTTAAGCTGATAGGATCGACACTACAGTGCGTGAGGATTTTCGTCATACCAAACATATCTGTTCCTACTGTTGAACATGCCCCCTCTTATAACCATGGCCTCGACTACAAACAGCGCGAAAGCAGGAAAATTGGCGATTTTTGTACATTGTTCTAGGAAACTATTTGCAAACTCCAATCGAACTGGAATCTCCAAGGCTGCAATCAATGTATCTTCTGTGAATCGTACAGATGCTACTGTTGTCCGTTTAAGACCCTCAAAACAGTATGGCGCATACTGATAGAGCCACAAATCGAGTGTAACACTTTCTCTTCCATATTGGGTGTTCTAGCATACATCACACAGGCAGTATCTTCCATTCTAACACGGAAGGATCCAGTTCGTCGTAGATGCCTATGAACAGATGCAAGAGACCTGTGACGTTCATACATAATTAAGGTGAAAGGAATGGAAAATAAACGGGATGGGAAAGAGATAGTAACGAAATAATGATCTCCGGCCGCACAGGGCATGACGGCAATGTAAAGACGAGAGTTGGAAGCTTTTTCGGGACTGGGGCTCCTGTACCCGGTTGCTCTGGCACCGTCACGTCAAGGCGTACTCACACTGTCCGTCACGTGTCAACTCATGTCACGTGACCTCATCTCGTATGGCTGTCCTCGATTGTTTTCTTCGCGGAAATTGAGATCTTTGAAAAAAGATTTTCAACTGTTTTTACGTGCGAAGTGCACATACACAAAGCATGTTGTAAGTAGTCTGTCTGTATGTTGGCAGCGCTACAGACTGTGTTAATATTGCTGACAGCGTTCTGCGCCCTCGGCAAGAGGTTTTGTGGTTGGACGGGCTAGCAGTTAACGAGTGGATAGAGAAGTGTATGGACATGCTTTTGTAGTGGAGATTCTGGGTTCGTAGACACGCAATGCAAAGTGAGATGAGGAAAGATATGATAATGGATGTAAGGTTGATAATGTTTGGGAAGTGAAATTATTGACAACTATATAATTATTGGAACTGGATGTCACATGAATAAGTTAAAATTTTCTAAATACTTGGTTTGCTCTTCAACAAAATCTTTCTTTTGCTAGCCATATGCCTCCTAGTAGTTAGAGTCTATAGTAGTTAGAATCATTTTATTTACCTGGTTGTTGATGCTACTTTCTGTATTGCTGTAGTTCGTGTTATGACAATTTTCTGTGAGGTAAGTGACTTATGAAAAAGAATGGGGTTTCCGCTATCCGGATTTGTGATTAAAATGAGTTTAGGCAATTAACAGAGCTGGAGGTAGTTTCATATTTCTTCAATTCCACATTTTTTGGATTTGTATTATTGTTAGGATTTCTTGCAATCCAGAGCTATTCTTTTGTGTTCTTTATTGGAAGTCTTGTTGTCAATGTACAGCAGTCAGATTGCGTTGGGCTTGTTTGTTGTGGGTAATAAATAAATAGGTTAAGTCTGAGTTGTCTTTGTCGGAAAACTTCTGTTGGTCAGTGCTTAGTAAAAAAATTTAAGAGTTAGTTTCAGTGTAAATGTTGATGCTAGAGTTGACATTTCTACTAAAAGGCATTTATTGGACTCAAATAGTTTGCGTTTTGTGGGGACAAACTGTATACTAGACAAGGAAGACAGAAGTGTAGAACAATACAAAAAATAGTGTGGGTCCTAAAAATGTTATTACCTGGTATACGAAAGGCGAATGTCTCGCACTATACAAGGATCTCGACGAAGATGTTTCAGTATTTTGTATTTTAGCAAGTCGAAGCATTAGTTTTTTTTAATTTGTTAACGTCAAAATTGCGCCTAGAAATATTAAAGGGAACACAGTATTACGAGCTGCCATCATATCCTGTGAAAAATTTGTCTATTTATGTCTAAGTTTAGCTGCTAGACCAGTGCAAATATTTGTGCAATAACCATACCTCCGTCAGTAACTTTCCCTTCACAATGTATAAGTTTTCTTTACTTGGGTCTTGTATTTGGCTTTCTTTGGCTGTTTATTAACCCAAATGCCTTATTTTTACTGAGGTTAGCTAGTGAAAACACACAAATATTGACCACTGAAGCTTGCAAAACTGTTTCACACACAATTCAGAGAGCTACATAACAATAAGTAAGCCTGCCACTAACACACATTAAAACAAACAGCTTGCAGTGTCTGAAGGTTCCAGTCCATTTCATTATGAAACACCGCAAACGCCTGACAACAATCAAACAAATTCAATCTGCCAATCAATCTGATTCTAGTCACAGAGATTTTTAGTTCAAATTGTGGCCATATTGCAAACCATTTCCTTGTAAAATATTAAATACGGTACCGGAATGTATAAAAATTCACTTTATAAATGTAGGAGAGTGCAAATAAGTTAGTACGGCCATTTCGTACAATTCAGACTGCTGCCTCACTGCTTCAATTAATCTTCCGTCAAAAAAATATTCAAATGTGTATGAAATCCTAACTGAACTGCTGAGGTCATCTGTCCCTAAACTTACACACTACTTAAGCTAACTTAACCTAACTTATGCTAAGAACAACACACACACCCATGCCCGAGGGAGGGCTTGAACCTTGTAACAACAACAACTGTACTTATAAAAATTTTTCTTCTGATTTTCGATAAATTAATATAAGCGATGTTTTGATGCCATTTCTTTTCTTGTCAGATCGTTATGTTAAGGACACTGTAAACACATTTCGATGTAAATTTTAATATTTATGTTAAATTTCAAGTAATATTATAATAGAAGTGAAGTTTAAATAATGTTGGGAATATTGTAAGATGTGAAAGTTGTAATTGTACGCCTGGTCCATACGTAGGCAATGTATTAGGATATGTGGAATGTAAAACCTTTGGTGAATACCCTATCTGTAGGGGAGAGGTAAAAGGTGGATGGCAGGCGAGCGCGGGAAAATGCGCACGGGCGCGGTACGGCATAACGGGCTCAGCAACACAGTCGGAGTTGGTCACCGGTCTGAGGAACACGTTCCGGATCGAGGAGGCTATCCTGGAAAAAGTGGTTTCATTTGAGCCTCGGATGTGCCGTTTCCGACGACTATACAGCATGGCTATATCCAATAGGCACTGAATTGAAAAGGATTACAACGCCAAGAAGAAGCAAAGTGCCGATACAGCAAGAGCCATAGCTGTGATTGTATGTGTGCTGTACGCCTCGCCATCTCGCTGCCCGCCAACTGCCGCATCGACTTGCACAGGTCAATTCTTTATAAGTGTATCCGTATGGACCAGTGTTAAATTTGTTCCTAACTGTTCAATAATAACTTGACTTTTACCAGAATTGCTCTACCAATTAATTATCCTAATCACTAACCTGGACAGGGTCCTTTCCGCATGTTGTGCAATCCGAGTGTCCCGAAATGAAGATTTAAAATTCATGTTAATAAGAATTACGTGCAGAACTATCTATGCTAGAAAGATATTTAAAGAACTTTGTTGTTAATGAATATTTTGGTAAATAATAGACCTGACAAATTTTGAAGATAATGTTGAAAGTGGTTTAGTAATGAAGCTTAATTAAACAGAAACAAAAATAATGGTAGTTAAATGAGGAATTAAAAAGACAAAAGGAATAGTAACCTATATTTTCTAAATCTCGAGTTTTTCTTGTGTCCAATAATTAATAGTTTCAACACAGTGACCATAACAGTTTCAGGGCCCCCCCCCCCTTTTAGTTCTTTTCATTTCTATTCATTTAAATGCTGAAGTGCACTGAACTGATTTGATCTGCAAAGTGAAAGCCAATATAAAACCTGAATTTATTAGTGTTTTTATTCTGCTTAAGATTGACATTGTATGTGTGTTTCAAAAGTGCTATTCCTAGGGCAACCTATGCCCGATTTCAGTTGGATCAATAGACAAAATGCAGTGTGTAGTAATCATTGTAGTGTAATGTTGTGTATTTGTAGCTTGTCCAAATCAGTACAGAAAGGGAAAATACTAGTTTAGTAGATTTTTCTGGTTCTAAAGTTTTCCATATAATGCAGTATTACTACGTGTGGTTATGTTTGTACGTACATCCACTTGTACAAGGAAAAAACTCACGTAATGCCTAATTAGGCTGGCGACCGTATTATTAATAATTGGTAGCATCTGCTGCGTAGGTTTCTTGTCCGTATTAACGTGTAGTTGCACTTTATACTAGCTTGACGTATCATTGTTGTTACTGACTGGGTATAAGTCCGATTTTGCTTCCATTCAGGTACACGCGGTCATCTTATTTAATAAAATCCTTTCTTAGAAGGTGAAGCCCGTCAACTTATTATAGTACAGGCTTTAAAGAGTTAACGTACGCAAGAGCGGAGACGTTACAAGTGGCTTCCCGGTGACAGGACATCCAGTTGTTGTCGGTCACAAATTAAAGTGAATACCGAACAGTGGATGTTCAGTGACTCGAATTGTAATAACATTCAGTAAAGTAAATAGCAGTGAACGTCAAGTACAGTGGAGAGGTGTAATTTGCATTCAGTATGGACAGGAGCGTAGACACGGTAGATGTGCCGAGTGTAACGGAAAATGCGGCTGGCAGTAGCAGAAGTTTACGCGGCCAAATAACAGATGGCGTTAGCGGAAGACAATTGGCGTACATACAATACCACGAACACGTTAACGAACAGATTGAAATGTCGAGATCGTCTCGCACACAGCAAGGAATAAAACAGGAAGTAGAGGGGGACTTTGTAGATGATAGTGGGTATGTGAATGAATCCATTGACATGTTTGATTCACCACAGAAAAAGAAAGAACCGAAAGAAACTTCTGAAGTAGGATCGGGACACACAGATTCCGTAGAACAAAACAGTGTGAAAATTTTAAGCATGAACGATTTATTTGAACAATTAACTAAACAAATTTCAGGGCAGAATGATCAGCTTAAAACACACGTTGCCGAGCAGCTCAAAACGCAGAATGATCAGCTTAAAACTCACGTTGATGAGCAGCTCAAAACACAAAGTAATCAGCTCAAGACACAGAACGAGCAGCTTAAAACACAGAGTGATCAGCTTCAAAAACAAGTCGGTAGTCAGGTTAGTCAGCTTAAAACACACGTTGACGAGCAGCTTAAAATACAAAGTAATCAGCTCAAAACACACGTTGATCAAAATAAAGCACAGGTCGAAGATCAAGGAATTAAAATTAGTAAAGAAATAGAACAAGTAGAACAAAAAGTGGGTAATTTAAGTTCTGTGGTAAATACTATGAGATTTGAAATTGATACCATTAACAAAAATATGGATACTATGCAGGGAGAAATTGATAACATTAACAGTAGATTCTATGTTGAAATTCTCAACATCCAAGAGAAAGTAGAACCTCTGGTTGAAACAAAAGTAGACGAAAAAGTTTTCGGTCTTAAAACTGAAATCGTATACGAATGTCAGCTCGGAATATCACAGTTGAAAAAGGCAGTTTCAGACACTGAAAGAGAGTTAGGCGAAAAATTTACCGGACATATACAAAAGTGTGAACAAAATACTTCGAAAATTCAAGGCAAAATTTTCGATCTTGAGAGTAAAATTAAAGATAGGCCTGGTGTTGTCTATAATGGCACACCAATTACGAAACTGTTAGAGTGTGAGGAACGCTTCGATCCCGCCAAGAAACATAACGGATGGCATCCGTTAGATTTCATCAAAAATTGCGAGAGGATATTTCCTGAACACTTGTCTGATCAGGAAAAGATAAACGTTGTAATTAGCGCCTTAGCAGGTGACGCTAAGCGCTGGAGAATTAATTTGAATATCGAACGAATGACGTTCGATGAATTCAAGCAAAGGTTTACGGAAGAATATTGGTCCGAACAAAAACAGGATCATTTATGGCGCGAGTTTATCATGGCCAGGCTTCATGATAACCGGGGCAGGAACTCTTTGAGAGATTTCTGCGAATATTGGTACCGAAAATTGACACATTTAAGAGGAAGAAGATCAGATTCAGAAATTATCTGGGAGCTATATAAAAAGCTTCCGGAAGATTCAAAGAGGTACGTGGGAAGCAATCATCGCAGCTTCCAAGCATTTCTCGAAAGAGTGGAAGACGAAGACCACTGGCGCGAAAGTCGTGCCAATTATCAAAATTTTGGTAATCGAAATAACCGGAATAATGACGAGAGAAATGACGGCGAAGGGTTTCGCGTCAATATGATACAAAGAGGTAGAGGTAGAGGCAGAGGAAGAGGAAGTTACCCTGGTCGCGGTAGAGGGTACACTGCGCAAAATAATAACGACGCGGGAAACTAATTTCCGCGAACGTTGCGGGCCAAACGGAAGCGGACAGTACATACCGGCCCCGTTTCAAGAAAAGTTACCGAACCAATAGTAATGTTATGAGACAGGTTAGAGACAGGCATGGAACGACGCAACGTGTCGTTGCGAAGCAAGCGTCAGGTGCGAGCCAGAATGAGTCATCTCGGCCGCGCAGAGTGCTAGTTGTTAACAGGCGAGTGGAGCATCAGAGGGCAATGGCCCGGCCTAGCAGAACAGCTGTTCAGAGAGAAGCCGCTAGCAATACGGCAGCATTAGGTACGAACATAGCCGTATGGGCTGATGAATATGTTACGAGTGATAATCCCGTGGCGAAGGAAATAATAGATGAAACTGTGAATACACAGAGGGGTGCGGTGAGCAGTGTTAGTAATAAAGTAAAAGGCGAGAATGAATTAGCAGAAGTAAGTAACTGGCGTGTGCAAATCGATGATCTGTACAAGGGCCTAAAGCAATGTGAGTGGGAGGATTTTAAGAAGGAATATGAGGCAAAGAAATTAGTTAGTGGAAAAGGAGATAGTAGGGACGTCGATAAGGTGACGTGGCCCGAGTATAAAGAGGAAAGAGTAAATAGCGCCGCGCAAAGTACACGTGCTGCCGATAGGACGAAGGTGAAAAATAGGAAGGAATTGGAGGACGAAATCCTTAGCATTGACGAGGAAGTAACTTCTGTTAACAATCCGCCAACAGTACAAGCTGCTACCGAAAGGCATCATGAGGAAGGGGCAGATGATTACCTAAAAGTAATTGAAGTCCACGAGGATTACACGAAATATGAATTAATAATAGATGTGAGTAAAGCTGATGATGAGGCCGTTTTGTCAAAAGAGGATATTGAATTAAAATCAAAGCCTGACGAAAGTGCAGAGGGAGAACTTAATGCCTGTCTCAGAAAAGCTTTTATGTTAGAACCTGAAAGCGATCCAGAATGGTCGGATTCTGGCGATAGTTCAGACGACGAATATTTCGGTAATAGTGGAAATAAAGGAAATACAGTTAATTGCGATATTGTACCTAAGGATGACGAAGTTTCAAAACAAAATCAGGATGTTGAGACCGAACAAAGAAAGAAAGAGCCACCTGACGACTCAGGGTCTATTTTACAAAGAGTTCAAGTAATTAATGACTTTGAACTCCCTGAACCAAAGAAACCGCCAGATATAGGTGGGATGAATGTTAAAAGCATATCTTGGGACGATGTTATCGTCGACCCGGATTTGCTTAGGGAAGACCACAACAATGAACAACATTCGACGGTTAAACAAACTGTAATACCAGTTGAAATTTATGATGTGAAATTGCAAGTACTTCTTGATACTGGATCTCAGATAAGTGCAATCTCCCAGTCGTTTTTCGAACATATTTGTGATAAGCCTGGACTAGTAATTATGTCAGTGACAGGTGTAAAGATTGTTGGTGCTACTGGCAAAGCTAGCAAGCCGGTAAAGAACCAGATTTTGGTTGAATTTAGTATAAAAGGACAAAACTTTGAACACGATTTTTTGGTTGTGCCAGACTTGAGTACTGAAATGATTCTGGGAATAGATTGGTTCGATAAAGAAAAGGTTATTATTGATTGTAGCCAGGGAGTAATCAAAATTTATAATGCATCTAGGAATTTGGAATTAAAATTTGAGGAAAATGGGAAGGTGTTAGATTCAGAAATTGATTCTTTGTTGTTGGAAATTGACCAAGGGAATGATGGTTTGACAAACAAATATGAGATGTACCATGTCCAGAGGTTAATAAATAAGAGTGACAAGCAGGGGCATGATCTTAAAGAGATGGTGGAAAATTTGAAGGGAATATCTCCCGAACAGAAAGCAGAATTGCTTGATACTTTAGATAATAACAGCACCGTATTTTCGGACAAACCTGGCCTAGTTAAGAACTTTGAATACCAGATTGAGACAATAGAGCATAAACCTTTCTTTGTAAGACCGTTTTCGATACCCATATCAAAGAAGCAAGCTGTTCAAATGGAAATAGATAAAATGATAGAATGGGGTGTTATCGAACGGAGTAGCAGCGAATATAATAGTCCGCTTATCATCGTGAACAAAAGGGATGGGGGAGTGAGAGTAGTTATCGACGCCAGGACTTTAAACAAAATTGTAAAGAAGGAAATAGATAGACCTGAAAATCTGGACGAAATGCTCCAAAAATTTTATAACGTGAAGTATTTAACCAGTCTGGATATGACCGCCGGATACTGGCAAATCCCATTGAGTAAAGAATCCCGTAAATATACCGCTTTTCTATTCGCCGGGAAATGCTATCAGTATAAAGTAATGCCATTTGGGCTTAGCACTTCTGTGGCAGTATTTATTAGGGCACTGGACTTTGTATTAGGGAGAGAATTGAGTTCCCGGCTAACCATTTATGTAGATGATTTACTGATTGCTACGGAAGAATGGCAAGAGCATTGTGAACTATTGCAGAAAGTTTTTGTTGCTCTACAAGCAGGGGGCATGACACTTAAGTGGAAGAAATGTGAATTTGTGAAGTCGGAAATAAAGTTTCTGGGGCACATTATTACTACGACCGGTATTGGCAAGGACCCGGAAAAGTTAAGTGCAATAGCAGAGTGTCCAGCTCCTAGAAATAGAAAACAGTTGAAAGCCTTTTTAGGTTTATGTGGGTTCTATAGAAAATTCGTCAAGGGGCAAGTTTTTAATAGTCCTCATTTGAATAATCTACTTAAGAAAAATAGTGCTTTTGTGTGGACTGAAGGGTGTATGAGAGATTTCAAAAAATTAAAAAGTGAACTTTTGAATGACAATATTTTGCATCACCCCATGCTGTCAAAACCTTTCCATATGAGTACTGACAGCAGTGCTTATGGAATTGGTATAGAAGTTTTCCAAGAAATCGGTGAGGGCAAAGAAATCGAAAACAGGACTATCGCATTTGCAAGTAGGACTCTAACAAAATACGAGAAAAACTACACTATATCGGAAAAGGAAGCTTTAGCCATTATATGGGGGCTAAAGAAATTCAGAAATTATCTGTGGGGCCATAAGCTTGTCATACATACTGACCACAAAGCTGTAACTTTTCTTAAAGATTGTCGTTTACTTAATGGCAGGCTAACTCGTTGGGCTTTGTACCTGCAACAATTTGGTTACGAGATTCGCTATGTTAAGGGTACTGAGAATTATGTGGCAGATGCTTTATCTAGATTGCCTAATGGTATGAGTGAAGTGCCCAATGAAATGGTGAAGAGGGTACTTTTCAGATAAGGTATATGAAAGAGGTCTCAGGGAAAAGGAAAATTGAGCAAATATGTAAAAATATGAGATACCATCAGAATGAGGATCCGACATGGAAATCTGTGAAGGTAAATTTTGACAGTGTGCAGTATCCTCAAATTAAGAAATATTACAAAATCTTTAAAGGCGTTTTATATAGGAGGAAGGATTTAGTCACTGAGGAATGGAGAGTATGTTGGCCACACCAGTTTAATACTGATGTCGTAGATTATTTTCATTTAGCATTGGGGCATAGTGGGCCAAAGAAATGTTTGGATAAATTGAATAATGTAGTAGTGATTGCTGGTAGTGTCAGTAAGAAGGTAAAGGAACGAATTAAGTCGTGTGATGTCTGTCAAAAGGCCAAAGTGCCGAACAAAACTAGTAGAGGTCGAATGCAATGTACATTACCTGAAGACACCCTAGAATTATTATCTGTAGATTTGTATGGTCCCCTCCCAAAGACTTCGGGAAATTGTGCATATATTTTAGTAATTTTGGAAGTATTCTCAAAGTTTGTGAAATTATACCCCTTGAAAAAAGCAACAGCAAAAGCTGTATTTAGTAGGATGGTTGAATACTTCAGAACCATCGGGAAACCCAAGGCAGTACTATCTGACAATGGACACCAGTTCATATCCAAAATTTGGAAAGAAGGAATGGAGAAAAATAGTGTGGAGGTTAAATATATCGCAGCCTACCATCCTGTGAGCAACCCGGTCGAAAGGTACATGCGAGAAATCGGGAGGTTGTGTAGAACATACTGCAGTCACAACCATAGAGCCTGGGGCAGATTTATATCGGATTTTGAGAATGTCATGAACACATTACATCATGAAACTACTGGGTTCCCATCGGAAGAAATTTTGTTAGGCAGCTGAAGTAAAAGTTTAATTGAGGAAAAACTAGAGTTTCCACCTTGTACAAGTTTGGGGTTGAGTCAAAAGAAAGAATTAGTCAAGAAAAGGGCAAAGCAAAAAGCTGAATCTAGATCTAAAAGACACGATAAAAATCTGAAAGTTTCAAAATTTAAAATTGGGGATTATGTTCTTTTAAAAACCCACGAAAAATCTAGTGAACTGAACCATGAAATTTCCAAATTTAAATATATTTATAATGGACCGTACATAATACAGAACATTCCACACGATAATGCTTACTACCTGATCTACCCAAAATCCAAAAGACCTTTAGGTGTAAGAAATGTTGTGGACCTGAAACTGTATGTTCCTAGAAGTGAGTGACCTAAGTGCACTCAGAAAGCAATTTGCAGTAAATGTGCTGTATCTTATGCTGAAACTAAATTATTTAAATTGTAACTAATCTCTGTAAATATATGTATACCAATATCAGTGTGCTAATGTATTTATGTGAGTTTCAGATTACCAAATGTAATGTAAATGTAAGAATGTATGGAGAAAAGGACTGAAAAGAAAAGGGTAAATGCCGAATACCAAAGTGGACGGTATATGAGTCATAATATAAAGGACTGCCATACACTAATGAGGGCAGATAAATAGTCAATGGAGAATTATAAGTGTGATACAGGAGATATGACAATATGAGGTGAAAAAGACTGCCCAAATCTGAATAATAGGCAGCAAAAATGTGTAGAAAAATTTCTAAATATTATTGTGTGTGTTTTGTTTAGTAAGTAAGGAAATGGACTGCCAGTCAATGCAAGCAGCAACAAATTGTCTTATTGTGTATACAGGTATTTGCATTCGTTTTTGTAGTTAAATGTTTGTATTCCAGATTTTGAAATTAATTCTTTGAGAAATTTAGTAAAAATGCAGAATTTGCTATTTTAATAATGTTGTGATGGGAGATTGGACTGTGCAAAAGGCACTTAAGTAAATGACAAGTAAATGTTCTTGGTATGTCAAAAAAGTATGGACCTATATAATGTGAGTAAAAGGAAGTATGTGGTATCAAAAATTTTGGACATTCACGTAAAGAGTCAGTACCACTGTATAAATGTAAAATGTAGTGTTCCCATTAAATTTACACTTTGTGAAAATTACTGGAAACAGGGGCATGTGTAACAACAACAACTGTACTTATAAAAATTTTTCTTCTGATTTTCGATAAATTAATATAAGCGATGTTTTGATGCCATTTCTTTTCTTGTCAGGTCGTTATGTTAAGGACACTGTAAACACATTTCGATGTAAATTTTAATATTTATGTTAAATTTCAAGTAATATTATAATAGAAGTGAAGTTTAAATAATGTTGGGAATATTGTAAGATGTGAAAGTTGTAATTGTACGCCTGGTCCATACGTAGGCAATGTATTAGGATATGTGGAATGTAAAACCTTTGGTGAATACCCTATCTGTAGGGGAGAGGTAAAAGGTGGATGGCAGGCGAGCGCGGGAAAATGCGCACGGGCGCGGTACGGCATAACGGGCTCAGCAACACAGTCGGAGTTGGTCACCGGTCTGAGGAACACGTTCCGGATCGAGGAGGCTATCCTGGAAAAAGTGGTTTCATTTGAGCCTCGGATGTGCCGTTTCCGACGACTATACAGCATGGCTATATCCAATAGGCACTGAATTGAAAAGGATTACAACGCCAAGAAGAAGCAAAGTGCCGATACAGCAAGAGCCATAGCTGTGATTGTATGTGTGCTGTACGCCTCGCCATCTCGCTGCCCGCCAACTGCCGCATCGACTTGCACAGGTCAATTCTTTATAAGTGTATCCGTATGGACCAGTGTTAAATTTGTTCCTAACTGTTCAATAATAACTTGACTTTTACCAGAATTGCTCTACCAATTAATTATCCTAATCACTAACCTGGACAGGGTCCTTTCCGCATGTTGTGCAATCCGAGTGTCCCGAAATGAAGATTTAAAATTCATGTTAATAAGAATTACGTGCAGAACTATCTATGCTAGAAAGATATTTAAAGAACTTTGTTGTTAATGAATATTTTGGTAAATAATAGACCTGACAAATTTTGAAGATAATGTTGAAAGTGGTTTAGTAATGAAGCTTAATTAAACAGAAACAAAAATAATGGTAGTTAAATGAGGAATTAAAAAGACAAAAGGAATAGTAACCTATATTTTCTAAATCTCGAGTTTTTCTTGTGTCCAATAATTAATAGTTTCAACACAGTGACCATAACAGTTTCAGGGCCCCCCCCCCTTTTAGTTCTTTTCATTTCTATTCATTTAAATGCTGAAGTGCACTGAACTGATTTGATCTGCAAAGTGAAAGCCAATATAAAACCTGAATTTATTAGTGTTTTTTTTCTGCTTAAGATTGACATTGTATGTGTGTTTCAAAAGTGCTATTCCTAGGGCAACCTATGCCCGATTTCAGTTGGATCAATAGACAAAATGCAGTGTGTAGTAATCATTGTAGTGTAATGTTGTGTATTTGTAGCTTGTCCAAATCAGTACAGAAAGGGAAAATACTAGTTTAGTAGATTTTTCTGGTTCTAAAGTTTTCCATATAATGCAGTATTACTACGTGTGGTTATGTTTGTACGTACATCCACTTGTACTAGGAAAAATCTCACGTAATGCCTAATTAGGCTGGCGACCGTATTATTAATAATTGGTAGCATCTGCTGCGTAGGTTTCTTGTCCGTATTAACGTGTAGTTGCACTTTATACTAGCTTGACGTATCATTGTTGTTACTGACTGGGTATAAGTCCGATCGTGCGGTAGCGTTCTCGCTTCACACGCCCGGGTTCCCGGGTTCGATTCCCGGCGGGGTCAGGGATTTTCTCTGCCTCGTGATGGCTGGGTGTTGTGTGATGTCCTTAGGTTAGTTAGGTTTAAGTAGTTCTAAGTTCTAGGGGACTGATGACCATAGATGTTAAGTCCCATAGTGCTCAGAGCCATTTGAACCATCTATAAGTCCGATTTTGCTTCCATTCAGGTACACGCGGTCATCTTATTTAATAAAATCCTTTCTTAGAAGGTGAAGCCCGTCAACTTGTTATAGTACAGGCTTTAAAGAGTTAACGTACGTAAGAGCGGAGACGTTACAACCTCTGGCGGGAGGTTCCGCGCAATCCGTGACATGGCGCCTCAAATCGCACGGCCCCTCCACGCGGCTCACGTCATTTGCTATAAATTTTAACAAAAGAAATAACGAACTAGACAGTTTATAACAAATAACGAATGACAAAAAAACTGCTATCAACGAAGAAATCTATGACGAAAGAAAGTATGGAGATCTGCGCATGGCCGTGTATAGGGATTGGGGGGTCATGTGTTCAACAGCGGACGGATGAAGTCACCTGTCAAAATTTACTTCCCTAGAAATCTTAACGGCACTGTGACATGACGTGATGGAATTGGACCACCAGTGTGGATGCCGCCATTTGAAATGCGTTGCTGAACGTTTTGACGTGACGTGAAGTGACGCGACGTGACGTGATCGCCAGTGTGAATTGGTCTTTAACCGCCTCGGCCATCCGGACACGCTTTTCGACAGGCACAAATCCCCCACCCATTAACCCACAACTCACGGATTTCTGATTCCTTTAGGAATTAGGACGCTGGTTCTACATCCGCATTGAAACTTTTTCATCAAACAGCCGTAGCGCGCGTAGAATTATAGATATGAGTGGTGTCTGCTCTGTTGGACAAGTCCGACAGAACAGACACCACTGATATCTATAATTCTATCATGTGGTTTCCGTCGGTGCGGGAACAGCTCGGAGAAGCGTCATTGTGCCGCTCTTCCATTGCATTCAGCGAACCCATATACGAGATGGATGTCGGCCAACGTCTCATCAGTAAATCCGTCCATATCGCTGCTGCGTGTCGGTGTTAACGCGCGACTAACACTGCCGGAAATCAAAACCCCAGACAGAACTGGGCGGTACCGAATGCCAACTTGAAGACAAAGAGCTGTTACAGCAGAAAGTGTGGGCGTATGCAAAGAAGACACACGGCGCATACCGAAACATATGCATTGTCATTCACTATTTGCGCTGCAATACAGATAGAATGATAACTGGGGTAAGAAACCAAACGAATAATTCCGTAACGAGCAGCACGTCACTGTGGATGTCTTAAACCAAAATACTCAGGAGGTTGTGGTGCGGCGAGTAAGTTACTTCACTGGTTTAAAGCTTTGATGCCGTCTTTAATCTCGTGAGCCTGGCAACTAATTTGGTGGTCAGCCAGAATGCGAAGGGAAACGTACTGACCTTAGTTTCCAGTCTGCACGGCAACATTCCAGTCCAGCCCACTGAAAGAAAAGTGTCTATTTCCCTTGTCTTTGCGGGATCAGGACTATGAAATCAGTAAAAGTTTAAAGTTCCAATCAAGATATAATTTAATTAAAGTTTCTCACAAACAACACTTAAAATTGCGTTATGTTCTATTGAAAACAAGTCTTTCTAATCTAACAGCACCTTTAGCAGTTCAGAGGGGACCTCTACGTTAACTTCCTACCAGATTGTTCTTCGCCCTGACTAACATCACTCAACTGAAAGTTCGCAATAAGTGTTCAAAAATTAATGCTCGCCATAAAAGTGGAAATAAATTCACCACTTGCCACGCGGAATTGAATTTCACACAGACGGCACACTAACAGTTATTTTACCGAATTCTAAACGATCCAGGACGGTGTACAGTCCTCGCGAGTTCACTATCTGTTCTCACTGCCAAATAATCGCTTGTCACCACTCGGCTCTGACGTCATCTGAGGCAGAGCGCGACCAGACGCTTAACTGGCGTGGACCTCACAGTGTCTGAGAGCGAAGTGAACCTTCCTACTGCTTCAGGGGTTGTATTTATACGGTGCCGGTGCGGACTGCCGAGAAAACATCTGTTGTCTCTGTCTATTTATATACGACGGCAGTCTACAAACGACCACTATCTCGGGCACATAATCTTTAATAATATAGTTACCAACTACTTCAGAAACTTTTAAATTTTTGCAGGTATGCAGATAAGCAGTTTGAAAGCACGTAGAAAGTTTCAGCTCGCTAGAATGAAAACTTTGCTTAATAGAATTTATTTAGTGGAACTAACGGTAGATTGTTACCTCTGAACCATACCTTTGCTAAGACACATATCAGTTGCTATTTATGTTACAAGTGTTAAACTTGATGTAGCTCTATTATTTGATATATTTGATCATCTGGTTTAACCAAAATCCTCTATCATTAAAATTTCAAGTACTTAATCTACAACACTTAGGTACATTTTAGTTACAAATTTAGTTTTTATTTAATTAATAAAAATTATAAGAGGTAGACTAAAGTGGACTATCTGTTATTATTTTTGGGGTATACTGAAGCATAAAACAAATTTTCAAGTTTCTAAGGCAATTATTTAGCGCCTCTGATTTTTCCGAGAAACGTGGATTCTGGCGTTAATTTTTGTTTTATGGTTTTGGAAACCAGAATCACTTATTTATCACTTCTAACTGCACCTTCTGACCAAATTCTGGCTTCCTAGCGTCATTATTTAGCGCCTCTGATTTTTCTCTTAAAACGGCATTTTTCCGTAAACTATTAAGTTTAGAATATCAAGAGTTGGTATTTGGAACATTATTACACTAAACTATAATTTAACAAAGTTTTAAACATAAATTTTGATTTTTCATTTCATACTAAATTGTGGTGCAATACGTGGGCGCTACATGCAGACGCGTTAAGGTGACGTTGCGCTACTAGCAGTGAACTGGGGTAAGTCCCGGCGCACTCGCGCACTCTGTATCTCACACATGATATAGCGGTTGGTTTGCTTCAAGGTAACCTTGAACAACTTCTGAAAGTTTACTTGGAGAAATGCATGTTGCACATTGTGCTGTCTTCTTACAGTTCATTTATTCACTACAGTTTTCGATCATGGACCATCTTCACAGTGATAGCATAAAAATGTAAACTATGGATCTCAAAATACATTACATTTTCATGAGAATTATACATCGTAAAAATTAAGCGTGCTTACAAAAAATATCTTATGTAACAACTTCACATGGCATACACACTGTTTAAGAAGGAAAGTGTACACCATTGCTGACTTGAAAACGTAAGGAAATTGATACTTAATTTCGTAATATAGACTTAACCAAGCAAAAAATAACGTTGAAAACGTGAAAACCTGTAAGAGCAGTAAGTGCACAGCACCATTGGTGAGGCACAGTCTCAGTAGGCTAACACAGAAAAGTTGATCAAATAAGCTACAAGGCAAAATCAATGATTATAGGTCAAAGAACAAGAAACAAATTATGTGTAAACTACAGTACGGTCACAGAGAGATACACAAGCAGTCATATTACAATAAAAGAGATACAATAAATGATGATACAGTTGTATTTTTTTATTCTCATGGAAATGTAACGTGTTTTGCGATTCACAGTTTTCACTTTGTTTCCCTTTTTGTGGTAGCACTGTGAGGATGGTTCATGATCGAAACCGGTAGTGAGTTAATATATTGTAATGCATCACAGTGCGTAGCACGCATTTCTCCAAGTATATCGATATTATTGACAGTTGCCTTTGAAAAAAAAAAAACGAATTTGCTCGGACGGTTCACCTTGTGTATCGTTGTTTTGTTGAAAGAGGGCGGCTGCAACTCGACCACAGCTAAGATAACATCTCCTTGGTTTACGGTCCCTAGTTAAAGAGAGTGACCTGAATATAATGTGCAGCGATAGGGTGAAGCCGAGCCAAGCGGGTTGCGTAACCTACCGGCTAGGCGCCCAGCGGGCAGTGCGGCACTATGTTTTATGAATTTTTTATATTGTTGCATCCTTGAGCCCCCAATTACCAGATGTACATCTTCTCGTCTGACGCCCCCTGTTACAGGAGTCAAGGATAACACTTTATTAATAATTATAATACAAAGTAATATCACCAGTTACAGTTACATTCTCAGCAAGTACACCAAGTCCTTAAATCCATACATGAATTTTCTCATCATTACTAACTTTTCTAGAGGAGCAGGTATACAGAGTAAAAGGCATATGACTATAAACAAAACTAGGTCTACTTGGTTGCAACATCAAGTGAAAAATTAACTGGACAACCACGAAAAAATACAGGTCCATTGAGAATAACAGATTGTGCAGTGCCATTTGTTCCAAGTCTATTTTCCAGGCTACTGATATGTTTGTAGACTGGCATTCGATGGCGGCGATGATACATACGTCGACGAGGCATAGTGCTTCAATGCTGTTGCACATAGAGCTCACAGCGGAATGATTCCGCTGGCGTGCACAGCCCGCTTATATAGAGAGCGCGTGACCTTGATTACGTAACGTGCTGATAACGGACTTAGACTCTGCAGCACGCGTCTGCTGGTGCGCCGGCCTAGCGCCGAGCCAAGCGGGTTGCGTAACCAGCAGGCTAGACGCCCAGCGGGCAGAGCGGCACTATGTTTCATGAATTTTTTAATATTGTTGCATCCTTGAGCCCCCGATTACCAGATGTACATCTAGCGGTTCTCGGCTGACGCTCAAGGATGCAACAATATTAAAAAATTCATAAAACATAGTGCCGCACTGCCCGCTGGGCACCTAACCTGCTGGTTACGCAACCCGCTTGGCTCGTCGCTAGGCAGGAACGCTCGCAGGAACGCCGGCTGAAGCAAACTTAACCTGTCCCAAGAAATTTTTACTCCGATGCTTCTGTGGTAGCAGGAATAGTTATGGAATATTACCAACTCCTGGAATTACGAGGCGGTGAATACCAATAGGATGTGGCTCGTTGATTTTCTGTTTAAAAGTAATGTCTGTGCTTGCAGGGCGACGGCCATATGAACCTCGCCTGGGTTGTCCTAGTACAGCGACGGGGTAAAAGGAACCCGAGTGGCCTTGCCAGCTCAATTTAATGTTTATGAGAGCGTCAATCATAAGAAAGTCGGATGCTGTCGTCCACCGTGTTCCAGAGGAAGCTTCTCGGCCTGCAAGGTCTGGGCATTCACGGAGGGTGGGTTTGCTGGTAGTTGGGAGCTCCAACGTTAGGCGCGTAATGGGGCCCCTTAGGAACATGGCTGCCAAGGAGGGGAAGGATGACAATGTGCACTCTCTGTGCATACTGGGGAGAGACGTTCCGGATGTGGAAGGCTGCTTCTGGATGCCATGAAGAGTACGGGGTGCAGCCAACTGCAGGTGGTGGCTCATGTCGGTATCAATGACGTGTGTCGCTTTGGATCGGAGTAGATTCTCTCTGGTTTCGGATGGTTAGTTGAAACGGTAAAGACTGCCAGTCTTGCTTGTGAGATTTAGGCAGAGCTCACCATCTGCAGCATCATCGATAGAACCGACTGTGGTCCTTTGGTGTAGAGCCGAATGGAGGGTCGGAATCAGAGGCTCAGGCGATTCTGTGACCGTGTACGCTGCAGATTCCTTCCATCGGTTACTGGGTTTCCGCGTTCCGCTTAATAGGTCAGGAGTCCACTACACACAAGAAGTGGCTAAACGTGTAGCGGGGGCTGTGTGGAAGGGACTGGGCGGTTCTTTAGGTTAGAGGGTCTCAGGAAACCACAGAAAGGGTGTCCGTCTAAAAGGGCGCAGGTGAAAAACAGTAAGGTAGTTGTAGAAACGATCGATATTGTAGTTGTAAATTGTCACAGCTGTGTTGGGAAAGTACCAGAGCACCAAGCCTTAATAGAAAGCACTGAAGCTCAAATAGTTGTAGGTACGGAAAACTGGCTAAAGCCGGAAATAAGTTCAGCCGAAAATTTTTCGAGCGACGTAACAGTGTTCAGAAAGGATAGATTAAATGCAGTTGGTCATGAAGTATTTATTGCTGTCAGAAGTAGTTTACCTTGCAGTGAAATTGAAGTAGATAGTTCCTGCGAAAAAGTATAGGTAGAGGTTACATTTGACAATCGGACTAAACTATTAATGGGATCGTTTTACCTACTCTCCAACTCAGAAGATATAGTTGCTGAACAGTTCAAAGAAAACGATGAGTCTCATTTCAAATAGGCACCCAACTCATGCAATTATAGACGGTGGGGACTTCAATCTACCCTCGATATGCTGCGAAAATCATAAGTTTGAAGCTGGCGGCAGGCATAGAACGTCATCCGAAATTGTACTGAATGCTTTCTCAGAACATCATCAAAAACAATTAATTCATGAGCCCACTAGAGGCGTAAATGGTTGCGAATACATACTTGATCTCTTAGCAACAAATAATCCTGAACAAATAGGGAGTATCATGACGAATGGAGGGATTTGCGACGACAAGCAGTTGCTGCTCAGCTGAGTACCGTAACACCTACAGCCATCAAAAAGAAACGCGAAGTACATCTATTTAAAAAATCTGTTAAAATGCTGTTAACGCCTTTTTAAGAGACAGTCTCCACTCCTTCCGATCTGATGACGTAAGCACAGAAAAAGTGTGGAATGATTTCAAAGAGATAGTATCGACGGCTATTGAGAGATATATATCACATAAATTAATAAGTGATGGTACTGATCGCCCATGGTATACAAAATGGGTCAGATCGCTGTTGCAGAGGCAACGAAAAACGCATGCCAAATTTAAAAGAACGCAAAATTCCCAAGATTGACAAAGTTCTGCTGAAGTTAGAAATATAGCGCGTACTTCAATGCAAGAAGCTTTTAATAATCCCCACAACGAAACACTCTCTCGGAATCTGGCAGAAAACTCAAAGAGATTCTGGTCATACATAAAGCACACCAGTTGCTAGACGCAATCAATACCTTCACTGCGCGATAACAACGGTGAAGTCACTGGCGACAGAGCCATTAAAGCAAAGTTATTAAACACGATTTTCCGAAACTCTTTCACCATAGAAGACGATGTAAATATTCCTGAATTCCAATCAAGAAGAACTGCCAAGATGAGAAACATAGAAGCAGATATCCTCGGTATAGCAGAGCAGCTTAAATCACTTAATAAAGGGAAGGCCTCCGGTCCAGATTGTATACCCGTCAGGCACTTTCAGAGTATGCTGATACAATAGCTCAATATTTAGCAATTATATACAACCACTCGATCACAGGAACTCCCGTATCTAAAGACTGGAAAATTGCTCAAGTCACACCAATATCCAGAAAGTGAAATAGGAATAATCCGCCGAATTACAGGGACATATCATTAACGCCGATTTGCAGTAGGGTGTTGGAACATATATGGTGCTCGAAAATTATGAATTACGTCGAAGAAAACGATCTATTGACACATAGTCAGCACGGATTCAGAAAACATCGTTCTTGTAAAACATAACTAGCTCATTATACTCATGCAGTAACGAGTGCTATCGACAGGGAATGTCAAATTGATTCCTTATTTTTATATTTGCGGAAGGCTTTCGAAACCTTTCTTCACAAGCGTCTTCTAACCAAACCGCGTGCCTATGGAATATCACCTCAGTTGTGAGACTGGATTAGTGATTTTCTGTCAGAAAGGTCACAGTTCGTAGTAATAGACGGAAAGTCGTCGATTAAAACGGAAGTAATATCCGGCGTTCTCCAAGGAAGTGTTATAAGCCCTCTATTGTTCCTGATCTATATTAACGACATGGGAGACAATCTGAGTAGCCCTCTTAGATTGTTTGCAGATGATGCTGTCATTTACCGTCTTGTAAAGTCACCAGATGACCAAAACGAATTGCAAAATGATTTAGATAAGATATCTGTATGGTTAGAAAAATGACAGTTGACCCTGAAAATGAAAAGTGAAGACGTTATTCACATGAGTACTAAATAAAATCTGTCTAATTTCGATTACGAATTTCGATTACGCTGTAATTCACACAAACGTTAAGTCTGGAAATTCAACTAAATACACTCCTGGAAATGGAAAAAAGAACACATTGACACCGGTGTGTCAGACCCACCATACTTGCTCCGGACACTGCGAGAGGGCTGTACAAGCAATGATCACACGCACAGCACAGCGGACACACCAGGAACCGCGGTGTTGGCCGTCGAATGGCGCTAGCTGCGCAGCATTTGTGCACCGCCGCCGTCAGTGTCAGCCAGTTTGCCGTGGCATACGGAGCTCCATCGCAGTCTTTAACACTGGTAGCATGCCGCGACAGCGTGGACGTGAACCGTATGTGCAGTTGACGGACTTTGAGCGAGAGCGTATAGTGGGCATGCGGGAGGCCAGGTGGACGTACTGCCGAATTGCTCAACACGTGGGGCGTGAGGTCTCCACAGTACATCGATGTTGTCACCAGTGGTCGGCGGAAGGTGCACGTGCCCGTCGACCTGGGACCGGACCGCAGCGACGCACGGATGCACGCCAAGACCGTAGGATCCTACGCAGTGCCGTAGGGGACCGCACCGCCACTTCCCAGCAAATTAGGGACACTGTTGCTCCTGGGGTATCGGCGAGGACCATTCGCAACCGTCTCCATGAAGCTGGGCTACGGTCCCGCACACCGTTAGGCCGTCTTCCGCTCACGCCCTAACATCGTGCAGCCCGCCTCCAGTGGTGTCGCGACTGGCGTGAATGGAGGGACGAATGGAGACGTGTCGTCTTCAGCGATGAGAGTCGCTTCTGCCTTGGTGCCAATGATGGTCGTATGCGTGTTTGGCGCCGTGCAGGTGAGCGCCACAATCAGGACTGCATACGACCGAGGCACACAGGGCCAACACCCGGCATCATGGTGTGGGGAGAGATCTCCTACACTGGCCGTACACCACTGGTGATCGTCGAGGGGACACTGAATAGTGCACGGTACATCCAAACCGTCATCGAACCCATCGTTCTACCATTCCTAGACCGGCAAGGGAACTTGCTGTTCCAACAGGACAATGCACGTTCGCATGTATCCCGTGCCACCCAACGTGCTCTAGAAGGTGTAAGTCAACTACCCTGGCCAGCAAGATCTCCGGATCTGTCCCCCATTGAGCATGTTTGGGACTGGATGAAGCGTCGTTTCACGCGGTCTGCA
This sequence comes from Schistocerca nitens, assembly GCF_023898315.1. NCBI lineage: Eukaryota > Metazoa > Arthropoda > Insecta > Orthoptera > Acrididae > Schistocerca > Schistocerca nitens. The sequence goes on along the minus strand of NC_064620.1, from coordinate 115,159,666 downwards.
CGTCCAGCACGAACGCTGGTCCAACTGAGGCGCCAGGTGGAAATGGCATGGCAAGCCGTTCCACAGGACTACATCCAGCATCTCTACGATCGTCTCCATGGGAGAATAGCAGCCTGCATTGCTGCGAAAGGTGGATATACACTGTACTAGTGCCGACATTGTGCATGCTCTGTTGCCTGTGTCTATGTGCCTATGGTTCTGTCAGTGTGATCATGTGATGTATCTGACCCCAGGAATGTGTCAATAAAGTTTCCCCTTCCTGGGACAATGAATTCACGGTGTTCTTATTTCAATTTCCAGGAGTGTACTTAGGGATTAGAATTACAAATAACCTAAATTGGAGCGATCACATATATAATGTTGTGTGCAGAGCAAACCAAAGACCTCGATTCATTGGCAGAACCCTTAGAAGGTGCAACAGGTCTACTAAAGAGACATATTGCGCTTGTCCGCCATATTCTGGAGTATTGCTGTGCGGTGTGGTATCCGCATCAGGTGCGACTGACGGATGACATCGAAAAAGTTCAAAGAAAGGCGGCTCGTTTAGTACTATCGCAAAATAGGGGAGATAGTGGCACAGACATCACAGGTAAATTGCAGTGGCAATCCTTGAAGGTCTGTCGGGCATGCAGCCGGATTGACTGGTCGTTGTAGAACGAATTTTCGACGGCCATCGTCATCAGGTTACTCCTGTTGACTGACGTCCTAGGCCGGCGGGTGGTATGGTATATATACCTGTCGCCTCTCCCCTCCTCTGACTCTGCGTATGGACCGAGGGATGTGCAGGCCGTGGTGGTGGGGGTAGCTTGCGCTGATGAGATGACTGATGGGCGTCAGTACGCATGTCGCCTTCGGCGGGTGTGGTGCCCCGTTTCCGCTGCTCCTGCAGAACTTTTATTGCTGGATTCCACGCTTGGCTGAGTTGAAATCCATTGTCCTTGTTAATAAGGTTCTCGTGCAGCCGGATTTCAATCGGCATGCATACTGATACCCATCAGTCATCTCGTCAGCGCAAGCAACCCCCTCCACCGCGGCCTGCACATCCCTCGGTCCATACGCAGAGTCAGAGGAGGGGAGAGGCGACAGGTATATATACCACACCACCCGCCGGCCTAGGACGTCAGTCAACAGGAGTAACCTGATGATGATGGCACGTTACGCCGTCGAAAATGCGTTCTACAACGACCAGTCAACCCGGCTGCATGCCCGACAGACCTTCAAGCATCTCATTCACCGGGAAAATCTACGAACACACATGGAGTGGCAATCATTAAAACAAAGGCGTTTTTGAGACCTATCTTCCCATGAAATTTTAATCACCCATTTTCTCCTCCGATTGTGAAAAAATTTTGTTGGCACTTAGCTACTTAGAAATGATCATCACGATAAAATGAGAGAAATCCGGCCTCGCACAGAAAAATTTTAGTGCTCGTTTTTCCCGTTCGCCGTTCGAGAGTGGAACGGCAGAGAGACAGCTTGAAGGTGGTTCATTGAACCCTATGCTGGGAACTTTGCTGTGAATAGCAGAGCAATCCCGTAGATGTAGATGTAGATGAAATAAAAACAGAAAGAGTGTTGGAGTAGAGAAGCATGTGGAGAGGGCGGGCAGTCGGTGTTTGGTTGGTGTGATCGACCCGGGTGTGATGGCGAGTGCTGAGTGTGGTCGCTAGAGGCAGCGAGTAAGCAGCAACACGGAAGAGATTCGCAGTTCTACCTGGAAAAGCTGATAAAGGCGTCACAGCATAAGGTTAATGTTAAGCGGGAATTCATTGCGGTTGTTTTAGATGTGGGTTTTGGGAATTCTGGGGACTGAAGGCTGGAGATTGCGTCTATCTTTTACTGTGAGTAGTTCCAAAGGGGAGTTAGAAATTTCCGTGGGTGAAATAAGCTTTACGCTTTTGTGTGAGTGAATGTACGGAGTCATAAATTGTTGGAGACTGGCATAAGAACTTCTTTTTTAATTCTTATTACAATACTTATTCGACGAGTTCCATATGTCCCTATGTCCCAGCGTGGAGCGGAATCTTTATATGTGCTGCAGGTGTAAGTGGACGGAAGAGGCCAAGCTTAATTTTCAGTATTGGCTATTAACCGTGTTCGTTTAACTTGGTTTGTTGTTGGTAGTGTTTTGCCGCTGATGCGGATGCGGATGCAGTTTACCGATATTATGAGAGCTGCGCACGGGGATGGTGGTACGTATTTAGGAAATTATCATTGCCTCAGTGGGTAAACATTTTATAACGAGGCTGTTAACGCTATTAATTGCAGTTAGCTGTATTACTGAATGATTTTGGTGGCGGCTGAAAAAGAAATACGTGTGTTTTGGGGACTAAATAAAGAGGTGGTACGTCACAATATTAGCAGTTGTAATAGAAATAATAAAATATTTCATCATTTTTAGCGTACTGTCGGTATTATGCCCTCCAAAGCGATCGTGAAAATAGAACTGTATACAGAAAACATGGTTTATCACAGAATACAAGACAATAAGCTATAACGTAGAACGAATAAATATATAGTCTACCGGAGACAATAAGGAGCTAAAGAGGGTCGGTCTTCTGGCAAGTACACGATTTCTGATTTCTTTCATCCCAAAACATGTTTTACCACAGTTGTACCACCCTGAGCGGGCTTTTTTTTTTAATTGTTTGTGAAATATATACATACAAATATTATATAGGTTAGGAATATGTTGACATCACATTTGGTTGTTGTTCAGATTACGTATGTACTTCACTTCTATTACATGAAGTGTACTGTTAACATAAATTATCCACAAATCAAAACTAATACAGCATGTCACCTACAAATTAGGGATGTTTGGGCAACATTTGAATCGATTGTTTTTTTTAATTTTTTTAATTAATTTAAAACTGTTAATTCCGGCAAAATAGTGGCATATGCACCTGTTTTTGATGCTTACGACTGATGGAATGTATCTATCCTAGTCTGCCTTTTATTTTTATTTGCCTATTAAATGTGTTGCTCTTTTCATGTTTAAAATAACCTATGGAGATCGGTAAAAGTTCCTCAGGTTCTCGTATGGAAAACTGTATGTTGTAGTTTGTCATTTATAGATTGTGTGCGGATTTTAACAGCGTTTACTTACGTTTTGTCGTGCTTGTTCCCGAATTGTGGATGTTACTATGTTACTGTGGCTTAGACACACTCTTCACTGCACATTTACGTGAAAAATATGCTCTTGACATTCGTTCGTTTCACTGTTTTATTTTCGATTGACGGCCGTGATATTTAAATTTCTTCCGATGTGTTTTCGTTTGTGTGTGTGTGTCTGCGCGTTCGCGCTTGCGCGCGTTTGTGTGTGTGTGTGTGTGTGTGTGTGTGTGTGTGTGTGTGAGAGAGAGAGAGAGAGAGAGAGAGAGTGTTTCATCGTGTGTTATTTGACACTTCGCTTAGTAGAGTATTGAATGATATTTGCTGCAGAGTACTAGTTTTGTCCTGCATGATAGCTTTCTGGATGTGGTAATTTTATTCAGTTGTCGATAAGTGGTACAAACGATTACTGTGTTTTAAGATCCGGAGTTATTGTTTCATTAGGGCTGTGGTTACTTTCAGTCAGGTGTTGTTGCTTTCCAGTGCTCTACAGTGTTCCGAATTTCTTGATCTGAAACTCACAAAGACAGTTTTAAGTAACAGGACTCTTGCTGTTTACAAAACAAAACAAAACAAAAAATTCATCTACATGATGATCTTTTTTCTCAATGACTGAAAATTCAATCGGGCTGCTAAACTCAGTTTCTAGTAACTCAGCAACTATTCGTGCACGGCACCGGTGTTACGAATTACATGCGGCTTCCTCTAATCATGAAAAACGATAAAGGGATCGTATAACTGACAAGTCTTAGACTCCAGACGTACTCAAAAAGAATTGAGAATGGGCACCATCAGAGTAACTTTGGAGGAAGATTCGATGGCGGCCGTAGGAGAGACCGTAATGGAGGGCAAATTTTATTCGCAGGTCGAGGCAGGTCACATCCGGCGAGGACCGCCTCTCGCCCTTCATTTTTATATGCGCGCCGCGCTTGACTACTGATTAAGCAGAGCCGATGGAGGTTACATCTCCCGGGTGCGGTTTGCCTCGGAGTCTCCACCTCTGGCTGCGGAGACGTGATCCGCATCTGGGGCGACAGCCCACACCGCCCGGTAACTCGGCCTGGGTCTGCAGATGACTGACCGGCCGCAGCCGACTATGGGCAATCGGGGAGCCTCCATACGCCGATGAGGCCCCTCCGTAATCGATCCCGGCTCGTAACGGAAACAGTAAGCGGCGAAATGTGGGCCCCAGCGAGCACATTTCACTCCGGTGCCGACCTCAGACTCGATAGTCGTATTGGTATCTCCAGAGATACGTTCCGTGTCCATCGCCGTGCGGCGAAGACTATATAGCAGGGGTGGCTCAGTTTATCTGCCTCTCCCATTCTCCTCTACGAGATAAGACTGGATGCATGGGAACAGTACCGTAACTGTATAACCGTGAAATATATAAAATAGTCCAAATAGAAAGGAAATGTTACTTCTGAATTGAATTACACTGTTCTTTTATTGACTCATTATGAGAAGATGCACAAGGACGTATCAGAAAAACAAAAATAAGAAATTCATATTTACAAAAGAACTGAGAAACTACTGTTTCCAAATGAGATCGTCCTCAAGGAAGCGGAGAAATTAAAAAAAAAAAAAAACTCTTTTGCCATTTTAACTAAAAATCTTATGTAATAAACGCAAATTAAGATGGATACGATAATTACGAAGTTATCGAAGCCAAGACGATAAAAAGTGAGAAACGGTTTTCAAGGCTGCAATATTGCGCTGGAGCTGTGCTCAAGATAGGTTGTAAGTGACATGTTTTATGACATATAGTTAATAAGTAAATCAACTGCATCTGCTAAAAATATTAATCGATGAAGTAGGAGTTGACCACCTACAAATCTTTTGGCCCCTATTCGTCAGTAGTTAAGCTTTTCAAGGTACCTGAGAAGCAACTGAAAATTTAAGATGCTTAATAATGGAAACTCTTCCGTCAGTCAGCACGGAACAAGGTAAAAAGAACTTGACGAATAATTGAAGAAAAAACAATACAAATTGGTACGTGCTATGTACAACGTGTGTCAAAAATGAAATGTTATGTAAGAAAAAAAGAACTGCCCATATGAGGGAATATTAATAAAGAGAAATAAATAAATAATATAAATCTGTCTAGACCAAAGTGTGTGATTTTAATTCCTTAAGAAAACTTTTCTAATGCCTGGCATATTGGGAATTGAGCTGTTGGTGTCATTAAGGAGTAAATACACTGAGAAGCTCTGCTGAGTGTACCCAATGTTGTGAAAATGAACGACCTCTAAATCACAAAACAATTAATTCCTATTACGGCCTTTTGTATCCGCAAAACCTTATCTCGTTTTGACGAGTTGAACGAACACTGTCCCTCATATCTCTCCTCGACCTTAACGCTCTTATCTGAACAAAATAGCAGAAACACCCGCTCCATTCACAACAAAATCCTTTCTGTCCCACTCTATAGATCAGCCACTTTCTCGAAGTCCTTTTCAGTTGCAGGAACCTGACTCTGGAATAAGTTCTCGCAGAGAATCGAATATCATTTCCAACTTCAGGAGACATTTAATGACGTAGTTACTAGAGCAACAATAAGGATTACCATTGTCCCTGTACACATTCGTCACCCATGAAATTCTTCTTTCCAACCATGTTTTCCTTTTTTCCAAGCATTCTTAGCAGTCTGCTTAAATTTCCTTTCCCCAGAACTCACTATATCAGAAAAAATCTATTTTGCACTACTGTAAATTCTTTTTATATCCGATACTATCATTACTATTACCGTTATCACTAATAGCGACAGCAGTTTCAGTACTAAAAGTACCGCCCGTATTAACTTTATTAGTTCATGTTCGGTGTTATTTACTCACACTGCCACTGCAGACGCTCATATGATTTCTGTCATATTAAAATCGTTATTTTCTAGGAAACTATGACGTAAAAAAGTACTGTGTGTGTGAAACTCTGGTCCCATCTGAGAGAGGGCCTGATGGCCTTAACAAGATCAGGTTATACAAATAAATAAAAAGTAATAAAATATTGTGTGAAACTGTGGAATGGAAGTAACTAAAGAACCTTTATTTTTACATTCACACAGATTGGTACATGAAAGGATAGTGGCCGCCCGCATTGAACCAGTCAAAAGCCAATTCAAAAAAGGGGAAAATATGTCCATAAACGGCTCCAAGAGCTTCAATAAAATATTCTGGAAATATTTTTTGATTTATCATAGTCCTTAGCTTCCTCGTATCGCTATCGAACGCCTTTCCAGAATGAAAGGTAGACGAATGCAACAAGACTAGTTCCACTGTAGTCAGGAGCCAAGTCACTGACGTCAGACTGTTGATGAACAGGTTTCAAGTCCTCGCCCACAGAGCCTGATTTAGGTTTTCCATCTTTTCCTTCATTTACTTCCGGTGGACTACTCCCCTAACAAAGCTGTTGGTTCTCCTGCCTTCTTATTCGCAACTTGTTTCCTGCTAACGTTCCGACTAACCACCTCGACATCGAAATCATGCTTCCTTCGTTCCTTGAGTACGATGAAATAGCCATAATAAAGCAGCAGCATATTGCTTTGTGATATGATGTTATATTGTGCTTGCTTATGAAAATACCCGCATCTTTTGGGGCTTGTCAAAGCGCAATGAATAACATCATCTAGGTAGTGACTGGTACTTTTTGAGTAACACCCATGAAAGCTTTGATAATAAACCGCACACAGACAAATTAAACGAGCTGACAACATCACAGTTATTATTTACTGAATAGTAGTATTAGTAATTTTATTCATCTGAGGGTCAGTTTTACAAGGACGTTGGACATGTCATGATATTACAGTTTAGGAACAACAAAAATAAACAGAGTTAATATATATAGGCCTTTAAATACTTAAAAGGCTATGAAACTTCCTGGCAGATTAAAACTGTGTGCCCGACCGAGACTCGAACTCGGGACCTTTGCCTTTCGCGGGCAAGCGCTCTACCATCTGAGCTACCGAAGTACGACTCACGCCCGGTACTCAGAGCTTTACTTCCGCCAGTACCTCGTCTCCTACTTTCCAAACTTTACAGAAGCTCTCCTGCGAACCTTGCAGAACTAGCACTCCTGAAAGAAAGTATATTGCACACACTCCGCTGCAGAGTGAAAATATCATTCTGGAAACCTCCCCCAGACTGTGGCTAAGCCATGTCTCCGCAATATCCTTTCTTTCAGGTGTGCTAGTTCTGCAAGGTTCGCAGGAGAGCTTCTGTAAAGTTTGGAAGGTAGGAGACGAGATACTGGCGGAAGTAAAGCTGTGAGTACCAGGCGTGAGTTGTGCTTCGGTAGCTCAGATGGTAGAGCGCTTGCTCACGAAAGGCAAAGGTCCCGAGTTCGAGTCTCGGTCGGGTACACAGTTATAATCTGCCAGGAAGTTTCATATCAGCGCACACTCCGCTGCAGAGTGAAAATATCATTCTGGAAACCTCCCCCAGGCTGTGGCTAAGCCATGTCTTTGCAATATCCTTTCTTTCAGGAGTGCTAGTTCTGCAAGGTTCTCAGGAGAGCTTCTGTAAAGTTTGGAAGGTAGGAGACGAGGTACTACCGGAAGTAAAGCTGTGAGTACCGGGCGTGAGTCGTGCTTCGTTAGTCAGATGGTAGAGCATTTGCCCGCGAAAGGCAAAGGTCCCGAGTTCGAGTCTCGGTCGGGCACACAGTTTTAATCTTCCAGGAAGTTTCATATCAGCGCACACTCCGCTGCAGAGTGAAAATATCATTCATACTTACAAGACTAGTTTGACAAGGATGGTACAGATTTTGGGCTCTCTCTTTACGTTAGGGAATTCTCCTGAAATAATTCAGCAATCACGGTAATAATAGGAAGGTTCAAGAATGGTGTTAAAAGGATGACAATGGTGTGGTTAACTGATGATATCGCTGTCACTAGTGAAAGTGACAAAGAACAGCAGGACTTGTTGAAGTGAATGACCACACGCTATGGACGGAGAGAAAACGGAAGAAAGCCGAAACTAACGATGAGTAACAGTAATGAGAGCAGCGAAAAACTGGGGATCACGAAGTAAACGAAGTTAAGAAATTCTGCCACCTTCGAAGCAAAATAACCCATGATAGACAAAGGAAAGAGGAAATGCAAACCAACAGGGAAAAAGGATATTCCTCGCAAAATAAGTCTACCAATATTAAATATAGGCCTTAATTTGAGTAAGAAATTTCTGAGAATTTACGTTTGGAACACAGCATTGTATGGTAGTGAATCATGAACTTAGGAAAACTGGAAATGCAGAGAATCGAAGCGTTTAAAGATTGGTTCTACAGCAGAATGTTGAAAATTAGATGGACCTCTGTGATAACGAATGAAGAGTTTTTCTGCGGAATCAGCGAAGAACGGAACATACGTAAACACTGACAAGAATTAGAAACAGGATGACAGAACATATGTTAAGACATCAGGGAATATCTTCCACGGTATTAGAGGGAGCTGTAGATGATAAGAACTGTAGGGGAAGGCAGAGAGTGGCATATTTCCGATAAATTAAAAGCAAAGGCATCGAAATTAACAGTGCAAGAGGAATTCGACTATGAAACGAAGAGGAGAGAGAGGATACGTAGAAAGAGTTCACTGAAGGCCTTTATGAAGGATAGGTCCTGTCTGATGGCGCGATAGAAGAAGAAATAGGAGTCTGGAGCCGATATGGAAGACAAGGGGATCGAGAATTTAGCATTTGGAAGACTTGCGATAAAATAAGGCGGGTAGCATAGATAAAATTCATCGGGAACGTTTAAAATCACTAGAGAAAATGACAACAAGACGACTGCCCAAGTTTGTTTAGAATTTATGAGTGTGAAGACATACAATTAGACATTAACAAAAATGTCATACACACAATCCCGAAGATAGTAAGCGGAAGTAAGTGCGGAAACTAGCACGTAAATTAACAGCTTATACATCCAAGTTGCTGTAAAAGAATACTGAAAGTCAAGTGGACCGATAGGACGAGGTATGAAAAGTTCTTCGCAGAATCGGCGAGGGAAAGAACGAGTGGAAAAATTGAGGAGAAGAAGGGACGGGATAACAGGACTGATGTTAAGACACCAACTTTCATGAAACGTGAACGAGATACAGAGGGTAAAAATTCTAGGGGATAAAGACAATGGAATATATCCATCAAATATTTGAGAACGTTGGATACAGCAGCTCCTCTAAGATGAAGAGGTTGACAAAAGCATACATGTCGGGCCATGTCAAACTAGAAAACTAATGACCCGAAAACAAAGAGAGAGAGAGAGAGAAGGAGACAGAGAGATACAGAGCGAGAGAGAGCGAGAGAGAAAGAGAGATAGAGAGAGAGAGAGAAAAATTAATTCTGGGACCTTACTATCGATGCTGTAGAAGTTTCCTGAGACCACGTTAACATTTTCTATTGCTCCCTTTCAAGAGTAACATTGCTCATCTTTCTCTAATTAAGATGGGCCATTCACCACTGATCCTGTAGAGCGGTTCCAACCTATAAAAACCTTGAATGAAATTTTACACTCAAAAGCGTAGTGTGCGCTGACATGAAACTTTTGGGAGATGAAAACTGTGTGTTGGACCGAGTCTCGAACACGGAACCTTCGCCTTTCGCGGACTCTACCAACTTCACTTTTTAAAATTATTCTTCAGTTTGTTCGCATTGTTCTCGTCATTAGATCTGGGCGGACATCATAGGACAACCCTTCAGCTTCATCGCTGAATACATCACTCAGTGATTTTTAACTACAGAAGGCAGGCAGGCAGGCCGGACTCTGACCGAACATGCTGAGGTACCGTGCCGGCTAATCGTGAAATTTCCTAGCAGAAAAAAACGCTGTACGGGGTCGAGACTCGAACTCTGGACCTTTGTCTTTCATAGGCAAAGGCTCTACCGACTGAGGTACCCAAGCAACAGCTGAGCTACCCAAGCACCTGAAGGAGAACGTCTGTGAAATGTGGAAAGTAGGAGTGGACATATGAGGACGGGTCGTGAGTCATGTTTGGGTAGCTCAATTGCTAGAGAACTTGGTTGCGAAAGGCAAAAGTCCTGAGTTCGAGTCTCGGTCTGGCACATAGTTTTAATCTATCGGGTAGTTTTATAAAACATTGACTTGTACACCATATGTATCAGCTGTTCGAGTAAATGATTTTTGGTATAGAGCACGCTCATCCTATTGAGAGAAATCTTATAATCCTATATCGGACTGCAGAGGTCGAGAAAACGCATCCGAAATAGTCGGTGAATCGTCTTGGCTACTTGATTCTAGTAATGTGAGTTCTAGAAAAATTTGCGGTGACTTTTTTTAAAATCTAGATTTCTTGATAACATTTTCATAAGATTTCTATATATTAATGTCCTGTGTTCATAACGATATTTCTATTCTATAACGACTTCACAGGTTAAGCTTAGTACAGGAAGGGTGTACTTTGGGTACACGTATTTTGAACAACCTGTTAATGGATATTTAATATCTTGTGTGTAATGTAAGCAATTTTTAAGACAAAATTAAAATAGGTTTTCTTATGTAATTACTTCCACTCTTCTGAAGACTGTCTACCTCAAAACTCATGAAACTAAAGCACTCGTATTATGTTAAAGGATACCCATTGTACTTTAAATCAGACTTAGCCGTAGGCATTGATGCTACGATCATCTGATTCTGTTCGATTCTAAAATTTAGTATTATTGAAAAAAGAGGCTACATCTTCCGCTGTATCTAATGAACTTTTCGAAGCTACAGTGCTTGTTGTCAAGAGTAGTCAATGTCTGTCTACTGGTAAGTTACATTATGTGCAGTGTCGTCCGAAGGTGGCAAGAGAATATAATGAGATCTGGTCAAAAGATTTACCTACAACGAGCAACGGAATCTGACTAAAGAACTTCATCACGACTGACCAGGGAATGAATTTCATTAATAATTTAAAAACGTGTTTCTCAAACAGAGCAGCTGTTCCCAACATTCCCAGGAAGTGAAAGTGAGAAGTGGAATGCTCGTGGGCGAAAAGAATAGCGAAGTGTACTTCACGAAAAAGGTCGTTTATTAACGTAAGTTACCCTCATCTCGAATTTTAGCATTCATTTAACAAAGCTAAAATCAACTTAATATTATGGTTCCTAGCAGCGGTTGATTTGTTAAGGAACTCTCTGATTTTACTCCGTCAGCAAAGTACCATATCACGTGAAGGATGGGACACGTTTGCTCTTGTGAGCCCATTCGAGTTCAAACTCTCACTACAACTGGCAAAGAAAGTCACCAGAAGATACGCTCACCAGCTAAAGAAAATCCTAATAATTTCTTGGAAGTGTGAGTAGTAGCCGTCAGACTGGCTTGTGACCACTAATTCAGCTCGAGAAAATCTGTAGGGTCAATGGAGAAATACCCAATCACGTGGATACAAAAAAAAGTCATCGCCCGTTACTCAAACCTCCTTATCAGTTTACTGAACAATATTCGATTAAGAGTTCACTGGAAAATTCCACAGTTCGCCGGTTGGACTATCTGATCAATCCCAGAAAGAACTTTTAAAAAGAGCAGGACAATCTGTCGCCTTCACCGATCACGTCACGAGCCAGCTTTGAAAGCTAAATGTCGACAGATGTTTCCCTGCTTCTGCAATGACAACCGAGAGAGCTACTCTGATTCTATGACTGCACGTTCACTTGCAACCGTCCATATATCCATATATCATACAAATGTCGATAATTGATTTATGGATAAGGGGTAAAAAAGATCCTGATATGAAATAAAAATAAATAAAATTAATAAAGGTGGTTCCCTACACACTCCTTCCCCCTGTAATGTCTATACGGTAAGCAAATAGCCAAAGAGCAGTACACTAATGTAGGTGGCGCCAAGATAATAATTATAAATAATACTTCCATGAAAGGTGGATGTACGAACTTTATTTCTTGATTACGTGTGATGTATAAACAAACAAAATAAAAGAAAGTGAAACTAATGACTTAAAACTTAAGTCACTGTTCAAATACAAGTTTCTCTGTAAAAAATACTGCTTTTGATAGTTTGATATTGCTATAAATAAATCATTGATTTTCTGGGAATAAGTTTCAAAAGGATTTCTTGTGGTTCCACATCTCTGTAAACAGCACTATTGTCTGCAAATAATTTCCAATAACGATACAAAGAAAAAGCATTTTAATTCAGTCAAAAACAATTACTTCTATTACAAAACAGCTCAAGCATCTAAAAACTCATGACACTAAACTATTAAGTTAAAAGATGCCCATTGTCCTTTAAATCAGATTCAGCCTCAGGCATATCTGTATATCTGAAATATACAGGAAACTATCATCTTAACAGTACTCAGGCCTTAGTATACGAAAAATACAACTTCTTTGTTTATAGTTATTCCTTACCTATTGTATATTGTTGTAAGATAGAGAGATATTACCGAGCGCTTTGACACAGTGGTTACCACACTGGACTCGCATTCGGGAGGACGACGTTTCAAACCCGAGTCCGGCCAACCAGATTCAGATTTTCCGTGATGTCCCTAAATCGCTTCAGGTAAATGTCGGGAAGATTCCATTGAAAAGATACGCGCGACTTCCTTCACCATCCTTTCCTAATCCGATGGGACCGATGACCTCGCTGTTTGGTTACCTCCTTCAAATCAACCAACCGAGTAGAGAGATATTTAAAAAATAAACATGTAAAGAACTTGCCACACAGTACATACGAACACCCCCGTAACATATCATAGTCATGCAAACAAATTCTGGTTCAACAGTGGATGAACTTCTTACATAAGAGGAAGATCGAAAAACTTCACGGACATTTTAAAAAGAGCATACTGATACTTTTTCGTGAGCCACCACAAAAAATCCACGATAGCAGAACACATATACGTTAACAAATTCTAAGTAGCATCGAGAAATAGACCAGTTACTTGAAATACTTTTGTACAAAAAAATTGCTAATAATACTATAAATTAGCAACCTGATGTCAGCAGCTACAGTTTCTAAAAACATTTTACAGCTTATTTCTTGACAAAAAAAAAGGCACTAATATGAAAACACAGCTAATAGATCACTTCTGAAACCGACAGGAAACTGTGATATACCTATAGTCACGTCCTAGGACAAAAAAATACAGTACATTTGTTTCTAATTATTATTCTGATAATTGCATATGTTTGTAAAGTGCATCGGTATTCAAACTGATAACATGTGAAGAAAACACCAGTGTATTGCGCAGATGCTGTGTTTTTACGACGTTAATTAATCTCCTCTGTCCCGAGCTTAGAATTTATGAATGAAAGGTTTATAATGGTGGTCAGTGCAGTTTCCTGGTACAAAATAAGACTAAAATACTAAATATAAGTCCGCGGCTCATGGTCCTGCGGTAGCGTTTTCGCTTCCCGCCCACGGGGTCCCGGGTTCGATTCCCGGCGGGATCAGGGATTTTCCCTGCCTCGAGATGACTGCGTGTTGTGTGTCTTTCATCATCATTTCATCCTCATTCAATCGCAAGTCGCCGTAGTGGCGTTAAAGAACTTGTGGAGCGGCGGCCGAACCGCCCCGCGAGGGGTCTCCATGCCACCAATGCCATGCGGTCATTATTTCATTATTACTAAATAAAAAAAAAATGTTAGGTCATGTAGCATCAGCACTCAAATAGGATTTTTATCCTAGTAATGACATGTTTTCAGGAATTTGTTTTATGGCTTTTAATTATAAACGGTCAGCTGAAATACGTGAACATGTTTACCCAAATACAGCAAATGCTATTTTATTATTATATCCGAAAATACATTCAGAATATTTCCATATGAGGGGCCTGTAAAAAGTAATTTAAATGTTATTGTTTCAGATCAAGTGCGCGGCACTTCAGTGTGCGAGAGACACATGAAATTGTTTTTCAACATAGACACCAAGTCTCTATAAACAAAGGTAGAAGCATTTTACAAAAAAGTGGTTCGAATGGCTCTAAGCACTATGGGACTTAACATCTGAGGTCATCAGTCCCATAGACTTAGAACTACTAAAACCTAACTAACCTAATGACATCACACACATCCATGCCTGAGGCAGGATTCGAACCTGTGACCGTAGCAGTAGCGTGGTTCCGTATTGAAACGCCTAGAGCCGCTCGGCCACAGCGGCCGGCGGAGCGTTTTACCAGGCGTTCAATTCCACAACGATAGAAATCGCTCCTCGGTCATTCCGCTATTCGAGAATCGTATGGACGTCTTCGGTGTCGGAAAATAAGCGATTGCTGCGAATCAGTTCGTTGACTGTTTGGACATTGACGTCTGAGATCCAAGTCGATGGTCTTCCTTTCCGTCCAGAAACACCCAGGTCTATCTTGCTTTGATCAAATTGCTGGCACTGTTTCAGTACGGCTGGATACAACATTGCATTTGGTCCTTATACCCCCAGAACTTCAAGGTGAATCTGTGTGTAATTTAGACCCTTTGCCCACAAGAATAGTACTGTCCCGCTTACTTAGCTTTGGAGTAAGTTTCCAGTTTCCACACCGATTCACTTGCACAGCGTAACGCACATGTTGTAGGAATCTCTGCAGAACTGCAGGATGCCCAAAACGGGTACTTTCTTCTGACATTGTGCCATACCTATTGAGCAATGACCTTAACGTGGGACGACATGCACTACTTACTTTTTGCACTCCCTACGAATGTGGTCCATTTTACTATTTTTTTATGGATTTATATGTAAAGTAAAAGTGATTGGGGGGGGGTGAGGAAAGGAAAGGGGAAGGACTATCGATGTCAACTGCATCGGGACTTTACGCGGAATCAGTGCCGACGAACGAAAATGTTTTCCTACCCGGGTCTCGAAATCGGGACCTCCTGCTTACTTGGCAGTTGCGTTAACCACTGCACCATCATGATATTAGCTAAGTGGGTGAAAAAATTCTGCCACAGAATCATGAAGGGACCAGAGTAAAGACCGAAGAAGCTAGATCTGCTGCTATGACGTATGTTGGCCCATCCTCTCTGAAGATTAGTAATGAGTTTAAAAAGCATAATGTAGAGGTAGGTTATAATGCTATTACAGAATTAGGGAAGCCTGTCCTACATAGTATAGAGCAGTCTGTAAATGAGTTTTGCAGTTGGGGGAAGGGTCTATAAGAGTGGAGCTTGTGACAAGTTTTACATCGGACAGACTGGGAGGGTGTTCAGAACGCGATATAGGCAACACGGTTATTCTAGCTATGGTAGTGTACTAGTAGCTCGTTTACGTCAGTGCAGTCATCAGCTTTGTGAGATCGACAACAATTTACCGACTTTTCAATATGAGAATAAATGTGTTTACTTGGATAGTTTGGAGGATCTAGAAATTTTCGTACATAGACTCCGCTTCCATGACAGTTTACTTAATGAGCAGTTCAGTGGAACAAGAGATTGATGTTTTTCTATGCAGTAAGCAGGATACTTCGGGTTCGATTCCCGATCCGGCACACATTTTCACTCGTCGTTGCTGATTCCGTGTTAAGTTCCGATGCAGCTGATATCAATAGTCTCCTCCCATTCTCTCCTCTTCACCTTTAGTTTATATATCATGTAACACAGCTACGGATTCCACAGACGGACCGAAAGAACAGACATCAAGCATTCATATACTTTTATGAAAGTGCCGAAAAGCAGTTCTGGTACGACATGGGTAAGTTGCTTAGCTGGGTGGTAGCGTGCTCGCCTCCCACGCAAGCTGGCCCAGCTTCGATTCCCGGCCGGGTTGGAGATTTTCTCCGCTCGTGGTCTGGGTGTTGTGTTGTCCTCATCATCATTTCATCCTCATCACCGGCGCGCATGTCGCCCAGTGTGGCGTCGACTGAAATAAGACTTGCACTTGGCAGCTGAACTTCAACGGATGGGGCCTCCTGGCCAATGATGCCAGTCGCTCATTTCCATTTTGGTCCAGTATGTTATTTTTAATGGAATTACAAAAGAAATTTCCTTTTTATTATGAAACAGAGAGATATTTTGCATTTAGAGCACTGCATAAATGTTGAAACCTTACATACAGGCAACCCACAGGTGATACAGTTTTTCTGGGTTTTGTTCACATCTCAGGTAGGACGATGACACAGAACATCATTGCTTTCTGTGTAGGCACAGGTTTTGTGGTGTTTTCTTACCGGAAATCTTTGTGATCACACTCTTCCTCTTCTTCTTCACCCTCCTTTCTTTTGTGAATATGGAAGTTTAGGTCGTTGCTGAATGTAGACTCAGTACTACATCGAAAAAATTAGCTCGCTTTATTGTTGTTAGAAAATAAATAACCACTTATTTTATGGCATATGGTATTTTACGATATTGCAGCATATTCTAAGCCCATTTTAGTTCTTAATTACTAAAACAAGAAAATATTATCTTTATTTCTCGAAGATAGTCTAAACTGTGATAAATATCTACTTAGTAGCATCACTGAGCACATTACATTGTAGTCTTGCACGTGCCACTACATTTAAAACTCAGTGTTCACATATTTTTTTTTTATGGGCTATCAGTTTTTAAAAATAAATTTGTATATGGAACAACAATAATTGTCCACGAGAAAGGATTACACATTAGATTTAAAACTTGCTACGCTACCTGCCAGAAGTTATATGATAATCGGCAAATGATAAAAAATTTTCGTTGTTGCATACCAACTCCTTCGCGAGCCATTGACAGCTTTGATAATGGATAGTAAAGGTAGTTTTCTCCTGTAATGTTGTAAGCATGGATATCACCATTCTTTTCAAATTGCGATGGATTTTTAGTGAAGAATTTCATTAGTGAATATATGTATTGATAAGGTGCAGTTAAAATGCCCAACTCCTTGAAAAGATAATTACATGACGACCTTGGGTGAACACTAGATATTTTTACTGCTCGCTTTTGTGAAATTATTTTATTTCCTAGGGATGAGTTTGGCAATAGCTGTCGTACGCGGTCTTGCGGACCCAATGGAGCATATGTGCTGAGCCATGACTCCAGCAGCTCCCTACCATGAGCGCCCTCTGCCGCTGCGATGTAGGACGGCCAGCGGCAGCGACTCAACCCCTTTGCACTTGGAGCCTCATCACTGCGACACCATCGTTCGTGCTTACTACATCGAGTCTTAACCTTGCTGACGCTGATACCTGGGCTCTGTTTCATGCTGCATTATTTGCAATGAGTCTTCATACACTTGGAGAAGCAGAAAAAATGGTTCAAATGGCTCTGAGCACTATGGGACTCAACATCTGAGGTCATCAGAACAACTTAAACCTAACTAACCTAAGGACATGGCACACATCCATGCCCAAGACCCCCCCCCCCAAAATTCTACCCCCCCCACCAAATTCTATAAGTCCCGCCAGATCCTCGAGAAGCATGCACTCCGCCTCGCCTTACATATGAGCCTCCCATCCCCCATGCGGATCCTCTACGACCTGATTCCTTTCCTCCATTTGCTCCTATTCCTCGAACATATCTGCATACACTACACCTCCCGCTACCTTGATCCTCCTCATCCCCTGATTGCTCCTCTCCTCTCCAACCCCTGCCCCTGGTGCGCCTTCACTGTTGTGTCCCCCCAACCCTCCATATCTACACCCTTTATCTCCTTTCCCAATGTGGCTTCCGTCAACTCCCCCTCTCGTATGATGCCCTCTCTCCCTCCATTTATCCCTCCTATCAACTCTGATCCTCACCCCCCCTCCTTTCCTTTGTCCTTTTCCCGGGCTGCCTCTTCCCCTCCCCTTCCCCCCTCTTCATCCTGTTTTTATTCCCTGCCTACCCTCTCTCTGCCTCCCTTCTTTCCGCCGAGTCCTTTTGCGTCTTCCTTCCTCTGCCTTTCCCCATTCCCTCTCGCGTCTGCCCTGCTCCCCCCTTCTGAGTCCTCTCCCTTCGTCGTCCCCCCCCCCCCCCCACCCGCCTTTCGTTTCTCCTCTCCTCTCCCCCTTTTTCTTCCTCCTCATCTGTCCAAGTCCCCCCTCCCATTAAGTGTTGTGCGTCTTTACCGAACTGTTGTGAACAGACATCATGCAGTCGCAGGGTGTGAGTTTTTATATCTCTTGCGAACAGAATCCAGACTGTCGCCATGGTTTTTTAATTGTCTGTTTACTTTTTCCCTGTCTGCTTCCTGTGTATTTTACTATCACCGCCCACCTTTAGTTTTATATTTTAACTTTCCACAATTTTCTGCCGTTTTACATTTTACGACACCGGTTTTGTTGTTTCTTATCTTCTTATGTTTTAAAAATTCTGAAGACTGAAGAGCGGCGTACTAAGCTGTTGCCAGCCCGCCGCCTGCGGGGACAATAGAAATGCAATAAAGGAAAAAAAAACACTCGAGGCAGGATTCGAACCTGCGAGAGAAGCAGAAGTTAAGCAAATTTTCTATCTGTTCTATGTTATCTTATTCACTAATTGTTTCTGCCACTATCCAGCTTTCCTAAGACGACAGTTGATGCACCACTCTGTTGTCCACATTTCTTTACAGTTGTGTACAAAGTCGTGCGCAACAAACCTGGTAGAGGCTACCAGTACCTACAAGCGGTAGTAATCTTGTTGTTTCTTCTTTACTGTTTTCTTTTTTATTTTCTTTCAGTTGCTTGTTTCTTCTACACCGGTGTTTGTCTTGCTTGTCTTCTTCATCTTTTAGGTTCTGCAGTTGCTGCTTTGCACCACTTTTAACTCCCTCTGTGCTATTTTTGCTATTCACTGTTTGTCTTTGTCTATTGCTTCGTAGAGTATGGCTATTAAGCCACCTGCAATTGATCTAACTCAGTTTATTCATTTTTAGAGTGAACAAATGGTCCAACTGCTTGAAGTGATGAATCACTTCATGACGGTGCAGATGACTTCACACAAGACGCCGGAGTCAACGGCAGTGCCACTGCCCGCACAACCTGTGCATGTGCTGCCACATCGTGAGGCGAAGGAAGACTGGGCAGAGCGCCTCGCACATTTCGCTGTACCCATCTCAGCACGTCACATTCAAGGTACTGACAAACATTCTTATTTCTTGTTGACGGCGGGATGACTAGCAACAGATTGTGCACCTAATTATTTCCCACGTTCCATCTTGAACCGTTATCATAAGAGGACCCACTGCAGGCGCATACAAAGTGTTATGAGGACAGCGTACAAGTGGCAGCTGCCGTTACAATTCTCTAGGTAAGCAATAAGGACAGACATACCGTCAGTGGATGACAGAATTTCAAGACTTTACTACACAGTGTAGATTAAAATGTGGCGTTGACAAATATTACAGTGACGCGATTCGTAAGACTATCACCCACAACGCAGCTGACCCTCGGATTCGGGAACAGCTTATTAAATACCCAGACCCTTCCCTGCAACAGAAACTGCAGATTCTAGACTATCACGACAGCTGACGTAAACTTGTGACACGTCCAGCACAAGGTGTGAAGTCGTGCCCTCGCTGTAGTACGGCACAAGATCGCCGATCTTGCCCCTCCCGTGAAGCGACTCGCTTTTATTGCTGCAAACGGGGTCATATGCAGTCTGTGTGCTTACAGAAATGTATGACACCCACTTCTGCTACTCCTTCAGGCAAATGTAAGTCACAGATAGTGTGTAGTGTGTTTTCCCAACCCCACAGTGTTGTTCGTGCAAAACGACAGACAGTCCAATAGCTGTTCAAGAAAGCCTCCCACCTCATCTGCAGTGCTACGTGAAGACATCTAACTTTGTGTGTCTCTTACTATTGCTGGACGGTCAGTCCATTTCAAACCTGTCACTGGAGCATCAGTGACTTTGCTCAACAAAAGCACGCACGAATTGCTTGGCAAACCTAAAATGAGCAAATCGCACCATACGCTCACGTTGTATAACGGCCAAAACATTCCTGTCTCAGGCTGTTGTATCCTTCCTGACACTTTCCGAAATTTTACGAAGACAGTGATATTTACATTGCCTTCCTTCTGAGACAGTGCGAACATATTCTGTCTAGACTCTTTTCACTTGCTTGGGTTAGCAGTCATGACAATGTACTTTCTCTTTCTTCCTTTGCTCCTCCGGAGAGTGTTGCTAAGTTATGTGTAGAATTTCAGGATTTGTTTTCGGAACGTTTAGGCAAAGCCAATAATTTTGTTGCCTATGTCACAATGAAGTGCAATGCACAGCCACGTTTTATTAGAGCTCGTCCAGACCATCAGGGTATTCGAGAACATAACGTTCATTAACTTACTGCTTTGCAAGACAATGGAGTCGTAGAACCTTTTATTAAAGTCAGTGCGCATCCCATCTTATTATTCTGAGACTCCGTTTGTGAGCCAGTTTTAAGGAAACCGTGAATCGTCAAACAGTCATTGACAGTTATCCCTTGCCACACTCAGAAGAACTGATTGATAATTTGGGTGCCAAAACTGATTATCGTGACGCTTACCTTGCAACTACCTCCGTATGAGCACTCAGAAGTCTGAAATTAACGCCCTTCTGGGTCTGTTCAAATGTTTGAGATTATCATTAGGCAATGCTTCCACATCCGCAATATTTCAACGCTTTCTTGAGCAGCTCACTGCAGAGATTCATTTTTTCTCAAATTATTTAGATGATTGAGTCGCCTAAGGTCGCATACCTGAGAAAACAATAATAATCTCCGCATTGTGTTTCAAGTGTTGTCTGTAGGTGATTTCAAATGTAACAGAGACAAGTGGCCGTTTTTTCGGGTTTAACATGAGTACTTAGGACATTTCATTAATAGCCCGGATGTTCATCCATTGCAATCACATTCGCTTGGTATCCGTGAGCTTCCACCTCCACGCAATGTGCGAGAATTCCAGTCTGTAATAGGGCAGGGAAAGCTCACGTATTACATCCGATTTATTTCTAACGCCCCTGAAATCACGGCTGTCTTTCACCGCTGCTTTTATTTGGTCGCAAGAGTGTCAGTCTACTTTCCAGAAGTTGAATGGTGCTTCGTTTAGTCATACGTGCCTTTTTCATTATAGTCCAACCAAAAATGTGACCTGTGGTCTTGGCTGTGTGTGCTTCCTCTTACGGCGTCGGTGCCGTTTTTCACATAAACTTTTGACAGGCCGACTGTCTTTGCTTCGAAGCTGTTGAACGAAAGTAAACGAAATTATTCGCAAATTGAATAGGAGGCTGTCGTCATTGTCTATTGTTTCAGTACCCTTTTGGCAGAAAATTTACTTGATGACTGAACACAAACCTCTACAATCTTTGTTTACCGCTTCTCAGTTAGTCCTAACTAGCATAGCACAGAAGCTGCAACGCTGAGCCTTTCTTTTGTCAATTTACCAGTTTGAGACTTCATAAATGCACACTTCTAATTTTGGCGATGCAGATGCTCTTTCTCGCCTCCCTCTTGGCGCAAATTCAACATTCGCTGAGTCCTCTGCTTTGTGTTGTTAAATTGATACGCAAGACACACATGCTTTGCATAGCTTCCCACTTAATCACCCGAAAAGTGTCCAAGCCCCCGCAGCGGATCCTGATTTGCAGACTCTGTTGCACTACATCCACACTGATTGGACGCATTCTGCCAGAAAGATTCGTAGCTCTGTGGTTAGCCGATATTTTGCCCATCGGCACACCCTTGTAGTTCAGCAAGGTGTGATTTTGCTTCACACCAATAATGAGCAGTCACTTGTAGTGGTTCCCAAGCTCTCCAGCCTGAAGTGATTCGTTTGTTACACAACGGTCATTCGCATCAAGCAGTTGGCGTGACATAACTGCACTTGGTACAGTATGGATGCGCAAATTGAAAAGGTGACCTTTCAGTGCCAAGTCTGTGCTGAACACCAGTCAACCCCACATCAGTAATTCTTTGCATGGCCTAAACCCTAAG
The DNA here is from genome assembly GCF_023898315.1 of Schistocerca nitens. Taxonomy (NCBI): domain Eukaryota; kingdom Metazoa; phylum Arthropoda; class Insecta; order Orthoptera; family Acrididae; genus Schistocerca; species Schistocerca nitens. Next base: position 115,137,784 of record NC_064620.1, on the reverse strand, counting down.
CACCCTAGCAACATTTGCACTTGGATTTCACAGGTCCTTACCGGAATACAAGTTGGCCATCGTTGTTGACACTTCCAGCAAATTTTCCTTCCTGTTTCCTTTGCACTCTGATACAGCTCGTGCCACAATCCAGGCTTTCTCCTCGATCTTTTGCCTCGAGAGTGACTGACAATGGACCTCAGTTTGTTGCCACCAAGTGAGCAGTCCACGGCTCGTGTCGATGCCATTTTTTGTCTGTCATCTTCGATTACGGTACTGCCTCATCATTTTCTTATTCCATTTACTGGCGTCACTAACTTCCTGCCTTACTTATCCATGAGTGGCAGCAGCAGCGCATATCGATAGTGCACTGTCGTACCATCTCCGGAGCGACAGATAGTATTTCCGGGTCGTCGGGAAGTCAGTTGGAGATAGACCAGCAGTGCTGTCGGGCACGGAGCAGCAGTTGGGGACGAAGGAGCATCGGGCACGGAGCCGCAGTGAGGTGGTGACAGCCAGTACTTGCCGACCGCTGGTGACACACATGTACTGTGCGACTGAAGAAGAATGGAGCGGAAACGACCGTTGGTTCGTCGTTCGATCGGTCAACTCATCACGGACGTGTATTTGATCTTTTGACCGTTTCCGGGTGTTTGGGCAGTCAGTCTGTTCGGGGAGAGCAGCGAGGAAGTCTCCGTGGCGCGTAGTCAGTCCAGAGCCACTGTCACGCGCGCTTGTAGTTGTGAGGCGCTTCTTGTGAGGGTTACGAAGTTCGTCGCCCACCGATCCTGGACACTAAAGTTAAGTCCTAACTTAACCTACTATCAAGCCTGAACTGCTATCACATCTCTTCTTTTGATCCTGGTTGTCGCTTTCTGGGAGATTACCGTGAGCAGCAAGTACCAGCTGTATCTTCTGCCTAGTGGCCATTGACGTTCCGGTTACTTGCCTGAGCATTGACGTAGCTTTCGGCAGTGTATTTTCTTCGTCGTTTTGATGCTGTCAAGCACGGCGTGCAGTTCGACAGCTGAGGTGTGTTGGTAGTTTTGGGCTGGATTGGACACCAGTATCCAGAACGTTGTGCTATTGACATCTTGTTGTTTTGCTGGTCGGGGGGAGCAGAACTGATCTTGTTGGTTGGTTAGTCGTCTGGATTTCGGTTGGGTTGCATTCCGATTAAAAGGTTGTGGGTCTGGCTTCCTGTCTCACCTAAACGTGCGTTAGTGTTACTCCCCAGGCTGACCCTTGGAACCTTCTGAGCACCTCTCCTTGTGTTTTACATAGTGCTTTCCTTTTAGTCTTAAGTACTCTGCGTGGCCTTCGGCTAGGTTTTAGCTTATTAAAATTGCAAGGTTTTTCTTCTTAGGCCTTCAGCCTGAAAAGAAAAAAATTTTTTCTTGTTTGGTATATTGCCTTCAACTGAGTTTCAGCCTTTCAAAATTACAACAAAATTCCATATGTCTATTCCTTAAGCGGTAAGAAATATTTTCTAGTTTGTATGTGGCCTTCAGCCGAGTTTTCCAGCTTAAACTAAAAAATGGAAATTTCTTTGTCTGGGCTTTAAGCCGTGAGATTGTTTGGGTTTCGTATGTGGCCTTCAGCTGTGTTTTATTTGAATCATTTTAGCATAAAGCCTTTAGCCTATTTTAGTCAAAATTTAGGCCTTAAGCCGTAAAATTGTTTGCTGCATGGTGTGTGACCTTCAGCCGAGTTTTAATCTCTCTTAAATTAAAAATTCAAAATCCTTGTCTTGCCCTGAAGTCATAAGATTGTTATTCTTTGGTTTGAGGCTTTCAGCCGAGTTTTACACGAAATACTTTAAGATAAGGTCTTCAGCCTTTTCAAATTGAAAGCTCTTTTTCCTAGGCCTTAAGCCGTTAAATTTTTTGTTGATATGCGGGCTTCAGCCGAGTTTTCAGCCTATTTAGACTAAATATGGAAAATCTTTGTCTTGACCTGAAGCCGTAACACTATTCTTGATTAATGTGTGGCCTTCAGCCGAGTTCTATGGGAAAAATTTAAGCTAAGGCTTTCTGCTTATTTATATTGAAGATAAAACTTTTTTTTCTCTAAAGAAGTGAGACCTCCAGAAGAACTCCTGTACCTCAGTTCCTTGCTTAGGCCTTGTGCCTTGGATTTTAGATGTGGCCTTCAGCCGATTTAAATTAAATCAGAGAAGGTCTTTCGTTAAAACCTTGAGAGTTTTGATTCTTGCTTGTGTGATTGTGTGTTTTAGCAAATAAAGTTTATATGTGCAACTGACAGTAACTTATTTTGGCCCCTCTCCACAAATATAACCTCATCCGCTCTGTCCTGCTAGCTCAGGGATTTCACCAAGTCTGAACAGTTTTCCACAGCTCTGACATCAGCCACATCACGAGTGAACTGTTCCACCCTCTACCTAATGTCGTAGCTAAACGTTTTGTACGAACATTTAAGCAACACCAGATCAAGCTCTGTTGGCATTCCTTTCTTCCTAATGCTCCCAGCCACACAAAGAACCATCGCCAGTGGAGTTGTTACACGGATGGAGCTACACTTGCTTCAATTGCTGCACCTGCCCACTCTACCTACGCAGTCAAAATATCATACTAACGATTTGGTCTTTTACAGATAGTATAGTGGATGGAGGTCCTGGGAGCAATGCATCATCTTACGCTTTCTCCCTCTTTACTGCAGGAACTGAAGGAATTGCTAAGACGCCACCAGAATCAAATTCGCAAAAGGGAACTGCGTTATCCTGCCGCAGGCTTTGTACTTTTAGATTCCATACCTGCCTGGGCGCACCAGCCGCTGCTGTATTTGGCTCCAGTGGACCCCGCGCCGTCGGTGCTGATCCTGGAGCCAATGAAAGTCGACGCCATTCCACAATAGTGTGTGGATGGACTCTTCTACTGGGCAGCTACCCACAAGCCACTTCAGGTCCTTCTGCAATCATCGAGATACCTTTGTATTAGTCTGCTACTCTGCTTCTGAATGTAGGTGCACGCTCTTTGCCCATATTTTGGCTGTTGTTTCTGGGTGAGATCAGGGGCCACCAGGGGTGTGGGCAGAAGCTCAGCATCGGCCTCTGGTTCAGCTCCCGTCTCCTCATTGCCACTGCATCCAGCCTTCTCCCCCATTGACATTCACTCATCTACACTACATGACAACGATGAAGAGGTTGGGGGGGGGGGGGGGGATGGAGGCAAATGGTGCCATGCATCGGTGCCACCCACGGTGTATCAAGAATACTAATCGGATGGCAAGTTTCCGTTAGATGCTAATAGTGGGTGTGTGGGGTCTGGTGGACCCAGTGATGTGCGCCTGCTGACCCACGCCTCCAGCAGTTCCATACCACGAGCGCCTGCTGCCGCTACGATTTAGACTGCTGGCAGTACCTATTCAACCAATTTGCACTTGGAGCCTCATCGCTATGACATCAACTTTTGTGCCTGTCACAGCGAGTGTCTTCCTTTTTCACATTAATAGCTGGACTGTGTTTCTTGCTGCATTATTTGTAACGAATCTTCATATGCATGAAGGAATACATTTTAAGTAAATCTTCTGTTTGTTGTTACCTTGCTTAATAATCATTTCTGCTTCTATCCAACTTTCATACGACGATAGTTGCCACACCTCTATGTAGCCCACCTCTTATTACCATTGTCTATCAATTCGTAAGCAATAGTAAGACATTATAGAGTGGAAATTCGAAAAATACATCAGGAGAGACCACCAGTTATATGAAAGCCAAAAGTAACTGAATTTATTGTTTTATCCATTATCAGCAACTTTAGTTGTATATAACGAAATAATAAGTAGCTAGTTGATCGGTTTTGGGCACTTAGTGTCCTTCTTTAGAAGGTTATGCCTGTCGGATTATATGCGAATGTCAACAACAAGATGCATACAGCAAAATGACATGGTCATGTGGTTCGTAGTGTTTGTGTTAGAGAAACTTAGTAACATGCTCCTCCTAATCAGGTTTTCATCAGTATTTACTGTTATGGCGTAAAGAAGAAGAACGCGAGAGCAGAGAAGGCTGTGACACGACGTCAGCCAATAGCATGCTGACTAGGACGTCACCACGACAGGAGTGGTCTCTACAAGAAGAGAATATAAGCGCCGCTCCAGCCAGCTGTGGCCGGATGGTGGAAGATGGATACTAGCAGAGGTACCAGCAGAGAGGCCTAGAGGAGCAGTGATATTGAAGATAGCAGTGAGTTATGAACGAGTGTGAATTGCTTACATGGACATTGTATATAGCAAAGGACGCTGATAGTTTGCATGTCGCCAGTCGCTTGCCACACGTTCTTGTAAACCAGAGTTAAGTATTGTCAATCTACTTTATTGTAATAGAAACCATTAATGTGATATGCTTGAATTTGTTACAGCTTTCGAGAGAGCAGCTTCTGTTAGGCACCCTTTAAGAGACGAGGGGTAGGACCCCACATTCGCGACATGGATGGGATACGAACCCCCGTGTGCATAGCACAAAGAACTCTGTACATGTCCGATACCTTGCCTGTCAGCATTGCCTCACTGTAGAAAAAGGTGTAATTCTTGTTCATAATTACAGTCGACAGTCACTTGTGTTGATACCTAAAGCATTGCAAAAAGAAGTGTTGCAGTTACTTCACCAATGACACTGGGGGATTGTTCATACGAAACAGTTAGCGCATTGACACCGTAAAGTTAGGGGAAGTTTACGAGAGACTTCTGCAACCGATGTTAATGTATAGCTTGGCAGGGAAGGGGGAAGAAGGCTGTTAAATATGCCTCATGGTGGCAGTGTGCAGGAGGTCGAGCGGTCAGGATTTGATAGTGGGCATCCACGGCTGCCGTTAAATGACAAAATATGAAATTAAGTACAATGAACAAGATATATTTCAATATGTGGAGTACAAAGGGCGCGCCTAGGATCGGAAGCTGGCAGGTTTAGGCCAGTCCAGGAGGTAGAATAATTAATAAAAATGGGCAACGGGAGGGGAAATAGTTCATGTTAACTTACGTTGGCCGGAGGCTCTGCCTTCCAAAAAGACGTCTGTTCTGCTCGAGGTCTGGATTACAAGAGAGAAAAGCATCTGTGCTCCGCACCGCAGACCACTCCAACATCCACACACTTGATCGTTATCCCGCACACACTATTGGCTAAAATCAACTGCGTGAATTCGCTAGCAGTTTCAGCAGAGCGCTCAGGTCTTCTCTTCCCAGCAGCTTTAACTGGACGGAACTGCCTCGGTTTTGAAAGGCTTGTGTCAAGTAGACACGGCGTGAATTACTCTGAGAGAAAACTTGTAAAGATTCCACTCGGCCTGTGAAATAAATTTCTTAAACCAGTTCCCTAAAACATTCCTTGAGTGGCTGACATCCTGTACAACACTGTACGTGGCAGGGTATTTGCACCCATATAGAACAGATAACGTCACAGTGTCACGCTTGTGCGGAAAATCAATCCGCTCTGCTACAAAAACTCTCTGCTTGGCCTAAGTCGCAATCTCCATGGCAACACGTGCACATACACTTTGCTGGACGTTTTTGGAACAATCGGTGGTTGATTGTGGTTGACTTGTATAGCAAGTTTTCTTTTGATGTGCCAATGAACTCGAAAACGTCGCGTAGCACAATTCAGGTGTTGTCCTCTATTTTTTGCCTCGAAGGTTTACCTGAAGTCATAGTGTCAGACAACGGACCTCAGTTCAAGTCCTATGAATTTAAAACATTCTGTGAACGCAGTGGCATACAGCATCTAACTAGTGCACCGTTCCATCCACAGTCAAATGGTGAAGCGGAACGTTTTGTCAGAACCTTCAAGCAGCAGATGGCCAAACTTCGCTCAGCACACACCAGGGATGGCGCATTGCAACTGTTTCTTGACTGCTATCGTTTGCAAGCACGAGATGGACCATCGCCGGCGGAATTCCTTCACGGCCATCGGACGCTGCTCCACCTGCTCCACCCTTCTCAGTGTCCGGCGCCGAAGGAAGCCCACAAGTATCGCTTCACGCCGGTTGATATTGATTTTACAGGGTTCTTAGCGACAGCAGACGTTGGGCGCGAGGCGAGGTCGTCTGTCGATTTGGATCCTGCATGTACACTACCGGCCATAAAAATTGCTGCACCACGAAGATGACGTGCTACAGACGTGAAATTTAACCGACAGGAAGAAGATGCTATGATATGCAAATGATTAGCTTTTCAGACCATTCACACAAGGTTGGCGAGTGTGGCGACACCTACAACGTGCTGACACGAGGAAAGTTTCCAACCGATTTCTCATACACAAATACCAGTTGGCCGGCGTTTCGTATAGAAACTTTGTTCCGATGCCTCGTGTAAGGAGAAGAAATGCGTACCATCACGTTTCCGACTTTGATAAATGTCGTATTGTAACCTATCGCGATTGCGGTTTATCGTATCACGACATTGCTGCTTGCGTTGCTCGAGATCCAATGACTGGTAGCAGAATATCGAATCGGTGGGTTCAGGAGGGTAATACGGAACGCCGTGCTGGATCCCAAAGGCCTCGTATCACTTGCAGTCGAGATGACTGGCATCTTATCCGCATGGTTGTAACGGATAGTGCAGCCTCGTCTCGATCCCTGAGTCAACAGACGTTTGCAGCAGCGTGGACTATCAGCTCGGAGACCATGGCTGCAGTTACCCTTGACACTGCATCACAGACAGGAGCGCCTGCGAAGGTGTACTCGACGTCATTTTACCGGATGAATCCAGGTTCTGTTTACAGCATCATGATGGTCGCATCCGTGTTTGGTGACATCGCGGTGAACCCACATTGGAAGCACGTATTCGTCATCGCCATACTGGCGTATCACCCGGCGTGATAGTATGGGGTGCCATTGGTTACACGTCTCGGTCACCTGTTGTTCGCATTGACGGCACTTTTAACAGTGGACGTTACATTTCAGATGTGTTACGACCCGTGGCTCTACCATTCATTCGATCACTGCGAATCCCTACATTTCAGCAGGATAATGCACGATCGCATGTTGCAGGTCCTGTACGAGCCTTTCTGGATACAGAAAATGTTCGACTGCTGCCCTGGCCAGGACATTCTCCAGATCTCTCACCAACTGAAAAGTCTGGTCAATGGTGGCAGAGCAACTGGCTCGTCAGAATACGGGAGTCACTACTCTTGATGAACTGTGGTATTGTGTTGAAGCTGCATGGTCAGCTGTACCTTAAACGTCATCCAAGCTCTGTTTCATTCAATGCCCAGGCGTATCAAGGCCGTTATTACAGCCAGAGGTGGTTGTTCTGGGTACTGATTTCTCAGGATCTATACACCCAAATTCCGTGAATATGTAATCACATGTCAGTTCTAGTATAATATACTTGTCCAATGTATACCCGTTTATCATCTGCATGTCTTCTTGGTGTAGCAATTTTAATGGCCAGTAGTGTATCTTATTTCAGGTGCAGATGGCTTGCAGCGCCGCCATCAAAATGAACTTCGCCTCTGTCATGTGCTCGATGATATTTCAGTGGCCCTTCCCCCAGACTCACGGGTCCAGAGCACTGCACGGCCACAGCAGCCGCCAGAGGGTGTCTTCATGACACTGCGGGACAACCCCATGGAGACGGAGCCTTCGCCTCCTCCACCTCCTCTCGTCCCACCAATGGAGCTGGACCCGCCCACACTGCAGCAGTCGCCGCCTTCTTCATCTGGTTCATATCAGCAGGACGTGGACGCGTATCCTTCCGGTTGTGCTGTGGGGGCCAGATGACGGGATACGACTGGAAGCTTGTGGTCCCCTGCAGGTACAGCCTCCGGTCCAGTGATGCGCCCACACTCCTGTCTCCCCTGCTGTGGTCGCATTCCCTATCCGACGGCGGTCCGTCGCTTTGGGGCGCGGAGGGGTGGGCGAATGTTCCGGTGTAAAAATGAAGAACAGAGGAGTAGAGAAGGCTGTGAGACGACGTCAGACAATAGCTCGCTGACTAAGACGTCACCATGACAGGAGCAGCCTCTACAAGAAGAGAACATAAGCACAGTTCCTGCCAGCCTCAGCCAGACAATAGAAGACGGACACTAGCACAGGCACCAGCAGAGAGGCCTAGAAGAGAAGTGATATTAACAATAGCAGTGAGTTATGAACAAGTGTGAATTGCTTACATGGACATTGTATATAGCAAAGGACATTGATTGTTTGCATGTCACCAATCGCTTGCGACACGTTCTTGTAAACCAAAGGTAAGTAGTGTCAATATACTTTATCGTAATGAAAACCATTAATGTGATTTGCTTCAATTTTTGTACAGCTATCCGAGAAAGCAACATCCTTTAGGCACCCTATAAGAGACGAGTGGGTAGGGCCTCAAATTTACACGCAAGAATTAGGAGAATTCCATCCTATTTACTGACAGCTATGAGTATTTCCTGATAGCTCTCTTCAATAAGACGTTGAAATCTACTGGAAGCTGTCAGAAACGTAAACAAGTGGAGCCCTGGAAGCAGATAGTATAAATTACATGCTACAATCAGGAACTGCAAGTCTAATTAAATGCCTGAACAATAAAGAATAAAATTTAGGTGTAGCACATATTCTGCGTGATAACTCAAGAGGTTAACTGTATTCCAAGTGTTTTTTCATAAAAACCGCGATTTACTAATGAAGACATATTTTTCTCCCTTATACTGTTCGCTTCCCACCCCCGGGTTCCCGGGTTCGATTCCCGGCGGGGTCAGGGATTTTCTCTGCCTCGTGATGGCTGGGTGTTGTGTGCTGTCCCTAGGTTAGTTAGGTTTAAGTAGTTCTAAGTTCTAGGGGACTGATGACCATCGATGTTAAGTCCCATAGTGCTCAGAGCCATTTGAGCCTTATACTGTGAGAGTGTATATCAGGGTCTGGTCCCAATTATAGCTATTATGAATAAAATTGTATTTCTAAGAGCTACTGGCATACTTTACGCGTGTGTGAGGTCAAAACACTTAACTTCAGTGCAGTATTCACTCAAATTAACGACGAAAGCCACCATTTTTTCTGGTTATGTATTGGTACTAGGCCTAGCCGGGCAACAGGATTGCAGGGAACATCCATCCTCTGTCTCAAAAATATTATTCTCTGTAGGATATCCTCAAATTTCAGTTGAGTAATATCGGGAATAAAATGAATCTGTTGTCCAACACCACATACGGTGAGCACGCACGAATGGTACAAAGCTTGTTTAAAGAAATAAAGTTGGCATACAAACGGAGTACGCGCGCTGTGTTTCCAAAGCTACGGCGACCTCGTCTCGTCTGCGCCTCAGGCAGGTACGGAGCAGCTCACGGCTGGAGTTCGGACTACGCCGCGAACTCTGCGGACAACTGCTAATTGATTTAATCACGGTGCCGATTAAGAATTCAGGTTTTCATTCCTGAAAGCCTGTTCCTGTATTCTGTGTGCTGACGCGCTCGCATCCATTATTAACCGTTCCGCAGCCAGTTCTATTTTTCAGTCCCGTCCGGCAGCATGAATTAAATGAGTTGCTAGCTGTGGTTTCTGCAGCTGGTCCGCCACTGATCTTCGATTGTGGGGCTCCAGCCGACGCTGTGGGAATGTCCGCGATGTAGGTAACAAGTATGACTGATATTACGTCCAAGTACAGGGACTAGCAGTGGATCCTGGACGTAAACAAATATAACGTCCTGCAAATAAATAGACAAATCCGCAACTGTTCTATTATACCTGGGGCCACTAACCACTGGAAAAAGTAGCTACCATAAAACACCTAAGAGTATTCCTTCAGCAGTGACATGAAGTGGAACGACCACACTAAAAGCAGATGCCAAGCTATGACTCATTGGAATAATCACACATAAATGTAATCTATCCACCAAAGGAGCTCGTTAAAAAAGTTGTACGATCGTTTCTTGAGTTATTCTTGGAAACTAGCCTCGTTTTTGCTATCTTGGATCTCCTAACTGAGATGCAAGTTAGGGGGCAGAATCACGATGTCATTCAAGTCACACCCAAGTGGGTTTATACTGGACCTGGACCTGAGTGACGCAACAGTATAATGACCATGACATAAATTCTAAGTGGGGTGGCTAGTTTATCATACAATTTATTCGTTAAAGTAATTGCTCGAAGTTCCTCTCGAAAAGCAATGATGGGAAAGGATCCAAAAATGATGACAGGAAAGGATACTCGTGAGTTGGACTGCTTCAAGGATAAGCGCCGTCCTAGAAAATTACAATGACTTTTATTTTCTTTAATTGGAGCACAAAATTGATCATGAGTTTGTGCAAGAAATGCTCATGTATTTGAACGTAAGACAAACGTGTAAACAGTCTTCATCTGTTAGCAAGAAAACAATATGCACGACACTGCATGGAACCCATTGAGAAAGGGGAGGGGGGGAGCAAAGAGAACAGGTGAAATATACAATCAACTGGAACCCAACAGACTTGAACTGCACGTATTACCGACAGTACAGCACAAGGCGGCGTGCTGACGGCGACTGCTACTCGTGGGTGGCACAACTGCATGGAGACAAGCTCTGCCTTGGAGACAGATCGAAGCGCAAATGGGAAAGAACTAAATGTTCGACCGGGTAGCCGGATAAATATAACTGCGAATGAAATTATTCTGCAGCAAGGATGGCAAAGTACGCTACCGACTCCTTGGGCCAGGAACCAACTCCTAAAATTCTCTTCTGCCCTGCGCCCAGAGAGCCATAACTCAGCCAATCGTCGCCGATACACAAAGCTTTCACCAGTTGTGGCCTTACAACAAATTCGTTTACATTTCCATTACCAAACTCTGTGACCCATGGCACCAGTACAATTCCTTCCCTCCTGTTCCAAACGGCAACTGCAAACGTGTGGTGACGTAACAGTCGAACAGCCTTCGCAGCCTCTGCCAGGACTTTGTGTGGGAAGCTTTCCGGCGATGAGTGACAATAGATAATGATCATTGGGTTGGAGCGTATGGTGCCGTTCTGTTGACTATCCCGTGGAGCCAGGCGACCATTTCTCCAATATATCCTAAACAATGACACAGCTGGGGCGCCGTGCTGGCGCGTTCCTACCCAATAATGAATCTTGTGCGAGAAAACCGTCCCTAGCCATTGTTAAAATAGCTAGCCATTGGGAACCAACATCAAAAGAGAAAGCCGTCAACCATGTATCGAGACTATTCCCAGTGACGAGATGTTCCTTCCCCGCCATATGATGATTCTTCAGGAGTTCTGGGAACCGAGGTGATGCAAAACAATTTTTAATGTTTGTACATACTGGTGCGTAAAATAAGGTTACTTACTTTGCATGTCAGTGTAATACGGTAGTGAAATGACGTTAAATTGCATGTACCGGTAAGCAAATATGCATGTCCTAAGTGAAATAAAATGAAGTACGATATGCTTCCATCTTACTCCCAGTTGCCGGCCGGAGTGGCCGTTCGGTTCTAGGCGCTGCAGTCTGGAACCGTGCTACCGCTACGGTCGCAGGTTCGAATCCTGCCTCGGGCATGGATGTGTGTGATGTCCTTAGCTTAGTTAGGTTTAATTAGTTCTAAGTTCTAGGCGACTGATGACCTCAGAAGTTAAGTCGCATAGTGCTCAGAGCCATTTGAGCCATACTCCCAATCATGTACACACATTAAAAAAAGTATTGCGTCACCTCGGTTCCGAGAGTTCCGGAACTTGTAGAGATAATTCAAATAGAGATCAAGATAAACATAATTCCCGCCCTTTTTATTGCTCGTGAAAACCACACATTGTGTGATGTACTAGCATACAGCGAGACCTTCAGAGATGGTGATTCAGATTGCTGTACACACCGTTACCTCTAATACCCAGTAGCACGTCCTCTTGCATTGATGCATGCCTGTATTCGTCGTGGCATACGATCCATACGTTCATCAAGGCACTGTTGGTCCAGTTTGTCCCACTCCTCAACGTCGACTCGGCGTAGATCCCTCAGAGTGGCTGGTGGGTCAAGTCGTCCATAAACAGCCCTTTTCAATCTATCCCACACATTTTCGATAGGGTTCATGTCTGCAGAACATGTTGGCCACTCTGGTCAAGCGATGTCGTTACCCTGAAGGAAGTCATTCACAAGATGTGCACGATGGGGCTACGAATTGTCGTCCATGAAGACGAATGTCTCTCCAATATGCGGCGATATGGTTGCACTACCGGGCGGAGGATGGCATTCACGTATCATACAGCTGTTACGGCGCCTTCCATAACCACCAACGGCGTACGTCACCCCCACATAATGCTGCCCCAAAACAGGAGGAAACCTCCACCTTGCTGCACTCGCTGGACAGTGTGTCTAAAGCGTTTAGCCTGACCGGGTTGCCTCCAAACACGTCCCCGAAGGTTGTCTGGTTGAAGGCATACGCGACATTTATCGGGGGAAGAGAACGTGATCCCAATCCTGAGCGGTCAATTCGACATTTTGTTGGGCCCATCTGTACCGCGCTACATGGTGTCCTGGTTGCAAAGATGGACCTCGCCATGGACGTCGGGAGTGAAGTGCATCATGCAGCCTATTGCGCACAGTTTGAGTTGTAACACGACGTCCTGTGGTTGCATGAAAAGCATTATTCAATAAGGTAGCGTTCCTGACAGGTTTCTTCAGAGCCGTAATCCATAGGTAGCGGTCATCCACTGTAGTAGTAGCCCTTGGGAGGCCTGAGCGAGACATGTCCTCGACAGTTCCTGTGTTTCCGTATCTCCTCCATGTCCGAACAACATCGCTTTGGTTCACTCCGAGACGTCTGGACACTTCCCTCGTTGAGAGCCATTCCTGACACTAATCGCGGTATTGACCGTCTAGGCGTGGTTGGACTACAGACAACAGTAGCCATGTACCTCCTTTCTGGTGGAATGACTGAAACCGATAGGCTGTCGGACCCCCTCCGTCTATGAGGCGCTACTCATGCATGGTTGTTATACCTTTGGGCGGGTTTAGTGACGTCTCTGAACAGTGAAAGGGACTGTGTCTGTGATACAATATCTACAGTCAACGTCTGTCTTCGGGAGTTTGGGAATCGGGGTGATGCAAATTATTTTTGATGTGTGTACATGCTGGTACGTATAATCAGGTTACTTACTTTGCATGACAGTGTAATACGATAGCGAAATGGCCTTAATATGCACGTACCGGTGCATGAAGAGGCCAGGGCCTGCCGTCTTGCATTGTCATTAATTTAGAAATTTCATCAAGTGGGACTGACAGAAGAGATAGAGAAGATCCCATGAAAAGCGGTGTGTTTTGCCATGGATTGCTTAGTCGAAGCAAACGCGTCAGGGAAGAGTTGAACAGACAATGGCTGCAGACGCTACAAGAGAGGAATTGTGCATTTCGGAGAGGTTTGCTATTGAAATTCAGAGAAACTACATACTGGGAAGTGCCAGGCAACATATTACTACCTCCCTCGTACGTCTTACGAAATGACCACCAATTTCAGCATTCTTGCGAAGGTTTATCGACCACCATTCTTTAACATGTCATTTGCAAATGGAACACGGGGGGGGGGGGGGGGGGAGGTATGGGTATATAAAGGCTGTAAAGAAAAAGTATTACATATTCTCATACATGGTAGTATGTATCAAAACAAGAAAAAAGACCAGTAAACATGGACTCTAAAATGCAAACCTTAGGAGCCATGAACATCTTTGCTACTGTGAAATACACCTTTTCTACTGCAGGATCTTTGCTATTGCAAACGACCTACAGAATGCAGTAAACAAATGAGTGAACAAAAGAGAACACATCATTCTGTTACGGTAAAATAACAGAGCTTCTAACGTAATCTGCTTGCTGTTACATACGATCCGCACTTGTGAACCATCGCTGAAGGAGGTGTTCAATATGCTGTCGATTTATACGAGGTTATAAAAGATGGCTGAATAATTTTGCAGATCCCTTTGTTTTGGATATTTTTCAACATACAGGGCATTGGCTCGACTGCTGTTTCCATTAGCCGAATCACAGCAGAAGATCATTTCTGCCGTATCCCGTGTGAAATAGTTGGCTTCCATTATGTTGGTAAGTGCAAAGATAAAAGTACAATGCAAAAGCATTTCACAAGCTTATCACAACCCAAACTGGTTCCGTTAGAACTAATGTATGCGCTGCATTTGCCCAGAACTGTGAACTCGGTTGACAGCAACAACACTGACTGGTGTTCACTGCATGCTGCATCCATGGACAACAACTGCATTCTTTAGATCGTTCGTAATAGCAAAGAGCTTGCACCAGAAGGATGTGTTTCACAGTAGCGAAGATAAGTTAGTGCTCATAGCTCTTAAAGTATGCGATTTACAGTACGTTTACTGGGCATTTTTGTCTTGTTTCGTCCGATAGTACCACCTCTCAAAATATGGAACACTTCTGTTTACCCATCTATATAGAATAGAAGAAGTAGTATCCACCACACACCGTAAGCTGGTTGTTGGAGTATCGATGTAAATATAGAAGTTAATGTGTTACTATAAGCAACCTACAGTGTGTCCTGCTCTCTTGGGATGGAAGTATTATCAGACAAAGAATATTTCAGGCGGGAGGACGAGGTGTTCAATTAAAGATGCGTGTGAGGCACGTGTTGGTTACCTGCTTGTGATTCATAACAAACAACTGCTTTCTGCATTTTCTGTAATGGTGCTATCTTAGGAAACAATATGTAGTCCCGAGGAAATTTTTGTTCCGTCATTACAACCACAAGAAAATGCAGATTTTCCGCATCAGTCATATTTCGCTTTATTGATGCAAAGCATGATCAGTGGTTTATAATTAAAGATACTTGGAATTTTGATTTGTTTTCTAAAATGGTTCAAATGGCTCTAAGCACTATAGGACTTAACATCTGAGGTCATCAGTCCCCTACACTTAGAAATACATAAACCTGACTAACCTAGGACAGCACACACATCCACGCCCGAGGCAGGATTCGAACCTGAGACCGTAGCAGCAGTGCGGTTCCGGACTGAAGCGCCTAGAACCGTCGGCCACAACGGCCGGCGATTTGCTTTCTAGATCAAGAAACAATTCTTTAAGGAATTGTGGATTTTTACTTACTGTAATTTCTTTTTGGTTATTCGCCTAATCAGGAAATTTCGACTGCTAGCACATTTTCAGTTAGTTTCTTCGTTAGGTTCAAAATGGTTCAAATGGCTCTGAGCACTATGGGACTTAACTGCTGTGGTCATCAGTCCCCTAGAACTTAGAACTACTTAAACCTAACTAACTTAAGGACATCACACACATCCACGCCCGAGGCAGGATTCGAACCTGCGACCGTAGCGGTCGCGCGGTTCCAGACTGACACGCCTAGAACCGCTCGGCCACTCGGCCGGCTCTTCGTTAGGCAATGATAATTGTGGTCCAATTTCACGCTGATTTATAGAACTATGCATTTTTGATGTTTAATATAGCACAATTTTGCACATCACTGTTCACTGTTTACTTGTATACAACTAAGAGTGCACCACTTTTGTAGTGTTGTTAACATTGCCACTAGGTTTTCTTTGATCTCTATTTATTTTCTCTCTCTGTGTAGTTCATTACATGTGGATTATTCTATTTAGTTGTGTTACTGTTTATATACTGTCTAGGAGAACTAGGGATAATGTGGCCACACAAATGAAGGATATGTAATCGTTCATGATGTGTCCAAGATAGAATTTAGTAAATATTACTATTCATAGCTGGTTGTTGAAAATGGAACAGTAATGGTTAAAAGAACTTGCAGAACGCGTTTAATATATGTTGCATCATAATTTGGTGGCCGGAATGCCAAACGAAATTACAGAGAAAAATTTATCTTCAGAAAAAAAATGTCGCAGTGAATAGAAACATTTGAGAGACTGACACTGGACAAGCTTCTTAGAATTATTCGATAAACTTGAGGAGCCGGAGTTGGATCTCGAAGGCAATGGTTCTTCATTTAAACACTCGTCAACTTGTCCGTGAAACGCACATTTCAAAGAACACAGTTACTGTGTGGAGAGTGCTTTTGGAGCGACTAATGCTCCCCAATCCTGCACAATGTATGTAAATAATGGTAAAAAATTGAAATTTGTGGTAAGTTCCTACGGGACCAAACTGCTAAGGTCATAGGTCCCTAGGCTTACACACTACTTAAACGAACTTACACTAACGACAACATGCACACCCAAGTCCCAGGGAGGACTCGAACCTCCGACGGGGGGAGCCGCGCGAACCGTGGCAAGGCGTCATGGACCGCACGGCTACCCCGAACGGCCTAAATAATAGTGTCACATAACTTTGAAACCAATGTTCAGTTGTAATGCATGTGTTGAGACTTGCCGTCTTCACTGTGTACAGTAGCTGTGAGTTTCAGTTGTTGTTACAAGTTGTAAATTGTCAAAAAGAACTAAGTATTCATTTTCAGCTATTAGTTCCTGATGCCAAATTAGGAGTACTCATTTATTATACCCTGAAGATATGGAAGGCTTTCTGTACGAGGGATACTGAATGTTTTAGACTGTCGTAGTCCAAAACACAAATGAAATCTGTTTATGTTTGACAGCAGACTGCTAATGTTTTATAAGGAGACTGCCATTACTTGGTTCGATTTAGTTTAATAGTTCGTTCACCATTTACAGACTTTGTGTGCACCGAAATATGAATTTGACCAGAGAACATTTCCAGACTATGATTTTTTACGAGACGAAATCGTCATTAACGTCAAACCATTGTGAAGATGGGCTTAGAAATGCATTTGGGGATGAAGGCCTATCTAAAGGAGAAATTTGTAATTGGTATAGCGAATTCAAAAGAGATAACTTTTTTTCTTAGTGATGAACTCCGTAAACGACGCCCAAGAACGACTGTCACTGATGAGAAGTATTGCCGCTGTTTCAACAGTGCTTGAAGCACATCGACGGACGCCTCATGAATTTATTCCGGCTACTTGGGCATTGGTATGAGCCAAATATAAACATTTTACGTCAATAGTTGTACAAAAGAATACTTTGTTGTCGACGTATTCCACATAAATTGACTCCCTATTAAAAACAACGACGCACTGATTAGTGTACAAAAATTCTGCAAAAATTCCAAGGTCGTGCTTCACGTTTGGTTTGGAATATCATTACAGGTGATGAATTGTGGATTCATTGTTATGATCCTGAAAAGAAAAGTCCATAGGCTCAATGGGCCTTCCAACAAAACATCAGCCCACTAATGTCTGACGAATTCGCAGTGCTAATAAGAAGATGACTGCTAGTATTTTTTTCTAAAATGGATCATAATGTTGCTATAGCATTATAAAGTAGACGTACTGTTATTGCTAATTGATAATCAAATATCTGTTTGCTGCAAAGTTTTGAAAAACTTCGTAAAAACAATTTCCGTCACCACAACGCATCATGGCCTGCAAAAAAACTGACAACTGAGTATATGGATGCGCTGTAAACTAGCACCAGGGACTCTCCACCGTACAGTCCTGAACTAACACACTGCGGTTTATTTTGAGTCCAAAGTTAAAGATAAAACCCGTAGTATTACGTTTTCGTCATCAGATGAAGTAGTGCAACTTGGTTTCCGACTTGCGACAGGAAGAACAATGTCACTGCAAAAGTTTATCAATGTTAAAGAGGAAAATTTTGAAAACAGTTAAGTCATTTAAAGTTTTTTAACCTAATCATTTGATTTTCTAAAAAATGTTCAGTGTCAGGCTCGTACGCTGAAGATCTAACTACGCAACCATCGTTTAACTATTTGAATGCACTAAACCGTTGTCCGTAGTTCCCGACAAAGCGGTTGCAGAAACGGAATTTTTCTATCAAAGAACGATAATAAAATAAACCAAGTGAGTTTTTTTTAATTTCTTTGTACTGAAAAGGGAAGTATCGCAGTCCTAACTACAAACTATAATGAAAATGACTTTCAAATACGGAGCTGTGTCTGTTCTGCCACTTTTCAGTCATTTATTCACAGAACTTCAAAAAATGGTTAAAATGGCTCAGAGCACTATGGGACTTAACTTCCGTGGTCATCAGTCCCATAGAACGTAGAACTACTTAAACCTAACTAACCTAAGGACATTAACATATCAATGCCCGAGGCAGGATTCGAACCTGCGACCGTAGCCGTCGCGCGGTTCCAGATTGTAGCGCCTAGAACCGCTCGGCCACTCCGGCCGGCTATCCACAGAACTCTGCATCTGTATTCCGTCTATGTTTGACGGTTAACAAACGTGAACCATGTAAAGACTATAAAGCACACATCGATGATGACGCATACCGTGTAAAAATAATTATGAACACCAAATTCACGTTGTTTAAGACAATATGTAGCAAAAAGCGGAATATTACCTTGAAACAATATTTGCTATCTCATGCAGTACTTGCAGAGTAATATTTGCCAAAATAGAAGTTTCTTTGTTGTCTTTAATCGTTCCATTATTCGTTAACCTAGCATAAATGTGCAGTTTCGATGAAGTGATTAATTGTTCAAATGGATCTGAGCACTATGGGACTTAACTTCTGAGGTCATCAGTCACCTAGAACATAGAACTACTTAAACTTAACTAACCTATGGACATCACACACATCCATACCCGAGGCAGGATTCTAACCTGCGACCGAAGCGGTCACACGGTTCCAGACTGTAGCGCCTAGAACCGCTCGGCCACTCCAGCTGGCTGAAGACACCCTAATTTAACAGCTCTTGGAAAAGACCTTCATGTTATCATCAGTGTGACTTTTGATAGTGGGCTATTCCGCTGCGGATACATCGAAAATGACGTAGCACGTACGCACGTAGTCCATGTCAAGTGAGCGTATTGTACCATAGCCTGTCCGATTGAGGCTCTGCGTGAAGGACACGGAAATCCAGTGTAGTACGAAACAATCACCAACTCATACGTTTGGTGGGAACAGGTACAACACTTTAAATCGGATGCGAAAGAGTTTCGGATTAAGTGCAGTTCCCGGAGTTCAGGTACAAGGTTCGTGTTGTTGCAGTACTGAAACCTAGAAAAGAACCTGCCGATAGAAAAACTTTAGATAAGCAAAGGTCCGATATTGTTAAATACTTGACTTACTTACTTGACTTAATTCCTTTGGCCCCTATGGGAGCATAGGGCATCCAGGAGAACTCGCCATCCGTCTCTGCCTTTGGCCATTTGCCTCAATTCTGCCCAGATCTTGCCAACTCTTTTTGCTTCCCCTTCCACTTTCCTCTACCATGTGCCCCTAGGTCTTCCTCTCTTCCTTGTTCCCTGGGTATTTCATTCCAATGCTTTTTTCTCGATGGCTCCATCTGGTTTTCTGAAGGGGTGCCCCAACTAACCCCACTTTCTCTCTCGTATCTGGTCTTCTATAGGTATCTGGTTTGTTATTCAACAGAGCTCCTCATTACATATTTTCTCTGGCCACCAGATATTCGTGATGCGCCGAAGACATCTATTTATGAAGCTTTGTAACTGGGATGTTATCTTTTTATCTATTTCCAGCTTTCACTTGCGTACAGAAGGACAGCCTTCATATTTGTATTAAAAATACGGATTTTTGTTTTGTACGGGATATTTCTATTTTTTCATATTGGATAAAATTGTATGAAGGCAACATTTGTCTTTTTAATGCGGTTTTTCACGTCGTCTTCAGCTCCACCATCTTCCGTCACTATAATACCCAGATACAGGAATGAGTTGACAGTCTCCACCTGCTGCTCTCCTATTAACAGGGGCACCTCCATGCTCGCTGAATTTACTCTCATTTCCTTTGTTTTGCCTGTATTTATCTTGAGGCCAGCAGTCTCTGCTTCTTCTTTCAGCAAGTTTAGTTTTGCTTGCATATCAGTCAGCCTTTGGGTTAATAAAACTATGTCGTCTGCAAAATTCAAATCCTCCAGACGTTCATGGATCCCCCACTGGATTCCTTGCCTCCTGCCTGCTGTGACTTTCCTCATAACTGAGTCTAGAACAAATAGAAAAAGTATTGTTAAATACAGGATGTTTTTAATAGGACTTAACAATTATAGGAATTCATGGGGATTTACTCATATGACTTACAGACATGATTTTTGGGTCATTTACTTAGCAAAGTACAAGTCATTTTAGTTATAGTTAAGGGGTAACACCAATGCAGAATTTTCAAAAAATCATTTTTTTATTGGCTTAAGAACTGCTTTTTAAAACATGAGGCAAAAAGTCTAATCCCTGAAAAAAAGAAAACCGTTCAATGGAAGTCCGAGCTCCACCTCTATTGCCTCGGATGACTCAAAACTGCCTAACTTTGCTAACTCGATAATCCCTGTAGTGTCTGGGTGTACTTAGAAGCATTACAAAACAATAATACTGGGCGTCAGCAAGCGTCAGTTTGTGTACAAAAAGGCAACTTTCACCTTTCGAATCTTGATTTTTGTGTGCAGTATCGACTTTTGATAGTTCATCTGTGGATCTCATAGTAAACAGTTTGGTCTTTCAGGTAAGAATGAGTGGTAAGAAAGTCTAGCAGGAAATGTCGGAAACATCGTATCCAACGCAGCGTCGAAGCAGTATGTCATCAAAGCGTCCAAAGAATGAATATGAGACAGAGAGGAATGAGTCAATGCCTCTGCTAAGAAACTGAAAGACAGTGACCACGATTTTGATGTGAGTTACAGATTGAGCTGTAGGATTATAAACGTTCTTACCATTTTCTCTGTCATTTCTCAACGCGTTACATGTAAAGCGTCCAATGCAGACACCACGTTGAAGGTCGAAGTCCTCGAAGCTTAGGCTTGACAATAATTATTGCTTTCCAAACTGCACAGAAGTTGTAATGCCAAGTAGTAAGTTTATACGGAATGCATATTATATCAACCATCGAATCATCGTGGCACTGCTCCTTCTTTGGGTAGGGCTAAATGGAATGGTAAAGTTTTGTGCGTTCATGGAACTGCCACGACCTATATTTCAATAGTTGTATGACAAACTAGTGGATACAGTTTCGATCGCAACGGCGACAGTATGACAGTTCAGTCCTGGGATAACAGATTAATGGTAAGAATTTCCTAAAAGTAGAATGTTTTCATTTATTATGTCTACAACACATTTCAAAATTTCAAACGCGTTTTCTTTGGAATACGATTTTTCTAAACAGCACGTAGCATAACTCCAACAATTTTCAATTTTTTATTTGAAAATTCAGCCACAACTTTGAGATAGCATTTAAAAGTGAAACACTCAGGATATTTTCCACTAGTTAGTTTAAACACTGTTCCTTAAATAACGACTGCCCTTTTTTTGGTGAAAATTGAACGACCTCATTAAAACACTCGCCAATTATATAAAAAACAATTATCTCTCAGATCACATGCCCTTGGAAACACCTAAGACAGGACTCTTTGCAGCAACTGTCGATAGCTTTAGCACTGGCGTAATTCATACTAGCGCACTACTTGAGTCAAAACTATATTTATTTACCTAAAAAATTACGCCAAAACTAGATCTGTACGTCGTATTAGTCAGTTATATGAATTTTCAAACTTGTAAAACGGTTTTAGAAATACTCTGCATTTAATGAAGACCAAGTTCGAAACAGCGACAACTACTAGGACGAATTGATCGCCATCCCTACATCGTGCGACGCACATGCCGCTAACTGTTCTCTGGTAAGCGCTGGTTACCTCTAAGACTGTTGCAGCGCCAGCCGGTTGCTGGGACAATTACACAGCTCTACATCTACGTGATTACTCTGCTACTCACAATTAAGTGCCTGGCAGAGGCACCTGTAGTTCGCTGTCCTAGTTCTGCAACCGAATCACATATAAAAGTAAATCCTATATAATAATGCAATCTGATCGCACCATTAAAAAACTCTGACCTACAACAGGAGAGACTTACTTTACGCAACGTATTTATAAAGGGAATAGTAATTAATTAATTGATTTATGCGAACCTGACAAGCTGCAATAAATATTTGAATTTACCTGAATTAAGTGTAAGCAACCATGCTTGTAGCGTATTTGTGTGCATGACGCATGATGACCGCAGTTTGTTAGCTTAACTCCAAATGAAACACGTAAGGTTATCAGACTTCATATAAAAAATGACGAACTCCAGTTCCGTAAGCACTGGCAGCGACTGACTTATCTTGTTCTGAAAAATAGAAAAGCCTTGCGTCGAAATATGTAAAATGTTGCTCGCCGTATTTACTGTACAAGATAATAGTGATCGTGAAAACAACTCAAGGAAATGGCTATCTCAAAATACACTGTCTGTGGAACTGTTTAGTACCGATTGCAAAGTGCCACTTTGCATAAAATGGTTAGAATTGGAAAAATGATGGCAAGGAAATATGAATGACTTTGAAAATGTTTCATTAGAATAGCATATAATTTCTCCCAAAAATCAATTAAGCCACGACGGGACATATAACATTTATGTACGGAGTACGTCATACAAAAGGCTACAGCACGTGAAGTATTACAATGGAAGAAAACTCACATATGTTTCGAATAATATTGAAAGTAGCTGACTGAATGGGGAAGTGTTGAGTTTGAGAGCTCTGTTATTTGGATAGATTAATGGAAAACCGATTATGTGCCGCGGATCGAAGATCACTCAGTTCGGAAAGCCGAAAACGTTGCTTTCCAGCATGGGTAACACTCTCTAAAGCACTGATAATTCCTTAAAGTCACTATTCCAAGACCTGCAGTACGAACAATAAAACAGGCACGTATTGTCAACAATATCTGCGAGTAACCAGCGAACTGTAATTTTTAGTTTTACTCATATTTTACACAACCGTATAGTACCCAATAAAGCAGCGCCCCCCACTCGACATCACCGACCGACAATACGAGGCAGATCACGTGGTGGTGGGCAAAAATTCACGTATCTGTTACAGTTACAACAAATGAGAAGTCGCAGTTTTCTCTAAAACTACCTTACGTTATCTGGCTGCAATTTCAGTCATGACTAAACTTGAAAAGTAACAAGTAGCAATTAATAGTAGCATTTAACATTCAACGCCGTGTGTCATCTGCTGACCAATGTTCGCAGTTCAATCTGAGAACCTTGAATGTCACGCTATGGTCGAAGAAATGAACCAAAAAGCTAATTTTCTCTGTAAAATTCCCTCTAGTACCACAGAGGTTATGCCCTGCTGTCTTAACATATGCCTATCATCTTGTCCCTTCTTCTTATCATCGTTTGCCATGCATTCCTTTCCTCACCGATTATGAGGAGAACTTTATAATTCCTGACCTTATCCATTCACCTAATTTTCAACATCCTTCTTTAACACCACATCTCATAAGATTTGATTCTCTTCTACTCCTGTTTTTCCACAGTCCATATTGCACCACCATACAATTCTGTGCTCCAAACGTACATTCTCAGAAATTACTTCCTATATTTGATACTAGTAGCCTCCTCTTGGCCACGAATGTTCTCTTTGCCATTGCTAAAGTGCTTTTATGTCCTCCTTGCTCCATCCACCAAGGGTTACTTTGCTGCCTAGGCAGCAGAATTTCTTAACTCCCAAACTTTGTGGTCCCCAGTTTCGATGTTAAGTTTCTCGCTGTTCTCGTTTCTGCTACTTCTCATTACTTTCGTTTTTGTTCGATATACTCTCAATCCATATTCGTTCCCGTTAGACTTATCATTCCATTAAACACATCCCATTCTTCTTAATTTTCACTGAGGGTAGCAACGTTATCAGCGAATCTCATCATTCATATCCGTTCACCTTGAATTTCAGTCAACATCTCGAACCTTTCGTTTATATTTGTCATTAATCCTTCGATGCTTAGATCGAACTGTAGGGGTGAGAGACTAAATCTTTCATCCGAGCACTTCTCCTGCTTCGTTCTTGTACATACTGTATATTAGCCTTCTTTCCCTGTACTTTATTCCAATTTTTCTGAGAACATCTTGCACGCTTGTATATCATCATGGTCGACAAAACCTAAGAACGTGTCTTGAATGTTCTTCAGCCTTGCTTCCATTATCAACCAGATCCTCAACTTTCTTTACTGTTCTTATTTATATTATTATTGTAAGCAACTTAGTTACATGAGCTATTGAGAATACCGTGCATAATTCTCGCACTTGTCAGCTCTTACGGTCCTGTTCGGATGAAGTTTTTCCGAGAGTCTGATGGTATATCGAAAGTTTCGTACGTTCTGCATACCAGCGTGGACAGCCGTTTTGTTGCCACTACCTCCAACGATTTCAGATATGCTTATGGAATGTTATCTTTGCTTTCTGTCTTATTTGTTTTTTAGCCTTCCAAAGCTCTCTTAAATTCTGCTTCTAGTACTGACCCTCTATCTCTTCCCTCTTGACTCCTATTTCTTCTTCTAACACTTCATCAGACAAGTCCTCCCATTCAAAGAGGCCTTCAGTATTCTGTTTACACCTATCCACTGTCTCCTCTGCATTTAACGATGGAATTGCCATTGTACTTTTAATGTCAACCATCCTTGCTTTTAGTTTCACCGAAGTTTGTTTCGACTTATCTACATGCTGAGTCAGTCCTTCCGACAAACATATCTTTTTTGATTTTTTTAACGTTTTCATGTAGGCATTCGACATCCCCTTCCATGCGCTTGCTGTTTGTTTAGTTCCTAAGTGACTTGTATTTCTGTATTCCTGAATTTCTATGAACATACTTGTATTTCCTTCTTCCGTCGTTCAACTGAAGTATTCTATATGTGGTGTCTGTTCTTTTTGACATGTCCGAAACACCAGACATGACATAATATGTAACTCAGGTGAATCTATATCTGCTCCTGGGTAAGCCTTTGTGGGGCAGCGGGTAGAAATAATTTTTGTTTTTATATTGGTTTGTATAAGTTGCATACGCCATCTTACCCAAGCGAGCCTGGCAACTAATTTAGTGGTCAAAAAATTGCTCTGAGCACTATGGGACTTAACATCTGAAGTCATCAGTCCCCTAGAACTTAGAACTACTTAAACCTAACTAACCTAAGGACATCACATACATCCATGCCCGAGACAGGATTCGAACCTGCGACCGAAGCGGTCGCGCGGTTCCAGACTGAAGCGCCCAGAACCGCTCGGCCACATCGGCCGGCTTAGTGGCCAGCTAGAAAGCGAAGGGAAACGTACTGACCTTATTTTCCAGTCTACACGGCCACATTCTGCTCCAGCCCACTGAAAGAAAAGTTTCTATTCTCCTATTTCTTTGCGGGATCAGGACTATGATTTAAATAAAAGTATATAATTTCAGTTAAAAATTATATTAAGTTTGTCACAGACAACACTTAGTAATTCACTATTGTCAATTGAAAGCAAGTCTTTCTATTCTAACAGCACATGCAGCAGTTCAGAGGTGACCTCTACGGTACGTTTCTACCAGATTGTCTCACGTTCTGACTAAAACTACTCAAACGAAATTTAGCAAAAAATGTTCAAAATTGATGCTCGCCGTAAAAGTGGAAATAAAGTCATCACTTACCACGCGGAATTATAATTCACACCGACAGCACACTAACAGTTACTTTGGCGAATTCCGAGCGATCCAGGACGGTGTACAGTCCTCGCGAGTTCACTATCCTTTTTTTACCGCAAAATACACGCTTTGTCACAGTTCGGCTCTGACGTCACCCGAGGTAGTGCGCGATCCGACGTTTAACAGACGTGGAATTTATGCAACCAGTTTCCTGTATAATTTGTATACTGAAAATGTAATTACGGTTGGTGCTGTCAACCAGGTTCAACACTCTGATATTTGAAATATGCACAGATCAGCCAGAACATTATGACCACCACTGATAGCCGTCTCATACACCTTCGGCACATATAACAGCGACGAAGTGTCGTGCCATGGAAGCAATGAGTCCTTGGTAGGCCAATGGAGGGTGTTGGCATCACATCTGCACACACAGATCACTAATTCCAGCAAATTCCGGGAAGGGGGCAATGATCTCTGACGCCACCTTCAATCACGTCCCAGATGAATTCCATCCTGTTCAGATCTGGCTGGTTGAGGATCCAGCACATCAACTGGAACACGCCACTGTGTTTCTCGAATCACTCCATACACGCCTGGCTTTGTGACATTATCTTGTTGAAAACTGCCACTGCCATCGGGAAGCATGATCATCATGAATTGGTGTTCGTGGTCTGTACGATACTCCTTGGTGTCATGATGTCTTGCACGAGCTCCACTGGACCTACGGATGTTCCTCAGAGCATAATGGGGCAGCCTCAGCTTTTCTCCATCTCGCAGTACAGGTGTCAAGAAACTCTTCCCCTGGAAGACTACGGATGAGCGTCCTCCCATCGGCATGATGAAGAAGGTATCGGGAGTCATCAGCTCATGCAATGCTCTGCCACTGCGCCAATGTCCAGCGCCGATGGTCACATGCCGATTTCCGTCGTAGTTACTGGTGTCTTGGTGTTAATATCGGCGCATGCATGGGTCTTCGGCTTCGGAGACCCATCGCTAGAAGTGTTTGGTGCACTGTTCGTTCAGACATACTTGTACTCTGCCCACTATTAAAGTCTAATGTTTGTTCAGCCACAGTTCGCCGCCTGTCGCGTTTTACCAGTTCATCCAGCTTACGAAGTCCGTCATCTGTAATGAGGGGTGTCCACCCAACCCCACGACGTATTGACAAGGTTTACCTTGGTTTCACCACGTGTTGAAGAGACTCATGACAGCATCCTTTGAACACCCGACAAGTTTCCGAAATGCATGTGCCCTCGGTCAAACTCAGATAGATCGCGCGCCTTCCCCATTCTCCACACGATCAGCACGGGTTATTGATACAGCATGCACCGTGCGTGTGTCTGACTAGTACGAGTAGTCATTCCTTGCCAGGTGGCGCTGCTATTGCTTGTATGGGTTTACAACGATGGTATGTTGGTGGTCACAATATGTGCATACTTAGGCAACGTCGCAGGAAAATGCTCTACCCAAACACTTGGAACAATTCCAGCCAAACTTGGTACCCATATTACTTACTATGTGCAAAGAAAAAGCAAGGTACTAAGAACCACGAGCCTGCTGGTTTTTTTGGGTGGGGTGGATGGGGGAGGGGTAGGGGCTGGGGTTGATAACTTGGTGACAGTAAGATAAGGTGGGATGGAGGAGATTGTCAGAGAAGGGAAATGACAAGATGAAAACAGATAGTGGGGAGAAGTAGGTGGACAGAGACGGGGGGAGGACGAAATGGAAAGAGAAAGGAAAGACACTGAGATGGGCGGAGAGAGGGGAGGAGTTAATTGAAGGAAGGGAAGGAGCAGATGGTCAGAGACAGGTTGTGGAGGAGGAGATGAACAGAGAGAGGGGAGAGGGGACAGGAGGAGATGGACAGAGAGTGGGGGGGGGGGGGAGAGATGGACAGAGGAGGAAGGAGGAGATGGACTAACAAGGAATTGGGATAAATACATACCTAGGCAACGCTGTACACACTTTTCATCATGAGAAATAAAGCTGCAAGGTAAATACAGAGAACATACAGTAAATAAAAAACAAAATTGTTGAGGCTTTCGTGGCCACTTGTTGACAAACTGCCTATTGGCTTCTGTCTCGGGTTCTTCGGCCGACGTTCATCTAATGATTTTTCTGACGTTTCGCCAGCACGAGTGGCTGGCATTGTCAAAGCTTCACCCTCCATTGCCGGTGGTGAACTGGAGCCGAGCTCGCGGGCGCAGACTATATGTACCTGGCGCGCCAACGTCCGAGGGCTTCTCCGCGGTCATTTCCGGTGCGGTTCTCCTCTTGCTACCTGCGACGGTCGTTCGCTGCAGTACGGGAAGCCAGGATCCGTTGACCTTAAGGCTTTCCTCTTTCTTGTTCAAACTGTTCGCGTGTTTTTGTATTTCTACAGCTTCTCTGAACAAGCGCGTGTGATAGTGGTTCTCTACAGCCAGAACTTCCGTGTCGGCGAATTTTATTACGTGGTCGGTCTCATTCAGTGCGTGTTCTGCCACGGCCGATTTCTCCACCTGCCCCAACCTGCAATGTCGCTTATGCTCCTTGATCCTGGTGTTAATGGATCGTCCAGTCATCCCAACATAAACTTTTCCGCATGTGCATGGTATGCGGTATATTCCCGACATTGCAAGTGGGTCTCTTTTCTCCTTCGCCGATCTAAGACACTCTTTGATCTTCCTTGTCGGTTTGAAGATCGTCTTTACGCCATGTTTGCGCAATATACGGCCGATTCTGTCCGTCACTCTGGGAATGTATGGCAGAAAGGCCGTACCCGACATTTCTTTTTCTGGTTCCTTACTTCGCCGAGTGTTTGGCTCAGTTACACTTCTAATATAATTTGTGGAGTACCCATTGCTCCTCAGGACTGTTTCCAGGTGTTGCATTTCTCGTTTGAGGTGTTGCGGCTCACATATTCGTCCTGCTCTCGTTACGAGCGTACTAATCATGCCCCTTTTCTGGCTCGGGTGGTGGTTTGACAGTTTGTGCAGGTATCGGTCCGTGTGAGTCGGTTTTCGATACACGCTGTGTCCCAGGTTTTCGCCGTCCCTTGTGACCAGCACATCTAGAAATGGCAGTTTCTTGTCCTTTTCTACTTCCATGGTAAATGTTATGTTGGCATGGAGGCTGTTCAAGTGTCTTAGGAAGTCACCGAGCTGTTCTTCACCATGGCTCCACACCACGAAAGTATCATCGACGTACCTGTACCACACCTTAGGTTTGCAAGTCGCCGAGTCCAGTGCCTGTGCTTCGAATTGTTCCATGAAGAAGTTGGCCACCACTGGACTGAGAGGACTACCCATGGCGACGCCTTCCAGCTGTTCGTAGAAGTCGCCATTCCACGTGAAATAGCTCGTGGTGAGACATGCATGGAAGAGCTTTCTGATGTCTAGCGGGAAAATGGAACCGATGTGCTCCAGAGCGTCACTGAGTGGCACTTTCGTAAATAACGAAACAACATCAAAGCTGACCAGGATGTCGTTTGGTGCAAGTTTCAGTTTCTTCAGCTTCTCAATGAAATGTCCTGAGTCCTTAATGTATGTGTCGGTCTTCCACACGTGTGGTTGGAGCAGAGAGGCCAAGTGTTTTGCCAGCTTATATGTCGGTGATCCAGGAGCGCTAACGATCGGTCTCAGTGGAACGTTGTTCTTATGGATCTTGGGTAATCCATACAGCCGAGGTGGTAGGGCTTCTGTGTTGCGCAGGTTTCTCTGTATGTCCGCCGGCAGAGAAGACGCCTTGATCAATCGATTCGTATTCCGTGTGATACGTTGCGTCGGATCTGCGCTTAGTTTTCGGTACGTCGTCGGATCTAATAGGTCTCGGATCTTTTGCTCATAATCTTCGGTCTTCATTACGACGGTCGCATTCCCCTTATCGGCAGGCAGTACCAATATACTCTTGTCGGCGTTGAGATTCTTAATGGCTTGTACCTCTTCTTTCTTCAGGTTGCAAGCTGGCGGTTTTGCTCGGCGCAGTATCCTGGCTGTTTCCGTGCGTATTTCCTCTGCCCTTTCACAAGGAAGGGCACGAATGGCTGCTTCGGTGTTGGCAATGATGTCCTCCATAGGTATGGTTCTCGGGATGATAGCGAAATTCCCTCCTTTTTGAAGAACAGACACTTCCTCTTCGGTCAATTGTCGTTCAGTGAGGTTGACCACTGTGTGTGACATGTCGGGAGTCGCCTTGTCGGTCTGCTTCCGGCATCTTTCAAACTTTTTCTTCTGTCGCTCGGTGCAGCGCTCGAGTTCGTTCTGCATGCTCCTGTGAGTGATGCTGTCGATCTTGTCCCAGTCGTCTCGATGCATTCTGCTACTTAGTTGATAGAAAATGTCCAGAAGTTCCTGATCCGTTCTTGCCAAGTCTCTCCGTGTTGTATGTATTCGCTCACGAAGAAAAGCTCGTTCCATTCTGTCGTAGATACGATGTGCTTGGGCGGTGGTGAGTAGGCGCTTGCATCTCAAGAACTTCGGTGTAGCACATTCATCTCGGCACCGTGACAGAAAGGCGAGAGAGGACATCAGTCGCGCTTTCTTCTTCCGTCGTTGGTCAAGGCGTCGGTACAATCTGCAAATCTCCTCCCCGTAGAGGCGTAATACAAAATTGTTGAGGCTTTCGTGGCCACTTGTTGACAAACTGCCTATTGGCTTCTGTCTCGGGTTCTTCGGCCGACGTTCATCTAATGATTTTTCTGACGTAGAGAACCACTATCACACGCGCTTGTTCAGAGAAGCTGTAGAAATACAAAAACACGCGAACAGTTTGAACAAGAAAGAGGAAAGCCTTAAGGTCAACGGATCCTGGCTTCCCGTACTGCAGCGAACGACCGTCGCAGGTAGCAAGAGGAGAACCGCACCGGAAATGACCGCGGAGAAGCCCTCGGACGTTGGCGCGCCAGGTACATATAGTCTGCGCCCGCGAGCTCGGCTCCAGTTCACCACCGGCAATGGAGGGTGAAGCTTTGACAATGCCAGCCACTCGTGCTGGCGAAACGTCAGAAAAATCATTAGATGAACGTCGGCCGAAGAACCCGAGACAGAAGCCAATAGGCAGTTTGTCAAATAAAAAACAAGTCCTTGACGAGTATTCTGTAGTATATTATACATATCTGTCTCCCAAAAACTACGAAAAACGCCATGTTTAACAGTAGTATATGTACAAGATCAATATTTTTTCAACATTGCGATGTACAGGTAAATTTTAGTTTGTACCTTCAAGTATTGCACTAAAATATTCCCGATGTCTGCCCATACCATGGTTATATTGCAAGCTGGATAGAGGGATTGCAGAGGAGCAGTTCGGATTTAGAAGAGGAAAAGGAACAAGAGATGCTATTGGCCTGCTAAGAACTATAGGGGAAATATATATGGAAAAGGGTAGAGAAATCTTTGCTGTTTTTATAGATTTAGAAAAGGCTTTTGACAGAGTTCAGTGGAACAAGCTCATGGATATCTTGAAGAGGAAAGGAGTAGATTGGAAAGAGAGACGACTGATACAGAATCTATATTTACACCAGAAAGTAAGGATAAGGATTGGAAATGAAATGTCAGAAGAAAACAGCATTGGACGAGGTGTTAGACAAGGTTATTGCCTTTCCCCACTGTTGTTTAACGTATACTTTGAAGAGATTATTGCGAAAAGCTTAGATGGGAAAAGAGGAATATGTATTGGTGGAAAGAGAATAGAATGTATGAGATATGCTGATGACATGGTATTAGTGGCAGAAAGTGAGCGGACAGTGAATAACATGCTCAAAGATCTGAATGAAGCTTGTGTGGAATATGGGATGCAAATAAACACAGCAAAAACAAAGAGTATGGTCATCAGTAAAAGACGCAGACTGTCCAATATTAAAACAGGAAAATCTACCATTAGCCAAGTAAGTGAATTTAAATATCTCGGAAGCACAATAACTGAAGACTTGAGATGTCACCAGGAGGCGAAAACTCGAATTGCCATAGCGAAGGAGGCATTCAACAGAAAGAGGAGACTCTTATGCGGCAAATTAGATAAAGGACTAAGGAAAAGGCTTGGCAAATGTTTTGTCTGGAGTGTGGCACTATATGGGGCAGAAACATGGACACTGAGACGAGAGGATGGAAAAAGGTTAGAAACATTTGAGATGTGGATGTGGAGGAGAATGGAGAGAATAAGCTGGATGGAAAGAGTGAGTAATGAAAGAATATTGCAAAGGGTTGGTGAGAGAAGATGACTGCTGTAGGTTGTAAGAGAAAGGAAAAGGAAGTGGTTGGGACATTCATTGAGAAGGGAGTGCTTGCTAGTATATCCTTTGGAAGGATTGGTTTGTGGGAGAAGACTGAGAGGAAGAAGGAGATACAAGGTGATAGACGACATAAAGGGAAGAGGTAATTATGCAGATCTGAAGAGGATGGCAGAAGACCGGACAGCCTGGAGAACTACCATGAGAAAACCTGCCTTTAGGCAGAACACTGATGATGATGATGATGTCTGCCCGCCCAGCTAATGTGCTGATTCCCGAGCGGGAGGGCGTGTCGACCACTGCACGACTCCGTCCGGCGGATTAATGTCGAGGTCGGTGTGCCGGCCAGCCTGTGGATGCTTTTTAAGGCTATTTTCCACCTCCGTCGGCGAATGCGGATTGTTTTCCCTTATTCCACCTCAGTTACACTATGTCGGCGATTTCTGTGCAAACACTGTCTCCACATTTGCTTACACCGTAATTACTCTACCACGCCAACATTTGGAGCTACACTCGTGTGGTACGAGACGTTCCCGGAAGGCGTTCCACTGGAGGCCGAACCGGACAATAACCCTGGGTTCGGTGTGGGGCGGCGGTGGGGTGGTTGGACTGCTGTGGCCTGTTGTGGGGTTGTGAACCACTGAGGGGTACGGTGGGACGAAGCCTCTCTGTCGTTTCTAGGTCCCTGGTTCAATACACAATACACAATTCCCAATGTTAAGTTGTTACTGGAAGATCTGTAAAATGGTTCTGAGCACTATGGGACTTAACATCTGTGGTCATCAGTCCCCTAGAACTTAGAACTACTTAAACCTAACTAACCTAAGGACATCACACACGTCCATGCCCGAAGTAGGATTCGAACCTGCGACCGTAGCAGCATCGTGGTTCCTGACTGAAGCGCCTAGAACCGCTCGACCACAGCGGGCGGCTAACAATCATGGAAAGTAGCATTTACAGAAATCATTTATATCGGAAAGTCACAATTTAGTCCATCCCTACTGACCACCTTGTTCCTTTCAAACATGTTCCTCGTTCGGCCACAGTCCGCACAGGCCGCTCCGTGCTGGCGTGGAGTTCAGTGCACGGGCGGGTCTGCTCCACGCCATCAATTCCTGTTGTCACAAAGGAATGTACCCTAATGATGATCTCTTTAGAAGATCGAAACCGGGCATCTAAAAATAAAAATTAACAATTTCTATGCGACCAATGTTGTGTTTGATGAATGAACAAACTCAGCTAGTCGCGCGGGGTAGCCAAGCGGTCTGAGACGCCTTGTCACGGTCCGCGCGGCTCCCGCCCGTCAGTTTCGAGTCCTCCCTCGGGCGTGGGTGTGTGTGTGTTGTCCTTAGCGTATGTTACTTTAAGTTAGATTCAGTAATGTGTAAGCTTAGGGACAGATGATCTCGCCAGTTTGGTCCCATAAGACCTTACCACAAATTTTTAACTCAGCTACTGGTGCGTTTTATTTGCAGTTGTCCATAAGACGGAGGGCTTTGCTGTCTTCTGGTTGACCAAGGTGTCTGAAGATTTCTTGAAAATACGAGTTTTTGAAAAAGGAGGCAGTCATCCACGCATTTGATTGAGTGTCTTGATGAAGAGACAAGTTCGTAACATTTTTAAAAACCCGAAATTTCCCTGATTTACCACGTACAAAAGGAGTAATTCCGTGGCTTCCAGACACATTAGTACACAGAAAAATTGGCAACATGTCTTTGTTTTCTTAAGCTCATTAGCATCCCCCAGCGAGAGTAGATGTCAGTAAGCATTGCCATTGTAGGCATTTCTCATAGGCATTGTAAATCTGAACAGCTGGTAGATTATTATCTGGGAATATTTCTTCAAGCTCGTCTTTATATTTTTGTGCTGAGTCTTGGTTGGCTGAATTTTTTTCTCCAGCTACATCAAGTATTCCAATTCCATGCCTAAACTTGAAGTTTCTGAGCCAGTTATCAGAAACATTACATTCACATTCTTTAACAGCTAGATATTATCCAAATTTCTTTGCCTTTTCAATAACCAATCGTTATTTGGCCCTGTTACAAGCTTTTCTTCGGAGCGTACTGCACTAAACCACTTGTACAGTACGCTATCTAACTGGTCCAGCTTAGTTTTCTTAATGTTTGTCTGGAACGCAGTTTCTCAGTTGGTACAGATTGAGAAGCCTTTTTTCATTAGTTCATCTTCTTGTTTTTTATGGTGTATTACTAAATTCATCCATCAAAATATTTCTATTCTCATCTTTCTCCAGGCTTTTGATCATTTACAGTTTCTGGTTGATGGTGTGTATTATGTAGGACCTGAAGAAGGTTCCGGTTTCTTAGCGAAAGTGGTCACTGCTTAAATGTCAATAAAACTTCGACAAGTAACTTGGATATTTACGTTTACGTTCACTATTGTGATATCGACTCTAGGCCGGAAAAAAATCGCTGAAACAGCTCGCAATCAAAACAATGAACTGAAACAGTGTGTAGTGACAGCCGAGATCGGCCGAGTAAATTCCGAACGCCTCAGACTCGTTCCGAACAATGATGACCGCGTCTAAAAGTAGCAGACGCGTAGTGGAAGCTTCCCAGTGGTTCAGAAAGTGGGATGGTGCCGGACCATCGGGCGTTCCGGACTGCTTGATGCCGGCCTAATGGAAGTCTACTGTACTGCTGTGCTCGCCCCACCTGAAGGTGGAAGATCAAGGACACCGAACTGGAGAGACATAACATGGCGACTGCTTTCGCTGTCCATCAGGTTCAATCTACCTTCTCTCTACTGGGATCGGCCAATACAGTCACCCTGACGCTTTTTCACGGTCACATTCTCTGCTCTGTATTTCTCAACGTTTATTAAGCTGTCTAAAATCTGTTAATACACTATCTCATGCACCTGTGTAATGCGGAAATGACCAGCTGATGGCACGAGAAGCGGACCCGCCAGTATAAAAGCAGACGCGGAGTGCTGTATTGTCGGAGAGTAACATTACTTTTCCTTAACAGTAGTTGACGATACTAGTATTATTTTTCGCATCTTGAATAGGTCACTACTATCTCAGCTGCTTTTCTGAAAACCTTCATATAATTCTATACACACTATGTTGTACTTCAAGCTAAAATTTATTAAAAGGAATTCCTTTATAAAATATTTTAGTTTCGATGTTTTAATCGATAAGTACAATTTCTAAACGTACGGTTGAAATTATTTCTTTTAGAACCATTTGAAATTACGATTTATTTGCACAGTTAAAATATCTATTATTAATGAAGCAATCCCGTCCTGTTTACTATGTTTGTTTCTGGATTCTTTTATGTAATAATGATGGAAATTAATAATGTAACAAAAAATAATTGGAATTCATTTGTTAAGAAAAATTGTAAACCCTTTGGAATATTGTTATTTCCGCAGAGTGTGGGAGTCGTAAGCTTGCCTCTGATGTGATCGGAGGTATTTTTGTATAATAGGTGAGAACAATGTAATTTCTGCTTTGTTTATGTGAAAAATCAAAATACTGTTTTATATACTAAAATATGAGAAAATCAGTGGAAAATATATTAAGTAAAAAAAAATTTCTGCAACAACAAACTTCCGTTCTCGCTTCCCACGCCCGGGTTCCCGGGTTCCATTCCGGGCAGGGTCAGGGATTTTTTCTGCCTCGTGATGGCTGGGTGTTGTGTGCTGTCCTTAGGTTAGTTAGGTTTAAGTAGTTCTAAGTTCTAGGGGACTTATGACCACAGCAGTTGAGTCCCATAGTGCTCAGAGCCATTTGAACCATTTGCACAAACTTACAATTTATTTATTTCAATCCAACCGTAAGGACCTGATGTTAGATTTTCAGCTTCAAGAATCAGACCACTAAACAAGAAGAACTGGAGCCATCTCAACAATACATGCTAAGTAAACTTGAAAGCTTATTGTAATCTTAGCTCCTCTGAAATCTTAATAAAAGACTTTGCTTATTAATTACTTGGACTGGGCATTGTTTAATGTTTGCAATAAATGGAAGAAGGAAGGAGGGGGAGATTACAATTATCAGCAGAATGGATCACTCAGAAGAGCCTGAAAGGATGTTACAGTATGAGGCGGCTTTGTATGCGCTGTTGGCCATAGTAAACACTTTTCCTCAGTACATGTATAAAAGAAACTCCCAGGATTCCAAATTTTATATTGTTTTCAAGTAGTCAGTTTGTGTGAGAGATTTGGGTGTTGAGCGTTGGCTTAATCAGACGTTTGTACTGAGAGGGGTCGTAATGTCGGAATACTGCTGCTGCAATTCGGAATTTATTAAAGAAGGTAATATCCAACCTCGTGTGCTCTCTTTACAGACAGGGGAATGTTCTGATTAAGGTTCAGTTGAGTTTAGGGTCGAAAATTTTGTAACTTGCACTGTCTGACTACTTGATACTGTTGTCTCAGTATCTGGTAAAAAATGCGAGAACTCAGGAAAGAAAAACATCACTCTTTATCTTGTTTTATTTTTAAATACTAACTGTGAATCTTGTTTACGAATTAATCTTTACAACAGTTTTGCCAAAGAAAATTAACTTCGTGAATTTACTTTTTATTCCCAGATTTCAACTATTTATTAATAATAATGTCCATTGAAATAGGTATGTTCATATCTTTTGACTTATTCTAATGAATACCAATGTGAAGTGAAATTAGTTTTCAAATTATTTCATATTCAGCCTCCACATCCCACTAGCCATTTAAAAACTTTTAAAACAGTGTTGTTCGGACTGGCATTGAAGATCTTAAAGTCTAAATGTTTACTGTGTGTTATGAAGGCTCGTGATACTCTTGCACTGCACATGGCAAGAGTTATTTAAGAAATTTTATTTCAGCTTGGACCAGTGAAATGCATTTACAAGACACAGCCCAGTTATCCATTGTCGACAGGTAAGGCAAAGTGATTAGTTGAACCATGTTTATGCACTTGGGGTACAGTGATTGTCGTTTCGGACTACATTAACCTTCTGATGTTTTTTAGTTCAGTGGCTGTGTTTTTCTTTCGAAATGGAAGGATTGAGACTACGTGCCGGGTGTCGGAAATTCTTGTTACAAACTTCCTGGACCTGTAGAGAGGAGTGAATACGTAATATTTTGAGTTGAAAACCATATCCGGAAACGCACCGGTTCCGTTCTACGACGGTTTCAGTTCAGTTGTTTAACTCATCCATTGGGGTTAGCCGAGCGACCTAAGGTGCTGCAGTCATGGACTGTGCGACTGGTCCCGGCGGAGATTCGAGTCCTCCCTCGGGCATGGGCGTGTGTGTTTGTCCTTAGGATAATTTAGGTTATATAGTGTGTAAGCTTAGGGACTGATGACCTTAGCAGTTAAGCCCCATAAGATTTCAAATGCGTTTGAACATTTTTGAACTCATCCATTTCTACTTCAGGAATTGAACTAGGCGTGAGGCAGTACAGTTAATAGGTAACATTTCAAAAGGAAACATAACTAAACATCCATTTCTCACTTAAGCTCATCTCTCTGTATTAACACGTGAAGGTTACGTTCTACTCGTACAGTACGCTGCGGTCATTTTTGTTTTGAAAGAATGTAAACACGTAATGTTTATGTGTTATTACTAAAAGCGTCCTTAAGTGAGAAATGGGTATTTCGTTATGTTTCCTTGCGAACTGTTACCTAATAAATGTACTGCATCATTCCTAATTCACTTCGTCAAGCAGAAGTGGAAGCCGTAGAACGCAAACGCTGCGTTTCCGGGAATGGATTCCTATTCGAAGTATTATATACTTACTCCTCTCTACTAGCCCTAGAAGTTTGTAACGGGAATTTCAGAATACTCTATGTAAAGTTTACACAGCAAGTAGTTATCACATGTGGTAGGTCAGATGCGTATTGCTCATGAGTAATGCATGCAGTGTACTTAATAATGAATGTAGTACTTTAAACATAGAGGTTTCATATGTAGCAGAAATACTGATTACATACAACCACTAATGAGCATAAGATTGCATTATTTACACTGCCAGATTAAGGTGTAAAGGTTTCGCTAAGATGCTCTCTTCTGAACAGTTACGCTTAGACACTTACGCTGAATATTAGCCTAAGACTTACAAGTTCGTTTACTTCGAACATGGGCT
This sequence comes from Schistocerca nitens, assembly GCF_023898315.1. NCBI lineage: Eukaryota > Metazoa > Arthropoda > Insecta > Orthoptera > Acrididae > Schistocerca > Schistocerca nitens. The sequence continues at coordinate 115,100,130 of NC_064620.1, read as the reverse complement.
AGTCAGTGTATGTCACCTAAATAAGAAATCAATCAGCGACTTTTCAGTCCTCCTAAATATCCCCAAATCGACTGTTTGTGATGTGACTGTGAAGTGGGAATGCGAAGTAACAACCATACGTATACCAAGATCGGGCATACCTCATGTACTGACGTAATGCAGTGGTCGCGAATTGCGAAGGGTGACAATAAAATATCGCATGAAACCCGTGGGGAGGATTTCCAAAGTGCTGCCAGCCCGTTTAAAACACTGACTGTGCATAGAGAGGTGAAAAGAATTGGGTACAACGGTCAGCAGCTCTTCATAAGCCACATATTTCTGCAGTCGGTGCTAAGCGAAGCTTGAGCTGGTGGAAAGACCGATGCCACTGCACGGTAGATGACTGGAAAGGAGTGATTCGGAGTGATAAATAACGCTACACCCCGTGGCAATCAGATGGGAACTCTGACTTCGGCGAATGCTTAATAAATAACGCTTCACCCCGTGGCAATAAGATGGAAACTCTGACTTCGGCGAAAGCTTGGGGAACGTCACCTACCACCGTGTGTGGTGCCAAAGGAGAAGTACGCGCAGGTGGTATTACGGTATGAAGGCGTTTCTCGTGGTTACATTGAGGTGTCTTATTGTGTTTAAGGAAATGCTAAGTGAGGTATGAAGACATATTACGCCACTGTGTGCTGTGCAGAGATCAGGAGCAGTCCCAAGAAGATGATTGTTTGTGTCAGAATACTGTCATAAAGCACCATTGTAGAGGCACCGGTTTTGTGAGCGTCAACATTTCTGAAATGGACTGGCCTTCCCACATTCCGACCTGAACCCAATGGAACGTCTTTGGGATGAGTTAGAACGTCGACGTCACGCCAGATTCCAGCGTCCAACATCACTACTTTATCTGATTTCGGTTCATGAGGAAGAATGTGTTGTGGATTGGCAAGACAGCCAATCCACTAGGAGGAAGCCGAAAGGCACGCGTTTAAGCTCACGCAGGCTGGCGTGAGGTCTGGAACAGGACACGGAAATGAGAATAGCCAAAAACGTACGTAGCTGCTGGAATACTTAACTTTAATCCATCCTAGCAACTGCTCTTCCAAGTCCTTTGCTGTCTCTGACAGAATTACAATGTCATCGGCGAACCTCAAAGTTTTTATTTCTTCTCCATGAATTTTAATACCTACTCCGAATTTTTCTTTTGTTTCCTTTACTGCTTGCTCAATATACAGATTGAATAACATCGGGGAGAGGCTACAACCCTGTCTCACTCCTTTCCCAACCACTGCTTCCCTTTCATGCCCCTCGACTCTTATAACTGCCATCTGGTTTCTGTACAAATTGTAAATAGCCTTTCGCTCCTTGTGTTTTACCCCTGCCACCTTCAGAATTTGAAAGAGAGTATTACAGTTAACATAGTCAAAAGCTTTCTCTAAGTCTACAAATGCTAGAAACGTAGGTTTGCCTTTTCTTAATCTTTCTTCTAAGATAAGTCGTAAGGTTAGTATTGCCTCACGTGTTCCAACATTTCTACGGAATCCAAACTGATCTTCCCCGAGGTCCACTTCTACCAGTTTTTCCATTCGTCTGTACAGAATTCGCGTTAGTATTTTGCAGCTGTGACTTATTCAACTGATAGTTCGGTAATTTTCACATCTGTCAACACCTGCTTTCTTTGGTATTGGAATTATTATATTCTTCTTGAAGTCTGTGGGTATTTCGCCTGTCTCATACATCTTGCTCACCAGATGGTAGAGTGTTGTCATGACTGGCTCTCCCAAGGCCATCAGTAGTTCTAATGGAAGGTTGTCTACTTCCGGGGCCTTGTTTCGACTCAGGTCTTTCAGTGCTCTGTCAAACTCTTCACTCAGTATCGTATCTCCCATTTCATCTTCATCTGCATCCTCTTCCATATCCATAATTATGGATTAAAGTTAAGCATTCCAGCAGCTACGTACGTTTTTGGCTATTCTCATTTCCGTGTCCTGTTCCAGACCTCATGCCAGCCTCCGTGAGCTTAAATGCGTGCCTTTCGGCTTCCTCCTAGTGGACTGGATGTCTTGCCAATAGACAACAAGTGGCGATGAGGCCACGTCGCGTTCGTAACTATACTGCCCCGATTTACGTGTGTAATGGCTTCGCCACAATATCCAGATGTACTGTCCGAATTTTATCGCTTACAGAATCAGCAGATGCAGGCCTTATTGGATGCCCTTGGACAGCTCGTCCAGGGTCAACGTGCAATGCAAAACGATGCGGCAGCCGCCGCTCCACCGCTACTGCAGCCACAACACGCAGTTGCACCACCTTTTCGTCCTTTTGATGCGGCACTGGAAAGCTGGACGGAGTGGTCACACCAATTTGAATTCCATCTCGCCGCTTACAGAATTCAAGGTAATGAGCGGCAGCCTTATCTTCTTTCGTCCGTCGGCGTCCACACGTACCGTGTGATAGTCAAATTATTTCCCCGACGCGACGTAGCAACTGTGTCCTACGACGAAATTTTGTCTGCAGTAGATGCATATTTCAAAGAATCAGTCAATGTAGTTGCAAAAAGGTATACCTTCTTTCGTACAAAACGTACGGCAGGCCAGACTAATCAGGAGTGGGTTGCAACCTTGCAAGGCCTTGCTAGGGATTGTGCTTTTGAGTGTGAATGTGGACTCCCTTATTCAGATACTATGGTCCGTGATGCAATTGCACAGAACGTTTCTGATGTTCGTATAAGGAAACAGATTTTGAAACTAGTCAATCCCTCCCTTCAACAAATGATGGACATATTGGATTGGCAGGACACACTTGACTTTGCTCAGGAATCATTTAAAACTTCGCCACCCGTGTGTCAGGTTAAGCGACCCGCCGAACGAGCTGCACGGAACAGTAAACAGTCCTCGCGCCCGGCCGCGCCAAACCCGCCTGGCTCTCAGCCACGTGTACCGCGGCAGCAAGCAAATGCAGTGAAATCAAGCCCGCGGTGTGCTACTAGACATTAGCGTGTGAATTGCCCATCCCGCCAGGCTATTTGCTTTTTCTGTAATAAAAAAGGACATGTTCAAAGTGTTTGCCAGAAAAAGCTCTGATCAGAAGCTCAAAACCATTCCAGGCCCTTTGCTTCACGCCGAATTCGAACCAAGGATACTCAGGCTCGTGAAACTTCGCCCATGGAAATTCATATAGTTCATACCACTCCTCCCTGTGCCACTCTCTCTCACAGTGACTGTGTTCATCCCAAAAATAGTGTGCGTCAACATCGAAGGACATCGTGTCAAGTCACAAGTGATTCTGTATCAGTGTCCCTTCACGATGCACGAGACAGTCGCTCTTGTCGTCAGCAGGACAATAAACTTTTTGTAGACTTGGACATTAACGGCAAAGTGATACCATTCCAGCTCGATACCGGAGCTGCAGTTTCACTGATCAATCAAGACACGTACAAACAGCTGGGCACACCTCCATTGCGTGCCGCAAATGTTAAGCTAACTGCAGTTGAAAGGAGGATATAAGATGAACATCAACAAAAGCAAAACGAGGATGATGGAATGTAGTCAAATTAAATCAGGTGATGCTGAGGGGATTAGATTAGGAAATGAGACAAATGGTTCAAATGGCTCTGAGCACTATGGGACTCAAATGCTGAGGTCATTAGTCCCCTAGAACTTAGAACTAGTTAAACCTAACTAACCTAAGGACATCACAAACATCCATGCCCGAGGCAGGATTCGAACCTGCGACCGTAGCGGTCTTGCGGTTCCAGACTGCAGCGCCTTTAACCGCACGGCCACTTCGGCCGGCGGAAATGAGACACTTAAAGTAGTAAAGGAGTTTTGCTATTTTGGGAGCAAAATAACTGATGATGGTCGAAGTAGAGAGGATATAAAATGTAGACTGGCAATGGTAAGGAAATCGTTTCTCAAGAAGAGAAATTTGTTAACATCGAGTATAGATTTAAGTGTCAGGAAGTCGTTTCTGAAAGTATTTGTATGGAGTGTATCCATTTATGGAAGTGAAACATGGACGATAACCATTTTGGACAAGAAGAGAATAGAAGCTTTTGAAATGTGGTGCTACAGAAGAATGCTGAAGATAAGGTGGGTAGATCACGTAACTAATGAGGAGGTATTGAATAGGATTGGGGAGAAGAGAGGTTTGTGGCACAACTTGACTAGAAGAAGGGATCGGTTGGTAGGACATGTTTTGAGGCATCAAGGGATCACAAATTTAGCATTGGAGGGCAGCGTGGAGGGTAAAAATCGTAGAGGGAGACCAAGGGATCAGTACACTAAGCAGATTCAGAAGGATGTAGGTTGCGGTAGGTACTGGGAGATGAAGAAGCTTGCACATGATAGAGTAGAATGGAGAGCTGCATCAAACCAGTCTCAGGACTGGAGACCACAACAACAACAACAATCCATAATTGGTGAACATCGCTCTTGATGGTACATGTTTTACAGCATCAATAGTGACTGGTAATGGCGCCTTGCTAGGTCGTAGCAAATGACGTAGCTGAAGGCTAAGCTAACTATCGTCTCGGCAAATGAGAGCGTAATTTGTCAGTGAACCATCGCTAGCAAAGTCGGCTGTACAACTGGGGCGAGTGCTAGGAAGTCTCTCTAGACCTGCCGTGTGGCGGCGCTCGGTCTGCAATCACTGATAGTGGCGACACGCGGGTCCGACGTATACTAACGGACCGCGGCCGATTTAAAGGCTACCACCTAGCAAGTGTGGTGTCTGACGGTGACACCACAGAATGGGCTGCCATTCCTCCACAGACTTTCAGGCACCTCATGAAAAGTCTTCCCAGCAGAGTTCGTCATGAAGACGAAGAGTGGACTGTGCCCACGTTAATGTCGGTTAATAGGTGTCCGGATACTTTTGATCAAATAGTGTAGTGTCGGCGATCTTTAACTAAAAAAGACACATGTAGATTTTCTTGACGATTATACTGAAATTGCGAGAAAGTGATGACACTATTACGAGACACGGAGACGCCTCTTCCTTGCCAGATGGTGTTCTAGCAGAGAAACTACGCAGTAATTTCCCCTCAAGTTGGACCCGTCCACCTGGGAGGACCTCCGAAAAAGACTGCAGGCCACTAAACTCGCTACACTGGTCCTGTTATATTGGATAATCAAAACTTGTCATTAAATAAATGATTAATTCTGCACTTTCCCCACTGATTTTCTTCCCCTTGATAATTCCAATTTACAGTTGCAGTAGTCTTCATACTGTAATTATTCTGCTGGGAAATTATAACATGTTAACATAGAACTGTTGATTTACAAATTAATTGGATGCGTCCGTTAAACACAAACTGTAAATATATTAGTGCAGGCTCGTCCAAACTGTGGTCCTGGGGCTACAGCGCCCGCTATCGCCCGAGGCCAGCGCCCCGGGCGAATTCGTATGTTTGTGCAGTGGCCGAGCCGTGACGCTTAGCTGACCGTGTGGTCCAACCGCCGCACCTCTCCATGCCGCTGTACGCGCGCTTCGTGCGGAGAAAAAGACTGCCGCGCCAGCAGCGGTCAAAAGCGTTGATACGACACAGAGCCGTTAATCAACAGACGTAAGGCTACTGTGGATCGAGGTGGATGGTCAGCAGCAGCAGAAAGAGAAAAAAAAAGAAAAAAAGGAGGATCGGCGAGACCGCACTATTTAAACACGAGTGGGAAATTAATTTCTTTTGTACTGCTGTCGAAAATCATGTCATCGGAACCTCATGTAGTTGAAAAAGTACTCGATTGAACGGCACTGTAATACCTGTCACAAAGATCAGTTCGAAAATTTGTCGCAAGAGGAACGCCAGTCAGAGCTTGAAGAACTGAAAGAAAATTTCAAACAACATTACAGGGAAGTAAGTGTTTCCTATCGTATAACTCTTTATTATTTACAAAGATGAGAAGTAAAACTATGTTTTATAATCTGGTATCCCACTTAGCAATATGGCAGTTACAGAATATAACATTGCCGGCAACAAGCAACATTTCTTTTCGTTAATTTTTATATTTGGGTTGCATTAAATTGCGTCGCACGGACATAAGAAAAAGATTGAGTGCGTTATTTTTTGCCACTTTCAGGAAAGCCGTCACAAACGCTCTCTCGGATAGCAGTGTGTCATTGAGGGTCATTCTTAGTTTTTGTGTATTTGTGTTTTGATGGATTGCAAAACATATGTTGTAGTTTCATCTATTTTCTCAATTAATTAAAACGCAAATATTCCAGTAGATAAAAAATTATATTGCGACCATATTTTGCTGTCCTTCCTAGCGTCTATGACCGCTTTTCAGAGGAGCAGTTAAAACCCAGCTTTGTTTGTTGGTTTTTTTATTTTGATTTCAGTGAACGAAACAATTAATTGTTAAAATAATGAAAATATTTTAAAAACAGGATTGTACGAAATTAATTGTAAGGTTCTTTTTTGTGTGCCGTGGTAGGAGCAGGGAACAGTTGAGCAAAGTTTACGCTCCAGTTACAAATGCTCGCTGAGAATTGCGAAAGCAGGGAAACCGTTTGCGGCTGGGAATCTCATCAACGATTGCCTGGGCGATTCGGTGGCTTGTATTTATCCAGCAGACCTCACGGAAAAGTTTGGAAAAATAACTCTTTCGCCTCAAATTGCTGCTCGCCGAGTCGACGATATGGCCTCAGATATGGAGCAGCATTCATGGAGAGAGCGGCAGACTTCGTTTCATTTTCTATGGCTCTTGATGCGTCCACTGACGCGGACATTTTCATTTGGGGTTTCGACGACAGTCTGCGTGTTACCTAAGAATTTCTCGACCTTATACCACTAAAAGACACAACCTCGGGTTTGGACATTCTTCTAGCCGTGGGAAACGTGTTCGAGTTAACGGGTTTGAAATGGGATCGCCTGACCAGTGTAACAACGATGCAGCCCCTGCGCTACGAGAGACACACACTGCTTTCCTGGGTTACGTCAGGTCAAAAATAGCTGAAGTCGGCTGTTCCTTATTCGCGTCAGTCCATTGTCTGATGCACCAGGAGGCACTTTGTGGGAAGATTGTCAACATAAAAAATGTTATGGACACAGTTGTTCGAACGGTTAATTATGTTCGCTCGCATGGACTCACACATCGCCAATTTAAAGAATTTCTGGCTGATATCGAAACGGAATACCTTGACATGCCCTCCCATGCCGACGCCAGATGGCTGAGCAGAGGGAAGCTGGTTCATCGGTTTTTCTCCTTGTGGGACGAAAACAATACATTTTTGGAAATGAAAGGACGTCCAGAAGAATTACTTCGTGATCCAAAGTGGCTGGCGAATTTGGCTTTCTTTAGTGACCTAACTTCACTCCAAGGCAAAAATTACTCTGTTGTTGATTTAGTGAAGACGATTCAAGCATTTCATGAAAAACTTATCTTGTGGGAAAAACAGTTGCGTGAGGAGAATTGTTGACGCTCCCCTGCATTAGACAGCGATAAAGAAAATGTGGCTTTTTCAGATTACCTTCAAATCATTTGCGAATTACTAGATTTTTGGAGATATGTGAGATTCAATCGGCCTTAGACATATTTGTTGCCCGTTTTTCCTTCAGGCAGAGAACATCTCACAAGTTTTTCAACTAGAGCTGATTGACTTGCAGTGCGATATCCGCCTGAACGACCGCTTTCTTATGTGTAAAACTTTGAATGACTTTTACAGCAGTTTTCCACCAGAGAAGTATGATCTTTTGCACAAGCACGCGGCCAAAGTTCTCTCAGTGTTTGTGAGAGCTTTTTCTCGCCTTTAAAGATAGCTAAAATTAAGAACCTTTCACTACTTAAAGATAAAAATGTCACTAATTCTTTGAGGTTAGCAGACTCCTGGAATATTGTACCAAACTTAAACAACATCATTTCCCCCAAAAAGAAAAAGTGTAAAATGTTAATTGTTGTTACCTACATGATAAAGGTTTGCTTATTTTACGGATCATCGAGCACTTTTACAGAGCTGCGCTTCCTCTGTTATTTTGTTTACGTTGGATCTGACCGTTGGACAGTCCAGCGCAGAACATTGCCATGCGGTCTCACTTGCTCCGCAGCTACCTATCTGTCGCTCCCACGCCGACACTAGGGACACACGGTCGCGGAAGGGGCGCGGAACTACGCTGCCTTGCGCCCGCGGAACGTTGCCTCGTCCGGCGGGCGCAATTCTTGGATGATCCTGTATTTGTGCTTTGTTACTGTCGATTTCTCAAGCAGGAATTCGGCGGGCTGAATTATGACTATGAGGTAGGTGTCCGTTACTGCCGTCTCTTGCTTGGCTGGCTGCCGGCCTGCTTGACTTCGGCCACCCTGACTTCAAAATGGCTCTTACCACTTTGGGACTTCTGAGATCATCAGTCCCCTAGACTTAGAACTAACTAACCTAACTAACCTAACACTGCGTGAAGAGTTTGACAGAGCACTGAAAGACCTGAGTCGAAACAAGGCCCCGGGAGTAGACAACATTCCATTAGAACTACTGACGGCCTCGGGAGAGCCAGTCCTGACAAAACTCTACCATCTGGTGAGCAAGATGTATGAGACAGGCGAAATACCCTCGGACTTCAAGAAGAATATAATAATTCCAATCCCAAAGAAAGCAGGTGTTGACAGATGTGAAAATTACCGAACTATCAGTTGAATAAGTCACGGCTGCAAAATACTAACGTGAATTCTTTACAGACGAATTGAAAAACTGGTAGAAGCCGACATTGGGGAAGATCAGTCTGGATTCAATAGAAATATTGGAACACGTGAGGCAATACTGACCCTACGGCTTATCTTAGAAACTAGATTAAGGAAAGGCAAACATATGTTTGTAGCATTTGTAGACTTAGAGAAAGCTTTTGACAATGTTGACTGGAATACTCTCTTTCAAATTCTGAAGGTGGCAGGGGTAAACTATAGGGAGCGAAAGGCTATTTACAATTTGTGTAGAAACCAAATGACAGTTATAAGAGTAGAGGGGCATGAAAGGGAAGCAGTGCTTGGGAAGGGAATGAGACATGGTTGTAGCCTCTCCCCGATGTTATTCAATCTGTATATTGAGCAAGCAGTGAAGGAAACAAAAGAAGAATTCGGAGTAGGTATTAAAATCCATGGAGAAGAAATGAAAACTTTGAGGTTCGCCGATGACATTGTAATTCTGTCAGAGACAGCAAAGGACTTGGAAGAGCAGTTGAACGGAATGGATAGTGTCTTGAAGGGAGGATATAAGATGAACATCAACAAAAGCCAAACGAGGGTAATGGTATGTAGTCGAATTAAATCAGGTGATGTTGAGGATATTAGATTAGGAAATCAGACACTTAAAGTAGTAAAGGAGTTTTGCTATTTGGGGAGCAAAATAACTGATGATGGTCGAAGTAGAGATGATATAAAATGTAGACTGGCAATGGCAAGAAAAGCGTTTCTGGAGAAGACAAATTTGATAACATCGAGTATTGATTTAAGCGTCAAGAAGTCTTTTTCAGAAAGTATTTGTATGGAGTGTAGCCATGTATGGAAGTGAAACATGGACGATGAATAGTTTAGACAAGAAGAGAATAGAAGCTTTCGAAATGTGGTGCTACAGAAGAATGCTGAAGATTAGGTGGGTAGATCACATAACTAATCAGGAGGTGGTGAATAGGATAGGGGAGAAGAGAAGTTTGTGGCACAACTTGACTAGAAGAAGGGATCGGTTGGTAGGACATGTTCTGAGGCATCAAGGCATCACCAATTTAGTATTGGAGGGCAGCGTGCAGGGTAAAAATTGTAGAGGGAAACCAAGAGACGAATACACCAAGCAGATTCAGAAGGATGTAGGTTGCAGTAGGTACTGGGAGATGAAGAAGCTTGCGCAGGATAGAGTAGCATGAAGAGCTGCATCAAACCAGTCTCAGGACTGAAGACCACAACAACAACAACAACAACAACAACCTAAGGACATCACAGACATCCATGCCCGAGGCAGGATTCGAACCTCCCACGCAGCAGCGCAGTTCCGGACTAAAACGTCTAGAACCGCTCGGCCACTGTGCTGGCACACCCAGACTCAGTAACAGCCAGTGCTTACTGGTAGCAAGACCGCTCGTTGCCCTGGTGTGTTCTCCAGAAGATTCCAGCGGTGCATCTCCATCGAGACACCTGGGTGCAGCGTTCAACGCCAGCACCTGGCGTCTGCTTGCTGCACGCACACAGCATTGTGTCTATCATGATTACAACAAAGGGCCTTATATTTGGCTGTCTTCAGCATCTACGACTCCATTCATCTCCAATAGAAGAAAACTCTGCCACTCCACCTAACCCCCCACCCCCACATTCCTGCCCCATTACAATAATATTTGTGAAAGCTAACATTTAAGCATTGTAAAACTTAAAAAACTACTGTTACACTGAAATGTGTTGCTACAAACACATGTGGTTTTCTATGGCACAATGTAGCAAGTGCACTGCTCTATATTTGAAGGTGTACAGGTTCAACATGCATTCAGAAGCGTGTGCCGGACGTCTCTTTTTTTATAAACTAACAATTATGTTTGCACTCGGACTCTCGAAGATGGAATCAATTCCAAAAGGCGTCATGCATAATTTGTGATCAGTAAAGTCGTCCCTCACCTGCTGTATGATTTTTCATGTGACCTAACCAACTTCGCTACAGACCTACCATATTTACTAGAATGTGCCCTAGTCTGCTACGTGACTTTACAGTTTCTTCTTTAATGCAAGGCCACGCAAAACATGTGCCAGGAAGAATAGTCAATATTCAAGGATACTGGTTAAAAAGAGTCTTGGTTGAAATTTTAGTTGTTTTATTTTTCAACAACGCGTTTCGCCTTATTTAGGCATCTTCAGGTTATCTTTTCAAGATGGACGCGAGAGGCACCAAGATCTGCATAACGCGTTCTCGTTTCCACTCCTGTGAAAGGGGACGCGTTATGCAGATCTTGGTGCCTCTCGCGTCCATCTTGAAAATATAACCTGAAGATGCCTAAATAAGGCGATACGCGCCGTTGAAAAATAAAAAAAAAAACTAAAATTGCAACCACGACTGTTTGTAACCAATACTGTTAAGCACTGGTTTGCTGTTATGCCACATATGGACTGGAAGAATTTCTATAGATTCAAGGATATGTTACAACTTCTGCACCACTTGTTAGCAGCAGACACAGTGGCTGCGCCAAAGTATGAGACGGCGTGGAGTTTTACAATTATTTGTTGAACTTTCTTTACAATTTCTCCCTCATCGTCGCTGACAGCAGCAGTCTACCAACAGCTGATGCCAGGACGCACACAGACCGAGCGCCGAGCGAACCCTGGAGAGTGCTGTGTAAGGGGAAGTGAGGCCGGCACGCTAACTTACGCTGCAATATACTGCGGATCCCTCCGCCTGTCTGCTGCTGTGTAGTAGATTCTCCGACAATGCGCTCCACGTGCGCCGCTGATCGCACTCGGGTGCCTCAGGACACCAGTGCTCCACTGAAGCCAGGATGCCCTGTGGTTGAGATGAACTCGTCGCCACTCGGCGCCCCAGTATGGGCACGCCCACAGAGCCGTGTCACCGCGAGGTCAGCTGCCAACGCCTGCTGCACCGGCGGCTAGGAAGCCGTCAGTCGCGATGTCCCCGCGGTCCCGACATGGACGGACCATGCGCCGTGGGGCCGGGTTGCCGTGAAGTCTGGGCGTCAGTCCCCGGCGGCGCCTGTGACCGAGACCGCACTGCGGCCTGTCCTGCTGGAAGTTCTCGCTGTAGTCAGTCAGCCATGGTGCCGACCAAACTCGGGCCGACCTCCAGAGCTGAAGTTGACATCTGGCGGCGAACAGATGACTATTACGAGCTGGAACAGACTTCCTGAATCGTCACCTACGAAGATTGAACTTCGGACACGGACCACGTCCGTCCTCAGATCCGAACTGCTTCCTAATGGCTTCTGTCTGTTGCTGCTTGCGCTCCACTATTTATAGCCGGCAGGAGGACGTTTTTTACCCTCGGTGGTAGCTTTTTGTTATTACTCCCGCAGTATATTGCAGCGTAAGTTAGCGTGCTGGCCTCACTTCCCCTTACTCAGCACTCTCTAGGGTTCGCTCGGCGCTCGGTCTGGCATCAGCTATTGGTAGACTGCTGCTGTCAGCAAGGCTATCTGTGCCTGCCTACTTCGCAACGCCTCGGTCGCCGGCGTGCCACTGTTTTGTCATTCTCCACTGCCTGAAGCAACGCTTACTACATGTGGCCGCAACAGATATGACAGTAACTCACACCTGCTGAAAAAAATTCATATATACATATGCCCTATTCTGAACGTTTTCGGAAAAACAACACATTTAAGATACCCAAAAAATGGTTCAAATGGCTCTGAGCACTATGGGACTTAACTACTGTGGTCATCAGTCCCCTAGAACTTAGAACTACTTAAACCTAAGTAACCTAAGGACATCACACACATCCATGCCCGAGGCAGGATTCGAACCTGCGACCCTAGCAGTCGCGCGGTTAAGATACCCAGAATTAGATTTTCACTCTGCAACGGAGTGTGGGCTGATATGAAACTTTCTGGCAGATTAAAACTGTGTGCCGGACCGAGACTCGAACTCGGGACCTTTGCCTTTCGCAGGCAAGCGCTCTACCATCTGGGCTACCCATGCACGACTCACGCCCCGTCCTCACAGCCTTACTTCTGAAGTAAGGCTGTGAGGACGGGGCGTGAGTCGTGCTTGGGTAGCTCAGTTGGTAGAGCACTTGCCCGCGAAAGGCAAAGGTCCTGTGTTCGAGTCTCGGTCCAGCACACAGTTTTAATCTGCCAGGAAGTTTCACATTTAATATACATTGTTATTTATTTCATGTATCATTGAGTATATTGTCAGTTCTACACATGCACAAGTGAATAACAGTTAGTTAACATTACAACATGAATTTTACAAAGTAGCAAGTGAAAAATATATACCAACACATTCACCTGGTAGTTGGACTACTTGGCACCATTTCAAAAACCGTTCTACACATGCACAAGTGAATAACAGTTAGTAAACATTACAACATGAATTTTACAAAGTAGCAAGTGAAAAATATATACCAACACATTCACCTGGTAGTTGGACTACTTGGCACCATTTCAAGAAACCTTTTACTGTTTCTACACATGTTGTTGAACCACGCGTTCTGAAGGAAAAGCAGGAACTTTGAAGAATACCTGTTTCACGCAGTCTTAAAACCCTGGTAAACACTCTACGGTCAGGAATTCGACGTTTCGAAAAGCGTCGACAGTATTCTTCGTCACCAGCAGCAGCACCACCATCGCAGAAGCCGTAAACTTAAACCCAATCTGTATTTTCTTCAATAGTGTAGATGTTTGACATTTTAGCCAGTGTGCGTACAAACACAGCTAACTGAAGCTTCCCTCTGATACACTCTCAATCCCTCCCACTACTTCTTTCACAACGAAACATAGACAACTGCACCTTCAACGGCCTACATTGTGGCAGAAATGCGTCCCGAACAAAGAGGTTGAAAGCAACGAGGTAGGTTGGGCTAAAATGAAACGTCAAAGAGATGATGCTCGTGAGACACATATGTGCGCACCACTAGCCCAAAAACATATGTATATTTATGTGTTCTATCTTGGAAACCATTCGGAATAGGGCATGTGCCATACGAAGTTTTTTACTTCAAATGACAGTTCCTATCAGATCCCTGAAAACTGGTCATTCTTCCTAGGACACTGTATAACCTTTTTCGCTACATGATTGTTAACTAGAGTGCACAAGTGCATGGTACACGTACCTTCCATTCTTAATCCGCCTGTTCATGTTCGCATGACCATTGATATGCGTAGTGGTGTTAAACATAAAAATCAATAAAGAAGTAAACTCTGTTTCTCTATTTAAATAATTATTGTCATCCGTTAGGCTCTTACCTGAAAGTATTCAGTTTTGCTGTTCTAGTATCGGCATAAATTTTGACCGTCATGTTATGGAGCACCCAGAATGTCTGTACTGTCCGAAGAAATGATCTGCTCTTTTTTACGATTGATGTAGTTGACATCATAGGGCCACTTCAGATAGTACATTCTAGGCCTCTATACGGGGGACAACTAGTCGGATGACGTGATAGAAAAAAGGAGATGATAGGGAAGAGATAGGGCATCCAGTACTAGAATCATAATTTAATAGAGCTTTGGAAGACTTACGATCAAATAAGACAGAACTGATAAATAACATTCTAATGGAAATTTTGAAGCCAGTGGGGAAAGTCGCAACAAAACGACAACTCACGCTGATGTGTAGACGCTACGAGACAGGAGATATACCATCTGACTTTGGAAAACATCATTCAGTTAATCTCGTAGATCGCAAGAGCCGACAAATGCATCACACAGTCAGCTTAACAACTCATGCATCCAAGTTGCCGACAAGAATAATACACAGAAGAATGGAAAAGAAATTTGAGGACCTGCTACATGACGATCACTTAGGCCTTAGGAAAGCAAAAGTCACCAGAAAGGCAGTTCTGACGTTGCGGTTGATAATGGCAGCAAGACTGAAGGAAAATAAAGACTCGTTTATAGGATCTGTCAACCAAGAAGAAGCATTCGAGGATGTAAAATGGTGCGAGATATTCGAAATTCAGAGAAAAATAACGATAAGCTCTAGGGAGAAATGGGTAATATATAATACGTTCAAGAACCAAGAGGGGACAATAAGAATGGAAGACCAAGAACGAAGTGCTGGGATTAAAAATGGTGTAAGACAGGAATGTAGTATTCGGCCGTACTGTTCAATCTATACATCGAAGAAGTTATAACAGAAATAAAAGAAAGGTTCAAGGATGGAATTAAAATGTAAGGTGGAAGGACATGAATGAAAAGATTCACTGGTGACCTTGCTATCCTAGGTGAGAGCGAAGAAGAATTACAGGATCTGTTGAATTGAATGAAAAGCCTAATGCATTCAGAACGCGGACTGAGAGTAAATCGAAGAAAGACGGAAGTACGAGATGTTGTAGAAACGAGGACAGCGACAAATTTAACACCAGAATTGGTGATCACGAAGTAGATGAAGTTACGGAAGTCTTCTACCTAGGAAGCAAAATAACCCACGATGAATGGAGCAAGGAGCACATAAAAATCAGGCTAGCACTGGCAGAAAGTCTATCAGTATCAAACATAGACCTTAATTTGAGGAAGAAATTTCTGAGACTGTTCCTTTGCAACACAGGATTGTACGGTAGTGAAACATGGACTGTGGGAAATTGGAACAGAAGAGAAACGAAGAATTGGAGATGTGGTGGACTGATGAGATAAAGAATAGGGAAGTTCTCCGCAGTATCGGAAAGGAAAGAAATAATTGTGAAACACTGACAAGAACAAGGGACAGGATGATAGGACATCTCTTAAGACACCATGGATAACTTTCATGGTACTAGAGGGAGCTGCAGAGTGTAAAACCTGTAGGGGAAGAGAGAGATTGGAATATATCCAGCATATGATCGATGACGTAGATTGCAAGTCCTACTCTGAGATGAAAAGGTTAGCACAGGAGCGGAATTTGTGGTGGGCCGCGTCAAACCAGTCAGAAGACCGATGAATAATAATAAAAAAAAATCCCTTTGTTACCTGTAATATAAATGGTGGGTCATATGCTTCTGCCAGGAGTCATCCCCTGCTCAGCAGTCTAGCTGGTCTACTAATGTGCCTTTTCAAAAACCATATTTTGCCCCGGAAGCCGAGAGCGAGGCTCTCAAAACCGTGGTGGGCGGGGCACAGTTGTTTGGTTGTGATTCGGGCGCGCACATATTTAAGCCTCGTTACACAATCCGTGCTTATATGGTATTTGAGTGTAGTGGCATATAGCTCTCGAGAGAGGCCGTTTTCGTTGTTAATTATAACGGATTAAATACAGATTGCGATGTAGCAGAAGCTGTTTCGAATCGGAAATTGCAACACTGCAATAAAACATTTACTCGCGAGAATGAGGGGTAGGCATAGCAAAAGTAAGCTCTTTTCTCTCAGAACCGTGACTAAGAACGAAAAGTATGCCCGCCATCTATATGCCTCGGACAATTTGTACACTTTTCAATGAAGCAGAGAAGAAGACATCAGGATTTCACAATTATAAATACATGTTTTGCTGATCAAGACTGTGAATAGAGATGAAATTTGCCGGCCGCGGTGGTCTCGCGGTTCTAGGCGCGCAGTCCGGAACCGTGCGACTGCTACGGTCGCAGGTCGAATCCTGCCTCGGGCATGGATGTGTGTGATGTCCTTAGGTTAGTTAGGTTTAAGTAGTTCTAAGTTCTAGGGGACTTATGACCACAGCAGTTGAGTCCCATAGTGCTCAGAGCCATTTGAACCATTTTTAGAGATGAAATTTTCCGCAGTGTGTTTCTGACACGAAATCTTCTCGAATTTACACTGTTTAAACACATTAGAGTATTTCTTTAAATTGTATGTTATTTGTATCTACGTCAAATACAGTCTTTCCCCATTTTATGGGGGAGTGGAGAGGTGGGCTTTTTTTCTTTACTGCTAATTCACAGCAAACATATTACGGCTTTTCAGCCATTCATTATTTTCATTTAAAAAGGAACATTTACAACTAGAGCGGATAAAATCAGAAATTTAAAGGACAATAAAAATTAATACTGTCGAAACACACACACACACCTTTCTATCTGTCCTGTGGCTCTCCAATATTTATGAAGACTTAGGTTATTACATTTCAATGTCATAACTTGTTTATATACACACTGGAAAACTCAGTGACCATTCTAAGTAGAGAATATAGTGCGAATAAGTCGAATTATGCGTACACAAGAGAGAAACTTGGAAATAAGTAGTGTAGCTGTTAATAATTTTTGTTGTCATTGCCTGTATAAGCAGTCTGTATTCAAAAAATCTGTGTCAATTATGTCATAATAGCATTTGAAGATATTTACTTGTCAAATGCTGTTTAAATTAAATATATCATTTATACATCTCTCCAATGTAAGACAAAACTGTATATTCACAACTATTCGCTCCTTTCTCATAACTGCAGGGTTTAGCGAAATAGGGCCGGAAATGTTTATCAATTTATTAGATTTAATGTAATTCTAACAAAACAATAATAATCGGACTTTTTATGGATTATCTACGGCATAGTGTATTAATTTCCTACAAATGTGGGGCACAATACATTCATTATTTTAGACATGTGTATAATATTGTAAATACAACATACATTTTCAAATACTATAGAGGAAAAATACCTGATTAACATCATTTTCATTAAGTACTGTAAATAACACCTTTCTCATTATTTTAGTGTACTTTATTTCCATTATCTGATCTCACATTTTGATAAAAGACATTGTGAATAGGATGTACAAACTTATTCATCGTCATTATATCAGATAGTTTAGCATATCTGACGGGCCTGTCAGAATGCTTAGGTTCCAAAACAGTCTCATTTATTTTCTGTCTCTCACCTCTGCTTTTCTGTTGAGCTATGGTAGTGTGGTGGCCTTTATCACTGAATGTGAATAGTACACGGACTATATGCTCTCTCTGGAATCGTAGAACAGATGCCTTATGGAAGTCCACACTTACGCTAGAAGAATTTTTATTTCTTCCTGTTAGCTTTTTCTTTGATGGAGTTGAACTAAGAAAATCCTCTTTCCACGTTCCCACAGCAGCGAATGGTTTATTTTTCCTTGCATTTCGGATTAGGTCTGCGTACTGTTGAGGGGTGTAAATTTGTTGCGTAAGTCACTTTAACTTTTCAATGATGCCAAAATCTGCATCACAATGCAAATATTCATTTCTATGTTCGTCATTTCTAACCGAACTGACACTCTCCGTGTCAGCTATATTAATTATAAACCCAAAGTATAAAGTTGCTCTTCGATTTGTCGATTAGGTAATCAATTAGACAGTCGGAAGCCAGGTATAAGAGAAATGCTGGGTACCCCCTTATTCCACTCAGACGTTTGAGATTATTTTATAAGTCCTGTTACGTTATTGTATTCATAGTTGACTCGGAGCTATGCCACACTCGAAAAGTTCAATGAAGTGACGCTAGATTAACCCAGCTCAGATAATATGCAACTAGTTCAGGTTTCGCCAGACTGAGGAATACCCCCTTATTCCACTAACCCCTCCAACTATAAGCCTCCCTCCCCCCCCCCCCCCCTTCCGCACAGATTAGTTATACATCTCCCAAACCCCATGCTTCCTTACCACCCAATGTCCCACATTACACCCACTCCAAAATAGCAACCCTCCTATTACTGTCTTACTCCACATCTCACACCACCAGAACCATTCAACCTCTCCCAAATCATCCGCAGGCCTTTCTTGTGTCACTGTGGTGAAGTGCTTCTTGAGTTGCTACGGAATTTGTTTTATAAGACCATGAATGTGCAGTCACTATTTCAATAATTTTAAACGCGTATAAATATTTTACCTTTTTAATATTTTAAAACTAACAAACTCTTCTATCCAAAGAGCAGCCTGTTGTGCCGACGTCAACACACCGTCGTCCACGGGACGACAGGGAACAAAAGAACAATAAACTCCACTATTCTCCTCAGCTTCCAAATACTGACCCGAGCTATCTTTTATTACCCTAACGTTACCTCGATATATGATCCACCACAGTGGTATCACTCCCCCCAAATACTTGAATACCTTGCTCTCTAAATTGTCTTCTCCTGTCGGTTAAGTTAATCAAAGTGGATATTTTGCTACATCAAATTCCCTTCCCACCATGCCACAGTGAACGCTTTCATACATCGTACGCCGTCTCTACTTCAATGACCTCTTTGTTTCCTCTTTAATTTAGAACACTGCGCCTAGAACGACACTCCCCACGTACGGTACATTTAAGAACGCTCCAACCCTCACGCAATGCAATTCAAAGTGACTCCTTTTCCCAGATGTTGAGATCTCTTCGATATTTATCCATTCAGTCAGCTTTAACACTTCCTTTCATATACTACCACACATTTGGCTTCCCACTCGCCACCTAACCACTGGACTCGCATTCGGGACGTCATCGGTTCGAAACCGCGCCTGATTATCCAGGTTCCGATTTTCGTGATTTTCCTAAATCACTCCAGGCAAATTCTGGTCTGGTTCCTCTGAAATGGCGTGTCCGATTTCCTTCCCCATCCTTTAAACATTCCGAGCTTGAGCTCCGTCTCTAATGATCTCGATGTCGACAGGACGTTAAACACTAATACTACTTCATTAGTTCCTTAACACCTACCCTCATCCCACATTCTCCATAAACCGATCCTGCAGAACTTTTAACCTACATTTCCCTACCTTTGTTCTTTTACAGTACAGTTCCTTCAAATTTCGGAGAATGTACTGTGGTGTCTTTTAAGATCTTCTCCCGTTCCCACTATCTTCATCTTTTACTTAAAATAAAACCGGAAAAAGGTAACAGATTTATTTTTAAAACCATAAATTAAAATTATCTCCTAATAATTTTGAAACCCATGCGGTTGTTCCATGTTTTTAATTTTCCATCGATCTATGTCTTTTCCAAACAACAAGCTGAAGTACGGAACGTTTGTACCGAAAGCAGTCTACGCTCCGTCTATATGCAGCAAGGAAAACTAAATAACGGTAAAAGAACAAACACTGCAAGTTGTATGTGCATGGATCACGGAAGAATATCACTACTAAGGTATCTGATGTGCGTTTTTACGACCACTTCAAAGTGGCTATCAAGCGAGCTCTGCCGAACGTGGCTTAATACTGTAGATACGGGCAATATTGTAGATTGGTATGTCTCGTGGGCTATGAAACCAACAATGCAAAAAGTCATTGATAAATACAATCAAAATGAAAGGTGAATATGTCTTTTAAAAAGGTGCTGCGAAAGGGTGACACGCAAAATCTGATTTCTTTTCAATTCTTACTCAGTAACACAACATACAGGGTGTTTCAAAAATGACCGGTATATTTGAAACGGCAATAAAAACTAAACGAGCAGCGATAGAAATACACCGTTTGTTGCAATATGCTTGGGACAACAGTACATTTTCAGGCGGACAAACTTTCGAAATTACAGTAGTTACAATTTTCAACAACAGATGGCGCTGCAAGTGATGTGAAAGATATAGACGACAACGCAGTCTGTGGGTGCGCCATTCTGTACGTCGTCTTTCTGCTGTAAGCGTGTGCTGTTCACAACGTGCAAGTGTGCTGTGGACAACATGGTTTATTCCTTAGAACAGAGGATTTTTCTGGTGTTGGAATTCCACCGCCTAGAACACAGTGTTGTTGCAACAAGACGAAGTTTTCAACGGAGGTTTAATGTAACCAAAGGACCGAAAAGCGATACAATAAAGGATCTGTTTGAAAAATTTCAACGGACCGGGAACGTGACGGATGAACGTGCTGGAAAGGTAGGTCGACCGTGTACGGCAACCACAGAGGGCAACGCGCAGCTAGTGCAGCAGGTGATCCAACAGCGGCCTCGGGTTTCCGTTCGCCGTGTTGCAGCTGCGGTCCAAATGACGCCAACGTCCACGTATCGTCTCATGCGCCAGAGTTTACACCTCTATCCATACAAAATTCAAACGTGGCAACCCCTCAGCGCCGCTACCATTGCTGCACGAGAGACATTCGCTAACGATATAGTGCACAGGATTGATGACGGCGATATGCATGTGGGCAGCATTTGGTTTACTGACGAAGCTTATTTTTACCTGGACGGCTTCGTCAATAAACAGAACTGGCGCATATGGGGAACCGAAAAGCCCCATATTGCAGTCCCATCGTCCCTGCATCCTCAAAAAGTACTGGTCTGGGCCGCCATTTCTTCCAAAGTAATCATTGGCCCATTTTTCAGATCCGAAACGATTACTGCATCACGCTATCTGGACATTCTTCGTGAATTTGTGGCGGTACAAACTGCCTTAGACGACACTGCGAACACCTCGTGGTTTATGCAAGATGGTGCCCGGCCACATCGCACGGCCGACGTCTTTAATTTCCTAAATGAATATTTCGATGATCGTGTGATTGCTTTGGGCTATCCGAAACATACAGGAGGTGGCGTGGATTGGCCTCCCTATTCGCCAGACATGAACCCCTGTGACTTTTTTCTGTGGGGACACTTGAAAGACCAGGTGTACCGCCAGAATCCAGAAACAATTGAACAGCTGAAGCAGTACATCTCATCTGCATGTGAAGCCATTCCGCCAGACACGTTGTCAAAGGTTTCGGGTAATTTCATTCAGAGACTACGCCATATTATTGCTACGCATGGTGGATATGTGGAAAATATCGTACTATAGAGTTTCCCAGACCGCAGCGCCATCTGTTGTTGACAATTGTAACTACTGTATTTTCGAAAGTTTGTCTGCCTGAAAATGTACTGTTGTCCCAAGCATATTGCAACAAACGGCGTATTTCTATCGCTGCTCGTTTAGTTTGTATTGCCGTTTCAAATATACCGGTCATTTTTGAAACACCCTGTACCATAAACAAGGCAAGATAGTATAACGTGATTCATTACAGCGGAAGGTATCCAAACACACAGTTCTTCTCCCATCTTACCAAAGTTTACACGAAGCTCAACAGTTGCTTCAACTACACCAAGGAAAAGAGCAAGAAAAATATTAACTGGAACTGGATCGTATCCGCTCTTGTCTAACTGAATAGGAATATCTTGGCTAATTTCATGTCTTTGCCTTACGGCGAAACTGGCATTTCTCTTACGTTTCCCTGTACTGAGGTCCAAAGACTCTCAGATACTGGTGACAACTACTTCTAAAATTAAAATCGCGGTGTTTAGAAAACGAATTACACTCTATGTGGCCTTGATGGTGAGAGATAATGGGAGGAACGGAACGTCTACGACCCATATGAAATACAGTCTCCTTCGTAATTTCGGATTGTTTTTGCATCTTAGTGCACTTGTCAAACAGCGACGATAGAGTACAGTTTTTTTCGGCGAATGAAATCCTATAAATATAATAAACTATATCTTGCTGTATGATCTGTGAAATTCTTATTCCGTACATTTGTAATTCTTAATGATATTTTGTTCCATCATTAGTTTGATACGTACTGATAATCTAATATTTGTTGACAGTTAAAAAGCTGTATTGACAGAGTGTGGACGAGAAATGTGTTACACCAAAATCATTCCACGCATTACTTCATCATCAATTAGAATATAATCGGCTCGCAATCAGTTACTTTTTGTTTCGTCAGTTACTCTAATATTTACACCCTAAATAGCTATAATATCCGAATTGTGTGCACTTGAATGGTAACTGGAGCGACGATGTAGCACAAGTACTCGTTTTAAGTTGGCCTTGTTATTAAAACTTGTTTATCAAACCATTGCTGTCAACTTATTGTGGGAGCATAAGTACAAAAGATAGAGAGTTCGCCAGAAGTCGACGTATCAGTCAAGCAGACTCCTCCGGGTTGACCCCTGATTCGATGGGGTCTGCGCGCCATACGCTAGTTTACTGGAAACAATAACGATTTGATGGAGGCTTTAAGAATTTGATGGTGTCCTTAATGTCTGCGTAAAATTAGATCGACCGAAATAGCTTAGTGCAGCACCAGATTTTGTTTACAGAGGAAACATGACGTGATCCTGAATCGCATTTCGGTCTCAGAGTGTTGTACTGACAGAGTGTCTCTTGTTTTACTGTTATACTCACATGAAAAAAAAGTAAATTATTTATTTCCGAAAATTAATATTTGTAATACAATTAGCGTCCATCGTGCAGAGAATGCATGTAAGTAGTTTCTGTCACAGGGGCAAGATCTTTCATTGTAGTCGGCTGAAATTACTATGGACATAATGAAAGTTTAAGGTGTTTAATATAGCATACGTTGGCCCTAATATAGTTGCAGACGTGATCAGTAAATTCTATATTTCACAGAAAAAAAGACGAAATCATCTTAAAATGATAACAGAGGCTTTATGCCTTCCGAAACGCCATTGTAAGGCGTAGTGTGATTCCTTAATTCGTAATTCGTATGCTTACATCATCTGTATTAGCTATTAGTACGTGAATTTTTGATTCAGGCAATCTTTTTGAGGTTTTTGAGGGGTATATTCTGAATATTTTGGTGTAAGAGACCCACAGTATCCATGCATAATTCTACATCTACATCTACGTGATTACTCTGCTATTCACAATAAAGTGCCTGACAGAGGGTTCAATGAACCACCTTCAAGCTGTCTCTCTACCGTTCCAATCTCGAACGGCGCGCGAGAAAAAAGAGAACTTAACTTTTTCTGTGCGAGCCCTGATTTCTCTTATTTTATCGTGATGATCATTTCTTCCTACGTAGGTGGGTGCCAACAGAATGTTTTCGCAATCGGATGAGAAAACTAATGACTGAAATTTCATGAGAAGATCACGTCGCAGCGAAAAAGGCCTTTGTTTTAATGAATGCCACTCCAGTTAACGTACCATGTCTGTGGAACTATCTCACCTACTTCGCGACAATACAAGACGAGCTGCCCTTGTTTGTACTTTTTAGATGTCTTCCGTCAGTCCCATCTGATGCGAATCGCAGACCGCACAGCAATACTCCAGAATAGGGCGAACAAGCGTGGTGTAAGCAGTCTCTTTAGTAGACTTGTTGCACCTTCTGAGTGTTCTGACAATAAATCGCAGTCTTTGGTTTGCTCTACCCACAATATCTATTTAATCGTTCCAATTTAGGTTATTTGTAATTGTAATCCCTAAGTATTTGGTTGAATTTACTGTCTTCAGATTTGTGTGACTTATTGCGTAATCGAAATTTAGAGGATTTCTTTTAGTGCACATTTGAATAACTTCACACTTTTCTTTATTCAGGGTCAATTGCCACTTTTCGCACCATACAGATATCTTATCTAAATCATTTTCCAATTCGTTTTGGTCATCTGATGACTGCACAAGTCGGTAAATGACAGCATCATCTGCAAACAATCTTAGACGGCTACTTCTTCTTCTATGTTGTTAATATAGATCAGGAGCAATAGAGGGCCTATAACACTTCCTTGGGATAAGGCCGGATATTACTTCTGTTTTACTCGAAGTCTTTCCGTCTATTCTACGAACTGTGTCCTTTCTGACAGGAAATCACGAATCCAGTCACACAACTGAGGCGATATTCCATAGGCACACAGTTTGGTTAGAAGACGCTTGTGAGGAACGGTATCGAAAGCCTTTTGGAAATCTAACAATATGGATTCAATTCGACATCCCCTGTTGATAGCAATCATTACTTCATGTGTATAAAGTGCTAGTTGATTTCGCTAGAACGATATTTTCTGAATCCGTGCTGACTATGAGTCAATAAATCGTTTTCTTCGAGGTACTTCATAATGTTCGAATACAGTATATGTACCAAAACCCTACTGCAAATCGACGTTAGTGATATGGGACTGTAATTCAGAGGATTACTCCTACTTCCCTTTTCGGGTATTGGTCTGACTTGAGCAATTTTCCAGTGTTTAGGTACGGATCTTTCTGTGAGCGAGCGGTTGTATATAACTGCTAAATTTGGAGCTATTATATCAGCATACTCTGAGAGGAAACTGACTGATATACAGTCTGGACCGGAAGCCTTGCTTTTATTACGTGATTTAAGCTGCTTTGCGACACCAAGGATATCTATTTCTATGTTTCTCTGTTTTAGTGGCACTGTCAACAGTGACTTTACCGTTGTTATCACGCAGTGAAGGTACTGATTGCGTCTTGCCAGTGATGACCAGAATCTCTTTGGTTTTTCTGCCAGATTTCGAGACAGAGTTTTGTTGTGGAAATTATTGAAAGCATCTCGCATTGAAGTACGCCCTATATTTCGAACTTTTGCAAAGTTTAGGCAGTCTTGGGGATTTTGCGTTCTTTTAAATTTTGCATGGTTCTTTCGCTGCATCTGTAACAGCGATCTGACCCGTTTTGTGTACCACGGGGGACAGTATCATCACTTATTAATTTATGTGGTATATACCTCTCAATTGCTGACGGTACTATCTATTTGAAATCATTCCCGAACTTTTCTACGCTTGCATGATCAGATCGGAAAGAGTGCACACTTATTCTTTGGGTTACCCAAATACATTTTCTTCCGTGTAAGTACCTGTAGAACAGTGAAATAGCCTATGCATATTCAATCACGAAATTGGACAACATTCAACCCTCAGACGAAACACATACACTTTTGCCACGGTATATTCAAACTGTGCTGTTAGTGCACAGTGTACCTAACAAATGGATAACAGCATTGAATTACTGTTCCGTCGGTTCTTGGTATATATTTTATACATTATGAATGAAACAAACACAACGGCGGTGTAATAGTCTGCAATATTTATTATTTATAACACAAACCGGTTTTCGACTGTTACACTATAGTCAGGTGCAATGATAAGTATGCGGCGCAGTGAAATTTTGTTTGATCCTTTGATCTTTATTTTAGACTAGTGCTTGTGCTGAGTATATCCATTTCTGGAAATGAAAAATGTTGAAATTAGACTTAGGAATAAACCAAGAGAGCGTATTTCAATGTAAATGCTAGTAAGATTATTTAACTGAGATAAAATATGTGACACATTGACTAATGAACTATAAACAAATTACAACAGTTGTACATAGAAGAAAATAATTGAACGACAATAAGAAAGTAGATGAACTATCTTGACATAATGGAAATTAATAAACGCTTGTCCATAAACCCAAGTTTAGTACTGAATGACCAGACACAATTCCCTTATTCGTCACTTCCAACTGCAGATACTACTATAATCCCATGCAGGCAACGTTGTAAATTACCCCTGTTATTCAGATTTCCTTCATTTCAGTTACTATAAATTCTCTCATAGTGTTAAAAAAATTTTCTTTATATGATCACAGCTGCTTCACTCACCTGTCTAATATCACTATTACACTTTATTTGTTTGTAAGTTAGAAGCAGTCAAAGGCAAGATTACTGTTTTCTGCCACAGCTTTAGAATATGTCACCAAAGTTTATTGTTCAATTACTTTATTGTACGAGTATGTAAATTGTTGTTATTTGTATGTAGTTCATTAGTTAATATGTCACACATTTTATCTTACTTAAATAATCTCAAATCTTATTTACTCTAAAATAATCTGTCCCGTTTTATTCCTAATTTTAACATTAACATTTTTCATCTCTGAAAATAGAGATACTCTCTACATGTACTAGTTTAAAATCTTAGATCTAACAAAGTTTCTCTGAACCGCATGTCCAAACATCCGAAAACCGGCTTGTGTAACAAATAATAAATATTGTAGAACATTACACAAGTGATGTGTGTTTCAATCAAAATGAAGAACTGTGCCATTACAGGTCATGTATAGTTCGAAACTTTGACTACCACGATCACAGCAGAATTTAGACCGAAACTTCATGGATTGTCTTAGGTGCTCAAGTATGTGATGTGGTTCCCATCGCTGCCGGAACTGCTCAGTATTGCTCAGTTTCGGTCTTCCATTCCAGTCAGTGACCCCCACACGAGGTGCATATCAACAACTCCTCATAAGTAAACTTATCCACACTGCTGCGTGTCACTTTTGATGAACAACTGAAACTGCTAGGAAAACAAGCACGAGGTACACTGAAGCACCAAATAAACTGGTATAGGCATGCGTATTCAGACACAAAGATATGTAAACAGGCAGAAAAAAGCGCTGCGGTCGACAACGTCTATGTAAGAGAAGAAGTGTCTGGTGAAGTTTTTAGACTGGTTACTGCTGCTACAATGGCAGGTTGTCAAAATTTATTTGAGTTTCAACATGGTGTTATAGTCTCCACACGAGCTATAGGACACATCATCTCCGAGGTAGCGAAGAAGTGGGGATTCTCCTGTACGATCATTTCACAAGTGTGCCGCGAATATCAGGAATCCGGTGAAACAGGAAGTCCCCGACATCACTGCAGCCGAAAAAAGGTCTTGCAAGAACGGGACCAACGACGACTGAAGAGGATCCTTCAACGTGACAGAAGAGCAACCCTTCCACAAATTGCTGCAGATTTCAATGCCAGGTCATCAACAAGTGTCATCGTGCGAACCATTCAAAGAAACATCATTGATATAGGCTTTCGGAGAAGAAGGCCCACTCGTGCATCCTTGACGACTGCATATATATTATGACTATTAAGGTAAATACATTGTTTGTTCTCTATTAAAATCTTTCATTTGCTAACTATGCCTATCAGTAGTTAGTGCCTTCAGTAGTTTGAATCTTTTATTCAGCTGGCAGTAGTGGCGCTCGCTGTATTGCAGTAGATCGAGTAACGAAGATTTTTGCGAGGTAAGTGATTTGTGAAAGGTATAGGTTAATGTTAGTCAGGGCCATTCTTTTGTAGGGATTATTGAAAGTCAGATTGCGTTGAGCAAAAAAATATTGTGTGTCAGTTTAAGCACAGTCCTGTATAATTTTTCAAAAGGGGTCGTTTCAAGCTAATCCCGACTGACTGCGTCATTGTGCAAGACGCCTATATAAAGAAGTATGTAATATATAATTTACAAAATTGTAAGATAAAAGACTATTACATTTCAGCTGTTAACATATACGACAGAACAGTGAAAGACACGAAGATACAACAGGCAGTGAAGTACATGCAATAACTAGAAAATTGCAGGATAATAAATACTATTTTATAAGAGGCAAACTTTTATTTGTTAGGAGATTTCCAAAGAACTCCAAGAATTTTATAGAAAGCAAGATTTTGTAATTGTCATAACTAACAAACTAACTGGCTATTTTTTGAAAAGCATACTGTATTGGAAACAGAAAAATCTGAGCTGCTACATTGCAACACTGGAATATGGGAACAATTATATTTTAATATTGGAACATTCTGCAACACGAAAGTTTTGAATACGAATAACTTTGAAATAATAAGTTTTCCGAAAAAGTAAGCCATTTAATAGGAAGAGGAGAATCATAGAATTGAAATAAGCTGCCTTAAACTTACATCAAATAACTTTAAATGCGCTGGAATTTTGACGTAGGTACACGTGGTTTGCAGGTACTGTAAACTATTAATATTTTTTTTTAATAAAGTGTTTTCGTTATGAACTAAATATCTATTGTTATCAGCAACAGATAAATTTCAAAGTTCAACAACATACACTATGAATAAGAACTTAACTATTTTATGTAACTATGGTACATACACTGCTAATGAAGAGTATTAGAAAAGGAAGAGAATAGATCTAATATTGACACCAGGATTAGTATAAGAGCAAGAAGGATCATATTGATCTGTTGCAACGTGTTTTCAAGATCTTCGATTTTAAGTATGGGGAATTTGCGGATTATGGAGAGATATTGCGTCTATAAACTCAATTTTTTTAAATCACTAACTTCGACATTTTGAAGCCGAAGCCAGTGGCTTCCACATTCCGCTTTGACATAGTAGGCGTGTTGTCAGCAACAACAGAACCGTTTTGAGCGTTATCAACTATAGTAACTGTTGATTGTGCTAGCACGCAACGTGCAAAACATTTCTTTCGACTGACTTCGTATGTCAATCACCTGACCAGAGAGTGACGCCGAACCTTTCCACTAAATAGCATCATATCAGTGGTTCCCATACTTTCCTACCTGCCACATGCCACCAACGTTTATTTTATTTCCTTCTTTCGAAGAACGTTATTTGACAGTAATCTGCACACCTCTCTTCAGTAAAAGAGAGTTATCAAATATAAAGCAATACAAAACTATAATGTTTCAGACAGTTGTTCTTCCACATTCAGGGCCATTTCTTCGATCCTACTTTGTACACTGCTGATCTAAAGATATATCGTGTCAGTTTCAT
This sequence comes from Schistocerca nitens, assembly GCF_023898315.1. Lineage (NCBI taxonomy): Eukaryota > Metazoa > Arthropoda > Insecta > Orthoptera > Acrididae > Schistocerca > Schistocerca nitens. Next base: position 115,071,374 of record NC_064620.1, on the reverse strand, counting down.
AGTGTCTTTTCTAAAAATAATTCTGGGTGCTTTAAGAACGGAAAGGTAGATTAACGTCTCACCTATGGTAGGAGGTTTTAGGATGTAACGAGAAAAGTTTTGTATGATGCTTCAATAACGCCGTCATTTTCCTGTCGCATGATCCCAGTGGAGTCCAGTTTCATGCGATTTAAAGAATTTCTTTGTCCAAGAAAATACTATTTTGGTATATTTTTCAACGCAGATTTAGCTGTTTAGAAGACGGACAGGCCGCAATGGGTAGCTACTGAAGCTATTATTACACGCAGCACACCGTGGCAGTTGGAGCTTGTCTTTTTCAATAAACGTGAATCCATGCTTAATATATTCTTAACTGTACAATGTTCTTCTGGCAGAGTTTCCACTCAACGTACAAAACCAAGAAAAATACTGTTTACTTCTACTGAGCACGAGGGGCGCAATACTGAGTTAAGAATGAAGAATGTAAAATTCAAATGTGTGTGAAATCTTATGGGACTTGACTGCTAAGGTCATCAGTCCCTAAGCTTACACACTACTTAACCTAAATTATCCTAAGGACAAACACACACACCCATGCCCGAGGGAGGACACGAACCTCCGCCGGGACCAGCCGCACAGTCCATGACTGCAGCGCCTAAGACCGCTCGGCTAATACCGCGCGGCATGAAGAGTGCAGACTGAAGAATTTGTCAGTCATAACTAGTTGACGCACGGGGCAAAGCTAATGCTGCCAAGTCTACAAAAAGCGCACTAATTAACTGTAACAAGAATATTTTTTTAACTGTCTGACTACAGGTTTCTGCTTTCATCTGTCTGCCCCCACACCGTAAATCTCTCATGCCCCTCCAAGGAGTCGCGTCCACCAGGTTGGGAAAAGCTGCATTAGACGAACTTCCTTTTGACATTCGTCACTATCACACAACAGACAATAGTAGTAACAGATAAAATATTAATACAGATAATGTAAGAAATGAAAAGAAGCGAAATCTGGAGTGCAGAACGAACGATCCCACAGTACGACGCACCACTTGACAGTACAACATAAGGCAAAGTGGCGCTGATGGTGAAGATCTGGCCACTAAGGGTGTTTCTTTCGATACAGGCTTGTGCAGTCTGCTGTTCCTGAACCTCACCGCACTACTTGCTCCGTAGCTGTCAAACCTAAAGCAATTTTGCACAGATGGACAAAGATGCGTGGACACAGAACTTGTGCGTGGTTCGCAAACAGCACCGCCGGCCGCCACCGCCCTCTGTACACATGTCCTCCTGCTGGTGATGAAGCCCGGCGGCCCTCTACGATGTTTGCGCACGCGGCCGCCGCGCGGCGCTGCTGATTGCTCGGCGCTGATTGGGAATCAACCGGCGCGCCTGATTGCCGCGGGCTGCCTGTGGCCGTCTGTGGCTCTTGGGGATGCCGAACGTTGATGTGTAGCCGACCACCACCACCTGTCAGCCAGCGTGGGCTGCCAACTGCAGTAGGCCAGCGGATGGGGGCGCGCCGGTCAGCGGCCTGTGAACTCCCACGCCTGACGCCACAGTAGCAGCTGCTATCGGCCACACAAGTACACTGTAGCCCTGCCCTATCTGCCGATTTACACTACCGGGCATAAAAATTGCTTTACCACGAAGATGATGTGCTGCAGACGCGAAATTTAACCGGCAGGAAGAAGATGCTGTGAAATGCAAATGATTAGCTTTTCAGAGCTTTCACACAAGGCTGGCGCCGGGGGCGACACCTACAACGTGTTGACATGAGGAAAGTTTCCAACCGATTTCTCATTCACAAACAGCAGTTGACCGGCGTTGCCTGGTGAAACGTTGTTGTGATGCCTCTTGCAAGGAGGAGAAATGCGTACCATCACGTTTCCTATCGCGATTGCGGTTTATCGTATCGCGACATTGCTGCTCGCGTTGGTCGAGATCCAATGACTGTTAGCAGAATATGGAATCGGTGGGTTCACGGGGGTAATACGGAACGCCGTGCTGGATCCCAACACCCCCGTATCACTAGCAGTCGAGACGACAGGCATCTTATCCGCACGGCTGTAACGGATCGTGTAGCCACGTCTCGATCCCTGAGTCAACAGATGCGGACGTTTTCAAGACAACAACCATCTGCACGAACAGTTCGATGACGTTTGTAGCAGCATGGACTATCAGCTCGGAGACCGTGGCTGCGGTTACCCTTGACGCTGCATCACAGACAGGAGCGCCTGCGATGGTGTACTCAACGACGAAACTGGGTGCACGAATGGCAAAACGTCATTTTTTTTTATGAATCTAGGTTCTGTTTACAGCATCATGATGGTCACATCCGTGTTTGGCGACATCGCGGTGAACACACATTGGAAGCATGTATTCGTCATCGCCATACTGGAGTGTCACCCGGCGTGATGGTATGGGGTGCCATTGGTTACACGTCTCGGTCACCTCTTGTTCGCATTGACGGCACTTTGAACAGTGGACATTACATTATATGTTACGACCCCGTGGCTCTACCCTTCATTCGATCTCTGCGAAACCCTACATTTCAGCAGGATAATGCAAGACCGCATGTTGCAGGTCCTGTACGGGCCTCTCTGTTTACTGTTCCACTGCTGCCCTGGCCAGCACATTCTCCAGATCTCTCACCAATTGAAAACGTCTGGTCAATGGTGGGCGAGCAACTGGCTCTTCACAATACGCCAGTCACTACTCTTGATGAACTGTGGCATCGTGTTGAAGCTGCGTGGGCAGCTGTTCCTGTACACGCCATCCAAGCTCTGTTTGACTCAATGCCCAGGCGTCTCAAGGCCGTTATTACGACCAGAGGTGTTTGTTCTGGGTACTGATTTCTCAAGGATCTATGCACCCAAATTGCGTGAAAATGTAATCACATGTCAGTTCTATTAACATATATTTGTCCAATGATTACCCGTTTATCATTTATTCTTGGGATAGCAATTTTAATCGCCGGTAGTGTACAAATTTTTCATCCGACCCGTTGTTGTTGTTTTTGCGGTTTTCAGTATCAAGAATGGTTTGATGCAGCTCTCCAAGCTAGCCTTTACTGTGTAATCATCTTCATCCCTGCGTTACTACTACAACCTACACCGGACGAAAGTCGTGGGACAGCGATATGAACACATACAAGCGGCTGTAGTATCGCATTGACAAGGTATATAACCGCAGTGCATTGGCGGAGCTGCCATTTGTACTCATGTGATCCAAGTGATAATATTTAAGACATGATAATCGTGGCAGGACGGAAACTAACAGACTTTGAACGCGGAATGGTAGTTGGAGCTAGACGTATCGGACATTCCATTTCGAAACCGTTAGGGAATTCGGTACTCCGAGATCCACAGCGTCAAAGGTGTGCAGAGAGTATCAAATTTCAGGCGTTACCTCCCACCCTGGACAACGCAGTGGCAGACAGCCCCTTCTGTTAACGACCGAAAAAATGGTTCAAATGTCTCTGAGCACTATGGGACTTAACATCTGACGTCATCAGTCCCCCAAGAACTTAGAACTACTTAAACTTAACTAACCTAAGGACATCACAGATATCCATGCCCGAAGCAGAATTCGAACATGCGACCGTAGCGGTCGCGCGATTCCCGACTGAAGCGCCTAGAACCGCTCGGCCACACCAGCCGACTCTTAACGACCGAGAGCAGTGGTGTTTGCGTACAATTGTCAGTGCTAGTAGACAAGCAACATTGTGTTACATAACCACGGAAATTAGTGTAGGACGTACGACAAACGTATCCGTTGGAAAAACAGACATAATGTCTGATAGAATAGCAGCAATCAATGAATTTAACAATGTTCCTTATAATCCGTCTTGATTGCAAAATTTTTATTCATATGACCAGTTTCGGTTCATCTAGAACCATCATCAGATCTGATATTTCGGTTACAGGAGTACCCCGTCCAAATCCAGCAACGTTTACATGCTGTGTCACATCATGTGACATAGCATGTGACACAGCATGTGAAAGTTCCTGGATTTGACGGGCTACTCCTGTAACCGAAATATCAGATCTGAAGATGGTTCTAGGTGAACCGAAACCATTTATATGAATAAAAATTTTGCAATCTATACGGATTATAAGTAACATCGTATCCGTTGGGACACTGTGGCAAAATGTGGCGTTAGTGGTATATGGCAGCAGACGAGCTCAGCGTGTGCGTTTGCTAATGGCACGACATCGCTTGCAGCCTCTCTCCTGGGCTCATAACCGTATCGGTTGGATGCTAAACGACTGGAAAACTATGGCATCGTCACAAGATTCCCGATTACAGTTGGTAAGAGGTGATGGTAGCGTTAGACTGCGGGGCAAACCCCACGAAGCCATGGACCCAAGTTGTCAAGAAGGCACCGTGCAAGCTGGTAGTGGCTCCGTAACGGTTTGGGCTGTGTTTGCATGGAATGGACTGGGTCTTCTGGTGCAAATGAACCTATCATTGACTCGGAATGGTTGCCTACTTGGAGACCGTCTGCAGCCATTCATGGCCTTCAAGTTTCAAAACAACGATGGAAGTTTTATGGATGACAATACTTCACGTCACCAGGCCACAATTGTTCACGACTGGTTTGAGGAACATTCTGGACAGTTAGAGCGAATGATTTAACCACCCAGATCGCCCGCACATTTATGGGACGTAATCGAATGGTCCGTTCACTCACAAAATCTTGCATTGGCAACACGTTCGGATTTATGGACGGCTATAGAGGCAGCGTGGCTCATTATTTCTGCAGGGGACTTCCAGCGACTTGTGGAGTCCATGCCACGTCGAGCTGTTGTAATATTCCGGGCAAACGAAGCACCGTAGCAGTTATTAGGAGGTATCCCGTGACATTTGTAATCTCATTATATGTCCATTTGAACGCAGTTAATAGATGGGCGGCAAAAATGTTTCTGTTCGAAGGCCGTACAGTCCAGCGTCGGTATACCAATCAGGCACAACTGCCATGAGCACTGAAGCAATCATTCCATAGAAGCACCAGGTTGAAGATACATCTACATCTACATATATACCCCACTAGCCACCAAGCGGTGTGTGGTGGAGGGCACAATTGGCGCCAAAGTGATATTTCGCCCCCTCTGTTCCACTCGCGGATCAAATGGTTCTAATGGCTCTGAGCACTATGGGACTTAACATCTGAGGTCACCAGTCCCCTAGAACTTAGTACTACTTAAACCTAACTAACCTAAGGACATCACACACATCCATGCCCGAGGCAGGATTCGAACCTGCGACCTTAGCGGTCGCGCGGTTCCAGACTGAAGCGCCTAGAACCGATCGGCCACATTCGCGGATCGAGCGAGTGGAAAACGACTGTCTGAACGCCTCAGTACGAGCTCTAATTTCCCTTATATTTGAATGGTGATCATCGCGCGATTTGAAAGTTGGCAATATATGCTCTACATCCTCGGTGAAGATTGGATTTCGGAATTTAATGAGCAACTCCTTCCGTTTAGCGCGCCGTCTATCTGCATGTGTGTCCCACTTCAAACTTTCTATGAGATTTGCAACGCTCTAGCGATGGCTAAATGTACCAGTCACGAATCTTGTCGCTCTTCTTTGGACCTTCTCAGTCTCTTGAATCAGACCCAACTGGTAAGGGTCCTATACAGACGAACAATACTCTAACGGTGGACGAACTAACGTATTGTAAGCTATTTCCTTTGTTGAAGGACTGCATCGCTTCAGGATTCTACCAATAAACAGCAATCTGGAGTTCGCCTTACCCGTTACTTGTGTAGTCTGATCATTCCATTTGAGATCATTTCGAATAGTCACACGCAGATACTTGACGGATGTTTCCGTTTCCAAAGACTGGGCATTTATTTTGTATTCCTACATTAACGGGGAGTTTCGTCTTGTTATACGCAGTAGGTTATACTTATTAATATTGAGAGATAACTACCAGTCATTACGCCACGCCTTTATTTTCCGCAAATCCTCATTGATTTGTTCACAACTTTCGTGTGATACTACTTTAGACTATAGCATCATCGGCAAACAGTCTAATGCCGCTGTCCATACCATCAACCAGATCGTTTATGTAAATCGTAAAAAGCAGTGGACATATTACGGTGCCCTGGGGCACACCTGAAGTTTCCCTTGTTTCTGTTGAAGTTACCCCGTTCAGGACGACATACTGTTTCCTGTCTGTTAGAAAACTTTCTATCGAACCGCATATGTCATCGGATAGACCGTAAGCGCTCATTTTTTGGAGCAAGCGACAGTGCGGAACTGAATCGAACACCTTTTGAAAGTCGAGAAATATGGCAACAACCTGGGAGCCGGTATCTAGAGCCTGTTGTATATCACGCACAAAGACGGCGAGCTGTGTCTCGCATGACCGCTGTTTCCTAACATCGTGCTGGTTTCTACAGGTCATTATGTCTGAACAAGAAATATATTCCAGGATTCGATGTCAGTGAACGCGGCCGGTATTTATGTGCCGATAATTATTTGGTAAAATACCGCGTCTTGCTGCGAGAAAAAGTCTCTAACTGCCTGCCTCACACCCACGTCCGACAGGAATTGTCGCGTTTTCAAGTCCTTTGTTACGTGACCAAACGAGCGATAATCGCGTTGGAAGAGAGCAGAACTATAGGGCATCTGCTCAAGTATCTCCCACTTGCGTTGGCGTAACGTCTGCGTTGCGACGTTTGCGATTCGAGGAGGTGCGTTATCATGAAGCAGCAGCAGTACCTCTTCCTTGTTGCAGTTTCCCTGGACATTTCGCCTTAATTGCACGCCGTAATTTCTCTATTATTGCGCAGCACAGTTTCCCAGTGATGGGGATTCCAGGTTCATTGAAGTCAAATAGAAATGGGCTCCGGTAACCAAAGAACAGAGTGAGCACCACCTTCACAGCGGATGGTTGGCTCTTTGATTTCTTGGACGAGGGTACGATGGATGATACAATTGCATCGCCGACGCTTTCGACTCCGGTTCTCGGTGGCGGCACTAGCTTTCGTCGTCTGCTACAAGGAACATGTTGCCTTCGAATTAAAACGCATCAGATGGTTCAGGCAAACAGTCATCCGATCAAGAACATCAGTTTATCAAGCAAATAATTATGCTTACGAACTTCACAAATAACTCAAGGCCCAATGATAAATGTCTTCCACAGGGAAGCCAAAATCATGTAAAGTATTAAGCAGTTGTAGGGAAGGCTATTAACAGAACAGACCAAGAACATAAGTGGTCAAGAAAATAAGTATACTCAGAAAGTGCACAAACGAATTAAGGCCCAATGACAAATTCCGACATGGCGTAACTATTTAAAGTAATACTATTTTTATTGCGGAACATGAATGCCTCAACCCTAAAGGCCAGTTTTACGGTGACACTGACCAATCTTAAGTAAACAGAATTCGCTACACCGAACTCCAATAACATTTGCGGCAGATAGAGGGTAACTGAAATAATGGCCTTTGGCCACGCAAAAAACTTTACAACTGGTGAAGGTGCTTCAGGATTTACGCGAACTACATGAATTAGTAACTATTTTGCATAATATTAAACTAAATCACAGAACGCCTTAAGGAGCAATACTTATACTAAAGGGCGCGTCTAGACGGTGTTGCTTGGATTTTCTTAAGCGGGATTTAGAAGAGTCAGTTACATTATATGCATTATACCATACACAATTGGAATATGAAACATCAAAACTGGACAAACACTGGCTCTGAGCACTATGGGACTCAACTGCTGTGGTCATAAGTCCCCTAGAACTTAGAAACTGCTTAAACCTAACTAACCTAAGGACAGCACACAACACCCAGCCATCACGAGGCAGAGAAAATCCCTGACCCCGCCGGGAATCGAACCCGGGAACCCGGGCGTGGGAAGCGAGAACGCTACCGCACGACCACGAGATGCGGGCCTGGACAAACAGTTTCAGATGCTACAGGGAAGCAAATAGTAGCATAGTCGACCAAATATACAGACGGGAATAGCTAAGCTTGGTGGCCAGACATGGCTAATAAAGCAATGAGAAATTAGTTGAATTTCTTCTTTCTGTTTTTTTGAAACGAAGTTTCTCCACTATTTTCCAGGAAATGAAAAAAAATATTCTGTAAGGGATAATCTAGTGGGGAGAGATATAATTTTTTTGGGGGGGGGGGAGAAGGCTTATCAACTGCAGAGTGCAAATACTTTTACATCTTGTTATTTGTTAGAAGCATGAGACCAATACAAAAGCCAAAAGAATTATTTAAAGGTGATGGAGAAGTGCTGTTTTTGAAATGAACTGTAATAACTTAGAAAGCAAAAGACAGCAAATCGGTTTTTAATATTCTGTAATGAATTTATAAATTTTACTTCCTTCTAAAGAAAAGTTTTAAAATGTCCTGTGACAGGGGTTCTTAGTAACAAAAAATATTACTAGTGTTTATGACTCAGAAATTTCGACACAGAATAAAACGAAAATAATTTTATGACGTTTCTGTTGCATCGTAAGGCTAGAGTATTAGAAACTGAATAAAGAACGATAAGATAAAATATAACATCTCATATCTATGTATGGAGTCTTATCAACATAATTTGTCACCAGCTGTCGTGGAGGTTGTAGCTGGCATTCATTATAAAAGTCACGGTATTCTGTTGGTGTCAATGTCACTGGATAAGCAGGAGTATATGGCAACAATGGACGGTTGATTGCAGAAAGCAACAGTTTGAAATAATGAACAACGAGTCCATAAATGAAATTATTTCCTCTTCATAATAAAACTTCATAAATTAACTTACACGTAATGTTACTTTTTATTTCTTTTTCTGTTCTTAGAAAAAAACCACACTGGGAGTATTGATTTCTTGAAGTATTTTGGCCACCAATTATGGAGATCAAAAATGTCTGCTGTCTGTACCTTTTTAACAATTAATGGGTCGTTCTTGTTCGAAACTACTATCAATGTTACGTATCCACTCAGTGAATAGATTGTGCCTGGCGTGCGAATCTACCTGTTTATAACACCAAAATCACCATCACACGTCATGAAAGAATGACGATGTATGCAGGAAAGTAATTGTGGTGGCGGTTCTCACGACTGCAGGGGGTACCGTACTACAGTCTATAAATCGTGCTCGGAACACTCGTAGCGCAGCTGTATGGGTTGGCAGTACGAACTATACCGAGGTCCGCCAGGGGTCGCCAGAGTACTGAGCTATGGGGGACAGTTCTCTTCAGTGCGCCGACGCTTGTACAGTCTCCAGTTACCACCGAGTCTACAAGCTGCAGTGTTCGTCCATCGTCTCAGAGACGTATGCTCCGTAGGCATCATAGGCCAGGTCTGGACTCTAAGTAGGCATCACTCAGAGACACAGTGACGGCAGTTTACTATTTTAGAGGGCTTGTAATTTCAAACGTGTAGTAAAGTTGGACATTTCACAAGAAGAAGCATAGTTTGAGTATTTCTTCATATTTAAGAAATATTGTTTTATTGCTAATTGCTGGGAATCTTTCTGATTGAAGATAATCTACGCCGTCCTCTTGCATTACTGACAATAATAGTGTACATTGGGTAGTCTTCCAGTGGATTTTGAGAAATGGAACAGTAATGTTGTTTTTGTTATGACCCGGACACCCAGCAGAAAATATGTATATGTACTTGGTGGAACTTTGCAACCACTATTAATGTCGTCTAAGATAAAGTCGTCCGGAGTTTTCTTATCCTCCCCCGCATGATACACGTAACATTTTGCAGTATTGTTCCTCATAATGTGAATATTAACTGCATTAATGGCGGGATGCCTTCTCCAAGAGAATTGTCGTTTCTGCATTAAACTGAAATTTTACATCCTGCTTGTAGATCAGGAACATACCGCAGGCGTGTTCATTCTACATAAAACTGTAGATACTGCCCCTACAATCACGAAAATATGATTAACTCATGTAGTGTCAAAAAGTTGAGAAGTATTGCACAGGCGGCTAGTTCAGAAAACAGCAGCTGACAAGTAAGGGGAGTTTCTAGAATCTGCTCGCAAAGCTTCTTACCGAAATAGATATCTTTCTCACAGATGTATGAAGAATGTACAAAATGATTTGGTGAATGCCACAAGATCAACCAAAGCACACAGTGAGTGTCCTGACAAATAGGGCATTAAATAATGGTTAATCTGCCCTATAACACACATGTATAACCAGAATTAAACAGTATTTTACTAAAATATAAAAGACTAATACATAAAACAAGTTTGACAAACACAGAAAAGTCAGACATAACACTAATTAAATACAGAACACCAACAAATTAGACCAGTTTGAAAGTCTTAAACGTTATTCTAATGAAATATCAAAACCACCAAGGAACATTACGAAAGGCTGGCAAGCAACCAGACAAGTAGCTTAAGCAATTTTTAACAGTCCTACACTACACTATTTTAATAAAACAAAAAACATCATTTAATTAAAGAATGCTGGCGAGCATTTAATACGTAATGTAATCTGGATAACTTGAAGAATGCTTTGACTGAAAGTACGGCTTGTACAGACAAGCAACATAGCCAGTCAACTCAGCAACGTCGCGAGTGGACAACAAAATCAAAATGTAAGACACAATCGGTAGAAATCTCAAATACACGTCCAGAAAATCGGCTAAACACAGCCTAGTAGCAAAGCAAAAATGGGCGCCTTCGGCTCACAACCGCGAATCGTAGAAGAGACGAAAAATACCAGCTAGACCCGAAAGGAACCCGGATACAGTGGCTCCCACATCGATTAAGAACAAAATTACTGCCCGTTACAAAACGCCTCACCATATAGTCCTCAACATGTGCACGCATCGGTTCCCTGAACTCGTTCGCTTCCTCCATGGTCGAGTAATTGATAGTTAAACTTCAACTTGCGTGATGGCGCCAGTAACTCTCCAGAGATCCGGCCGCAGCTTGCCAGCTTTGTTCACCATAACAACAACGCTTACATGTCGTCGAACTCCGCACGCTACTGCCAGTAAGTTACTGTCACATATGTAGCTGAGCACGGCCCCAAATCCATGTCCGCCTCCGCCTTCGTTCTCTCTTGCAGTCAGGAATCTCAGTAACGGGCCAGAGGCCAACACAGGACAGATACAATCGATACTAGGGCACCAAGGCTGTCACACACACGGTACAGACTCCTTCCCCAAATGCATCTTTGCTGCGATGCATTCGACACTGACTTCACTTTTAAATGGATGGAGATATGGGAGCGCATCGAAAAGCCCAGGTGGAGGAGCTGTTGGCACAGGGGGTATTTGGCTAATCGACCAGTCTGCTCGTTCACCCGGCTTAAATCCCATCGAGCACATGTGGGATATGTTGGGGCGACATATTGCAGCATGTCCACATGCACCAACAACCATAAGCGGTTGTCAGACACACACTGTTAGAGGAATGCAACGCCCTGACACAAGCACTCGTTGTCAACCTTGTGGCTAGCATGGAAGAACTTCGCAGAGTATGCATTGCTGTCTGTAGTGTTCACACACCCTCTTCAGAACCCTGTTCTGCCTTTTGTAATGTACAGCGGATCATCATGAATCGCGATGACTTCGGCGTAATTATTGTCTTTTAATAAAAGTGTCATTTATGTTCATTTTATTGCATATTTATCTCTGATATTGTCTGTACTGTACTGCATCAGTATTTCTATGTAGGATCCAAGTTTAATTGAGATATTTTTACTTGGTAGTGACGCATTATGTGGAAGCTATATTCGTCGTGAAGTTTTGTACACCTGTGTCTTTAATAGTGTAGGTGTCGTATTCTGATTTGGAAAGGATTGTTTGGTTATTGCAAATGTAATGAGTATTAGTAGAGAATGAAAGATTTCTGTTTTGTCCAGTAAACACATCCTCCAAGTTTTTTGGTCACCCTGGTTCTATTTATGTGCGAACTGAAACTGGAAGTCTTACAGTTGGAAATGCGAAGGTAAGTAATAAAGTGTAAGTTTGTGACGTATTGTTTAGTTGTAAATATGCGGTAGTTTCCTAATTTTCTGTTATCACTCATCATCAAAAGCCAATAGTTAATTACCAGTGTCAGTTACTGTACCTACTGTGTATATGAAGGAGGTAATTACATTTGTAATCCGGCACTTTTGAAGAACAGACATGCTATGTCAAAATGATACTGTATATGTGGATCCTTAACGCATTACACATGTTATTAGCTGAATTCCGACCGAACAGGCCTCAGAAGCCCAGTGGCACCAAACGACCGCCGTGTCAGATTCGGATAAAGAGGAACAAGTGATCAGCACACGGCTTTCCTAGCTGTTGTCAGCTTTCGTCAATGGAGCCGCAACTTCTTAGTCAATTGGCCTCACAAGGGCTTACTGCATTTCGCTTGCCAACAGCACTTGGCAAACCCGGACGGTCATGCATCCATGTGTTAGTCAAGTTTGACAGAGCTTTTTTCGGTGGTCTGACTGGCTGGGAACAGTTACTAATTTTAGGCTTCTGATCGGGGCTGTCAGTAAAAATGTCAATAATATTAAATTATGAGGACCGATCTTCTTTCCAAACCTAATAACAGCACGTACGAAACAAATCTAGTCAGACCTTCACAAAGGTGGTGAAAAGCTCTCGAACAGTGTCTTAAATTTGTTATCAGGGAAGTATGCTTAGTCATTCCATGGCCTGAAGTTCACTCCTATGAGCTGTACCGTGTGTGACGACAAGGTGATTCGTGTGGCGCGCTGCCAGGATCGAAGTCTTTCTATTTGTCACCACTTTGGCGATTTGTGTGTCCCTAACGTGCTCTAGTTATCCAACCAGGGAAAGGGGACCTACAGTTTAACGTAGAATCTGAAACACGTGTCGCCCCTAGTGACTGCCCACAACGTTGAAGGGTGGAGGCTAGATTAACGGAAGACTGAAAATTTCCAGGTCCCGACTCTATTTGATCCCAAGATCTAAAAAGTTTGTAAATTTGTGGTAAGGCCATTCAGATATAGGTTTACCGTGGTTTACCCAAATCATGTAAGACAAATGCAGCGATGATTGGTTTCAAGAGTACACGACTAATTTCCACCCGTAATTTTCTCCTACCCGACCTCACGCTACGTTTCTAATAACCTTTGAAACGTCCCCTTTTGAACAATTATACATGACTGTGCTTAAATTGACACACAATATTTTTCGCGCAATGCAATCTGACTTTCAATAATCCCTACAAAAGAATGGCCCTGACTAACATTAACCTATACCTTTCACAAATCACTTACCTCACAAAAACCTTCGTTACTCAAGCTACAGCAATACAGCGAGCGCCACTACTGCCAGCTAAATAAAAGATTCAAACTACTGAAGGCACTAACTACTGATAGGCATAGTTAGCAAATGAAAGATTTTAATAGAGAACAAACAATGAATTTACCTTAATAGTCATAATACACTCCTGGAAATGGAAAAAAGAACACATTGACACCGGTGTGTCAGACCCACCATACTTGCTCCGGACACTGCGAGAGGGCTGTACAAGCAATGATCACACGCACGGCACAGCGGACACACCAGGACCCGCGGTGTTGGCCGTCGAATGGCGCTAGCTGCGCAGCATTTGTGCACCGCCGCCGTCAGTGTCAGCCAGTTTGCCGTGGCATACGGAGCTCCATCGCAGTCTTTAACACTGGTAGCATGCCGCGACAGCGTGGACGTGAACCGTATGTGCAGTTGACGGACTTTCAGCGAGGGCGTATAGTGGGCATGCGGGAGGCCGGGTGGACGTACCGCCGAATTGCTCAACACGTGGGGCGTGAGGTCTCCACAGTACATCGATGTTGTCGCCAGTGGTCGGCGGAAGGTGCACGTGCCCGTCGACCTGGGACCGGACCGCAGCGACGCACGGATGCACGCCAAGACCGTAGGATCCTACGCAGTGCCGTAGGGGACCGCACCGACACTTCCCAGCAAATTAGGGACACTGTTGCTCCTGGGGTATCGGCGAGGACCATTCGCAACCGTCTCCATGAAGCTGGGCTACGGTCCCGCACACCGTTAGGCCGTCTTCCGCTCACGCCCCAACATCGTGCAGCCCGCCTCCAGTGGTGTCGCGACAGGCGTGAATGGAGGGACGAATGGAGACGTGTCGTCTTCAGCGATGAGAGTCGCTTCTGCCTTGGTGCCAATGATGGTCGTATGCGTGTTTGGCACCGTGCAGGTGAGCGCCACAATCAGGACTGCATACGACTGAGGCACACAGGGCCAACACCCGGCATCATGGTGTGGGGAGCGATCTCCTACACTGGCCGTACACCACTGGTGATCGTCGAGGGGACACTGAATAGTGCACGGTACATCCAAACCGTCATCGAACCCATCGTTCAACCATTCCTAGACCGGCAAAGGAACTTGCTGTTCCAACAGGACAATGCACGTCCGCATGTATCCCGTGCCACCCAACGTGCTCTAGAAGGTGTAAGTCAACTACCCTGGCCAGCAAGATCTCCGGATCTGTCCCCCATTGAGCATGTTTGGGACTGGATGAAGCGTCGTCTCACGCGGTCTGCACGTCCAGCACGAACGCTGGTCCAACTGAGGCGCCAGGTGGAAATGGCATGGCAAGCCGTTCCACAGGACTACATCCAGCATCTCTACGATCGTCTCCATGGGAGAATAGCAGCCTGCATTGCTGCGAAAGGTGGATATACACTGTACTAGTGCCGACACTGTGCATGCTCTGTTGCCTGTGTCTATGTGCCTGTGGTTCTGTCAGTGTGATCATGTGATGTATCTGACCCCAGGAATGTGTCAATAAAGTTTACCCTTCCTGGGACAATGAATTCACGGTGTTCTTATTTCAATTTCCAGGAGTGTATATATAGCAGTTGATGACATCCAGTCTTACAAATTTCAAAACCCCGCCATCTCTCTCCCCACATCCACCACTGCTGGCGGCTCACCTCCAACTGCGCAACGCTACGCGCTGTTAATGTCCAGCTGCCCAACACTACAATGGCAGACAACAATGCAAACCAGCCACAGACTGCACACAGCACAGCCAGTGATTTTCATACAGAGCGCTACATGGCGTTACCAATGAAGAAAACCTAAACAGCCTACTTACATAGCCCCCATGCTCCCCACAAAAAATTTTACAAATTGTTTTGGGCAGTGGCCAATAATGATTTGATAAAATTTTTCATAATTACAATAACAAAGATATCAAATGCACACACTTATTGATACAATATTGGTCAAAAGCTAAAATTTTCTCACAGTCCATAAAGACAGTCCTGATCATTCATCGCAGTAAAATTGCAGTGATTTTTTTTCTCAAAGTCTGAGCAATAAAAGAGAATGCACACGGAAGTAGTGGATTTCCATGCAGTCTTGAAGAAGTAGCGTTGTCCTTCCAAAGGAAATACAGTGCTGACTCTTGACATGCAGACAGGTAATGCGCCACAACAGAGCTAACCCACAGCAGAGTCAGTCGAAGTTTTGAAGAATATTGGTAGGTAGGTCATCACAGAGCAGATCCACTGTAGTCCTAGTAGAGATTATTGTATTGGTGGGCCACCAGAGGTGCAGACTCACTGCAATCCTTGTAGAGACGGCCAGCAGCCATCTGTTGTGACTGTGCAGGTGCACAATCACCATCGAGGAGTCTTGTAGAGAATATAGCAAGTCCATGAACCACCACTTGTGCATGCACAAAGTTTTTGGAATTGTCCTTAGAAGTCTTGCAGACAATATAGCAAGTCCATAAACCACCACTTGTGCACTGACAAAGTTTTTGGAATTGTCCTTAGAACCAGAAATGCTGTTAATCAGTCCCTTGCTGAATTATTAACACACGTGCAAACACTATAAGTCCCTACTTTTCACATATTGTCCATATACTATGACCAACAGAAACGTGTGCAGTGAAATGTAACTTACAAGTTACTTAATTTGATGAACTGGTGTCAATTACAATTTTATAACATAAGAATACAATAACAAAGGTACAAAATACATAATTAAAACATAATAATACAGATAACATTTGTAGTAATGCAGGCTTTACAAAAGAATAGAAATATACATATACATCAGTGTTACAGGAATTATGACATAAGTACATACATAAAGATCAGAGAACTTTTGAAATGTCACCTTCACATGTGAGCAACAAAACAGAATAAATAATGTCTAAACATCTTTACAAAGTAAATAACATAGCATTAGAAAAATTCTACAACATAGCTCTCATCAGCTAAACACATAAAGACAGGAAAAACACAAATACACAAGGATACACAAACATATAGAGGGATGAGACAAAAGGTAAGGACAGGGTTTGTTTTACTGCAGTATTTTGCATGGAGATCTTCCTTCGTTCATCATTATTCCCAAAAAGTCCTATCTAAGTCTGCTTTCTGTATTCTCTTCACATCCTCTGTCAAAAATAGTTTTTTTCCACTGTACACTACCTTTTTTTTTTTTTTGGCCGAACCATTTTCTTATAGCATCTCAATGTATTTCTTCCAATTCATCATAGTTAGTTTCTTATATAGTCTACCCCGTCTTAAGCTAACTTAAATCTACTGAGCTCAGATATATATGCCAAGGGACGAGGCAATGCACCAGCACATAACAAATTAACACAAACAGCAATGACAAAAAATTCTAATTGGCAAAGCAAGCAGCACTAAAATAAATTAGCAGAGCAATTGCAATATCACAACTAATATAAGGCAATGTGCAGCGAACAATAAAAATGAATCAGTAGTAAAACTGGCTTAACATAGTAATACAAAGTCAAATTCAGTAACACTATGCCTGGCAAGCAGCAGCAACAAATGCAATGACTTATACCTAAACATGACAAAGCTCAAGCAGAAAAAATAGTGCACTAAAGACAACAACGCAGATAAGGGAAATGTCTGTTCACATCTTAATATCTATGTTATTAAAGTGGTGCACCACAAAAACTAATTCTACGAAAAATTATCAAGTACTTGAAAAGAAAATTATATATGCAGTTACTGTTATTAGTCCCTTCTTATTGTTCTTTCCATTCCAAGAGCTCCTTTTTCGAAGAATGTGGATCATAAAGTAATTATTTAATAGATCTCTTGACAGAAAGTGTTCACATTAGCAAATGCATTTAATTTTATTTTATAAAACCAATGCTGCGACACAGATGGAAACCAGATATTAAACAAAATGAGCCATCTCTCAACTAGAAAGACAATAGATGTAAAATGTTTCTCATCATTTCATTAGGCATTTTAGTAAATATGATAAATTAAGAGCTCCACAGTGTAATCATATGTTTTCAAGTTTGAGCGTGTCGTATTTGCGATGCTTTCTACAAAGAAATGTCAATAGCGAGGATAATGGCCTCTCCATTTTTTTTTTCTCCACCTGTGCCTCTGAAAGGCACACACATATGGCTTTTTTTCCAGGTGACTGTCGCGCAGCTGGGTGCCCACGACGCATTACGTGAAGGTGGTCACTTAACTCTCTTACTGAAATATTTACGACACCAGTTTGCATTACAGTGACAGTTGAGAGGTGGCATGAGCCCCCTCTCATATTTCTATCTTACGATTCTCCTCTCTAGTTGCATGCGGTGGAGGGTTGATATTCCTTCACACGCGGACTTCCCATGCAGCGTCTCTCGCCACCCGGGTGGTCCAGTGACAGGCGGGCTCTTCTGACTTTGAAAGGGTAGGCCGACAGGTGTGGGGGGTCGAGTGAATGCTTTCCGGACGCCGACATTGTCAGGAGACGCGCCCGCGGGAGCCGGAAGTGGCGGCTGGGCTGGAGGTTCCGTTGCTTCGCAGAAGCTTTGCGAAAACACTTTCTGGCGGGCTACCAGCGAGGCGTGGGAATGACTTATGTACCCAGGCAGCTGTGGCGGGAAAATTCCCGCGCTTTCTGCAAAATAGTAACTGTGATTGGCTTGCTCAGGGCATAGCTCCGTGACGTAGCAAAATCAGCACAGAAATTGGCGCCAAGAATCTCCATTGGTGGAATGGTAGTGCTCCGGCAATGGAGTGGAATTTCCGCCGGTTTTCGAGTTGCTGATTGGAACGTAACCACGGCCACTGTCGTGGGGGCGGGAATGTTGTGTGTTCGGCCTGTACAGGTGCTCTGGGTAGTCAGCAGTCGCCTTTCGGTCGAGGACGTCGAAGCAACCAGCCAACGGCTCCGGTACGCCAGATCGTGTCCTGGCAGTCAAGAAGACAGTTGGTAATGTATGTCCGCAGCACCGGCAGACAGGGATTTTCCTAGGTGATAATCAGAGCTCAGCAGAGCGCGCCTGTTCGTCTTTTTCTAACTTTGTTCTGTCTTGAGTAGCAGCAATTACTGTTGGGTTAGCTGTGTGTCTCTCTTGAGATTTGAGTGGCAAGGAATTGGCTCCACATACCACTTCGTCTTAAACCTCACGATCTAGTTTAGGGACAACTTCACCTTTACAGTGTTTGTATGAATCTCCAATGTGAGCCAATTTGATGTATTATAAATATTTACTGTGTTTCTTTTACTATTCTGTGTTTAGTCTTAATAAATCATATTGTTATTTTGGACAGAACTTTCATTCTGTTAATCGATAGAGCAACCCTATCATTCCTCACTATGCTAATGAAACCTTTTTTATTTAACTTATTTATCAAATTAAATTATTGCAGGTGCCAAACTCTCTTCTACTCCACTGGCAGGGTTGATTAGACTCAGTTCGCGTATTTTTTATTCTTGTGCAACAGCAAAAGTTGGAGTTAGAATAGGGGGGGCTTAGAGCATGATTTACATATGTGGATTCTAGTAGAATTTAGTGATAAATACACTGCTAGCCCCGGCACCTCGCATAATATGGCGACCCTTAGCCTCGGATCTTTCCTGTGAATCACTGATAAGCCAACAGGATTCTTAGTAGGAACATTCAATTTTTTTTCTCTATTTTTTTTATGAGTAATACCTAACTTGTTTTTCTTGTAGTTCCGTGATTAGTTTTAAGTAGCGGCGCATGATTACAGTTTTTGTTTTCAGTGTATATATTTTTTTTGTTCATTGTTTTTGTGTTTCGTTGATGTGGTGTCCGTACCACATCCTATTTTGTCGGATTTGTGTGCGGTTTCTGTACCACATCAAATTGCGTTTGTGATTACAGCGTTGGAACAGCGTTGTTGAAATTTTATGTCTATGTGTAAAAATACAGGGAGTAGATTATTTTTACTGTGTATTTTAGATAAATTTTGTTTCTCGTGAATGATCACGAGAAGTAAGGCACGACTATTAGTGAGCGAAGCTAAAACAAAAGTGGATACTATAATGGATAAGGGGCACGTTACTGACGGGGATAGGTTCGGAGATGAGATGGGCATATTTTTAGCAGGACAGGATGACAGGGTCATTGATGAGGACGGTGATTTGGACGCGATCTTAGAGCAACGTCGCGACCGTGATTATGATAGTGAGGTAGAGGATGAAACAGAGACAGGCACACAGGTCGAGACGGCTGCAAACGAACGAGAGCAGACAGGGGCCAGCTCTGTCACGTCAGAGCTCTAGTGCCCAGGTGTCCAGAGTTACATCGCCCATGTGTGACGAGGATCAAAAAGATGACATTAACCCAATACTGAGCTTCCTACGATCAATGAAAGAAGAAGATGAGGAACAGCGTAAGAAAGACACTCAGACTATAATTTCGCATATAGGAGAAATTCGTGGGGAATTACTAACAATAAAGAAAGAATGTGGAGAAGCAAAACAAATGTCAATGGTAGCACAAAAAGTAGCAGGCCTAGCCAGAACGGCAGCAACAGGGGCAATGAAAATCGAAAAGTAACTTCTCAACTCGCAGGTCGCTTGCGACGTGCGACACAAGCCCACGCAAAATCCCTAGCATTCTTAAAAACCCAAGGTAATATTGCGGTTACGAACATCACGAAACGAATGAATGAAGTAGAGAGTCGGATAGCAAAACTAGAGCGAAACGGGCACACGAGCACTGCGCGTTCGGATACCAATGATGGAGTACACAGAATTGTGTCTCCGAGGAAAAGCCCGCCGTGCTCTAGCCCAGTGACAAAGTGCGGAACTAACAATGCACACGCAGAAACACCTAGTAATAGCTCCAATAATTGCAGCCCACTTAGGAGAGTGAATTCTGAGTGCCACTGCCACTGTGATACAGAGGTAGCACATCACAGTTATCAGCAAGATAGAACAGGACACTCAGCAGACGTGCAAGTATCGGAAACGAATGACAACACCAGTGCGAGGATCGGACAGGATTTTGATCACAATCACTTCCTGTCGATACTAAAATTCCAAAAGTTCAGAGATAATGGAGGGTCGATGCATCCCAAGAGCTGGGTGATGCAGTTTACAAATTCATTACCGTCATCATGGCCAACCCTGGCAAAATTAGAATTCATGTGTGGACACATCGAAGGCCAAGCCGCGGAAAAGATGCGGGGTGTGGCAGCGACGTGTCAGACTTATCAGGAATTTGTTGATGCGTTCCTGGGGATCTACTGGTCAAAGGAACGCAAGACAGGATTAAAGACGAAATAATATTTTGTCCTGAACTGGAAGTGTCCGGGCATAAGAGCGCTACCAAATTTCTTGATGATTTACTCAAGAAGAATCAGTTTTTAGATAGTCCATATAGCAAGGGAGAAATCATCAAATTTTGTTTTTCCAAATTGCCTGTTAGGTATCAACAGACACTTGTCGGCAAGTGTGGATCTGACATAGAAGCATTCAAGAGTCTATTGCGCGAACTCGAAGTAGTCTTCGATAAACAAGACGCAAAGGACAGGAAGAAGGCGCAAAATAATAAATACCACGGGCCAGCAAGGGCAGACGACAACAGATCGCATAATCGCGCTCGTCAGTTAGGAAACCAGGGTTACGGAAATCAAGGTTACGCAATTCAAGATTATGGAAACCAGAGACACGGAAACCAGAACGTCAGGGAACAGGGTCAATCTAGACAAGGAATCTGGGACAGGAGGTATAACGAACGGCAAAGCGACCGTAACTGGAGAGAGCGAAATCAAGGACCACAGGAGAACCAGGAGATTGAAATTAGACCTGCAAATCCTAATGCACGTCAGAGGAGGGGGAGTCTGACAAGGGATTGGCGCTAGTCCATAGGACTCCACCACATCTCTCACACAAAGAAGTTCGTGGAATAATAGTAGTTTAAGTAGTGTACATAGTAGAGTAGGCAAATATATGAACATTTCTTCGGGGAACAATAATCGTTGCATTAATAGATTAAGATTGTTAAGGTATTAACACGCTGCGTTTTCTCGCATAAGAATTTACTGCTGTTAACTTTTTTTTTGTCTATGTTCGGGATCTCCTCTGTCGTTGCGATAAGAGGCACTACCTTTCCATGAGCAATGTTTTTGTCCTTTCCTATCTGGTGTCCATGTTAAGGGATAAAGATGAGTGACGAGATGTCGCACAAACGGGCGCATACAAGAACGTGCTCTTAGAAGCGTTCTGAGAAGTCGTGATACGCTCCATAGCGGCCACAACCAGTTCGTGAGACGTTCATACCAATGCTTGCATGCACACGTCAGTGCACTGCAAGATTGAGGTATATTGCGTGATTTCGAGGATGAAATGGGCAGTATAGTTTTTGCAGAGCTGCCCCAGCATCGTTGTCTTGCAAGTCGGGGTGAACCTGTGAGCGTAAAAAAAAAAAAAAAAAAAAGGGGGGGGGTACGATATACTAGGATAAGTTAAACTGTAGGATTTAACAATAACTAGATTAATATTGTGGGGGTTTTCTACCACAAGTGTTGTGTTTGGGCGCGCCTGTTGGGATGTTATTTTTCAGGTCATCAAATCACAGACCCGAGATGGAGGGACGACCGGCGAGCGAACGTAGAATAGTTGCAATAACATAATTTATTCAGAAGACATAGAATGTAGATCGTTGGCATATGGTAGTTAGTTCTTGAGCATGTCTACTGTCGATCTATATAATTAATAGTAATATTAGTGCGGGCCCGCAATTTAGTTGTTCATCCATTACAAAGCATCAGTTATCACACACCATGTACATACTGAGATCGGTCTCTACACATATATCAAAATAAATTATTTCCATGTCTAGATTAGATGTTATAATGATTGCCATAGATTAATAACTATAAAAGTAAAATAAGAGTGTCTGAAATGACAGACCATCAATGTTTCATTATGTAAATTTATTATAACATAGAAGGTCATGGGAAAAAGTTAGGCATAAGATTTTTGTAAGAATTGTGCAGATGACGGGGATCGTGGCAATGCGGAGGCCGGCCGGAGCGGGAAAAAGAGGTCTGTGGCTACCTGCAAGAAAAGAGCGTCAGCACCCCACCTGACGTGAAGGGCGAGAGCATCCGGTCCTACGAGCTGACAGCACGGGGCCGTGTACCTGAGGGATTAGGCGGCAGACAGCCCTCGCCGGGCCACAAGCGAAAGTGGGGCTGGCCGTTGACACTGACACGCGACCCACACGCGACAGCCTGCTAGCTCTCCGGACGCGTTAGCCGTTTGGAGGGATTCCCTGCGGCAGACCACGTTATCGTGAGTACATGAAGAAGATCACATATCGTGTCAGAATCTGCGCCTCATGTGCCTCAGGACAGAAAGGGACGCTATATACTCACCTGTTTGGGTTTTTACAACTCACTAGCATTGGCCGATCTGCATACACAAAGCAGTATCGTGCCACACTAACAAATGTATGGCCTCATTTCTTACTTCTCCTCTCTATTAGAGAGCAGTTTTAACAATAGTCGCTCCTAGTTCGATCCTGTATGGATGACCTCACACACTTGTGGAGTCACTCCACGTGCCATCATCCCTCGTCGAACTGCAATATTGGGAAACGTAAAGTTCTGTCCAGCGAGAGAAGAGACCTAGACTAGTGATGTATCCCAACAAGTAGATATCAGAGACAATTAATCGACATGAGGAGAGCCTATCACTGTGTCTTCCTACCGTACTACCGTGATCATATGCGTGGGTCTTGGTGCAATCTCAACAGAGTACTGCAAGAAGCTCCAGCACACCCTATTGCCGTTGCAACAACGTAGCAACAACACCCGACATTTAGCCTTAGGTGATGTCAGGACTGTGGAATTTGTGAAGTGCTACGGATATTTCTAACAATGTGATTTAGTGCCTCATTCTCAGCACATTCGTGAACTTTGTGCAATGTGCACGCACAATTTGATGCCCCATGAACCTTGTTTTTTTTTCTTAAAGTTCTTTCTCTTATGTTGTTTTTGTAATGTATGTTATACCTTGTATGCGTTTGTGTTTTACACTGAAATTCTTATTACAGATTACTGTATCGTTCTCCGCATCATGTTTTTTTTTTGTATTTTGTGTTTATTGTTGTGTGTATGCAAACAGTGTGCCTGAAGTCCCCATAAACTGAAGCAGATACCACCACTGTCATTCTGAATGGACCATCAGTTCAGGGAACATTTTGTAAAGGTTATTCTTGCTGCAGGGAGACAGAATGAATCGGAGGTTGTAACTAGATTCTGAAAGCTCACAAAGAGATTGTTAACTTATATAGTATCATGTGTGAGTGAGTTCAGGTTAGTTTAATGATTAAAATTGTTGTAACATCTTGGGCATTTAATTGCGGAGCACTCCAACTCTGATTGTAAAGAATAAACTGCTCCATATTTGGCTCAGATGCCCGGGCCATATTTAGAGCGTGAATGTCTGCGTGAATCAGTGTTTGGGAAGGGGCTCCCTGGGTGTGATGTGAGTGTTAGTGTTCCATATTAAGAAGGTGAAGTTGGCTACATCATAAATAATCCTCCCTCTATGAGCTGCATTTTTTCAGTTGCAATGATTTTTTTTATAGAGTGCGGCATATGGAGTCACTTTGTAAGATTGTTCTTGGGCGATTGACTCACTACCTTGCTCCTAAGTGAGCCAACCGCTCACCAATTATAATCTAAAATGGCGTAGGGGCAATGAGAGGTGGCATGAGCCCCCTCTCATATTTCTATCTTACGATTCTCCTCTCTAGTTGCATGCGGTGGAGGGTTGATATTCCTTCACACGCGGACTTCCCATGCAGCGTCTCTCGCCACCCGGGTGGTCCAGTGACAAGTGGGCTCTTCTGACTTTGAAAGGGTAGGCCGACAGGTGTGGGGGGTCGAGTGAATGCTTTCCGGACGCCGACATTGTCAGGAGACGCGCCCGCGGGAGCCGGAAGTGGCGGCTGGGCTGGAGGTTCCGTTGCTTTGCAGAAGCTTTGCGAAAACACTTTCTGGCGGGCTACCAGCGAGGCGTGGGAATGACTTATGTACCCAGGCAGCTGTGGCGGGAAAATTCCCGCGCTTTCTGCAAAATAGTAACTGTGATTGGCTTGCTCAGGGCATAGCTCCGTGACGTAGCAAAATCAGCACAGAAATTGGCGCCAAGAATCTCCATTGGTGGAATGGTAGTGCTCTGGCAATGGAGTGGAATTTCCGCCGGTTTTCGAGTTGCTGATTGGAACGTAACCACGGCCACTGTCGTGGGGGCGGGAATGTTGTGTGTTCGGCCTGTACAGGTGCTCTGGGTAGTCAGCAGTCGCCTTTCGGTCGAGGACGTCGAAGCAACCAGCCAACGGCTCCGGTACGCCAGATCGTGTCCTGGCAGTCAAGAAGACAGTTGGTAATGTATGTCCGCAGCACCGGCAGACAGGGATTTTCCTAGGTGATAATCAGAGCTCAGCAGAGCGCGCCTGTTCGTCTTTTTCTAACTTTGTTCTGTCTTGAGTAGCAGCAATTACTGTTGGGTTAGCTGTGTGTCTCTCTTGAGATTTGAGTGGCAAGGAATTGGCTCCACATACCACTTCGTCTTAAACCTCACGATCTAGTTTAGGGACAACTTCACCTTTACAGTGTTTGTAAGAATCTCCAATGTGAGCCAATTTGATGTATTATAAATATTTACTGTGTTTCTTTTACTATTCTGTGTTTAGTCTTAATAAATCATATTGTTATTTTGGACAGAACTTTCATTCTGTTAATCGATAGAGCAACCCTATCATTCCTCACTATGCTAATGAAACCTTTGTTTATTTAACTTATTTATCAAATTAAATTATTGCAGGTGCCAAACTCTCTTCTACTCCACTGGCAGGGTTGATTAGAGTCAGTTCGCGTATTTTTTATTCTTGTGCAACAGCAAAAGTCGGAGTTAGAATAGGGGGGGCTTAGAGCATGATTTACATATGTGGATTCTAGTAGAATTTAGTGATAAATACACTGCTAGCCCCGGCACCTCGCACAGTCTCATATAAAAAAATTTCACAGGTCGAGAATTTGCGTTGCAAATGTGTAGAAACAAAATCCTATGAATATAACAGTGTTCAAAAAGTTTTCGTCGGCATTGTGATACATTCGCGCATTTACACACATTTCATAACTCTTAAAGTACGATTCTTGGTTTCCAACATCCTTTTCCACAAATCAGAGTGCCTAACCACTACTCATTATCCCTTACCTTGTTACACATATCAATATTCGTCGACACTTCTTCAATATTCATCATAATAAATACGTAGCATAATCAAATTCCTCATATAGCATCAGCTTATTGATCATAAACACACCTCAACAGCATAATACACATCGTCGTAGTAATAATATCATAACATCTCAGTCAACTCTCAAAATCGTCGTAGCTTCCTCCAATAATTTCAAAACGTAAAAAAATATTCTCTGCTCATTTCAATAATGTCATCAACCTCAAATGTACTTTAAAATCATGATCCCATACCAAATACTTCATTCAGAGCTCTCATAGTATCACAATGGTTCCGAAAAAAAGTACAGACGAAATAGAATTTCATAAGTGTGAAGTCATCCATCTGTGTAAATGCGTAAACATCTGTCACTGATGTAGTAAAAAAATGTTTCTTTCTCTATTAAATAATCAGACAGCTGTGTAGTTTATGTGTTAGAGAAATATGGTACCGATGTTTAAAGTTGTATAAGCAAATACCATATTAGCTTGGGCTCCTTGTGTTTGCCAGCCACATAGTACACAAATTAGGCGTGTACCCCCTGAGGATTAATGTAATTATACCCTCAGGTGTTAGAGATTACAGCAATGGAATGAAATGTATCACGGAAAACCTTTGTATCATTGTACTTCAAATATCTTTAAAAATAAATAATTTAAGTGCAAAATTAATCACTCAAATATGTGTCCTGTAGCGCTAAATGTGTGTCTTGTTGTAAGATAATCTCTTTGGAAGTTTCGTTGTTATTGTCCTCCGAAAGCTAAGTTCTGCAGAAGTCAATGTATTTACCTCATGATAAACAAAAGTGAAATGCTTTGCATATAGATATCTTAGTTATTACGCTTATTGCCATGATGAAGATAGTACTGTGCTGTAATGTATTGTTATGCTACACAAAAGGCTGTCTCATTGTAGCTATACCACAAAAGTTACTACTAAAACATGTTTTACTTTCCAGAATAATACAGAAAAACTGTGCAGATATAAAACAGAAACACTGCAAAAGCAACGTTGTAAATTGTCACTCATTAGTAGCGTCGTGATAAAATCGTATAGCTGTCACATAAACTAACCACTGTCTCATCTGGTATCTCACAGAAAGTACTTTAAATCCAGAATGTATTTTCAAGTAAACCAAAATGTTGCATTAAAATCTCATTAGCAGTACCAGTATATGTTCTAAGTATGTAAGCCTTATAGTCATTACATAATCGTGCAACTAACAAGCAACAATGTACACACACAATAACACTGTGACATCTGTTCACTATAACAATGCATTCGTAATTTCTGTTTAAATAAATTCTCTTGGTTCTTGATTGGATATTTAACTTCAAACATTGTTGCATGGTAACAGTTTCTAAGTCTGACAATGCATACTAGAAATGTGAAGTGAAAAGTTTTATGGCAAAGACAAAGTTGAAAAGCAGATTATCTTTCAATAAACGGTTTTACATGTGAAATGTGATGTAAACCTTTACTCTTCCTAGTACGCAGAGTTTCAACTTCAACGCAATTATCATGCGGTATACGTAGGTAAAGAATACTGGAATTTTTCTCAAGGTTAGCCTCTATGTTATTTTTCTCTGAGCCAGCCGGTGCACGTGGCTGCCTGCGGTGCGAGTCATTGTCTGTCCCTTTGTTGGCGTACGTCGTTATTGGGATTAGGAGACCTAACTTCTACAAATTCACCTTATCGAGAGTGCCCTGCTCTGTTTGAATCCCGCCAGTTCCGATGGAATTCAAGTCTGTCGTTTTGTCGGTAGTTTCCGTAATTTCTTTCTTGTCGGTCACGTGGTGGAGAATTTCTCCCGGAATCGTAACTGCACGGTGGACGATTGCGTCTGAAGTTATTCTGTCTCCCTTGATAATAATTGTTTTGGTTCGCATATTGTCTGTTTCTATGGTTATCTCTGTCGTATTCATTACTACGGAAGTGCGATCTTTCTCTGTAACTATTATTACTGTGCCAGTCGTTGTCATATGGGAGGTGTCTGTTTTGGGCACGATTTGCGTAGTAAGAATAGACTTGGCGTGTCCAGTTATTGTTTCTGTCATTGCGGAATTGTGATGGATGTAACCTGTAGTAATTGTTTTCCTGTTTTCGCATCTCGCGACTGTCTGTGTCAATTTCTAATTCTTGTAAGAGTCCCTGAAAAGCTTCAATGTCCTCTTTGCAACGTCCAGCCAAAATAATGTGTCGTAAATATTCAGGTAATTTGATTAAGCAAATGCGGATGAGTTCTGAGGGGCTGTATGGGTTTGACAGGTACTGATTCTTGTGCAACATGTCTTCAAAATATCTGACAAGACTGGAGAATTCAGATTGTTCGAAACGTTTCATCATTATGATGCTATGTTTTACTCGGTCTTGTGTAGCTTGAGACCAATACGCTGAGAGGAAGGCATGATAAAATTCTCCTTCACTGTGACAATCGTGAATGACCGATCGCGTTCTTACAGCTGGTTCATTCTCCAAGTAGCCACACATAAATTCTAACCTGTGCTCCAATGACCAGTTGGGAGGAAAACAATGGAAGAATTGAAGAAGCCATGCTTGCGGATGAATGTCGTTGTCAGAATTCTTAAATGTTTTGAATTTACGTGTAGTAATGAACAGCATATAGTCAAAATCATCGTGTCGGCGAGTCGCACATCGCTCATTGTTACTTCGTTTCGGCGGTTCCATTTCAAAATTCAATGCGCCTTGTCTATTTCTTTCATAATTTCCGAAGTGTCCTGTGTTATTATTTTTTGGTTGCTCCATATTTCTATGTCCCTCTTCCCGTGTTGGAGTGCGAGTGTCCTCTGAAATATGTAATTCTTGTATTACTTCTGCCAACTGATCTTGTACTTCCCGGATTTCAATTTTGTACTGTGTATTGATTTGATTTTGATTTTGTTTGAATTTTCTAATTTGTTCATACTCTTCAGTGTCCGTGAAGGCTACAGGTCTTCTGTCATTCAGATCATCATCTACCTTTGTAGATAAGTTAGTGAACTGATCTGAAAGTTCGGCTACTTTATCCGATAGTGAAATTATTTCCTCTGTGTTTTTCTTACCAAGTTTCAGAGTGTCCATTTGTGTTGAAATCATATCTACTGTGTCCTTTAAGTTTTCCTGAGTTTTTGCAAGTTGCGTAACCGAATCGGTAGATGCAACTGAGTCAATTTTAGCTTGCAAGGTGATTTTCATGAACAGTAGTTTGCAGTTCTTTTATGGCTGCTTCGTGGTTCTGTAATGCATTTTCATGACGCAAAAAAATAGGTTGGAAATGCTCACAAATTTGTGTTTTTACGTCATTAGAGACTTTTTGACATTTCGATTCAATGTTATGTAACTCAGTAGTAAATCTTCACGTGTTTGTTCAAGTGTGGTGTCTAACTTCCGAAGATTATGTTCCGTTGTGTCCAACTGTTGCTGTGTTTGTCTCTGGTGTTGTTCCATTGCGTCAAACTTTTGAAGATTTAGTTCCATTGTGTCTAACTTTTGAAGCTTTTGCTGTGTTTGTCTCTGATTTTGTTCCACTGTGTCTAACTTTCGAAGATTTTGTTCCATTGTGTCTAACTTTTGAAGCTTTTGCTGTGTTTGTCCCATTTGTTGCATTAATTGTAATAACAATGCACTAGTGTCTGAAACGTGTTCCTCAGTGCTTTTCGGCAGTGAATTTACACCGGAAACATTCACATTTTGACAAGCAGAAAATGTGTCTGGACTTGTTTGAGAAAACGGTGAGGACCCAAAACCTGAATCTACAGTATTTGCGAGATTGTGTCCTGTCATTTCGGATTCCTGAGGCGAGCTATTGCCGACCGATCGATCGATAATGCTTCCCTGTTCACTAATTGTTTCACTGTCTATGCCATAATTTGACGCCCGCTCCATTTCCCTATGCACAGTTACCAAATTACTACTTTGAATATTAGTTAATTCATTACATGGTGGCGCTAACACACTGCTTTCGTCTTCACTGTCATTTCTCAGTTTACTTTGGAGCCTAGTATTACGTTTTTCACACGCCATTATTGTCACAATATTTCACATGACAACACAGAAAAACACAATTTGAAGAGCAAAAATAAGAGAACACATTAACATAGCACTGAAAATAATATCTAGTTAATTGCAAGCGCAGCTGCGAAATACTTGGTGCAAATTTACATGTGTGCCACACATGTTTTACTGTACAACAATGAAAAACTGCAACTACAAAGGAGATTCTCTCTACAATCACGGGCTAGCAATAAACAAAATCTACACTAATTACACAAACTACAAGAAAAAATCAGAAGATTCCAGAGAGGTATCCTGCCAGGGTCGCCATATGAAATGTCCCATTTTGAACAATTATACATGACTGTGCTTAAACTGACACACAATATTTTTCGCGCAACGCAATCTGAGTTTCAAAAATCCCTACAAAAGAATGGCCCTGACTAACATTAACCTATACCTTTCACAAATCGCTTACCTCACAAAAATCTTCGTTACTCAAGCTACAGTAATACAGCGAGCGCCACTACTGCCAGCTAAATAAAAGATTCAAACTACTGAAGGCACTAACTATTGATAGGCATAGTTAGCAAATGAAAGATTTTAATAGAGAACAAACAATGTATTTACCTTAATAGTCATAATATATATAGCAGTTGATGACATCCAGTCTTACAAATATCAAAACTCCACCATCTCTCTCCCCACATCCACCACTGCTGGCGGCTCACCTCCAAGTGCGCAACGCTACACGCTGTTAACGTCCAGCTGCCCAACACTACAATGCAAACCAGCCACAGACTGCACACAGCACAGCCAGTGATTTTCATACAGAACGCTACATGGCGTTACCAATGAAGGAAACCTAAACAGCCTACTTACACCTTATCTGCGGAACGCTAAACAATGTTCTTAGTGGTTTTGAAAATTACTAGCGGGTTAAAACTGAGTGACGAGCCAGACACGAATCCGGGACCTTACAGTTTACGCACGATTCTCTTGACGACACGTCTTCATGGCTTCTGCTGTTCCTATATAGCTCTCAGGCTTCCGCAGCCGTTCTCCTTTATGGCAAAGTATACCGATTTTGATAGGAAGGTCATATTTCTCTTCAAAGTTTTGTTCACCTATGCAGGGACACTAGAAGAACTCTGAAGAGAGCAAAAAAAAATGAAAACGTCGAGTACAGTAAAAGTTTGAAAAAGAGTATACACTGAAGAGCCCAAGAAACTGATACACCTGCCTAACATCATGCGAGGCCCCCGCGAGCAAGCAGAAGTTCCGAACCACGACGTGGTATGAACTCGACTAAAGTCTGAAGTAGTGCTGGGGGGAACTGACACCATGAATCCTGTAGGACTGTCCATAAATGCGTAAGAATACGAGGGGGTGGAGATCTCCTCTGAACAGCACTTTGCATGGCATCCCAGATATGCTCAATTATGTTCTTGATTGAGGAGTTTGGTGGCCAGCGGGAGCGTTTTAACTCATAAGAGTGTTCCTGGAGCCACTCTGTAGCAATTCTGGACGTATGGGGTGTCGCATTGTCATGCTGGAATTGCCCAAGTCCGTACGAATGCACAATGGACATGAATGGATGCAGGTGATCAGACAGAAGGCTTACGTACGTGTCACCTGTCAGAGTCGTATCTAGACGTACCAGGGATCCCGTATCAATCAAACTGCACACGCCCCACACCATTATAGAGCTCCCACCAACTTGAATAGTCCCCTGCTGACATGCAGGTCCACTCATTCATGCTGTTCTCTCCGTACCTGGACATGTTTATCCGCTCGGTGCAATTTGAAACGAGACTCGTCCGATCAGGCAACATGTTTTCAGTCATCAACAGTCCAATGTCGGCGTTCACGGCCCCAGGCTAGGCGTAAGGCTTAGTGTTGTGCTGTCATCAAGGGTGCACGAGTGGGCCTTCGGCTCATAATGCACATACATGTTTCGTTGAATGGTTCGCACGATGACACTTTTTGATGGCCCATCATCGAAATTTGCAGCGATATGCGGAAGGGTTACACTTCCCCGTAAGTCGTCGTGTGTCCTGTTCTTGCAGAATTTTTTTTTAGGCCGCAGTTTTGTTTTACGGGATTCCTGCTATTCACAGTACGCTCGTGAAATAGTCCTACGGGAAAATCCCACTGCTTCGCTATCTCGGAGATGCTGTGTTTCATCGCTGGTGTGCCGACTACAGCACCACAATCAAACTCACTTAAATCTTGATAACCTGCGGTTGTTGTAGCAGTAAGCGATCTAATTACTGCGCTAGACACTTGTTGTGTTGTAAAGGCGTTGCGACCGCAGTTTCTTTAGAGCTTCCGCGTATTACACAGAAGATTTTATCATCGCTTCTCTGGTACTTTCCAAACTTCGAAAGAGCTCTCCAGTATATATTTTTAAATCATCACTTCTGAAATAAAGATTGAAAGGTGGTCGATTCGGAATGAGACCTTCATGCATCGCAGAACTGCATCGTTCTCGGAGTAAATCACTTGTTGTTAGCAGTAAATCACGAGCCGCCTCTGGCCACAATAGGGACTCGCCTTTACCAGAAAATGAAGTGCGAGTTATCTTACCCCAACGCCGAAAGCTTGGCCCACAACCGATCATTGGGACTCTAGGTGGCAGATTTCGTTTGGTTGTCATCAAGCTTGGAAGCGAAAGCCACTTGCACCTCATACTCCGCCTTGGACAGCACACTGCAGAAAGCAGTGTCTCAGACATCTATCTGGTGTTTAATATGGATGCATTCGACCAACAGCCTTCCGTGTAATAGTGAGACGTGGCAAGATGCGAGAATTTCACTTTCATATATGTTGTTTCCGTTATATTATTCAGGCTAGGTAATGTTGTGTCTTTTCCACGTCACCTTTTACATATGGATTTCGTGTGCAGTACGCTGGGTCTTCGTTCACTGTTTCGAGTCCATTCAGAACATATGGGGACCTGAATCCATCTTCGTGTTTGTGATTTGTAAATTTAAGTGACTTACAGACTCCTCTCCCTCCCGAGCACGTTCTCAAGCGAGTTGTAATTTTATTTCTTTTGTTATTCTGAAACGCATTTCGGAAGGAATCTTAGATACATAGTCTACGTTTATTCATAGCCATTATATCAGATCTGTACTCATAGCCTGCTTGTAAATTATATTGATAAGTTTCGGGTTCGCGAATTCAACAACTCACACACTCGAAATACCAAGTTCCGGCACGCATATTTGCCTCGATATTGCAATTCTGAAATTATTTTCATGTAGTAACATGTTTTAAACATATTTGTTGCATTTGACCATGTATTATATAACAAAGGCGTGCCCCACTAGTATCAGTGGTTTCGTAAAAGATTTTCAACAAACGAAATAACTTGACCCCTGTGCAGTTCTTTGAGGCATTCTGTAGCCGAGACCACATAACTGCCATATGTCGCATTCACCACATAACCTCCATGTTTTCGGGTAATTAGCGAATGCACATGATAAAAACATTTCTGCTTGGACAAATCGAGCCTGTAAGGTACTATGAGGTCGGTCATAATGTTGTTTACAGTTCATAAACGTGTTCAGAATTCAATTGTGCAGCTTCTGAGTAACGTTGCCCTTTTTTTCGTTGCGCTTTGTGTAGCTGGTAATATTCTATTGCTAGCACAAAACTGGCGTTTTCAGTGCATCATATGCTTTGTCTGGGCATATATTTGGCGTCATAAATTGTGATCATAGCTCTTTACGAACCATCATGTGATAGAAGAATTCGAATCCCATTCGGGCGCGTAGTTCTAATCTGCCAGGAAATTTCTAAACAGTGAACACTCCAGAGAAAGATTCTCTCCGTCTTTATGCTTGTCCTTGTTGGTGTTTTAATGACACAAGAAGTCGTCTTATTGCCACATGCCTTCCATAGATTATCCTAAACAAACATAAAAAATGGTAGGATCAGTAATTATTCTGTTGGTGGTATAATCTTTGGAATACGACGCCCTCGCTGTTGAAAGGAGTATCGCAGCACGTGGCCGCGCTCTGAGTGGATTACACGAGTTAGGATCGGCCGCTCAATCTCCCGCCCTCCATCGCTGCCGGCGGCCCTTCGTTTTGTGGCTAGATATAAATCTGACGATGGAAGCTTTATGGGCGAGATGCTTCCAGAATACATCGGCTCCGTCCCCTCTTGATCCGTGCTCTCGTTATGTGCAGCTTTCCCATTACTAGGACCAAAGAAGTTGTGATATGGTGACAACGACGCTTTCCAGATTTCCGTCACGCAAACACTAAAAATCATTAAATTTTGTGATTAAAAAGCTCTAATGAAAGTAGCTTTAATTGTAATGTGAATTGTGGAGCTAAACTAATCGTTACTGGCACACTGTAAGACAAATAAACGACGCACCACGAAGGAACTATCCAAATGGAGACGTACATGTACAGTCTGTCTTATAACACTCCTGTCTGCTACTGTTATACCACAACCTCGAAACTGGAGGCAGTTTGCAAACAGAATTATTATGTTAGAGTAATAATGGTATAAAGCAACAGAACAGTGTTACCCTCTGAGAGGAATTTTGCTAGGTTGACCGTGTTGTACCTAACGGGAATGGCTTATCGGAAATGAAAGTCAGAATTACGTAAATATTCGAACAGTAACAAACAAAATGTTGCCTATCTGCACTGTTCAACGGATAAAGAAAACGGTCGCCAGCCTAACTAGGCAAAAGAATGATTAACATTCTCGTTCAAGAAAATAGTTATTAGTAACTTTAATGGATAAACACAACCTATACTTGGCCACACGCGAGTGCAATGAACTCTGACACATACATATGTTTACGTTAAGATTGAAGCTAACAACTGGAGCAGCACGAACTATTTGCAAAATTATAAGAGATACCGAAACACACTATTACTTTCAGGGCTTAAAGAAATTATGGTTTTTATAATTAGTGGTCTTTCCGTTACTTGTTACCGAGCATTAACACAATAGACCAACTGTGGATCCTTTTATACTAGTAATATGCACTTCTAATACACAAGAGAGACAAACACTTAGCAAACATGAGTACATAACATTTCACAACTGCAGCTTTCCACTTTTACTACAGTGAGACACAAAATTAACATATATGTAAGATACTGACTCACTTTCTGCGATTTACAACAGGCAGTAATGTGATCATTTACGAAGCAAAACTTTATAAGCCTCAGTCTTAAGAACTTTTAATTTGAAGTTGGCAACAACACATTAATAAGCAGTTTTACTAGGAAAATTATTTTCAGCAAGCATCATTAACTTTAACTCGCTCTCTTGCCACATTAACTTTAACTTTCTCTTTACTATGTTCAAGAGGCATTAATTAGCAAAACACGGTTTTAATGTACTTTCAGTAAGGACACTCGGTAATCACTTTAGTTCAAACGGAGAGGAACCTGAGAGGTGTTATGATGAGGAGAAAAATCAAGGTAGGTACATAAATTCAGATATAAATTACCTTATATTTGAGCACATTAGCACATCCATTAAGCTGATCCTTCACTGTACACCATTATAGTATTACGTTACAGTGATTGCGCAACGTGGTGGCAACTGCATGTTGGTAGGTGGATTCGCAGACAGAATTGCTGGACTCTGTCATTTCTTGGTGGCGATGATAGATACAAATTCCAGAATAGTTCCAGCTATTTATCCATCCATCCGAGGCAGTGGAAAGTAGCAGAAAAGCCTCTCTCGGAACCAGCACAATATGCAATTTTTACATGGCAGTGCACAGTTTGGTAGCTCGTCCCCGACTGGTAGCTCGTCCCCGACTCGTAGTTCGTCCCCGACTGACTATCAGTTCCACCTTTTCGTCCTAGGCCAACCACAATTTGCGCGCGCTACACAGTTCCGTTCCCAAGGGGAACCACTACACCTTTTACATACAAACTAACTAGGAACCCTAAGTGAGGATCAGCAGTTTACATAACAGCAACCAAATGCATTAAATAAAACAAAACATTTACACATATTGACATCTCTACAAAAAATTATTCACACAAAATTACAATTATATACAGTAAGTTTTGTTCCCTCCAAATGGGACAAAGAATTTAAATGACAGATACACTACACTGCATAGAACCAAACCATGGCACCAAAGTTTGTATAAAGAAAGCAGTGTACAATTTTGTGTTATCTATTCAATCAAACATATTTACAGAAGCTCAGCGATGTAATTTTAAATAAAACAAAAGGAAAATAAATCAGTAGAGCATTAGAGCTATGGTGTTACAGTCTCTACATGTAAATCTCGTCTATCGATTTCCGTCCCCATTTGGGTAATTCTTGTTTTATATAGAATGTATGTGTAACTGTAGAGAAACAGTCTGAAGATGGTTCGAAGAACCCACAACCAGGCACTGAATTGTAAATTGGACCGTTGTCACTAGATGTAGTAAAATAATCGGACGATGTACTAATATACTTCGATCTGTGTGCTTGTTTTTGTGTGATTCGGGCTCAAAAAATGGTTCAAATGGCTCTGAGCACAATGGGACTTAACATCTATGGTCATCAGTCCCCTAGAACTTAGGACTACTTAAACCTAACTAACCTAAGGACATCACACTACACCCAGTCATCACGTGTGATTCAGGTTCGACCCCTTGATCTGTATCTTATTCTAGGTATATAACGTTCCTACAACCATTTCACGGTGTACATGCTCAGTGGTATCTCCTAAAACAAAGGAGAAGCCAACAGCTCGACGAACGAACAGAACAAGGAAGAACCAACAGTCTCGTGAAAGCTTTTCTCACAAAGCAGTCCTTTATCCCACCAGAAATATACGTGAATATCAGCGAAGAATCCATAAATGCATGGAAAATTTGTTGCATCCTGGACTTTCACTACATGTATGATTATCCAGACTCGCATTTCTCCCTCACTGTCAATTAATGATACACCAGCCAATATTAGTGCAGCAGCCAAGAAGCAGAAGAACTTCATTATCATATCCATCCTCAGAGCTGTAGTTGTACATATCGAAATAATGTGCAACCAGTGGCATAGAAGACATTTACCGTCTTTAGCTGTTTCGGGCACTTATTTCCCCCCTTCAAAAGGTTATACATATCGCATTGCTTGCAAGAGTCAATAATAAGATGTGTACATGACCACGGCACTTTGTTGTATGCATCTTATCGTTGGCTCTCGCAAAAAATATGACAGATATAACCGTCTGAAGAAGGGTACTAAATGCCCGAAACCAGTAGAGAAGTTAAATTTCTTTTATGCAGCTGGTTACTGCTTACTTCGATGAGTATGAAAACATATTCGAACTAAAGACATCAGCAACTGTTGATAAATGCATCTGAAAAGTGTCTCTGGCGCAGTACTTAATTTATAAACTTTCAGTTGGCGGAATACACCTCTTCAACCATACAACATCCAACATCCCCCTCCAGCCATAAAAATCACAAGTTTAGATTTTTGAAAATTTGTGATTAAACGTACGATGATAAATTATTTTTTTACAAAATTCTGTTCTGATCCTCATATTTGTGAAACGTAAATTCTAATAATCAAAAGAATAAAATCACACGGTGTTTTCTGATTTGCTATTGATTTTTAAATTATTTGTTAATATTCTTATTCGTCAACATCATCTTCATGTTCTTTCTTCAAGTGAAAGGTTGCGTGAAACCTGCTTCTGATGTCATCGTTGAAGAGTTTCTGCGTGATATGGAGAAAAGAGCTACAAATATGCGGGACGAAATTATAACTAACATGAGCAAGTTAGGGACATTCACAAGCCACCTGTTGAGGATTACGTTTGTTAGCGACCAGTGGCCAAATGTGAAAAAGGCACTAGAGAACTATTGTAGGCTTCCATACAACAACCACACTCATCACTGTTCCCTTGAGGATAAATGGCTGCAGGAATACTGTCGCAGATGTCAATAGTGTTGTGCAGCAGGTCCAGCTAACAAAGAGTAGGTTAGGCTGCCAGAATGTTTCGCGTTTTCACGGAATTAATTTCAGGCACATTCTATTAGCAACAAATGTTATCTCAAGTGTTTGCACGAGGGAGAGTTGATATGCGAGGCTTCTACAGAAACGAAGTGTCATAGACGTCCATATTTTAAGATACAGTGTATTTAAATATTACAGGATTTTTTGGTACACTTATTGACTATTTTACCGTATCCCCATCCTTTTCATTGCAGATGGAGAGGCGTGGTACATTCTTCTATACGTCCTCCTCTATTTGGCTGAAAATTTAATTCCACTCATTTTTGGCTTCAGGGAGGTGGAAAGACGATAATCTGAAGGCACCAAGTAAGGTTAATGCTGCGGTAGTTCAAAAACCGTCAACCAAATGAGTCGATGAGTTTATTCCAGGAGTGCGTTGTTGGCTAAGGCTGTGTGAGGACGGAAGTTATCGTGCAACAAGCACATTTCTCTCGTCAGCATTTTGAATGCTCCTTCTCAGTATTTTTGGGTATCACAATATCATAATGCATTAATGGTCTGTCCCTGCTGCAGAAACTCGACCAAAATGATGCCTTTTCGGTCCCAAAATACCGAAGGTATTTCTTTTGTCCGAAATTGTGGTTCTAAATTTTTTGGCAAATGTGGAATTGGTGTGACGCCACTGTGGTGACTGTATTTTTTGTCTCATGCTTATGATGAGCCTCACACGTTTCATCTCCAGTCGCTACAGAGCTCAGAAAATCCATTCCCTCCAATTCAAGTCACTGAAGAAAGTCACTCAAGAAACTCGGTGCTATTGACCTGGCCTCTTTTGTGCTG
Source organism: Schistocerca nitens (assembly GCF_023898315.1). NCBI lineage: Eukaryota > Metazoa > Arthropoda > Insecta > Orthoptera > Acrididae > Schistocerca > Schistocerca nitens. The sequence continues at coordinate 115,033,126 of NC_064620.1, read as the reverse complement.
CTTTGTCAGCTGTTTTGAGACCCATCTAGACCATAGTTTCCCGAATCTCAGAGTTTCTGGAGTGTGTCGTATAAAAGAGTTCTTGAGAGTTTGGGAAACGTCTCAGAAATTTCATAGGCGGTCTTCACGAACAGTTTTCTCGGTCTTTTTGCATTGACTCCTCATTCAGAATGGAAGGTCTTCCACTCCTCTCTTCGTCGTCAACATTTTTTCTGCCCCCACTAAATTCCCTACACCACTTAAACACATTCGTTCTGTTCAGAACAACATCGCCATAAGCCGTTTTGATTCGCCAAAAAAAATCCAGTAGCAATTATTCTTTTCTCGAGTAGGAAGCGGATCATAGCATGTGGTTCGCGAGTGGCGGGATTTCTAACCAACATCTTTCACGCTACTGGTCACTACAACGTGAGTTTACGTACTACCGTGTTCCTGCAATGCCCGCTCTACTCAGGGGAACTCCCCCCCCCCTCCCCCACCCTTCCCTCACCTGTCCGATTTGTCAACCCTGGAAAAACATAAAACCCCAGCCCATTACGGTGACAGTACATTTATTTCCTGAACATACCTTGCACGTGATTAAATGAAGGGCTTATTTCAATATTGGTACAAGTCCATTCCTTCCACTTTTCTATGATTCTTCTGAAATTAATGGTCGAAACAAACAGAAAGAAAGGTTCCTCTCTAGCAAGAAACAATGTGCTTGAATATTTATAGTATCTCAACAGTGAACATGGTACCTGATGATTTTCATCCCTTTGATCCCATGAATCGCCGGCTATGACAGCATTTTGGCATAGACAGCAAGCTGCAGACTAGCGTACGTAATTGGTGGAAAGCACAGGCAGCTTCTATGACTTCGGTGTTGGAAACACAGTACAATGCTACGACAAATGTCCAAGTCGGAAGCAGCTGAAGTTGTAGCTAAATGTTGCAAATATTTCAGAATTTCATTTCAAGGCGATTTCCATTTGGTGAGTGATCATAACTCGAAAAAAAAGGAAAAAAAGCCCGCTTACATCAATACCTGCCAACCAAATGGTTCAAATGGCTCTGAGCGCTATAGGACTTCACATCTGGGGTCATCAGTCCCCTAGAACTTAGAACTACTTAAAGGTAACTAACCTAAGGACACCACACACATCCATGCCCGAGGCAGGATTTGAACCTGCGACCGTAGCGGTCGCGCAGTTCCAGGTGAAGCGCCTAGAACCGCTCGGCCACTCCGGCCGGCTCCTGCAAACCACCTGAAGGTGTTTGCCGTGGGGTACCTCTGGTGGCATTGGGTGAGCACCCGTTCTCTGTTGCATTCGCGAATGACAGGAGGGAAGAATAATTTTTAGCAAAGGTCCGTATTATCTATAATTTCTATAACTTCACCGGTTATTTTGCGGAAGGAAGGAAGTAATACGTTTTCCCACCCTTCCTGGAAAACACACTCGGGATTTCAATTCTACACCTCTCTGTGACTCACAATGACTCTCGTCTAGAGTCTGCTACTAGAGTTTGTTGAGCATGTCTGTAACGCTCTCGCGCCGACTAGACCATCCCGTGCCGAAGTGCGCAACGCTTCGTTGGATCGTGTTTGTTTCTGCTCTTGATACATCCTCGTAAGAATCCCAGACTGATGAGAAGTACTTAAGTTCCGGTCGATCAAATGTTTCGTTTCGTGAGTGAACTACATTTCCTTAAGATTCTTCGTATGAATTTCAGACTGGCGTCTGGTTTTCCTAATATTTCGCTTAAGTGGTCATTCCACTTCAGGTGCTTACTCCTAGGAATTTTAGTGTCGCTACTGTTTCCAGCAATTTGTCACCAATGGTGTAACTGTACAGAATAGGATATCGTTTCCTAGTATGCGTAGGATATCGTTTCCAAGTATGCGTAGTAAGTTGTATTTATTTACGTTCAGAGTCAACTACCAGTCCCTGCAAATTTCGTCTAACCTCTGCAGGTCTTCACGCATTTTACTACCTTCCCACGAATAACGGCAGAATCTGCAGACAGCCTCATGTAGCTTCCGACAAGAGCGCCGCTTGGCGCCACATTTACCCGCCGGAGCTCGCCAGCGGCCGACCGCTCCGTTCTGCTGCCCGCACAGCGTGTAGTGAGCTCAGCTGTACCGTGGCATTTCGGATAGAGTCCACACAGTATACGGTGGCCGATGCACAGTAACCACTTATCGTCCAAAGCGCAGGGCGACTTCATTAGTTTGTTCTAAAGGGGAGGCTGTCATTGTTTGCCCTCTCTCGGTCTGTCAGCGATGACATAATAGAAGCGCACACCCTGCAGGTTTTTGAAACGATTTTACAGAAACTGTTCAGTAAAAAAAATATCAATTTTGCGTTACTTATAGCTTTATATGTCAGCTTCATGATGATATGCCCATCATTTAGTTAATGGTCATAGTTACTGTGATATTTGCATGGTAGTAAGACACTGTGGGAAATTATGAAAAGTTTCCAACGAAAAATAGGGACCACTGTCATTTTGCGTTTGGTGCTTATTACATAATATGTTGCTGGATATGAAATGTAGCTAACGTATTAAATTTTTCTTTAGACTTGGGTAGGGGACTCTACCTGCCGCCGATCTGGAGAAAATTAATCTGATGTAGCACACTCATTTGCGACAGCGATCGTCAGCGATAAACCCAGAGTGAAATATTCACAAAATTCCTGATATTCAATGAATGGTTTGAGATATCGAAATGAGATATTGGCAAATGATAGCACACAAAGAGGACAGTATTTTGCCACACGGCTGTTAAACAAGAATTCACTTTCTACCGTGTTATCGTACTAACTACAACTTTGTAGGTAAAATAATGTAATTTTTAGGGGTCTTCGATAGCTGGTGAAGCGAAAAATTCTGTGGGTTTTGGAACAACATAAGTTAAGACATTACATGTCTATTTTCGTACCGAGGATATGCATTTTCATAAGTATTTCTCAGTTCCTCACTTAATAAACTTAATAAGCCACTGTTTCAGTGGTGACAAACTCCGCTGTGTTTTAGCAAAAGAAGCAAATTTTAACATGGCTAAAAGAGAAATGTGTAGGTTTTATTCCAAATTCGCCACTCATGACGCTTCTCTGAATTTTACAAATGGTAACAAAAAATGTTCAAATTCGTGTGATTTTCTAAGGGACCAAACTGCTTAGGCCATCGATCCCTAGACTTACACACTACTTAAACTAACTTATGCTAAGAACAACACACACACCCATGCGAGAGGGAGGACTCGAGTAGGAATGACTGGCCACATATGACCGGATTTACTTTCTGACTCGTCTGCCATCTTTTGAGAATTGTGAACGTTTCATAGGCTAGTGTTGCGGGAAGAAGTAGAGGGCACTGTAGTATGACTTGTCTGAGTTTCCCAAGTGATTTATTGTTTCCAGCTACAGTGCCCCCTTTCCTCTCGGCCTGTGTCAATGGGTCCCGCAATGCTGAGGACACCACTTTGCTATCTGCGAAATGGCTTGGTGCATAATGGTTGCCTCAGCAACCCGTGCAGTGCACTGCAGTGTGGCGGCCTTGTATGGTCGCGCAGTTGCAGCGACGTCAGGATGCGCCAGCAGCCGACTCAGCGGCCTCTGTCCCCACTTGTCTCAGCGGCACTCGCCTGGAAGCCACAATGTGGCTCAGCGGCATGCTTCCTCGCCGGCATGGATCAGATCGCAGCAACAACAAGCGCCTGCGATCCTGCAGCTGAATATGCGGCCCTCGCCCTGGATGTCTCCGGTGCATGTTGGAAGCCAAGACGACTGCCTGCAGTAGTGAGCTGTAGAGTGGCCCACCACTGGCTGGCTACGGACCACGTGTCAGCCTCAGAGAGTCGAACCAGCAACCTGCCGTGGACTAGAATGCTGGCGCCCCATCTGCTGCAAAGCATTAAAGTGTGACAGCTCTCCTACATGGCGGGGCGTGTCATGCCACCAGCTACACACAGTAGCTGGTGGCATGACACGCCCCGCCATCTAGGAGAGCTGTCACACTTTAATGCTTTGTTAGAGAACCGGAGCCTATGTATATACGGCTGTGGGCCCCTGTTTTGCTAAACGCGTCACTCCGCGTCACATACTCATAAAACTTAGGTTGACCAGGGGGCCCCTTCTGCCTCTGAGTTGCACCATGCAAACTGCTGCGTGTACACTTTCCGGCAGTTCTACGCCCCTGTGGCCTCTATTTTACATCGCAACTGCTGGTGAGCGTAACTCACTGTAAACAGGCCCACGTCTGGCTGTAACTTGCGCACTCCGAAATATTGCACCAAAACTGACTTTTCCTATCTCAAACGGTAGTGCCGCTACACTAGGAACAGGGCGTTCTTGATCCTTTGTAAAGAAAAATAACTCGTAATGTGAAATAGTGTATGTAACACAGTAATGCGTAATACAATAATGAAGATAGTACAGGCAACTTTTAATTGGATTGTACAGTTCATTGTTTACTTCTCTGCTTCTTTCTAAAGCCTCTATCTTCCTGAGCTCTTTCATTAAACTTGATCTCATATTATGCAACTAACATTTTCTTACACTTTGGTACACAGTTGGAATATCGTCTGGAAATGTTTCGACAATTTCTTCAGACACCCTACTTTTTATACTCTTCTTTGTGTGACGTTCCTGGGTTATTTTCCACAAACAGGGTCTTTTGCGGCACACTTCTGTAAGTTTCTGCATGTGGCCACCGGTCTGCTCCTTCGCCATGTTGGAAGCAACTAGAACCTGCCGTCACGTCATAACCACAGGAAAACTCGTGGACTTCCTGAACGTGGTCCAGCCTGTTGCTACAGAAATCTGTACGTGTATGCCTAGTTAATGAGCCCGGATCGGCTGTTCCGAGAATTGCATCTGATGGCCTCAAGGTCTTATCTGCATTAATACATAGGCGCAGACTGCGAGTATTCCAGAATCCAACGGTAACTTCTGCGGCCCGTCACAAACATCCGTTTGTGTGCGGCCTGCTAATGCAAGCTTATGCAGACAGTTCAGCGTAAGGCACTGTCACAAGACTCTTATTGGTTTGTCGTATATTATTATTATTATTATTATTATTATTATTGTTATATTAGGAATACATATCAAAACAGCAAAGGTCCTTCCAGCGCCAACAAATGTATAAAACAGAAAAAAATCAAGTTTCTCTTGAACTGTGGAGAGAACCTACACAGGTCGGAAGAAATCAGGAGATAGCATGGGATGGTCGATAGTTGAGGAAGGGTGTGAAATTCCATTGGTCAGCAGAATATTAAGCAATATTTGGGACATTGAAGACATCTTTAATTTTTGAACCAATACCAATCTTTCCTTAATTAGAGAAGACATTTATCCTGACCTGTGATGCCAGCAATGGTGCAGTCGGTTTTATGTTGAGGCAGAATATCGACTGGCACGAATATCCAGTAGCGCTTGCGCCAAGGCAGTTGAACAAGGTGGGGTGCAACTACTTCACTACGGAAAAAGAAATATTGCCAGTCACACGTGGAATAGCGTACTTTTGTTGTTATTTATAGGGGCGAGTGTTTAAGGTCATCAGAGACCACGCTGGTTAAAGTGGTTATCAACGCAGAAAGACCAGTCAAGAAGGTTAACAAGATGATCACACAAACTCAGTGAGGTTGATTAAAATGTATACCATACACCGAGTAGAAAGCCCGCAAATGCAGATGGGCTAGGAAAAAGTTTTGCGGAGTGGCAGAGAACACAAGCGATCGTCAAAAACTGTCAGGTATTCAGTTCACAACCATTGTTCGTGATGCGTAAGGATTTGCTTCTCAGAACGACGAATTACGGACCATGCGTTGTGGTTCCAACGTCAATCAGTAATGTGCTGCATCAAATGCATCACCGTGTGTTGGCAGCTCATGGATGACGCCAAGCAACAGACAGGTAAGTAGCAAAAAGGCTTTAGTGGAGAACGAGGAAACGTGTTGTCAAGCAATACGTAAGAGGCTCTGTGCTTGGGGCGTCAAAAGCTGACCTTAGTCATAAAAAATCGCTTTGTAAAGACCACTAGAGGACTTTATACCTTTTCAAGTGAATCGACTTGATTTTTAGGACCTTTTAATAAGAAATAAATATGTACTGACAACTACAAATCATTTTTCAAGATTCTTAGCAATGGTGGCGATTCATGATTAGCAGGCTAATGTAATAGCCCAGGCTTTAGTTAACAACTGGATACTTATGTTGGAGTTTTTCGTACCTGTTATCCTAGTTGCGGATCAGAGTATAAATTTTGTATCAGACTTGATGAAACCGTTATTTTATATATTTTGTAGCCGAAAAATATCAACAAGGCCATTTCAACCACAGAATAATGGCAGAACAGAACGAGTGCATAGGACAATCTCTAAGAGGTTGAGTTATTATTTTAACAGCAGTCATACCGACTGGGATACGTATATGCAGTACATAGTTTCTGCGTGTTCCTCTAAAATGCTAACCAGTACAGGTCTCTCGCCGTCCACTTCAGATGTCATGATTCCTAAATTAGTACTAAACCGTGAATCAGGTAAGAAATTCGCTAATAGAGTACGGGAAGTATGGCACAAAGTCAAAAGAGCCAATACTAAAATAATTGGACCGACAAGGATGGTCTGTACAACATGCTGAAGAGTTATCACAATATCGAATGTGGCAACGAGTATTGGCCACCAATCTCTACACGCATAAGGGAAAGACGAAAAAATTGTTGTCTAAACATAAGGCTCCTTATAAGGTAAACGAAATGACTTCTCCAGTATACGTTAAAATGCAGTTTCCATCAAAAAAGACTATTGTCCATGTAAGTAGAGTTAAGCGTATTGGAGAAATTGTAGATGCTTTACCGCAAGTCCTCGTTACCGAGCCAGTGCGCATGAAAATGACTGAAAAATGTTATGAAGCATCTACTAGTGAACAAGCAGGATGCGCATAGCACGCCCTGGGCATTAACATCAAGCGAAAAATAGCGACATTTAAGTTCAGTTGTATTATGTCTATGAAATGTTTTATTCTCCTCCAATATATTCTGAATTTGTACTGAGTGTTGTTACAATTCTACTATAGGCAGATATTGTCTCTTAGTTGATGTATTGTATGCAAGAATTTTAGGAGGAGGTAGAGGATGACCCAAGTTCCATTCTGTAGGTGGCCGATCCCCAGGAACAGCCAGATGGGTTGTGATAACCCTTCACGGCACATAGACTGATGCTTCGTTGATTACTGCAGCCTTGAAGACACTTATTCTCCTACACGCTTTGCTCGATAAATAAATGTTGTTACAGGTACTGCTGTATCAGTGACACTTCCGTGCGTGCTCTGGATCATTCACTCTCACTGTACACTCGACAACCTGATCACAACGCACACCCAGCCCATGGATCGCAACATAGCTTTAGCCTTTGTCTCTACAAGGGAGTTGAGATTGTCTCCATTTAGCGTGTTACTAAATCTACGCAAGACTACTTACCTGTTTTTAAATGCTAGCTGAAATTCTTTTTTTTTTCTAATGTGGCCAAAAGATGTAGGAATGGAGGAATTAGCAGCATGGTGCATTTAATGTATGATGTGATCCACCCACTCCTTGGTGCTGTCATCGTGTTGGAATACAATCAGTTGACCGTATAGCGGCCAGTTCGCTGTGCTGAGCATCCACGTTGGTCGCCTTTGTTTGGGCACTGTAGTCTCAGCTAGGCGAAGCGTGCGAGAAAAAATGGCTCTGAGCATTATGGGACTTAACTTCTGAGGTCATCAGTCCCCGAGAACTTAGAACTACTTAAACCTAACTAACCTAAGAATATCACACACATCCATGCCCGAGGCAGGATTCGAACCTGCGACCGTAGCGGTAGCGCGGTTCCATACTGAAGCGCCTAGAACCGCACGGCCACACAAGCCGGTGAAGCGTGCGAGATCAAGGGAGTATAAGAAGAGATGTATAACTGAGGACGACGCAGCGGCCGGACAGAATTGCGTCATCTCTCCAGTACGCAGGTCTGCCACCACTAGGTGCCTCTCAATCATCCGAGATTGAGAGGCTGGCGCAGATGGCATTGCTGTCATCTGGTAACAGGAATGGCTGGGTCAGTTCCTCATGAGAGCAGTAAGTGCTGTGCTGTCAAGGTGTTCTTGTTGTTGGATATACACAGAGCTTCCCAGAAGACGAAATGGCTCACTTACTGCTACTGTTAGCTCAAAGGTGAGGCTGACGAATGAGTACCGGCGTGTTTCATAGAAGAACACAGCGAACTTGACATTTATTCGGTAACCACTTTATGTCATTCTTCTTGTGAAGTTTAAATATTGGCAACACAGAATTATCCCAAATCTTTAAGGGGTTCCGAAAACTCTATCTTTCCATGTTAAAATAGCACTTATTAATTACATGGTTTTTCAGAAAGCGGCCGGCCGAAGTGGCCGCGCGGTTCTGGCGCTGCAGTCTGGAACCGCGAGACCGCTACGGTAGCAGGTTCGAATCCTGCCTCGGGCATGGATGTGTGTGATGTCCTTAGGTTAGTTAGGTTTAACTAGTTCTAAGTTCTAGGGGACTAATGACCTCAGCAGTTGAGTCCCATAGTGCTCAGAGCCATTTGAACCAGAAAGCGTTTGAACTAGGAAGATGAAATGTTTACAGGTTATTTATTGGAGTATTGGCTAGAATTTAACACATGGATATTTTAAAATTTGAATTTAGTTGTTCAATTTTTTGTATTGTAATGACATTTCACTACTTTTTTGTGAAATTTTTTGTTTAAAAATTCAGCACTAAACAAGTTTTTGTAAAAAGGCTGTGTTAAATTAAGTAGAAGGGACTGTGTAACAATTCCTGCAAATCTGAAGTAAATTGGTTTGGTAGATCCTGAGAAATCATGTAATTTGTACCAAAAAATAAAAGTTTTGGGAAACGAGCGACAAAGTTAGGATTGCACTTTTAGTTTATTAGAGGTTCATAGGATGGCTTATCTTCATCTTATGCAAAATCCTCTTCCAGCTTCCTCTTAGTCCTCGTCCTGTGTACTCTGGCTCCTATTTCTATGCTACACTCCTGGAAATTGAAATAAGAACACCGTGAATTCATTGTCCCAGGAAGGGGGTCTAGGAATGGTAGAACGATGGGTTCGATGACGGTTTGGATGTACCGTGCACTATTCAGTGTCTCCTCGACGATCACCAGTGGTGTACGGCCAGTGTAGGAGATCGCTCCCCACACCATGATGCCGGGTGTTGGCCCTGTGTGCCTCGGTCGTATGCAGTCCTGATTGTGGCGCTCACCTGCACGGTGCCAAACACGCATACGACCATCATTGGCACCAAGGCAGAAGCGACTCTCATCGCTGAAGACGACACGTCTCCATTTGTCCCTCCATTCACGCCTGTCGCGACACCACTGGAGGCGGGCTGCACGATGTTGGGGCGTGAGCGGAAGACGGCCTAACGGTGTGCGGGACCGTAGCCCAGCTTCATGGAGACGGTTGCGAATGGTCCTCGCCGATACCCCAGGAGCAACAGTGTCCCTAATTTGCTGGGAAGTGGCGGTGCGGTCCCCTACGGCACTGCGTATGATCCTACGGTCTTGGCGTGCATCCGTGCGTCGCAGCGGTCCGGTCCCAGGTCGACGGGCACGTGCACCTTCCGCCGACCACTGGCGACAACATCGATGTACTGTGGAGACCTCACGCCCCACGTGTTGAGCAGTACGGCGGTACGTCCACCCGGCCTCCCGCATGCCCACTATACGCCCTCGCTCAAAGTCCGTCAACTGCACATACGGTTCACGTCCACGCTGTCGCGGCATGCTACCAGTGTTAAAGACTGCGATGGAGCTCCGTATGCCACGGCAAACTGGCTGACACTGACGGCGGCGGTGCACAAATGCTGCGCAGCTAGCGCCATTCGACGGCCAACACCGCGGTTCCTGGTGTGTCCGCTGTGCCGTGCGTGTGATCATTGCTTGTACAGCCCTCTCGCAGTGTCCGGAGCAAGTATGGTGGGTCTGACACACCGGTGTCAATGTGTTCTTTTTTCCATTTCCAGGAGTGTATTTACCGCCCTGTCAGTAGTCCGAAGACGTTCCTTGCCTAAAGCAAGCATCGTTTGTTCCTTTTTGAAACCTATCTTTATTCCCATATTTCTAAATACCATGCATCTTACTACGGTGCCATCATTGAAAGTAGCAACAGCATCAGACACACCAAAGTGAAGTATTTCTGTTCCAGCAAATACAGTCTTGGGGATTCTTGACCACAAAACACTGTTTACACTTTCATTGTCCGCCTCTGGTATCTGAGTGGTCAGCGCAACGGAATGTCATACGTAAAGGCCCGAATTCGATTCCCGACTGGGTCGGAGGTTTTCTTCGCTCAGGGACTGGGTGTTGTGTTGTCCTTATCATCATCATTTCATCGCCATCGATATGCAAGACGCCGATGTGGCGTCAAATAGAAAGACTTGCACCAGGCTAACGGTCCACCCGACTGGAGGCCCTAGCCACACGGCATTTCTATTTTACACTTTCATTGGAGTTTTGCGTTTTTCCATGAACATACATTTTCAACAATACCGGTGCTGGTAAGTCTCTGAAAATAGCTTTTATCATCTCCATTACCGCATCAAGCAAACTATGCTTATCAGTGTACACTTCACCAGTTAGTTATTCCTTATTGTACTTACTCCAACTGTTTTCTCCTATGGCACAACAAGTAATGACGGGGACATCATCGATTGAAAATGTACGAGTAAAAAGAGGCAAAACTGCCTTCTTCATTTCATCGCCAGTGTGTGTTTTTTGCCTAATAGTATTCCATAAGAGTTCTATATTTTGTCAATTACACTGTCAGTTAACCTTCCCTTCCCATACAACACTTCATCTTCACTGAGTTTTTGTTTTTTGTACGAAGCTTCCAGTCGCTGAAGTCTTGATCCCATTCGTTTCTGTTCGTGTCCAGTACACTCAATTTCCTGCACTACAGTATCATCACCGTAGAGCTTCAGGTCTTGAATATGTTTGAAACTTTTAGAGTCACCGTCAGCTAGGTAATTCACATATCGTACTTTTCACACGCAACAGAACGTTGAAATATACTGGCAACACCAGCCACTTCCATTCCTTTACTGCTGCCCCTATAGTTAGCTGTGCAGCTATTTTCATGTGTACCTTCATTTTTTTATGGATACCTACAATATTTAGAAATTTCTTGCTACATCTAAAACTTTCCCTGTATACACATTGGTGGCAGATATTACACAACGAAGAGATGTGTGTCTCCTTTTACGGTAGGTACCATCGAATGCTGCAGTTAAGTCTCTGTTACCACTGTTTTCTAATACTGCATCTTCCACAGCTTTCTTCATAGATTCTACGGAGACGTCTTCTACTTTAGATTCTATAAATCTATTAAAGTTCGTAAACTTGGTTGGCGGTCTTATAAGATTCATCATACCGGTATCACAGAAAACTGCGCATGCAATAGCACCCTTACCAGTTGTACGCAAGGCATAAATAAATCTAATGTTGTGTTCATAGATCATGTATAAACACTTATCACACTTCATTCAGTTTCACTGGCAAGTCTTACATGATTTTTTATAGAGTGTTCCAGACCGACTTCACTACAATGAATACTTCTTACATATCAAATATTTGATTCCCATCAGATTCGCCCACAAAACATTGATACCCTTCACTTACTGAACCTCCGCAAAGTACTTTCTTTTTCACTTTCATTACAATGGGCAGGTGTTCCAGCAAGGTTAGGTTCACTTACTTATAGTCTTTGTTGTTTACGGTAATAACACCTACCTTTGGCTTTCCTTTTCTTAAAGGCCTTCAGAGGATTTCTATCCACTTTACGTTTACTCATGATTATCCCTCAATAAAACAGGGACCTCAATGAACAGAATTCACTACGAATATTTTCAGAATTACAAAACTGTAAGTAAACATGAAACACATGATAATCGAGCGAGTGATATATATCGAAATATCACAGGATAGCCACAACATTTATTTTGTAAATGGTTGAAAATGGTTCAAATGACTGTGAGCACTATGGGACTTAACATCTGAGGTCATCAGTCCCCTGGAACTTAGAACTACTTAAACCTAACTAACCTAAGGACATCATACACATCCATGCCCGAGGCAGGATTCGAACCTGCGAGCGTAGCAGTCGCGCGGTTCCGGACTGAAGCGCCTAGAACGACTCGGTCACGGCAGCCGGCACTTATTTTGTAACATTTGTTTTCTCTCACGTCGCCAAAGTACATGAGGAGCATGTGGATTCTAGAGTCATGAGTACAGCGTTTGACAGTAGTTTAACAACGCCACAGTGGGTCACGCCCATGCAGAACGTATTTCAAAATTATTTTGAAAATAGTTGTAGTCTTCTAAACTGAATAAATTATATATCAATTGAAAGGGGAATGTCTTTAGATTTTTAAAAGCAAAGAAAGTAAAAACTGAACATTTCATGATATTGAACCTTTCCGGAGGACCTTAAGTGTATTTGAACATAGGATTCCTTATACTAGCAGTTTCAATTTCTCCAAACATGCCCTGTATGCCATCGTATTCCACCAAAGGATGGGAGACATTGTCACCAATTGGTTCATCCCTAACTAAGTCCTGTAGTATGGGAAGGGAATTCATAATGTTGGGCGGACGGTAGACGGACTTGTGGATCCTACGAACATGTTTCTAGGTCCATCGGACACTCTTCCCATCATATCCTAGGGAGACTCTACTGTTAGAGTGTTCGATATCGTTTTAGGTCTATGCTTTCTGCTCAATAACTTCCCTTTCTGTTGGGAGGGTGTTGTGACGACACTTCGCTTTCGGGGAGGAATTCACTTGCTTGCCCTATGTATTCAATGTTTAAATGTCGGGAAAGCTAATAATTGCAGCAGAATGAGGTAGCCAGCTTGGACTCGCGCCTCCTGAAGCTTCAGTTCCCGTACATAAAGAGTACATTCCTTTCACTACATGGGATGTGCGCCTGAATAATTAAACCCAATATGGTGGCACACATGGACTGTGGGGAAACCAATACAGAAGAGAATAGAGTCATTTGAGATGTGGTGCTAAAGAAGAATGTTGAAAATGAGGTGGATTGGTAACATAGCTCCGTAGAGCTGGCGAGGCAAGGAATATATGGCAAACACAGACAACAAGAAGGGACAGGATGACAGAACATCTGTTATGAAATGAAAAACTTCCTTGGTGCTAGAGGTGCTGAGGTCATCAGTCGCCTAGAACTTAGAACTACTTAAACCTAACTAACCTAAGGACATCACACACACCAATGCCCCGAGGCAGGATTCGAACCTGCTACCGCAGCGGTCACGTGGTTCCAGACTGAAGCGGCTAGAACCGATCGGCCACAAGGCCGGCATGGGTGAATTAAATGTGAATATAAGAATATGTATTTGGTCTAATTGATAATCCACCTATTTCAATACATTTCACATCTCCATTATATCTTCACTTTGCCATTCTGCTAATAGTTCTTTGAGTAAGCTTGCTTAATAGTATACACTGAAGTGCCTAAGAAGCTGGTATAGGCATGCGTATTCAAATACAGAGATATCTAAACAGGCAGAATTCGGCGCTACGGTCGGCAACGCCTATATAAGACAAATGTCTGTTGCAATTGTTAGATCGTTTACTACTTCTACAATGGCAAGTTATCAATAACGTGGTGTTATAGTCGGCGCACGAGCGATGGGACACTGAGTTTGCGACGTGGCGATGAAGTGGGGATTTTCCTGTACGACCATTTCATGAGTGTACCTCGAATATCAAGAACCCGGTAAAACATCAAATCTCCGACGTCGCTGGGACTGGAAAAAGATCCTGCAAAAAAGGGACCAACGACGACTGAAAAGAATCTTCAACGTGACAGAAATGCAGCTCTTCCGCAAATTTGCTGCAGGTTTCAATGCTGGGCCATCAACAAACGTCAACTTGCGAACCAATCAACGAAACATTATTGATATGAGTTTTCGGAGCCAAAGGCCCACTCGTGTACCCTTGGTGACTGCATGACACAAAGCTTTACGCCTCGCCTGGGCCCGTCATCTCCTACGTCCGACTGTTGACGACTGCAAACATGTTGCCTGGTCGAACGAGTCTCGATTCAAATTGTATCGAGAGGATGGCCGTGCACGAGTATGGAGACAACCTCATGAATCCATGGACCCTCCATGCCAGCAGGGGACTGTTCATATTGGTGGAGGCTCCATAATGGTGTGGGGCGTGATATGGGACCCTGATATCTCTAGATACGACTCTGACAGGTGGCATGTACATAAGCATCCAGTCTGATCACCTGCATCCATTCATGTCCATTATGCATTCCAGGAGGACAATGTGACACCCCACACGTCCAGAACTGCTACAGAGTGACTCCAGGAACACCTTCATTAGTTTAAACAGTTCCGCTGGCCACCAAACTCCCCAGGCCAGAACATTATTGAGCATATCTGCGATGCCTTGCAACGTGCTGTTCGGAAGAGATCTCCACCTCCTCGTAGTCTTACCGATTTATGGACAGCCCTAAAGGATTCATGGAGTCAGTTCCCTCCAGCACAAGTTCAGAGATTAGCTGTGTCCATGCCAAATCGGGTAGCGGCGCTTCTGCGTGCTCGCGGGGGCACTACACGATATTAGACAGGTGTATGAGCCACGTACGGCTCGCATTCATGCCGTTGAATCATTGGCACTTTTACATCTAGTGACGTCTTGTTTCTTCCTTACTGGCGTAACCAAGTTGCTGGCTTGACTCCTTGAGTGGCAGCAGCAGCGCTTATAGATACTAGTACTGACGTGGTACCTTTGGTGTGACCGCTGGTATTTCCGGATTGTGGTGCGTGTGCTAGTAAATCGGTTGGAACAGAGCAGCAAGGAAGAATCCGCGGCGTTAGGCCAGGCCGGGGCCTTTGGCGGTGTGGACCGAGCAGTTGGATGGTGAGGCGCTAGCTGCGAGAGCGACAAGTCGGTTGCCCACCGAACCTGGACGCTGAAGTTGAGTGATCAGTTAATCTGTTATGAAACCTCAACTATTGTGACATCACTTCGTTCATTTGCGGGTTGTTGCCCCCTTTGCCGTTCGGGCTAGCAGCATCGTATGATGTGTTGGAGTCGTCGAAATCTTGCAGCCGTCTTCCTATGATGTGATTAATTATTAAGTTGACTGTTACTTATCAGTGAAGTGCACCAGCGGTATTTCCTGCCCTGTGGCCGTTAACGCTCCATTTAGTTGCCCTGGTCGTTAGCGTAGTTTGTAGTCAGTGTGCCTCTTCCTCGTCGTGTTGTTGCTGTCCAGCACGGCGTATACCTCGACAGCCCTTTAAGTTGTTTGGTTCATATTTGCTTAGAGTGGTTATTGTTAACTGGCTGTTTTTAGACGACAATTTCTGGAGGCGTAGTGCTGTTAGTATTCTCGTTCTCGTCCGATATTTTCCATCGTCGTGCCGTTGGTCGGACGGAAGGGAATTGGTTAAAACGTTGGTCGGTACTTGGGCTGTCCCTAGTTAGGGTTGCCATCCGATTACCTAACTTCAACTATTGGCTGCCTGTCTCACCTCACATTACATTTGAGCTACCTTCCTAGGCCGACCCTTGGAACACTTCTGACAAGGGAACCTCCCCATCGCACCCCCCTCAGATTTAATTATAAGTTGCCACAGTGGATAGGCCTTGAAAAACTGAACGCAGATCAATCGAAAAAACAGGAAGAAGTTGTGTGGAACTATGAAAAAAATACGCAAAATATACAAATTGAGTAGTCCATGTGCAACATATGCAACATCAAGGATAGTGTGAGCACAGGAGTGCTGTGGTACCGTGGTTAGCGTGAGCAGCTGCGGGACGGAAGGTCCTAGGTTCCCCTCTTCCCTGGAGTAAAAAATTTACGTTTTTATTTTCACAAAGTTATGATCTGTCCGTTCGTTCATTGACGTCTCTGTTCACTGTAATAAGTTTAGTGTCTGTGTTTTGCGACTGCACCGCAAAACCGTGCGATTAGCAGAGGAAAACATTTGATCGCAAGGTCATAGGTCAATCGATTCCTCCACAGGAAAACACGTCTGATATATTCTATACGACACTGGTGACGGCATATGCGTCACATGACAGGAATATGTTGTCGACCCACCTAACTTGTACACTAGGCGAATGGGTAAAATGATTATTCTACCTTGCCCGATTTAGGTTTTCTTGTGGATGTGATAATCACTCCCAAAAAAGTGATGAAAACATAAGAGTTTGTCACATAAACTGCAACAAATTAATGCAACAGTTTCACAGTCGCACAGTTTTCCCTGTGCTCTGTCAAAACATATATTTTTAACGTTTTCAAATTTTTCCGTGTGTAGACCGTCAAATCCTGCATATGTCCAAGCAAATCTGAACATTTCCCGGAATTTTGGAGAGCGAAGTTGAACCAATGATCTCTCGTACCGCAGCTGCTCACGCTAACCACAGGACCACAGCACTCCTGTGCTTACACTATCCTTGATGTTGCACATGTTGCACATGGACTACTCAGTTTGTATATTTTGCTTTTTTTTTTCATAGTTCCACACAACTTCTTCCTGTTTTCTCGATTGATCTGTGTTCCGTTTTTCAAGGCCTATCCACTGTGCCAACTTATAAGTAAATCTGAGGGGGCTGCGATGGGAAGGTTCCCTTGTGAGCACCACTTGTTCTGTTTGTTTTAAATTGTTATTTTCATTTTAGTTGAAGTATTGTGCGAGGCCTTTGGCCGTGTATTAATTCAGTTTTCTTAAATTTTACATAAAGGCCTTCAGCAATGTTAAATTAAAAGTTTGAACATTGATTGTTTTAGAAAAAAAAATAATTCTTACATATTGTTCTATCCGAAATTGTTTGTAATCCAGGCCCTAAGTCGGTAGTCGTTCTACGTGTTATGTGTGGCTTTCAGGAGAGGATTTGCGTGAACCCGTTAATAAGGCCTTCAGCAGTGTGTATTCTGTAAAGGATTTTTTTTTAAAATAAGGAGCAAGGGGTTTATTCTAAATTAATTATCTGACTTGTTGTTCAAATTTGTTTGTGGCCTTCAGCCGTGCAATAAGTTCATCAGGTTTCGGCCGTTCTGTTGTAGTTTCAAAATGAATTTTCTTTCTTAAAAAATTGTTTATTAATGTGCCTTAATTATAGTTGTCCTTGAGAAGTGTAGAGTAGGCCTTCGGCCGTTAATTGTATTCATTGCACGTGTTTCTTAATTTTTTTTACCTTGTGTTTTTAATTGCTTTTGATTTCTAAGCCAGGCCTTCAGCCGTTCTTGTGTTTGATGTGGTTTTGGGCCTTCAGCCCAGAAAGCGTCTCAAGTTTTCTTTAACTAGCCCTTCACCCGTATTGCTTAATTGTGGTCTTTTAAGCCAATTTTTAATAAGTGGTTGTTAGAAAAAGTTGTGTGTGTGTGTTTTTTTTGTGCAACTCACAGTAACTGTTTGCGGCCCCATCCACAACCTTAACCTTATCCAATTCGCTCTCTGGCTACCTACCAACTAGATAGCAGAGCGTGGTTACCGTTGTGATATTGCCATATTAGTTACCGCTGGTTGGAATTGTATTTCTGTTAGTGTTGCCCCATATGGTGTTGGTTGTTGATTGTTTCAGGTGAGTTACTTTAATGGCGGTCAGGCAGTGCCCGGGGATCGGCGTGTTCAGGATGGACCACCTTGTTTACGAGTTGGCGATAAGGAGCCAGGCTATTGAGGGCAGTGTTCCGTACTTAGTGGCCCGTATGCGTGCTACCGTTCTTCACCCAGTTGACGATACGCCGAAAGTGGTGAGTGAGACAGAAGCAGCCATTGAATTTTTTATAAGGCTGTTAGGGCCTTGAGGACACCATTTGTGTTTTGGAAGGCACTCAACCTGTGGCAGTCAGTTAGACAGGGTGCGGGCACAGTTAGTCCAACTAACCAATCGGATAGCAGATTTAGCCGTGCTAGGCTTGGTGGAAATAAATAGCTCTGAGCACTACGGGACTCAACATCCAAGTTCATCAGTCCCCTACAACTTAAACCTAACTAACCTAAGGACATCACACACACTCATGCCCGAGGCAGGATTCGAACCTGCGACCGTAGCGGTCACGCGGTTCCAGACTGTAGCGCCTAGAACCGCTCGGCCACTCCGGCCGTGTATTACTGAATTACTTGTAGACCGACTTGAGCAGATTGAAAACTTATTATGATTGTTGGTTCGTCTTGAGCAACATGCGGCTGCCTTTCGCGTTCCGCACCAAGTACTTTTGTCACTGTCGTACCTGTTAGCTAGAGATGAGGAATCTCGCATCCCGAGCCATGACAGAAGGACTATCCTTGCATCAATTAAGAGAGCTTGTCATTGGACAGAGATTGATCACCGGAGTTCGGAAACAGCTTAATTATCGTTACACTGGGACATGCAGCAGGATAAAGAGGAGTTACATCAGTATGTGGACAGAGTTCAGACGGCCTGCTTGGCCTTGTTGATCGATTTGCCAGAACGGGAGTTGGTGTCTATTGTTGTCAGGGAAATGCGAGCGGCGGATAAGCCGCACTTTGCTTTTCGTGACAGTCTTTAAAATTGGGAAGAGCTTCGTGTCGCTGTTGTAGCGATATCAGAGTTGCCACTTGCGGACGATGTATGCCGTGAAGTTGTCAAACCACGGGTGGTGTCATGTTGTCATGGGAAATTTCGAATTGTCTACATCGGCTGAGGCCGTTAAAAGGGAACCCCAGCGTTGCTTCAGGTGCAGTAGCACGGATTTGGTTTCGCTCTTGCGTTCAACCCTGTGTTCCCAGAGCCAATAAATGACGCCGGGCTGGGCAGCGACCTCGATATCGAGCCTTTAAACCTTAGCCTACAGGTGTTGTCGCTCCCTCATCACCACGCTTGGGTTGTATTTGTTCTGAAGTAGGTGGTGAACTTATTTGTGCTCTTTTGGGTTCTGGTAGCTCCTTTTCGCTGTTGATCTTCGAATGGTTTTTTTTTTTTAATTTGGTCATCTCACGAATATTCGGTCGATCCATACTCCAGTGCAGAGATGTCGGGTGGCCAATGGCCAGGTGTTGCCTCTGCATTGTTGGGTCCGAGGGAGTATATCGGCTGGCGATTTCTCCTGGGCGTTGTCACTAGCCTTGGTCAAGGAGCTGCAGTTCGATTTAATTTTATGATGTGATTTTATCAATTAAGGTGGTTTAGTTTTCCGTTATTCCGGGCACACCTTCTTTTTTAACATCGCTCCTGCGGAGAAGTTTGGTTTCTGCAAGTGTGCTAAACGTACTGTGTATCGAAATGCCGGCGCCCTCGCTGTTGAGGCTGTGCCTAATGATTTCGATCTTACCCATTTCTCGCCACATCAGGCTTCTCAATTACAGGATTTGTTACTGAGCTTCCCTGAGCTTCTTTGTGATAGGTCGGGTGTTAATAATGTTCTTAACTACCATATCCGTCTATCTGACGATATTCCTTTTAGCCAGTCCCCATATCGTCTCTAACCCCCTAAGATGAAGATACTAAGAGCTAAGATATCAGTTACGCTCGAGCAAGGGGTTATTAGGCCTTCTACATCTGCCTATGCCACCCCCATATTCCTTGTTCCTAAAGATCAGGGGCGGGAATTTAGGCCTGTTGTTGACTATCGACGCCTGAACACCAAGGTTGTCCTTGAATCTGTTCCTCCACCTGATCTTCATAACTCCTTTACTTGGATTGCCGGTGCTAATAGGTTTGCTGTACTTTTTTTGAATCACGTCTATTATCAGATTCCCTTAGCTGAAGAATGTAACCATGTTACAGCATTTTGTACCAATTGGAATCTGTCTAACATGGTTCCCTTTGGTTTGGCTGGTGGGGCAGCCGTTCTTACTCGTTTGCTGGATAATATCGTTGGCGACTTGAAATTAGTCTGTGCTTATAATTATTTGGATAACTTGGTGATTTATAGCCTTTCGTTTCAGGAGCTTTCGGATCATATCCAGCAAGTTTTCGTGAGATTGCAGGGGGCCAGGTGAACTATTGAACACAGTAAATGGACATTATCCAGGCAGCATGTGTCCTCTTTAGGTCACCTAGTATCAGGTCAGAGTATTCACATCAACCAGGAACGAACTAAGGCATTAAGAGCTCGGTCTCCGCCTACTGCTGAGCGCGGAATTGCAGGTTCATAGGCATGGCGAATGATTTTAGGCGATTTGTCCCTAATTTTGCTTAGTTGGCGGCTTTCTTAAATAAGCTGCGCGGGAAAGGAGTGCGTTTTGAATGGGGACCTGCCCATGACGCCGCGTTTACGCACATTAAGGCAGTTATAACCAAATACGCACAATGAGGTGCAAGTGGTTTATTCTAAATTATTTATCTGACTTGTTTTTCAGACCTTCAGCCGTTGTTTCAGATTTGTTTGTGGCCTTCAACCGTGCAATAAGTTCATCAGGTTTCGGCCGTTCTGTTGTAGTTTCAAAAGGAATTTTCTTTCCTAAAATAATTGTTTATTAATGTGCCTTAATTATAGTTGTCCTTCAGACGTGTAGTGCAGCCCTTCATCCGTTAATTGTATTCATTACAAGTTTTTTAATTTTTTTACAATCTATTTTTAATTGCTTTTGATTTCTAAGCCAGGCCTTCAGCCGTTCTTGTGTTTTCTGTGTGGTTTTGGACCTTCAGCCCAGAAAGTATCTCAAATTTTCTTTAACTAGACCTTCGGCCGAATTGTTTAATTGTGATCTTTTAAAAAAATGTGTGAATAAGTGGTTCTTAGAAAAATAAAGTTGTGTGTTTGATTGTACAACTGTAAGTAACTGTTTACGGTCCCATCCACAGACTTAACCTTATCCTGAGCCCCAGGTTTCAGTGAACCCGTTTCTATGGCTATTCAGTGTACATTTAATAGACTTCGTGCCATATCAATGACCTTCTCCAGCAAGCGTGGCTACCTACACCACAGACGTCGTGAACAAGATGCCTTTACTCCATCTCTGCAGGCGCAGCCCTCATTGTCGACAGTACCGCTAGTACAGCGGATTCAGTACTTCAACTGGAAAACGCGGCTCCGTTTTGAAGCAGAAATCCAGCCGGCGTCACAAAAACAGGCAGCGCTAGCTTCACCACGAGGGGTGCCATCTCAAGACCAGAGACACTTGCAACTCACTCTACAGGCCACAATCCAGAGCACTGTTTTGCCTCAGTCAATCACATGCTCTCCAAGCAACAAGGAGATATCACTGTGCCAGGCGTGTGTCTAGGGAGGCGCACTGCCACTGTCAGCCATGACAGTTTGCTGAGACACTGCAAGCACTTCCGACGTAAACCTATCTCTAGGTTCTGCAGAACATGGTTCCAGCAGAAACGTGACCTCAAGGATGTCACACGGCAGCCACTACTAGCATGCAAACGCCGACCAAGGTACTTCGAATCTTCCGACTAGGCGTCCCATTTGAGCGCTGCTCCGAGATTGGCATTGGTGTGTGGAACTGAGACTGTTAACAGTGCTCTGTGCCTGCGGGCATCATATGACCAACGTGCTTCTAATTTTCGTCTCAAGGAATTATCATCGCAATCGTAGCTCATTCAGTGACTGTGATCTTCGTGATTCCTTCTGTGAAATGTATCAGTTTTCTTGTGTTTACACACGGAATGACACTAATTAATTTTTTGGTTTGATATTCTTTTGGTAAGCTTCATCTGTACTGAATTTACACCAGTAATCAAGAAGAACAATATAGTTGTGTTTTCCATATTTATTTTGAATTGACAAATAAATGTTATTACGTAAAGCCCGGGAATTGCTATTACTGATGTGTGCTACCATGTACGACACATAAATTGGCGATGAGGCATTTGTTGGTTGAATTCTGTTTTTCACACGTGTGCTATGCACACAGTACACGGTTTCTTTCATACCATTTCCAAGTTGTGAATGACTTGATTTTTAATTTCCGTTCCTGTTTGTCTGACAATGGGCCAACGGGCACAAACATACTCCACACAGGAGATTTTTCTTTCATGTATCGTCTACTCAACTAATTGTGCCTCCTGCGGCGTAGCGTAGCTGTTGACGACTTCAAGCTTTTCGTTCCAGTATTTGGCAACAAGTTTTACGTTTGGTTTCCATGTTCGTCCCTTTTTTAGTAGCTACATTATTTCACTCATTGTTTACATTCCCAGTATCGCCAATGCACCCACAGACATTTTGAAAGCTATAGGGTCATTTTGTCACAAATGTTTTCAGTTGTACTAAGCAAGTTTTCTCCTTTCAGCATGGGAACGCAGAAACAAGACGAGTTGACGCAGCTGCTGGATGTCTTACAGCGAATTAAGCAAGAACAGAAAGCCCTTCTGCAAATTGTGGCGTACCCACATGCAGTCCTATCCCAGGCTTTACAGCAAGCTCAGTGCGAACGCGAACTTTTATTACAGACGTGGACCTGGGCGAGGACGATCCTGGCCCATCGCTTTCAGAATTTGATGACAAGATTAGAGCTATGGCCTGATTTGTCACGAGGCTGAAGCGGCACTTCGTTGCGCCTGCAGTTCAAGGTGACACATGCGAACAAGCTTTTCTATTAGGTCACTATAGTGCTTACAGCTATCCAATTCTTCAACTTCCCAGTCGTCCTCGGTGATGCAACGAGACTCTCATCCAGTCCTCCATGCTCTACTGGACACTCACTGCTTCAAATCATCTCTCTAAACACGACTCCTAGGAGGCTGTCAACGAGGCATCTTCCTCGGCGCAACTGACTTCTCTGCTGTTCTTTCTGACCTGTATTTCCTCTTAGTGCTTCACCACGTGCTTCTCTTTATGGGATGTCAGCTACAAAGATCTTTTCCTATTGTAAACTCACTAGAAGCTAGCAGCACGTCAGCCTTCATGGGGCCACCAAAGGCCCTCTAAGCCCGAGGTGTTTATAAAAATTCATTCCATGGTGGTTTAGGACTGTCACACGCCTTACATGTGAAACTACTTTTACAGGTTCCGCTGCAAGGTGTTCTTGTCATACTTCCTCAAAATTACCTAACTCCCCTGTGGTGACACATCCACCACTCAGTTCTTATCCGAACAGATATTTTCATCTGAGGGTTGATACCTTTACTGTTTCACTTCATGTACCCAATGCATCCACGGGCACCATGGCTGCCCATCACTTTAATCTACTGCGACATTTTATAGTAGCAGCTGACGCCTCTGGCAGTCTTCCAGCTTCTATTTTAAGTGATGTTGCTACTGCTGTAATGATGCTCCTATTCTGGTCCCATTACGTCCACTCCCTCATCCAGCCAGTTGCATGGCAGATTCTTTGAGTGTGGTACACAGTACCACGTCGTGACAGCAGCACAGCCAGCATACTTTCTCTTGCTCTGTAGCTTACTGCCCATCTGAGGGGCCTCAGTACATTGTGTTTCCGAGATGGTGTTGGTGGTGGCCCACATTTCTACAGACTTCCCAATGCTGCCACAAGGTCTCACACCCACTGACAAATCCCAAAGCACCATGAACGAGTTCTCGAGGTCAGATGCTGACTTTTATTGTAACCCCTCCCTCAAAGTCTCATGAGGACAACATTCTGATCTTGCTACCATAGGCCGCCATTGAACGACAGTGTGGGTGGGGTGCTGTTGACAATGTCAACAGTCTTCACTGCAACTAAGTCTCTTCTCCAGGGACTTGTTTTGACTCGATGATGACCATTGTCATATTTTGTGGCCTTATCTCCTCCCAAGTACTTCAGAGACACTCGTCTTCTACCGAATGCACTTGCACCCTTTTGCTGACTTCTACTGGTCTCAATAGCATTTCTTTCAGAGAGAAAACTCGGCGAGGTGCAGCCCTTCAGGGTTGTAATCCATATCGATTTGGTCCATATGACACGAGGCCTTCTCATGGTTGACAACATGGTCACTTCCAGGATCCTTTTGCCTCCATCAGGTCAGTTGTTCCTCAGGAGAGCCTACATGGGCCACCAGTCGGAATTTCCCAACGCCCATGGTTGAGCTCTCTTGAAAATCGACCCACAAAAACGTCTGTTCTCGTGCGCAGACCCAGCATCGTTAGCAATTGGCTTTTCCATAACAAAGACACTATATTTGTTTCTCTTTCCAGATCGGATGGCTCACGTCCACAAAAACTCCTGATTTTGTGGACACACCCAGGCTGTCCACAGCAGCGTCCAGAAGGTTCTTCAAGGCATTGGCTCTATACATCCAGGGCACCCACATCCACAGACTTTTGCAATTGGTCCAAGGTGCCTCATCCATTTGGCTGCCCTATCGACACAGAGAACTCAGTCTCTGAGACGGCACCTCCCACCTCCAATTTTTCCATGACAGGGTAGTGGTGGCGCAGGGGGAGTGGTGGTGGTGGTGGTGGAGTAGTGCCATACCCAATGCCTTCTTCTGCAACAAAAGCCACCCGCACCACAGATATGGTCAACAAGTTGCCTGCAGCTGAGCTCTGCAGGAGACACTCTTTTGGCAGACCTATCTCGATGTCAACAGTGGCGCATGCACGGCATACTCATCCTAACACGCTAGATCGGTTCTAAAACACGATGATATGTTTGCAGTCGAACTCCAGCTGGCAATACATAGCTTCGACATAAGGCGTGTCAATCTCAAGATGAGCAGGCTGCACATCAACCACAACAGCGTCACAATCTTAACCTCTACTGTTTCTCTAATACGCACATTCTCTCCATACATCGAGCAGATATTACCCTCCCAGATGCGTATTTAGGGTAGCGCACAGTCAGTTCAGATGTTTGACCACTGCAGAACGATTTACACTAAGTGATTCCAGCAGCAACCCAGTGTTGAGAATACAGCACCACAGCCGCTATGAGCAGCTACATGTTGGCCAAGGAACTTGGCCTGTTTCCACTTGGCTCCCTATAGTATTCCTGCACCGTTCTTAGACTATTAACCGTGGTCTGTGATCACTATTACTGTATGAGCAACTGACTTTGCTTATCATCATTAAGTATCAGTATTAAATAGACTTAGTAACACTAATAGAATCGCAACTAATTCAGCGACTGTAATATTCGTGATTTCTTTTGCGGAACATACCAGCTTGAAAGATAGCAGCTCCTTTCGATCTACCTATCTTGCACTTTATTCAGTCAGTCGAACTGATAATTTCATGATCGATGAGACAATTACAGAGAGCTGACAGTGGCTGTAACGCTGAACCCAATAGTAGCTAGGTGCGCGAAGTTATTTGAGGTGGAGGAGACAAGCGCTTTTTTTTTATCGAACAGCCACAGCTGTGGCAGGTGAGGCTAAATGATCCCAATTCAGGGAATACGACTGGTTATGGGTATACAAAAAATAGAGGAGACGTGGGCAATCGGTTTAGCGCAGTGGAAGCCACCGCAGAAGACTCAACTTGAGTCCTGGGGCTCACTGGCCACAGAGAGTGGATAGCCCAATGCAAAGCCATAGCATATTGTACCTGATGCCAGAGGAAAAGCAGTTTTTACAGTTTCTTTCTCACAGTTGTGTCGAAAAGAGGAAGCAGCAATTGTTCCTGGCTGATCTTAACTGCACTCTTATCATTTTGGCAGGGGCCCTCTTATTGTTTCCTGGGAAGCTTCTGGTAAAATCGGTATCAACTAGGCCGATGAAAACATTCTGCGGAAACACAACTGGAAGCTCGACACTGGGTGTCTAAGAATGCTGTGGCGTTTTTTTAAAGTCATGTAGATAAACTGGACTGTGTGGTTTCCCACGCATGCAAAATAATGATTTGTTCCAAAACGGCAGTGTCACTTCGCAGCAGAGTGAGTGGCTAATATGAAATTTCGTAGCAGAATAAAACTGTATGCCGGAATTAGACTCTAAATCGGGATCTTTGCCTTTTGTGGGCAAGTGTTCTACTGACTGAATACCGAAGCATGACTCACGGCCCTTCTTCATAGCTTTACTTCTGCCAGCATCTCGTCTCCTACCTTCCAAACTCCAAGACAAAGGTCCCGAGTTGAAGTCTCGGCCCCATATGCAGTTTTAATCTGACAGGAAGTTTCATATCAGTGCACACGGCGCTGCAAAGTGAAACTATCATTCTGGAAACATCTCCCAGGCTGTGGCTAAGCTATGTCTACGCAATATCCTTCCTTCCATGAGCGCTAGTTTCGCAGGAGAACTTCTGTGATGTTTGGAAGGTAAGAGGTGAGGTACTGGCAGAAGTAAAGCTGTGAGGACAGGGCGTGAGCCGTGCTTGGGGAGCTCAGTTGGTAGAGCACTTACTTGCGAAAGGCAAAGGTCCTGAGATTGAGTCTCGGTCTGGCACACAGTTTTAATCTGCCAGGATGTTTCATAAAAGCGTGTTGATTGGAATCCTACCTCTGATGTCTGAAATCGTCGTAGAGGATGCATGTTCGATGCGTGTTGGGATTGGAGGATAAGATTGTTTCTTGTCTTATGGGTGGATGCTGTACAGTGCAGTTAGTGCGTACGTGCTTTCCAAGTTTACAGTAGGTGGTTTCAGCTTTTAGCGCAAAACTTCACATGGAGCTCTGCAGGGCCTTGCATACAGTATGAGGAGCAGAGAGATTCACTGGTGAACTGCACAGGAATTCGGTAGATAATCGGTCATGAACCGAACAGGCCTGCAGGTGAATTTCAGTCGTGAATTGATAAGAGGATTTAGTTTTCAAATTGGACTATGGGCGTGAAAGTGGATCAGAACGAGAGTTGAGGACAGAAATCCCCCATCTGGCCTCGTGCCGAGGCGAACTGGGCATTGTACTCGTACTTCGAGCATCCTACACGCACATGGTGAGCGCTTCGCAGCAATGGCACTAAGAATCAGTAAACTAAATGCCTCTTACTTTACTGTGCGTCCACTGCAGCAGCAGCAGTTGTCTGCTTTAAGTGAACTGTGCTAGTTTGTTTTAGTGTTGAGTTCACAATCACGGTCATTTGCATTAATCACAGTCAGATCGGGTTACACTTTTTCAAAGCCACAATTAGAGTCATGTTACCATCCGTGTTCCAACTTTGTCAGCATTCTAACAGAACACTTTATTTTACGAGCACAACATTGAATGTAACCGTTGTGCTATGTTGACCGATGCTCCACTGAACTCATTTTATGTGTAAATGTGTCATGATTTGGAATTCCATGAGCTATTCTAGTAGACAAGATTCCTTGTTTACCTTTAATAATCGTGCTTACTTATGTGTTAAATAATAGGAGTAGTCTCGGAGTAAAAAAAAAATACAGTTCATCGTCTTTAGTTTCGCTGCACATGACGATATTTTATAGACTTTCGCGTTCATATCCATTGTCTATAATTTTCACAATAGGGTCACTGTAGTGGTGGTTGTGTGTCTTAGAGATACTGAGAGACAGAAATTAATTAGAGGCGTCCTTATGCCTGCTCATCAGAGAGACTTGCTGAAGCTTGCATGCGTTTTTATATCGACAGACGCTAAATGTTTTATTGGTTTATTAATAATATTCGTAATTGTAGTTTCAATTTAGTGGTTAAGCACATGTTACAATAAGTGTAATGTAGTTCAGCGGTAGAGGGAATAGTCAAACATAGTCTACGTTACTAAACGATACCGGAACGTACAGGAACAGCCGGAAGTTCAATTGTGGGATATGGTAGTTCTCTAAGTGCATGCTGCCCCATTGACAGCAACACACATTCTACACCGCATACCCTCATTTCATATTTGTGACCCATCATATGTATATTGCAAATAGTAGGAAAGCTTATTCGATATTACGGAAATCAATTCTTTTATTCACTTTATCAGTGCCTTTGGTGTTTTTGTAAACTTGTTGTAACTAGATAATCACTAGTCAATTACTGATGATTTTGTGACGTGTGTGCAGAGTCTGAAACGTCCCCTTTGAACAATTTTACACAACTGTGCTTAACCTGACACACAATATTTTTTAGCGCAACGCAATCTGACTTTCAACACACAATATTTTTTAGCGCAACGCAATCTGACTTTCAACACACAATATTTTGTTAGCGCAACGCAATCTGACTTTCAAAATTCTCTACAAGAGAATGGCCCTGACTAACATTAACCTATACGTCTCACAAATCACTTACCTCACCAAAAATCTTCGCTGCTCAAGTTACTGCAATACAGCGAGCGCCACTACTGCCAGCTAAATAAAAGATTCAAACTATGGAAGGCACTAACTACTGATAGGGATAGTTAGCAAATGAAAGATATTAATAGAGAACAAACAATGTATTTACCTTAATATCATATATAGAGCAGTTCATGACAAATTACAAAATTCCGCCATCTCTCTCCCCACATCCACCACTGC
This sequence comes from Schistocerca nitens, assembly GCF_023898315.1. Classification (NCBI taxonomy): domain Eukaryota; kingdom Metazoa; phylum Arthropoda; class Insecta; order Orthoptera; family Acrididae; genus Schistocerca; species Schistocerca nitens. The sequence goes on along the minus strand of NC_064620.1, from coordinate 115,004,826 downwards.
TGGCGGCTCACCTCCAACTGCGCAACGCTACGCGCTGTTCACAGCCAGCTGCCTAACACTACAATGGTTGAGTATTACAACAATGCAAAGCAGCCACAGGCTGCACATGGCACAGCCGGTGATTTTCATACTGAGGTGGCGTTACCAATAAAAAAACCTAAACAGCCTACTTACAAGTCTGACCTGGTGGGTGACGACACATACGCGCATTGCAGAGTGTCAGCTTGGTGCGGCTGTAGAGGCGTCTCGGCAACTAGGCAGCAGGGCCTAAACGGGACTCAGCTGGCGTGGACAGTTGGCAACCCACGCAAACGCAGTCGGCAGTTGACATGGCGGGGCTTTTGAGGTATATGACCTCGGCTACGTGGGCGGGCGCAGCGATAGGAAGCAAGAGTTGCAGTGGGCGTCCCAGGTGGGCAGACCCGGTGTTGACAAACTCGAGAGGCGGCAGATGGCATGGTGCCGGAGGGCGGCGCAACCACAGAGCTCTTCCCCTGGGCGCAACTACACCTAGAGGATTCCTGGTAAGCTTAATACCTCCTTGGAAGAGTGTTTATCACAACTAACTACGGCATTGTCTCCTTGTAATTCGATCTGACAGCCCACTCGGATTCTTTCTTGATGACTGAGTTCATGTGACGTATTACCTTCTGCCAGGCTGAAGCCAAACGATGTTTTGTGATATACACTCCTGGAAATGGAAAAAAGAACACATTGACACCGGTGTGTCAGACCCACCATACTTGCTCCGGACACTGCGAGAGGGCTGTACAAGCAATGATCACACGCACGGCACAGCGGACACACCAGGAACCGCGGTGTTGGCCGTCGAATGGCGCTAGCTGCGCAGCATTTGTGCACCGCCGCCGTCAGTGTCAGCCAGTTTGCCGTGGCATACGGAGCTCCATCGCAGTCTTTAACACTGATAGCATGCCGCGACAGCGTGGACGTGAACCGTATGTGCAGTTGACGGACTTTGAGCGAGGGCGTATAGTGGGCATGCGGGAGGCCGGGTGGACGTACCGCCGAATTGCTCAACACGTGGGGCGTGAGGTCTCCACAGTACATCGATGTTGTCGCCAGTGGTCGGCGGAAGGTGCACGTGCCCGTCGACCTGGGACCGGACCGCAGCGACGCACGGATGCACGCCAAGACCGTAGGATCCTACGCAGTGCCGTAGGGGACCGCACCGCCACTTCCCAGCAAATTAGGGACACTGTTGCTCCTGGGGTACCGGCGAGGACCATTCGCAACCGTCTCCATGAAGCTGGGCTACGGTCCCGCACACCGTTAGGCCGTCTTCCGCTCACGCCCCAACATCGTGCAGCCCGCCTCCAGTGGTGTCGCGACAGGCGTGAATGGAGGGACGAATGGAGACGTGTCGTCTTCAGCGATGAGAGTCGCTTCTGCCTTGGTGCCAATGATGGTCGTATGCGTGTTTGGCGCCGTGCAGGTGAGCGCCACAATCAGGACTGCATACGACCGAGGCACACAGGGCCAACACCCGGCATCATGGTGTGGGGAGCGATCTCCTACACTGGCCGTACACCACTGGTGATCGTCGAGGGGACACTGAATAGTGCACGGTACATCCAAACCGTCATTGAACCCATCGTTCTACCATTCCTAGACCGGCAAGGGAACTTGGAGTTCCAACAGGACAATGCACGTCCGCATGTATCCCGTGCCACCCAACGTGCTCTAGAAGGTGTAAGTCAACTACCCTGGCCAGCAAGACCTCCGGATCTGTCCCCCATTGAGCATGTTTGGGACTGGATGAAGCGTCGTCTCACACGGTCTGCACGTCCGGCACGAACGCTGGTCCAACTGAGGCGCCAGGTGGAAATGGCATGGCAAGCCGTTCCACAGGACTACATCCAGCATCTCTACGATCGTCTCCATGGGAGAATAGCAGCCTGCATTGCTGCGAAAGGTGGATATACACTGTACTAGTGCCGACATTGTGCATGCTCTGTTGCCTGTGTCTATGTGCCTGTGGTTCTGTCAGTGTGATCATGTGATGTATCTGACCCCAGGAATGTGTCAATAAAGTTTCCCCTTCCTGGGACAATGAATTCACGGTGTTCTTATTTCAATTTCCAGGAATATATATATATATATATATATATATATATATATATATATATATATATATATATATGAAGGATGGATGTCCGGTACTGGCAACAGATGTCTCACATCCAGAAACAATACTATGTGGAGGTTCTTCCTACAGTCCTACGAGCCTTGAACAATACACTTATCCAACAGCTCTAGCCACGATTCACCACTCAACTTAAAGTGATAGTGACGTGTACAGTGTAATATAGGGTCATTGTGATATGACTTGACACTTTCAGTGCTTTCATTACGAGTCTGTAAGACTGCCATTTCGATGCTCACTCAAATGCCATCATAAAATTTTCGACCAAATATGCGAACATTTATATGTAACATTTTGCATATTCTCTGTAGTATCTACACTGTTCTTATCCTGGTACTGGATGACACGTCTGACACGTACACTGATCAGCCAGAACATTATGACCCTTGACGTGCTATCGATATAAACACGTCCAGGAGATAGCAACGTCACCTGGATGGGAATGACTGTTAGTCACACACTCACGGTGCATGCAGTATCAGTGAGCGTGTTGTCCGTGTGTTGAATGGGGAACGCGCGTCATCTATCTTAGTTTGACCGAAGGCAGATTGTGATGGCCCAGTGGCTCAGCACGAGCATTCTGGAAACTGTACGACTTGTCGGGCGTTCGAGGAGTTCTGTGGTGAGTGTTTTAAACATGTGGCGAAACCAAGGTAAAACCACGTCCAGACGTAGTGGGGTTGGGACGCTACACCTCATTACAGATGTAACGAATCCTGGTAAATCAGGACAGGGTGCGAACTGTGGCGGAACAAACATCAGATTTAACGATGGGCAGAATGCTGAACATACAGTGGACCGAACACTCCTAATGAGAGGAATCCGCAGCCGACGTGCCATGCAGGTAGCCCACGTCAGCACCAGAACATCGGCAACTACGACTGAAAAGGGCACTGGATGCTGGCTCAGTGCCAGAGCGTTCCATCATCTGATGAATCCCGATACCTTCTCCATCATGCCGATGGGAGGGTGCGAATCCGTCGTCTTCCAGGGGAACTGCTCCTTGACACCCGTATTACGGGACACAGGCAAGCTGGCGTCGGAGCGCTATGCTCTGAGGCACGTGGCACCCATGGAACCAGAGGAGGTGGTGCAAGGCACCATGACAGTCAAGGAGTATCATACACTAGTTGCACACCACGTACACCGCTTCACGACGGTCATGCTTCCCGATGGTAGTGGCACTTTCCAACAAAGTAATGCGCCATGTCACCAGACCAGGAGTTTGATGGGATGGTTCGAAAAACGCAGTGGCGAGTTCCAATTGATGTGGTGCCTGCAACTCGCCAGATCTGAACCCCATCGAACACATCTGGGATGTGATTAACGTGGCACCAAAGCTCATCACCCCCTACCCGGAAATTACGAGAATTAGGCGACTTGCGTGCGCAGATGTAGAGCCAACACCCTCCAACAGCTTACCAAGGCCTCATTGCTTCCATGTTACGACGCGTCGCCGCTGTTATCCGTGCCAAAGGTGGACATACCGGCTATTAGGTAGCTGCTCATAGTTATCTGGCTTTTCAGTATACTCTTTTTGGACTCATTTTGTTGACTATGTTTACAATTCGTATTATTGTTTGCATGCGTATTTAATAAGTGCCTCTGTCCTACATACCATTTATTCAGTTTATCCTTATGACGTTAATATAAATTCAATTCTTGTGATATCATGAATAGCGACACATACCTAACTTGTTTTGTTTGTATAGATTTGCACCTTTGATGTTTAGCATTCTGTTTAGCCACAACAACTCACAGTAGATACTTCGTCAGTTATCCACTAACACATGTTATTGTCACATGTCGCTTTCGACATATGTCGCGTCTCCAGTTATATTCATATATATTAGTGTCATTCTTTGTCCAAATACACCATGACTTACTGTAGGCACTTACACATTTCTGCATTTTGGTATTACGAACACATAAAGTTCAGAGTGATTGACATGCTATCAATCGTTTACAGTTCAATGTTTTGTTTGTACATGCTCCACTGTCCTGATTTAAGTGGAATAAGCACAGCACAAATTTTTTTTGCAAGATAGCAAGTCCTTTCAAATCGATTGTCTTCCACTTTCTTTACTCAGTAGAACTGAAAATTACTTCCACTGTGGTCAATGAGACTAGCAGAGAAGGTTGACAGTGGTTGTATCGCTGAATCCAGTAGTACCAAGATGAATGAAGTTATTTGAGGTGGAGGAGATGAGGACTTCTTTTAGTTAGACAGCTAAGGATGTGGCAGATGAGGCTTAATGATGCCAGTTTGGAATATACGGAGGGTTACAGGCATAGAGAAGGCGAAGGAAACACAAAATGGTGCTGTAGCACAGTGAAAACCACAGCAGAGGTCTCGATCTGGTCCATGGGGGTCACTGGCCAAAGGGAATGGAGAGCCCGATACAGGGACATGAACGTATGGTTCCTGAAGACGGAGAAAAACTTCTTTCATAGAGCTCTGTCGTAAGGAAGGAGCGCCATTTGTTCCCAACCGAGGTGAAGCGCATTCAGTTATTTCGGCAGGGGTCCTCAAATCGCTTCATGGGAAGCTACGCGAAACATGGCTGGAGACCAGACACTGTGTGGCCAAAAAATGCTGTCCCGTTTTAACTTTTTGTTTTCCGTGCGCGCAAAATAACAGTGTGTTGACTGGAATGTAGTATATGTCATCAGGAACCGTCATAGCGGACACCTGTTGGACGCCTAGAGATGTGCTGGGATTGGAGGCGCAGTTCTTTCTCTTCTTAGGAAGGGAGGTTGTAGAGCAGACAAATTGATGCGTAGCTGCCGTGGAATGCTTGCTGGGTTCTGAGTCGGTGTTGTAGCTTTTTGGCGGAAACTCCACATAGACCTTTCCAGGAACTTGCAGGTAGTGTGAAGAGCAGAGATATTTGGTTGCGAACCACAAAGGAGAGCGGTAGAGACTCGATCACAAACTGCGGAGGACTGCAGTTGAATTTCGGTCGTGAACCGAGGAAGATGTTTGGTTTTGAAGTCCTGGCACGAACGGGGATCCGAACGAGAGCAGAAGATGGAGGTCCGCCGTCCGAACTAATGCCGATATGCACTGGACACTACATCTCGTGTTTTCTGCATACGTGTGATAAGTATTTGGCAGCACCAGCACGGGGAATCGTAAGAGCGACTTCCTCTTACTTTACTGTGCACCCACTGCAGCAGCGGTTGTTGTTCGATTTAAGTGCATTGTGTTAGATTGTTTCTGGGTCCACTCCAGAATCACTGTCTTACGTACTAATCACAATCAGATGGCGTTATCCTCTTTTAAAACAGAAGTCACAATTACTGTCATAACTTCAACTGCGTTCCAACTTTGTCAGCTGCCTATTGGAGCAAGGTTGAATATAAACACTGTGTTATGTTGGCCTATGTTATATTTAACTCATGTTTCTATGAATAAATCTGTCGTGATATTGAATTTCGCCCGTTATTTAAGTAGACAAGATACATTGTCCTCCCTTAATAATTTTACTTACTTCTTTGGAAAACAATACGGGTAGTCTTAGAGTAAAATGATACCGTGTGTCATCTTCAGTTTCACTATACAGGACGACATGTTGTAGTCATTCGCGTGAAAATTCATTGCATATAACTTTCACAGTAGTGTCACTGAAATAGAGGTTCTCCGTCATAAGAGGTATCGGGGCAGAGGCTCATGCCTGCCTGCGAGAGAGAAGTGTTTTAAGCTTTCATCTGTTCGTATATAGACAAAGGCTATATGTTACATTGATATATCAACGACAAACTTCTCATGGTCGTGGTTCACAGCCATGTAAAATATTTTAAAGCACATAATTTTTGCCAACAACTAGAAATTTCTACAGTCAGTGGCGAATATCCTGTCCATTAAAAATGTCAGTGATAAATTCTTCGTAAACTTCATCTGTACTGAGTTTACACCAGTGGCCAGGAAGGAAATTTGCTTATTTGTGTTGAAATGACAAACAAGTGATAACTGAATGATGCATGGGACAATCATTTATGTATGCTACCACGTAGGCGTCTAGGCGTTTGTGTATTGATCTCAGTTTTTCACGCATGTGCTACGCCCACAGTAGACGTTTTCTGTCGTAATGCTTCCAAGTTATGAGTGGCCTGCCTTTTCATTTACGTTTCCATTTGTCTGACACTGGTGAAAACTAAGCAGGAGATGTTTCTTTTACGTGTTGTCTACTAAATTTGTTTTACATCGTTTATAGCGTTTGTGTTCTTCTTGTGCCTTTTCTCCTTCCAGCATGGCAACGCAGAAACAGCACTTGTTGACGCAGCTGCTGCCAGCGACCAGCAGGTACAGAAGATCATTCTGGAAATTGTGGCCCACCTGGACGTTGCCCTTCCGCAGGTTCTCCAACAACTTCAGCACGAACAGCTTTTGCTGCAAACGGGGACCATGGTGAGGAGGCGCCTGGTCCGCCGTTCCAGAATTCGATAAGAATAATGAGCCATGTCCTGCCTTCATTGCGAGGTTGAAGGGATACTTCGCGACCTCCGCAGGTAACACATACCAGCGAGCTTTACTGTTAGTCTATTCTGGTGGTCAGGCCTAGGAACTTCTTCATCGTCACAACACTGATGTGGATCCTCGTGCCTTATCATGTACCCATCTCAGATACCAGCTTAATGCCTGTTATGTTGCACATACAAATTTCAATGGTCAAGTCTACGTTCCCCTTCCCAAATGAGGTACTACGACATTCCTGTGTGCTCCAGCGCACAGTCACAGTATCCAGTCGTTTTCCCGCAACACAGCTTGACTCCTTGCCAGTCCTCATAGCTCTTTCGCACAACACCAATGCCGAGGCGCATCCCACGGCGCAGTTTGAGTACTTACCATTCTTTCCGTCCACTCATCCCCTTCGTGCTCCAACCCAAGCTCTGCTTTCCGGGATGTCGGCCGTAACGATCCTTATCTATTGTAAATTCACTGCAAACCAGCTGCACTTCAGCCGCCACGGGGTCACCATGCGCCCTCCGAGTCCAAAATATTTGGTACCTTCAGTTTCAACCTGCTTTGCTTTGAGGCACCCTTCGGGCGAAACAACTTTACAAAATTCCGCTACAAGATGTTCTCGTCATACTTCATTAAAATCATGCACTCCTCCTATGGTGACACTTTTGATACTCAGTTCCATTTTGAAGGGATTCTTTTAATTGAGGCTTGATTCCTTTGCTGTTTTGCTCCCTGCACCCAATGCACATGCATGTACCACGTCTGTGACCACTCCAGTGAATGGCGATGTTTCCCACTATCAGCTGGCGTCCCTGGTAGTTTTTTAGCTACTGTGTTAACTGATTTCGCTACTACACGTTCATGTAGCGATGCTCCTGTTACGGTCCCTCGTCTTTTCAGACACTCTCTTCAGTCTGCTGCTCGGCTGACAGGTATTTTGAGAGTGGTAAGAAGCCCTTCGCCGTGGCAGCTGCACAGGGGCACACCAGTAGCTTGCCGCCCACCAGAGTGACTATGGACATTGTGTCTTCAATTTAGTGTCGGGGATGGTATGCATTTCTATGGACTTCCCTCTACGGTCTCCATGTCTTGCTCCCATCGGCGACAGCAGACGCAGCATGAGCGAGCTCTCTTCCCAAAACAGTTCTTTCGTATGATGGCCTGCAATTCATTCCAATATGTTCATGCCATTTTGCAAGAAAAATGGCATACAGCTGATCCACACAACACCTTTCCACCCAGTCTCCAAAGGAATAGAATAGAGGTTTGTCAGCACTTCAAATCCATATAACCAAATTCTGCAAGTACCAAACTTTGCAAGTACCATCCATTGGAGGATGCGCTCTTCTTGTTCTTGGCATCCTATTGAGCCAGGCTGTTACGGTCGCAGGTTCGAATCCTGCCTCGAGCATGGATGTGTGTGATGTCCTTAGGTTAGTTAGGTTTAAGTAGTTCTAAGTTCTAGGGGACTGATGACCACAGCAGTTGAGTCCCATGGTGCTCAGAGCCATTTGAACCATTATTGAGCCAGGAGGGCTCCTCCCCAGCAGAGAAGCTACATGGAAATCCTCATAGGTCCCATCATTCTCTGAAATGCTTTCAGTCTGTCCCCATAGCTGCTTGGCATCATCCCCACCATCGCTTTGCCATTTGAGAACCTGTGTGGCCCTTGACATTTTCCCACAAGGACAATGACTCCCTGGCACCATCTCCCGTCTCCATGTCTGGGCCATGGCGGAGGTTGCTTTGGCTGATGGTGCTACTTGCCAAAAACACATAAGCTAGCTCCAAAAATGCATTTGCTCTTATATGTCCTGTTCCAGGGACGCTGCCCTTACATGGCCGGATTACCGACAGCAAGGCTGTCGTCTGGGACACGGGAATCGAGACCCAGCGCCAAACCCCGGCTTCTGCATGAGCGACGCCAGAAGTCATCAGCGTGGACTTGGATGTAACACAGCTCATAGTCAAGCAGCCTGACTGACGAGGACACTGAGATGGGCTGCAGCCTCGTGTCCCTTCCTAGCGGTGGAGGGGCGCTATATCAGAGATATGCTCACAGGGGAGCGGCAGCCTCTCGGGCACCTCGGGTATGCGTGCACTTTACATGGCCTCAGATTGCCTCAGCATCACGACTCCCCAAGCCGCAGTCACGAGCAGACGTCAGGTGGCGGTACCAGCGCTGGCAGAGGCAGCCAATTCGGAGAGGCCTATTCGCTTCCGCACAACATTTACAAAAACACAGCATTATGATTATTCCATCGATTGCAGCTGTAAAGGCCGGCACATGGACTACAACAGCCAGTTCTTATGGCTTCGAGAGCCTCTCCTGGCCCCCAAGGGGGTGCTACTTACCTCGTTGTCTCAGGACGCTCTCGAAACCGCTGTTCTCAGCTTTCATCGTTACTTCCTCTGTGAACTTAGGCCGTGTTAAGGGTAGACTTTTCTGTGCTTGTGTTGGACGGCATACTCGGGACTTGGATTATTTTCCTTCAAGTGTATTTTGGCACGAAGTTCATGATAGTGTTACTACGTCCTAGCTCTGTCAAGCCTCTGTGGAATTACGTAATAAGAAACTGTATTTTGTGCCGTTTATTTCTTACCGCCGAAGCAGACGTATATAGTTGCCAATAAACTTGTTAAAACTTGATCACTGTTTTCCCGGTGCCCACGTGAGGGGCACTTCAGCATCACAACACATCAATGATGGCAGCGCTGCGAGCGACATACTCGAGCGTAAACACATGTGAGGTCGTTAAAGAAGGTTTACTATCATAGTAGATGGCATATGGCACTGCTGCTGTAGCCATTGTAAGTGAATTTTGAGCGTGCTTTGTGAATAAACTAATGTAGTAAAAACCATGGAGGAACAGCTTGAGACATGTACTGAACAGGATTCTGAGTTAAATACACTGGGAGCAGAAACGAAGAAGGTAGATGCAGATTCATGAATAATTTAAATATCGGGAATTAACGACGGAGAATTTTATTTCATGGACAAGACTTGCGAAGTGAAAGAGACTAGTACACCAGTTTCTCGAACGAGGTTAGAAATTTTGCAAAACCAAGGAAATAAGGGAGAACGCGAAAGTACACAGACAAGTATTGGAAACTAAGGGGGTTTAGATGTGCAGAGGCTCTTATCAACAATAACGGGAAAGATGGAGGAGAACACATCCTACTTGAAAAGAATACATAAAAAAGGTAGATGAGTACACTAAGCACCTTGATAAAAAGATACATATAATCATGGTGGAAATAAAACAAGGCAAAACTCAGCGAACAGATTTCGTATTAAGTGGAATGAGTGGATCGAAAAATACAAAGAACGGATTCACGTGTAGGAACAGAACCCCCTGCAAGTTGAAGCAGTTGCGACGAGTTGCGTCGAAAACTAAGCCAGCTCAGGACAAAGTTAACATTTGTGCAGAACGGAGCAAAAAAAGTAAAAAAGGGTAACAAAAGAGGTAATCTAAATTAGTAAAAGAAGTGAAATGGGCATCACCAAGGCCGAAAGGGAATTATCAAGGATTGCTAGCACAGTCACAATTAATAAAAATAACTCGTGTAAGGACCTCAACAAATAACATAGTATTAACTAGTGTGGAAGAAGTGCAGGCTTTCAATAGGACTTCTATCAAATTCCGACCAGGAGGAAAACTACATCAGTTGGCATTACCGCACGGGCTGAAAAGAGCAGTGTCTGGGAAATGGACAGACATAAAAGTTAAATTTTGCAGTGAGACAGATGGAAGAAAGAGCAGCCAAGTGCGCATATTTCCTAAATGTATGCAGGACGACGGGCTATGAGTTTGAGAATGCTTCCATACAGAAATATCGATAACAGGAAATGTAAGAAGAGACAACAAGCATACAATAGACAGGAAGATGGGTCGTTAGTTGGAATGTTAGAAACATCACTATAATAAAACGGATATTTGGACACGCCAGTGGCAGAGAAAACGGTAATGTGGTGTGTAATAAACAGAGTGTCTGCGGTGGAGCTATGTGGTGGTTATAATTAAACTGACAGTGATACGAGTGCTGCAGTGCGGGCTGTGTACATTGCAGGACGCGCAAACATTACAGGTATGTTCATTAATTGGTAGGCTCGAGGAGAATGCTACGAGAAATAATAGTTCCACTTTCTGCCCCCAGGTGAAAATATGGCGCTTTAAACAGTCAATCGTTAAGTAATATGTTTCCTGTTTTGCTGTAACTATGCTGTTAGTCGTTTGACGAGGCGTGTTGTTTTCTTTTGTGAAGTGACTGTTGTTGTAAAAGTTGAAGTTGTCGACACAAAACGCGCTGTTGAGAAGAAATATCGTGTACTGTTAGTAAAGTTGTTTTATCAGGACAGCAGAAATAGTGGCCGACGGAAACAGCTGCGAAGAGGCCCCACCTCAATAAATGGGCTGAAGAACAAGAAATCTGACGAAACATGTGGATTAATAGGCGCAAAAAGAAGAGGGATATGGCTGATTCTCGTGGAAGCACTGTTGAAGATGCAGTAGCTATAGCCAACCGTGCAGCACTTGCCTCAGACTCTGCAGCCAGTGCTCGAGGTGTGTCACGGAAACTGTCTCTCTCTTGGTCACAAGATCAAAAGATTTTGTAGCGCATTATACACCGGTATCCAACAGGATTCAGAATGTGCACCAAATGAAGCAACAAGGTTGGCTATAAAGTTCTTACTTTGCCCTTCGTTTATTGGCACGCATGGAAATGGACGACATGTGCCCAGGGAATATTATTTGGACAGGCAAGGCACATTTCACTCTGTATGGTGCCGTGGATGGACGGGACTGCTGCATCTGAGGTTCTACTCCGCCACATGTTGAGCACGAACATTCATTGCACTCAGCATATGTGGCTGCGTGGTGTGGATTCAAAAGGCCCTTCAGTTTCGGTCCGTTTTTCTTCGAAGAAATGATACCTTAGAGGTATTTTAGGTGTACAATGACATCTACACATTGTATCTCCTTGCGCAACACGTGATTTCGGATGTGCAAGAAATCACCTGTGTCCACACCACCATTTTCATGCAAGATAGGGCGACACCACGTGTCATGTGCCAATTGAAAGATTTGCTTCTAGAAACTCTCGGTAGCAACCGTGTTATCTCTAAGCAGTTTGAAAATGTGTGGTCTTCCTGATCGCTCGACCTAGGTCCACGCTGGTTGTTGTATCTGTAAGATCGCGTCTATCAGGGATGTATCCAGACTCTTCCTGGTTTGGAGGCTAGCATACGACAACATATCGCTCTGATTACAACGTATACGTTGGAGCAACTGTTGACCATGCCGTGTTACCGACGCAGCATATTCCTGAGTCTGGAGACCGTACGGAACATATGCTGTAACTTGTGATCATATCCTAATAAACGTGCCAGAAACCACCGTTATCATGTGTTTCATCGTTCCTCCTCTTTTACTGCACCTACACCACATTCTGACTGCTTACGGCGCCAAATTTTCACCTAGTGGCACAAAGTGGAACTATTATTTGTTTCAGCACACTCCCCGAGCGTACCAATTAATGAACATACCTACGATATTTCAGTGTCCTGCGATGTCTACAACCCATTCTAAAGCATTCGAGAACACTGTTTGATTACAACCATCAAGTATGTCATTTGGTTCCGAATTGCCAAAATCACGAAAACTGAGGCGAACAGCCAGCGCCTCAGTGACATTGCAACTTTCGGCCGCATGAAACGTGGAATGATGGCCGGTGACTATGCGATGAGAGATGTCCAAGGTCGCGGAACAGGTCACAATGGTTACAGCAGCTTAGGAGCAGAGTTTCGCATGCATGGGCAGGGGACGGAGCGAGGTATGGAGCGGAAATTTTATACGAGAGTCAATACCTCACACCGAGAGGAGTGGAAGAAGTGTGAAGACTACAGTGGGAAAACAGCAGAGAGAGAGGAACTGGAACCAGGGAAACATAGACTAAATTCAGCTATTGAGCTCGGTCCCACCCTGGAACTAATACTGAGAGGAAAAACGTACTATTCCGAATGATAAAGAATGGAAGACATAACGCAGGAATGAAACAGAACCACAAAAATAAGGTTCAAAATTTAGTCATTGATATGCATAATGATGCGGAGCAATAGGCGAATAGCAAAGAAATAAGCAACAAGGTAGTGGTGTAGGTAAATGACAAACACATTGGCAGTAGCATGGTCGAGTCGGTTAAAGAAAATGTTGTGATTAATGAAGGGATTATGACCGATTTAGAAGAAGACGGTGGTCCAGGAGCACCTAAGGATACGTTATTGAAGTATCAAGCTCTTCTAACGATAAGCCATTGAGCAATCTAGCAACGTTAATCGATGTAGCAGCCGATGTGCATGCGGAAGACAGCTGGGTGTCACAACACAGGAAACATGTCGATAGATATTGTCACAACAACAGCATTTGTTGAAACAGGAGCTGTAATTAAAGAAGACATGAGAGATATGAACAAAAACAAGACGAAGATCGTAAATCAACCACTATTGTGAGCTACAAGTCGAGCTTGTGCGCTCATAGAGCAAGGAAGGACTGCACAGGCTCTAGGACGAACACACAGACGAGTAATTCTACGTCTGACAGGCACGTACAGAAAAACACCCATTGAGACGCTGCTGGTGGTGGTATTCTTGTTACCTCTGGACCCACCCATAAGACTGGCTCAGAGATGGCGAACATGTTAACATAAAGGTGATACTGGGCAGAAGAGCCGCATCAAATAAGGTGGTGGTGGGGGTCAAACTGCTGAGGTCATCGGTCCCTAGGCTTCCACACTACTTAATCTAAGTTAAACTAACTTACGCTAAGGACAACACACACACCCATGCCCGAGGGAGGACTCAAACCTCCTACGGGGGAAGCCGCGCGAACTGTGGCAAGACGCCCTTAGACCACGCGGCTACCCCGTGAGGCATCAAATAAGGAAATAAAGGCTTGCTTTGATAGAGAATCGCAAGGAATCTTGCACAACGCAGAAATAGGAAGAAGAAATTACCAGTCCCTTCCTAACATAAAAGAAAAGAAAGATGCAGAATGTCATACTTCCTTTCTACCAAGGGAGCTGTACACTACCTGTCGGTATATCGTTCATATCCTAGCTACTTACTGAAAATACGATAACGCATCACATATACTTGTGAATGTGGAGCAATCGGCACCATGGACTACATCGCCTGGGAGTGTGCCATCAGACAATATATTGCAGACCAGGATAAAATCAGAACAATATACAACGCAATGAGGAATGAAGAGCTGTGAGACAAGCTGAACATCCTGACAGCAGAAATAACAGCTCATGAACGGCAAACCCACACGGCGAGAGACAACCAAACCGAGGCCACACATCATGAAAATGAGATGCATCACGGCAAAACACCCACCTTCAATAATCTTCCGGAAGCAACGAGGAGACGAGCCTCGAGGAGGACGAGAAAGAACCATTTTCTGACACCCTGACAACCGTCTCCATATCTCTACCCCATGGATGGAAGGTGTGTCTCAGCACGTCAGAGGCCAGCTATCCACATAAATGTGAAAATCTAGTCTGGTTGCCGTACCAGGTACAGTAATGTAGTGGAGTGTGGCGTAGTGTAGTATAATGCTGTGTAGTGTAGTGTTGTTTAATAGTGTAGGAATGCAGCATAGTACAGTAGACCAGTATAATGTTGGCCAAAGGACTGTTGGTAGTTTTAGTTTTGAAAATTATGATTTATTTATGTTCTTTTTTCGGTTATTATTTTTATTTAGATATTTTAAGCAGATTTTCCCCCTTAAACCCCATAATGGTTGGTTGGAATAACACCTGTTAATTATGTTAAAATATTACGTGCATATTCATGCCAGTTCATGTGCAACAATTGGTTCTTTGTTGTATGTAGCTAAGAATAGAAAACAAAGTAGCAAATAAATAAGTAAAATTCATGTTTATATATCGTGATGAGAGGGTGGTACACGGCGGCGAAACAACAACCAATTCCTCCCGCTGGCACACTGCGGCCGCAGGGTTTAAAGTGCTCATCTCATGGGACCCTGCAGAGAGGCTTGGAATTAAGTTCAGGACTTTGGGGCTAAGTCTGATGAACAGTAAGTTTACACCAACAACTCTCCTCTTCCTCCATAAAAGTAATGTCGCTGACAGTTTCTCCCTCCACTGGGATTCAAATCGGTTAGCTCCACGTAGAGTGCCACTGAACAGGCGTTTTTAACGAACTCGGCTGCGTGGGTGGATATTTCATTAATAATAACGCCTGTGCATATCGTTATTATAAGTGAATTTTACACTGCTCAAGGCGTTTACCGCTTTGAAAGGCTAGTAACGTTTTTGGATCTAAACCTGTGATCATAAGACGACCGGGAAAAACGTTAGCCATCTCCTTAAGGATCAGTCTCCTCGCATTGGAGCGCTGTGGGTGGTAGAGAAAGGATACGGGGTGGCCATATCGCTCTTTGCCGCTGACGTAACAGAGGACAGATGAGTAATCTCTATGTGCCACTCGGTTCTATGGAATCAGCACTCTTAGATGAATGGACGCGGAGATCTCACACTGTGGCAGAAAGGAAACATCGTGTTTGGACTTGCCGACGACCACACTGTAAATAAAGTTGCCTGATATGCTGATGTACTAAAAGCAATTGTCAAACGTGTTTACGAGGTATGGTGTACCACAAACAGGCATGTAAAATCCGTCATTAGAACAGGTGTCGTAAAAATATTGTAAGTGACAAGGATTCTAGTAGAGAATTACACGCGCCAGTGAATGCAGGTGGATCTCAATCAGTTTACAAACGAACACTGCGGTGCAATGGAAATTCGCATTGCAAGATATCACAGCACACAGCGGCATATGGAGCTGCACATCTCCGATAGGCCAAACAACACAATAATTGGAATGAAGGTCACCGGAGGATTGTAGTGTGGTCCGACGTGAAGCGATTTCGTCTTTTTTTAAACGAATCGAAGCGTCAAGTATAGAAATAGCTTATCGAGGCGTTTAACGTTGAAATCTGTGGTTCAGGCTGGAGGTTTTGGGGCTCTTTTTCGGGGCCTGACTTGTGACCACTACGTCAGGTTACCGTGAATGTGAAACAGGACGTTTACTTCAACATTTTAGTTGACAAAGTGTTGAGCTTTCTTCTACATTTTAATGAAGAGTTTTCTGTGGACACAGTCAGGGACAGTTAACAGCCGTGTTCAGAGGAGCTGCACACACACACACACACACACACACACACACACACACACACACACACACACACACACACACACACATATATATATATATATATATATATATATATATATATATATATATATATATATATATACTCCTGGAAATGGAAAAAAGAACACATTGACACCGGTGTGTCAGACCCACCATACTTGCTCCGGACACTGCGAGAGGGCTGTACAAGCAATGATCACACGCACGGCACAGTGGACACACCAGGAACCGCGGTGTTGGCCGTCGAATGGCGCTAGCTGCGCAGCATTTGTGCACCGCCGCCGTCAGTGTCAGCCACTTTGCCGTGGCATACGGAGCTCCATCGCAGTCTTTAACACTGGTAGCATGCCGCGACAGCGTGGACGTGAACCGTATGTGCAGTTGAAGGACTTTGAGCGAGGGCGTATAGTGGGCATGCGGGAGGCCGGGTGGACGTACCGCCGAATTGCTCAACACGTGGGGCGTGAGGTCTCCACAGTACATCGATGTTGTCGCCAGTGGTCGGCGGAAGGTGCACGTGCCCGTCGACCTGGGACCGGACCGCAGCGACGCACGGATGCACGCCAAGACCGTAGGATCCTACGCAGTGCCGTAGGGGACCGCACCGCCACTTCCCAGCAAATTAGGGACACTGTTGCTCCTGGGGTATCGGCGAGGACCATTCGCAACCGTCTCCATGAAGCTGGGCTACGGTCCCGCACACCGTTAGGCCGTCTTCCGCTCACGCCCCAACATCGTGCAGCCCGCCTCCAGTGGTGTCGCGACAGGCGTGAATGGAGGGACGAATGGAGACGTGTCGTCTTCAGCGATGAGAGTCGCTTCTGCCTTGGTGCCAATGATGGTCGTATGCGTGTTTGGCGCCGTGCAGGTGAGCGCCACAATCAGGACTGCATACGACCGAGGCACACAGGGCCAACACCCGGCATCATGGTGTGGGGAGCGATCTCCTACACTGGCCGTACACCACTGGTGATCGTCGAGGGGACACTGAATAGTGCACGGTACATCCAAACCGTCATCGAACCCATCGTTCTACCATTCCTAGACCGGCAAGGGAACTTGCTGTTCCAACAGGACAATGCACGTCCGCATGTATCCCGTGCCACCCAACGTGCTCTAGAAGGTGTAAGTCAACTACCCTGGCAGCAAGATCTCCGGATCTGTCCCCCATTGAGCATGTTTGGGACTGGATGAAGCGTCGTCTCACGCGGTCTGCACGTCCAGCACGAACGCTGGTCCAACTGAGGCGCCAGGTGGAAATGGCATGGCAAGCCGTTCCACAGGACTACATCCAGCATCTCTACGATCGTCTCCATGGGAGAATAGCAGCCTGCATTGCTGCGAAAGGTGGATATACACTGTACTAGTGCCGACATTGTGCATGCTCTGTTGCCTGTGTCTATGTGCCTGTGGTTCTGTCAGTGTGATCATGTGATGTATCTGACCCCAGGAATGTGTCAATAAAGTTTCCCCTTCCTGGGACAATGAATTCACGGTGTTCTTATTTCAATTTCCAGGAGTATATATATATATATATATATATATATATATATATATATATATATATATATATATATATATGCATTGTTTAACGGAAATTCAGGCACAATAAAAATAAAATTAAATGATCTTATGGCATTGTTGGCCGGGGGCCCCATTCGGGGGAGTTCGGCCATCGTATTGCAAGTCCTTTTTAGGTGACTTGCGAGACAATGATGATGAAAGACAAACAACACCCAGTCCCCTGCCAGGAATCGAACCGCTACGCTACGGAGGCGGACTCAGGCACAGTATCACAGCTTGACGGGGACACTAAATCAACCTATGTTAATCTCCAAAGAGAAAGTGGCAACTGTTGGGAACATTGGATGACTGGTAAAAACAATATCCCAGCAATTAGGCACAGTGGCACCCACTGTATATGGCGTACCTCCAGAAAATTGTTGATGCCTTCTTGCCGAATTTAGATTACTATGAGAGGTTAGGCGGATTACACGGCAGCCTAGTATCTCCTTGGGTGACACATTGTTTGTCCGGTGTATTTACAAACAGCATGCTTCCACCAACAACTTTTTTCTAACCTCAACCCAGCTCTTTGCCAGAAAGAGCAGCTGTGGCATATTATAGTGATACCGTAGTTTTTCTCCACCACAAACTGAAAAAATGGCTTGCAGAGTCACGATGTAGGTTTAGACCCAAATACAGAATGTTTTCTACTGCGAACAGGGCTGTTGAGTTACCTCGTAGACGGCTTGCCACGTCTCTACCAAATAGATGCTGGCCTTTTTTTACCTTCCCAGAATTACAGTTCCTAACCACGTTACTTTGTTCCAAGAACAAACAAATAACTATCTGTGCCAATTTTAGCTTAATTAAAAGAATACTGTAAATGTCTCTCAACGTCCAAGGACGTCATTTTACGGATAATACTTTTAGTTATTTCTTTTGAGATGATATGCTCACACTAGAAGTGAATATTAAGGTCAGTTTTCATTGCTATAAGTAGCATGTGATCTCTATTTCCAGTAGCATGTGATTTGCTATTGAGTGAGAAAACATCAGTGTTTCCAATGCGAACTACGCTATGCGATTTTTCAAAAATATTACTGAATGCTTCCCCCATGAAACATGGACCTTGCCGTTGAGAGGACAGACAAACATGTGGTTCCTGAAGAGGGGCAGCAGCCTTTTCAGTAGTTGCAGGGGCAACAGTCTGGATGATTGACTGATCTGGCCTTGTAACATTAACCAAAACGGCCTTGCTGTGCTGGTACTGCGAACGGCTGAAAGCAAGGGGAAACTACAGCCGTAATTTTTCCCGAGGACATGCAGCTTTACTGTATGATTAAATGATGATGGCGTCCTCTTGGGTAAAATATTACGGAGGTAAAATAGTCCCCCATTCGGATCTCCGGGCGTGGACTACTCAAGAGGACGTCGTTATCAGGAGAAAGAAAACTGGCATTCTACGGATCGGAGCGTGGAATGTCGGATCCCTTAATCGAGCAGGTAGGTTAGAAAATTTAAAAAGGGAAATGGATAGGTTAAAGTTAGATATAGTGGGAATTAGTGAAGTTCGGTGGCAGGAGGAACAAGACTTTTGGTCAGGTGATTACAGGGTTATAAATACAAAATCAAATAGGGGTAATGCAGGAGTAGGTTTAATAATGAATTAAAAAATAGGAGTGTGGGTTAGCTACTACAAACAGCATAGTGAACGCATTATTGTGGCCAAGATAGACACAAAGCCCATGCCTACTACAGTAGTACAAGTTTATATGCCAACTAGCTCTGCAGATGATGAAGAAATTGATGAAATGTATGACGAGATAAAAGAAATTATTCAGGTAGTGAAGGGAGACCAAAATTTAATAGTCATGGGTGACTGGAATTCGTCAGTAGGAAAAGGAAGAGAAGGAAACATAATAGGTGAATATGGATTGGGGGGAAGAAATGAAAGAGGAAGCCGCCTTGTAGAATTTTGCACAGAGCATAACTTAATCATAGCTAACACTTGGTTCAAGAATCATAAAAGAAGGTTGTATACCTGGAACAATCCTGGAGATACTAATAGGTATCAGATAGATTATACAACGGTAAGACGGAGATTTAGGAACCAGGTTTTAAATGGTAAGACATTTCCAGGGGCAGATGTGGATTCTGACCACAATCTATTGGTTATGAACTGCAGATTGAAACTGAAGAAACTGCAAAAAGGTGGGAATTTAAGGAGGTGGGACCTGGATAAACTGAAAGAACCAGAGGTTGTACACAGTTTCAGGGAGAGCATAATGGAACAATTGACAGGAATGGGGGAAAGAAATACAGTAGAAGAGGAATGGGTAGCTCTGAGGGATGAAGTAGTGAAGGCAGCAGAGGATCAAGTAGGTAAAAAGACGAGGGCTAATAGAAATCGTTGGGTAACAGAAGAAATATTGAATTTAATTGATGAAAGGAGAAAATATAAAAATGCAGTAAATGAAGCAGGCCAAAGGGAATACAAACGTCTCAAAAATGAGATCGACAAAAGGTGCAAAATGGCTAAGCAGGGATGGCTAGAGGACAAATGTAAGGATGTAGAGGTTTGTCTCACTAGGGGTAAGATAGATACTGCCTACAGGAAAATTAAAGAGACCTTTGGAGAGAAGAAAACCACTTGTATGAATATCAAGAGCTCAGATGGCAACCCAGTTCTAAGCAAAGAAGGGAAGGCAGAAAGGTGGAAGGAGTATATAGAGGGTTTATACAAGGGCGATGTACTTGAGGACAATATTATGGAAATGGAAGAGGATGTAGATGAAGATGAAATGGGAGATAAGATACTGCGTGAAGAGTTTGACAGAGCACTGAAAGACCTGAGTCGAAACAAGGCCCCGGGAGTAGACAACATTCCATTAGAACTACTGATGGCCTTGGGAGTGCCAGTCATGACAAAACTCTACCATCTGGTGAGCAAGGTGTATGAGACAGGCGAAATACCCACAGACTTCAAGAAGAATATAATAATTCCAATCCCACAGAAAGCAGGTGTTGACAGATGTGAAAATTACCGAACTATCAGTTTAATAAGTCACAGCTGCAAAATACTAACGCGAATTCTTTACAGACGAATGGAAAAACTAGTAGAAGCGGACCTCGGGGAAGATCAGTTTGGATTCCGTAGAAATGTTGGTACACGTGAGGCAATACTAACCTTACGACTTATCTTAGAAGAAAGATTAAGAAAACGCAAACCTACGTTTCTAGCATTTGTAGACTTAGAGAAAGCTTTTGACAACGTTAACTGGAATACTCTCTTTCAAATTCTGAAGGTGGCAGGGGTAAAATACAGGGAGCGAAAGGCTATTTACAATTTGTACAGAAACCAGATGGCAGTTATAAGAGTCGAGGGGCATGAAAGGGAAGCAGTGGTTGGGAAAGGAATGAGACAGGGTTATAGCCTCTCCCCGATGTTATTCAATCTGTATATTGAGCAATCAGTAAAGGAAACAAAAGAAAAATTCGGAGTAGGTATTAAAATTCATGGAGAAGAAGTAAAAGCTTTGAGGTTCGCCGATGACATTGTAATTCTGTCAGAGACAGCAAAGGACTTGGAAGAGCAGTTGAACGGAATGGACAGTGACTTGAAAGGAGGATATAAGATTAACATCAACAAAAGCAAAACGAGGATAATGGAATGTAGTCAAATTAAATCGGGTGATGCTGAGGGGATTAGATTAGGAAATGAGACACTTAAAGTAGTAAAGGAGTTTTGCTATTTAGGGAGTAAAATAACTGATGATGGTCGAAGTAGAGAGGATATAAAATGTAGACTGGCAATGTGAAGGAAATCGTTTCTGAAGAAGAGAAATTTGTTAACATCGAGTATTGATTTAAGGGTCAGGAAGTCGTTTCTGAAAGTATTTGTATGGAGTGTAGCTATGTATGGAAGTGAAACATGGACGGTAAATAGTTTGGACAAGAAGAGAATAGAAGCTTTCGAAATGTGGTGCTACAGAAGAATGCTGAAGATTAGATGGGTAGATCACATAACTAATGAGGAGGTACTGAATAGGATTGAGGAGAAGAGGAGTTTGTGGCACAACTTGACCAGAAGAAGGGATCGGTTGGTAGGACATGTTCTGAGGCATCAAGGGATCACCAATTTAGTATTGGAGGGCAGCGTGGATGGTAAAAATCGTAGGGGGAGACCAAGAGATGAATACACTAAGCAGATTCAGAAGGATGTATGTTGCAGTAGGTCCTTGGAGATGAAGAAGCTTACACAGGATAGAGTAGCATGGAGAGCTGCATCAAACCAGTCTCAGGACTGAAGACCACAACAACAACAGTACTGAATGAGCTTATAATATTATTAGTAAATATATAATATTTTTATTTATTAAATTTGTCTCAGAATATTTGTATTTTTGTAACGTTAACGTTTGCTTTACTTATTTTGAAGCCAACGATCAAATTACCTTTCGTGAATGATTTTTTGATTAATCTATCAATTTTTTTGTTTTGCTGCTGCGAAGTGACCTCTTTGACTTGGTGTTTCTAGTGTCTACAAAATGGCATAAGCTTATTCCGGTTTCTCATGTCTCATCTTGTGTACGCTTCCAGACAAAGCACTAAGTGAAACAATCCATGAAACGGCTGGTTTAAAGCGTTTTCTTTTACACTATAAGAGTCACAATGCACACACCAAAGGAAAATGCAGTGTCGGTAATTCAAAATGTTACTGATTCTTTGGTAAAAAGCAAGAATTTCCTCCAGAAGAAATGACCACGACGTTTGTAAATGATTCAAACACTGTGATAAAAGGTAAGTTTTATTGTAACATTTAACTAGAACTTCAGGCAAAGAAAAGGGAAAAATACACTTTTTTGTGCAAATGATGAACCATCTCGTTGACATCCTAATGACTTGGATCAGATGAAAGGGGAAGAGGAAACTATTTTTTAATGTTTCTGCAACAAAAGAGTCGACTAGCTTCCACGGTTGATGTAAATAAAAATCTAAAACACAACGAAGGAAGAACACAGAAGATCACTCCAATGGAAGCTTCCACTAAAAAAAAGGTGTGAAATGAAACTATGAATTACCGTTCATGAGGTTCATGATTCCTTAAAAGATGGTGTAACGCAAACAACTCCCAAGAATTAGTGTTGCAATGCGATGAAAAACTGCTCCCAGCAATCAAAAGTGTAGAAAAGGCTGACAGTCGCAATAATAGTAACTTTTCAAGGAAAGTTGTAATTGCTGGGGGTCTCTGAAACTGCAGTACCTCCTGCAGGAGAGCAAGCCAAACATTTACCAAACTCTGGAGAAATGGGATATTAGCGCATATTATGTAATACGACACCAAAAGATACAGATAACCTAAATGGTGCAACAGGAAAGGTAAGAAAATATTGTTAATTTTGATATGTCGTATCTTCCTTTACGTATTCTCATTCTTTCCAAAATCTTTAGAGAATCCTGGACGAAACGGGATGGTAATATTTTCATTGTAGGTAGCAATGAAATGCATGATAGTATGCGGCTTACTATTGCTGGATTTCTTGAATACTACGTTTCTACGCGGTTACAGTACTGAAAACATGGAATGCGCGTATGCCATCATTGGCTGGGAGGCCCAATTCTGGGAATATTGGCAGCCAAGTGCCAGACTTATTTATTTCGACGCCAGAATGGGCGAATTGCGCGTCGGGGATGAGGATGAAATGATAGTTAACGATAACTTCTGGAGCTTAGCGGCGGTATTCCAAACGGTATCTTTTCGTATACCATGAGCTGGAAACCGTACTAGCTGGTTGCTGAAGGCCTTTTTCACTTTCAAGATACACTCTTTGAAGATTAGTCTCTGTTATTCCGCTAGGAGAATGACTCTTAAAGTATAATGTATAATTTTCATCAGAAGAAGCTTGAACACCTAATGATTTCCTATTCATTGGTCAACTAACAAGTTTCCACAGTACTGATCTGGAACTCGGTAGAGTTGCTGCCATAGTTTTCTGGTATATAGCCCATGAACGTATGACTGTCCATATTCGATATTTTCTTTCCTTCAGAGATTAGCCCTGGAAAAAGAAATAAAACATAAAACAGTTATGAACATGAAGATTAAAAACTCATTCATGGCTACAAGAATCTGCTCACATAAGATGAAATTGTGGAACAGTTTGTTTCACAGATCATTGCTGGAGAGGGTATAAAACACTCAGCTGCAACCACATCTACATCTACATACTTATTCAGCAATTAATCTTTAAGAATCTGACAGAAAGTTCAGCGAGTCACCTTCATGCTGTTTCTCAACCGTTCTACTCTCGAACATTGCGCTTGAGAAACGAGCGTCTAAATTTTTCCGGGCGAACTCAGATCCCTGTTATTTCTTTATCATAATAATTTCTCTCTGTATAGATTCACGCCAAGAAAATATTTTCATGTTCGCGGGTTAAAGTCGGTGGGTGATATTTCATGAGGCAATCGTGCCGCAAAGAAAAACGCCATTGTTTTATTAATTGCCACCTCAACTCCCGAGCCACGTTCGTGCAACTCTCTCACTTATTTCGCGGTAAAACTAAACGCCCTGCCCTTCTTTGAACTAAATCTTTTCTGCTCAAAAATAACGTTCAATACCTATTCGCTTACACAAGTCTCTGGTTTGCTATAAATTATACATAAAAACGCGTTTCCATTTAGACGTTTCGTCGAATATTATGGTAATCTTCTTTCTTTTTTTTTAATTTTTCACTTTTTGAGGATATTGTACAAGACATTAATTGGAAGGTTTGGTCTGAATATTTTTAATATGGGCTGTGATGACATGATTTGTCAACCTTACATTTCTCTTACATTAAAGTGGTGCAGATGGAAAGCATGTCAGTTTTAAAAGGTATTAGTCGGTCTCTAGCAGTTGTCCCATTGAACAGGTAATTTGCACAGACATCCCGATCGAAACAGTATAATGGGTGGGATGAGTAAACTTCAGCTTTCCAATAAGTGGTAGGGGCTATTGTGCTAAACAAACAACTTACTGAATTTTGCGTTGCAGCAGAAGTAAGTAACGTTGTATTGCATCTCCTCTGTATGCGTATTTTGCGATTCTGAATATTGGTAATAATAAGTTCGTGATACGTTGTAAGGGTTATATCTTGTGATCAAACTTCAGCAAACTCTGTAGTCTTTCTGACCGTATTTTCAAAAATGTGCATTAAACATTCATTATGTTTCCTTTTAGGTGCAGCCGTTTTCTCCATATTTCGCATACGGAACTAATCTAGGATGTCTTCGCAAACTCTCACATCTATCACTTTCGTACCACCACATTATTTTTCGCATTCTAATCTTTAAGACTTGGGTGCACATTGTCTTCGCTAGAGAGGTTAATTTGCTTGGGAACCTAGTATGTACTACAGAATACGCATTTCTAACCCGTTTTGAACCGGAGCTTATCCTCCTGAAGAATTCCTCCTTAGTAAAATCGCCATCATATTGGAAGTGTTTTCACTGGCGACTACACTCCTCCCTCCAAAACGTCGCATCTCTTTCTTGCTCTCTTTCGACTTCCGAACGATTCGTGTCCCATCCTAAATTTCTTTCAATATCTGTAAGAAGAATCTTCATACCTCAACGAACCACACTGCGTCTACCCACAAATCTCTAATATTTCGTAGGAAACATCTGATGCAATTACATTTCGTTGAACCAAATGTTCAGTGTCATCTAAACTTCACAAGATGCAGATATTACAAATCTGTTTATATTCATAAAAAATCTTCAAATGTGTGTGAAATCTTATGGGACTTAACTGCTAAGGTCATCAGTCCCTAAGATTACACACTACTTAACCTAAATTATCCTAAGGACAAACACACACACCCATGCCCGAGGGAGGACTCGAACCTCGGACGGGACCAGCTGCACAGTCCAAGACTGCAGCGCCTTAGACCCCTCGGTATATTCATAAGCAGTCATCACCATCAATTCACAGTTCATTACAAAATGATTTAAGTTAACTGTAAAGTGAGGCAAAGCGACGTGTTGTAGTCATCGAAAAATACAAACATGACAGTGGATAGGCTGCCTTTTTCTAAGAATACGTATTACTCTGCCGCTGTTCTCTTACCCAGACTAACATCCTTTGCTGTTGATATCCACTGTAAAGTACTACAGCTGAACGCTGTAGCCTCCCATGTCAAATCAGACGTATCTAGCTTTAGTTAGATGTTTAGTCGTACGAACTGCAGGCTGCGCTGAGTTGAGCTCTTCATCACAAAATCGCAGCATTTCTTGCAAGGTGAATGGGAGTACATCAAATGAAATGGGACTGATCAAATTCAAATGATGAACAGTAAGCTGTTGTAAAGCGTTTGCTGACTGACGTTGAAATATCTGAAGTTCCGTAACACCTAGGTCTGTTGCAGACAATAAATTTCAGCCCTTGGGCCTCTTCACATGATGGGAGGACAAATGTTTTGGTGATCCAATTATGCTTGATTCTCTGTAAAGTATTCTAGCCATTAAAAGAGGTTACAGTGAATCTGACATTGTCGAACACATATTGACAGAAAGTTACACTTAGGACAGGCTCTTCAGTGTCGTATCCTATGTAACAGCACACTTAAAAACTGCAAGTAAGTTCTCATAAAATTATCTGAAAATAACACCGCCATATAAATACGGGTTCAGTGTAGTTATTTTGTCTACCTACATAACAGAATAGGAAGAGTTGCCGCGTAGGTAAAAATCTGTAAACTGAGAAGGTAACAGCGGTCATGGTGGGGCAAGTTGCCTTTCCCAGAAGAAAGCTAAAACTACTGTACTGGATGAACCAGATTCCCCTCTAGCACCGAGCGGGGTGGCGCAGTGGTTAGACACTGGACTCGCATTCGGGAGGACGACGGTTCAATCCCGCGTCCGGCCATCCTGATTTAGGTTTTCCGTGATTTCCCTAAATCACTCCAGGCAAATGCCGGGATGGTTCCTCTGAAAGGGCACGGCCGACTTCCTTCCCCATCCTTCCCTAATCCGATGAGACCGATGACCACGCTGTCTGGTCTCCTTCCCCCAACCAACCAACCAACCCCTCTAGCAGCACAAAACGGGGTGCAGAGATTGGCGCAGATTCTGTCCATATGCGTTTCTTGTGTATTATTAGTAACTCGTGTTTTAATTACATCTGGTGTTAACGCAGTTTATGGGATATATACACCCCCCCCCACCCCCCGGTTAAGTGCGAATGCTATGTATGGAAAGGTCGATAAAACTTTGAGATACTCAATTTAGTCGCTTCTTGTGAAGCAGTGGAGTATAGAGAGAGGATAGGGAATCGTCTGCCATTCGTTTTGCAGTCCTATGAAGGAGGTACATATATGATGTATATATGACCGTACATGACTGGTGACCTACTTTCCTTCGCACTTCCAACACCACCACGTACTCCACCTCGTTACAACCCGAAAACACAGTTGATTTCTGAATACACCTTTAATGCAATTTGAATTTGTCCACATTTTCATAACTAATCGTAATATACTTCATGTATCAGTAAGTGTTAATTATCTACCATTAAAATTATATTTTTTAATAATTTTCAATTTTGTCATCCCCTGCCATGTGGAAACTATTAGCCGCAGAGAAAAAATAACATACTATCCAGGAAATTTAATGTAGCTTGATTTGGTGAAGTGATACAATTTCGGTAGAACTCGCAGTTTTTGGGTTGTTCAACAAATATACAGAAAATTAATTTTTAAAGACAACTTCCAACACACAATTTCCTACCTTTCCCGTCAGCAACTTTAGTTTGATGTTCATGGCACTGGATCCTATTTCAATAAAATAAAAAAATTGCGATTAGAAGAATATTTCCCCAAATTTTCCTTCGTTTTTCGTTGACTGGACAGTGTCTCAGTATATGATCCACTGAACAGTGTCTCAGTATATGATCCACTGGTGGGGATAGGAGAATGGCAGCTTCCTTCATTAGAAAGCAATTATCTTCACGAACCGAATTCTCTCTAGCCAACCAGGCAGACGCAAGATTCCTGTATAAATCTGAAATAAATGGGAACAGGTAATCGGTGCTAATGAGTTTTATGTGTCGTGTAATCTCTGTGTCGTTTACCACTTCACTGCGCAAACAACATGAGCTGTAAACACTTATTCTATAGCGTCAGTATTTAGTATTTGACACGTTGTGTGTGTGTGTGTCCTTCATCTACATCAACAATCAGTCGGCAAGGCGCATTAGGTGTGTGGAGGACGGACTTCAGGCAGCACAAGTGATTCCGCCGTGCCTGTTCCACTCGCAAAGGGGGCGTCGAAAGAATGATGGTCGCTAAACGTCTACATTAGCTCTAATTTCTCGAATTTTCCTTTTGTGGTCTTTTCTAAGGCTTATGTGGGTGGAAGTACGTATATGGTCCAGCTCTTTCGGAAAAGCACTCTCTCGGAAATCCAGTAGTTAACCTCTCTGTGATACAGAAAGCCTCAACTGCAGCGTCTGCCATTGGAATGAGTTCAGCATGTATTTAACGCTCTCGTGTCAACCAAATAATCCTGTGACGGAGTTTGCCACTGTTGTATCATTCCCGCCTGGTAAGGGTTCCAACGTGATGAACAGTATTCGTGAATCGGTCGGAAAGCGTTTTGTACGCCACTTCTTTCGTGGATGAGTTACATTTCCAAAGGATCCGTCATGTGGATCTCAGTCTGTTTGCCTATTACGGAAGGTAAAGCGATCGTGAGCTATTTCTGAGAGCATCTACAACCAGGTTCCTGCAAAATGGTGTAATAAGTTTGCTTTAAAAGCAAGAATTCGACTTACAGCCACAACCCTCTTTGGTCGATGACTATATTATGTCCCTTTGGACGGGGCGGTATCTTACATCATTTTGTATAAGCTGTGAATTGATTGCTACTAATTACTTATGAATATGAACAGAACCTAAGTATCTGCTTTGTGTAAAGTTTCATAATACTAATCTTTTAACTGGACTAAATAAGTAAATTTATCATCAATAGTGTAGTTGCGGAAGTAGTGGATTTCATCCCTTAAGTATACACAACATGTTACATGTATTTAAACTCATGATCAAGTGCAGGGACCTGTATCATTCATTAAGCCTCTGAAGGTGTTTTCGCAGATCGATATAGTCTTCTTGTAGACAACAGCATCCACTGCGAAGATGTTATCTAATTACAATTAACTTAGCGTTCAGAACTTTGATCATAAAATGATGGCTTTCACGACCAGATGTCTTTGTTGCTGGTGAATCTTCTGGGTAGTATAGCGGTGGTCTATCAAACTTTCTCGCTCCTACCGTAAATCCACAGCTGTTTTGGACAAATTCAGCGATGCTTCTGATACTGCTGAGCCTTGGCAGCGCAAGGCGTCAGTGGGCAAGACATAGGGGAGCAAGGAGCAGCTCTCAATATGTCTAATGCATCCCAAGAAAAGGTTCCACTTTTCACCACGTTTTATTATGTCGCTTTCTGGCTGTCTCTAGCTCTCGCTCTCTGTCTGTATGTGTTTTTTCTCTATTGTCGATGTTAAGGGTTTTTCCCACAGGCGATAATACAGCAATACATTTATTTAGCTAATAAGAGCCTTGTCACGAAATGTCGACATCTGCAGTCGAAAACGTCAGCAGTTCACAGCTTCACCATGTTGGTAGTATCAGGCTCGTATGCATGACTTTACACATACATAGTGCTTGTACCCATAGCATGTGGCACATGTACCGATGAACGTGACGAGGATCTGTCATCCGCCAAATCGTGTACGTGAGTGTCCGGGTATAAATTATTGGCCCATTGTTAGATAAACCTGGAGGGCTTCTGTAAAGTTTCGACGGTAGGAGACGAGGTGCTGGCAGAAGTAAAGCAGGGAGGACGGGGCGTGAGTCGTGCTTGGGTAGCTCAGTTGGTAAAGCACTTGCCCGCAAAAGGCAAAGGTCCTGAGTTCGAGTCTCGGTCCGGCACACAGTTTTAATCTCCTAGGAAGTTTCATGGATAATTTACTTCAGAATACGTGTATAAAATGATCTGAGGTGATCTATAAGAGCCTTCTTTCAGTTTTTTTATTACAGCACCAAAGAAAATGGACAGATGTGAAAGAGAATCAATCAGTGTGTCTACTATCGTATTTATCAGCCGTATGGAAGAGGACAGGATTTACAGTTTATTGGTTCTTTCCTCTAGAGACGTATTTTTAGATTCCGAATATTGATATTTAGAACTTTTTGTTACTTCGTATGGCTAATGTCTTGTGATTTGGATTTGACAAATGTTATAGCTCTTTAACGTTGTGTCCAGTACTGTTCTCAATTCATTGTCTTACTGTCGGGTGCAAGAATAATATTGGAAATTTTCCGGTAACTGTGATCATATATTTTCCAGTTGTTAATAATAAAGTTTTGTCACTCTATTTCTGTTTTTCGTATATTTCATTTACGGCGCTGACCTAGGAATAGTGTGCCAAGTCTCACATCCGTAACACGTTCCTACCATCACTACATCTTCCACATTCGAAGTTTTCAAACGTGTGTGTACATGGTAACTGTTAATAATATAAAACCGCTTGGTGAACCTCTTACATACTACCGAATAAGCAATTCGATGGTGTCTCACAATACAGCTTCGCCTCCTCAAATTAATTCGGCACTGTATTGGATGGATGGTCTTCGTAAACTCAGGGGACCTCTGAAAGATTTGTATCTAACTCTTAGTCTGTTTCGAAGGTCGCTCTGTTCGAGCTCCATCTTAATTTTATTCAGGACCTGAAAAGACCCATTTTCACACCCCAAAGAACCACACATGCATTCAGAGCTTCGTTTCATAAATCTCGAAACCTCTTCGTCAATGTTTGGTGCAACCTAAAGTCCAGTGCTATTTAAACTTAACAAGATACGGATGTTTCGAATCTGTTTATATTCATAAGCAGCCTACACCATCACCACACATCTTATTATAAAATAATAGAAGGCACCGCTCTGGTGAAAGAAACATGTTGTAGTCATCGAACATGTAGGGGTATGGGTGTTAGCCCACTTCATAGCAAAAATGATATATAATACTGTAGTTACCTGCCTATAGCTGCATTCATATGCATGGACCTCTATCACATCATCATATTAGCTATGTTTCGAGACATTTCCTACAGCACATTATTCGTTCACCTTACAGAAAACGCGAATACTAATTCAGGGAGTGAGATTTTTAATTCTATACTATCATTTGCTGCTCATGGAAGTTTTACGTTTGTACTGCAATTATTCTGGGTTATTATGATTCTGACAGACCAGTCACGTATCACGTATGGTAGGTAAAGCGCTGTGGCACAATTGTTGCAACCGTCGCTCTTTAGCCAATATCCAGGGCGAATTTTTCAACAATGATATATCGCACGACATGAAGCGGGCAGTTGCGTAGCAACATTACGATTGCGAATCGTATTGCGTAAACATATTGTCTGTGCTTGCTTGATTTTCCTTGAGCAGTTGTTTGTGCTATAGTGTTTATTTTCGTGCGAGGCAAGCTCATTAACTGAATACCTGAACTGCTTGTCGAGGACGCTCTTCTGACAGAAGAACGCACGAAGCCAGCGTTGTGCAGGACGCTGTACGGAACCGTAAGTGACCTGTCAGCATCTTCTGTTGCTCTTCTCTCAACCATAATAACATGCTTTGCTGTTGATGTCGACTGCAACTAGTATTACTGAACGCTGCGGCTCACGCATCAAATCATTCGTATGTAGTTTTATTTGGCTTTTTAATCGTACCGGCTACATTTTACCGAAAAGAACGATCGTTTCCAGTGATCCTAGTTGATCTTCAATCTAGGAGAGCAGATTTCGAAAACAGTCTACCAGAGCAGTTTCCCAAAATCTTGGAACAGGGTTTTGATAAATGATGTATTGTGATAGGTTTTTTGTATTCTATGATTTCCGATAGTTTTTTCCTTCCATTATGAAGCTGGTTTAGTGTATATGCTCTAACAATTTTCTGCGTTGTTTCAGCATTCTGTGTCATATTACATACTGCATGGTTCGTGTATTAGAAATATACTTAAGTATGCTATACGTGTCTCACCATCAGTACACAAACTTCTGTTTTTGCTGGTACTGGATGTCAGGGGTACTCACCTGGCAGAAGTGAGGAGGAGGAAACAGCTCTCCCCCCTAGCAAAATATTAGCATCCTGTTCAGCCAGAGAGGCGTGAAAATTCATTATCATTATGCAGAAATGCAGAACATGCAAAAGATGCTGACTAGCGCCATGTATTGTGAAGTCTCTAAGCCATTCCCAACTTCACATCATAGCTAATAAGTGTTGCTTACAACCCCTCCCCCGACCACCCCATGTTGTTGTTGTGGTCTTCAGTCCTGAGACTGGTTTGATGCAGCTCCCCATGCTACTCTATCCTGTGCAATCTTCTTCATTTCCCAGTACCTACTGCAGCCTACATCCTTCTGAATCTGCTTAGTGTATTCATCTCTTGGTCTACCTCTACGATTTTTACCCTCCACACTGACCTCCAATGCTAAATTTGTGATCCCTTGATGCCTCAAAACATGTCCTACCAACCGATCCCTTCTTCTAGTCAAGTTGTGCCACAAACTTCTCTTCTCCCCAATCCTATTCAATACCTCCCATCTCCCAGTACCTACTGCAGCCTACATCCTTCTGAATCTGCTTAGTGTATTCATCTCTTGGTCTACCTCTACGATTTTTACCCTCCACACTGCCCTCCAATGCTAAATTTGTGATCCCTTGATGCCTCAAAACATGTCCTACCAACCGATCCCTTCTTCTAGTCAAGTTGTGCCACAAACTTCTCTTCTCCCCAATCCTATTCAATACCTCCTCATTAGTTACGTGATCTACCCACCTTATCTTCAGCATTCTTCTGTAGCACCACATTTCGAAAGCTTCTATTCTCTTCTTGTCCAAACTAGTTATCGTCCATGTTTCACTTCCATACATGGCTACAGTCCATACAAATACTTTCCGAAACGACTTCCTGACACTTAAATCTATACCCGATGTTAACAAATTTCTCTTCTTCAGAAACGATTTCCTTGCCATTGCCAGTCTACATTTTATATCCTCTCTACTTCGACCATCATCAGTTATTTTACTCCCTAAATAGCAAAACTCCTTTACTACTTTAAGTGTCTCATTTCCTAATCTAATTCCCTCAGCATCACCCGATTTAATTTGACTACATTCCATTATCCTAGTTTTGCTTTTGTTGATGTTAATCTTATATCCTTCTTTCAAGACACTGTCCATTCCGTTCAACTGCTCTTCCAAGTCCTTTGCTGTCTCTGACAGAATTATAATGTCATCGGCAAACCTCAAAGTTTTTACTTCTTCTCCATGAATTTTAATACCTACTCCGAATTTTTCTTTTGTTTCCTTTACTGCTTGCTCAATATACAGATTGAATA
Source organism: Schistocerca nitens (assembly GCF_023898315.1). Lineage (NCBI taxonomy): Eukaryota > Metazoa > Arthropoda > Insecta > Orthoptera > Acrididae > Schistocerca > Schistocerca nitens. The sequence continues at coordinate 114,972,008 of NC_064620.1, read as the reverse complement.
ACATCGGGGAGAGGCTACAACCCTGTCTCACTCATTTCCCAACCACTGCTTCCCTTTCATGCCCCTCGAGTCTTATAACTGCCATCTGGTTTCTGTACAAATTGTAAATAGCCTTTCGCTCCCTGTATTTTACCCCTGCACCTTCAGAATTTGAAAGAGAGTATTCCAGTCAACATTGTCAAAAGCTTTCTCTAAGTCTACAAATGCTAGAAACGTAGGTTTGCCTTTTCTTAATCTTTCTTCTAAGATAAGTCGTAAGGTTAGTATTGCCTCACGTGTTCCATCATTTCTACGGAATCCAAACTGATCTTCCCCGAGGTCCGCTTCTACCAATTTTTCCATTCGTCTGTAAAGAATTTGCGTTAGTATTTTGCAGCTGTGACTTATTAAACTGATAGTTCGGTAATTTTCACATCTGTCAACACCTGCTTTCTTTGGGATTGGGATTATTATATTCTTCTTGAAGTCTGAGGGTATTTCGCCTGTCTCATACATCTTGCTCACCAGATGGTAGAGTTTTGTCATGACTGGCTCTCCCAAGGCCATCAGTAGTTCTAATGGAATGTTGTCTACTCCCGGGGCCTTGTTTCGACTCAGGTCTTTCAGTGCTCTGTCAAACTCTTCACGCAGTATCTTATCTCCCATTTCGTCTTCGTCTAAATCCTCTTCCATTTCCATAATATTGTCCTCAAGTACATCGCCCTTGTATAAACCCTCTATATACTCCTTCCACCTTTCTGCCTTCCCTTCTTTGCCTAGAACTGGGTTGCCATCTGAGCTCTTGATATTCATACAAGTGGTTTTCTTCTCTCCAAAGGTCTCTTTAATTTTCCTGTAGGCAGTATCTATCATACCCCTAGTGAGACAAGCCTCTATATCCTTACATTTGTCCTCTAGCCATCCATGCTTAGCCATTTTGCACTTCCTGTCGATCTCATTTTTGAGACGTTTGTATTCCTTTTTGCCTGCTTCATTCACTGCATTTTTATATTTTCTCCTTTCATCAATTAAATTCAATATTTCTTCTGTTACCCAAGGATTTCTATTAGCCCTCGCCTTTTTACCTACTTGATCGTCTGCTGCCTTCACTACTTCATCCCTCAGAGCTACCCGTTCTTCTTCTACTGTATTTCTTTCCCCCATTCCTGCAATTGTTCCCTTATGCTCTCCCTGAAACTCTCTACAACCTCTGGTTCTTTTAGTTTCTCCAGGTCCCATCTCCTTAAATTCCCACCTTTTTACAGTTGCTTCAGTTTCAATCTGCAGTTCATAACCAATAGATTGTGGTCAGAATCCACATCTGCCCCTGGAAAAGTCTTACAATTTAAAACCTGGTTCCTAAATCTGTGTCTCACCATTATATAATCTATCTGATACCTTTTAGTATCTCCAGGATTCTTCCAGGTATACAACCTTCTTTTATGATTCTTGAACCAAGTGTTAGCTATGATTAAGTTATGCTCTGTGCAAAATTCTACAAGGTGGCTTCCTCTTCCATTTCTTCCCCCCAATCCATATTCACCTACTATGTTTCCTTCTCTCCCTTCTCCTACTGACGAATTCCAGTCACCCATGACTATTAAATTTTCGTCTCCCTTCACTACCTGAATAATTTCTTTTATCTCGTCATACATTTCTTCAATTTCTTCATCATCTGCAGAGCTAGTTGGCATATAAACTTGTACTACTGTAGTAGGCATGGGCTTTGTGTCTATCTTGGCCACAATAATGCGTTCACTATGCTGCTTGTAGTAGGTAACCCGCACTCCTATTTTTTATTCATTATTAAACCTACTCCTGCATTACCCCTATTTGATTTTGTATTTATAACCCTGTATTCACCTGACCAAAGGTCTTGTTCGTCCTGCCACCGAACTTCACTAATTCCCACTATATCTAACTTTAACCTATCCATTTCCCTTTTTAAATTTTCTGACCTACCTGCCCGATTAAGGGATCTGACATTCCACGCTCCGATCCGTAGAACGCCAGTTTTCTTTGTCCTGATAATGACGTCCCCTTGAGTAGTCCCCACCCGGAGATCCGAATGGGGGACTATTTTACCTCCGGAATATTTTACCCAAGAGGACGCCATCATCATTTAATCATACAGTAAAGCTGCATGTCCTCGGGAAAAATTACGGCTGTAGTTTCCCCTTGCTTTCAGCCGTTCGCAGTATCAGCACAGCAAAGCCGTTTCGGTTAATGTTACAAGGCCAGATCAGTCAATCATCCAGACTGTTGCCCCTGCAACTACTGAAAAGGCTGCTGCCCCTCTTCAGGAACCACATGTTTGTCTGGCCTCTCAACAGATACCCCTCCGTTGTGGTTGCACCTACTGTACGGCCATCTGTATCGCTGAGGCACGCAAGCCTCCCCACCGACGGCAAGGTCCATGGTTCATGGGGGGTTCCTACCAAAATTCGTGGTACGCTCTCGTTGTGTAGCTTAAATAAATGCTGTTTATCACGTTGTGTATGTGCTATGTAATTGTATACATATGAAATTCAAAATACTGATCATACAGTGGAAGCTTCCACGACTGGTTGTCTCATCTATCGATAATTTTTCCAGGTTATATGATCGTGGACCATGAAACATCTTTGTTTCTGACGCTTCGTCCACAGCTGCATTGGACATCTTAGCTGTTTAATATTTTATTTAAGTGAGTTTTGCCACATAGGCCTTTATGGTTCAGTAAAGGTAGACCCTGTAGTGATAATGTATTTTAGTATAAGAGAACAGGTAGAGAAGTGGAAATAATTTAACTTATGGACGTAATAACTTCGGTTGATTATGAAAAGGCTTTTGAAAAAAGAATGTGGCAGGTTATGGAAAATAGAAGATTCCTAAAGCTTCTAATCACATGTGTTGAAGCTTCTTGCAGTGAGGAAAGATTATAACCTACGTAGGGAGCAGTTTCTCGAAATAAATAACAACACAGGCATTGCGACAACAACGTGGCCGGCCTTTGGAACCTCTGCACACTTGTCCTAGTCAGGACTTAGAAACAAAGTATCATATACGGCATAAAGGTCAACAGGGACAAATGTTTTAATATTCCTGTATTCGCAGATGATCATATGATGAGATTTCGACAATGGAATATGTAACAAAATCCTAAAATAAAATTTAACAGAACAAGAAAGCTTTAAATAATTTCTCATAGCCCATAGAGATTCATAACCACCTATACATAATCTTGAAAATCTGTGATTGTGATTTTATAATATCTGTCAAAATACCTGCAAGATTTAAAATGGAAAACGTGGGGACCTTGTGATATTTAACCGACGCATGAAATGTCCGCCTCCTATCACGTGCTGCATGCACTTTACGGTTTTCTTTTTAAATTTTCAAACCATTTTGAATACATTAATAATTCACAATCAGACGTAATCAAGACTGTCTACGTAGGATTAACAATCTGAATGGACCTACAAGAAAATACTGTATACTTCTTTCTAAGATTAAAAAAGTGGTATGTTAAAAATATATTTTTATTTAAATAATTGTTTTGCGGTCCGTACTCTTATGTAGATCAAATTCTTTTCCTCGATCTCAAATACTCTGATGAGAACACAGCAGAGACGATTCGCATATTTCCGATTTATTTCTACTTCCTTTGAACTAAGTCAACTAACTTATTGCATTCTCCTACATACATCTCGCGGTAAACACAATTTCTTCTTCTCTCGATCATTCTTAACGCTTGCCGGCCGGAGTGGCCGTGCGGTTCTAGGCGCAACAGTCTGGAACCGAGCGACCGCTACGGTCGCAGGTTTTTCCTGCCTTGGGCATGGATGTGTGTGATGTCCTTAGGTTAGTTAGGTTTAATTAGTTCTAAGTTCTAGGTGACTGATGACCTCAGAAGTTAAGTCGCACAGAGCTGAGAGCCATTTGAGCCATTCTTAAAACTTAAAGGTTATTGCGATTTAGGTGGACATCATCACCGTATATTTCAATGCGGTTGCACTTGCATTTCAATGAAGTCGACTGTTACTCCCGTTTGAGATAATTTTTTTAGCCTTAACTGTAAATCACGTATCATATTTTGGGAGCTGCGGCGAGCACACACAGTTTTAAAGGGGACACGTATAGCTGCACATTCAGGGACAGCATGTTGAGTTACACCTCAATGCAAATGTGAGCAATAGACAGCATCTCTGCTACTTCGCTCGAGACTAGTTTCATCAGGCCAGAGAAGCATCCGACAACAGAAAGAGAAACTATGGACACCATTCCGTCAGTGGTACAATCGTACAATTATGTGGCAGCAAACTAAGATTTACTTTTCAGATGTGAAATTTCATCATTCTCCTGATGGAAGGTAACTAATGCAACTACGAAAATCAATTAATATGGATGAACGTTAATCTGAACCCATCTATAGCCGTATCAAGCACTAATGTCACACTCAAATCTGACTCCACTATTCCTTCTCGTCCTTAGTACAACGTATTCGACCACGGGTGCACCGTTGTTCATTAAGAAGAGGTGGCCGAGTTGCCGGACATTTGTTACTTTATCCACCGGTGTCTTTCTTTCTTTGGGCTCAGTTTACGAGCAAATTGCTGGTAGGCCATTTCCATTTCCATGTTGATCTTGGAAGGCGAAGAGTGTGTGGAAATATATGGTGAGGGAACGAATACATCGAGCAACACGGACTAGTGTGGCCATAGGTTGTCCTTGCGGTGTCTGTTGCCGTGAAGAATAGAAAAAGTAACCGAAAAGAAAAACAAAAGCGTACCCGTCGGTAAACTATAACACTGCATTTTGTTCCATGACAACGCGTGTTCTACTCGGCAATATGAGTGCCAACAATGCCACTGAGCCTAGTCACTGATTCTGTATGTATCATTACTCTGGTCAGAGTTTATAAATTCTCTTAAATTATCGGAGATTTTGACGCTTCTAGTGGTTTCATCTGAATATTGCAAATTGTATACAGTAAGAAGCCTTAGTAAGACGCTCGCCCTATTCTTATTCCAAACATCCTGACAGCCCAGAAGTCCAAATGGACACGCTATAACTCTATTCGTATATTGTGTAAGCTGTGGTCAACACTTGACGTGCGATTTTGATTTTTTCTTCACAGATGTTGCGGAGGCTTTTCGGCGTGTTCTGCCTCCGATCTGGCCGGGGGTCAGATGCTGACTTTTACGGAGATCTGATAGACCCCGATCTGGTTGGAAAACCAGAGGTGAGGAAATATTTCCTAATTACTCGGATTTATAAACAGTACGGGGTGGAAATAAAGATTTTTTTGTACCATCTCATAAATGCGCTTGCAGCATCAATCAAAGGAACTGTTGACGGATTGCATAAAGATTCGTTTAACGAGAATTCTTTATACAAGAAATAATTTCTCTTATTTAAAAAATAATATTAATAGTCAAAGTTAACCTAGGCATTAAAGTAATTTTTATTTTATGTCGCGAGTAAACATCCAGAAAATATTAGACTTTAGATAAACTGTAGAAAACGAACCAAAACCAACGAATGAAAAAATTGTGACAGCAGAAACAAATGTCCCACAGAGGATGAGCGCCGCGCGTTGGCGGCTGCGCTCAGACGTGGACGAGTTGGTGCTGCTGGCAGAGCAGGCGGAGAAGACCCGGCCACCGCCTGCTGCTGTTGATGGAGACTGCGGCAAAGTCATCGCGAAGGTAAGGCGGCACTGAAGGCACAACTTCTATAATAACTCCCCAGTAATTAATGACAAAGGTTGCGTTCAACATAACCTTTTTTTCAGACCACTGTAGAGTAGCACAAGTTTAATTAACGTTGTACGATAATAAGTATCATCTTTGCCACAGTTAATGATTGTGTCTGAATCCTCTTCCCTTTCTTCTTTTCACATTCAAAATAGATAATTGTTCTGTCTAAATGTACGCTTTCTCCAACACAGTCTCTCTAGACATATTTTGCTACTGCTAGATGATGAAAGTTTGAAGTATTTTAATGTGAAGAATTGCTCTTGTGTGCAGGTGAACGATGGCTGGATGATTCTGACGACCGCCGAGATCCATGGGCCGCCTGTGACGGAGTATGACGAGGACAGCCCGCCGATACCTCGCCGCCGGCGAGGGTGTCGCAGGTGCTGGGTGGAGAAAGTCGGGGCGAAGACTGTTGTGAGCCCACACGGTGGTCGGCAACACCGCCTCACTACCCACTAAACGTATTCGTGACGAGGACATCCCGCCATTGCCTCGTCGCTAGTGGGTGTGTTGGAGGTGCTGCTCAGAGAAAGTCGGGGCTACAACTGTTGTGTGTCTACAAAGTGAATGGGAGACACCAGCTAAGAAATATTTGAACTGAATAAATTAATAATAAACTAATAAAGTATCTTTGAACTTGAGACTTTAAATGATGCCATGTAAAAGAACGTTCAATATGCTTTGAACTTAATCAGCTCCAATAAGTGTGCGTGTGTGCAATGTGGACAGGACACCGGCTCACTAACCAACGAATGTGTTCGTGACGGACTCTGGACAGTGGATAAAATGGACATACGATCAATGCCTCATCGTTATAAAACGTGTTGGAGGTGCTGGACACAAAAAGTCAGGTTTAAGACTGCTGTGTGTCTGTGAATTGGGTCGGGTCACTGTGTTACTAGTCAATAAAATTATTAATGAGGAACTGAGGACAGTGTATGATGAGGACATGACACGGATGCCTCGTCATTGCAGAGGGTGTTGGAGGAGCTGAATGCCAAAAGCCAGGTCAGAGACTGTCGTGTGGCTGCAAAGTGAATGGAGACATCGAATCACAAATATCTGATCTGAATAAATTACTAAATAAACGAATAAAGTATGTTTAAACTTGGGACTTCAAATGACGCCATGTAAAAGAACATTAAATAAACTTTAATCTTAATCAACTCCAGTAAATGTGCGTGTGTGCAATGTGGACAGGGACACCAGCTTACTAGTCAACGAACATATCGTGTGGAACCAAGAGCAGTGGATATGTACGATATCCCAATGATGCCTCGTCGTCGAAGAGGATGCTGGACGTGCTGGCAGAGAAAGTGTTTCTGCAAAGTAAATGGGGACTTCGGTTCACAAATATTTCAACTGAATAAATTACTAAATGAACGAATAAAAGTATCATTGAACTTCTGACTTTCAATGTCGCCCTGTAAAAGAATGTTGAATATGTTTTAATTTTACTCAACTCCAACTAAAAAGATACTGAAATAAAAGTAACTTCCTTAACCAAAATTGCATGTTCCTCTTTCTCTTTAGATATATGACTGCATAGCAACATATATTTGAAAGTGTTGAAACGTCCCCTTTTGAACAATTTTACAGGACTGTGCTTAACCTGACACACAATATTTTTAGCGCAACGCAATCTGACTTTCAATAATCTCTACAAGAGAATGGCCCTGACTAACATTAACCTGTACTTTTCACAAATCACTTACCTCACAAAAATCTTGGTTACTCCCACAACTGCAATACAGCTAGCGCCACTACTGCCAGCTAAATAAAAGATTCAAACTATGGAAGGCACTAACTACTGATAGGGATAGTTAGCAAATGAAAGATATTAATAGAGAACAAACAATGTATTTACCTTGATATCATCATATATAAATATAGCAGTTCATGACAAATTTCCAAACTCTGCCATCTCTCTCCCCACATCCACCACTGCTGGCGGCTCACCTCCAACTGCGCAACGCTACGCACTGTTCACAGCCAGCTGCCTAACACTACAATGGCGAGTATTACAACAATGCAAAGCAGCCACAGACTGCACACAGCACAGCCAGTGATTTTCATACAGAGGTGGCGTTACCAATAAAAAAACCTAAACAGCCTACTTACATAGCCCCCATGCTCCCCACAAAAAATTTTACAAATTGGTTTGGGAAGTGGCCAATACAGATTTGAAAAAAATTTTCATAAGTACAATAACAAAGAAATCAAATGCACACACTTATTGATACAATGTTGGTCAAAAGCTAAAATTTTCTCACAGTCCATAAAGACAGTCCTGATCATTCATCACATTGCAGTGTTTTTCTCAAAGTCTGAGCAGTAAAAGAAAATGCACATGGAAGTAGTGGATTTCCATGCAATCTTGAAGAAGTAGCGTTGTCCTTCCAACGGAAAGACAGTACTGACTCTCGACATGCAGACAGGTCATGGGCCACAACAGAGCAAACCCACAGCGGAGTCAATCGAAGTTTTGAAGAATATCGTTTGGTAGGTCATCACAGAGCAGACCCACTGTAGTCCTGGTAGAGATTACGGTATTGGTGGGCCACCAGAGGCGCAGACCCACTGCAGTCCTTGCAGAAATAATGATACTGGTGAGTCATCAAAGATGCAGACCCACTGTAGTCCTTGTAGAGATAATGGTACTGGTGGGCCACCAGAGGTGCAGACCCACTGCAGTCCTTGTAGAGATGGCCAGCAGCCATCTGTTGTGACTGTGCAGGTGCACAATCACCATTGAAGAGTCTTGCGGATAATATAGCAAGTCCATAACCACCACTAGTGCACTCACAGAGTTTTTGGAATTGTCCTTAGAACCAACAATGCTGTTACCCAGTCCCTTGCTGAATTATTAACACACGTGCAAACACTAACAGTCCCTACTTCTCACATATTGTCCATATACTATGACCAACAGAAACGTGTGCAGTGAAATGATACTTACAAGTTACTTAATTTGATGACCTGGTGTCAATTACAATTTTATGACAGAAGAATACAATTACAAAGGTACAAAATACATCATTAAAGAACATAACAATACAGATAACATTTGTAGTACAGGTTTTACAATAGAATAGAAATAATCATATACATCAGTGTTACAGGAATTATGACATAAGTAAATACATAAAGATCAGAATAAATTTTGAAACATCAACTTCACACATGAGCATTAAAGCAAAACAGAATAAATAATGTCTAAGCATATTTACAAGTTAAATAACATATTATTAAAACCAATTATATTTGAGGATAACAGTATTCCTCATCATAGTGAATAGTATTAGAAAAAAAATTCTATGAAACTACACAGAGACAGGAAGGAAACAAATACACAAGGGTACACAAACACATAGGGGGATAACACAATGGAAAGGACAGGGTTCGTTTTCAGTGTAACTTTTGGTACTGCAGTATTTTGCGAACAAAACCTTTTTTGTTCTTGGAGATCTCCCTTCGTTCATCATTATTCCCAAAAAGTCCTATCTATACCTCCTTCCGTATTCTATTCATATTTCTTTCAAAATAATTATTTCTCATTGTACAATACTCATTTTGGCCCAAATCTTTTTTTATATACCTTGTCAATGCATTGCTTCCAATTCATCATAGTTAGTTTCTTATATAGTCTACCCCCTCTTAAGCTAACTTAAATCTACTGAGCTCAGATTCTAAACTAAGGGACGAGGCAATGCAGCAGCACAAAACAATTAACACAAACAGCAATGACAAAAAAAATGGAAATTTGCAAAGCAACCTACAGTAAATCTAAATTACCAAGCAATTCAACATTACAACTAATATGAGCCAATGTGCAGCAACAAGAAAAATAAATCAGTAGTAAAACTGGCTTAAAAGAATAATACAAAGTGAAAATTAGTAGCACTATGCATGGCAAACAGCAGCAGCAAAAAAAAAAACTTATCTCTAAACATGACATAGCTCAAGCAGAAAAAATATTACACTAAAAATGGCCATGTCTAATACCTATGTCACATCTTAACACTAGAGTGATGCATCACAATTTATTCTACAAAAGAAATTAACAAGTACTTGAAAAGAAAACTATGATTGCAGTTCCTGTGAAGGTAAATGTCTTTTTGTGCTCCCTCATTTTGTTTTTCAAAAAATTATTATTTACTCGATCTGTAGACAGAAAATATTTATATTAGTACATCTATAAGATTTTATTTTAACCAATGCTGCAGTGCAGCTAGAAACTAGATATCAAATGAAATAAGCACTTACGCAAACCAAAGCATAAAAATATCATTCAATAATCATGTGACATTTCATAAGTTAGTAGACATTCTCTCAACTTTCGTAGAAAGACGCTTGTCATAATCAGGTGTGCAGATGTAAAAATATTTCTCGTCATTTCATTAGGCATTTCTGTAAATATCATAAATTAAGAGCTCCACAGTGTCAACATATGTTTTCAAGTTTGACCGTGTCGTTTTGCGATGCTCTCTACAAAGTAACGTCAATAGCGAGGATAATGGCCTCCCTTTTTTTTTTCTACCTGTGCCGCTGGAAGGTACACGCTAATGGCTTTTTTTCTCGGGCGGCTGTCGCCCATCTGGCTGCCCACGACGTATTACGTGCAGGTGGTCACTTAACTTTCTTACGGAAATATTTACGACAGCAGTTTCCGCTACAGTGGCAGTTTTATATAGAAATATTTCGCAGGTCAAGAATTAGCGTTGCAAATCTGTAGAAACAAAATCCTATAAATATAAGTGTCCAAAAAAAATATTCGTCAGGATTGTGATACAGTCACACATTTACACACATTTCATAACCTTGAAGTACGATTCTTGGTTTCCAACAACCTTTTCCACAAGTCAGAGTCCCTAATCACTTTTCATTACTCCTTACCTTATTACACATATACATATTCGTCGACACGTCAATCTTGCGACGACACTTCACTATTTCATCGTAATAAATACATAGCATAATCAAATTCCCCATATAGCATCAAATTGTTCATCATAAACATACCTCAACAGCATAATACACATCGTCGTCATAAAAATAACATCATAATACCTCAGTCAACTCTCAAAATCGTCGTAGCTTCCTCCAATAATTTCAAAACCTAAAAAAATTCTCTGCTCATGTCAAAAGTGTCATCCGCCTCAAACGCACTTCAAAAATCATGATCCCATACCAAATACATCATTCAAAGTTCTCATAGTATCACAATGGTTCCAAAAAAATATGAACAGTTCACGAAGTACTGACAAAATGCAATTTCATACGTGTGAAGTTATTCAACTGTGTAATTACGTAAACATCTGTCACTAATGTAGTAAAAAAAAATGTTTATCTCTCAGTTACATGATCAGATAGCTGTGTAATTTGTGTGTTAGAGAAATATGGTACCGATGTGTAAAGTTGTATAAGCAAATACCATATTAGCTAGGGTTCCTTGTGGTTGCCACACACATGGTACACAAAGTAAGCGTGTACCCCCCTGAGGATTAATGTAATTATACCCTCAGGTGTTACAGATTACAGCAATGGAATGAAATGTATCATGGAAAACCCTTGTATCATTGCACTTCAAATATCTTTAAAAAATAAATGTTTTAAGTGCGAAATTAATCACTCAAATATGTGTCCTGTAGCGCTAAACTGTGCGTCATGATGTAAGATAATCTCTGTGGAAGTCTCGTAGTTATCGTCCTCCGAAAGCTAAGTTCTGCAGAAGTCAATGTACTTACCTCATGACAAACAAAAGTGAAATGCTTTGCGTATAGATATCGTAGTTATTACGCTTATTGTTGTAATGAAGAAAGTACTGTACTGTAACGTATTGTTGTGCTACGGAAAACCCTGTCTCATTGTAGCTATACTACAAAAGTTACTACTAAAATATGTTTTACTTTCCAGAAGAATTCAGAAAAACTGTGCAAATATAAAACAGATACACCGCAAAAGCAACAAGGTAAATTGTGTCACACATTAGTAGCGTCGTGATATAGTCATGTAGCTGTCAAATAAGCTAACCACTGTGTCATCTGGAATCTCTCAGAAAGCACCTTGAATCCATAATGTATTTTCAAGTAAACCAAAATGTTGCATTAAAATCTCAAGTTAAAAAAGCACATTATCTCTCAATAAACGATTTTACGTGTGAAATGTGGTGTAAACCTTTGCTCTTCCTAGTACGCAGAGTTTCAACTTCAAAGCAATTATCATGTTGTATACATCGGTAAAGAATGCTAAAATTTTTCTCAAGGCTAGCGTCTTATGTTATTTTTCTCGGAGCCAGCGGGCGCACGCGGCTGCCTGCTTGTGCGAGTCATTGTCTGTCTCTTTGTTGGCGCGCGTCGTTATTGGGATTTGGAGACCTAGCTTCTACAAATTCACCGTGACGAGAGGGCCCTGCCCTGTTTAAATCCCGCCAGTTCTGATGCAATTCAGGTCTGTCGTTACGATCATATCGTCTATCGTCATGTCGGTAGTTTCTGTGGTTTCTTTCTTGTCGGTTAAGTGGTGGAGAATTTCTCCCTGAATCGTAACTGCGCGCTGGACCGTTTCGTCTAAAGTTATTCTGTCTCTCGTAATAATAATTGTTTTGGTTCCCATATTGTCTGTTTCTCTGATTGTCTCTGTGATAGTCATTACCGCGGAGAGGTGATCTTTCCCTGTAATTATTACTACTCTGCCAACGGTTGTTATACGGGTGGTGTCTGTTTCGGTCACGATTTGTGTTGTGAGAATAGCCTTGTCGCGTCCAGTTATTATTTCTTTCATCGCGGAATTGCGACGGATGTGATCTGTAATTGTTGTGCTCCTGCGTTCCGCGATTGTCAGTGTCAACTTCCAGTTCTTGTAACAGTCCCTGAAAAGCTTCAATGTCGTCTTTGCAACGTCCTGCCAAAATAATATGTCGTAAATGTTCAGGTAATTTGATTAAGCAAATGCGGATGAGTTCTGAGGGGCTGTATGGGTTTGACAGGTACTGATTCTTGTGCAACATGTCTTCAAAATATTTCACAAGACTGGAAAATTCAGATTGTTCGAAATGTTTCATCATTATGATGCTATGTTTTACTCGGTCTTGTGTAGCTTGAGACCAATATGCTGAGAGGAAGGCATGGTAAAATTCTCCTTCACTGTGGCAATCGTGAATGACCGATCGCATTCTTACAGCTGGTTCATTCTCTAAGTAGCCACACATAAATTCTAATCTGTGTTCTAACGACCAGTTGAGAGGAAAACAATGAGAGAATTGATGGAGCCACGCTTGTGGATGAATGTCATTGCCAGAATTCTTAAATGTTTTGAATTTACGTGTAGTAATGAACAGCTTATAGTCAAAGTCATCATGTCGGCGAGTCGCATATCGGTCATTGTTATGTCGTGTCGGCCGTTCCATCTCAAAATTCGGTGCACATTGCCAATTTCTTTCATAACTTCCGAAATGCCCTGTGTTATTATTTTGCGTCTTTTCCGTATTTCTAAGTCCCTCTTCCCGTGTTGGGGCGCGAGTGTCCTCTGAAATACGTAATTCTTGTATTACCTGTGTCAGCTGATCTTGTACTTCCCGGATTTCTCTTTGGTGTTGCGTATTAATTTGATTCTGATTTTGTTTGAATTTCCTAATTTGTTCATACTCTTCTGTGTCAGTGAAGGCTACGGGTCTTGTGTCATTCAGATCATCATCTACCTTTGTAGATAAGTTAGTGACCTGATCCGAAAGTTCGGCTACTTTCTCCGATAGTGAACACATTTCCTCAGTGTGTATTTCTGAACCAAGTTTCAGAGTATCTAATGTGTCCTTTAAGTTTTCCTGAGTTTTTGCAAGTTGCGTAACCGAATCGGTAGATGCAACTGAGTCAAATTTAGCTTGCAAGGTCTCATGATTTTCATGAACAATAGTTTGCAGTTCTTTTATGGCTGCTTCGTGATTCTGTAATGCATTTTCATGCCGCGAAAAAATAGGTTGAAAATGCTCACAAATTTGTGTTTGTACGTCATTACAGGCTTTTTGACATTTCGATTCAATGTTATGTAACTCAGTAGTTAAATCTTCACGTGTTTGTTCAAGAGTTTGTTCCAATGAGTCTAACTTTTGTAGCTGTTGCTGTGTTTGTCTCTGATTTTGTTCCATTGTGTCTAACTGTCGCTGTGTTTGTCTCTGGTGTTGTTCCATTGTGTCTAACTGTTGCTGTGTTTGTCTCTGGTGTTGTTCCATGGTGTCTAACTTTTGAAGCTTTTGCTGTGTTTGTCTCTGATTTTGTTCCATTTGCTGCATTAATTGCAATAATAATGTGTTAGTGTCTGGAATCGGTTCCTCTATGCTTATCGGCACTGAATTTGCACCAGCAACATTTACATTTTGACAAGCAGAAAATGTGTCTTGACTTATTTGAGAAAACGGTGAGGATCCAAAACCTGAATCTACAGTATTTGCGAGATCGTGTCGTGTCATTTCGGATTCCTGAGCCGAGCTATTGCCGACCGATCGATCGATAATGCTTCCCTGCTCACTAATTGTTTCACTGCCTACGCCATTGTTTGCCGCCCGCTCCATTTTCCTATGCACAATTACCAAATTACTACTTTGAACATCAGTTAATTCATTACTCGGTGGCGCTAACACACTGCTTTCGTTTTCACTGTCATTTCTCAGTTTACTTTGGAGCCTAGTATTACGTTTTTCACACGCCATTATTGTCACAGTATTTCACACGACAACACGGAAAAACACAATTTGAAGAGCGAAAATAAGAGAACACATTAACATAACACTGAAAATAATATCTAGTTAATTGCAGCTGCGAAATACTTGGTGCAAATCTACATGCATGCCACACCTGTTTTACTGTACAACAATGAAAGACTGCAACTACAAAGGAGATTTTCTCTACAATTACGCGCTAGCCATAAACAAAAGCTACACTAATTACACAAACTACAAGAAAAAAACAGAAGATTCCAGTGAGGTATCCTCGGCTAAGGGTCGACATATGAAACGTCCCCTTTTGAACAGTTTTACAGGACTGTGCTTAACCTGACACACAATATTTTTAGCGCAACGCAATCTGACTTTCAATAATCTCTACAAGAGAATGGCCCTGACTAACATTAACCTGTACTTTTCACAAATCACTTACCTCACAAAAATCTTGGTTACTCCCACTACTGCAATACAGCTAGCGCCACTACTGCCAGCTAAATAAAAGATTCAAACTATGGAAGGCACTAACTACTGATAGGGATAGTTAGCAAATGAAAGATATTAATAGAGAACAAACAATGTATTTACCTTGATATCATCATATATAAATATAGCAGTTCATGACAAATTTCCAAACTCTGCCATCTCTCTCCCCACATCCACCACTGCTGGCGGCTCACCTCCAACTGCGCAACGCTACGCGCTGTTCACAGCCAGCTGCCTAACACTACAATGGCGAGTATTACAACAATGCAAAGCAGCCACAGACTGCACACAGCACAGCCAGTGATTTTCATACAGAGGTGGCGTTACCAATAAAAAAACCTAAACAGCCTACTTACAGTGTTACATTTTTATGTCTATCTCCCACAGCAATATTATACACGGACTACCTCAATTATCGGCAGGGAGATTATCCTTCTCAAACATGTAAAGTAGCAAATAACAAAAATTCATTTGTTTCACAACTAACTACCAAATAAATTAGAGAACATATCTCTTTTACCTTAGTCTTTTAATGACTTGTTTCCAGTCGTGCTTTGGGCAATACCACGTTTAAGTAAATGCCTTTGTTTCAGAAGTAGCGGAATATTATATAGCCATTATCTATTATGAAGCAGCAATGCCCGAAAGTGGGACATTCGCTCGAATGAATACGCTAGAACTGAAGACAATGGACGAACGTCTAAATACCGAACGAAACATGTTAGGGACGAAATCCTACGAGAGATATGCTGAAAAGTCTGTTACCCTCCTCTGAATTTCCATGATATGATTCTGGGCGTAAATAAAACTAATATTCCGAATAATTAATGGTAATCTCATGATATTACAATAGCCCTAAAAGCTAAAAAATTCACATATAATATTCGTGTAGAATTTCAACTGTAATACAACAAGTGATATCCCCCCTACACTGTTAACCACACTTCATTAATCGTGGGGAAATGTAGTCTCCGGTTTTTAAGTGTACAATAATCTCACAATGTTACTCATGGTTTATCACACGCTGAATTATAGTGTCCATTTACATTCGTTTATGGAATAGGAAAGAGCGAAGTCACCACATGCAGTACCTAGCAACGTAGCAAGTCATGTACTGTATACTCGTTGTAACTGAACATGTAGATGCCAAAATATACACATTTTTTACGTCACACTAGAAGTGTTGAAGTACACAAAAATGTTTTTTTGAGACAACGCTTATGTAATAGTGCTGCTGTAATGGTTCAGTTTACTTAGTAATGTAAGTGAATTAGTAAACGCAAAACAGTAAAAGCAAAGTTTCTACAGGCAAAGTATTTACATCATATGACGAAAGTGTCCAATAGTGTTTAATCATCATAACTACGTTTGTACAATCGGTGACAGAATTTGCCATAACATTCGCCATATCTGTTTGCTCAGTTGCACTGCTTTACTGTCTCTTCCGGAGCATTGATTTGGTTACCTCTACAAAGCGGTATAAGACCCCTTACTTCTTTATTACTAGACACGATTTTTTCTGGACCTACCGAGCTGGATAGTCTATGTTTTTCGCTCAAGAGCATCGCATTGAAGATCAGATGTGGTAGACCTCACCCAGCCCACCACATACTCTGCGCTTAGGGGCTTCTCCCATTATACTCAGCTTGTTTAGGTGTTACTTAATGTTCCTAAAGTCTCTTCACGTGAACTGATGTTTTGTTGATCCGTTTATCCTTGATACTCTGAAAAGTATTCCAGCCATTAACAGAGGGGACAATGCATCTGACATTGTCGAACACATATTGATAGAAAGTTAAACTTAGGACAGGCTCTCATTGTGGTATCCTACGTAACAGCACACATAAAAACTACAAATAAGTTCTCACACATTTAACTGAAAATACGCTACTGGACATTAAAATTGCTACATCAAGAAAAAATGCAGATGATAAACGAGTATTCATATACTAGAACTGACATGTGATTACATTTTCACGCAATTTGGGTGCATAGATCCCGAGAAATCAGTACCCAGAACAACAACCTCTGTCCGTAATAACGGTCTTGATACGCCTGGGCATTGAGTCAAACAGAGCTTGGATGGCGTGTACAGGTACAGCTGCCCATGCAGCTTCAACACGATACCACAGTTCATGAAGAGTAGTGACAGGCGTATTGTGACGAGCCAATTGCTTGGCCACCATTGACCAGAGATCTGGAGAATGTGCTGGCCAGGGCAGCAGTCGAACATTTTCTGTATCCAGAAAGGCCCGTACAGGATCTGCAACATGCGGTCTTGCATTACCCTGCTGAAATGTAGGGTTTTGCAGGGATCGAATGAAGGGTAGAGCCACGGATCGTAACACATCTGAAATGTAACGTCCACTGTTCAAAGTACCGTCAATGCGAAAAAGAGGTGACTGAGACGTGTAACCAATGGCACCCCATACCATCACGCCGGGTGATACGCCAGTATGGCAATGACGAATACACGCTTCCAATGTGCGTTCACCGCGATGTCGCCAAATGCGGATGCGGCCATCATGATGCTGTAAACAGAACCTCGATTCATCCGAAAAAAATACGTTTTGCCATTCGTGCACCCAGGTTCGTCGTTGAGTACACCATCGCAGGCGCTCCTGTCTGTGATGCAGCGTCAAGGGTAACCGCAGCCATAGTCTCCGAGCTGATAGTCCATGCTACTGCAAAAGTGGTCGAACTGTTCGTCCAGATGGTTGTTGTCTTGCAAATGTCCCCATCTGTTGACTCAGAGATCGAGACGTGGCTGCACGATCCGTTACAGCCATGCGGATAAGATGCCTGTCATCTAGACTGGTAGTGATTCGAGGCCGTTGGGATCCAGCACGGCGTTCCGCATTACCCTCCGGAGCCCACCGATTCCATATTCTGCTAACAGCAATGTCGCGATACGATAAACCGCAATCGTGATAGGCTACAATCGGACCTTTATCAAAGTCGGAAACGTGATGGTACACATTCCTCCTCCTCACACGAGGCATCACAAATAAGTTTCTCCAGGCCACGCCGGTCAACTGCTGTTTGTGTATGAGAAATCGGTTGGAAACTTTCCTCATGTCAGCACGTTGTAGGTAAAGCCACCGGCGCCAACGTAGTGTGAATGTTGTGAAAATCTGATCATTTGCACATCACAGCATCTTCTTCGTGTCGGTTACATTTCGCGTCTGTAGCACGTCATCTTCGTGGTGTAGCAATTTTAATGGCCAATAGTGTAACACCGCTACATACGTATGCGATCAGTGTACTTATTTTGTCCACCTACATAACAGAATGGCAATTGTTTGCCGGGTAGGTAGAATCTGTAAACTCAGAAGCGAACTGCGGCCTTGGTGGGGCAAGTTGCCTTTGCCAGAAGAAAACTACAGCTACTGTACAGGGTGACCTAGAACCAAATTCCCCTCTAGCAGCACAAAACAGGGTGCAGAAGTTTTTATTAGATCTAGTGTTAACTCAGTTTATGGGAAATATAAACCTCCCGCTTAAGTGCGAATGCTATGTATGGAAAGGTCGATAAAACTTTGAGATACACGATTTAGACGCTTCTTGTGACACAGTGGATTAGGGAGAGAGGATAGGGAACCGCCTGCTTGCCATTCGTTTTGCAGACCTATGAAGGAGGTACATATATGATATATATGTCCATACATCACTGGTGGCCTAATTTCCTTCGCATTTCCACCCTCCACCACGTACTCCACATCGTTACACATCGAAAACACAGTTGATTCCTTAATACGTTTTTAATGCACTTTGATGTAGTCCACATTTTCATTATTATTCGTAATACACTTCATTTAACAATAAGCATTAATTTATACCATTAAAATTATATTTTTAATAATTTTAAATTTTCCCATTCCCTGCCACGTGGAAACTATTAGCCCTAGGGAAAAAATAACTTATTGTCGAGGAAATTTAATGTAGTTTAATTTTGTGAAGTGAAACATTTTCGGTAGAAGTCGCTGTTATTGGGTTGTTCAAGAAATACGCAAAAATTTATTTTTAAAGACAACTCTCAACACACAATTTCATACCCCGCCCGTCAACCCTTTAAGTTTGATTTTCATGGTACTGAATCCTACTTCCGTAAAAAAAAAAAAGAAAAAAAAAGCGTTTGCATGAATATTTCCCCAAATTTCCCTTCGTTGACTGGACAGTGTCTCAGTATGTGAGTCAGTGGCTGTGGCATACCATAAAGATTGCCTTTCCTGGTTCTTTGACATGGGCGTACCCGACGGGGATAGGAGAGAGGCAGCTTCCTTACTTAGAAAGAAATTATCTTCACGAACCGAATTCTCTCTAGCTAACCAGACAGACGCAAATCTCCTGTTTGAATCTGAAGTAAATCGGCACGTGTGACTGGTGCGAATTAGTAGAATGATTGTCGCTAAATCTCTACATTAGCTCTAATTTCTCGAATCGTCCCTTGGTGGTCTTTTGGAAGACTTAGGAAGTATGTATATGGTCCAGCTCTTTCGGAAAAGCACTCTCTCGGAATTCCAGTAGTGAACGTCTCTGTGATACACGACGCCTCAGCTGCAGCGTCTGCCATTGGAATTAGTTTATAATCTACTTAACGCTCTCGTGCCAACTAAACAATCCTGTGACGAAGCTCGCCACTCCTCTATTATTCCCGCCTGGTAAGCGTCCCAGCGTGATGAACAGTATTCTTGAATCGGTCGAAAAGCGTTTTGCACGCCACTAATAAATTTGGTTTAAAAGCAAAAAGTCGACTTACAGCCATAACCATCTTGTGTCGATGACTTTAATATGTCCCTTTGGACAGGGTGGTACCTTACATCATTTTGTATGATCTGTGAATTGATTGTTACAAATTACTTATGCATATGAACATAATTTAGGTATCCGTATCGTGTTAAGTTTAATAACATTGAACTTCTAACTGATAAGTAAATTTATCATCTGTAGTATAGTTGTGAAGTAGTGGATTTCATCGCTTAAGTGAAGTGCAAGGTCTTGTATCATTCATTAACCCTCTGCAGGTGTTTTCGCAAGTCGATGTAGTCCTCCTGTAGACAACGGCATCATCTTTGAAAATGTTATGTAATTACAATTAACTTTGCGTGCAGAACTTTGATCATAAAATGATGGCTTTGACGACCAGATGTCTTTGATCCTGGTGAATCTTCTGGGTAGTATAGCGGTGGCCTATCAAACTTTCTCGTTCCTAACGTTAATCCACAGCTGCGCCGGACAAATTCAGCGTTGCTCTTGATTCTGCTGAGCCTTGGCGGCGCAAGGCGTCAGTGGGTAAGACATAGGGGAACAGCTTTAATATTTCTAATGCATCCCAGGGTTTTATTATGTCGCTTTCTGGCTGCCTCTCCTTCTCGCTCTCTGTCTGTATGTCTTTCTATCGTCGTTCTTGTGGGATTTTCCTACAGGCGTTTATACAGCAATACATTTTTTAATTAGCTAATATGAGCCTTGTTACGAAATGCATACACCTGGGGTCGAATACGTCAGCAGTTCACAGCTTCACCATGTTAGCAGTTTCAGGCTAGAATGCTTGGTTTTACACATACACAGTGCTTGTACCTACAGCATGTGGCACATGCACCGATAAACTTGACGAGGATCCGTCATCTGTCAAATAGTGTACGTGAGTGTCCGGGTATAAATTATTGCCCCATTGTAAGATAAAAGTGCAGTTAAGGTGGCCCTAGCTCTTCGGTTTTGTTACGACGCTGGTGATTGCGTGGTGAACGATGGGCGGCGAGGACGACCAATCATGTGTCTGTCGTCGGTAACCGATTAGTTATGAGCAACGGAAACAAGAACGCAAGAGCTGAAGAGAATGAAAAATTCCCAAGTGCTGCTAAATCATTTCTAAGACAAAATAACTGACGGCGTCTAATCGTGCACATCACTTTTAGGTTCAGTCGAATTTATATATAAAAACTAGACTATAATTCCGCGCGTTTTGTCCATATTAAAGAAAACAACCTTTTTCAGATATTTTTCATCATTCCAGGACATTGTGGAAAATATTATATGGATAATTTATTTTGGAATCTATATTTAAATTGATCTGTGGTGATCTAGAAGAGCCTCCCTTCAGTTTTTTATTACACTACCAAAGCAAATGGGCAGATGTGAAAGAGAATTAATCAGTGTGTCTACTTTCGTATTTATCAGCCGTACGGCACACGAAAGGATTACAGTTTATTTGTTCTTTCCTCTAAATACGTATTTTTGGATTACGAATATAGATATTTATAACTTTTTGTTACTGTTGTACAGCTAATGTCTTGCGAATGGACTCGACAAATGTTATAGCTCTTTAACGATGTGTCCAGTACTATTCTCAATTCATTGTCTTACTGTCGGGTGCAAGAATAATATTAGAAATTTTCCGGTAACTGTGATCATACATTTTCCAGTTGTTAATAATAAAGTTTTGTCACTCTATTTCTGTTTTTCGTATATTTCATTTACGGCGCTGACCTAGGAATAGTGTGCCAAGTCTCACATCCGTAACACTTTCGTACCATCACTACATCTTCCACGTTCGAAGTGTTCAAATGCGTGTGTACATGTTAAGTGTTAATGATATAAAACCTCTTGTGGAACCTATTATATACTACAGCATACGCAATTCGACGGTGACTCACAATACAGCTTCGCCTCCTCAAATTAATTCGGCACTGTGTTGGGTGGGTGGACTTCGCCAACTCCACAGGCCCTCTGTATCATTAGTATCTATCTCTTAGTCTGTCTCACAGGTCGCTCTGTTCGAGCTCCATCTTAATTTTATTCAAGATTTGAAAAGACCCATTTTTACACCCCAACGAACGACACATCCACTCAGAGCTTCTTTTCATAAATCTCGAAACATTTTCGTCAATGTCTGATGCAAACAAACTTAGTCGAAATAAAAGTTCAGTGTTATTCAAACTTCACAAGATACGATGTTTCGAATCTGTCCATATTCATAAGCAGACTACACCACCACAACCACACATCTTACTACAAAAGAAGCGAAGGCACCACTCTGGTCAAAGAGACATGTCGTTGTCATCGAACATATAATTATGGGTGTAAGTCCACTGCTTAGCAAACATGATCTATAATACTGTAGTTACCTACAGGGTGTTTCAAAAATGACCGGTATATTTGAAACGGCAATAAAAACTAAACGAGCAGCGATAGAAATACACCGTTTGTTGCAATATGCTTGGGACAACAGTACATTTTCAGGCGGACAAACTTTCGAAATTACAGTAGTTACAATTTTCAACAACAGATGGCGCTGCAAGTGATGTGAAAGATATAGAAGACAACGCAGTCTGTGGGTGCGCCATTCTGTACGTCGTCTTTCTGCTGTAAGCGTGTGCTGTTCACAACGTGCAAGTGTGCTGTAGACAACATGGTTTATTCCTTAGAACAGAGGATTTTTCTGGTGTTGGAATTCCACCGCCTAGAACACAGTGTTGTTGCAACAAGACGAAGTTTTCAACGGAGGTTTCATGTAACCAAAGGACCGAAAAGCGATACAATAAAGGATCTGTTTGAAAAATTTCAACGGACTGGGAACGTGACGGATGAACGTGCTGGAAAGGTAGGGCGACCGCGTACGGCAACCACAGAGGGCAACGCGCAGCTAATGCAGCAGGTGATCCAACAGCGGCCTCGGGTTTCCGTTCGCCGTGTTGCAGCTGCGGTCCAAATGACGCCAACGTCCACGTATCGTCTCATGCGCCAGAGTTTACACCTCTATCCATACAAAATTCAAACGCGGCAACCCCTCAGCGCCGCTACCATTGCTGCACGAGAGACATTCGCTAACGATATAGTGCACAGGATTGATGACAGCGATATGCATGTGGGCAGCATTTGGTTTACTGACGAAGTTTATTTGTACCCGGACGGCTTCGTCAATAAACAGAACTGGCGCATATGGGGAACCGAAAAGCCCCATGTTGCAGTCCCATCGTCCCTGCATCCTCAAAAAGTACTGGTCTGGGCCGCCATTTCTTCCAAAGGAATCATTGGCCCATTTTTCAGATCCGAAACGATTACTGCATCACGCTATCTGGACATTCGTCGTGAATTTGTGGCGGTACAAACTGCCTTAGACGACACTGCGAACACCTCGTGGTTTATGCAAGATGGTGCCCGGCCACATCGCACGGCCGACGTCTTTAATTTCCTGAATGAATATTTCGATGATCGTGTGATTGCTTTGGGCTATCCGAAACATACAGGAGGCGGCGTGGATTGGCCTCCCTATTCGCCAGACATGAACCCCTGTGACTTCTTTCTGTGGGGACACTTGAAAGACCAGGTGTACCGCCAGAATCCAGAAACAATTGAACAGCTGAAGCAGTACATCTCATCTGCATGTGAAGCCATTCCGCCAGACACGTTGTCAAAGGTTTCGGGAAATTTCATTCAGAGACTACGCCATATTGTTGCTACGCATGGTGGATATGAGGAAAATATCGTACTATAGAGTTTCCCAGACCGCAGCGCCATCTGTTGTTGAAAATTGTAACTACTGTAATTTCTAAAGTTTATCTGCCTGAAAATGTACTGTTGTCCCAAGCATATTGCAACAAACGGTGTATTTCTATCGCTGCTCGTTTAGTTTTTACTGCCGTTTCAAATATACCGGTCATTTTTGAAACACCCTGTACATACAGCTGCACTCACATGCATGGACCCGTATCACATCATCACATTAGCTGTGTTTCGAGACATTTCCTACTGCAAATTATTCGTTCACCTTACATAAAACGCGAATAATAATTCTGAGAGTGAGATTTTAAAACCGAGATGAACGTTCGCTCATGACAGTCACAAATTCCTTGTTTATGGAAGTTTTACTTTTGTACTGAAGTTATTCTGGGATATTATGATTGTGACAGACCAGTCACGTATTACGTATGATTGGTAAAGCGCTGTGGTATGTCTGTACCAATCGTAGATCTTTAGCTAATGTCCAAGGCGAGTTTTTCAACAATGATATATCGCACGACATGAAGCGGACCGTTGTGTAGCAACATTGCGATTGCGAATCGTGTTGCGTAAACATATTGTCTGTGCTTGCGTGATTTTCTTTGAGCATTTGTTTGTGCTATAGTGTTTATTTTCGTGCGAGGCAAGCTCATTAACTGAATACCTGAACTGCTTGTCGAGGACGCTCTTCTGACAGAAGAACGCACGAAGCCAGCGTTGTGCAGGACGCTGTACGGAACCGTAAGTGATCAGTCAGCATCTTCTGTCGCTCTTCTATCACTCATACTAACATGCTTTTCTGTTGATGTCGACTGCAACTAGTATTGCTGAACGCTGTGACTCACGCATCAAATCAGTCGTATGTAGTTTTATATGGCTTTTTAATCGTACCGGCTACATTTTCACGAAAAGAACGATCGTTTCCAGCGATCCTAGTTGATCGTCAATATCGGAGAGCGGTTTTCGAAAACAATCTACCACAGCAGTATCCCAAAATCTTTGGAGACGATTTTGATAAATGATGTATCGTGATAGGTTTTTTTGTATTCTGTGATTTCCGATAGTTTATGTTTCCACTATGTAACTGGTGTATTATAAATGTACATTTGTATGTTACACGTGACTCACCAGCTGTATACAAACAACTCAGTTTGTTTTTGTTGGTGCTGGATATTGGGGGTACCCACCTCGGAGAAGAGGGGAGGGAGAAGCAGCTTTCCCCCTTAGCAAAATATTAGCATCCTGTTCAACCAGAGAGGCGTGAAAATTCAGTATCATTGTGCAGAAATGCAGAACATGCAAAGGATGCTGCCTAGGGGCATGTATCGTGAAATCTCTAAGCCATTCCTAACTTCGCAGCATAGCTAATATGTGTTGCCTACAACCCCTCCCCCCATTGACACATTCCTACCGCACATTCGAGGTGTAGCTCCTGTTGTGTAGCGTAAAGAACTGCTGTTGATCATGTTGTGTATTTGCTATGTAATTGCATACATGGAGAATTCAAAACACTGATCATACAGTGGAAGCTTCCACGACTGGTTATCTCAGCTATCGATAAATTTTCCTGGTTTTATGATCGTGGCCCATGAAACATCCTCGTTCCTGACGCTTCGTCCACGTCAGCATTGGACGTCTTGTCTATTTAATATTTTAATTAAGTGACTTTTGACACATAAGCCTTTTCGTTTCAGTAAAGAACGACCCTGTAATGATAATGTATTTTAGTTTGAGAGTGCAGGTAGAGAAGTGGAATGAATTTAACTTAGGGACGTAATAACTTTTGTTGATTATGAAAAGGCTTTTGAGAAAAGGGTCTGGCAGAATATGGAAAATATAGGCTTCCCAAAAATTCTTATCATCTGTGTTGAAGCTCCTTGCAATGAGGAGAGTCTGTAACCTACTTAGGGAGCTGCTTGTCTAAATAAACAAACAACACAGGCAGTACGAAAGTAATGTGGCTTGCCTTTGTAACCTCTACATACATGCCCTAGTGAGGACTCAGAAACAAAGTATCATCTACGGCATAAAGGTCAACAGGGACAAATGTTTATTATTCCTGTATTCGCAGATGATCAGTGATGAGCTATCGACAGTGGAATGTGTAACAAAATCCTAAAATTCAACGTAATTTCTCGAACAATAGGAAATATGCTAAAAGACAAACCATAAAAGAGACACTGGTGAAGTTTACTAAGTCATGTCAGTACTTAATACTCTCTACGGATCTTAATCCAGGTTCACCACACAAAAGGATATAAACATGGTATATGCTGCTTAAATAAGATTCTCCCTACTGTTAAAGGGTGCACAGGGGAATATCGATTCAGAAATGTATACATAAAGAATAAATTACTACTTGATTCAGTGCACCGGAAACAGATCTAAATAGGAAAAGATTGTAGAGTGTGATTCAATAGCGTTTATTTCAATCTGCGGTAGTACGAGTGTGTTGACTGTAATTCAATTTCCAGCGAAACTGCAGTCCTATACCAGGCATTGAGTAATCCTCTCAGCTGTGACTTTCGGGCGCACGCCCGTTACGAGTTGAGCCATCCGAGCACGTCTCGCAGGACCCAGTTCTCTGTCTGTGCTCTCTCTCTCTCTGTCTCTCTGTCTCTCTCTCTCTCTCTCTCTCTCTCTCTCTCTCTCTCTGTGTGTGTGTGTGTGTGTGTGTGTGTGTGTGTGTGTGTGTGTGTATCTCGTCCCTCTGTCTCGCTCTTTCTCTCTCTGATACAGTTACACACATTTTGCTGCTGAATGAAATTTTCACCATCGGTGTTACTTATTTTCCCCAGGAACCCTAACACACCAAGTTATTTATTTAACCTGTAAGAGCCTCGTTACACACAGGCGGCCATCTGGCCTCGAATACGTCAGGGATACATTGTTGTCAATGTTTAGCCGTTTCAGACTCTTAAACATGATTCAACATATGAGCATTAAATTACTGAATCTCTGCACTTACATCTGCTGGTTTCGTGGTTTCATAGTATGGTTTTGTAACATCTTGTCGCCGGAAAAGCGCCATTTTTCACCACGTTTCTGTTAGGTAGCTTTCTTCTCTGTCTGTGTGTTCGGTACAGATTTTGAAATTGATTCTAAATTAACTTACCTCTCTTTCTTTTGTAGTGTGAGTACTTTCTTTACCACTATCTTTATCGGACGAGTAAAAACTTGAAATTTTCAACGTAGATCGAAACTGCTGACAATGCAATGTCAACTCACTTCTTTCTTTTTCTAGCGTGTGTCAGAGAGTACTTTGCTTACCAGCGCCATTTCCAACTGAGCTAGAGATCTCAAACTTTCAATGTGCGTCACAAGTGGATGACGATGCAATATTAACGCGCTATCTCGTTTGGTGTGTGGTGGAGGGTACTTTGTGTGCAACTGCTACCTCCCTCTTTTCTTTCCTTTTCCTGTCGTGAGTGGGTCCCAAGAAGATCCATTGCCAACAACCCTCAGTGTGAACTGATATCTCTCTAGTCTCTCCCTTTACGGTCTTACCGCGAGGTAGACGCATGAGTAAACGATACACTGGTTGTAGCAGGTGAAGACAAGCGGAGATAAACCTGAAATATACCTCATTGTTGTGATGTCATTGAAATATTTGAAATCGAGTGAAAATGCCACACAAGGTGCAGAATAAGCAGAAAATAATTATTTATTTAAAAATTAGCATTTAATTTACTACGTCTTTAAATATTACTATAAAGAATTAAATAATTTCTCGAAGCCCCATACAGATTCACAACCGCATATACATAGTCTTGAAAATTCGTGATTGTGATTTTATTAGATTTGTGAAAATACCTGCAAGATTTAAAATGAAAAACGTGGGGCCCTTGTGATATATAACTGACGCACGATTAGGCCACCTGCTATCACGTGCTACATGCGCTTCACGGTTTTCGTTTTAAATTTACAAGCGATTTTGAATACATTAATAATTCACAATCAGACGTATTCAAGACTATCTACGAGGGATTAGCAATCTGTATGGGCATACAAGAAATTATTGTATACTTCTTTCTCAGACTTAAAAACGTGATATATTAAAAACTGGTTTTTATTTAAATAATTGTTTTGCGGTCCGTACTCTTATGTGGATCAAATTTTTCACTCTATCCCAAATATTCTGATGAGAACAAAGCATAGACGTTTGTCATATTTCCGATTTATTTCCACATCCCTTCAATTAATTCAGCTTACTTATTGCATTCTCCTACATATATCTCGCGGAAAACACAGTTTCTTCTTGTGTCGATAATTCTTAAGGTTATTGCGATTTAGGTGGACATCACCATGATATATTTCGTTGCGGTTGCACGTGCATTTCAATGAAGCCGAGTGTTACTCCTGTTAGAGATAATTTTTGTAGCCTTAACTGTAAGCCACGTATCATATATTGGGAGCTGTGGAGAGCTCACACAGTTTTAAAGAGGACACGTGTAGCTGCACATTCAAGGGCAGCATGTTGAGTTACATCTCAATGCCAATGTGAGCAATAGACAGTATCTATGCTACTTCGTTTCAGACTACTTTCATCAGGCCAGAGAAGCATCCGACAACAGAAAGAGAAACTATGGACATCATTCTGTTAGTAGTAGAATCGGACAATTATGTGGCAGTAAACTATCATTTACTTTTCAGATGCGAAATTTCATCTTTCTCCTGATGGAAGGTAACCAATGCAATTACGAAAATCAATTAATGTGGATGAACGGTAATCTGAACCCATCTATAGCCGTATCAGACACAAATGACACACTCCTATCTGAGTCGACTAGTCCTTCTCGTCTTTAGTACAAGGTATTCGACCATCGACCACAAGTACAACGTTATTCATTAAGAAGAGGTGGCCGGGTTGCCGGACATTTGTTACTTTATCCACCGGTGTCTTTCTTTCTTTGCGCTCAGTTTACAAGCAAATTGCTCCTATATCATTCCCATTTCCATTTCCATGTTGGACTGGTAAGGCGAAGAGTATGTGGAAATATGTAGGGAGGGAACGAATACATCGAGCAACACGAACTAGTGTGGCCATAGGTTGTCCTTGCAGTGTCTGCTGCCGTGAAGAACAGAAAAAGAAACCGAAAAGAAAAACAAAAGCGTACCCGTCGGTAAACTATAACACTGCATTTTGTTCCATGACATCACGTGAATTGTTCGTATGAAGTCTCGAAAAACACAGTGGAAACCCTCTTCTTTACAGTGATGTGTGTGGCATAACACTTATCCGAAAACAGTTTTTGAGACGCTTGTACTAGCCAATATGAGTCACAACAACGCCACAGAGCCTAGTCACTGATTCTGTGTGTATCATTTTAGTACCTAAAATCGTTACTCTGGTCAGAGTTTATAAATTGTCCTACGTTATCGGATATTTTTACGCTGCTAGTGGCTTCATCTGCATACTGCAAATTGTTTACAGTAAGAAGTCTTAATAGGACCCTCACGCTACGCTCATTCTAAACTTTCTGACAGTCCAGCAGTAAAAATGGGCACGCTGTAACTCTAGTAGATTAATGTGTAAGCTCTGCTCAACACTTGACGTGCGATTTTGATTTTTTCTTCACAGATGTTGCGGAGGCTTTTTGGCGTGTTCTGCCTCCGATCTGGCCGGGGGTCAGATGCTGACTTTTACGGAGATCTGATAGACGCCGATCTGGTTGGAAAACCAGAGGTGAGGAACACCGATATGTATTGGGAAAAAAAAGAGTTAGGAGTAGCAATTTGCTGCTTAATAACATAATTAAGCATACATTACAGATTACTACATACACTTCAGGAATTAGCAAATCTTTCTTAATAACTCGGGGTTATAAACAGTGCCGGGTGGAAAAACAGCTTTTTTTATACCATCATATAAATGCGCTTGCAGCACCAATCAAAGGAACTGTTGACGGATTGCATACACATTCGTTTAACGAGAATTCTTCATACAGGAAAGAATTATTCTTATTTAAATAATAATATTAATAGTCAAAGATAACCTAGGGTTTAAATAATTTATATTTTATGTTGCGTGTACACATCCAGAAAATATTAGACTTTAGATAAACTGTAGAAAACAAACGGAAACCAACGAATGACAAAATTGTGACAGTAGATACAAATGTCCCACAGAGGATGAGCGCCGCGCGTTGGCGGCTGCGCTTAGACGTGGACGAGTTGGTGCTGCTGGCAGCGCAGGCGGAGAAGACCCGGCCACCGCCTACTGCTGTTGACGGAGGCTGCGGCAAAGTCATCGGGAAGGTAAGGCGGCACTGAAGGCAAAACTTCTAAAATAACTCGCCAGTAATGAATGACATACATTGCATCCTACATAACCTTTTTTCAGACCACTGTAGAGTAGCACAAGTTTAATTAACGTTGTAAGTTAATAAGGATCATCTTTGCGACAGTTAATGATTATGTTTGAACCCTCTTCCCTTTCTTCCTTTCACATTCAAAATAGAAAATTGTTCTCTCTAAATGTACGCTTCCTTCAACACAGTCTCTCTAGACATTTTTTGCTACTGTTGCATGATAAAACTTTGAAGTATTTTAATGTGAAGAATTGCTCTTTATGTGCAGGTGAACGATGGCTGGATGATTCTGACGACCGCCGAGATCCGTGAGCCGCCTGTGACGGAGTATGACGAGGACAGCCCGCCGATACCTCGCCGCCGGAGAGGGTGTCGCAGGTGCTGGGTGGAGAAAGTCGGGGCGAGACTGTTGTGAGCCCACACGGTGGTCGGCAACACCGCCTCACTACCCACTAAACGTATTCGTGACGAGGACATCCCGCCATTGCCTCGTCGCTAGAGGGGGTGTTGGAGGTCCATGACAGAGAAGGTCGGGGCTACTTCTGTTGCGTGTCTGCAAAGTGAATGGGGACACCGGCTAACAAATATTTGAACTGAATAAATAACTAAATAAACTAATAAAGTATCTTTGAACTTGAGACTTTAAATGACGCCATGTAAAAGATCGTTAAATACGCTTTAATCTTACTCGACTCCAATAAATGTGCGTGTGTGCAATGTGGACAGGTACACCGGCTCACCACCCAACGAATGTGTTCATGAGGGACTGTGGACAGTGGACAAAATGGACATACCATCAATGTCTCATCGTTATAAGAAGTGTTGGAGGTGCTGGACAGAGAAAGTCAGGGCTAAGACTGTTGTGTTCCTGCAAAGTGAATGGGGACACTGGCTAACACATATTTGAACTGAATAAATAACTAAATAAACGAATAAAGTATCTTTGAACTTGTGACTTTAAATGACGCCATATAAAAGGACGTTAAATATACTTTAATCTTACACAACTCCAATAAGTGTGCGTGTGTGCATTTCGGACAGGGACATCACCTCACTAGTCAACGAGCATATTCGTGTGGAATCAAGTGCAGTGGATGTGTACGATATCCCAATGATGCCTCGTCGTCGGTGAGGATGTTGGACGTGCTGGCAGAAAAAGTCAGGGCAGAGACTGTTGTGCGTCTGCAAAGTGAAACGGGACATTGGCTCACAAATATTTCAACTGAATAAATTACTAAATGACTGAGAAAATTATCATTCAACTTCTGACATTATAAGCATCAGAGTAAAAGAGTGTTAAATATGCTTTAATCTCATTCAACTACAGCTAAAAAGAAACTGAAATAAAAATCACTTATTTAACCAAAATTGCATGTTCCTCTTTCTCTTTGCCTATATTACTGCATAGCGACAAATATTTGTCAGTGTTACATTTTTATGTCTATCTTCCACAGCAATATTATACACGGACTAACTATATTATCAGCACAGAGAAAATCCTTCTCCAACATGTAAAATAACAAATAAACTAGAATTCATTTGTTTCACAACTAACTACCAAATAATTTACAGAAGTTATCGCTTTTACGTTAGTTCTGTTTCCATTCGTGCCTTGGGCAATATGACGTTTAAGTAAATGCCTTTGTTTCAGAACTAGCGGAAAATTAAATAGCCATTCTTTATCATGAAATAGCAATGCCAGAAAATGTGTTATTCGCTCGAATGAATACGCTACAACTGATGGCAAAGAACGAACATCTAAATACCGAATGAAACATGCTAGGGAAGAAATCCTACCAGAGATAAGCTGAAAAGTCTCTTACCCTCCTCTGAATTTCCATGATATGATTCTGGGCGTAAATGAAACTCATATTCCAAATAATTAATGGTAAACTTATGATATTACAGTAGCCCTTAAAGTTACAAAAATCACATATGATATTCGTCTACAATTTTAACTGTAATTCAACAAATCGTATCTTCCATAGACTGTTAACCAGACTTCATTAATTGTGTGTAAATGTAGTCTCTGGTTTTTAAGTGTTTAAGAAATCCGAAAATGTTACTCAAGACTTACCACACCCACGCTGAATTGTAGTGTCTATTTACATTCGTCTATGGCACAGGAAAGAGAGAAGCCACCACATGTAGGACTTAGCAGCGTAGCAAGTCATGTACTGTATACTGGATCTAAGTGAACATATAGATGCCAAAATATACACATTCCTTACATTACTCTAGAAGTGTTGATGTACAGAAAAATGCTTTAAGAGACAACGCTTACGTAATAGTGCTGCAGTAATTGTTAAGTTTACTTAGTAATGTAAGTGAATTAGTAGACGCAAAACAGTAGAACCAGTACAGGGAAAATATTTACGTCATACGACGAAAGTTTCAAATAGTGTTTAACCATAAGAAACACGTTTCTACAATCGGTGACAGACTTTGCGAGAAACTTCACCATATCTTTATGCTCAGTTGCACAGCTTTACTGTCTCTTCCCACAACATTGATTTGATTACCGTTACGAAGCAGTATAAGACCCCTTACTTCATCCTTACTAGTCACCATTTCTTGCTCTCCATCAGAACCAACGAAATAGCACAGGCCATGGGCGACTTCTAAACACACGACCAGATGCTTGTACCGAACAC
The DNA here is from genome assembly GCF_023898315.1 of Schistocerca nitens. Classification (NCBI taxonomy): domain Eukaryota; kingdom Metazoa; phylum Arthropoda; class Insecta; order Orthoptera; family Acrididae; genus Schistocerca; species Schistocerca nitens. The sequence goes on along the minus strand of NC_064620.1, from coordinate 114,939,622 downwards.
GTGAGTATCACGAGAAATTAACAGTGGAATAAAAGCTTTATTAAGAAGTAAAATTCACAGTGAAATTAGCCTTTCGATAAATTTAGGCTATCACGGTTAAACCGTTGTCCTAGTTGTCGGTGTAGCAATGTAACTCAGAAGAAACTGACCTCATAAAAATCGCATTTTCTACATTTGCAGATTATTGAAAAACGCTCAATAAATTTTCCCTAACGCAAATCATTTGAAAGGAAATCTTAAGCATCAAGATCGCTCAGACCGAGGTATTCTAATACTTACACTCGTAAATCACAAGAAGTATGCTAAAACACAACTGTTCATACTCATCATCAACAATGCTTCAAATGGCTCTGAGCACTATGGGACTTAAAATCTGAGGTCATCAGTCCCCTAAACATAGAACTACTTAAACGTAACTAGCCTAAGGACATCACACACATCTATGCCCGAGGCAAGATTCGAACCTGCGATCGTAGCGGTCGCGCTTTCCAGGCTGAAGCGCCTAGAACAGCTCGGCCCCAGCGGCCGGCTGCTCATCATCCTTTCATGGTTCCTGATGTAAGGTGCGTAAATTTCTCTTCCCTGAAACAGTCTAGTGATGGAGGTGGGTAGTCTCAGAGCCATGAAATGCGAGTGGCTCAAGTCCACCATAACCCCCACCCCGCGCTGTGCTGCTGGTTCGCAGAAAAATTGTGGCCACACGCCGCTCAATATCCATTGTCTGTGAGGCGGCCTGGTCCTTGCAAGCTATAGCAGGATTATCAAAATATTCCTGAACATTTCTGGCAACGAATGTGCAGTTCCTGTCGGTGTCTGCAAACACACAGTATCTTCATTGTGCCATGAACATAGCGGGAAAGTTCCACAATCCAACTGTCTGGAAGATGTCGGTCAATTGGAAGGGTCGTTAGTGCAGGCACTGTAGCCTGAATGCCTGAATCAATGAGTGGCGACGCAGCATACAGAGTGTACGAACACCTCGCTATTTAATGCGCATACTGTTAAGTGGTAGGGAAAAATTTTGGAAGGGTTCCCCTGTGTTCCAGTGTATCGATAGGAATTCTCGATCGTCACTGTGACGATAGTTGTGAATCCTCCCCTGCAAGCTTCGGTTTTCTGGGATCAAAGGTGGGACGGGAGCTGTAGCCGTCAGGTCACCATCGAGAGGAAGAGTCGGCTGGCCACTGCGTGACGCAGGTTCCGTTGAGTCGATCGAGTAAGTTTCCTTATGTAGCGCTAGTACTCCATTTGCTCTGAGCATCTCACAATTTGCGAGGTCAGTTTCGCAACTAGTGTTGATTCTTGGGTGTCTTAGCTTCATTTACGATACTTTCGAGTGCATCATTGTGGAACTTGTATCTCTAGTTGTTATCGTAGAAACAATTTGTTTCTTAATTCAGTTTCAAATAAGTTGATGTTAATAGTTTCATCCGATAATCCACTTATCTAACTGTGATTGAAGAAAGTGGACTGTTGTTTAGAAGAACAAGTCTGAATTCGCTATTCTTTAGTCGTGCAACAAGTTATGTCAGGCAACCCACAAATAATAAGTACGTCCGATTTCTTCTACGTAAGTGAACTGTGTACTCTGTATGGCGGTGTTCCGTGTAAAGCAAGAGCCCCTACACGGGACGATATATGTATGTGGAAGCAGCTTCAGTTAGTCTTACACGACAAACGATTGGTGAGAATTCCTCTCATTTATACGAGTATTGGACACTTTTGGAATACAGAGAATTTGAATTACTGTGATCAGCAATGTGCCCGGTTAAGGCAATACAAGGCTCACACCAGCTAGCATAACGTTCGTGTGTTTAACCTGTAAGTGTTTCAGGCAGGTAACAGTCCCCACTGTCGAACACCGGCACGTCACACTCTCACAGCAACATCCTAACCAGCATCACATTTCAAACTAACGCTCTCTGGCCGGTATAAGGGCCTTAATGTGAAAACTCCTCTTGGCATTTCATCTCCATCTCAACTTCGTAGAACTGCAGCGATGTTCTACAGTCTAAAGCTAACCAAGCAAACTTCAAAATCAAAACAAATCGCGCAATCTAGATATGCCTACCGGAATGCGTAGAAGCTCCTGTCTCTCTTCCAAAAGCATGTCACTTTCACATACAACCCTTGTGTCGTCAACGGCCAGTAGTGTCCATCATGAGAGCCATTTTCGTATGAAGAGCTTCTCGTTCCTCTGTGCCTAAGAGTCAGACCTAGTCACCGAACTACCTCCAAGATTTCTGGATATACTCCGTTCTCTCTTTTCCTCTACATCTTCAACTAGTTCCATACAACTTATATCCTGACGTCTTAACGAATGCCCTATCATTCTGCTCCATCTTCTTTTTAGTATTTTCCACGTATTTGTGTCCTCGCAGATTCCCTGGACGATATCCCAGATCCGCATTAATCAGTTACCTCAATTTGCAGAATCCTTCAATAGCACCACGTATCAGAGTGTTCGAATCTCTGATTCTCAGCATCCCCCTTAATAGTTGTTTTCATTCTTTAAATTATGTGACCCAGACGTACATTCTCAGAAATTTCTTTCTCTAATTAATGCCAATGTTTGATGATTCTGGTGTACTTATTTTGGACTATGCTAGTCCGCATTTTATATCACACTGGTATAGTTTGACGGATTATTCTCCTTCCACGTTAACAAAATTCATGTTTTTCCTCTGCTTTGTGGCCCCCAATTTTAATGTTAAGTTTACCTCCAAACTCCTTGAAACTTGTCCTCGTGACTTTCGTCATACTACGTTTTACTTTTAATTCGTACTCTGAGATCAGTGGACTGTTCATTGTGTTCACCATGTACCGTAATTCAATCCCTTTTTCACTGAAGACAACAATCTGATTAGCGAACCTTGTCAACGGTGCCTTCCCCTGAATTTTAATCGCACTTAACCTATCTTCTATTGCCGTCATTTCTTCTTCGATGTACGGGGAACGATAAGGGGGACAGATTGTATCCTTCTCAAACATCCTTTCTGAAACGATGACTTCGTCTTTTACATTGATTTTTATTGTTCCTTCTTGGTTATTAAATATCTAGTATATTACCTGACTTTTCTATTGCGTACACCTATGCTTATAAGAATTTTGCACATCGCGAAATATTGCATGTAGTCAAACGCTTGTTCCATCTAGACAACTCCTGTCAAGCTCTCTTATTTTTATTAAACTCTTCCTAATATTGCCAAACATAGCGGTAGAACTGCGGCTCTGGTACCTTAATCTTTCCTGAAGCCAAACTGTTCATCCAAAAGAATCTCAGTTTTCTTCTCCACTCTTCTGTAAACTGATCGTGGCAGCAACATTGATGCAAAAGCTGATAACCTGACTGTACAGTAGTTATCGTCCTACCTATATTCGAGATTGTGTGGACGATTTTTTTCCATTGTCGGATGGTATACCTCCAGTGTCATTAAGTTTACACGTCAACCACAGTAACTGTTTGGCCGCCTCTTATACCAACGATTTCAGAAAATTCGGAGGAATGTGAGATATGCTTTCCGCGTTATTTAATTGCAAGTCTTCTAAAAGTCTGTTAGGTGTTGCTGTAGTCATATGTATCGACCCTATTACGTCATAATAAAGTTCCCGATTGTATCAAGTGTCTTCATTGTATTCTTTCCTCCTCTCACATCTACCTCTCATGTTTAACAGCGAAAACTCTCTAGCACTCATTATGTTGACTTCTGTCGGTGTCACTTCGATCAACACTAACAGATATGAAATCGATAAAGTTTTCCCCATCCACGGACAAAACTATCACAACATGGTATCGTTACTATAAATTGGTTAACGATGCACAAATATCACTGCAACTTATGGTGGCCAGATATCAAAAAACAACTAAGATACGGACACGCACCCACGCATCGACAGGATGTAATAGCCCCGTCTTCCGACAAAAACGAATGAGATTAATTGAAGTCATCACAAAGTACCGCAACTTTCGAATCGTTAGATACTGTATGTACACAATCGAATGGCAACAACGGGGACTGCCTCTTCCACACGATCTCATAAGGCTACACCACAAAATTCAACCCACGGAACCATCCAAGCTCTATTTCTCTGTCCACAAGAATAACCGTAGTTGTACGACATAGTAGTGACAAGTGATGTAAGTTACATTGTAACGACAACTGTATCTATAATAATTTTTTCCTCTATGAATTTAGATAAGTTAATGTTGGCAGGGTTTTGAACTTCTTTTTCGGCTCGTATAGTGATGTTAAAGAAACTGCGAGTAACTTTTGTAATGAATATTATTATTTATGTTAGATTTCAGAGAATGTGATAATCAAAAGAAAGTGTAATTAATGTTAAAAATATTGTAAAATGTGGAAATTGTAATTTAAACACTTGGTCCATACGTAGGTAATGCATTAGAATATGTGTAATAGAAAACCTGTGGTGAATACCCTACCTGTAGGGGAGCGGGAAAAGGTGGAGGCAGGCGAGCGCGGGAAAACGCACACTGGGCGCGGTTTGGCGCAACGGGCACAGTTAGTCAGTCGGAGGCGAGCAACAGTAAGAGTCGGAGTGGTAAATTGATCCGAGGAACAAGTACTGTACCTAGGAAAAGTGGATTACATTGAGCCTCGGGTACACCGATTCCGACGACTACCTGGCATGGCTATATTCTGAGGCACAATATTGGAAAGATTACTACGCTAAGAAGATGGAAAGTGCCTATGTAGCGTGAGCCCTAGCCGCGCTCGTATGTGTGCCGTGCTGCCCGTAACCTCGCTGCCCGCCAACCGCCGCACCGACTTGCACAGGTCAAACCTTTATTTCATCTTTAGAAGTGTAAATGTGTGGACCAGTGTCGAAACTGTTTCTAATTGTGTAATAATAACGTGAATTTACCAGAATTGCTTTAGCCATGACTTATCCTGATCACTGACCTAGACAGGATCCTTACCTCGTATTGTGCAACCCGAGTATCCTGAACTGAAAGTTTATAATTAGTGCAAATGAGAATTATCAGCAATCAAACTTTTGCTATAAAGAAATACAATAGTTCTGTGAACTATTGTAAATGTTGGTAGAAGTATAAATAAACTGAAAGATAGTCTTTTGAATTGAGTTATCGATGCTATTTAATTAACTTGAGACAGAACTAATGACAGTTAAATTATTCAGAAGTAAAACAAAAGATTAGTTATCCATTGATTGAGAAATTTGAGTGTCAATTTGACTTTTAGTAATTAACAGTTTCAGTATAACGACCATTACAGTTTCAGGACCCCCCCCCCTTTTTCTTGTTCATTCTTTCAAACCTTGAAATGTGTTGATCAGATTTGACCAGTAAAGTCAAGTTCTATATTAATCCTAAGTGTATTAGTGTTGTTTTCCAATTTTAATAGTGACATTGTATGTGTGCTTTCAAAACTGCTTATCCTAGGGCAATCTATGCCCGATCTCAGTCTGATCAATATACTAAATACAGTTCGTAGTAATCATTGCAGTGTGGTGTTGTGTGAATTTAGCTCGTCCAAATTAGTACAAAAAGAGAAAGCTTTAGTTCAGTGGATTTTTCTGGTTCCAAACTTTGCCATATAACAAATCATTACTACAGGTTACTATGCTTGTACATGTACCCAATTGTACAAGGAAAAACTCACTCATTGCCTAAGTAGGCTGGCGACCGAATTATTAATTAACGGTAGCATCTACTGTGTGTACTTCTTGTCCATGCGAACGCGCAATTATACTTTACAGTTGCTTGATGCATCACTGTAGTTATTAACTGAGTACAAGTCCGATCTTGCTTCTATAAGGTACACGCGGTCAATTTATGTACTAAAATCCTTGTTTATAAGGTGAAGCCCGTGAACTTATTACAGTACAGGCTTTATACAGCTAACGTACGTCCGTTAAAGGGCGGTAGCGTTACACGTGGCTTCCCGGTGACAGGACATCCAGTTGTTGTCGGTTACAAATTAATGTAAAGATCGAACAGTGGATGTTCAGTGGCACGAATAGCAATAAAAGTTAGTAAAATAAACTGCAGTGGGAGTCAAGTATAATAGTGTGGTATAGTTGGCATTTAATATGGACAGGAACGTAGGCAGGATAGATGCGCCAAGCGAAATGGAGAATGCGGCTGGCAGTAGCAGGAGTTTACGTGGCCAGATAACAGATGGCGTTAGCGGAAGACAATTGGCGTACATACAGTACCATGAACACGTCAACGAACAGATTGAAATGTCGAGATCGTCTCGAATACAGCAAAGGACAAAACAGGAAGTAGAGGGTGACTTTGTAGATGATAGTGGGTACGTCAACGAATCCACTGACATGTTTGATTCACCACAGATAAAGAAAGAACCGAAAGAAACTTCTGAAGTAGAACCGGAACACACGGATTCCGTAGAACAAAACAGTATAAAAATTTTAAGTATGAACGACTTATTTGAACAATTAACCAAACAAATCGCAGGACAGAGTGAGCAGCTCAAAATACAGAACGAGCAGCTTAAAACACACGTTGACGAGCAAATCAAAACACAGAATGAACAGCTTAAAACACACGTTGACGAACAACTCAAAACACAAAATGAGCAACTTCAAAAACAAGTCGGCAATCAGGTTAATCAGCTTAAAACGCACGTTGACGAGCAACTCAAAACACACGTGGATCGAATTGAAGCACAGGTTGAAGGACAGGGAATTAAAATTAGTAAACAAATAGAACAGGTAGAACAAAAAGTGGGTAATTTAAATTCTGTGGTAAATACTCTGAAACTTGAAGTTGATACCATTAACAAGAATATGGATACTATGCAGGGGGAAATTGTTAACATTAACAGTAGGTTCGATGTTGAAATTCTCAACATCCAAGAGAAAGTAGAGCCCCTGGTAGAAACAAAAGTAGACGAAAAAGTTTTCGGTCTCAAATCTGAGATCGTAAACGAATGTCAACACGGAATTTCACAGTTAAGAAGGGCAGTTTCAGACACTGAAAAAGATTTAGGCGAGAGAGTTACCGAATGTGAACAAAATTCTTCGAAAATTCAAGGCAAAATTTTTGACCTTGAGAATAAAATTAAAGACAGGCCTGGTGTTGTCTGTAATGGCACACCGATTACGAAGCTGTTAGAAGGCGAGGAACGCTTTGATCCCGCCAAGAAACACAACGGATGGCATCCGTTAGATTTCATCAAAAATTGCGAGAGAATATTTCCTGAACACTTGTCTAATCAGGAAAAGATAAACGTTGTAATTAGCGCCTTAGCAGGTGACGCTAAACGCTGGGGAATTAATTTGGACACCGAACGAATGACGTTCGAAGAATTTAGGCAAAGATTTACGGAAGAATATTGGTCTGAACAAAAGCAGGACCATTTATGGCGGGAGTTCATCATGGCTAAACAGCATGATAATAGGGGCAGGAATTCTTTGAAAGATTTCTGCGAGTATTGGTACAGGAAACTGACGCATTTAAGAGGCCGAAGATCAGATTCGGAAATTATCTGGGAGCTATATAAAAAGCTTCCGGAGGATTCAAAGAGATATGTGGGAAGCAATCATCGTAGCTTCCAAGCATTTCTAGAAAGGGTCGAAGACGAAGACCATTGGCGCGCAAGTCGTGCCAACTATCAAAACTTTGGTAACCATAATAACCGACACAATGACGAACGAAATGACGGCGAAGGATTTCGCGTCAATATGTTGCAAAGAGGTAGGGGCAGAGGTAGAGGAAGAGGAAATTATTCAGGTCGCGGTAGAGGGTATACCGCGCAAAGTAACAACGACGCGGGAAACTAATTTCCGCGAACGTTGCGGGCCAAACGGAAGCGGACAATACATACCGGCCCCGATTTGAGAAAAGATACCGGACCGACCGTAATGTAATGAGACAGGCTAGGGACAGGCACGGAGCGCCGCGACGTGTTGTGGCGAAACAAGCGTCAGCTGCGAACCAGAATGAGTCATTTCTGCCGCACAGAACGCTACATGTTGACAGGCGAGTGGAGCATCAGAGGGCAACGGCCCAGCCTAGCAGAACATCTGTTAGGAAAGAAGCCGCTAGAAATACGGCAGCAGTAGATACGAACATAGCCGTCAGGGCTAATGAAAATTTTACGAGTGATAATTCCGTGGCAAAGGAAACGATAGATGAAACTGTGAATACACAGAGAGGTGCGGTTAGCAGTGTTTGCAATGAGAAAAAAGGCGAGGATGAATTAGCGGAAGTAACTGATTGGCATGTGCAGATCGACGATCTGTACAAGGGCCTAAAGCAATGTGAGTGGGAGGATTTTAAGAAGGAGTATGAGGCAAAGAAATTAGTTAGTGAAAAAGGAGATAGTAGGGACGTCGATAAGGTGACGTGGCCCGAATTGGAAGAGGAGAGAATAAATAGCGCCGCGCAAAGTACGCGTGCCGCCAATAGGACGCAGATTAAGGGTAGGAAGGATTTGGAGGATGAAATCCTCAGCATGGACGAAGAAATAAATTCTGCTAACAGTCCACCAATATTACAAGCTGCTACCGAGAGGCACCGTGGAGAAGGGGCAGATGGTTACCTGAAAGTAATCAAAGTCCACGAGGATTACACCGAATATGAAGTCACAGTGGATGTGAATAAAGCTGAGGATGAGGCCGTTTCGCCGAAAGAGGAGATTGAATTGAAATCCAAGCCTGACGAAAATACAGAGGAGGAACTTAGTGCCTGTCTCAGAAAAGCTTTTATGTTAGAACCTGAAAGCGATCCGGAATGGTCGGATTCCGACGATAGTTCAGATGATGAAAGGTACGCAAATACAGACGAAAATGAATATACTAACTTTCCCTATTGTGCAAAAGTAGCGTACTTAAGTGAATCTGATGTTGAGGAAGAGAGTAATGATGACTCTAGTGACGATGAATTTGCAGGTGTAAACGAAAGTGAATATACTTTTACTGAAAGAGGGTATGAGAAAATTAGTGAAATTTTTCCAAAGAAAGATACAGAAAATAGAAGTGGGCAAAAACCGAATGAATTATTTAGTAATGTAAAACAGGGGCATAATTTGCAGGAACCTCCAGATGATTCTATACTGGGGCACGCCTTAATAAATGTTTTGAAGGAGTGTGAATTACAGGAACAGAAAGAACCACCTGATAAAATGATGGCAGAACAGGGAATGTTGTACCTTGCTAAAGACTTTGAAATTTCAAAACCTAAAAAGCCACCCGATGAAACGAAACGTTGGCAAGATCTGAATGGCTTAGTGAAAGATGTAGAAAATAGGAGGCCTAAAAAGCCACCAGACTTAAGTGACTGTTTTATGAACCCTAAATGACTGCCTTGTTAATGAAGAGACTGGGGGCAGGATACTGTATTTGTATATATTATTAGTATTAGGCATGACTTGATTGTTACTGTATCTCAGTGTTACCTGAAAATGAATTATTGTTTTGTTGATTTAGAGTCTGGGGCAGATTTATATCGGATTTTGAGAATGTCATGAAAACATTACATCATGAAACTACAGGATTTCCTCCGGAAGAAATTTTGTTAGACAGAAGTAGTAAAAGTTTAATTGAAGAAAAACTAGAGTTTCCACCTTGTACAAGTTTGGGGTTGGATCAAAAGAAAGAATTGGTGATAAAAAGGGCAAAGCAAAAAGCTGAAGCTAGATCTAAAAGACACAATAAAAATTTAAAAGTTTCAAAATTTAAAATTGGAGATTATGTTCTTTTAAAAACCCACAAAAAGTCTAGTGAACTAAACCATGAAATTTCAAAATTTAAATATATTTATAATGGACCATATATAATACAGAATATTCCACACGACAATGCTTACTACCTGATCTACCCAAAATCCAAAAGACCTTTAGGTGTAAGAAATATTGTGGACCTGAAACTGTATGTTCCTAGAAATGAGTGATATAAGAATAATCAGAAAATGACTGGCAATAAATGTGCTGTATCTTATGCTGAACCCAAGTTATTCTAAAAGTAACTAATCTTTGTAAATGTCTGTATACCCTTGAAAGTGTGCTAATGTAGTTATGTAAGTTTCAGATTACCACTTGTACCGTAACTGTAAAAATGTATGAAGAAAGGATAAATGCTATCAGCCAGATAAAAGATGGAACTGTCAAAAAGGAAAATGGGCAGTGTATGAACCATGATATGAAGGACTGCCAAATACTAATGAGGGCAGATAAATAGTCGATGGAAAATTGTAAATATGATCCAGAAGAAGTGACAATATGAAGTGAAAAGGACTGCCCAAATCCGCATAATAGGCAGCAAATAGGTGTATTTAAATTTTTTCAATATATGTGTGTGTACTTTGTTTAGTAAGTAAGGAAATGGACTGCTATTCAAAACAAGCAGCGACAAATTATTTTATAGTGTGTACAAAATATGCAATTGTTTTGTAATTAAATGTTTGTATTCCATAATTTTAAATTATTTCTTTGATAAATTTAGGAAAAATAATTAAATTACTATTTTAGTAATGTTATGATGATAAGTTGGACTGTGCAAAAGGCACTTGAGTAAATGACAAGTAAATGTTTTTGGAATGTTAAAAAAAATATAGACCTATATAATGTGAGTGAAGGGAAGTAGGTGGTATAAAATTTTGGACATTTACGTAAAAGGATTCATAACAACTGTATAAATGTAATATTTAGTGTTCCCATTAAATTTACACGTTGTGAAAATTACTGGAAACAGGGGCATGTGTAACGACAACTGTATCTATAATAATTTTTTCCTCTATGAATTTAGATAAGTTAATGTTGGCAGGGTTTTGAACTTCTTTTTCGGCTCGTATAGTGATGTTAAAGAAACTGCGAGTAACTTTTGTAATGAATATTATTATTTATGTTAGATTTCAGAGAATGTGATAATCAAAAGAAAGTGTAATTAATGTTAAAAATATTGTAAAATGTGGAAATTGTAATTTAAACACTTGGTCCATACGTAGGTAATGCATTAGAATATGTTTAATAGAAAACCTGTGGTGAATACCCTACCTGTAGGGGAGCGGGAAAAGGTGGAGGCAGGCGAGCGCGGGAAAACGCACACTGGGCGCGGTTTGGCGCAACGGGCACAGTTAGTCAGTCGGAGGCGAGCAACAGTAAGAGTCGGAGTGGTAAATTGATCCGAGGAACAAGTACTGTACCTAGGAAAAGTGGATTACATTGAGCCTCGGGTACACCGATTCCGACGACTACCTGGCATGGCTATATTCTGAGGCACAATATTGGAAAGATTACTACGCTAAGAAGATGGAAAGTGCCTATGTAGCGTGAGCCCTAGCCGCGCTCGTATGTGTGCCGTGCTGCCCGTAACCTCGCTGCCCGCCAACCGCCGCACCGACTTGCACAGGTCAAACCTTTATTTCATCTTTAGAAGTGTAAATGTGTGGACCAGTGTCGAAACTGTTTCTAATTGTGTAATAATAACGTGAATTTACCAGAATTGCTTTAGCCATGACTTATCCTGATCACTGACCTAGACAGGATCCTTACCTCGTATTGTGCAACCCGAGTATCCTGAACTGAAAGTTTATAATTAGTGCAAATGAGAATTATCAGCAATCAAACTTTTGCTATAAAGAAATACAATAGTTCTGTGAACTATTGTAAATGTTGGTAGAAGTATAAATAAACTGAAAGATAGTCTTTTGAATTGAGTTATCGATGCTATTTAATTAACTTGAGACAGAACTAATGACAGTTAAATTATTCAGAAGTAAAACAAAAGATTAGTTATCCATTGATTGAGAAATTTGAGTGTCAATTTGACTTTTAGTAATTAACAGTTTCAGTATAACGACCATTACAGTTTCAGGACCCCCCCCCCCCTTTTTCTTGTTCATTCTTTCAAACCTTGAAATGTGTTGATCAGATTTGACCAGTAAAGTCAAGTTCTATATTAATCCTAAGTGTATTAGTGTTGTTTTCCAATTTTAATAGTGACATTGTATGTGTGCTTTCAAAACTGCTTATCCTAGGGCAATCTATGCCCGATCTCAGTCTGATCAATATACTAAATACAGTTCGTAGTAATCATTGCAGTGTGGTGTTGTGTGAATTTAGCTCGTCCAAATTAGTACAAAAAGAGAAAGCTTTAGTTCAGTGGATTTTTCTGGTTCCAAACTTTGCCATATAACAAATCATTACTACAGGTTACTATGCTTGTACATGTACCCAATTGTACAAGGAAAAACTCACTCATTGCCTAAGTAGGCTGGCGACCGAATTATTAATTAACGGTAGCATCTACTGTGTGTACTTCTTGTCCATGCGAACGCGCAATTATACTTTACAGTTGCTTGATGCATCACTGTAGTTATTAACTGAGTACAAGTCCGATCTTGCTTCTATAAGGTACACGCGGTCAATTTATGCACTAAAATCCTTGTTTATAAGGTGAAGCCCGTGAACTTATTACAGTACAGGTTTATACAGCTAACGTACGTCCGTTAAAGGGCGGTAGCGTTACAACATACGGACCATTAAACTAGAATTCACCGTATATGAGTGATGGAAAGTATAAAAAAAAAAAAAAAATCAAATTTTGAAGACACGCAAACCACAGTTAGCGATATCAAGTTGGACAGTTTTCAGATTGTTAAGGAGAAATCCAGTTACATAGTTTCAGCACACAACTGGCAACTACATAGGCATCATCCACTAAGACTGAACACAAATGTACAGCAGATACGTAATACTTAAAACGGTATATCTTGGCACGTATTATCCCAATTGACGTTCAAAGCTTGCGTCACCTCCAAACCATTAACCGGTAGTTGGTACATCTTCTACCGTCTTTGTACATATACTGTCTTTCACGGGAGGTCTTACGCCCAACAGCTCGTCTGCCACAGGGATACTAGCAATTGTCATCTGTTTTCTATAATGGATCAAACGATTCCGCCTACCGGGCCTCCATGTTTCGTTTACCAGTTGTCAGTATTTTGGGTTATCGTCATAGTGCGTGGTAGGTTTCTTTCACGGTCCCCTAAGATGTCCTTCCAGGTCTACTTCAACAAAGAGGGTAGGAATTAATGACATTGCTGTGCAGACTGTTTAGGGTGAGCCTAGCAGCAGGAACCATTCCTTGGAGGACAGTGAGGGTAGTTCTCATTCCGAATATACGAAGACTTGTCATACCACGGCTGAAAATATGAGCCTTGTCAGTCTGACTTCTTTCCTCTAACGAAGTTAGGAAAACAGTCTAATATGCACACAGTGTAGAACACGTTAACTAAGTTTTCTCTACACTTAAAACCAACTCAAATACCAGTGACGTAAATCACGTAAAACAGCACTTGACCAACGATATGGAAGGTAGAAGAAGCTCTACACTCACAGGAAATACCTCTCTGGATCATCCTGGATATCGATGATTAGAGCGGCAGAAGAGCACGGCAATAAGTCCGCCATATCCAGGGGGATTAAGAACAAGCTCAGAAGGAGAAACTAGATTTCACTACAGTGAATGAGAAAACATTATCAACAGCAAAAGGGGTGCACACAAGGAGAGGTTTTGTTCCCACTACTGTTGAACCTGGTAGTGAATATACTCACTGAAGAGTTAAATACGAGACGCTATATCGGCCAAGGATATGCAGATTATATTTCCTTAGTAGCACGTGGCAGAATTGCTATAGTTGTTAGAAAAATGACACAAGATATATGCGTTGTGGAAAATTCGAAAAGAAAACGGGATCTACGAATCAGTCCCAAGGAAACTGTTGTAGCACCATACTCGAGGAAGTGAATCCAGCACATATACTGGAATATCAAACGCTTCTGCGAAACTATAGCAATATAGGGGGGAGTGAAGAACCTAGCGGCTACACTGGATGAGAACTTTCACATAAAGAATATATGTTCCAAGAAAAAATGATCTCTTAAGAGGACGAGAATGGAATGTGGTAGTGACAGGGGACAAGGTGACTGACTGACCAGGACAGGCACGACAACTGCACGAATTGCACCGAAACTTGTCCTAACGATCACGAAGACAACGACAAACTCGTAGCTACGTTGCTAGATCAGAAGAGAGCACTTAGAATACTGAAATAAAATCAACAACCGAAAGCATGGCAAGCTAATGATATCTAAGCTATGTTTAAAGAGAAGTTTAGTAATTCTAAACATAACAGGAAATAGATTAAATTTGTGTTCGGCTCATGACTGACCTTAGGACCCTTAAGGAACACCTAAACACACTGAGTATAATGGGAGAAGCCTCTAAATGAAGATTATGTGGTGTGGAGGAAGAGGTGTACCATATCTAATCTGCCAATGCTCTGGAGGGCTAAGCTACTATGTTATGCAAGTAATATGAATTCACACCGTAATCTTTCGACTACTATATCCTTTGACTGCCGGCTAATTTTTGTTGAATTGTAGCATTTTAAACTTGTGCCTTCGTTCAAACATCTTACTCGTTGTTAATGAGATCTACGCCATCTTAAGTATCACAACGTTTCAGCTGCGTATACCTTCACAACTTATTTTAATAACCAATTTCGTCGGTGTTGAAGGTGAATTTTGTGAATGCCGATGAAAGTTTTTTTTTCCATGTTGGTCGCCACGTCTGATGACAAATTCATCAAACTTATGCTGTCATTTGTGAATGATTTTCTTTAGTTAAATTGTTCTCACCTACTACCCCCATCACTCCTGCACCACTTAATTTTCGCATATCATGGGCACAAAAGTCTTACATCTTGTGTCTTGTAGAAATGGCCGATTTATATCGATAAGCAGGTACGGGTGCCTAGTATGTAGAATATTAGGCCACAAATACATCTGATGTAGAGGAGATATCATCATTTGCACTGATTTTCTATTATGCTGTGTGTTTTATTTAACCATGCACGAAATTGACTTAATAAAATTGGGGTAAAAATTTAGCAAACTTGCTCTGAACTATGATATCAAATTAATGCCTTTTTCCTGGTGACTAATGATCTCCTGTTAAAGACGCACTTTCAGGGAATTGTATAAATAATGTCCATAATGAAAAGAATACTTCGTGTCTAAGGCATGAACCACTGTCTAATACTCCACGTACCAAATTCGTGTTTGCATCCTTGTGTTATCTTTTGTGCACAGAAGCAGTGAAAATACAGGAAAATTCAGTCGTAAATGAATTCCATTAGACGTAGTAGTCCGCGAATATTTAGTGAGAAATAAGCATTGAGGGTGTCTTTCCATTCAATGTTGTGTTGGGATATCAGATCAGACACCTAATATTCAGTGACAGGATGCTTTAAACTCGTGTACGGCCCCTGTCGATTAGGTGCGGGAGGTTTACCACACACTGCGGACAAGTTGGACCATCTGTATTCATACACTGAAACCTTGGACTTCATTCATAGCGTGGTCATGGCAATGCCCAACCAAATAGCTTCTTTCTGTCATTGTCTCGTCTCCACGTCTACCAGTCTTACTTTCCTGATTCGATGCGACTGGCGTATACACATCACTTCAGAGCTACGACCCAGTCCCAGATTATAGTGGAGCTGCTCCGCAGAGTGGATCTTGGCCCTGGTCTGTTGCCGCAGCAGTGCTTAGCGCCCGGGTATAGTGAAGGTGGACAGGAGGCGGAGCGATGGCAGGCAGGCTCGCTTGATCGCTTCCGTCAGCGTGGAAAATTGCGAAGGTCTTCACCCGACCCAGACCTAAATTAATTGCTCTTTCCACAGATCACTTATAACTGGCCTGAGGGAAATCCTGGAATTGATAATTCTTTCACTCATCCAGCAGTTCCTAACAGAAAACAAAATCATGATGACTGAACAGTTTGGATTCTGCGCTGAGCATTCCACTATCCAACAATCCGTTTGCTTGGTAGAACACTTTTCATCTGGCCAGGGAAGGAGAAAGCAACAGGAGCAGTGTTCCTGGACATAAAAAAAGCATTTAACAGTGTCTGGTACAATGGCTGTCTCTACAATCTAGATGAGATAGGGTGCCCAGTTCTCATACTTTGGATCATTTACTTCTTTCTTCAGTTCTTCGTAAGGAACGGAGACAAGTCCAGCCACACACACCAGATTGCAGGAAGATTCCTGCAAGGCAGAATGCTCTCAATGCAGATAATACAGCCATATAAAGAAGCAGTAGCAGCCTGCTCTTCATTCATCGTCAGTGCCAACATCACCCCGACAAGATAATACAGTAGTGTAATCGCTGGAAAATTAAGACTAATCCCAATAAGTGCCAGGTGATCTATTTCATCACTAAAATCGAGGTCCCTCGTCGTTAACAAAAAACTGATATCTGGGAATTGACGTGGAGGAATTCAGTATTTATCCGGGCCTCGAAATAGATCGACAACTAACAGGGAACAGGCACCTCACCATAGCATCAAACAAAGGCTGCGATCTCTTTCGTAGGTTATAACCCCTGCTGAAAGGTGACGGATTAACCATTCAGTGCTAACTTCGCTTCTGACGCCAGCTCATACTTCCGATTATCTTGTATGAGTGGAAGGTATGGTCTATGGCGTAAGACACAGCACTAAACCGACCGCAACGTCTCCAAAACAAAGTTTTCTATGTCATCTCAGGCGCTGGCAGATATTTCCCCAACACAGACATAATAGAATTTTTTTGTCAGCCCACCATTTACATGCTTATCCATGAGAAATCGACAAAATTTTACAAAACATCATACGTAACACCAGAATCTTCTCATAAACGCCCAAAATTGACCCTTACACACCACTTTAGCGACCAATGACAACACATAAATCACCAAACACAAGCTTACACACTGAAAAAATGAACACAGTCACAATCCCTCATCTTCACGAAATCGAGTAGCACATTCTGAAGTCGGACCGGCACAGCCCATTGGTACTTCATACGCAACAAAAATAACCATAGCCTCATCGTTTGACTGCATGGTCGGCAAACACACAAACCGGCCGGTCTTCTGTCTTTCTCTAACGATTTTAAAGAAACTTGTCGGAAAAAAGAAATTAGATTCTCGCGCACGTAGTAGTATTATTCGTCACTTTCACGATGAAAAACTTATCATTTCGTTACTTGGATATTTCAAAATAGAGCACACGAACTATTGCAAGAAAATCGAATAGTTTGCCATGGGAAATAGAGTCCCGTTTGAATTTGTGTTTTTTTCTAGTCTGGTTGTGTGTTTCTGCGTATCAAATGTAGTTGAAATATTGAATTATTCTCGGAAAAATAGATCAAATATAGTGTACGTCATTCTCATGCGAGCCCAGACAATGAAGCTAGAGTAAAATGTCCTTAACATGCTTGTATCATATAAATGATTTGAGATATCGGGATAAGATTTTGGTATGTGATAGCATGAAAAGAGGAGAGTGGTTTGCCATGAGATTAGCACGGGTAACATCCTTATCAAGTGCGTTATACTAGTAACTCCAGATTTATATTTCATTGGAATATAGTGGTTTCTTTAGGGTTGTCGACAGGTGGTGAAGCGAGAATTGTTACAGATAGAAAACCAAAAGAAGTTTTAGATATATGCCTCTAACATTCACAGTAGGATTCAGAACCATTGTAAGAATTTGGAGTAAACTACGAAAGTGCTGTGTGTTTACTTCCGATCACAACGCAAGAATTAGTGCCATTTGAAAATGATCTAAGTACTGCATATGATTTACACAACTTTCCGAACTATCCGCATCCAGTCGGTGATGTTGTCAGAAAACACATTCATCTAGTTCGCTCAGAAAATTCTAGTACAATATTTCTAGTCATCCTACAAGCAGTTGCAGGGCGTCACGGGTAATTCATTGTAATCGATGTAGGGTGATATCGGATGGAAAGAGAGGGTGGAATATTTCATTCTTACAGTGACTTACGCTTCATGGTGGAGGTGGAGATTAACATACCAAGAGAGACTACAGTACCAAAGACATGAGGTGTGTTGCCTTTTGGATACGTTACAGATGACACATATCCAGTTTTGAGGCATTTTTTCAACTCTTACAGTCGACAGGCTTTATATTCAACGAAAGAATATTTCGACAAATTATTTTCCCGACCACATCGCCGTACTTTATTGTGGTGTACGTATGATGAGCGCAAAGTGGTGTATATTTTGGAGGAGAGTACAAACTTCATTAGAATTTGCTGACGATAATGTAAAATGTACGTTTTCTCCACAATGCTGACACTGACACAGAAAGATCCCTGAGTGTCGATGAGCAACATTCCGCAGAAACCTAGGCTTCTGTACAAGTCACTTATCAGACAGGACGATACTTTAACAGAGCTTCAAATGAAGGTTTCCAAATGACAGGGTGGTGAAACCTTATGTCACATAATGAAACGCTATTTTCACACGTTTGTCAGTTATGATACTTCATGTTTATTATTGCCTATTGTTTTAAGACAATTACAGAAGTAAGAGATTATGTAAATGTATTTTGTAGTTGTAATTTGTAATACTGCTGTCACCTCATCAGATAACTTCCCCAACTTGCGTTTGTTGTGATGATACTTGTTCAAATGATTCAAATGGCTCTGAGCACGATGGGACTTAACATCTGTGGTCATCAGTCCTCTAGAACTTAGAACTACTTAAACCTAACTAACCTAAGGACATCACACACATTCATGCCCGAGGCAGGATTCGAACCTGCGACCGTAGCAGTCGCGCGGTTCCGGACCGAGCGCCTAGAACCGCTAGACCAACGCGGCCGGCAATGATACTTGTTCCGCTAGTTCCATAAATTACGCCAAGTGTAGACAATTGCTATCAAGGATTCTGCTGATGCCGTTTTCTAAACACTACAACAATAGGAACACTGCAGTCAGCAACAGTACTGACCCTGCGACCCACAGCAACAGACGAAAACAGCCGGTGCCGCCTCAACGTAGCCAGAGTCATTTGTACTCGTGTGTTCGCTGTTTTTGGTTAGAATCCACATATGTTCGGTCTGCTCAGCGCCACTATGTACCGCTATGAACCGTGGCGCTTTGCTTCCAGTGCCGCTGTAATCAAATGCACTGAGCAGTCCTGGTTCGTTTCACGAGCCCTCCTCAAGTCCGCGCACTGCACTGTCCTGATCGCACCGCGCTTCTCCACCATAACTGCTTCGACACGCAAGTCGCCGAAGTGGCGCCAGCTTGGAAGACTTGCACCAGGCGAACGGGAAGCCATATACCACACGGCATTTCCATTACCATAACTGCTAACGGCTATGATGGAGGACATGGTTCCACTTCCTCAGCATTTGTAGGGTTACACTGCAAATAGTACACCCTCTTGAGAGAATAGTAAAATAGCCATGAGTGTGTATTAACAGATCGAGGTATGGCAGTGATAGTTGGATTTTAAAAACAAAAGCAACTCCATAACCGATGATTTCAAAGCGAGTGGTGCAGGGATGTATACTGGAAGTATTATGTGATACACGAATAAAGACAAAATGAGCTGTGAAAAGTTAGGGCAGAATACTTAGTTATTACTGAAATAGAAGTACAATGAAGGTTGTGGGGTGAAGTGGCGGGGAAGGGGGTAGGAGGGAACGTAAGTGGGCGAAGTGATGGTAGATGAAGCGATGATAGAAGTTTTACAATTGTGCTGATACTGAAAAACTATAGGGTACATA
The DNA here is from genome assembly GCF_023898315.1 of Schistocerca nitens. Lineage (NCBI taxonomy): Eukaryota > Metazoa > Arthropoda > Insecta > Orthoptera > Acrididae > Schistocerca > Schistocerca nitens. The sequence continues at coordinate 114,920,020 of NC_064620.1, read as the reverse complement.
CAATAACCTGAAAACGATATCCTGATAAATTATTAATCGTTCCATAAGTCACGAAAAAATAGATGTTCGGACAAAGAAATCTGTGATGTTGTCAACGACCTGAAGAGAGACTAATGCGTGCAGAAGGTCGGATGAGGCCTTTCTCTCATAGTGGTTCATAAACTCTCACAGAAGCGTATGTCAACATCACAAGGGATTTTTGTTCGGTTCATGCATACACATACACTCATTCAAATTAATATCCAGATGGTGGTATTTATAAACACATATGAACAATTGCAAGTGGTTGTCACACACATATGAGTTGAAAATGTATCGAATCATCTTGTCTACGGCTCCAACCACTTAAGCGTGCTAGACTTACTTCGGTTTTGATGTAATAGGTGACAGTCTTGCACAGTCGTGAATTTTTTCTCGCAAGCGGAATTCTTCATTCGTTATGAACGGATATATTTCTTGTTTTGACTTACATGTTTGCTGAATGACTTCCCAAATTTCTAGAGTGTTTGAGTTTTTACTAGGCATAGTCCTACATTTTAATAACTATGTATACTTACGCAACTCCATCGGTGTCTCTTCGCCTTGGCTTATGCAACAATATTTGCTTCATTACGCATCTCAAAGAGCTCCATGAACTTCCTTCTACGCTGCTTTCCTCCATCACAGACTGCCTCATCTACACTCCTGGAAATGGAAAAAAGAACACATTGACACCAGTGTGTCAGACCCACCATACTTGCTCCGGACACTGCGAGAGGGCTGTACAAGCAATGATCACACGCACGGCACAGCGGACACACCAGGAACCGCGGTGTTGGCCGTCGAATGGCGCTAGCTGCGCAGCATTTGTGCACCGCCGCCGTCAGTGTCAGCCAGTTTGCCGTGGCATACGGAGCTCCATCGCAGTCTTTAACACTGGTAGCATGCCGCGACAGCGTGGACGTGAACCGTATGTGCAGTTGACGGACTTTGAGCGAGGGCGTATAGTGGGCATGCGGGAGGCCGGGTGGTCGTACCGCCGAATTGTTCAACACGTGGGGCGTGAGGTCTCCACAGTACATCGATGTTGTCGCCAGTGGTCGGCGGAAGGTGCACGTGCCCGTCGACCTGGGACCGGACCGCAGCGACGCACGGATGCACGCCAAGACCGTAGGATCCTACGCAGTGCCGTAGGGGACCGCACCGCCACTTCCCAGCAAATTAGGGACACTGTTGCTCCTGGGGTATCGGCGAGGACCATTCGCAACCGTCTCCATGAAGCTGGGCTACGGTCCCGCACACCGTTAGGCCGTCTTCCGCTCACGCCCCAACATCGTGCAGCCCGCCTCCAGTGGTGTCGCGACAGGCGTGAATGGAGGGACGAATGGAGACGTGTCGTCTTCAGCGATTAGAGTCGCTTCTGCCTTGGTGCCAATGATGGTCGTATGCGTGTTTGGCGCCGTGCAGTTGAGCGCCACAATCAGGACTGCATACGACCAAGGCACGCAGGGCCAACACCCGGCATCATGGTGTGGGGAGCGATCTCCTACACTGGCCGTACACCACTGGTGATCGTCGAGGGGACACTGAATAGTGCACGGTACATCCAAACCGTCATCGAACCCATCGTTCAACCATTCCTAGACCGGCAAGGGAACTTGCTGTTCCAACAGGACAATGCACGTCCGCATGTATCCCGTGCCACCCAACGTGCTCTAGAAGGTGTAAGTCAACTACCCTGGCCAGCAATATCTCCGGATCTGTCCCCCATTGAGCATGTTTGGGACTGGATGAAGCGTCGTCTCACGCGGTCTGCACGTCCAGCACGAACGCTGGTCCAACTGAGGCGCCAGGTGGAAATGGCATGGCAAGCCGTTCCACAGGACTACATCCAGCATCTCTACGATCGTCTCCATGGGAGAATAGCAGCCTGCATTGCTGCGAAAGGTGGATATATACTGTACTAGTGCCGACATTGTGCATGCTCTGTTGCCTGTGTCTATGTGCCTGTGGTTCTGTCAGTGTGATCATGTGATGTATCTGACCCCAGGAATGTGTCAATAAAGTTTCCCCTTCCTGGGACAATGAATTCACGGTGTTCTTATTTCAATTTCCAGGAGTGTATTTTTCGTCCAGATTATATTAAAAACTTACAACTTTCTATCATTTTTTGGTTCTTAATGGAAGTGTTTCGGGTGACTAACTTTTTGAGTGGACGCTCAAGATCTCCTTTCGATCCTCTGTTCTACTTCTTGTTTCGCATCATTTATGTAGTTTATATCCACCCTCAAATATTTAAGCTCATCTAGTACTTCAGCTATTTGGTTATCAATCTGCTGAGCTTCCCTCCTTTTTGCTTTGTATTTCTTCCTACTTGCACGAGTTTTGTTTTCTCGTCAATTTACCTTAACCGACCAAACTTTCCTTTCTTTAATTAGCTTTCTTGCCGGTATTTTCTGGTTATCCAGATCTTGAGCGATTACGACGGTCGTACCATGTGTAATGCCCAACTATTTTTTCTCAGAACATATTTATTGTTAAGAGTCAGAATTTGGTGATAATATACATCAACATGTCCTGTCCATATCCTACTTTTCTACGTAGTCTCCATCAAGTTTTACGGGCGTACGCCAACTTTGTAGAAAAGAATGTATTCCCTGCTGGGAAAAGTTCTTGTCCTCTAGGCAGAGCCATGTTTTAACTGCATCACTGACTCTCTCGTCATCTTCTAAGTGTTTTCCGTAGAGAATCTTTAAGCGGCCCAAAGAGATTTATGACCGAGGGTGCCTGGTGTCGACTGTAGGGTGGATGAGGCAATGATGTCCAACCCAATTAGGCGACGTGTTGCCGGGTTCTCAGTTCTGTGTGTGGCGTGCATTATCATTCTGGATCACGGATTCTGCTGAATTCTTGTCTGATCGAACACGTCGCAAACGGTTGTTGATTTTATTCCTGAGGTTATTCAGAGTCTTCTGACTCAGAATTGATGGTTGACTCTCTTGGCGTCACATCCACGACAATTTAATTATTTAATCGTATGACTAGGGCCCCCCGTTGGGCAGACCGTTCGCCGGGTGCCGCTCTTTCAATTTGTCAACACTTCGGCGACTTGCAGTCGATGAGGGTGATAAGACGATGATGAGCACAGCACAACATCCAATCTCTGGGCGGTCAAAATTCCCCGTCCCAGCCGGGAATCGAACCTCGGTCCAGGGGATTGACAATCCGTCACTTTGTCCATTCAGGTACTGGGTGTGGACATCCACGACAATATTACCATCAAACCCCAGAAACTGTGATAAATGACGATGATGCCACTCCATGGTTAGCCATTTTGTTTCTGGCGCAAAGTAGGGCACCGAGCTTTCGTCCCCTATAACGATCCGTGACAGGAAGGCCTCTCCGTCGGTCTCAAAATGCTCCAACAATTCAAATGATACGGCCTTACTTTGAAACTTATGGTCTCCTATGAGCATTCACGGAACACATCGTGAGCACGTCTTTGAATATCCGAGAGTCTCAATCAATGCAGACGCGCTTACAATGCTGGCCGACAACTGTAGAGGCAAGTGTCGAGGTGCGCAGCCACACTATTCAGCATGTCTGGAGCAGTGGTAGTGACGGGGCGTCCCAAGCGTTCATGATCATGGAGCTCTGTTTCTGCATTTCCCGAGGCTGTAATTTTCTTTACCCGTCGCCCAACTGTAGTACAACGATCTGCAGCATCGTCATAACAGCACACAGACGTTTATGGACGCCCAACACTATTTCTCTTTCTGCACAGAAGAATAGAATAACAGCACTTATATAGAACCTATTTTGACGCTGTGCTACGGCTCTGCCATCTGCCAGAACGTCTCTAAACTTAACCGGCATTCAGAACAAATATCAGATGTGAAGCACCTACAACGTGGGGCACTACTTCTGAACGACCCTCACAGTTCTACGTCATCTGCAAAGTTCAGTACAGTAATATTTATTCCCATGCTAAATGTCTCTTTTGGATCTTTTGCTGCATCCAGTGCTTCCTGTAGCGTAATCTAGCTTACGTGGTATTGTATTACATCTCTTAACTGACTGATGTTTTTATATCAAAAAAGTTTCCAACATAGCTTTTACAAGAACTGTAATCATCTTTGGTATTCCCAACTTCAGTATTTTCTCCGACATCTTATCTCTGTATACGCAGTCGTAGGCTACAAAAAAATTAACAAACCATGGTGCCACTGTTTTATTGCATCTCAAACGTTTTGATGCGACTTCTTTTAGTGCAAATATCTGAGGACTGTTGGAGCAATTCTTCATAAATTTCGCTTGTTTATCATTCATTACGTCTTTTAAATGTCGTTCCAATATTCTCCGTATAATCTTCGAACGCTGTGTAGATTCTGCCAAAAAATTAGAAGCCTCCTTACATTCCCGTAGTCTTGTTTATTGCTGTTTCATTGGACTGGTATTACGTCCGCTTTAGCCAACTAAACTGGAACTCTTTCTTCGTTTCAAACGTTAATCGTAAGTTTGTGTATTTATTTAGCTGTAGTGTGTCTTTGCTTCTTAAGCATTTCAGCAGTTATTTCACATCTCCCTGTTATTTTCTTACGTTTATCGTTTTGATTGCGCCTATTGTCACTTACATTTTCGGCGGACCAACTAAGCGATCTACGTTCTGCTATTTGTATTATTCCTCCATTTCTGTACTTCATTTTCAGCATTTAGAAGCTCCAAAAAACATGCCTTCTTAAAGACCATACATTTTGTTCCTCTTTAAATTACACTATCCGTATTTTCTCTCTTTTCCGTCTCAGAGAAGTTTTGGATTCTCTATTGGCTTCTTCAAATGCACGTGTTTTTCCATATCTACTCTTCTTGCTTTTTTATTCTGGCTGACGTTCGTCTGTGAATCATGTATTGCTCCTCCTTTTTTTCTTTTTCCGAACTTTTCTACTGCGTATTCTTTCACATTTTTTTATCATTTTCCAGTCGCCTTTCTTTTTTATTCTGGGTGACGTTCTTCTGTCTATCATGTATTGCTCCTCCATTTTTTCTTTTTCCGAACTTTTCTACTGCGTATTGTTCCACATTTTTTTTATCAATTTCCAGGCGCCTTCGACGTTTAGTTTGCCTTCCACTGCTAGGATCTTAAATCTGTTTTGAAGCTTAATAACAATCTCGTCTGTCTTGTCATTATTCGTCACTTACTCTACGTCAGTGTTTCTTTCTGCTATGCTCTGTCCTCCGTTTGGGTTTTGCTATTGCTATTGCTTGCCGTGCCTCCGTTATTACTAACGAGTGTTTTGTGCCTGCCTTACGTTTTTAACCTTCAACATTGCTTTAATACCTCTGATTCATCAGGACATGGCCTAACTGCTTCCTTCTCCTGCCAGCTGATGATATTCGAGTGGACTTCCGAGAAAAATATATGTTCGTAACCCTTAGACTTTCTGCATTTGGATAGCTGACTATTCTGACTCCAATATTTTTACCATCGGTTTTGAGTCCATCCTGTTCCCTGCCAAATAGTCTCCCTTCCGACATTAATATTTGGCGTCTACAATAATGGACGTCATATTTTATCGTGCTGGCTTCTTTAACTTGAGTAATTTAAAGGTAGGTTCCCTCGGTGTGCTGAAGCAACTTAAATAGCTTAATAAACGCATGTCTTCCTACGCGAGTTTGCTATTCTTCTGTGCTTAGCAATCTTAAATGACCTCTCGCTCGATTAAAGATGTGCACCCAATGGTTAGAATGTTGCGCAGATTACACCAATTCTCAAGAGTGGATACAGGAGTAATCTACCAAATTACTGACCCATGTCACTGACGTCGATTTACAACAGCATTTTGGAACGTACACTGTGTTCGAAAATAATGAAATACCTCGAAGGCAACGATCTACAGACACACATCTAGCGTGAATTCACAAAATATCGCTATTGTGAAACATGACTAGCTCAGTATTTACATGCCGTAACGAGTGCTTAACTCAAATGGATTCCATTGCGTTACTCTGGAATAACGTATCTGTTCCGAGACTGGATTCGTGATTTCCTGCCACAAATATTACAGGTCATAGTAACTGACGGGAAGTGATCGACTAAATCGTAAGTGATATCAGGTGTTTCCCAACTACTAATATAAATATACGATTTAGGAGACTGGATAGCCTTCTTAAATTCTTTGCGTATGATGCTGTTATTTAACGCCTAGTTAAGATAAAAGACAAAACAATATTGAAAAATGAGTTACATAAAATAAGTATATGGTGCAAAAAGCGGCAATGTCTATATATAACGAAAAGCATATGATCATATATACGATTTCGAAAGGAATTCGTTAAATTTCGATGGCATGATAAATCAAACATATGTAATGGCTGTAAAATCAGGTAGTACTTAAGGTTTACAATTAGGATTAACTTAAATTGTAACCATCACACAGTTAATGTTGTGGAAAGGAGAAACAAAAATTGCGTTTTATTGGCAGCACATTTAGAAGATGCTACGGATCTACCAAAGACTGTTAACACTACACTGGGGTGTCCCCTTCTGGAGTATTGCTGCGTGATGTGGGATCCTTATCAGGTAGAATCGATGCAGGAAGTCGAAAAAGTTCAAGGAGCTGCAAACTGTTTTGTACAGTCTCCAAACAGGGGAAAGTGTCAAGAACATGAGATGTGATTGCAGTGGCCGTCATTTAAACAAAGACGTTTTCACTTCCTGAGAGATTCTTTCACGACATTTCAATCGCCAACATTCTCCTCTGAGTGCGAAAATATTCTGTTGACGCCAACGTACGTAACTAGAAATGTTCATCGCTATAAAATAAGAGGAATCAGATTAGTAATGCAGATGTACACGAGCGAGGATGTACAGTGAACGCTCGCCAGATTCCAATAATTTGTAAATCACGGAACAAACTGAGAGGCCACATTGCAGAAAATTTTCAAAAAAGAAGCTTGACAAGCCCATTCTCAAGATTGAACAAGCTTTTGGGGACCATGCCAAGAGCAACTAACGCATAGAATTTGTGGAGCCGCTTCAAAGGTGGATAGTGAACCTTGGCAAGGCATAAGCTCAACGAGCCGAAATTGTATTGGACAAGTGCGGGATTTTATCAAGGAAGACAATCGTAAAACAGATCTGGAACTTGATAAAAGAGGTACGGATACGCACTGGATTGGCAGATCCGCAGCGATATCAACGTAGTGTTGACCACTTTTTCTGACTCTCATGGGATGGTAAATCCTCTATGTGACGCTGCACGGTGCATTTGGCAGCACATTCTGTGGGCCGCAAAAACTTAGCATCATCTTGATATCGCCTCTGTTTACTCTGAGCATCTGATTCACTCTTTCCTTTCAGTTAGTTATGGTAACAAATAGCTTGTGGCTACTTCCAAAGCTGAAAATGTCTCTGAATGGTAAACTCTTTTAGTCAAAAGAAGATATCACGGAAACAGTCATTCCAAAATACTCCAGAAGCGTTTCCAACAATGGCAACTAAACCGTCCCCATTATGAAGCATACCACATTGAGGGGGACTAGAGTTCTCTGCATCCAAATCAACAAAAGCACTTCTGTCAATGAATTCAGCGACACGTTTTGAGAAATCCTCATAACCAAAGTTCTATACTTCATGACAACTCCCTGTTACTACCGAATTACTAAAATGTAATATTTTATATATCATATTATAAATCATCATTATATCCACATAGCAGACCAGTTGGTGTCTTCTAACAAACTCTTGACTGACATTAAATTATTCACCAAGACTGATAACGTTGAGAGGAGGAATGATTAAGAACTTTGGTAGTGTAATTGTCCTGTTTAGGTTAGTTGGTTGGTTGACTGGTAGGTTTGGAGTGAAAGGGGCGAAACTGCAGGGTCATCAGCTCTTCATCCGTTAAATGGCAAACCAGGAGTGGTTGTCAAAGGTACGAAGCGGAAAGCAAATACAGGAAAACCTAAGTGTAACTGAGACAACAATAAAAAACGAGATAAAACACAGAAAAATCAGGACAGAAATGCCATTAAAAATTCGTTTAAGTCAAGCCATTAAAACTAAGAAATCGAAACAATAAAGAGAATAAAAATGTGGAGAGGGTAGAGGCATTCTGGGCCTATAAGCAAAGGCTAGACAGGGGGCGTAATGTCCGGTGAGGGGGGGCGGGGGGAGGGGCGGCACGAGAGGAGTGCAATAACAACCCCTCAGGTTGTCAGTGAGCCTGAAAAGCCCTACCTTACAGGGATGAATAGAAACTCCATTTGATGGCAAAATGTAACTCCAGATTCTCCTAAACACCTGCGTTGAGGTACCTATGAAATCAGTCTTAGACAGTAAAGCACCAGGGCGATTGAGCTGTCCTACCAATGTCGCTTTTCTCTTGACTCTTTGTAGGAATTGTAATGTTTCTAAATTTTGTATTGAGATTCGTTTTCGTTTTATGCTAAGGATTTCGAGTTATTCAAGAAAAACAGAAAAAGTGACCTTCAAACATCCATCTGTCCCCATGCCTAACCCTTAACCACTCTGAATTTCTATCATTTTGTTTGTGGCACTCATTCCTGCTACGAATCAAAGATATCTGGCTACTCAAATTATTTCCCACACTTTACTAGTTTTGGTCTCTGTTAATTGGGTTATTATGTTCAAAATGGTTCAAATGGCTCTGAGCACTATGGGATTTAACTTCTGAGGTCATCAGTCCCCTAGAACTTAGAACTACTGAAACCTAACGAACCTAAGGACATCACACACATCCAGGCCCGAGGCAGTTCGAACCTGCGACCGAAGCGGACGCGCGGCTCCAGACTGTAGCGCCTAGGACAGCTCGGCTACTCCGGCCAGTGGGTTATTATATTAACGTTATTAATTTTCACGTTCTCATGTTTAGTAATGAAAGAAATCGATCTTTGTAAACTTTTGCTAAAAGTAATTTCGGTCATAATTGAATCAAAAAATTATCTTTACTGTCATGGTAGCTTCGTAATCAGTTCGCCTGGCGAATACAACGATATCATTGTGTATATTTCGCTGATAAAATTAAAAAATTGTTGTGTACAATTTACACAATGTCAGTTTCGCAAGCTGTTGGTGCTCGACTAATCTGGTGGCGTAATAAGGCTAGTCAATGAAGACTATGGAACGTCGAATGTGGAAAATAATTTCTGCAGTCGAAAATTTTTGTACAATAGTAGGAGGGATTTTCATTAATAACGTACTAGAAATCGAGACCGTTGGAGGCCGAGTGTCGCTGTTGGGGTACATTTAAAGGTCCCAGTGCGGATTTTAACTACATTAACATTCCTGCAACTAGCTCCAGTTCATTGGTTTTGTAAGACTAATTGTTTTCACGAAGCCAGCGAGCAAATATGAAAATCTCATGCATGGTCTTTTAGTCAGGTTAACACTGCATCTTGGATAAATTGGCCTTGGTGGGGTCAGCTGAATCACACTTATATACAGGATATTAGGGCAATAAGTGCAGATATTTCTCTTTGTGACTGAGGACAGTGTACTGAACAATATTATTTCAGTGTAATTTCATTGACAGCCTACTAATCATAGCTGCTAGGAGAAGTATGTTTTTAGATTGACTAGTAGCTCCAGGTGCATGTGGCAAGAGCAATCCATGAATGCTTATATGTTTATTTTCCCCTGGCAGTAGGTCAGGTACTAAAGATGGATGAATAGATGCAGATCATTTAGACTTTGCTGACAGGAGCAATCCAATTGGTAGTGCAGTCAAAGCCTGTCAGATGCAGAGGAAAAAAAAAAAACGCTAACTCACTGAAGTGGGAGCACATTAAGATACTAACCACCACGACATACGGACATTTTTATCTTCAGGCTTAAATTAGCACCCTGCAGTCTGATAATTCAGGTTTAAATGGGCACTCTGCTACCTGAACAACACATATCCTCCACATGTTCTTCAATTGTTTTCGAAAATAATATTAGATCATCTAAATACACAAGACCTACAGTCCGCTGCAAATCTCTCAATAATAAGTCAGAGAATCTCTGACAAGTGGCAAGAAAATTCCTTAGACGTAAAGTCATATAGAGATAAACACTCAGTCGGGAAGTAAGCTCAAAAGGAACCACACGGGAGGGCTTAGGCCGATCTTGTTGTGAAATTCAAACTTGGTGGTAATTATTTCAAAGTTGGTAAAGTGCTGGTAGTTTTCTAATACATCCAGTGTGTCGCTGATACACGTTGGAGGGTAAATATCAATGGTCATTACTTTATTTATTACTCTCATATCAACATGTAGATAAGAGGCTTTCTGTCATCTGATTGCCTTTTTTTTTGGGACCATGAACATTGGTGATGACCAGTGCCTGGCATAATGGTGAATTACCCCTACAATCAGGTGTTACTAATTAGTTTCCTCAACAATACATTATGGATGAAATAGTAGCGTGTATGATTTCTGAGTGATGACTACGTTTCTCACCACTCCGATATCGAAATTATAATTTTTCCCATCCATATGCAAATATACCAGATAGGTAATGGTAGGGACCGTTATTTCCTCCCTAAACGACTTATTGTAAACGCATAACAGCATGAGTGCGCTCTTATCATTTTGTGAAAGAAATAAAATAGCAATTTGTGCTCGTGTATCTATTAATATTTCGGTGGCACTTCCTCTGAGTTTACGTCTAAGACAATGTTTGCCACTTCACCGATTTCTCCGTTATCACTGGGTTCATTGTTCTTGCAGGCGGCCTGCCTCACACTCGTTTCCACCCTGTGCTTTCCGTTTCCCCATCGCGACCTCTCATTCCGCATATTACTTTGCGATGATATCTGCTGTGGAATGCCCTGTCTCTGAATTTACAGGCAGCTATCAGTTGCATGCCCTATCAAACCACATTCCGCACAACAATGAGCACGACAGCGCTCAGTCATAAAGCTCGGGTTTTCCACATCGCTGACAGTTTCTGTCATTTACAAAAACCCGGTGAGGATGATTCGGCATGCAGGGACCGAAAAAGATCGTTCCGCTTCCTCGCAGAGCAGAGCTCGTCTATCTGCTTTATGTGGTGAGATTGAGGATGACATGTTATCTTCAGTCCGTGTGGATTTGTTCCGCAAATAAATATGTCAGTAGTTATTGGTTTAGCTTCTTCAGTAAGAAACTCATTTAACGTGGCATCTTTGTGCTACGCATATGTACAGCAAGATGCTGTTCCTGTTCTGTCTATAGGATCATTGGGGTGGAGGGGCAGCAAACGTCTCAGAATAGTGGGAACTGTGACATTTTGCCGTTGCTACAGCCCATTCACCCCAGAGCTTGGGTCAGGCATGGTTACAAAATTGGAGTCCAAACCGCTAGAGACCGTAAACGTTTCAAATCAAATCAAAGTTATATGAAATGTGTGTAGTTAGCACCGCGACTTACATAGCTCACTTCTATCTTGAAACAGGTGGAGAAATACGATGGCAGCGGCATCGGTGAGGCCAGCAGCACGGCATCACAGCCTCACCAACGATGGTCCCGTCAGCGTCGGGGTCGGTAGGGACACACGGCGGACAGCGCGCTGATGATGAGAAGTGCCGTCAGCCCCCGATTCCAGCGGATTTGACGAAAAGTGTACTGGGTCAGTCGACACAGCATCATGAGGTATGAGGATAGCGCACAGGTTGTATCATAAAACAAGGTGGAAATTCTTTAGATATTTCACTCAGTAGGACTGCTCACAACGCACCCTTTTTTCTAGTAGCATGCGATTTGCAACTAAACACGAAAACATCAAAGTTTCGGATGGGAAGTATGCTATGTAATTTGTGATAAATGTTATTCAATGTACCTATACAGTTTGCATTAAACATATAATAGTATGATTTGTCGAATTTATTTTACAATGTCTGCATTGAAGTTTGGCTTACCTTCTTTGGAAACAACAATGAAATTGCCAGTCATGCATGATTTTTCAATTAATATTTGAAAAGTTTTCTCTTTTGGGTGAGAAGTGACTTCTGTGATTTGGCGTTTCTAGTCTGCCGAATTGCAGGTGCTTATTCTGGCTTTACATCCCTTCAGTTGCGCATGGTTCCAGTCAAATAATTCGTAACACAGTATCCACGAAACTGTTGATTTCAAGAGCTTTCATCCACAACCTAACAGTCAGAATGCACACAACAAGGGAAAGTGCAACGTTGGTAATTCAAAATGTTACTTATTATTTAGCAAAAGGCACAAACTTCTTCCAGAAGAAATGACCGTGACATGTGTAAATCATTCAGGAACTATGATAAAAGGTAACTAACATTTAATTAGTAGTTCAGGCAGGGGAAAGGGACAAGTGATACTTGTTCGTGCGGATGATGGACCATTTCTTTGACACTGTAATGATTTGCAACAGATAAAAGGGGAGTGGAGAGTTCTTTTTTATAAGGTTTCCACAACAAAATTGACCAACAGTTTCCATGGTTGATTGAGATAAGAAACTAAAATACAACACAGGAAAAAAGTGAAGCTTATTCTAGTGGAAACATTCACATAAAAAAATGTCACGAAGATATGGAACTAGGTTTTACTCTTCATCAACTTCATGAATGAGAAAGAGACGATGTAACTTTATCGACTATGAAGAAGAACTGCACATTTTGGCACTGAATTATACCAGCTGTTACCAGCACGTCAGAGTCACTCCTTTCCACAGGATTACTTAACAGGAAAAAAAAAAGAATCTGAGAGTGAACTATTAAGATTGATAGTAGCCTGTATATTTGCTCCTGTGTTAATTGTACTCGTACTTTTGTAATCAATTTTTCTGGACAACATTGCGATTGCGAATCGTGTTGCATAAACATATTGTCTGTGCTTACGTGATTTTTCTTGAGCGTTTCTTTGTGCTGTAGTGCTTATACTTGTGCGACACAAGCTCATTAGTTGAACGCCTAACCTGCTTGTCGAGAAGAGTCTTCAGATAGAAGATCACACAACGCCAGCTTACGGAACCGTAAGTGACTAGTCATCTACAGTAACATCCTTTTGCTGTTGATGTCTTCTGTAAGCTGCCACTGCTGAACACGCTGGCCTCACGTGTCAATCAGAAATACTCTTATATATTTATTATATAAGACACACCAGGTACATTCTACCAAAGAGGAAAGTGATCCTCTCCAGTGAACCGAGTTGCTGATCACACTAAGAAACATTTTTTGCAAAATCTGCGGAAACTGGCTTGGATTTTGACCTATCTTGCTGAAGGGCTTTTGGTTTCCGTTATCATGCTGATTTATTGGCTGTGCTCGGACGTTCTTCTACTAGGTATTAGCAAACTGTATAATTTTACATTCTGCATTTTGCTTTGAATATTAAGGTTCTTTATTTCGTTCTTACCCCAAGCTACGAAGACCAAAAACATTCGAATTGTGGAAGAAACTGAAATTGTTGCAAATTTTTGTACATTGGTAGGAGAGAGTGGTACGAACACATGATTTACAGTCCAGACTGCTGAGTTGTCAGCTAGATGGTGTGGGTTAATTTCTTGTTTTTCTTAAATCACTCGAAGTCTGTGGCTTCAGCCGAAGACATCGCAACAAATATAGGCTCAATTTCGTACAAAAATTTCCTATTTATATTTCTTTAGGACAAATATTCATAGTGGTGCAGCGGATGGAAAAATTGTAGTTCGTTGAAAATAATGATTGATGATATAAAATTAGAGTTTATTATTAAATGAAGTTGATTAGGAGCAATTATTAAATGGACGTACAAAATCTAAGTGCACTATAACTGTTTTAAGGGATGAATTGATTCTAGTGCTCTGACAGGGTGGGGGAAGAGGGGGCAGAGTGAATGGTACACACATGACTAAATAGAGGACGCCTGCATATAGTCAAGCATTTACCCTTTGGGAGGTCTAGTAACTGAAGAGCGATCACAATAATCCTACTCTCTCTCCCTCTACCCTACTACTTCACAAGCAACAACTACTGGGCGATTCAGAAAGACCAAAGCAGTGTTTATTTTCCACAAAGTGTGTTTACACTACACTGAATACAAACATGACTTACTAATAATACCAAAACAACAAAAGTTTGTGGGGGTACTCTATGTAAGTCTCTGTAAAGTGTTCCACACTGCTAGACGGATAAGTGATTTATAGTCATCCTGTGCAACAGTTCGTGACGCTCTTCTGGCAAAGGTGACTGCCTCCATCACTACCGTTGCAGGGTATTCAGTTTGCTGACATACCTAGCCTCTACGACATTTACTGTTCAGTTCTCTTATGTTGGTAAACAAAATAGCTTCACTGGGCTCGTGTGTATGCAGTGGAATTCTTTTATGTTTCTTAAGTGAGCACCTATATGTAGATGATAACAGATGTTTTGTGTAAAATAAGTTCCTATAAACACTGCCTGAAAAGTGCTTAAATTGCATGAAAGAGGTTTTTAGTATCGTATATAGTCTTGGTTTGGAAAGAACGGGATTGATAAACTTGGCACCCTGCTGCCGTTTATCGTTGACAGCGCACTGTAAAGCCGTGTAACCACGTTGTAGTCAATGGCGAATTAATGGATGAACAGGACGTTATTGCAATTCTCTCGTTACTAATCGAATTAATGGTCGATTACTCAAATCTCTTTCATTCAGCAGTGGCTAGGGTTGTAGAGTCGGCTGAGCTGAGTGGAGCCACGTAGCACAAATCCACAGTATGCCCTGCAAGGTCGATGCGGATATATCTAATGGAATGGGACTGATCAAATTCAAGAGATCTACAGTAAGCTGTTGTAAATCCTGATTTACGTTTAATTATCTGCAGTCCCATAAAAACTAGGTCTATTGCACAGAGAACAAATTTCAGCCCTTCAGCCACTTTCAGATATTGGGAGAGCTGAGGCTTTTTTGATCTATTTGATATCCTTTATACTATGAAAAGTGGTCCAGCCATTGACAGTGGGGACAATGAATCTCACATTGTCGAACATATTCAAGTTAAACTTAGGACACCCTCTAAAGTCTGGTAACCCACATAACAGCTCACTTAAAAGCTGCAGCCAGCCGTTGTAGCCGAGCGGTTCTAGACGCTTCAGTCCGGTACCACGGGGCTGCAACGGTCACAGGTTCGACTCTTGCCACGGGCACGGATGTGAGTGATGTCCTTAGGTTAGTTAGGTTTAAGTAGTTCTACGTCTAGGGAACTGATGACCTCAGATGTTAAGTCAAATAGTGCTTAGAGCCATTTGAATGACCCTGTCCTCCCCTATTGTGACGCTATGGAGTAGAGAGAGAGTATTGAAACGCCGGCTTACCATTCATGTTGCAGACCAACGAAGGAGTAACATATATAACCATATATGACTGGCGACCTTGCATCCCTCACACATCCAACTTCGTCTTCTCACTTCATCTCGTTAAACCCCCAAATCAGAGTCGATACCTTAAAAGGGCTTTGATGAACTTAGGTGCGGTACATACATTTCATAAATCTTAAGAACCATCTTCATGTAACGGCAAATATTAACTGTATTTTTAATAACTACAATTTTTCCACCCTCTGCTACACGGGAACTGTTAGCGCTAGAGAATAAAATAACAGCACTCGTTTTATAGAAAGTTCAATGTAGTCTAATTTCGTGATGGCAAACGTTTCGGTACCAAATTATAAAAATCTAATATAAAAAGTTGAGTTTTGAACACAACCTCATAACCCCACAGGCAGATTATTTTGCACGTTGTTCATTGCTATCACTCCTTCCTTCATACAGAAATTTGCGACTACACCAATTTTTCCTTCCCGTCGTTAATTTGACAGTTACTGGTGAACTCGTTAACTGGTCAACATCGTAGCCCCAGGAACTTTATGAGACAGCCATTAACCGCCTTGTGTCTCAGTGGGACAGCGGGAGGCAATATTTCTAACATAGATGTACTGGTTTCTGCAAACATTCCTCAGGCTCGTATCTTTTTGAACGCCCCTTATACAAGGGAGGTTTCCACGACCGTTTCTCTCAGCTATCGTTGAATCTTCCGGTTGTACGCCCATGATTCGCGAAACATATTTGTTTCTGACGCTTTTTTCTGAGCTAGCATTGCACATCTTACCTGTTTATCATTTTATTTAACTTTGAGTTCTGATACATACACTTTTCGTTTCGCTAGAGATCCATTCTGTAATCACACTTCATTTTAATATGAGACAACTGTTAGAGACGTGGAAAGAATTTAACTTAGAGACGTAATATTTTTTGTAGGTTATGAAAAGCTTTTTGACAAAATTATCTGACAGATTATATAAAAAAAAACTTCCCAAAGCTTCTAATCATATCTGTTGAAGCTCTTTGCAAAGAGGAGAAAATATAAATAAAGTAGAGAGCTGGTTGTCTAAATAAAAAAAAATGCACAGCAGTGAGATAAGAATGTGGCCTGGTACCAGATCTTTGGAACCTCTACGTACATGTCACAGTCAGGGCTCGGAAACAAAGTATCACCTAGGCATAAAGGGACAAATGTATTACACCCCTATATACGCAGACAGGGAATGATGAGATTTCGACCATGAAACGAGTAACACGATCCTAAACTTCAACGCAGTCTGCGGAGAATTGGAAATACGCTACAAAAGCAAACAATGAAAGAGACACAAATGTCAGTACTTAATACGGTCTATGGATCTTAATCAACGGTTCCCACGCAGAATAACATAAGCAGGGTTCAAGCTGCGGAAGTAAGATTTCTCCCTACTGTTAAAGCGTGCATCAGGAAATATCGTTTCAGAAATGCAGACATTAAGAATTACTTACTTGTTTATTCAATTCGCAAGAAAAGAAAACTAAACAGGACTATCGTTTATTTCAATCTGCAGAAGTATGAGTATGTTGATTGCAATGAAATTTCCAGTGAACATTGAATACTCTCAGGTGTAACTTTCGGGTTACCAAATGATCCATCCGAGTACGTCTCGCGGGACTCACTCTTTCTGCCTTTTATACACGTTCACCCATTTCATAGCAGGATGAAATCTTCATCTTCGGTGTTACAGTTTTTCCCAGGGACACTAACACTGCAAGCTGTTTATTTAGTCAATATGAGCCAGATTGCACAGAGGCATACATCTGGTCTCGAATACGTCATAGGTACGTAGTTGTCACATGTTTAGTTTTGTCAGACTAACACATGATTTAATGTATGAGCAAAAAGTTACTGAATATCTGAATGCTTACTTCTGCTGCTTTCGTGGTTTCACAGCATTTTTCTGAAACATTTCATCCGCTATAAGAGCGCCACTTTTCACAACGTTTTTGTTAGCTATCTCTCTTGTCTGTATATCTATTTGGTACAGATTATGCACTTGATTACAAATTATCTGAGCCATGCGCAATAGACTTTAAACTGTCAACGTAGCTCATGACGGGACGACAATGCGAACATAAATCTCTTTTGTTGTCTCAGTAACTTGTTTAACATCGTCATTTCCCGACAAGTAACGATTTGAAGGTTTCATTGTAGGTCAAAACTGGTGACAATGCAATGTGTGGCGTATGACAGAGGGCTTTTTGTTTACCAATGCCTTTTCGTCCTGATAGAGAGATCTGAAACTTCTAATGTGGGTCAGAAGTGGATGACAATTTAATATTACTGTTCTCTCTTATCTGGTGTCTGCCGGAGGGTACTTTGTATACAACTGCTAGTTCCCCCATCAAGATAACAGTGCAGTTACAGTGTCTCTAGCCCTTCCATTGTGTTATGAAGTTGGTGGCTGCACGGTGAATGTTCGGTGGCCAGGACGACCAATCATGTGTCGAACGTCGGTAACCGACTACTTATGAGCAACGGAAAGGAAAACGCAAGAGCTGGAGAGAATGAAAAAAAATCCCAAATGCTGCTAAATCATTTCTAATTAAAAATAATTGAGAGTGTCTAATCGTGCACATCACGTTTAGGTTCAGTAGAATTTGTCTATAAAAACGAAATTGTATTTCCGCATGTTTTGTTGATATTGAAGAAAACAGACTTTTTCAGAAATTTTTGATCCTTCCAGGATATTGAGGAAAATATTATATGGATAATTTATTTCAGAATATATATTTAAATAGGTCTGAGGTGATATAGAAGAGCCTCCCTTCAGATTTTTATTACATTACAAAAGGAAATGCGCAGATGTGAAAGAGAATTATCAGTGTGTCTACTATCGTATTTATCAGTCGTGTGGCAGTGGGAAGGATTTACAGTTTATTGGTTCTTTGCTCTAGATACATTTTTCTCGATTCCGAATATTAATATTTACAACTGTTTGTTACTGTTGTATGGCTAATGTCTTTTGATTTTTATTTCACAAACCTTATGGCTCTGTTGACTTTATGTCCGGTACTATGCTCAATTCATTATGTCTCACTGTCGTGTGCAAGAATAATACTGGAATTTTTCCGTTAATTGTGATCGTATATTTTCCCGTTGTTAATAATATACTTGTATCAATCTGCATCTTTTTTCGTATATTTCACGTACGGCATTGACCTCGAAACTGTGATAAGTCTCACGTCCGTAACACTTTCGTACCATCACGACATGTTCCACGTTCGAAGTGTTCAAACATGTGAGTTCATGGCAACTGCTAATAATATAAAACCACTTGGGGAACCTATTACAAGCTACCACATACGCAATTCGACGGTGTCTCACAATAAAGCTTAGCCTCCAGAAATTAATTTGGCATTGTATTGGATGGGTGGTCTTCCCGAACTACAGAGGCCCACTGAAACATTTGTATCTATCTCTTAGTCTGTTTAGAAGATCGCACTGTTCGATCTCCATCTTAATTTTATTCAAGATCAGAAACGAGCCATTTTTACACCCCAATGAACCACACATCCACTCGGAGCTTCGTTTCATAAATACCGCAAATTCTTCGTCAATGTCTGGCGCAAACAAACTTAGTCCAACTAAAAGTTCAGTGTTATTCAAACTTCACAAGATACGGATGTTTCAAATCCGTTCATATTCATAAGCAGTCTACACCATTACCACACATCTTATTACATAATAATCGAAGGTACCGCTCTGGTCAAAGGGATTTGTTGTACTCATTGAAGAATTATGGGTATCGATTTAAGTCCACTGCTTGCTTCTATAGCAAACGATATACGAGGTGCATTCAAGTTCTAAGCCCTCCGATTTTTTTCTAATTAACTACTCCCCCGAAATCTATGAAACTGGCGTTACTTCTCGACGTAATCGCCCTGCAGACGTACACATTTTTCACAACGCTGACGCCATGATTCCATGGCAGCGGCGAAGGCTTCTTTAGGAGTCTGTTTTGACCACTGGAAAATCGCTGAGGAGATAGCAGCACGGCTGGTGAATGTGCGGCCACGGAGAGTGTCTTTCATTTTTGGAAAAAGCCAAAAGACACTAGGAGCCAGGTCAGGTGAGTAGCGAGCATGAGGAAACACTTCACAGTTGTTATCACAAAGAAACTGTTGCGTAACGTTAGCTCGATGTGTGTGTGCGTTGTCTTGGTGAAACAGCACACGCGCAGCCCTTCCCGGACGTTTTTGTTGCAGTGCAGGAAGGAATTTGTTCTTCAAAACATTTTCGTAGGAAGCACCTGTTACCGTAGTGCCCTTTGGAACGCAATGGGTAAGGATCACGCCCTCGCTGTCCGAGAACATGGACACCATAATTTTTTCAGCACTGGCGGTTACCCAAAATTTTTTTGGTGGCGGTGAATCTGTGTGCTTCCATTGAGCTGACAGGCGCTTTTTTTCTGGATTGAAAAATGGCATCCACGTCTCATCCATTGTCACAACCGACGAAAGAAAAGTCCCATTCATACTGTCGTTGCGCATCAACATTGCTTGGCAACATGCCACACGGGCAGCCATGTGGTCGTCCTTCAGCATTCGTGGCACCCACCTGGATGACACTTTTCGCATTTTCAGGTCGTCATGCAGGATTGTGTGCTCAGAACCCACAAAAATGCCAACTCTGGAGGCGATCTGTTCAACAGTCATTCGGCGATCCCCCAAAACAATTCTCTCCACTTTCTCGATCATGTCGTCAGACCGGCTTGTGCGAGCCCGAGGTTGTTTCGGTTTGTTGTCACACGATGTTCTGCCTTCATTAAACTGTCGCACCCACAAATGCACCTTCGATACATCCGTAACTCCATCACCACATGTCTCCTTCAACTGTCGATGAATTTCAATTGGTTTCACACCACGCAAATTCAGAAAACGAATGATTGCACGCTGGTCAAGTAAGGAAAACGTCGCCATTTTAAGTATTTAAAACAGTTCTCATTTTCGCCGCTGGCGGTAAAATTCCATCTGCCGTACGGTGCTCCCATCTCTGGGACGTATTGATAATGAACGCGGCCTCATTTTAAAACAATGCGCATGTTTCTATCTCTTTCCAGTCTGGAGAAAAAACATCGGAGGCCTTAGAACTTGAATGCACCTCGTATAATCCTGTAGGTACGTGGCTATAGTTGCACTCACATGTATGGACCTGTATCACATCATCACATTAGCTATGTTTCGAGACATTTCCTACTACACATTATTCGTTCACTTTACATAAAACGCGAATAATCATTCTGATGGTGAGATTTTAAATTTGAAACAAACGTTCGCTGATGAAAGCTACAAATTCTTTTTTTATGGAAGTTTTACTTTTGTACTGCACATATTATGGGATATTATGATTGTGACAGACAAGTCACGTATTACGTATGGTTGGTAAAGAACTGTGGTACAATCTTTAGCTAATGTCCAGGGCGAATGATTCAACAATGATATATCGCACGACATGAAGCGGACTGTTGCGTAGCAACATTGCGATTGCAAATCGTGTTGCGTAAACGTATTGTCCGTGCTTACGTGATTTTCCTTGAGTAATTGTTTGTGCTATAGTGTTTATCTTCGTGCGAGACAAGCTCATTAACTGAATACCTGAACTGCTTGTCGAGGACGCTCTTCTGACAGAAGAACGCAAGAAGCCAGTGTTGTGTGGGACGCTGTACGGAACCATAAGTGGACAGTCACCATCTTCTGTCGCTCTTCTCCCACCCATAATAACATGCTTTGCTGTTGATGTCGACTGCAACTAGTATTACTGAACGCTGCGGCTCACGCATCAAATCATTCGTATGTAGTTTTATTTGGCTTTTTAATCGTACCGGCTACATTTTACCGAAAAGAACGATTGTTTGCAGTGATCCTAGTTGATCTTCAATCTAGGAGAGCAGTTTTAGAAAACAGTCTACCAGAGCTATTTCCCAAAACCTTGGGACAGGATTTTGATAAATGATGTATTGTGATAGGTTTTTTGTATTCTATGATTTCCGATAGTTTTTTGTTTCCATTATGATGCTGGTTTAGTGGATATGCACTAACAGTTTTCAGCGTCGTATCAGCGTGCTGTGTCGTATTATGTACTGCATGGTGCGTGTATTAGAAATATACGTAAGTATGCTATACGTGACTCACCAGCTGTACACAAACAACTTAGTTTGTTTTTGCTGGTTCTGGATCTCGGGGGTATACACCTGGGAGAAGAGGGGAGGGAGTTGCAGCTTTCCTCCCTAGCAAAATATTAGCATCCTGTTCGACCAGAGATGCACGAAAGGTCAGTATCATTGTGCAGAAATGCAGAACATGCAAAAAATGCTGTCTAGTTGCATGCATCGTTAAATCTCTAAGCCATTACCAACTTCACAGCATAGCTAATATGTGTTGCCTACAACCCTTCCCCCCACCACCCCATTCCTACCACACATTCGATATACGCTCTTGTTGTATCAGCTATGTAATTGCATATATGAAGAATTCAAAATACTGGTTATGCAGTGGAGGCTTCCATTACTGGTTGTCTCAGCTATCTATAAATTTTCGTGGTTGTATGATTGTGGCTCATGAAACATCTTTGTTTCTGACGCTTTGTCCACAGTTGCATTGGACATGTTAGCTGTTTAATATTTCATTTAATTGAGTTTTGACATATAAGCCTTTTCGTTTCAGTAAAGATGGACCTTGTAATGATAATGTATTTTAGTATTAGACAAGAGGTAGAGAAGTGGAAAAAATTTAACTTTGAGACGTAATAACTTTTGTTGACTTTGAAAAGGATTTTGAGGAAATCTGTCAGATTATGGAAAATAGAGGCTTCCCAAAATTCTAATCATCTGTGTTGAAGCTCCTTACAGCGAGGAAAGTTTATAACCTACGTAGGGAGCAGTTTGTCTAAATAAATAACAACATAGGCAGTGCGACAACAACGTGGCCGGTCTTTGGAAAATCTACATACATGTCCTAGTCAGGACTTAGAAACACATTATCATCTACGGCATAAAGATCAACAGGGACAAATGATTTAATATTTCTGTATTCGCAGATGATCAAATGATGAGATGTCGACAGTGGAATGTATAACAAAATCCTAAAATAAAATTTAACAGAACAAGAAAGCTTTAAATAATTTCTCATAGGCCCATAGAGATTAATAACCACATATACTTAATCTTGAAAATTTGAGATTGTGATTTTATAATATCTGTGAAAATACCTGCAAGATTTAAAATGGGAAACGTGGGGCCCTAGTGATATTAAACTGACGCATGAAATGTCCACCTCCTATCACGTGCTACATGCACTTATCGGTTTTCGTTTTGAATTTACAAGCCTTTTTGAATATATGAATAATTCACAATCAGACGTAATCAAGACTATCTACGTAGGATTAACAATATGAAGGGACCTACAAGAAAATATTGTATACTTCTTTCTCAGATTTAAAAACGTGATATATTAATAACTGATTTTTATTTAAATAATTGTTTTGCGATCCGTACTCTTATATAGATCAATTTTTTTTCCTCGATCTCAAATGTTCTGATGACAACAATGCAGATACGATTCGCATATTTCCGATTTATTTCTACTTCCCTAGTAAGTCCGCTAACTTATTGTATTCTCCTACATACATCTCGCAGTAAACACAGTTTCTTCTTCTCTCGATCATTCTTAACGTTTAAAGGTTACTGCGATTTAGGTAGACATCATCACCGTACATTTCAATGCGGTTGCACGTGCATTTCAATGAAGTCGAGTGTTACTCCAGTTTGAGAGAATTTTTGTAGCCTTAACTGTAAATCACGTATCATATATTGGGAGCTGCAGCGAGCACACTCAGTTTTAAAGGTGACACATATAGCTGCACATTCAGGGACAGCAAGTTGAGTTACACCTCAATGCCAATGTGAGCAATAGACAGTATCTATGCTACTTCATTTGAGACTAGTTTCATCAGGCCAGAGAAGCATCCGACAACAGAAAGAGAAACTATGGACATCATTCTGTTAGTAGTAGAATCGAACAATTATGTGTCAGTAAACTATCATTTACTTTTCAGATGCGAAATTTCATCTTTCTCCTGAAGGAACGTAACTAATACAACTATGAAAATCAATTAATATGGATGAACGGTAATCTGAACCCACCTATACCCGTATCAAGCACAAATGTCACACTCAAATCTGAATCGACTATTCCTTCTCGTCCTTAGTACAAGGTATTCGACCATCGACCACAGGTACACCGTTATTCATTAAGAAGAGGTGGCCGGGTTGCTGAACATTTGGCACTTTATCCTCGGGTGTCTTTCTCTCTTTGGGCTCAGTTTACGAGCAAATTGCTGGTAGGCCATTCCCATTTGCACTTTAATGTTGAACTTGTAAGGCGAAGAGTGTGTGGAAATATGTGGTGAGGGAACGAATACATCGAGCAACACGAACTAGTGTGGCCATAGGTGGTCCTTGCGGTGTCTGTTGCCGTGAAGAACAGAAAAAGAAACCGAAAAGAGAAACAAAAGCGTACCCGTCGGTAAACTATAACGCAGCATTTTGTTCTGGAAATGCACAGTGGAACCCCTCTTTCTTTACAATGATGTGTGTGGCATAACACTTATCCGAAAACAGCTTTTGAGACGCTTCTATTCGTCACTATGAGTTCCAACAACTACACTGAGTCTAGCCACTGATTCTGTGTGTATCATTGTAGTACCGAAAATCATTACTCTGGTCAGAGTTTATAAATTGTCCTACGTTATCGGAGATTTTGACGCTTCTAGTCGTTTCATCTGAATATTGCAAATTGTTTACAGTAAGAAGTCTTTGTAAGACCCTCGCCCTATGCCCATTCGTAACTTTCTGACAGCCCAGCAGTCCAAATGGACACGCTGTAACTCTAGTAGATTAATGTGTAAGCTCTGCTCAACACTTGACGTGCGTTTTTGGTTTTTTCTTCACAGATGTTGCGGAGGCTTTTTGGCGTGTTCTGCCTCCGATCTGGCCGGGGGTCAGATGCTGACTTTTACGGAGATCTGATAGACGCCGATCTGGTTGGAAAACCAGAGGTGAGGAACGCCGAGATATATTGAAAAAACAACAACCATAGTTAGTAGTAGCAATTTGCTGATTAATAAGACAATGAAGCATACATTCCAGATTACTATATACACTGCAGGAATTAGCAAATATTTCTTAATTACTCGGATTTATAAACAGTACGGGGTGGAAATAAAGATTTTTTTTTTACCATCGCATAAATGCGCTTGCAGCATCAATCAGAGGAACTGTTGTCGGATTGCATAAATATTCGTTTAACGAGAATTCTTTATACAAGAAAGAATTACTCTTATTTAAAAAATAATATTAATAGTCAAAGTTAACCTAGGCATTAAAGTAATTTTTATTTTATGTCGCGGGTAAACATCCAGAAAATGTTAGACTTTAGATAAACTGTAGAAAACAAACCAAAACCAACGAATGAATAAATTGTGACAGTAGAAACAAATGTCCCACAGAGGATGAGCGCCGCGCGTTGGCAGCTGCGCTCAGACGTGGACGAGTTGGTGCTGCTGGCAGCACAGGCGGAGAAGACCCGGCCACCGCCTGCTGCTGTTGATGGAGACTGCGGCAAAGTCATCGGGAAGGTAAGGCGGCACTGAAGGCAAAACTTCTTAAATAACTCGCCAGTAATGAATGACATAGATTGCATCCTACATAACCTTTTTTCAGACCACTGTAGAGTAGCACAAGTTTAATTAACGTTGTAAGATAATAAGGATCATCGTTGCGACAGTTAATGATTATGTTTGAACCCTCTTCCCTTTCTTCCTTTCACATTCAAAATAGAAAATTGTTCTCTCTAAATGTACGCTTCCTTCAACACAGTCTCTCTAGACATTTTTTGCTACTGTTGCATGATAAAACTTTGAAGTATTTTAATGTGAAGAATTGCTCTGATGTGCAGGTGAACGATGGCTGGATGATTCTGACGACCGCCGAGATCCATGAGCCGCCTGTGACGGAGTATGACGAGGACAGCCCGCCGATACCTCGCCGCCGGCGAGGGTGTCGCAGGTGCTGGGTGGAGAAAGTCGGGGCGAAGACTGTTGTGAGCCCACACGGTGGTCGGCAACACCGCCTCACTACCCACTAAACGTATTCATGACGAGGACATCCCGCCATTGCCTCGTCGCTAGAGGGGGTGTTGGAGGTGCTGGACAGAGAAAGTCGGGGATACAGCTGCTGTGTGCCTGCAAAGTGAATGGGGACACCGGCTAACAAATATTTGAACTCAATAAATAACTAAATAAACTAATAAAGTATCTTTGAAACTGAGACATTAAATGACGCCATGTAAAAGATCGTTAAATATGCTTTAATCTTACTAGACTCCAATAAATGTGCGTGTGTGCAATGTGGACAGGTACACCGGCTCACTACCCAACGAATGTGTTCATGAGGGACTGTGGACAGTGGACAAAATGGACATACGATCAATGTCTCATCGTTATAAGAAATGTTGGATGTGCTGGACAGAGAAAGTCAGGGCTAAGACTGTTGTGTTTCTGCGAAGTGAATGGGGACACTGGCTAACAAATATTTGAACTGAGTAAATAAATAAACGAATAAAGTATCTTTGAACTTGTGACTTTAAATTACGCCATATAAAAGGACGTTAAATATGCTTTAATCTTACACAACTCCAATAAGTGTGCGTGTGTGCATTTTGGACAGTGACACCACATCACTAGCCAACGAGCACATTCTTGTGGAATCAAGTGCAGTGGATGTGTACGATATCCCAATGATGCCTCGTCGTCGGTGAGGATGTTGGACGTGCTGGCAGAAAAAGTCAGGGCAGAGACTGTTGTGCGTCTGCAAAGTGAAACGGGACATTGGCTCACAAATATTTCAACTGAATAAATTACTAAATGACTGAGAAAATTAGCATTGAACTTCTGACATTATAAGGATCAGAGTAAAAGAGTGTTAAATACGCTTTAATCTTATTCAATTACAGCTAAAAAGATAATGAAATAAAAGTCACTTATTTAACCAAAATTGCATATTCCTCTTTCTCTTTGCATATATTACTGCATAGCGACAAATATTTGTCAGTGTTACATTTTTATGTCTATCTTCCACAGCAATATTATACACGGACTTACTATATTATCAGCACAGAGAAAATCCTTCTCCAACATGTAAAATAACAAATAAACTGGAATTCATTTGTTTCACAACTAACTACCAAATAGTTTACAGAAGTTGTCGCTTTTACGTTAGTCATGTTTCCATTCGTGCCTTGGTCAATACGACGTATAAGTAAATGCCTTTGTTTCAGAACTAGTGGAAAATTAAATAGCCATTCTTTATCATGAATCAGCAATGCCCGGAAGTGTGTTATTCGCTCGAATGAATACGCTAGAACTGAAGACAAAGAACGAACTTCTAAATACCGAATGAAACATGCTAGGGACGAAATCCTACCAGAGATATGCTGAAAACTCTCTTACCCTCCTCTGAATTTCCATGATATGATTCTGGGCGTAAATGAAACTAATATTCCAAATAATTAATGGTAAACTTATGATATTACAGTAGCCCTTAAAGCTACAAAAATCACATATAATATTCGTTTACAATTTTAACTGTAATTCAACAAATCGTATCTTCTATAGACTGTTAACCAGACTTCATTAATTGTGTGTAAATGTAGTCTCTGGTTTTTAAGTGTTTAAGAAATCCGAAAATGTTACTCAAGACTTACCACACCCACGCTGAATTGTAGTGTCTATTTACATTCGTCTATGGCACAGGAAAGAGAGAAGCCACCACATGTAGGACTTAGCAGCGTAGCAAGTCATGTACTGTATACTGGATCTAAGTGAACATGTAGATGCCAAAATATACACATTCTTTACATCACACTAGAAGTGTTGAAGTACACAAAAATGGATTTAGGGACAACGCTTACGTAATAGTGCTGCAGTAATGGTTCAGTTTACTTAGTAATGTAAGTGAATTAGTAAACACAAAACAGTAGAACCAGTACAGGCAAAATATTTACGACGAAAGTATGAGTGATGGAAATTATAAAAAAAAACCAAAACCAAATTTCGAAGACACGCAAACCACAGTTAGCGATATCAAGTTGGACAGTTTTCAGGTTGTTAAGGAGAAATCCAGTTACATAGTTTCAGCACACAACTGGCAACTACATAGGCATCATCCACTAAGACTGAACACAAATGTACAGCAGATACGTAATACTTAAAACGGTATATCTTGGCACGTATTATCCCAATTGACGTTCAAAGCTTGCGTCACCTCATAACCATTAACCGGTAGTTGGTACATCTTCTACCGTCTTTGTGCATATACTGTCTTTCACGGGAGGCCTTACGCCCAACAGCTCGTCTGCCACAGGGATACTAGCAATTGTCATCTGTTTTCTATACTGGATCAATCGATTTCGCCTTCCGGATCTCCATGTTTCGTTTACCAGTTGTCAGGATTTTGGGTTATCGTCATAGTGCGTGGTAGCTTTCTTTCACGGTCACCCTAAGATGTCCTTCCAGGTCTACTTCAACAAAGAGGGTAGGAATTAATTACATTGCTGTGCAGACTGTTTAGGGTGAGCCTAGCAGCAGGAACCATTCCTTGGAGGACAGTGAGGGTAGTTCTCATTCCGAATATATGAAGACTTGTCATACCACGGCTAAAAATATGAGACTTGTCAGTCTGACTTCTTTTCCTCTAACGAAGTTAGGAAAACAGTCTAATAAGCACACAGTGTAGAACACGTTAACTAAGGTTTCTCTACACATAAAATCAACTCACATACCAGTGACGTAGATCACGTAAAACAGCACTTGACCAACGATATGGAAGGTAGAAGAAGCTCTACACTCACAGGAAATAGCTCTCTGGATCATCCTGGATATCGATGATTAGAGCGGCAGAAGAGCACGGCAATAAGTCCGCCATATCCAGGGGGATTAAGAACAAGCTCAGAAGGAGAAACTAGATTTCACTATAGTGAATGAGAAAACAGTATCAACAGCAAAAGGGGGTGCACACAAGGAGTGGTTTTCTTCCCACTACTGTTGAACCTGGTAGTGAATATACTCACTGAAGAGTTAAATACGAGACGCTATATCTGCCAAGGATATGCAGATTATATTTCCTTAGTAGCACGTGGCAGAATTGCTATAGTTGTTAGAAAAATGACACAAGATATATGCGTTGTGGAAAACACATTGTGGAAAATTCGAAAAGAAAACGGGATCTACGAATCAGTCCCAAGGAAACTGTTGTAGCACCATACTCGAGGAAGTGAATCCAGCCCATATACTGGAATATCAAACGCTTCTGCGAAACTATAGCAATATAGGGGGGAGTGAAGAACCTAGCGGCTACACTGGATGAGAACTTTCACATAAAGAATATATGTTCCAAGAAAAAAATGATCTCTTAAGAGCACGAGAATGGAATGTGGTAGTGACAGGGGACAAGGTGACAGACTGACCAGGAAAGGCACGACAACTGCACGAATTGCACCGAAACTTGTCCTAACGATCACGAAGGCAACGAAAAACTCGTAGCTACGTTGCTGGGTCAGAAGAGAGCACTTAGAATACTGAAATAAAATCAACAACCGAAAGCATGGCAAGCTAATGATATCTAAGCTATGTTTAAAGAGAAGTTTAGTAATTCTAAACATAACAGGAAATAGATTAAATTTGTGTTCGGCTCATGACTGACCTTAGGACCCTTAAGGAACACCTAAACTCACTGAGTATAATGGGAGAAGCCTCTAAATGAAGATTATGTGGTGTGGAGGAAGAGGTGTACCATATCTAATCTTCCAATGCGATGCTCTGGAGGGCTAAGCTACTATGTTATGCAAGTAATATGAATTCACACCGTAATCTTTCGACTACTATATCCTTTGACTGCCGGCTAATTTTTGTTGAATTGTAGCATTTTAAACTTGTGCCTTCGTTCAAAAATCTTACTCGTTGTTAATGAGATCTACGCCATCTTAAGTATCACAACGTTTCAGCTGCGTATACCTTCACAACTTATTTTAATAACTAATTTCGTAGGTGTTGAAGGTGAATTTTGTGAATGCCGATGAAAGTTTTTTTTTCCATGTTGGTCGCCACGTCTGATGACAAATTCATCAAACTTATGCTGTCATTTGTGAATGATTTTCTTTAGTTAAATTGTTCTCACATGCAACCCCCATCACTCCTGCACCACTTAATTTTCGCATATCATGGGCACAAAAGTCTTACATCTTGAGTCTTGTAGAAATGGCCGATTTATATCGATAAGCAGGTACGGGTGCCTAGTATGTAGAATATTAGGCCACAAATACATCTGATGTAGAGGAGATATCATCATTTGCACTGATTTTCTATTATGCTGTGTGTTTTATTTAACCATGCACGAAATTGACTTAATAAAATTGGGGTAAAAATTTAGCAAACTTCCTCTGAACTATGATATCAAATTAATGCATTTTTCCTGGTGACTAATGACCTCCTGTTAATGACGCACTTTCAGGGAATGGTATAAATAATGTCCATAATGAAAAGAAAACTTCGTGTCTAAGGCATGGACCACTGTCTAATACTCCACGTACCAAATTCGTGTTTGCATCCTTGTGTTATCTTTTGTGCACAGAAGTAGTGAAAATACATGAAAATTCGATCGTAAATGAATTCCATTAGACGTAGTAGTCCGCGAATATTTAGTGAGAAATAAGAATTGAGGGTGTCTTTCCATTCAATGTTGTGTTGGGATATCAGATCAGACACCTAATATTCAGTGACAGGATGCTTTCAACTCGTGTACGGCCCCTGTCGATTAGGTGCGGGAGGTTTACCACACACTGCGGACACGTTGAACCATCTGTATTCATACATTGAAAACTTGGACTTCATTCATAGCGTGGTCATGGCCATGCCCAACAAAATGGCTTCTTTCTGTCATTGTCTCGTCACCACGTCTACCAGTCTTACTTTCCTGATTCGATGCGACTGGCGTATACACATCACTTCAGAGCTACGACCCAATCCCAGATTATAGTGGAGCTGCGCCACAGAGTGGATCTTGGCCCCGGTCGGTTGCCGCAGCAGTGCTTAGCGCCCGGGTATAGTGAAGGTGGGCAGGAGGCGGAGCGGTGGCAGGCAGGCTCGCTTGATCGCTTCCGTCAGCGTGGAAAATTGCGAAGGTCTTCACCCGACCCAGACCTAAATCAATTGCTCTTTCCACAGATCACTTATAACTGGCCTGAGGGAAATCCTGGAATTGATAATTCTTTCACTCATCCAGCAGTTCCTAACAGAAAACAAAATCATTATGCCTGAACAGTTTGGATTCTGCGCTGAGCATTCCACTATCCAACAATCCGTTTGCTTGGTACAACACTTTTCTTCTGGCCAGGGAAGGAGAAAGCAACAGGAGCAGTGTTCCTGGACATAAAAAAAGCATTTGACAGTGTCAGGTACAATGGCTGTCTCTACAATCTAGATGAGATAGGGTGCCCAGTTCTCATAGTCTCGATCATTTACTTCTTTCTTCAGTTCTTCGTAAGGAACGGAGACAAGTCCAGCCACACACACCAGATTGCGGGAAGATTCCTGCAAGGCAGAATGCTCTCAATGCAGATAATACAGCCATATAAAGAAGCAGTAGCAGCCTGCTCTTCATTCATCGTCAGTGCCAACATCACCCCGACAAGATAATACAGTAGTGTAATCGCTGGAAAATGAAGACTAATCCCAATAAGTGCCAGGTGATATATTTCATCACTAAAATCGAGGTCCCTCGTCGTTAACACAAAACTGATATCTGGGAATTGACGTGGAGGAATTCAGTATTTATCCGGGCCTCGAAATAGATCGACACCTAACAGGGAACAGGCACCTCACCATAGCAGCAAACAAAGGATACGATCTCTTTCGTAGGTTGAAAGGTGGCTACACTGAGCCACAGCGACAGAGATCGCTAGAGAGCATTGTTCCGCCGCCTCCTGATCAACATTGCTGGTGCCACTAATGGACTGCTTCTACTGAAATGGTGTTACTTGTTGGTGTCTGCACCTACTCAACATTGCTGGGTGCCACTGATGGACTGCTTCTACTGAAAAGATGTCACCTGTTGATGTCTGCACCTGCTCAACATTGCTGGGTGCCACTGATGGATTGCTTCTACTGAAATGAAGTCACCTGTTGCTGTGTGCACCTGATCAACATTGCGGGTGCCACTGATGGACTGCTTCTATTGAAAAAATGTTACTTATTGGTATTTGCACCTGTTGACCATTGCTGGGTGCTACTGCTGGAACTGTCAACTGCTTATTCTTGAGCTATGGAAAGCGTTTATGTGAATATTTGTATAAACTGATTTTTTTGTGTATTACTGGTTGTGAAAAGTTATGAGACTCTTACCTGCACATATTCGTCATTGCTGACGCTATTGATTGAATTGTTTAACCACATAATACTTGTGTAAAGTATTATGTAAAGTCACATGTATGAAAGAATTTGTATTGCTTACTGTATTCTATATATTAGGTTATTGAAAGGTCAGTGCAAAGCCAAAATCTTATCTAGTATGTGATATTTACGTATTAATATTATCTTTTATTTTTGTCTGTATTTTTTTGACGAATTTGGTGGTATTTTCACCACCAATGCTGGCAAAAATACCATCAAATTCTAGCCGTGGAGGAAGGGCATATGAAAGGTGGCTACACTGAGCCACAGCGACAGAGATCGCTAGAGAGCATTGTTCCGCCGCCTCCACGGAGTGATTATTGAGAACTCGTAGTTGGCAGTGCTTGTCCAGGACTCGTAGTAGTCAGTTGGTGTTCAGATGTGCTAGTAGGGAGTGCTTGCTGAGATGTGATACTGAAAGGTTCTTGTTCAGATGTGGTAATAGCGAGGCGGTGTGGAGATATATTGTAATTATGAGAGTGATTTTGGTCAATATTTGAAGGTAACGAAACTTGATTTATTTTTCATTATTTCCATGTTTTAAATAATGTGTCATTACAGGTTCAGTCAACAAAGCATCTGGCTTGTGTTCTTGGATTAGAGTGTAATTGTGGTTGTCTTGAGTAATTATGGTATTTGTATTTTCTTTAATTAATTCAGTATAATGTTATTTAAAAATTGTTGTGTTGTTGAAGAAGAACCGTGCCAGATGCGTACGTTGAGTCACACTCCCACACACAGAACAGTTACTCTTGTGCTTGTTGTTGCGTTGGTTTTATAGTTGCTGGGGGCTTAATTAATTAACTGTGTTAATGAAAATTTCCATTTCATTCTTTGTTATTGTTCTAAGCAGTCAGATTGCGTAATAATAATAGTCAGGGCCAACCGTTACGAGACTTCGTAATCGGACAGACAGCTACTAAAGCAAAAAAAATTAAAATTATTTACATTAATATTATTATTAAGCCCCCATGCAAGGTTATACCCCCTGCTGAAAGGTGGCGGAAAACCCTTCAGTGCAAACTTCGCTTCTGACGCCAGCTCATACTTCCGATTATCTTGTATGAGTGGAAGGTATGGTCTATGGCGTAAGACACAGCACTAAACCGACCGCAACGTCTCCAAAACAAAGTTTTCTATGTCATCTCAGGCGCTGGCAGATATTTCCCCAACACACACATAATATAATTTTTTTGTCAGCCCACCATTTACATGCTTATCCATGAGAAATCGACAAAATTTTACAAAACATCATACATAACACCAGAATCTTCTCATAAACGCCCAAAATTGACCCTTACACACCACTTTAGCGACCAATGACAACACATAAATCACCAAACACAAGCTTACACACTGAAAAAATGAACACAGCCACAATCCCTCATCTTCACGAAATCGAGTAGCACATTCTGAAGTCGGACCGGCACAGCCCATTGGTACTTCATACGCAACAAAAATAACCATAGCCTCATCGTTGGTCGGCAAACACACAAACCGGCCGGTCTTCTGTCTTTCTCTAACGATTTTAAAGAAACTTGTCGGAAAAAAGAAATTAGATTCTCGCGCACGTAGTAGTATTATTCGTCACTTTCACGATGAAAAACTTATCATTTCGTTACTTGGATATTTCAAAATAAAGCACACGAACTATTGCAAGAAAATCGAATAGTTTGCCATGGGAAATAGAGTCCCGTTTGAATTTGTGTTTTTTTCTAGTCTGGTTGTGTGTTTCTGCGTATCAAATGTAGTTGAAATATTGAATTATTCTCGGAAAAATAGATCAAATATAGTGTACGTCATTCTCATGCGAGCCCAGACAATAAAGCGAGAGTAAAATGTCCTTAACATGCTTGTATCATATAAGTGATTTGAGATATCGGGATAAGGTTTTGGTATGTAATAGCATGAAAATAGGAGAGTGGTTTGCCATGAGATTAGCACGGGTAACTTCCTTATCAAGTGCGTTATACTAGTAACTCCAGATTTCTATTTCATTGGAATATGGTGGTTTCTTTAGGGTTGTCGACAGGTGGTGAAGCGAGAATTGTTACAGATAGAAAACCAAAAGAAGTTTTAGATATATGCCTCTAACATTCACAGTAGGATTCAGAACCATTGTAAGAATTTGGAGTAAACTACGAAAGTGCTGTATGTTTACTTCCGATCACAACGCAAGAATTAGTGCCATTTGAAAATGATCTAAGTACTGCATATGATTTACACAACTTTCCGAACTATCCGCATCCAGTCGGTGATGTTGTCAGAAAACACATTCATCTAGTTCGCTCAGAAAATTCTAGTACAATATTTCTAGTCATCCTACAAGCAGTTGCAGGGCGTCACGGGAAATTCATTGTAATCGATGTAGGGTGATATCGGATGGAAAGAGAGGGTGGAATATTTCATTCTTACAGTGAATTACGCTTCATGGAGGAGGTGGAGATTAATATACCAAGAGAGACTACTGTACCAAAGACATGAGGTGTGTTGCCTTTTGGATACATTACAGATGACACATATCCAGTTTTGAGGCATTTTTTCAACTCTTACAGTCGACAGGCTTTATATTCAACGTAAGAATATTTCGACAAATTATTTTCCCGACCACATCGCCGTACTTTATTGTGGTGTACGTATGATGAGCGCAAAGTGGTGTATATTTTGGAGGAGAGTACAAACTTCATTAGAATTTGCTGACGATAATGTAAAATGTACGTTTTCTCCACAATGCTGACACTGACACAGAAAGATCCCTGAGTGTCGATGAGCAACATTCCGCAGAAACCTAGGCTTTTGTACAAGTCACTTATCAGACAGGACGATACTTTAACAGAGCTTCAAATGAAGGTTTCCAAATGACAGGGTGGTGATAACCTTATGTCACATAATGAAACGCTATTTTCACACGTTTGTCAGTTATGATACTTCATGTTTATTATTGCCTATTGTTTTAAGACAATTACAGAAGCAAGAGATTATGTAAATGTATTTTGTAGTTGTAATTTGTAATACTGCTGTCACCTCACCAGATAACTTCCCCAACTTGCGTTTGTTGTGATGATACTTGTTCAAATGGTTCAAATGGCTCTGAGCACGATGGGACTTAACATCTGTGGTCATCAGTCCTCTAGAACTTAGAACTACTTAAACCTAACTAACCTAAGGACATCACACACATTCATGCCCGAGGCAGGATTCGAACCTGCGACCGTAGCAGTCGCGCGGTTATGGACTGAGCGCCTAGAACCGCTAGACCAACGCGGCCGGCAATGATACTTGTTCCGCTAGTTCCATAAATTACGCCAAGTGTAGACAATTGCTATCAAGGATTCTGCTGATGCCGTTTTCTAAACACTACAACAATAGGAACACTGCAGTCAGCAACAGTAGTGACCCTGCGACCCACAGCAACAGACGAAAACAGCCGGTGCCGCCTCAACGTAGCCAGAGTCATTTGTACTCGTGTGTTCGCTGTTCTTGGTTAGAATCCACATATGTTCGGTCTGCTCAGCGCCACTATGTACCGCTATGAACCGTGGCGCTTTGCTTCCAGTGCCGCTGTAATCAAATGCACTGAGCAGTCCTGGTTCGT
Source organism: Schistocerca nitens (assembly GCF_023898315.1). Lineage (NCBI taxonomy): Eukaryota > Metazoa > Arthropoda > Insecta > Orthoptera > Acrididae > Schistocerca > Schistocerca nitens. The sequence continues at coordinate 114,884,625 of NC_064620.1, read as the reverse complement.
TTCACGAGCCCTTCTCAAGTCCGCGCACTGCACTGTCCTAATCGTACCGCGCTTCTCCACCATAACTGCTTCGACACGCAAGTCGCCGAAGTGGCGCCAACTTGGAAGACTTGCACCAGGCGAACGGGAAGCCATATACCACACGCCATTTCCATTACCATAACTGCTAACGGCTATGATGGAGGACATGGTTCCATTTCCTCAGCATTTGTAGGGTTCCACTGCAAATAGTACACCCTCTTGAGAGAATAGTAAAATAGCCATGAGTGTGTATTAACAGATCGAGGTATGGCAGTGATAGTTGGATTTTAAAAACAAAAGCAACTCCATAACCGATGATTTCAAAGCGAGTGGTGCAGGGATGTATACTGGAAGTATTATGTGATACACGAATACAGACAAAAGGAGCTGTGAAAAGTTAGGGCAGAATACTTAGTTACTACTGAAAGTACAATGAAGGTTGTGGGGTCAAGTGGCGGGGAAGGGGGTAGGAGGGAACGTAAGTGGGCGAAGTGATGGTAGATGAAGCGATGATAGAAGTTTTACAATTGTGCTGATACTGAAAAACTATAGGGTACTTACAATAACCTGAAAACGGTATCCTGATAAATTATTAATCGTTACATAAGTCACGAAAAAATAGATGTTCGGACAAAGAAATCTTTGATCTTGTCAACGACCTGAAGAGAGACTAATGCGTGCAGAAGGTCGGATGAGGCCTTTCTCTCATAGTGGTTCATAAACTCTCACAGTAGCGTATGTCAACATCACAAGGGATTTTTGTTCGGTTCATACATACACATACACTCATTCAAATTAATATCCAGATGGTGGTATTTATAAACACATATGAACAATTGCAAATGGTTGTCACACACATATGAGTTGAAAATGTATCGAATCATCTTGTCTACGGCTCCAACCACTTAAGCGTGCTAGACTTACTTCGATTTTGATGTAATAGGTGACAGTCTTGCACAGTCGTGAATTTTTCCTCGGAAGCGGAATTCTTCATTCGTTATGAACGGATATATTTCTTGTTTTGACTTACATGTTTGCTGAATGACTTCCCAAATTTCTAGAGTGTTTGAGTTTTTACTAGGCATAGTCCTACATTTTAATAACTATGTATACTTACGCATCTCCATCGGTGTCCCTTCGCCTTGGCTTATGCAACAATATTTGCTTCATTACGCATCTCACAGAGCTCCATGAACTTTCTTCTACGCTGTTTTCCTCCATCACAGACTGCCTCATCTATGTTTCGTCTAGAGTATGTTAAAAACTTACATCTTTCTATCATTTTTTGGTTCCTCTCGGAAGTGTTTCGGGTGACTAACTTTTTGAGTGGACGCTCAAGATCTCCAATCGATCCTCTGTTCTACTTCTTGTTTCGCATCATTTATGTAGTTTATTTCCACCCTCAAATATTTAAGCTCATCTAGTACTTCAGCTATTTGGTTATCAATCTGCTGAGCTTCCCTCCTTTTTGCTTTGTATTTCATTCTACTTGCACGAGTTTGGTTTTCTCGTCAATTTACCTCTAACCGACCAAACTTTCCTTTCTTTAAATAGCTTTCTTGCCGGTATTTTCTGGTTATCCAGATCTTGAGCGATTACGACGGTCGTACCATGTGTAATGCCAAACTTTTTTTCTCAGCACATATTTATTGTTAAGAGTCAGAATCTGGTGACAGTATACATCAACATGTCCTGTCCATAACCTACTTTTCTACGTAGTCTCCATCAAGTTTTATGGGCGTACGCCAACATTGTAGAAAAGAATGTATTCCCTGCTGGGAAAAGTTCTTGTCCTCTACGCATAGCCATGTTTTATCTGCATGACTGACTCTCTCGTCATTTTCTAAGTGCTTTCCCGTAGAGAATCTTTAAGCGGTCCAAAGAGATTCATGACCGAGGGTGCCTGGTCTCGACTGTTGGGTGGATGAGGCAATGATGTCCAACCCAATTAGGCGACGTGTTGCCGGGTTCTCAGCTCTGGTTGTGGGCGTGCATTATCATGCTGGAGCACGGATTCTGTTGAATTATTGTCTGATCGAACACGTCGCAAACGGTTGTTGATTTTATTCCTGAGTTTATTCAGAGTCTTCTGACTCAGAATTGATGGTTGACCCCCTTGGCATCACATCCACGACAATTTACTTATTTAATCGTATGACTAGGGCCCCCCGTCGGGCAGACCGTTCGCCGGGTGCCGCTCTTTCAATTTCTCGCCACTTCGGCGACTTGCAGTCGATGAGGGTGATAGGACGATGATGAGGACAGCACAACATCCAATCTCTGGGCGGTGAAAATTCCCCGACCCAGCCGGGAATCGAACCTCGGTCCAGGGGATTGACAATCCGTCACTTTGTCCATTCAGCTACCGGGGGCGGACATCCACGACAATATTTCCATGAAGCCCCCAGAAACTGTCACTGTGATAAATGACGATGATGCCACTCCATGGTTAGCCATTTTGTTTCTGGCGCAAAGTAGGGCACCGAGCTTTCGTCCCCCATAACGATCCGTGACAGGAAGGCCTCTCCGTCGGTCTCAAAATGCTCCAACAATTCAGATGAAATGGCATTACTTTGAAACTTATGGTCTCCTATGAGCATTCACGGAACACATCGTGAGCACGTCTTTGAATATCCGAGAGTCTCGATCAATGCAGACGCGCTTACAATGCTGGCCGACAACTGTAGAGGCAAGTGTCGAGGTGCGCAGCCACACTATTCAGCATGTCTGGAGCAGTGGTAGTGACGGGGCGTCCCAAGCGTTCATCATCATGGAGCTCTGTTTCTGCATTTCCCGAGGCTGTCATTTTCTTTACCCGTCGCCCAACTGTACTCCTACGATCTGCAGCATCGCCATAACAGCACACAGACATTTCTGCACAAAAGAATAGAATAACAGCACTTATATTTGAATGACCCTGTCCTCCCCTATTGTGACGCTATGGAGTAGAGAGAGAGTATTGAAACGCCGGCTTACCATTCATGTTGCAGACCAATGAAGGAGTAACATATATGACCATATATGACTGGCGACCTTGCACACTTCCAACGTCGTCTTCTCACTTCATCTCGTTAAACCCCCAAAACAGAGTCGATACCTTAAAACGGCTTTGATGAACTTAGGTGCGGAACATACATTTCATAAATCTTAATAACCCTCTTCATATAACGGCAAATATTAACTGTACTTTTAATAACTACAATTGTTCCACCCTCTGCCACACGGGAACTATTACCACTAGAGTATAAAATAACAGCACTCGTTTTATAGAAAGTTCAATGTAGTCTAATTTGGTGATGGCAAACTATTCGGTAGCAATATATAAAAATGTAATATAAACAGTTGAGTTATGAACACAACCCTCACTCTTTCTGCCTTTTATACACGTTCACCCATTTCATAGCAGGATGAAATCTTCATCTTCGGTGTTACAGTTTTTCCCACGGACACTAACACTGCAAGCTGTTTATTTAGTCAATATGAGCCAGATTGCACAGAGGCATACATCTGGTCTCGAATACGTCATAGGTACGTAGTTGTCACATGTTTAGTTGTGTCAGACTAACACATGATTTAATGTATGAGCAAAAAGTTACTGAATATCTGAATGCTTACTTCTGCTGCTTTCGTGGTTTCACAGCATTGTACTGAAACATTTCATCCGCTATAAGAGCGCCACTTTTCACAACGTCTCTGTTCGCTATCTCTCTTGTCTGTATATCTATTTGGTACAGATTATGCACTTGATTACAAATCATCTCAGCCATGCGCTACAGACATGAAACTGTCAACGTAGCTCATGACGGGACGACAATGCGAAAATAAATCTCTTTTGTTGTCTCAGTAACTTGTTTAACATCGTCATTTACCGACAAGTAACGATTTGAATGTTTCATTGTAGGTCAAAACTGGTGACAGTGCAATGTGTGGCGTGTGACAGATGGCTTTTTGTTTAGCAATGCCTTTTCGTCCTGACAGAGAGATCTGAAACTTCCAATGTGGGTCAGAAGTGGATGACAATATAATATTAATGATCTCTCTTATCTGGTGTCTGCCGGAGGGTACTTTGTATACAACTGCTAGCTCCCCCATCAAGATAATAGTGCAGTTACAGTGTCTCTAGCCCTTCCATTGTGTTATGAAGTTGGTGGCTGCACGGTGAATGTTCGGTGGCCAGGACGACCAATCATGTGTCGAACGTCGGTAACCGACTACTTATGAGCAACGGAAAGGAAAACGCAAGAGCTGGAGAGAATGAAAAAAAATCCCAAATGCTGCTAAATCATTTCTAATTAAAAATAATTGAGAGTGTCTAATCGTGCACATCACGTTTAGGTTCAGTAGAATTTGTCTATAAAAACGAAATTGTATTTCCGCATGTTTTGTTGATATTGAAGAAAACAGACTTTTTCAGAAATTTTTGATCCTTCCAGGATATTGGGGAAAATATTATATGGATAATTTATTTCAGGATATATATTTAAATAGGTCTGAGGTGATATAGAAAAGCCTCCCTTCAGATTTTTATTACATTACAAAAGGAAATGGGCAGATGTGAAACAGAATTATCAGTGTGTCTACTATCGTATTTATCAGCCGTGTGGCAGTGGGAAGGATTTACAGTTTATTGGTTCTTTGCTCTAGATACATTTTTCTCGATTCCGAATATTAATATTTACAACTTTTTGTTACTATTGTATGGCTAATGTCTTTTGATTTTTATTTCACAAATCTTACGGCTCTGTTGACATTATGTCCGGTACTATGCTCAATTCATTATGTCTCACTGTCGTGTGTAAGAATAATACTGGAATTTTTCCGTTAATTGTGATCGTATACTTTCCCGTTGTTAATAATATACTTGTATCAATCTGCACCTTTTTTCGTATACTTCAAATACGGCACAGATCTCGGAACTGTGTGCCAAGTCTCACGTCCGTAACACTTTCGTACCATCACGACATGTTCCACGTTCGAAGTGTTCAAACATGTGAGTACATGGCAACTGCTAATAATATAAAACCACTTGGGGAACCTATTACAAGCTACCACATATGCAATTCGACTGTGTCTTACAATAAAGCTTAGCCTCCAGAAATTAATTCGGCATTGTATTGGATGGGTGGCCTTCCCGAACTACAGAGGCCCACTGAAACATTTGTATCCATCTCTTAGTCTGTTTAGAAGATCGCACTGTTCGATCTCCATCTTAATTTTATTCAAGATCAGAAACGAGCCATTTTTACACCCCAACGAACCACACATCCACTCAGAGCTTCGTTTCATAAATACCGCAAATTCTTCGTCAATGTCTGGCGCAAACAAACTTAGTCCAACTAAAAGTTCAGTGTTATTCAAACTTCACAAGATACGGATGTTTCAAATCCGTTCATATTCATAAGCAGTCTACACCATTACCACACATCTTATTACATAATAATCGAAGGTACCGCTCTGGTCAAAGGGATTTGTTGTACTCATTGAAGAAGTATGGGTATCGATGTAAGTCCACTGCTTGCTTCTATAGCAAACGATATACGAGGTGCATCCAAGTTCTAAGCCCTCCGATTTTTTTTCTAATTAACTACTCACCCGAAATCGATGAAACTGGCGTTACTTCTCGACGTAATCGCCCTACAGACGTACACATTTTTCACAACGCTGACGCCATGATTCCATGGCAGCGGCGAAGGCTTCTTTAGGAGTCTGTTTTGACCACTGGAAAATCGCTGAGGAGATAGCAGCACGGCTGGTGAATGTGCGGCCACGGAGAGTGTCTTTCATTTTTGGAAAAAGCCAAAAGTCACTAGGAGCCAGGTCAGGTGAGTAGGGAGCATGAGGAATCACTTCACAGTTGTTATCACAAAGAAACTGTTGCGTAACGTTAGCTCGATACGCGTGTGCGTTGTCTTGGTGAAACAGCACACGTGCAGCCCTTCCCGGACGTTTTTGTTGCAGTACAGGAAGGAATTTGTTCTTCAAAACATTTTCGTTGGAAGCACCTGTTACCGTAGTGCCCTTTGGAATGCAATGGGTAAGGATTACGCCCTCGCTGTCGCAGAACATGGACACCATCATTTTTTCAGCACTGGCGGTTACCCAAAATTTTTTTGGTGGCGGTGAATCTGTGTGCTTCCATTGAGCTGACTGGCGCTTTGTTTCTGGATTGAAAAATGGCATCCACGTCTCATCCATTGTCACAACCGACGAAAGAAAAGTCCCATTCATACTGTCGTTGCGCGTCAACATTGCTTGGCAACATGCCACACGGGCAGCCATGTGGTCGTCCGTCAGCATTCGTGGCACCCACCTGGATGACACTTTCCGCATTTTCAGGTCGTCATGCAGGATTGTGTGCTCAGAACCCACAGAAATGCCAACTCTGGAGGCGATCTGTTCAACAGTCATTCGGCGATCCCCCAAAATAATTCTCTCAACTTTTTCGATCATGTCGTCAGTCCGGCTTGTGCGAGCCCGAGGTTGTTTCGGTTTGTAGTCACACGAAGTTCTGCCTTCATTAAACTGTCGCACCCACGAACGCACCTTCGATACATCCATAACTCCATCACCACATGTCTCCTTCAACTGTCGATGAATTTCAATTGGTTTCACACCACGCAAATTCAGAAAACGAATGACTGCACGCTGTTCAAGTAAGGAAAACGTCGCCATTTTAAGTATTTAAAACAGTTCTCATTTTCGCCGCTGGCGGTAAAATTCCATCTGCCGTACGGTGCTGCCATCTCTGGGACGTATTGACAATTAACGCGGCCTCATTTTAAATAAATGCGCATGTTTCTATCTCTTTCCAGTCCGGAGAAAAAAAATCGGAGGCCTTAGAACTTAAATGCACCTCGTATAATCCTGTAGGTACGTGGCTATAGCTGCACTCACATGTATGGACCTGTATCACATCATCACATTAGCTATGTTTCGAGACATTTCCTACTACACATTATTCGTTCACCTTACATAAAACGCGAATAATCATTCTGAGGGTGAGATTTTAAATTCGAAACTAACGTTCGCTGATGAAAGCTACATATTCCTTGTTTATGGAAGTTTTCCTTTTGTACTGCACTTATTATGGGATATTATGATTGTGACAGACAAGCCACGTATTACGTATGGTTGGTAAAGAACTGTGGTACAATCTTTAGCTAACGTCCAGGGCGAATTTTTCAACAATGATATATCGCAAGACATGAAGCGGGCAGTTGCGTAACAACATTGCGATTGCGAATCGTGTTGCGTAAACATATTGTCTGTGCTTACGTGATTTTCCTTGAGTAATTGTTTGTGCTATAGTGTTTATTTTCGTGCGAGGCAGCTCATTAACTGAATACCTGAACTGCTTGTCGAGGACGCTCTTCTGACAGAAGAACGCAAGAAGCCAGCGTTGTGTGGGACGCTGTACGGAACCGAAAGTGGACAGTCACCATCTTCTGTCGCTCTTCTCTCGCCCATAATAACATGCTTTGCTGTTGATGTCGACTGCAACTACTATTACTGAACGCTGCGGCTCACGCGTCAAATCATTCGTATGTAGTTTTATTTGGCTTTTTAATCGTACCGGCTACATTTTACCGAAAAGAACGATTGTTTGCAGTGATCCTAGTTGATCTTCAATCTAGGAGAGCAGTTTTCGAAAACAGTCTACCAGAGCAGTTTCCCAAAACCTTGGGACAGGATTTTGATAAATGATGTGTTGTGATAGGTTTTTAGTATTTTATGATTTCCGATAGTTTTTTGTTTCTATTATGAAGCTGGTTTAGTGGATATGCACTAACAGTTTTCAGCGTCGTATCAGCATGCTGTGTCGTATTATGTACTGCATGGTGCGTGTATTAGAAATATACGTAAGTATGCTATACGTGACTCACCAGCTGTACACAAACAACTTAGTTTGGTTTTGCTGGTTCTGGATCTCGGGGGTATACACCTGGGAGAAGAGGGGAGGGAGATGCAGCTTTCCTCCCTAGCAAAATATTAGCATCCTGTTCGACCAGAGATGCATGAAAGGTCAGTATCATTGTGCAGAAATGCAGAACATGCAAAAGATGCTGACTAGCGGCATGCATCGTTAAATCTCTACGCCATTACCAACTTCACAGCATAGCTAATATGTGTTGCCTACAACCCTTCCCCCCACCACCCCATTCCTACCACACATTCGAGATACGCTCTTGTTGTATAGCGTAAATAAATGCTGTTCATCATTTGTATCAGCTATGTAATTGCATATATGAAGAATACAAAATACTGGTCATGCAGTGGAGGCTTCCATTACTGGTTGTCTCAGCTATCTATAAATTTTCGTGGTTGTATGAGCGTGGCTCATGAAACATCTTTGTTTCTGACGCTTCGTCCACAGTTGCATTGGACATGTTAGCTGTTTAATATTTCATGTAATTGAGTTTTGACACATAAGCCTTTTCGTTTCAGTAAAGATGGACCTTGTAATGATAATGTATTTTAGTATTAGACAGGAGGTAGAGAAATGGAAAGAATTTAACATTGAGACGTAATAACTTTTGTTGACTATGAAAAGGATTTGTGGAAATCTGTCAGATTATGGAAAATAGAGGCTTCCCAAAGCTTCTAATCATCTGTGTTGAAGCTCCTTATAGCGAGGAAAGTTTATAACCTACGTAGGGAGCAGTTTGTCTAAATAAATAACAACACAGGCAGTGCAACAACAACGTGGTCGGCCTTTGGAAAATCTACATACATGTCCTAGTCAGGAATTAGAAACACAGTATCATCTACGGCATAAAGATCAACAGGGACAAATGATTTAATATTTCTGTATTCGCAGATGATCAAATGATGAGATGTCGACAATGGAATGTATAACAAAATCCTAAAATAAAATTTAACAGAACAAGAAAGCTTAAAATAATTTCTCATAGGCCCATAGAGATTAATAACCACATATACTTAATCTTGAAAATTTGTGATTATGATTTTATAATATCTGTCAAAGTACCTGCAAGATTTAAAATGGAAAACGTGGGGCATTAGTGATATTTAACTGACCCATGAAATGTCCACCTCCTATCACGTGCTACATGCACTTATCGGTTTTAGTTTTGAATTTACAAGCCTTTTTGAATAAATGAATAATTCACAATCAGACGTAATCAAGACTATCTACGTAGGATTAACAATATGAAGGGACCTACAAGAAAATATTGTATACTTCTTTCTCAGATTTAAAAACGTGATATATTAATAACTGATTTTTATTTAAATAATTGTTTTGCGATCCGTACTCTTATATATATCAAATTTTTTTCCTCGATCTCAAATGTTCTGATGAGAACACAGCAGAGACGATTCGCATATTTCCGATTTATTTCTACTTCCCTAGTAAGTCCGCTAACTTATTGTATTCTCCTACATACATCTCGCGGTAAACACAGTTTCTTCTTCTCTCGATCATTCTTAACGTTTAAAGGTTATTGCGATTTAGGTAGACATCATCACCGTACATTTCAATGAGGTTGCACGTGGATTTAAATGAAGTCGAGTTTTACTCCAGTTTGAGAGAATTTTTGTAGCCTTAACTGTAAATCACGTATCATATATTGGGAGCTGCAGCGAGCACACTCAGTTTTAAAGGTGACACGTATAGCTGCACATTCAGGGACAGCAAGTTGAGTTACACCTCAATGCCAATGTGAGCAATAGACAGTATCTATGCTACTTCATTTGAGACTAGTTTCATCAGGCCAGAGAAGCATCCGACTACGGAAAGAAAAACTATGGACATCATTCTGTTAGTAGTAGAATCGAACAATTATGTGGCAGTAGACTATCATTTACTTTTCAGATGCGAAATTTCATCTTTCTCCTGAAGGAAGGTAACTAATACAACTACGAAAATCAATCAATATGGATGAACGGTAATCTGAACCCACCTATAGCCGTATCAAGCACAAATGTCACACTAAAATCTGAATCGACTATTCCTTCTCGTCCTTAGTACAAGGTATTCGACCATCGACCACGGGTACACCATTATTCATTAAGAAGAGGTGACCGGGTTGATGAACATTTGGCACTTTATCCTCGGGTGTCTATCTCTCTTTGGGCTCACTTTACGAGCAAAATGCTGGTAGGCCATTCCCATTTCCACTTCCATGTCGAAGAATGTGTGGAACTATGTGATGAGGGAACGAATACATCGAGCAACACGAACTAGTGTGGCCATAAGTGGTCCTTTTGGTGTCTGTTGCCGTGAAGAACAGGAAACGAAACCGAAAAGAAAAACAAAAGCGTACCCGTCGGTAAACTGTAACGCAGCATTTTGTTCCATGACAAGACGTGTATTCTCCGTACGAAGTCTGGAAATGCACAGTGTAACCCCTCTTTCTTTACAATGATGTGTGTGGCATAACACTTATCCGAAATCAGCTTTTGAGACGATTCTACTCGCCACTATGAGTTCCAACAACTACACTGAGCCTAGTCACTGATTCTGTGTATATCATTGTAGTACCGAAAATCGCTACTCTGGTCAGAGTTTATAAATTGTCCTACGTTATCGGAGATTTTGACGCTTCTAGTCGTTTCATCTGCATATTGCCAATTGTTTACAATAAGAAGTCTTAGTAAGACCCTCACCCTATTCCCATTCCCGACTTTCTGACAGCCCAGCAGTCCAAATGGACACGCTGTAACTCTAGTAGATTAATGTGTAAGCTCTGCTCAACACTTGACGTGCGTTTTTGGTTTTTTCTTCACAGATGTTGCGGAGGCTTTTCGGCGTGTTCTGCCTCCGATCTGGCCGGGGGTCAGATGCTGACTTTTACGGAGATCTGATAGACGCCGATCTGGTTGGAAAACCAGAGCTGAGGAACACCGAGATGTATTGAAAAAACAACAACCATAGTTAGTAGTAGCAATTTGCTGATTAATAAGACAATTAAGCATACATTACAGATTACTATATACACTGAAGGAATTAGCAAATATTTCTAAATTACAACGCAAGAGCTGGAGAGAATGGAAAAAATCCCAAATACTGCTAAATCATTTCTAATTAAAAATAATTGAGAGTGTCTAATCGTGCGCATCACGTTTAGGTTCAGTACAATAATGTCTATAAAAACTAAATTGTATTTCCGCATGTTTTGTTGATATTGAAAAAAACAGACTTTTTCAGAAATTTTTGATCCTGCCAGGATATTGGGGAATAAATTATCTGGATGATTTATTTCAGAATATATATTTAAATAGGTCTGAGGTGATATGGACGAACCTCCCTTCAGTTTTTTTATTACATTACAAAAGGAAATGGGCAGATGTGAAAGAGAATTATCAGTGTGTCTACTATCGTATTTATCAGCCGTGTGACGGTGGGAAGGATTTACAGTTTATTGGTTCTTTACTCTAGATACATTTTTCTCGATTCCGAATATAAATATTTACAACTTTTTGTTACTGTTGTATGGCTAATGTCTTTTGATTTTTATTTCACAAATATTATGGCACTGTTGACATTATGTCCGGTACTATGCTCAATTCATTATGTCTCACTGTCGTGTGCAAGAATAATACTGGAATTTTTCCGTTAATTGTGATCGTATATTTTCCCGTTGTTAATATTATACTTGTATCAATCTGCATCTTTTTTCGTATATTTCACGTACGGCACTGACCTCGGAACTGTGAGCCAAGTCTCACGTCCGTAACACTTTCGTACCATCACGACATGTTCCACGTTCGAAGTGTTCAAACATGTGAGTACATGGCAACTGCTAATAATATAAAACCACTTGGGGAACCTATTACAAGCTACCACATATGCAATTCGACGGTTTCTCACAATAAAGCTTAGCCTCCAGAAATTAATTCGGCATTGTATTGGATGGGTGGTCTTCCCGAACGACAGAGGCCCACTGAACATTTGTATCTATCTCTTAGTCTGTTTAGAAGATCGCACAGTTCGATCTCCATCTTAATTTTATTAAAGATCAGAAACGAGCCATTTTTACACCCCAACGAACCACACATCCACTCAGAGCTTCGTTTCATAAATACCGCAAATTCTTCGTCAATGTCTGGCGCAAACAAACTTAGACCAACTAAAAGTTCAGTGTTATTCAAACTTCACAAGATACGGATGTTTCAAATCCGTTCATATTCATAAGCAGTCTATACCACTACCACACATTTTATTACATAATAATCGAAAGTACCGCTCTGGTCAAATGGATTTATTGTACTCATTGAAGAAGTATGGGTATCGATTTAAGTCCACTGCTTGCTTCTATAGCAAACGATATATGATCCTGTAGGTACGTGGCTATAGCTGCACTCACATGTATGGACCTGTATCACATCATCACATTAGCTATGTTTCGAGACATTTCCTACTACACATTATTCGTTCACCTTACATAAAACGCGAATAATCATTCTGATGGTGAGATTTTAAATTCGAAACTAACGTTCTCTGATGAAAGCTACAAATTCCTTGTTTATGGAAGTTTTCCTTTTGTACTGCACTTATTATGGGATATTATGATTGTGACAGACAAGCCACGTATTACGTATGGTTGGTAAAGAACTGTGGTACAATCTTTAGCTAATGTAGAGGGCGAATTTCTCAACAATGATATATCGCAAGACATGAAGCGGGCAGTTGCGTAGCAACATTGCGATTGCGAATCGTGTTGCGTAAACATATTGTCTGTGCTTACGTGATTTTCCTTGAGTAATTGTTTGTGCTATAGTGTTTATCTTCGTGCGAGACAAGCTCATTAACTGAATACCTGAACTGCTTGTCGAGGACGCTCTTCTGACAGAAGAACGCAAGAAGCCAGCGTTGTGTGGGACGCTGTACGGAACCGTAAGTGGACAGTCACCATCTTCTGTCGCTCTTCTCCCACCCATAATAACATGCTTTGCTGTTGATATCGACTGCAACTACTATTACTGAACGCTGCGGCTCACGCATCAAATCATTCGTATGTAGTTTTATTTGGCTTTTTAATCGTACCGGCTACATTTTACCGAAAAGAACGATCGTTTCCAGTGATCCTAGTTGATCTTCAATCTAGGAGAGCAGTTTTCGAAAACAGTCTACCAGAGCAGTTTCCCCAAACCTTGGGACAGGATTTTGATAAATGATGTATTGTGATATGTTTTTTGTGTTCTATGATTTCCGATAGTTTTTTGTTTCTATTATGAAGCTGGTTTAGTGGATATGCACTAACAATTTTCAGCGTCATATCAGCATGCTGTGTCGTATTATGTACTGCATGGTGCGTGTATTAGAAATATACGTAAGTATGCTATACGTGACTCACCAGCTGTACACAAACAACTTAGTTTGGTTTTGCTGGTTCTGGATCTCGGGGGTATACACCTGGGAGAAGAGGGGAGGGAGATGCAGCTTTCCTCCCTAGCAAAATATTAGCATCCTGTTCGATCAGAGATGCATGAAAGGTCAGTATCATTGTGCAGAAATGCAGAACATGCAAAAGATGCTGACTAGCGGCATGCATCGTTAAATCTCTACGCCATTACCAACTTCACAGCATAGCTAATATGTGTTGCCTACAACCCTTCCCCCCACCACCCCATTCCTACCACACATTCGAGATACTCTCTTGTGGTATAGCGTAAATAAATGCTGGTCATCATTTGTATCAGCTATGTAATTGCATATATGAAGAATACAAAATACTGATCATGCAGTGGAGGCTTCCATTACTGGTTGTCTCAACTATCGATAAATTTTCGGGGTTGTATGATCGTGGCTCATGAAACATCTTTGTTTCTGACGCTTCGTCCACAGTTGCATTGGACATGTTAGCTGTTTAATATTTCATTTAAGTGAGTTTTGACACATAAGCCTTTTCGTTTCAGTAAAGATGGACCTTGTAATGATAATGCATTTTAGTATTAGACAAGAGGTAGAGAAGTGGAAAGAATTTCAGACGTAATAACGTTTGTTGATTGTGAAAGGGATTTTGAGGAAATCTGTCAGATTATGGAAAATAGAGGCTTCCCAAAGCTTCTAATCATCTATGTTGAAGCTCCTTACAGCGAGGAATGTTTATAACCTACGTAGGGAGCAGTTTGTCTAAATAAATAACAACACAGGCAGTGCAACAACAACGTGGCCTGCCTTTGGAAAGTCTACATACATGTCCTAGTCAGGAATTAGAAACACAGTATCATCTACGGCATGAACATCAACAGGGACAAATGTTTTAATATTCCTGTATTCGCAGATGATCAAACGATGAGATGTCGACAATGGAATGTATAACAAAATCGTAAAATAAAATTTAACAGAACAAGAAAGCTTTAAATAATTTCTCATAGGCCCATAGAGATTAATAACCACCTACACTTAATCCTGAAAATTTGTGATTGTGATTTTATAATATCTGTCAAAATACCTGCAAGATTTAAAATGGAAAACGTGGGGCCCTAGTGATATTTAACTGACGCATGAAATGTCCACCTCCTATCACGTGCTACATGCACTTATCTGTTTTCGTTTTAAATTTACAAGCCTTTTTGAATAAATTAATAATTCACAATCAGACGTAATCAAGACTATCTACGTAGGATTAACAATATGAATGGACCTACAAAAAAATATTGTATACTTCTTTCTGAGATTTAAAAACGTAGTATATTAAAAACTGACTTTTATTTAAATAATTGTTTTGCGATCCGTACTCTTATGTAGATCAAATTTTTTTCTTCGATCTCAAATGTTCTGATGAGAACACAGCAGAGACGAATTGCATATTTCCGATTTTTTTCTACTTCCCTAGTAAGTCAACTAACTTATTGCATTCTCCTACGTACATCTCGCGGTAAACACAGTTTATTCTTCTCTCGATCATTCTTAACGTATAAAGGTTATTGCGATTTAGGTGGACATCATCACCGTATATTTCAATGCGGTTGCACGTGCATTTCAATGAAGTCGAGTGTTACTCCAGTTTGAGAGAATTTTTGTAGCCTTAACTGTAAATCACGTATCATATATTGGGAGCTGCAGCGAGCACACTCAGTTTTAAAGGAGACACGTATAGCTGCACATTCATGGACAGCATGCTGAGTTACACCTCAATGCCAATGTGAGCAATAGACAGAATCTCTGCTACTTCGCTCGAGATTAGTTTCATCAGGCCAGAGAAGCATCCGACAACAGAAAGAGAAACTATGGACATCATTCTATTAGTAGTAGAATCGGACAATTATGTGGCAGTAAACTATCATTTACTTTTCAGATGCGAAATTTCATCTTTCTCCTGAAGGAAGGTAACTAATAAAACTACGAAAATAAATTAATATGGATGAACGGTAATCTGAACCCACCTATAGCCGTATCAAACACAAATGTCACACTCAAATCTGAATCGACTATTCCTTCTCGTCCTTAGTGGTGGCCGGGTTGATGAACATTTGGCACTTTATCCTCGGGTGTCTTTCTCTCTTTGGGCTCAGTTTACGAGCAAATTGCTGGTAGGCCATTCCCATTTCCACTTCCATGTTGAATTTGTAATGCGAAGAGTGTGTGGAAATATGTGGTGAGGAAACGAATACGTCGAGCAACACGAACTAGTGTGGCCATAGGTTGTCCTTGCGGTGTCTGCTGCCGTGAAGAACAGAAAAAGAACCCGAAAAGGAAGACAAAAGCGTACCCGTCGGTAAAGTATAACGCAGCGTTTTGTTCCATAACACGTGTATTGTTCGTACGAGATCTGGAAATGCACAGTGGAAACCCTCTTTCTTTACAATGATGTGTGTGGCATAACATCCGAAAACAGCTTTTGAGATGCTTCTATTCGCCACTATGAGTTCCAACAAATACACTGAGCCTAGTGACTGATTCATTGTGTATCATTGTAGTACCGAAAATCGTTACTCTTGTCAGAGTTTATAAATTGTCCTACGTTATCGGAGATTTTGACGCTTCTAGTCGTTTCATCTGCATATTGTAAACTGTTTACAGTAAGAAGTCTTAGTAAGATCCTCGCCCTATTCCCATTCAAAACTTTCTGACAGCCCAGTAGTCCAAATGGACACGCTGTAACTCTAGTAGATTAATGTGTGAGCTCTGCTCAACACTTGACGTGCGTTTTTGGTTTTTTCTTCACAGATGTTGCGGAGGCTGTTTGGCGTGTTCTGCCTCCGATCTGGCCGGGGGTCAGATGCTGACTTTTACGGAGATCTGATAGACGCCGATCTGGTTGGAAAACCAGAGGTGAGGAACACCGAGATGTATTGAAAAAATAACGATCGTAGTTAGTAGTAGCAATTTGCTGCTTAATAAGACAATTAAGCATACATTACAGATTTCTATATACACTGCAGGAATTAGCAAATATTTCTTAATTACTCGGATTTATAAACAGTACGGGGTGGAAATAAAGATTTTTTTGTACCATCGCATAAACGCGCTTGCAGCATCAATCAAAGGAACTGTTGACGGATTGCATGAAGATTCGTTTAACGAGAATTCTTTATACAAGAAAGAAATACTGTTATTTAAAAAATAATATTAATAGTCAAAGTTAACCTAGCCATTAAAGTAATTTTTATTTTATGTCGCGAGTAAACATCCAGAAAATATTTGACTTTAGATAAACTGTAGAAAACGAAACAAAACCAAGGAATGAATAAATTGTGACAGCAGAAACAAATGTCCCACAGAGGATGAGCGCCGCGCGTTGGCGGCTGCGCTCAGACGTGGACGAGTTGGTGCTGCTGGCAGCACAGGCGGAGAAGACCCGGCCACCGCCTACTGCTGTTGACGGAGACTGCGGCAAAGTCATCGGGAAGGTAAGGCTGCACTGAAGGCAAAACTTCTAAAATAACTCGCCAGTAATGAATGACATAGATTGCATCCTACATAACCTTTTTTCAGACCACTGTAGAGTAGCACAAGTTTAATTAACGTTGTAAGTGAATAAGGATCATCTTTGCGACAGTTAATGATTATGTTTGAACCCTCTTCCCTTTCTTCCTTTCACATTCAAAATAGAAAGTTGTTCTCTCTAAATGTACGCTTCCTTCAACACAGTCTCTCTAGACATTTTTTGCTACTGTTGCATGATAAAACTTTGAAGTATTTTAATGTGAAGAATTGCTCTTTATGTGCAGGTGAACGATGGCTGGATGATTCTGACGACCGCCGAGATCCATGAGCCGCCTGTGACGGAGTATGACGAGGACAGCCCGCCGATACCTCGCCGCCGGCGAGGGTGTCGCAGGTGCTGGGTGGAGAAAGTCGGGGCGAAGACTGTTGTGAGCCCACACGGTGGTCGGCAACACCGCCTCACTACCCACTAAACGTATTCATGACGAGGACATCCCGCCATTGCCTCGTCGCTAGAGGGGGTGTTGGAGGTGCTGGACAGAGAAAGTCGGGGATACAGCTGCTGTGTGCCTGCAAAGTGAATGGGGACACCGGCTAACAAATATTTGAACTGAATAAATAACTAAATAAACTAATAAAGTATCTTTGAACTTGAGACTTTAAATGACGCCATGTAAAAGATCGTTAAATATGCTTTAATCTTACTCGACTCCAATAAATGTGCGTGTGTGCAATGTGGACAGGTACACCGGCTCACTACCCAACGAATGTGTTCATGAGGGACTGTGGACAGTGGACAAAATGGACATACGATCAATGTCTCATCGTTATAAGAAGTGTTGGAGGTGCTGGACAGAGAAAGACAGGGCTAAGACTGTTGTGTTCCTGCAAAGTGAATGGGGACACTTGCTAACAAATATTTGAACTGAAAGAATAACTAAATAAACGAATAAAGTATCTTTGAACTTGTGACTTTAAATGGCGAAAAATAAAAGAACGTTAAATATGCTTTAATCCTACACAACTCCAATAAGTGTGCGTGTGTGAATTTTGGACAGGGACACCACCTCACTAGTCAACGAGCATATTCCTGTGGAATCAAGTGCAGTGGATGTGTACGATATCCCAATGATGCCTTGTCGTCGGTGAGGATGTTGGACGTGCTGGGAGAAAAGTCAGGGCAGAGACTGTTGTGCGTCTGCAAAGTGAAACGGGACATTGGCTCACAAATATTTCAACTGAATAAATTACTAAATGACTGAGAAAATTATCATCGAATTTCTGACATTACAAGCATCAGAGTAAAAGAGTGTTAAATATGCTTTAATCTTATTCAACTACAGCTAAAAAGATACTGAAATAAAATTCACTTATTTAACCAAAATTGCATGTTCCTCTGTCTCTTTGCATATATTACCGCATAGCGACAAATATTTATCAGTCTTACATTTTTATGTCTATCTTCCACAGCAATATTATACACAGACTAACTATATTATACGTTTAAGTAAATGCCTTTGGTTCAGAACTACCGGAAAATTAAATAGCCATTCTTTATCATGAAACAGCAATGCCAGAAAATGTGTTATTCGCTCGAATGAATACGCTAGAACTGAAGGCAAAGAACGAACATCTAAATACCGAATGAAACATGCTAGGGACGAAATCCTACCAGAGATATGCTGAAAAGTCTCTTACCATCCTCTGAATTTCCATGATATGATTCTGGGCGTAAATGAAACTAATATTCCAAATAATTAATTGTAAACTTATGATATTACAGTAGCCCTTAAAGCTACAAAAATCACATATGATATTCGTCTACAATTTTAGCTGTTATTCAACAAATCGTATCTTCCATAGAGTATTAACCAGACTTCATTAATGGTGTGTAAGTGTAGTCTCTGGTTTTTAAGTGTTTAAGAAATCTGAAAATGTTACTCAAGACTTACCACACCCACGCTGAATTGTAGTGTCTATTTACATTCTTCTATGGCACAGGAAAGAGAGAAGTCATTACATGTAGTACTTAGCCACATAGCAAGTCATTTACTGTATACTGGATCTAAGTGAACATGTAGATGCCAAAATATACACATTCTTTACATCACACTAGAAGTGTTGACGTACACAAAAATGGTTTTAGAGACAACGCTTACGTAATAGTGCTGCAGTAATGGTTCAGTTTACTTAGTAATGTAAGTGAATTAGTAAACACAAAACAGTAGAACCAGTACAGGCAAAATATTTACGTCCTACGACGAAAGTTTCAAATAGTGTTTGACCATAATAAACACGTTTCTACAATCGGTGACAGAATTTGCGAGAAACTTCGCCATATCTTTATGCTCAGTTGCACAGCTTTACTGTCTCTTCCCCCAACATTGATTTGATTACCGTTACGAAGCGGTATAAGACCCCTTACTTCATCCTTACTAGTCACGATTTCTTGCTCTCCATCAGAACCAACGAAATAGCACTGGTCATGGGCGACTTCTAAACACACGACCAGATGCTTGTACCGAACACGTGAGTATCAGGGGAAATTAACTGTGGAATAAAACCTTTATTAACTAGTAACATTCACAGTGAAATTAGCCTTTCGATAAATTTAGGCTATCATGGTTAAACCGTTCTCATAGTTGTCGGTGTACCAATATAACTCAGAAGAAATTGACCTCATAAAGATCCCATTTTCTACATTTGCAGATTATTGAAAAACGCTCAATAAATTTTCCCTAACGCAAATCACTTGAATAGTAAACTTAAACATCAAGATCGCTCAGACCGAGGTATTCTAATACTTACACCCGTAAATCACAAGAAGTATGCTAAAACACAACTGTTCATACTCATCATCATCAATGCTTCGCCGGCCGGAGTGGCCGAGCGGTTCTGGCGCTACAGTCTGGAGGCGCGCGACCGCTACGGTCGCAGGTTCGAATCCTGCCTCGGGCATGGATGTGTGTGATGTCCTTAGGTTAGTTAGGTTTAAGTAGTTCTAAGTTCTAGGGGACTTATGACCTCAGATGTTGAGTCCCATAGTGCTCAGAGCCATTTGAACCATCAATGCTTCAAATGGCTCTGAGCACAATGGGACTTAACATCCGAGGTCATGAGTCCCCTAGACATAGAACTACTTAAACCCAACTAACCTAAGAACATCACACACATCCATGCCCGAGGCAAGATTCGAACCAGCGATCGTAGCGGTCGCGCTTTCCAGGCTGAAGCGCCTAGAACCGCTCGGCCCCACCGGCCGGCTGCTCATCATTCTTTCATGGATCCTGATGTAAGGTGTGTAAATTTCTCTTCCCTGAAACTGTCTAATGATGGAGGTGGGTAGTCTCAGAGCCATGAAGTCTCAGAGCGAGTGGCTCAAGTTCCTGTCGGTTTCTGCAAACACACAGTATCTTCATTGTGCCATGAACATAGCGGGAAAGTTCCACAATCCAACTGTCTGGAAGATGTCGGTCAATTGGAAGGGTCGTTAGTGCAGGCACTGTAGCCTGAATGCCTGAATCAATGAGTGGCGACGCAGCATACTGAGTGTACGAACACCTCGCTATTTAATGCGCATACTGTTAAGTGGTAGGGAGAAATTTTGGAAGGCTTCCCCTGTGTTCCAGTGTATCGATAGGAATTCTCGGTCGTCACTGTGACGATTGTAGTGAATCCTCACCTGCAAGCTTCGGTTTTCTGGGATCAAAGGTGGGACGGGAGCTGTGGCCGTGTGGTCACCATCGAGAGGAAGAGTCGGCTGGCCACTGCGTGACGCAGGTTCCGTTGAGTCGATCGAGTAAGTTTCCTTATGTAGCGCTAGTACTCCATTTGCTCTGAGCATCTCACAATTTGCGAGGTCAGTTTCGCAACTAGTGTTGATTCTTGGGTGTCTTAGCTTCATTTACGGTACTTTCGAGCGCATGATTGTGGAACTTGTTTCTCTAGTTGTTATCGTAGAAACAATTTGTTTCTTACTTCAGTTTCAAATACGTTGATTTTAATACTTTCTATCCGAGAATTCACTTATCTAACTGCGATTGAGTTTGAAGAAAGTGGACTGTTGTTTAGAAGAACAAGTCTGAATACGCTATTCTTTAGTCGTGCAACAAGTTATGTCAGGCAACCCACAAATAATAAGTACGTCCGATTTCTTCTACGTAACTGAACTGTGTACTCTGTATGGCGGTGTTCCGTGTAAAGCAAGAGCCCCTACACGGGACGATATATGTATGTGGAAGCAGCTTCAGTTAGTCTTAGCCGACAAACGATTGGTGAGAATTCCTCTCATTTATACGAGTATTGGTCACTTTTGGAATACAGAGAATTTGAATTACTGTGATCAGCAATGTGCCCGGTTAAGGCAATACAAGGCTCACACTAGCTAGCATAACGTTCGTGTGTTTAACCTGTAATTGTTTCAGGCAGGTAACACTCTCCACTGCCGAACACCGGCACGTCACACTCTCACAGCAACATCCTAACCAGCATCACATTTCAAACTAACGTTCTCTGGCCGGTATAAGGGCCTTAATGTGAAAACTCCTCTTGGCATTTCATATCCGTCTCAACGTCGTAGAACAACAGCGATGTTCTACAGTCTAAAGCTAACCAAGCAAACTTCAAAATCAAAACAAATCGCGCATTCTAGATATGCATACCGGAATGCGTAGAAGCTCCTGTCTCTCTTCCAAAAGCATGTCACATTCACATACAACCCTTGTGTCGTCAACGGCCAGTAGTGTCCATCAGGAGAGCCATTTTCGTATGAAGAGCTTCTCGTTCCTCTTTGCCTTAGAGTCAGACCTAGTCACCGAACTACCTCCAAGATTTTTGGATATACTCCGTTCTCTCATTTCCTCTACATCTTCAACTAGTTCCATACAACTTATATCCTGACGTCTTAACGAATGCCCTATCATTCTGCTCCATCTTCTTTTTAGCATTTTCCACGTATTTGTGTCCTCGAAGATTCCCTGGACGATATCACAGATCCGCATTAATCAGTTAGCTCAAGTTGCAGAATCCTTCAATAGCACCACGTATCAGAGTGTTCGAATCTCTGCTTCTCAGCATCCCCCTTAATACTTGTTTTCATTCTCTAAATTATGTGACCCAGACGTACATTCTCAGAAATTTCTTTCTCAAATAATGCCAATTTTTGATTCTGATGTACTTCTTTTGGACAATGCTAGTCTGCATTTTATATCACACTGGTATAGTTTGACGGATTATTTTCCTTCCACGTTAACAAAATTCCTGTTTTTCCTCTGCTTTGTGGCCCCCAATTTTAGTGTTAAGTTTACCTCCAAACTCCTTGAAACTTGTCCTCGTGACTTTCGTCCTACTACGTTTTACTTTTAATTCATACTCTGAGATCAGTGGACTGTTCATTCTGTTCAGCATGTACCGTAATTCATTCCCTTTTTCACTGAAGACAGCAATCTGATTAGCGAATCTTGTCAACGGTGCCTTCCCCTGAATTTTAATCGCACTTAACCTATCTTCAATTGCCGTAATTTCTTCTTCGATGTACGGGGAACGATAAGGGGGACAGATTGTATCCTTGTCAAACATCCTTTCTGAAACGATGACTTCGTCTTTTACATTCATTTTTATTGTCCCTTCTTGGTTATTAAATATCTACTATATTACCTGACTTTTCTATTGCGTACAACTATGCTTATAAGAATTTTGCACATCGCGAAATATTGCATGTGGTCAAACGCTTGTTTCATCTATACAACTCCTGTGAAGCTCTCTTATTTTTATTAAACTCTTCCTTATATTGCCAAACATAGCGGTAGAACTGCGTCTCTGGTACCTTAATCTTTCCTGAAGCCAAACTGTTCATCCAAAAGAATCTCAGTTTTCTTCTCCACTCTTCTGTAAACTGATCGTGGCAGCAACACTGATGCGAAAGCTGGTAACCTGACTGCACAGTAGTTATCGTCCTCCCTATATTCGAGATTGTGTGGACGATTTTTTTTCCATTGTCGGATGATATACCTCCAGTGTCATTAAGTTTACACGTCAACCAGAGTAACTGTTTGGCTGCCTCTTATACCAACGATTTCAGAAAATTCGAAGGAATGTGAAATATGCTTTCCGCGTTATTTAATTGCAAGTCTTCTAAAAGTCTGTTAAGGTGTTACTGTAGTCATATGTATCGACTGTATTACGTCATAATAAAGTTCCCGATTGTATCAAGAGTCTTCATTGTATTCTTTCCACCTCTCACATCTACCTCTCATGTTTAACACCGAAAACTCTGTAGCACTCATTATGTTGACTTCTGTCGGTGTCACATCGATCAACACTAACAGATATGAAATCGATAAAGTTTTCCCCATCCACGGACAAAACTATCACATCATGGTATCGTTACTATAAATTGGTTAACGATGCACAAATATCACTGCAACTTATGGTGGCCAGATATCAAAAAACAACTAAGATACCGACACGCACCCACGCATCGACAGGATGTAATAGCCCCGTCTTCCGACAAAAACGAATGAGATTAATTGAAGACATCACAAAGTACCGCAACTTTCGAATCGTTAGATACTGTATGTACACAATCGAATGGCAACAACAGGGACTGCCTCTTCCACACGATCTCATAAGGCTACACGACAAAATTCAACCCACGGAACCATCCAAGCTCTATTTCTCTGTCCACAAGAATAACCGTAGTTGTACGACATAGTAGTGACAAGTGATGTAAGTTCCATACGGACCATTAAACTACAATTCACCGTGTATGAGTGATGGAAAATATAAAATAAAACCAAAACCAAATTTTGAAGACACGCAAACCACAGTTAGCGATATCAAGATGGACAGTTTTCAGATTGTTAAGGAGAAATCCAGTTACATAGTTTCAGCACACAACTGGCAACTACATAGGCATCATCCACTAAGACTGAACACAAATGTACAACAGATACGTAATACTTAAAACGGTATATCTTGGCACGTATTATCCCAATTGAGATTCAAAGCTTGCGTCACCTCCAAACCATTAACCGGTAGTTGGTACATCTTCTACCGTCTTTGTGCATATACTGTCTTTCACGGGAGGCCTTATGCCCATCAGCTCGTCTGACACAGGGATACTAGCAATTGTCATCTGTTTTCTATAGTGGATCAAACGATTTCGCCTACCGGACCTCCATGTTTCGTTTACCAGTTGTCAGTATTATGGGTTATCGTCATAGTGCGTGGTAGCTCTCTTTCACGGTCCCCTAAGATGTCCTTCCAGGTCTACTTCAACAAAGAGGGTAGGAATTAATTACATTGCTGTGCAGACTGTTTAGGGTGAGCCTAGCACCAGGAACCATTCCTTGGAAGACAGTGAGGGTAGTTCTCATTCCGAATATATGAAGACTTGTCATACCACGGCTAAAAATATGAGCCTTGTCAGTCTGACTTCTTTCCTCTAACGAAGTTAGGAAAACAGTCTAATATGCACACAGTGTAGAACACGTTAACTAAGTTTTCTCTACACCTAAAACCAACTCAAATACCAGTGACGTAAATCACGTAAAGCAGCACTTGACCAACGATATGGAAGGTAGAAGAAGCTCTACACTCACAGGAAATACCTCTCTGGATCATCCTGGATATCGATGATTAGAGCGGCAGAAGAGCACGGCAATAAGTCCGCCATATCCAGGGGGATTAAGAACAAGCTCAGAAGGAGAAACTAGATTTCACTATAGTGAATGAGAAAACATTATCAACAGCAAAAGGGGTGCACACAAGGAGTGGTTTTGTTCCCACTACTGTTGAACATGGTAGTGAATATACTCACTGAAGAGTTAAATACGAGACGCTATATCGGCCAAGGATATGCAGATTATATTTCCTTAGTAGCACGTGGCAGAATTTCTATAGTTGTTAGAAAAATGACACAAGATATATGCGTTGTGGAAAACACATTGTGGAAAATTCGAAAAGAATACGGGATCTACGAATCAGTCCCAAGGAAACTGTTGTAGCACCATACTCGAGGAAGTGAATCCACCACATATACTGGAATATCAAACGCTTCTGCGAAACTATAGCAATATAGGGGGGAGTGAAGAACCTAGCGGCTACACTGGATGAGAACTTTCACATAAAGAATATATGTTCCAAGAAAAAGTGATCTCTTAAGAGCACGAGAATGGAATGTGGTAGTGACAGGGGACAATGTGACAGACTGACCAGGACAGGCACGACAACTGCACGAATTGCACCGAAACTTGTCCTAACGATCACGAAGACAACGACAAACTCGTAGCTACGTTGCTGGATCAAAAGGGAGCACTTAGAATACTGAAATAAAATCAACAACCGAAAGCATGGCAAGCTAATGATATCTAAGCTATGTTTAAAGAGAAGTTTAGTAATTCTAAACATAACAGGAAATAGATTAAATTTGTGTTCGGCTCATGACTGACCTTAGGAACCTTAAGGAACACCTAAACACACTGAGTATAATGGGAGAAGCCTCTAAATGAAGAGTATGTGGTGTGGAGCAAGAGGTGTACCATATCTCATCTTCCAATGCGATGCTCTGGAGGGCTAAGCTACTATGTTATGCAAGTAATATGAATTCACACCGTAATCTTTCGACTACCATATCTTTAGACTACTATATCCTTTCATCGCTGGCTAATTTTTGTTGAATTGTAGCATTTTAAAACTTGTGCCTTCGTTCAAAAATCTTACTCGTTGTTAATGAGATCTACGCCATCTTAAGTATCACAACGTTTCAGCTGCGTATACCTTCACAACTTATTTTAATAACCAATTTCGTCGGTGTTGAAGGTGAATTTTGTGAATGCCGATGAAAGTTTTTTTTTCCATGTTGGTCGCCACGTCTGATGACAAATTCATCAAACTTATGCTGTCATTTGTGAATGATTTTCTTTAGTTAAATTGTTCTCACATACAACCCCCATCACTCCTGCACCACTTAATTTTCGCATATCATGGGCACAAAAGTCTTACATCTTGTGTCTTGTAGAAATGGCCGATTTATATCGATAAGCAGGTACGGGTGCCTAGTATGTAGAATATTAGGCCACAAATACATCTGATGTAGAGGAGATATCATCATTTGCACTGATTTTCTATTATGCTGTGTGTTTTATTTAACCATGCACGAAATTGACTTAATGAAATTGGGGTAAAAATTTAGCAAACTTGCTCTGAACTATGATATCAAATTAATGCCTTTTTCCTGGTGACTAATGATCTCCTGTTAAAGACGCACTTTCAGGGAATGGTATAAATAATGTCCATAATGAAAAGAATACTTCGTGTCTAAGGCATGGACCACTGTCTAATACTCCACGTACCAAATTCGTGTTTGCATCCTTGTGTTATCTTTTGTGCACAGAAGCAGTGAAAATACATGAAAATTCGATCGTAAATGAATTCCATTAGACGTAGTAGTCCGCGAATATTTAGTGAGAAATAAGCATTGAGGGTGTCTTTCCATTCAATGTTGTGTTGGGATATCAGATCAGACACCTAATATTCAGTGACAGGATGCTTTCAGCTCGTGTACGGCCCCTGTCGATTAGGTGCGGGAGGTTTACCACACACTGCGGACAAGTTGGACCATCTGTATTCATACACTGAAACCTTGGACTTCATTCATAGCGTGGTCATGGCCATGCCCAACAAAATGGCTTCTTTCTGTCATTGTCTCGTCACCACGTCCACCAGTCTTACTTTCCTGATTCGATGCGACTGGCGTATACACATCACTTCAGAGCTACGACCCAATCCCAGATTATAGTGGAGCGGCGCCACAGAGTGGATCTTCGCCCCGGTCGCTTGCCGCAGCAGTGCTTAGCGCCCGGGTATAGTGAAGGTGGGCAGGAGGCGGAGCGGTGGCAGGCAGGCTCGCTTGATCGCTTCCGTCAGCGTGGAAAATTGCGAAGGTCTTCACCCGACCCAGACCTAAATTAATTGCTCTTTCCACATATCACTTATAACTGGCCTGATGGAAATCCTGGAATTGATAACTCTTTCACTCATCCACCAGTTCATAACAGAAAACAAAATCATTATGCCCGAACAGTTTGGATTCCGCGCTGAGCATTCCACTATCCAAGAATCCGTTTGCTTGGTACAACTCTCTTCTTCTGGCCAGGGCAAGGAGAAAGCAACAGGTGCAGTGTTCCTGGACATAAAAAAAGCATTTGACAGTGTCTGGTACAATGGCTATCTAGATGAGATAGGGTGCCCAGTTCTCATAATCCGTCTCCTTTCAGCAGGGGGTATAAACTACGAAAGAGATAGCAGTCTTTGTTTGCTGCTATGGTGAGGTGCCTGTTCCCTGTTAGGTGTCGATCTATTTCGAGGCCCGGATAAATACTGAATTCCTCCACGTCAGTCTCTTTCGTAGGTTATACCCCCTGCTGAAAGGTGACGGATTAACCATTCGAACTTCGTTTCTGGCGCCAGCTTATACTTCTCATCATTTACTTCTTTCTTCAGTTCTTCGTAAGGAATGGAGACAAGTCCCGCCACACACACCAGATTGCAGGAAGATTCCTGCAAGAAAGAATGCTCTCAATGCAGATAATACAGCCATATAAAGAAGCAGTAGCTGCCTGCTCTTCATTCATCGTCAGTGCCAGCATCACCCCGACAAGATAATACAGTAGTGTAATCGCTGGAAAATTAAGACTAATCCCAATAAGTGCCAGGTGATCTATTTCATCACTAAAATCGAGGTCCCTCGTCCTTAACACAAAACTGATATCTGGGAATTGACGTGGAGGAATTCAGTATTTATCCGGGCCTCGAAATAGATCGACACTTAACAGGGAACAGGCACCTCACCATAGCAGCAAACAAAGGCTGCGATCTCTTTCGTAGGTTATACCCCCTGCTGAAAGGTGGCGGATTAACCATTCAGTGCAAACTTCGCTTCTGGCGCCAGCTCATACTTCCGATTATCTTGTATGAGTGGGAGGTATGGTCTATGGCGTAAGACACAGCACTAAACCGACCGCAACGTCTCCAAAACAAAGTTTTCCGTATCATCTCAGGCGCTGGCAGATATTTCCCCAACACACACATGAAATAATTTTTATGTCAGCCCACCATTTACATGCTTATCCATGACAAATGGACAAAATTTTACAAAACATCATACGTAACACCAGAATCCTCTCATAAACGCCCAAAACTGACCCTTACACACCACTTTAGGGACCAATGACATACAAATAAATAACCAAACACAAGCTTACACACTGAAAAAATGAACACAGCCACAATCCCTCATCTTCACGAAATCGAGTAGCACATTCTGAAGTCGGACCGGCACAGCCCATTGGTACTTCATACGCAACAAAAATAACCATAGCCTCATCGTTTGACTGCGTGGTCGGCAAACACGCAAACCGGCCGGTCTTCTGGCCCTCTCTAACGATTTTAAAGAAACTTCTCGGAAAAAAGAAATTAGATTCTCGCGCACGTAGTAGTATTATTCATCATTTTCACGATGAACAACTTATCATTTCGTTACTGGGATATTTCAAAATAAAGCACACGAACTATTGCAAGAAAATCGAATAGTTTGCCATGGAAAATAGAGTCCCGTATGAATTTGCGTTTTTTTCTAGTCTGGTTGTGCGTTTCTGCGTATCAAATGTAGTTGAAATATTAATTATTCTTGAAACTTGGGACGGGTACGAAACACGCTCTATTCTCGGAAAAATAGATGAAATATAGTGTACTTCATTCTCCTGCGAGCCCAGACAATAAAGCGAGAGTAAAATGTCCTTAACATGCTTGTATCTTATAAATGATTTCAGATATCGGGACAAGATTTTGGTATGTGACAGCATGCAAAGAGGAGAGTGGTTTGCCATGAGGTTAGCACGGGTAGCTTCTTTATCAAGTGCGTTATACCAGTAACTCCAGATTTCTTTTCCATTGGAATATGGTGGTTTCTTTAAGGTAGTCGACAGGTGGTGAAGCGAGAATTGTTACAGATTCGTAGATAACCAAAAGAAGTTTTAGATATATGCCTCTGACATTCACAGTAGGATTCAGAACCATTGTAAGAATTTGGAGTAAACTACGAAAGTGCTGTATGTTTACTTCCGATCACAACACAAGAATTAGTGCCATTTGAAAATGGTCTAAGTACTGCATATGATTTACACAACTTTCCGAACTCTCCGCATCCAGTCGGTGATGTTGTCAGAAAACACATTCATCTAGTTCGCTCAGAAAATTCTAGTACAATATTTTTAGTCATCCTACAAGCAGTTGCAGGGCGTCACGGGAAATTCATTGTAATCGATGTAGGGTGATATCGGATGGAAAGAGAGGGTGGAATATTTCATTCTTACAGTGAATTACGTTTCATGGGGGAGGTGGAGATTAATATACCAAGAGAGACTACAGTACTAAAGACATGAGGTGTGTTGCCTTTTGGATACGTTACAGACGGTACATATCCAGTTTTGAGACATTTTTTCAACTCTTACAGTCGACAGGCTTTATATTCAACGAATGAATATTTCGACAAATTATTCTCCCGACCACGTCGCCTTACCTTAATGTTCTGTACGTATGATGAGCGCAAAGTGGTGCATATTTTGGAGGAGAGTACAAACTTCACTAGAATTTGCTGACGATATTGTAAAATGTACGTTTTCTCCACAATGCTGACACTGACACAGAAAGATCCCTGAGTGTCGATGAGCAACATACCGCAGAAACCTAGACTTCAGTGCAAGGCGCTTATCAGACAGGACGATACTTTAACAGAGCTTCAAATGAAGGATTCCAAATGACAGGGTGGTGATAACCTTATGTCACATAATGAAACGCAATTTTCACACGTTTGTCAGTTATGATACTTCATGTTTATTATTGCCTATTGTTTTAAGACAATTACAGAAGCAAGAGATTATGTAAATGTATTTTGTAGTTGTAATTTGTAATACTGCTGTCACCTCATCAGATAACTTCCCCAACTTGCGTTTGTTGTGATGATACTTGTTCAAATGGTTCAAATGGCTCTGAGCACTAGAACTTAGAACTTCTTAAACCTAACTAACCTAAGGACATCACACACATCCATGCCCGAGGCAGGATTCAAACCTGCGAAGGTAACAGTCGCGCGGTTCCGGACGGAGCGCCTAGAAGCGTTAGACCATCGCGGCCGGCAATGATACTTGTTCCGCTAGTTCCATAAATTACGCCAAGTGTAGACAATTGCTATCAAGGATTCTGCTGATGCCGTTTTCTAAACACTACAACAACAGGAACACTGCAGTCAGCAACAGT
This sequence comes from Schistocerca nitens, assembly GCF_023898315.1. NCBI lineage: Eukaryota > Metazoa > Arthropoda > Insecta > Orthoptera > Acrididae > Schistocerca > Schistocerca nitens. Next base: position 114,854,429 of record NC_064620.1, on the reverse strand, counting down.
ACTGACCCTGCGACCCACAGCAACAGACGAAATCAGCCGGTGCCGCCTCAACGTAGCCAGAGTCATTTGTACTCGTGTGTTCGCTGTTCTTGGTTAGAATCCACATATGTTCGGTCTGCTCAGCGCCACTATGTACCGCTTTGAACCGTGGCGCTTTGCTTCCAGTGCCGCTGTAATCAAATGCACTGAGCAGTCCTGGTTCGTTTCACGAGCCCTCCTCAAGTCCGCGCACTGCACTGTCCTGATCGCACCGCGCTTCTCCACCATAACTGCTTCGACACGCAAGTCGCCGAAGTGGTGCCAACTTGGAAGACTTGCACCAGGCGAACGGGAAGCCATATACCACACGCCATTTCCATTACCATAACTGCTAACGGCTATGATGGAGGACATGTTTCCACTTCCTCAGCATTTGTAGGGTTCCACTGCAAATAGTACACCCTCTTGAGAGAATAGTAAAATAGCCATGAGTGTGTATTAACAGATCGAGGTATGGCAGTGATTGTTGGATTTTAAAAACAAAAGCAACTCCATAACCGATGATTTCAAAGCGAGTGGTGCAGGGATGTATACTGGAAGTATTATGTGATACACGAATACAGACAAAATGAGCTGTGAAAAGTTAGGGCAGAATACTTAGTTATTACTGAAATAGAAGTACAATGAAGGTTGTGGGGTGAAGTGGGGGGAAGGGGGGAGGAGGGAACGTAAGTGGGCGAAGTGATGGTAGATGAAGCGATGACAGAAGTTCTAAAATTGTGCTGATACTGAAAAACTATAGGGTACATACAATAACCTGAAAACGATATCCTGATAAATTATTAATCGTTCCCTAAGTCACGAAAAGATAGATGTTCGGACAAAGGAGACTGTGATCATACCAACGACCTGAAGAGAGACTAATGCGTGCAAAAGGTTGGATGAGGCCTTTCTCTCATAGTGGTTTATAAACTCTCACAGAAACGTATGTCGACATCACAAGGGACTTTTGTTCGGTTCATACATACACATACACTCATTCAAATTAATATCCAGTAGGTGGTATTTATAAACACATATGAACAATTGCAAGTGGTTGTCACACACATATGAGTTGAAAATGTATCGAATCATCTTGTCTACGGCTCCAACCAATTAAGCGTGCTAGACTTACTTCGGTTTTGATGTAATAGGTGACAGTCTTGCACAGTCGTGAATTTTTTCTCGCAATTCTTCATTCGTTATGAACGGATATATTTCTTGTTTTGACTTACATGTTTGCTGAATGACTTCCCAAATTTCTAGAGTGTTTGAGTTTTTACTAGGCATAGTCCTACATTTTAATAACTATGTATACTTACGCATCTCCATCGGTGTCTCTTCGCCTTGGCTTATGTAACAATATTTGCTTCGTTACGCATCTCACAGAGCTCCATGAACTTTCTTCTACGCTGTTTTCCTCCATCACAGACTGCCTCATCTATTTTTCGTCCAGAGTATGTTAAAAACTTACATCTTTCTATCATTTTTTGGTTCCTCTTGGAAGTGTTTCGGGTGACTAACTTTTTGAGTGGACGCTCAAGATCTCCTTTCGATCCTCTGTTCTACTTATTGTTTCGCATCATTTATGTAATTTATTTCCACCCTCAAATATTTAGGCTCATCTAGTACTTCAGCTATTTGGTTATCAATCTGCTGAGCTTCCCTCCTTTTTGCTTTGTATCTGTTTCTACTTGCACGAGTTTTGTTTTCTCGTCAATTTACCTCTAACCGACCAAACTTTCCTTTCTTTAAATAGCTTTCTTGCCGGTATTTTCTGGTTATCCAGATCTTGAGCGATTACGACGGTCGTACCATGTGTAATGCCCAACTTTTTTTTCTCAGCACATATTTATTGTTAAGAGTCGGAATTTGGTGACAATATACATCAACATGTCCTGTCCATATCCTACTTTTCTACGTAGTCTCCATCAAGTTTTATGGGCGTACGCCAACATTGTAGAAATGAATGTATTCCCTGCTGGGAAAAGTTCTTGTCCTCTAGGCATAGCCATGTTTTAACTGCATGACTGACTCTCTCGTCATCTTCTAAGTGTTTTCCCGTAGTGAATCTTTAAGCGGTCCAAAGAGATTCATGACCGAGGGTGCCTGGTCTCGACTGTTGGGTGGATGAGGCAATGATGTCCAACCCAATTAGGCGACGTGTTGCCGGGTTCTCAGCTCTGTGTGTGGGCGTGCATTATCATGCTGGAGCACGGATTCTGCTGAATTCTTGTCTGCTCGAACACGTCGCAAACGGTTGTTGATTTTATTCCTGAGTTTATTCAGAGTCTTCTGACTCAGAATTGATGGTTGACCCTCTTGGCATCACATCCACGACAATTTACTTATTTAATCGTATGACTAGGGCCCCACGTCGGGCAGACCGTTCGCCGGGTGCCGCTCTTTCAATTTGTCGCCACTTCGGCGACCTGCAGTCGATGAGGGTGATAGGACGATGATGAGGACAGCACAACATCCAATCTCTGGGCGGTGAAAATTCCCCGACCCAGCCGGGAATCGAACCTCGGTCCAGGGATTGACAATCCGTCACTTTGTCCATTCAGCTACCGCGGGCGGACATCCTCAACAATATTACCATCAAGCCCCCAGAAACTGTCACTGTGATAAATGACGATGATGCCACTCCATGGTTAGCCATTTTGTTTCTGGCGCAAAGTAGGGCACCGAGCTTTCGTCCTCCATAACGATCCGTGACAGGAAGGCCTCTCCGTCGGTCTCAAAATGCTCCAACAATGCAGATGAAATGGCCTTACTTTGAAACTTATGGTCTCCTATGAGCATTCACGGAACACATCGTGAGCACGTCTTTGAATATCCGAGAGTCTCGACCAATGCAGACGCGCTTACAACGCTGGCCGACAGCTGTAGAGGCAAGTGTCGAGGTGCGCAGCCACACTATTCAGCATGTCTGGAGCAGTGGTAGTGACGGGGCGTCCCAAGCGTTCATGATCATGGAGCTCTGATCTGCATTTCCCGAGGCTGTAATTTTCTTCACCCGTCGCCCAACTGTACTCCAACGATCTGCAGCGTCGCCATAACAGCACACAGACCTTTATGGATGCCCAACACTATTTCTCTTTCTGCACAGAAGAATAGAATAACAGCACTTATATAGAAGCTATTTTGACGCTGTGCTACGGCTCTGCCATCTGCCAGAACGTCTCTAAACTTCACCGGCACTCAGAACAAATATCAGATGTGAAGCACCAACAAAGATGTTTGTTTGTATATATTAATGAAAAAAAAAGACGTGGGGCACTACTTACTGAACGACCCTCACAGTTCTACGTCATCTGCAAAGTTCAGTACAGTAATATTTATTTCCATGCTAAATGTCTATTTTGGATCTTTTGCTGCATCCAGTGCTTCCTGTATCATAATCTAACTTACGTGGTATTGTATTACATCTCCTAACTGACTGCTGTTTTTATATAAAAACTCTGGAATATTCTCTGCCCACTTCCATTACATCTTTCGAGTTTCCAACATAGCATTTACAAGAACTGTAATCATCTTTGGTATTCCCAACTTCAGTATTTTCTCCGACATCTTATCTCTGTATACGCTGTCGTAGGCTACATAAAAATTAACAAACCATGGTGCCACTGTTTTATTGTATCTCAGACGTTTTGATGTTGTTTGTTTTAGTGCAAATATCTGAGGAGTGGTGGAGCAATTCTTCATAAATTTCGCTTGTTTATCATTCATTACGTCTTTTAAATGTCGTTCCAATATTCTCTGGATAATCTTCGAACGCTGTGTAGATTCTGCCAAAAAATTAGATGCCACCTTACATTCCCGTAGTCTTGTTTATTGCTGTTTCATTGGACTGGTATTATGTCCGCATTACCCAACTAAACTGGAATTCTTTCTTCGTTTCAAACGTTAATCGTAAATTTGTGTATTTATTTACCTGTAGTGTGTCTTTGCTTGTTAAGCAGTTCAGCAGTTACTTCACATCCCCCTGTTATTTTCTTACGTTTATTGTTTTGATTGCGCCTATTGTCACTTACATTGTCGGCGGACCAACTAAGCGATCTACGTTCTGGTATTTGTATTATTCCTCCATTTCTGTACTTCATTTTCAGCATTTAGAAGCTCCACAAAACATGCCTTCTTAAAGACCATACATTTTGTTCCCCTTTTAATTAGACTATCCGTATTTTCTCTCCATTTCCATCTCAGAGAAGTTTTGGTTGCTCTATTGGCTTCTTCAAATGCACGTGTTTTTCCGTATCTACTCTTCTTTCTTTCTTATTCTGGCTGACGTTCTTCTGTGAATCATGTATTGCTCCTCCTTTTTTTCTTTTTCCGAACTTTTCTACTGCGTATTCTTCCACATTTTTTAAATCATTTTCCAGTCGCCTTTCTTTTTTATTCTGGATGACGTTCTTCTGTCTATCATGTATTGCTCCTCCGTTTTTTCTTTTTACGAACTTTTCTACTGCGTATTGTTCCACATTTTTTTTATCATTTTCCAGTCGCCTTCGACGTTTAGTTTGGCTTCCACTGCTACAAACTTAAATCTGTTTTGAAGCTTAATAACAAACTCGTCTGTCTTGTCATTATTCGTCACTTACTCTACGTCAATGTTTCTTTCTGCTATGCTCTGTCCTCCGTTTGGGGTTGCTATTGCTATTGATTGCCGTGCCTCCGTTATTACTAAAGAGTGTTTTGTGCCTGCCTTACGTTTTTAACCTTCAACATTGCTTTCATACCTCTGATTCATCAGGACATGGCCTAACTGCTTCCTTGTCCTACCAGCTGATGATATTCGAGTGGACTTCCGAGAAAAATATATGTTCATAACCCTTAGACTTTCTGCATTTAGATAGCTGACTATTCTGACTCCAATATTTTTACTATCGGTTTTGAGTCCTTCCTGTTCCCTGCCAAATAGTCTCCCTTCCGACATTAGTATTGGCGTCTACAATAATTGACGTCATATTTTATCGTACTGGCTTCTTTAACTTGAGTAATTTAAAGGTAGGTTCCCTCGGTGTGCCGAAGCAACTTAAATAGCTTAATAAACGCATGTCTTCCTACGCAAGTTTGCTATACTTCTATGCTTAGCAATCCTAAATGACCTCTCGCTCGATTAAAGATGTGTACCCAATGATTATAAAGTTGCGCAGATTACACCAATTCTCAAGAGTGGATACAGGAGTAATGCACCAAATTACTGACCCATGTCACTGACGTCGATTTACAATAGCATTTTGGAACGTACACTGTGTTCGAAAATAATGTAATACCTCGAAGGCAACGATCTACAGACACACATCTAGCGTGAATTCACAAAATATCGCTATTGTGAAACACGACTAGCTCAATATTTACATGTGGTAACGAGTGCTTAACTCAAATAGATTCCATTGCGTTACTCTGGAATAACGTATCTGTTCCGAGACTGGATTCGTGATTTCCTGCCACAAATGTTACAGGTCATAGTAACTGACGGGAAGTGATCGACTAAATCGTAAGTGATATCAGGTGTTTCCCAACTACTAATATAAATATACGATTTAGGAGACTGGAAAGCCTTCTTAAATTATTTGCGTATGATGCTGTTATTTAACGTCTAGTTAAGACAAAAGACAAAACAGTATTGAAAAATGAGTTACATAAAATAAGTATATGGTGCAAAAAGCGGCAATGTCTATATATAACGAAAAGCATATGATCATATATAAGATTTCGAAAGGAATTCGTTAAATTTCGATGGCATGATAAATCAAACATATCTAATGGCTGTAAAATCACGTAATACTTAAGGTTTACAATTAGGAATAACTTAAATTGTAACCATCACACAGTTAATGTTGTGGAAAGGATAACCAAGAATTGCGTTTTATTGGCAGCACATTTAGAAGATGCTACGGATCCTCCAAAGACTGTCCACACTGCACTGGTGCGTCCCCTTCTGGAGTAATGCTACGTGATGTGGGATCCTTATCACGTAGAATCGATGGAGGAAGTCGAAAAAGTTCAAGGAGGTGCAAACAGATTTGTACATTCTCCAAACAGGGGAAATAGTGTCAAGAGTATGAGATGTGATTGCAGTGGCCATCATTTAAACAAAGACGTTTTCACTTCCTGAGAGATTCTTTCACGACATTTCAATCACCAACATTCTCCTCTGAGTGCGAAAATATTCTGTTGACGCCAACGTACGTAACTAGAAATGTTCATCGCTATAAAATAAGAGGAATCAGATTAGTAATGCAGATGTACACGAGCGAGGATGTACAGTGAACGCTCGCCAGATTCCAATAATTTGTAAATCACGGAACAAACTGAGAGGCCACATTGCAGAAAATTTTTCAAAAAAATGTTTGACAAGCCCATTCTCAAGATTCAACAAGCTTTTGGGGACGATGCCAAGAGCAACTAACGCATAAGGAAGTTTTGGAACCGCTTCAAAGGCGGATAGTGAACGTTGGCAAGGCATACGCTCAACGAGCCGAAATTGTATTGGACAAGTGCGGGATTTTATCAAGGAAGACAATCGTAAAACAGATCTGGAACTTGATAAAAGAGGTACGGATACGCACTGGATTGGCAGATCCGCAGCGATATCAACGTAGTGTTGACCACTTTTTCTGACTCTCATGGGATGGTAAATCCTCTATGTGATGCTGCACGGTGCATTTGGCAGCACATTCTGTGCACCGCAGAAACTTAGCATCATCTTGATATCGCATCTGTTTACTCTGAGCATCTGACTCACTCTTTCCTTTCAGTTAGTTATGGTAACAAATATCTTCTGGCTACTTCCAAAGCTGAAAATGTCTCTGAATGGTAAACTCTTTTAGTCAAAAGAAGATATCACGGAAACAGTCATTCCAAAATATTCCAGAAGCGTTTCCAACAATGGCAACTAAACCGTCCCCATTATGAAGCATACCACATTGAGGGGGACTAGAGTTCTCTGCATCCAAATCAACAAAAGCACCTCTGTCAATGAATTCAGCGACACGCTTTGAGAAATCCTCATAACCAAAGTTTCGATACTTTATGACAACTCCCTGTAAACTTAGTTACTCCCGAATTACTAAGATGTAATATTTTATAAATCGTTTTATAAATCGTCATTATATCCACAGAGCAGACCAGTTGGTGTCTTCTAACAAACTCTTGACTGACATTAAATTATTCACCAAGACTTATAACGTTGAGAGAAGGAATGATTCAGAACTTTGGTAGTGTAATTGTCCTGTTTAGGTTAGTTGGTTGGTTGACTGGTAGGTTTGGAGTGAAAGGGGCGAAACTGCAGGGTCATCAGCCCTTCATCCGTTAAATGGCAAACCAGGAGTGGTTGTCAAAGGTACGAAGCGGAAAGCAAATACAGGAAAACCTAAGTGTAACTGAGACAACAATAAAAAACGAGATAAAACCCAGAAAAATCAGGACAGACAAGCCATTAAAAGTTCGGTTAAGTCAAACTATTAAAACTAAGAAATCAGAACAATAAAGAGAATAAAAATGTGGAGAGGGTAGAGGCATTCTGGGCCAACCAGCAAAGGCTGGGCAGGGGGCGTAACGTCCGGGAGGGGGGGGGGGGGGGAGGGGCAGCACTAGAGGAGTGCAATAACAACCCCTCAGGTCGTCAGTGAGCCTGAAAAGCCCTACCTTACAGGGATGAATAGAAACTCCCTTTGAGGGCAAAATGTAACTCCAGATTCTCCTAAACACCTGCGTTGAGGTACCTATGAAATCAGTCTTAGACAGTAAAGCACCAGGGCGATTGACCTGTCCTACCAATGTCGCTTTTCTCTTCACTCTTTGTAGCAATTGTAATGTTTCTAAATTTTGTATTGAGATTCGTTTTCGTTTTATGCTAAGGATTTCGAGTTATTCAAGAAAAACAGAAAAAGTGACCTTCAAACATCCATCTGTCCCCACGCCTAACCCTGAACCACTCTGAATTTCTATCATTTTGTTTGTGGCACTCATTCCTACTACGAATCAAAGATATCTGGCTACTCAAATTATTTCCCACACTTAACTAGTTTCGGTCTCTGTTAACTGGGTTATTATGTTCAAAATGGTTCAAATGGCTCTGATCACGATGGGATTTAACTTCTGAGGTCATCAGTCCCCTAGAACTTAGAACTACTTAAACCTAACGAACCTAAGGACATTACACACATCCATGCCCGGGCAGGATTCGAACCTGCGACAGTAGCGGACGTGCGGCTCCAGACTGTAGCGCCTAGGACAGCTCGGCTACTCCGCCCAGTGGGTTATTATATTAACGATATTAATTTTCACGTTCTCATGTTTTGTAATGAAAGAAATCGATCTTTGTAAACTTTTGTTAAAAGTAATTTCGTTCATAATTCAATCAAAAAATTATCCTTACTGGCATGGTAGTTTGGTGATCAGTTCGCTTGGCGAATACAACGATATCATTGTGTATTTTTCGCTGATAAAATTAAAAAATTGTTGTGTACAATTTACACAACGTCAGTTTCGCAAGCTGTTGGTGCTCAATAAGGCGTAATAAGGCTAGTCAATGAAGACTATAGAACGTCGAATGTGGAAAATAATTTCTGCAGTCGAAAATTTTTGTACAATAGTTGGAGGGATTTTCGTTAATAACGTACTAGAAATCGAGACCGTTGGAGGCCGAGTGTCGCAGTTGGGGTACATTTAAAGGTCCCAGTGCGAATTTTAACTACATTAAAATTCCTGCAACTAGCTCCAGTTCATTGGTTTTGTAAGACTAATTGTTTTCACGAAGCCAGCGAGAAAATATGAAAATCTCGTGCATGGTCTTTTAAAGTCAGGTTAACACTGCATCTTGGATTAATTGGCCTTGGTGGGGTCAGCTGAATCACACTTATATACAGGATATTAGGGCAATAAGTGCAGATATTTCTCTTTGTGACTGAGGACAGTGTACTGAACAATATTATTTCAGTGTAATTTCATTGACAGCCTACTAATCATAGCTGCTAGGAGAAGTATGTTTTTAGATTGACTAGTACCTCCAGGTGCAGGTGGCAAGAGCAATCCATGAATGCTTATATGTTTATTTTCTCCTGGCAGTAGGTCAGGTACTAAAGATGGATGAATAGATGCAGTTCATTTAGTCTTTGCTGACAGGAGCAGTCCAATTGGTAGTGCAGTCAAAGTCTGTCAGATGCAGAGGAAAAAAAAATTAATCGCTAACTCACTGAAGTGGAACACATTAAGTTACTAACCACCACGACAGACGCACATTTTTATCTTCATGCTTAAATTAGCACCCTGCAGTCTGATAATTCAGGTTTAAATGGGCACTCTGCTACCTGAACAACACATATCCTCCACATGTTCTTCAATTGTTTTCGAAAAGAATATTAGATCATCTAAATACACAAGACCTTGTTGTGAAATTCAAACTTGGTGGTAATTATTTCAAAGTTGGTAAAGTGCTGGTAGTTTTCTAATACATCCAGTGTGTCGCTGATACAGGTTGGAGGGTAAATATCAATGGTCATTACCTTATTTATTACTCTCATATCAACATCTAGATAAGAGGCTTTCTGTCATCTGATTGCCTTTTTTTTGGGACCATGAACATTGGCGATGACCAGGGGCTGCAATAATGGTGAATTACCCCTACAATCAGGTGTTACAAATTAGTTTCCTCAACAATACATTATGGATGAAATAGTAGCGTGTATGATTTCTGAGTGATGACTACGTTTCTCACCACTCCGATATCGAAATTATAATTTTTCCCATCCATATGCAAATATACCAGATAGGTAATGGCAGGAACCGTTATTTCCTCACCTAAACAACTTATTGTAAAAACTTAATTGTAAAAACTTAACAGCATGAGTGCGCTGTTATCATTTTGTGAAAGAAATAAAATAGCAATTTGTGCTCGTGTATCTATTAATATTTCGGTGGCACTTCCTCTGAGTTTACGTCTAAGACAATGTTTGCCACTTCACCGATTTCTCCGTTATCACTGGGTTCATTGTTCATGAAGGGGGCCTGCGTCACACTCGTTTCCATCCTGTGCTTTCCGTTTCCCCATCGCGACCTCTCATTCCGCATATTACTTTGCGATGATATCTGCTGTGGAATGCCCTGTCTCTGAATTTACAGGCAGCTATCAGTTGCATGCCCTATCGAACCACACTCCGTACAACAAGAAGCACGACAACGCTCAGTCATAAAGTTCGGGTTTTCCACATCGCTGACAGTTTCTGTCATTTACAAAAACCCGGCGAGGCTGATTCGGCATGCAGGGACTGAAAAAGATCGTTCCGCTTCCTCGCAGAGCAGAGCTCGTCTATCTGCTTTATGTGGTGAGATTGAGGATGACATGTTATCTTCAGTCCCAGTGGATTTGTTCCGCAAATAAATATGCCAGTAGTTATTGGTTTAGCTTCTTCAGTAAGAAACTCATTTAACGTGGCATCTTTGTCCTACGCATATGTACAGCAAGATACTGTTCCTGTTCTGTCTATAGGAGCTTGGGTCAGGCATGGTTACAAAATTGGAGTCCAAACCGCTAGAGACCGTAAACGTTTCAAATCAAATCAAAGTTATATGCAATGTGTGTAGTTAGCACCGGGACTTACATAGCTCACTTCTTTCTTGAAACAGGTGGAGAAATAAGATGGCAGCGGCATCGGTGAGGCCAGCAGCACGGCATCACAGCCTCACCAACGATGGTCCCGTCAGCGTCGGGGTCGGTAGGGACACACGGCGGACAGCGCGCTGATGATGAGAAGTGTCGTCAGCCCACGATTCCAGCGGATTTGACGAAGAGTGCACTCGGTCAGTCGACACAGCACTATAGTGTGTGACGAGGGTAGCGGACAGGCAGCATCACAAAACAGGGTGGAAATTCTTTAGATATTTCACTCAGTAAGACTGCTCACAACGCACCCTTTTTTCTAGTAGCATGCGATTTGCAACTAAACGCGAAAACATCAAAGTTTCGGATGGGAAGTATGCTATGTAATTTGTGATAAATGGTATTCAATGTACCTATACAGCTTTACATCCCTTCAGTTGCGCATGGTTCCAGTAAAATAATTCGTAACACAGTATCCACGAAACTGTTGATTTCAAGAGCTTTCATCCACAACCTAACAGTCAGAATGCACACAACAAGGGAAAGTGCAACGTTGGTAATTCAAAATGTTATTTATTACTTAGCAAAAGGCACGAACTTCTTCCAGAAGAAATGACCGTGACATGTGTAAATCATTCAGGCACTATGATAAAAGGTAACTAACATTTAATTAGTAGTTCAGGCAGGAAGAACAGACCATCAATATTTACCCAACAGTGGAGAAGTAGGGTATTACGACAACACTCGTGCAGTATTATGCGATACGACAGCAAAAAGACAGATCGCCTACGTAGCGCATTCACGGTAAGACAATACTGAGCAACCATGACCTTATTTTGACATGATGTTTTCCATAAGGTTTAGAGAATCAGGGACGAAATGTTCCTTTAATATCTGCGTGACAGGCTATACTGAAGCGCATGATCGTGTGCAGTTTACTATGCCTTGATTTCTTGTACACTGCCCTTCTACGTAACTACTATACCGAGTTTGTTGGCGAGAACGTCTGGAGTTAGGCGGCGGTATTGCAAAAGGTATCTTTTCATATACCACTACCCGGAAGGCATATTAGCTGATCAAGGCCATTTTCACGTGCAAGATATACCTCTATACAAATCACTTTCATATATTATGATGGAATAATAACTCTTTAAGTAGTATGTGTATATTTCTTTTTCATGAGAAGGATTTTAAGCATGTCCATTATAATTATCCGGGCTGTTATGCCGTGGTCGGTTGATGAATTCTGAGGTGATTCCCAACGTTTCGTCTCCGACTGCGGGAGACATCTTCAAGGGGGTCCGTAGCTTGGTGGTCCAACACACACATTGGCTCGCTACTGACTGCCGCTAAATTCGGTGTCCGCGCGCCCCCGCGCCGCGGCGTGACGTCACGTGTTTTGTAAACGTCAGTGCAATTGGCCGCTGTCCGTCGCCGTCGATCGCCGTTGCCATCACCCAGTAGTGGACGAGTGGTACACATCTTCTTTAACAACGGCATCCATATACCGTTTAATTTGACGCCCTCCTCCTTTCGGTTGAAATTATTTGGGTGTTTAGCGATTTCGATTGCCTCCCTGTAGAGCCTTTCGTAGTATCCGCTCGTGGCCGCTAGTACTTGCGTCTCCTCGAAACGAATATTGTGGTTCCCTGGCTGGAAAGCATGCTCCGCAACAGTTGATCGTTCCGTTTCTCCTCTTCTACAATTTCCCTTGTGCTCTTCGAAACGTTTAGAAACAGTTCTTTTGGTGGTACCCACATAAACATCACCACAGCTGCATGGGATCCTATACACTCCAGATTTTTCCAATGGTTTGCGAGCGTCCTTGGCAGGCCTAAGGTATTCCTGTATCTTCCTGGTGGGCTTGTAAATTACGGTAATATTCCGCTTCGTCAAGATACTCCCTATTCTTTCCGTTACATTTTTAACAAACGGCAGGAAAACCTTAGATTTTGCAGTAGCCTGTACGTCAGTATGATTTCTGCGTGGCTGCCTCAACGCACGTTTTATTTCGGCGGACGAATATCCGTTCTTCGTTAGTGCATTATGGAGATGTTCCATCTCCGCGTCGAGCAACTCAGGTTCACAAATATTTCTAGCTCTGTCCGCTAACGTCTTGATAACACCCCGCTTCTGTTGTGGGTGGTGATTCGAATCCCGGTGCAAATAACGGTCCGTGTGCGTGGGTTTGCGGTACAAACTTCTTTATGGAGAAATTCTAAGAACAGGCCTTAGGTACTGCCAGCAAGAAACCAAATATATGGATCCGATACGTGGATGACACGTTTGTGTTGTGGAGACATGGTAGGGAGGAACTAAGCCGGTTCCACGAACATCTGAACAGTATAAACTCAAGAATTCAGTTTACTATGGAGGAGGAGGTAGACGGCAAACTAGATTTCCTCGATGTGCTTGTGTTTAGAAACGAAAATGGTAGTTTGGGCCACTCAGTGTACCGCAAACCCACGCACACGGACCGTTATCTGCACCGGGATTCGAACCACCACCCACAACAGAAGCGGGGTGTTATCAAGACGTTAGCGGACAGAACTAGAAATATTTGTGAACCTGAGTTGCTCGACGCTGAGATGGAACATCTCCATAATGCACTAACGAAGAACGGATATTCGTCCGCCGAAATAAAACGTGCGTTGAGGCAGCCACGCAGAAATCATACTGACGTACAGGCTACTGCAAAATCTAAGGTTTTCCTGCCGTTTGTTAAAAATGTAACGGAAAGAATAGGGAGTATCTTGACGAAGCGGAATATTACCGTAATTTACAAGCCCACCAGGAAGATACAGGAATACCTTAGGCCTGCCAAGGACGCTCGCAAACCATTGGAAAAATCTGGAGTGTATAGGATCCCATGCAGCTGTGGTGATGTTTATGTGGGTACCACCAAAAGAACTGTTTCTAAACGTTTCGAAGAGCACAAGGGAAATTGTAGAAGAGGAGAAACGGAACGATCAACTGTTGCGGAGCATGCTTTCCAGCCAGGGAACCACAATATTCGTTTCGAGGAGACGCAAGTACTAGCGGCCACGAGCGGATACTACGAAAGGCTCTACAGGGAGGCAATCGAAATCGCTAAACACCCAAATAATTTCAACCGAAAGGAGGAGGGCGTCAAATTAAACGGTATATGGATGCCGTTGTTAAAGAAGATGTGTACCACTCGTCCACTACTGGGTGATGGCAACGGCGATCGACGGCGACGGACAGCGGCCAATTGCACTGACGTTTTCAAAACACGTGACGTCACGCCGCGGCGCGGAGGCGCGCGGACACGGAATTTAGCGGCAGTCAGTAGCGAGCCAGTGTGTGTTGGACCACCAAGCTACGGACCCCCTTGAAGATGTCTCCCGCAGTCGGAGACGAAACGTTGGGAATCACCTCAGAATTCATCAGCCGACCACGGCATAACAGCACGGATAATTATAATGGACATGATATTTCCGGCCGTGAAAGTTTACATTTTAGTATAAGGATTTTAAGACCCGTATTGTTTCCTGTTGATTTGTCAGCTAAATAAATTTGACAATATTTATCTGGAAATCAACAAGCTTGCTGCCTTAATTTGTATCTTGTATACAGCTCCTCAAACAGGACGGCCCCTATTTGATGTTTATGTTCATACAGCGATTAGGGGGAACAGACAAATGTTATTCTTCAGGAAGTGGAAGAAAATAAGTCACCCACATAAAACTATCTGCCTTAAAGAGATTTCCCTTTCTATGCAAACATGGAGCTTTTTTTTATCAATTGTTACTAAAGCTTTCACCATCACTGCCGAATCCTACATGAACATGACTCACAGGCGTGATAAGAAATATGGAATTACAAAAAAAAAAAAAAAAAAATAAAATAAAATAAAAGGAGAAAAAGGACTACTGAAATTTCATGAGAGATCCAGCCGAAACGAACTGCTAACCCAGTTCCCGAGTCTGCTCTTCTATGAATTAAATCATTTCCAGTATAAAAAGACATTGAACATCTTATCACCCACACCAAGTTGTTTATTAGCGAAATATATAGATAGAAACGTGTTTCTGTTATAGACTTCTGTCCATTAATAGGGAGAATGTAGATTTTTTTAAAAAATTCTTTACGTTTTCAGAATCTTGTGGAACACTGAACGGATAGTTAGGTGTAAATATTCTTAAGATTTGCTGTGATGACCTTTTGTGCAACCTTTAAATTTCGCTTACAATAAAATGGTGAAGATGAAAAGAATACTAGTTTTGAACGGAATTTACCTACGTCTGGACAGATATTATGCAGATTTCCAGACTAGAACAGAATATCGTCAAACGTTCACCTTCCAGAAAATTATCTGTAGCTTATTGCTAGTCTGACAACGATACGTGTTATCTGCTGTGTCGAAGATTTACGGGTTATGAATATTAGAAATCACACGTTTCGGATACTGTCGCTGCTCTCCTATGCCTTATCATCAAGTTTCAACAAATTATGCCACTCTTCAGACGTTATGTGAAAAGGTATACTCTCATTTGTTCGTGAAGTCTAACCTTGTTACCGACAAAGTACCCGGAATGTAATGTACATTTCCAATAATTTTCATAAAATATATATATGTGAACTTCACGTCATTGACTGTACCCTGCACATTTATCATACGGCACTCACCTAGCAAGTGGATTAGAACTGCCACGTCTGTCAATTTGGTACTTCCACACAATGATTTGCACTGTAAGTGATCGATCGTATATGCACATGCACATTACTGAGAGGATAATTCACTTTAGGGACGTAGCAGTTACTATCACATGTGCATTTTGAACCTCTTTTGAGACGTATATTCACCTACTACATGAATTCCTCCTTAGTTAACTTTCCATTGCAATGGAAGCGTTGTCATTGGGGAGTAAAGAGATTCCTTCAAATTATCGCCCCTTTCTCTTAGTCTCTCCTGATTATCTAGTGATTCGTACTCCATCCTAACTTTTTTCAGCATCTGAAAGAAGTATCTGCACAACCCAACGAACCACAGATCCATTCGCCTAATCGGTGCACAAACCTCAATAATTTCGTTGTAATGTGGGACGCTTACGCATATCGTCGAACTGAAGGTTCCATGTTACCTAATCTTCATAAGACACGGATAGTTCAGATCTGTTCATATTCATACTTTGTCATCAGTATTACTCCGTAGCTCATTACAAAATTATATAATGTAACAGCGAGTTAAACGACGTGTTGTAGTAATCTAAACTTGGAAGGAAGGAGGTAGGTTGACATGTAACCACATTTTTTCAGGCACCTGCACATTTTGGCACTGAATTATACCAGCTGTTATCTGCACGTCATAGTCCCTCCTTTACACAGGATTACTTAACAGGAAAAAAAAAAGAATCTGAGAGTGAACTATTAAGATTGATAGTAGCCTGTATATTTGCTCCTGTGTTAATTGTACTCGTACTTTTGTAATCAATTTTTATGGACAAAATTACGTTTGCGAATCGTGTCGCGTAAACATATTGTCTGTGCTTACGTGATTTTTCTTGAGCGTTTCTTTGTGCTGTAGTGCTTATACTTGTGCGACAAAAGCTCATTAGCTGAACGCCTGAACTGCTTGTCGAGAAGAGTCTTCAGATAGAAGATCACACAACGCCAGCTTACGGAACCGTAAGTGACTAGTCATCTACAGTAACATCCTTTTGCTGTTGATGTCTTCTGTAAGCTGCCACTGCTGAACACGCTGGCCTCACGTGTCAATCAGAAATACTCTTACATATTTATTATATAAGACACACCAGATACATTCTACCAAAGAGGAAAGTGATCCTCTCCAGTGAACCGAGTTGCTGATCACACTAAGAAACATTTTTGCAAAATCTGCGGAAACTGGCTTGGACTTTGACCTATCTTGCTGAAGGGCTTTTGGTTTCCGTTATCATGCTGATTTATTGGCTGTGCTCGGACGTTGTTCTACTAGGTATTAGCAAACTGTATAATTTTACATTCTGCATTTTGCTTTGAATATCAAGGTTCTTTATTTCGTTCTTACCCCAAGCTACGAAGACCAAAAACATTCGAATTGGGGAAGAAACTGAAATTGTTGCAAATTTTTGTACATTGGTAGGAGAGAGTGGTACGAACACAAGATTTACAGTCCAAACTACAGAGTTGTCAGCTAGATGGTGTGGGTTAATTTCTTGTTTTTCTTAAATCACTCAAAGTCCGCGGCTTCAGGCGAAGACATCGCAACAAATATAGGCTCAATTTCGTACAAAAATTTCCTATTTATATTTCTTTAGGACAAATATTCATAGTGTTGCAGCGGATGGAAAAATTGTAGTTCGTTGAAAATAATGATTGATGATATAAAATTAGAGTTTATTATTAAATGAAGTTGATTAGGAGCAATTATTAAATGGACGTACAAAATCTAAGTGCACTATAACTGTTTTAAGGGATGAATTGATTCTAGTGCTCTGACAGGGTGGGGGAAGAGGGGGCAGAGTGAATTGTACACACATGGCTAAATAGAGGACGCCTGCATATGGTCAAGCATTTACCCTTTGGGAGGTCTAGTAACTGAAGAGCGATCACAATAATCCTACTCTCTCTCCCTCTACCCTACTACTTCACAAGCAACAACTACTGGGCGATTCAGAAAGACCAAAGCAGTGTTTATTTTCCACACAGTGTGTTTACACTACACTGAATACAAACATGACTTACTAATAATACCAAAACAACAAAAGTTTGTGGGGGTACTCTATGTAAATCTCTGTAAAGTGTTCCGCACTGCTAGACAGATATGTGATTTATGGTCATCCTGTGCAACAGTTCGTGACGCTCTTCTGGCAAAGGTGACTGCCTTCATCACTACCGTTGCAGGGTATTCAGTTTGCTGACATACCTAGCCTCTACGACATTTACTGTTCAGTTCTCTTATGTTGGTAAACAAAATAGCTTCACTGGACTCGTGTTTATGCAGTGGAATTCTTTTATGTTTATTAAGTGAGCACCTATATGTAGATGATAACAGATGTTTTGTGTAAAATACGTTCCTATAAACACTGCCTGAAAAGTGCTTAAATTGCATGAAAGAGGTTTTTAGTATCGTATATAGTCTTGGTTTGGAATGAACGGGATTGATAAACTTGGCACCCTGCTGCCGTTTATCGTTGACAGCGCACTGTAAAGCCGTGTAACCACGTTGTAGTCAATGGCGAATTAATGGATGAACAGGACGTTATTGCAATTCTCTCGTTACTAATCGAATTAATGGTCGATTACTCAAATCTCTTTCATTCAGCAGTGGTTAGGGTTGTAGAGTCGGCTGAGCTGAGTGGAGCCACGTACCACAAATCCACAGTATGCCTTGCAAGGTCGATGCGGATATATCTAATGGAATGGGACTGATCAAATTCAAGAGATCTACAGTAAGCTGTTGTAAATCCTGATTTACGTTTAATTATCTGCAGTTCCAAAAAAACTAGGTCTATTGCACAGAGAACATATTTCAGCCCTTCAGCCACTTTCAGATATTGGGAGAGCTGAGGCTTTTTTGATCTATTTGATATCCTTTATACTATGAAAAGTGGTCCAGCCATTGACAGTGGGGACAATGAATCTCACATTGTCGAACATATTCAAGTTAAACTTAGGACACCCTCTAAAGTCTGGTATCCCACATAACAGTTCACTTAAAAGCTGCAACCAGCCGTTGTAGCCGAGCGGTTCTAGACGCTTCAGTATGGTACCACGGGGCTGCAACGGTCGCAGGGTCGACTCCTGCCACGGGCATGGATGTGAGTGATGTCCTTAGGTTAGTTAGGTTTAAGTAGATCTATGTCTAGGGAACTGATGACCTCAGATGCTAAGTCAAATAGTGCTTAGAGCCATTTGAATGACGCTGTCCTCCCCTATTGTGATGCTATGGAGTAGAGAGAGAGTATTGAAACGCCGGCTTACCATTCATGTTGCAGACCAATGAAGGAGTAACATATATGACCATATATGACTGGCAGCCTTGCATCCCTCACACATCCAGCTTCGTCTTCTCACTTCATCTCGTTAAACCCCCAAAACAGAGTCGATACCTTAAAACGGCTTTGATGAACTTAGGTGCGGTACATACATTTCATAAATCTTAATAACCGTCTTCATGTAACGGCAAATATTAACTGTATTTTTAATAACAACAATTTTTCCGCCCTCTGCCACACGGGAACTATTAGCGCTAGAGAATAAAATAACAGCACTCGTTTTATAGAAACTTCAATGTAGTTTAATTTCGTGATGACAAACTTTTAGGTAGCAATATATAAAAATGTAATATAAAAAGTTGAGTTTTGAACACAACCTCATAACCCCACAGGCAGATTATTTTGCACGTTGTTTATTGCTCTCACTCCTTCCTTCATACAGAAATTTGCGACTACACGAATTTTTCCTTTCCGTCGTTAATTTGACAGTTACTGGTGAACTCGTAAACTGGTTAACATCGTAGCCCCAGGAACTTTATGAGACAGCCATTAACCGCCTTGTGTCTCAGTGGGACAGCGGGAGGCAATATTTCTAACATACATGTACTGGTTTCTGCAAACATTCCTCGGGCTCGTATCTTTTTGATCGCCCCTTATACAAGGGAGGTTTCCACGACCGTTTCTCCCAGATATCGATGAATCTTCCGGTTGTACGCCCATGGTTCGCGAAACATATTTGTTTCTGACGCTTTTTTTCTGAGCTTGCATTGGACATCTTACCTGTTTAACATTTTATTTAACTTTGAGTTCTGATAGATACACCTTTCGTTTCGCTAGAGATCCATTCTGTAATCACACTTCATTTTAATATGAGACAACTGTTAGGGACGTGGTAAGAATTTAACTTAGAGACGTAATATTTTTTGTAGGTCATGAAAAGCTTTTTGACAAAATTATCTGACAGATTATATAAAAAAGAACTTCCCAAAGTTTCTAAACATCCCTGTTGAAGCTGTTTGCAAAGAGGAAAAAATATAAATAAAGTAGGGAGCTGGTTGTCTAAATAAAAAAAATGCACAGCAGTGAGATAAGAATGTGGCCTGGTACCAGATCTTTGGAACCTCTACGTACATGTCACAGTCAGGGCTCGGAAACAAAGTATCACCTACGGCATAAAGGGACAAATGTATTACACCCCTATATACGCAGACAGGGAATAATGAGGTTTCGACCATGAAACGAGTAACACGATACTAAACTTCAACGCAGTCTGCGGAGAATTGGAAATACACTACAAAAGCAAACCATGAAAGTGACACAAATGTCAGTACTTAATACGGTCTATGGATCTTAATCAACGGTTCCCACGCAGAATAACATAAGCAGGGTTCAAGCTGCGGAAGTAAGATTTCTCCCTACTGTTAAAGGGTGCATCAGGAAATATCGTTTCAGAAATGCAGACATTAAGAATTACTTACTTGTTTATTCAATTCGCAAGAAAAGAGAACTAAACAGGACTATCGTTTATTTCAATCTGCAGAAGTATGAGTATGTTGACTGCAATGAAATTTCCAGTGAACATTGAATACTCTCAGGTGTAACTTTCGGGTTACCAAATGATCCATCCGAGTACGTCTCGCGGGGCTCACTCTTTTTACCTTTTATACACGTTCACCCATTTCATAGCAGGATGAAATCTTCATCTTCGGTGTTACAGTTTTTCCCAGGGACACTAACACTGCAAGCTGTTTATTTAGTCAATATGAGCCAGATTGCACAGAGGCATACATCTGGTCTCGAATACGTCATAGGTACGTAGTTGTCACATGTTTAGTTGTGTCAGACTAACACATGATTTAATGTATGAGCAAAAAGTTACTGAATATCTGAATGCTTACTTCTGCTGCTTTCGTGGTTTCACAGCATTTTTCTGTAACATTTCATCCGCTATAAGAGCGCCACTTCTCACAACGTTTCTGTTAGCTATCTCTCTTGTCTGCATATCTATTTGGTACAGATTATGCACTTGATTACAAAGTATCTGAGCCATGCGGTATACACTTGAAACTGTCAACGTAGCTCATGACGGGACGACAATGCGAAAATAAATCTCTTTTGTTGTCTCAGTAACTTGTTTAACATCGTCATTTTCCGACAAGTAACGATTTGAATGTTTCACTGTAGGTCAAAACTGGTGACAATGCAATGTGTGGCGTGTGACAGAGGGCTTTTTGTTTACCAATGCCTTTTCGTCCCGACAGAGAGATCTGAAACTTCCAATGTGGGTCAGAAGTGGATGACAATATAATATTAATGCTCTCTCTTATCTGGTGTCTGCCGGAGGGTACATTGTATACAACTGCTAGCTCCCCCATCAAGATAACAGTGCAGTTACAGTGTCTCTAGCCCTTCCATTGTGTTATGAAGTTGGTGGCTGCACGGTGAATGTTCGGTGGCCAGGACGACCAATCATGTGTCGAACGTCGGTAACCGACTAGTTATGAGCAACGGAAAGAAAAACGCAAGAGCTGGAGAGAATGAAAAAAATACCAAATGCTGCTAAATCATTTCTAATTAAAAATAATTGAGAGTGTCTAATCGTGCACATCACGTTTAGGTTCAGTAGAATTTGTCTATAAAAACGAAATTTTGTATTTCCGCATGTTTTGTTGATATTGGAGAAAACAGACTTTTTCAGAAATTTTTGATCCTTCCAGGATATTGGGGAAAATATTATATGGATAATTTATTTCAGAATATATATTTAAATAGCTCTGAGGTGATATAGAAGAGCCTCCCATCAGTTTTTTTATTACATTACAAAAGGAAATGGGCAGATGTGAAAGAGAATTATCAGTGTGTCTACTATCGTATTTATCAGCCGTGTGGCATTGGGAAGGATTTACAGTTTATTTTTTCTTTGCTCTAGATACATTTTTCTCGATTCCGAATATTAATATTTACAACTTTTTGTTACTGTTGTATGGCTAATGTCTTTTGATTTTTGTTTCACAAATCTTATGGCTCTGTTGACATTATGCCCGGTACTATGCTCAATTCATTCTGTCTCACTGTCGTGTGCAAGAATAATATTGGAATTTTTCCGTTAATTGTGATCGTATATTTTCCCGTTGTTAATAATATACTTTTATCAATCTGCATCTTTTTTCGTATATTTCACCTACGGTACTGACCTCGGAACTGTGTGCCAAGTCCCACGTCCGTAACACTTTCGTACCATCACGACATGTTCCACGTTCGAAGTGTTCAAACATGTGAGTACATGGCAACTGCTAATAATATAAAACCGCTTGGGGAACCTATTACAAGCTACCACATATGCAATTCGACGGTTTCTCACAGTAAAGCTTAGCCTCCAGAAATTAATTCGGCATTGTATTGGATGGGTGGTCTTCCCGAACGGCAGAGGCCCACTGAAACATTTGTATCCATCTCTTAGTCTGTTTAGAAGATCGCACTGTTCGATCTCCATCTTAATTTTATTCAAGATCAGAAACGAGCCATTTTTACACCCCAACGAACCACACATCCACTCAGAGCTTCGTTTCACAAATACCGCAAATTCTTCGTCAATGTCTGGCGCAAACAAACTTAGTCCAACTAAAAGTTCAGTGTTATTCAAACTTCACAAGATACGGATGTCTCAAATCCGTTCATATTCATAAGCAGTCTACACCATTACCACACGCCTTATTACATAATAATCGAAGGTACCGCTCTGGTCAAAGGGATTTGTTGTACTCATTGAAGAAGTATGGGTATCGATGTAAGTCCACTTTTTGCTTCTATAGCAAACGATATATAATCCTGTAGGTACATGGCTATAGCTGCACTCACATGTATGGACCTGTATCACATCATCACATTAGCTATGTTTCGAGACATTTCCTACTACACATTATTCGTTCGCCTTACATAAAACGCGAATAATCATTCTGAGGGTGAGATTTTAAATTCGAAACTAGCGTTCGCTGATGAAAGCTACAAATTCCTTGTATATGGAAGTTTTACTTTTGTACTGCACTTATTATGGGATATTATGATTGTGACAGACAAGTCACGTATTACGTATGGTTGGTAAAGAACTGTGGTACAATCTTTAGCTAATGTCCAGGGTGAATTTTTCAACAATGATATATCGCACGACATGAAGCGGGCAGTTGCGTAGCAACTTTGCGATTGCGAATCGTGTTGCGTAAACATATTGTCTGTGCTTACGGGATTTTCCTTGAGTAATTGTTTGTGCTATAGTGTTTATTTTCGTGCGAGACAAGCTCATTAACTGAATACCTGAACTGCTTGTCGAGGACGCTCTTCTGACAGAAGAACGCAAAAAGCCAGTGTTGTGAGGGACGCTGTACGGAACCGTAAGTGGACAGTCACCATCTTCTGTCGCTCTTCTATCACTCATACTAACATGCTTTTCTGTTGATGTCGACTGCAACTAGTATTACTGAACGCTGCGGCTTACGCATCAAATCATTCGTATGTAGTTTTATTTGGCTTTTTAATCGTACCGGCTACATTTTACCGAAAAGAACGATCGTTTCCAGTGATCCTAGTTGATCTTCAATCTTGGAGAGCAGTTTTCGAAAACAGTCTACCAGAGCAGTTTCCCCAAACCTTGGGACAGGATTTTGATAAATGATGTATTGTGATAGGTTTTTTGTATTCTATGATTTCCGATAGTTTTTTGTTTCCATTATGAAGCTGGTTTAGTGGATATGCACTAACAATTTTCAGCGTCGTATCAGCATGCTGTGTCGTATTATGTACTGCATGGTGCGTGTATTAGAAATATACGTAAGTATGCTATACGTGACTCACCAGCTGTACACAAACAACTTAGTTTGTTTTTGCTGGTTCTGGATCTCGGGGGTATACACATGGGAGAAGAGGGGAGGGAGATGCAACTTTCCATCCTAGCAAAATATTAGCATCCTGTTCGACCAGAGATGCATGAAAGGTCAGTATCATTGTGCAGAAATGCAGAACATGCAAAAGATGCTGACTAGCGGCATGCATCGTTAAATCTCTAAGCCATTACCAACTTCACAGCATAGCTAATATGTGTTGCCTACAACCCTTCCCCCCACCACCCCATTCCTACCACACATTCGAGATACGCTCTTGTTGTATAGCGTAAATAAATGCTGTTCATCATTTGTATCAGCTATGTAATTGCATATATGAAGAATTCAAAATACTGATCATGCAGTTGAGGCTTCCATTACTGGTTGTCTCAACTATCGATAAATTTTCGGGGTTGTATGATTGTGGCTCATGAAACATCTTTGTTTCTGACGCTTCGTCCACAGTTGCATTGGACATGTTAGCTGTTTAATATTTCATTTAAGTGAGTTTTGACACATAAGCCTTTTCGTTTCAGTAAAGATGGACCTTGTAATGATAATGTATTTTAGTATTAGACAAGAGGTAGAGAAGTGGAAAGAATTTAACTTTGAAACGTAATAACTTTTGTTGATTATGAAAAGGATTTTGAGGAAAGGATCTGTCGGATTATGGAAAATAGAGGCTTCCCAAAGCTTCTAATCATCTGTGTTGAAGCTCCTTACAGCGAGGAAAGTTTATAACCTACGTAGGGAGCAGTTTATCTAAATAAATAACGACACAGGCAGTGCGACAACAACGTGGCCGGCCTTTGGAAGCTCTACATACATGTCCTAGTCAGGACTTAGAAACACAGTATCATCTAAACATCAACAGGGACAAATGTTTTCATATTCCTGTATTCGCAGATGATCAAATGATGAGGTGTCGACAATGGAATGTATAATAAAATCCTAAAATAAAATATAACAGAACGAGAAAGCTTTAAATAATTTCTCATAAGCCCATAGAGATTAATAACCACCTACACTTAATCCTGAAAATTTGTGATTGTGATTTTATAATATCTGTCAAAATACCTGCAAGATTTAAAATGGAAAACGTGGGGCCCTAGTGATGTTTAACTGACGCATGAAATGTCCACCTCCTATCACGTGCTACATGCACTTATCTGTTTTCGTTTTAAATTTACAAGCCTTTTTGAATAAATTAATAATTCACAATCAGACGTAATCAAGACTATCTACGTAGGATTAACAATATGAATGGACCTACAAGAAAATATTGTATACTTCTTTCTGAGATTTAAAAACGTGGTATATTAAAAACTGATTTTTATTTAAATAATTGTTTTGCGATCCGTACTCTTATGTAGATCAATTTTTTTTCTTCGATCTCAAATGTTCTGATGAGAACACAGCAGAGACGAATCGCATATTTCCGATTTATTTCTACTTCCCTAGTAAGTCAACTAACTTATTGCATTCTCCTACATACATCTCGCGGTAAACACAGTTTCTTCTTCTCTCGATCATTCTTAACGTTTAAAGGTTATTGCGATATAGGTGGACATCATCACCGTATATTTCAATGCGGTTGCACGTGCATTTCAATGAAGTCGAGTGTTACTCCAGTTTGAGAGAATTTTTGTAGCCTTAACTGTAAATCACGTATCATATATTGGGAGCTGCAGCAAGCACACTCAGTTTTAAAGGTGACACGTATAGCTGCACATTCAGGGACAGCAAGTTGAGTTACACCTCAATGCCAATGTGAGCAATAGACAGAATCTCTGCTACTTCGCTCGAGACTAGTTTCATCAGGCCAGAGAAGCATCCGACAACAGAAAGAGAAACTATGGACATCATTCTATTAGTCGTAGAATCGGACAATTATGTGGCAGTAAACTATCATTTACTACTTTACAGTAGATTAATGTGTGAGCTCTGCTCAACACTTGACGTGCGATTTTGGTTTTCTCTTCACAGATGTTGCGGAGGCTTTTTGGCGTGTTCTGCCTCCGATCTGGCCGGGGCTCAGATGCTGACTTTTACGGAGATCTGATAGACGCCGATCTGGTTGGAAAACCAGAGGTGAGGAACACCGAGATGTATTGAAAAAATAACGATCGTAGTTAGCAGTAGCAATTTGCTGCTTAATAAGACAATTAAGCATACATTACAGATTACTATATACACTGCAGGAATTAGCAAATATTTCTTAATTACTCGGATTTATAAACAGTACGTGGTGGAAATAAAGATTTTTTTGTACTATCGCATAAATGCGCTTGCAGCATCAATCAAGGGAACTGTTGGCAGATTGCATAAAGATTCGTTTAACGAGAATTCTTTATACACGAAAGAAATACTCTTATTTAAAAAATAATATTAATAGTCAAAGTTAACCTAGGCATTAAAGAAATTTTTATTTTATGTCGCGAGTAAACATCCAGAAAATATTAGACTTTAGATAAATAGTAGAAAACGAAACAAAACCAAGGAATGAATAAATTGTGACAGCAGAAACAAATGTCCCACAGAGGATGAGCGCCGCGCGTTGGCGGCTGCGCTCAGACGTGGACGAGTTGGTGCTGCTGGCAGCACAGGCGGAGAACACTCGGCCACCGCCTGCTGCAGTTGATGGAGACTGCGGCAAAGTCATCGGGAAGGTAAGGCGGCACTGAAGGCAAAACTTCTAAAATAACTCGCCAGTAATGAATGACATGAATTGCATCCTACATAACCTTTTTTCAGACCACTGTAGAGTAGCACAAGTTTAATTAACGTTGTAAATTAATAAGGATCATCTTTGCGACAGCTAATGATTATGTTTGAACCCTCTTCCCTTTCTTCCTTTGACATTCAAAATAGAAAATTGTTCTCTCTAAATGTACGCTTCCATCAACACAGAATCTCTAGACATTTTTTGCTACTGTTGCATGATAAAACTTTGAAGTATTTTAATGTGAAGAATTAATTGCTCTTATGTGCAGGTGAACGATGGCTGGATGATTCTGACGACCGCCGAGATCCATGAGCGGCCTGTGACGGAGTATGACGAGGGCAGCCCGCCGATACCTCGCCGCCGGAGAGGGTGTCGCAGGTGCTGGGTGGAGAAAGTCGGGGCGAAGACTGTTGTCAGCCCACACGGTGGTCGGCAACACCGCCTCACTACCCACTAAACGTATTCGTGACGAGGACATCCCGCCATTGCCTCGTCGCTAGAGTGGGTGTTGGAGGTGCTTGACAGAGAAAGTCGGGGCTACTTCTGTTGTGTGTCTGCGAAGTGAATGGGGACACCGGCTAACAAATATTTGAACTGAATAAATAACTAAATAAACTAATAAAGTATCTTTGAACTTGAGACTTTAAATGACGCCATGTAAAAGATCGTTAAATATGCTTTAATCTTACTCGACTCCAATAAATGTGCGTGTGTGCAATGTGGACAGGTACACCGGCTCACTACCCAACGAATGTGTTCGTGAGGGACTGTGGACAGTGGACAAAATGGACATACGATCAATGTCTCATCGTTATAAGAAGTGTTGGAGGTGCTGGACAGAGAAAGTCAGGGCTAAGACTGTTGTGTTTCTGCAAAGTGAATGGGGACACTTGCTAACAAATATTTGAACTGAATAAATAACTAAATAAACGAATAAAGTATTTTTGAACTTGTGACTTTAAATGACGCCATATAAAAGGGCGTTAAATATACTTTAATCTTACACAACTCCAATAAGTGTGCGTGTGTGCATTTCGGACAGGGACACCACCTCACTAGTCAACGAGCATATTCGTGTGGACTCAAGTGCAGTGGATGTGTACGATATCCCAATGATGCCTCGTCGTCGGTGAGGATGTTGGACGTGCTGGCAGAAAAAGTCAAGGCAGAGACTGTTGTGCGTCTGCAAAGTGAAACGGGACATTGGCTCACAAATATTTCAACTGAATAAATTACTAAATGACTGAGAAAATTAGCATTGAACTTGTGACATTACAAGTATCAGAGTAAAAGAGTGTTAAATATGCTTTTATCTTATTCAAATCCAGCTAAAAAGTTACTGAAATAAAAGCACTTATTTAACCAAAATTGCATGTTCCTCTTTCTCTTTGCATATATTACTGCATAGCAACAAATATTTGACAGTGTTACTTTTTTATGTGTATCTCCCACATCAATATTATACTCGGACTAACTATATTATCAGCACACAGAAAATCCTTCTCCAAAATGTAAAATAACAAATAAACTAGAATTCATTTGTTTCACAACTAACTACCAAATAATTTACAGAAGTTATCGCTTTTACGTTAGTCATGTTTCCATTCGTGTCTTGGGAAATATAACGTTTAAGTAAATGCCTTTGTTTCAGAACTAGCGGAAAATTAAATAGCCATTCCTTATCATGAAACACCAATGCCAGAAAATGTGTTATTCGCTCGAATGAATACGCTAGAACTGAAGGCAAAGAACGAACATCTAAATACCGAATGAAACATGCTAGGGACGAAATCCTACCAGAGATATGCTGAAAAGTCTCTTACCATCATCTGAATTTCCATGATATGATTCTGGGCTTAAATGAAACTAATATTCCAAATAATTAATTGTAAACTTATGATATTACAGTAGCCCTTAAAGCTACAAAAATCACATATGGTATTCGTCTACAATTTTAGCTGTTATTCAACAAATCGTATCTTCCATAGAGTGTTAACCAGACTTCATTAATTGTGTGTAAATGTAGTCTCTGGTTTTTAAGTGTTTAAGAAATCTGAAAATGTTACTCAAGACTTACCACACCAACGCTGAATTATAGTGTCTATTTACATATGTCTATGGCACAGGAAAGAGAGAAGTCACTACATGTAGTACTTAGCCACGTAGCAAGTCATGTACTGTATACTGGATCTTAGTGAACATGTAGATGCCAAAATATACACATTCTTTACATCACACTAGAAGTGTTGAAGTACACAAAAATGGTTTTAGAGACAACGCTTACGTAATAGTGCTGCAGTAATGGTTCAGTTTACTTAGTAATGTAAGTGAATTAGTAAACGCATAACAGTAGAACCAGTACAGGCAAAATATTTACGTCATACGACGAAAGTTTCAAATAGTGTTTAACCATAATAAACACGTTTCTACAATCAGCGACAGAATTTGAGAGAAACTTCGCCATATCTTTATGCTCAGTTGCACAGCTTTACTGTCTCTTCCCCCAACATTGATTTGATTACCGTTACGAAGTGGTATAAGACCCCTTACTTCATCCTTACTAGTCACGATTTCTTGCTCTCCATCAGAACCAACGAAAAAGCACAGGTCATGGGCGACTTCTAAACACACGACCAGATGCTTGTACCGAACACGTGAGATTCACGAGAAATTAACAGTGGAATAAAACCTTTATTAACAAGAAAATTCACAGTAAAATTAGCCTTTCGATATATTTAGGCTGTCATGGTTAAATCGTTCTCCTAGTTGTCGGTGTAACAATGTAACTCAGAAGAAATTGACCTCATAAAGATCCCATTTTCTACATTTGCAGATTATTGAAAAACGCTCAATAAATTTTCCCTAACGCAAATCACTTGAATGGAAAACTTAAACATCAAGATCGCTCAGACCGAGGTATTCTAATACTTACACCCGTAAATCACAAGAAGTATGCTAAAACACAACTGTTCATACTCTCATCATCAACAATGCTTCAAATGGCTCTGAGCACAATGGGACTTAACATCCGAGGTCATCAGTCCCCTAGACATAGAACTGCTTAAACCCAACTAACCTAAGGACATCACACACATCCATGCCCGAGGCAAGATTCGAAACTGCGATCGTAGCGGTCGCGCTTTCCAGGCTGAAGCGCCTAGACCCCTCGGCCCCACCGGCCGGCTGCTCATCATTCTTTCATGGTTCCTGATGTAAGGTGTGTAAATTTCTCTTCCCTGAAACAGTCTAGTGATGGAGGTAGGTAGTTTCACAGCCATGAAATGCGAGTGGCTCAAGTCCACCATAACGCCCACCCCACGCTGTGCTGCTGGTTCGCAGAAGAGTTGTGGCCACACGCCGCTCAATATCCATTGTCTGTGAGGCGGCCTGATCCTAGAAAGCTATAGCAGGATTATCAAAATATTCCTGAACATTTCTGGTAACGAATGTGCAGTTCCTGTCGGTGTCTGCAAACACACAGTATCTTCATTGTGCCATGAACATAGCGGGAAAGTTCCACAATCCAACTGTCTGGAAGATGTCGGTCAATTGGAAGGGTCGTTAGTGCAGGCACTGTAGCCTGAATGCCTGAATCAATGAGTGGCGACGCAGCATACACAGTGTACCAACACCTCGCTATTTAATGCGCATACTGTTAAGTGGTAGGGAGAAATTTTGGAAGGCTTCCCCTGTGTTCCAGTGTATCGATAGGAATTCTCGGTCGTCACTGTGACGATTGTTGTGAATCCTCCGCTGCAAGCTTCGGTTTTCTGGTATCAAAGGTGGGACGGGAGCTGTGGCCGTGAGGTCGCATCGAGAGGAAGAGTCGTCTGGCCACTGCGTGACGCAGGTTCCGTTGAGTCGATCGAGTATGTTTCCTTAGGTAGCGCTAGTACTCCATTTGGTCTGAGCATCTCACAATTCTTAGGTGTCTTAGCTTCATTTACGGTTCTTTCGAGCGCATGATTGTGGATCTTGTTTCTCTAGTTGTTATCGTAGAAACAATTTGTTTCTTACTTCAGTTTCAAATAAGTTGATGTTAATAGTTTCATTCCGAGAATCCACTTAACTAACTGTGATTGAGTTTGAAGAAAGTAGACTGTTGTTTAGAAGAATAAATGTGAATACGCTATTCTTTAGTCGTGCAACAAGTTATGTCAGGCAACCCACAAATAATAAGTACGTCCGATTTCTTCTACGTAACTGAACTGTGTTCTCTGTATGGCGGTGTTCCGTGTAAAGCAAGAGCCCCTACACGGGACGATATATGTATGTGGAAGCAGCTTCAGTTAGTCTTAGCCGACAAACGATTGGTGAGAATTCCTCTCATTTATACGAGTATTGGTCACTTTTGGAATACAGAGAATTAGAATTACTGCGATCAGCAATGTGCCCGGTTAAGGCAATACAAGGCTCACACCAGCTAGCATAACGTTTGTGTGTTTAACCTGTAAGTGTTTCAGGCAGGTAGCACTCTCCACTGCCGAACACCGGCACGTCACGCTCTCACAGCAACATCCTAACCAGCATCACATTTCAAACTATCGCTATCTGGCCGGCATAAGGGCCTTAATGTGAAAACTCCTCTTGGCAGTTCATATCCATCTCAACTTCGTAGAACTGCAGCGGTGATCTACAGTCTAGAGCTAAGCAAGCAAACTTCAAAATCAAAACAAATAGCACATTTTAGATATGCATACCGGAATGCGTAGAAGCTCCTGTCTCTCTTCCAAAGGCATGTCACTTTCACATACAACCCTTGTGTCGTCAACGGCCAGTAGTGTCCATCATGAGAGCCATTTTCGTATGAAGAGCTTCTCGTTCCTCTGTGCCCAAGAGTCAGACCTAGTCACCGAACTACCTCCAAGATTTTTGGATATACTCCGTTCTCTCATTTCCTCTACATCTTCAACTAGTTCCATACAACTTATATCCTGACGTCTTAAGAATGCCCTATCATTCTGATCCATCTTCTTTTTAGTATTTTCCACGTATTTGTGTCCGCGCAGATTCCCTGGACGATATCCCAGATCCGCATTAATCAGTTACCTCAATTTGCAGAATCCTTCAATAGCACCACGTATCAGAGTGTTCGAATCTCTCCTTCTCAGCATCCCCCTTAATAGTTGTTTTCATTCTCTAAATTATGTGACCCAGACTTACATTCTCAGAAATTTCTTTCTCAAATTAATGCCAATTTTTGATTCTGATGTACTTCTTTTGGACAATGCTAGTCTGCATTTTATATCACACTGGTATAGTTTGACGGATTATTTTCCTTCCACGTTAACAAAATTCCTGTTTTTCCTCTGCTTTGTGGCCCCCAATTTTAGTGTTAAGTTTACCTCCAAACTCATTGAAACTTGTCCTCGTGACTTTCGTCGTACTACGTTTTACTTTTAATTCATACTCTGAGATCAGTGGACTGTTCATTGTGTTCAGCATGGGACGTAATTCATTCCCTTTTTCACTGAAGACAACAATCTGATTAGCGAATCTTGTCAACGGTGCCTTCCCCTGAATTTTAATCGCACTTAACCTATCTTCAATTGCCGTCATTTCTTCTTCGATGTACGGGGAACGATAAGGGGGACAGATTGTATCCTTCTCAAACATCCTTTCTGAAACGATGACTTCGTCTTTTACATTCATTTTTATTGTCCCTTCTTGGTTATTAAATATCTAGTATATTACCTGATTTTTCTATTGCGTACACCTATGCTTATAAGAATTTTGCACATCGCGAAATATTGCATGTGGTCAAACGCTTGTTTCATCTAGACAACTCCTGTGAAGCTCTCTTATTTTTACTAAACTCTTCCTAATATTGCCAAACATAGCGGTAGAACTGCGGCTCTGGTACCTTAATCTTTCCTGAAGCCAAACTGTTCATCCAAAAGAATCTCAGTTTTCTTCTCCACTCTTCTGTAAACTGATCGTGGCAGCAACACTGGTGCAAAAGCTGGTAACCTGACTGCACAGTAGTTATCGTCCTCCCTATATTCGAGATTGTGTGGACGATTTTTTTCCATTGTCGGATGGTATACCTCCAGTGTCATTAAGTCTACACGTCAACCAGAGTAACTGTTTGGCCGCCTCTTATACCAACGATTTCAGAAAATTCGGAGGACTGTGAGATATGCTTTCCGCGTTATTTAATTGCAAGTCTTCTAAAAGTCTGTTAAGGTGTTACTGTAGTCATATGTATCGACTGTATTACGTCATAATAAAGTTCCCGATTGTATCGTCTTCATTGTATTCTTTCCACCTCTCACATCTACCTCTCATGTTTAACAGCGAAAACTCTCTAGCACTCATTATGTTTACTTCTGTCGGTGTCACTTCGATCAACACTAACAGATATAAAATCGATAAAGTTTTCCCCATCCACGGACAAAACTATCACAACATGGTATCGTTACTATAAATTGGTTAACGATGCACAAATATCACTGCAACTCATGGTGGCCAGATATCAAAAAACAACTAAGATACCGACACGCACCCACGCATCGACAGGATATGATAGCCTCCGTCTTCCGACAAAAACGAATGAGATTAATTGAAGTCATCACAAAGTACCGCAACTTTCGAATCGTTAGATACTGTATGTACACAATCGAATGGCAACAAGGGGGACTGCCTCCTGCACACGATCTCATAAGGCTACACGACAAAATTCAACCCACGGAACCATCCAAGCTCTATTTCTCTGTCCACAAGAATAACCGTAGTTGTACGACATAGTAGTGACAAGTGATGTAAGTTCCATACGGACCATTAAACTACAATTCACCGTGTATGAGTGATGGAAAATATAAAATAAAACCAAAACCAAATTTTGAAGACACGCAAACCACAGTTAGCGATATCAAGATGGACAGTTTTCAGATTGTTAAGG
The DNA here is from genome assembly GCF_023898315.1 of Schistocerca nitens. Lineage (NCBI taxonomy): Eukaryota > Metazoa > Arthropoda > Insecta > Orthoptera > Acrididae > Schistocerca > Schistocerca nitens. The sequence goes on along the minus strand of NC_064620.1, from coordinate 114,821,341 downwards.
AGAAATCCAGTTACATAGTTTCAGCACACAACTGGCAACTACATAGGCATCATCCACTAAGACTGAACACAAATGTACAGCAGATACGTAATACTTAAAACGGTATATCTTGGCACGTATTATCCCAATTGACGTTCAAAGCTTGCGTCACCTCCAAACCATTAACCGGTAGTTGATACAGCTTCTACCGTCTTTGTGCATATACCGTCTTTCACGGGAGGTCTTATGCCAAACAGCTCGTCTGCCACAGGGATACTAGCAATTGTCATCTGTTTTCTATAATGGATCAAACGATTTCGCCTACCGGACCTCCATGTTTCGTTTACCAGTTGTCAGTATTTTGGGTTATCGTCATAGTGCGTAGTAGCTTTCTTTCACGGTCCCCTAAGACGTCCTTCCAGGTCTACTTCAACAAAGAGGGTAGGAATTAATTACATTGCTGTGCAGACTGTGTAGGGTGAGCCTAGCAGCAGGAACCATTCCTTGGAGGGCAGTGAGGGTAGTTCTCATTCCGAATATACGAAGACTTGTCATAGCACGGCTAAAAATATGAGCCTTGTCAGTCTGACTTCTTTTCCTCTAACGAAGTTAGGAAAACAGTCTAATATGCACACAGTGTAGAACACGTTAACTAAGTTTTCTCTACACTTAAAACCAATTCAAATACCAGTGACGTAAATCACGTAAAACAGCACTTGACCAACGATATGGAAGGTAGAAGAAGCTCTACACTCACAGGAAATAGCTCTCTGGATCATGATGGATATCGATGATTAGAGCGGCAAAAGAACACGGCAATAAGTCCGCCATATCCAGGGGGATTACGAACAAGCTCAGAAGGAGAAACTAGATTTCACTATAGTGAATGAGAAAACAGTATCAACAGCAAAAGGGGTGCACACAAGGAGTGGTTTTCTTCCCACTACTGTTGAACCTGGTAGTGAATATACTCACTGAAGAGTTAAATACTAGACGCTATATCTGCCAAGGATATGCAGATTATATTTCCTTAGTAGCACGTGGCAGAATTGCTATAGTTGTTAGAAAAATGACACAAGATATATGCGTTGTGGAAAACACATTGTGGAAAATTCGAAAAGAAAACGGGATCTACGAATCAGTCCCAAGGAAACTGTTGTAGCACCATACTCGAGGAAGTGAATCCAGCACATATACTGGAATATCAAACGCTTCTGCGAAACTATAGCAATATAGGGGGGAGTGAAGAACCTAGCGGCTACACTGGATGAGAACTTTCACATAAAGAATATATGTTCCAAGAAAAAGTGATCTCTTAAGAGCACGAGAATGGAATGTGGTAGTGACAGGGGACAATGTGACAGACTGACCAGGACAGGCACGAAAACTGCACGAATTGCACCGAAACTTGTCCTAACGATCACGAAGACAACGACAAACTCGTAGCTACGTTGCTGGATCAGAAGAGAGCACTTAGAATACTGAAATAAAATCAACAACCGAAAGCATGGCAAGCTAATGGTATCTAAGCTATGTTTAAAGAGAAGTTTAGTAATTCTAAACATAACAGGAAATAGATTAAATTTGTGTTCGGCTCATGACTGACCTTAGGAACCTTAAGGAACACCTAAACACACTGAGTATAATGGGAGAAGCCTCTAAATGAAGAGTATGTTGTGTGGAGGAAGAGGTGTACCATATCTAATCTTCCAATGCGATGCTCTGGAGGGCTAAGCTACTATGTTATGCAAGTAATATGAATTCACACCGTAATCTTTCGACTACCATATCTTTAGACTACTATATCCTTTCACCGCTAGCTAATTTTTGTTGAATTGTAGCATGTTAAAACTTGTGCCTTCGTTCAAAAATCTTACTCGTTGTTAATGAGATCTACGCCATCTTAAGTATCACAACGTTTCAGCTGCGTATACCTTCACAACTTATTTTAATAACTAATTTCGTCGGTGTTGAAGGTGAATTTTGTGAATGCCGATGAAAGTTTTTTTTTCCATGTTGGTCGCCACGTCTGATGACAAATTCATCAAACTTATGCTGTCATTTGCAAATGATTTTCTTTAGTTAAATTGTTCACACATGCAACCCCCATCACTCCTGCACCACTTATTTTTCGCATATCATGGGCACAAAAGTCTTACATCTTGTGTCTTGTAGAAATGGCCGATTTATATCGATAAGCAGGTACGGGTGCCTAGTATGTAGAATATTAGGCCACAAATACATCTGATGTAGAGGAGATATCATCATTTGCACTGATTTTCTATTATGCTGTGTGTTTTATTTAACCATGCACGAAATTGACTTAATGAAATTGGGGTAAAAATTTAGCAAACTTGCTCTGAACTATGATATCAAATTAATGCCTTTTTCCTGGTGACTAATGATCTCCTGTTAAAGACGCACTTTCAGGGAATGGTATAAATAATGTCCATAATGAAAAGAATACTTCGTGTCTAAGGCATGGACCACTGTCTAATACTCCACGTACCAAATTCGTGTTTGCATCCTTGTGTTATCTTTTGTGCACAGAAGCAGTGAAAATACATGAAAATTCGATCGTAAATGAATTCCATTAGACGTAGTAGTACGCGAATATTTGTGAGAAATAAGCATTGAGGGTGTCTTTCCATTCAATGTTGTGCTGGGATATCAGATCAGACACCTAATATTCAGTGACAGGATGCTTTCAACTCATGTACGGCCCCTGTCGATAAGGTGCGGGAGGTTTACCACACACTGCGGACAAGTTGGACCATCTGTATTCATACACTGAAAACTTGGACTTCATTCATAGCGTGGTCATGGCCATGCCCAACAAAATGGCTTCTTTCTGTCATTGTCTCGTCACCACGTGTACCAGTCTTACTTTCCTGATTCGATGCGACTGGCGTATACACATCACTTCAGAGCCACGACCCAATCCCAGATTATAGTGGAGCTGCGCCACAGAGTGGATCTTCGCCCCGGTCGGTTGCCGCAGCAATGCTTAGCGCCCGGGTATAGTGAAGGTGGGCAGGAAGAGGAGCGGTGGCAGGCAGGCTCGCTTGATCGCTTCCGTCAGCGTGGAAAATTGCGAAGGTCTTCACCCGACCCAGACCTAAATTAATTGCTCTTTCCACAGATCACTTATAACTGGCCTGGGGCAAATCCTGGAATTGATAATTCTTTCACTCATCCGCCAGTACCTAACCGAAAACAAAATCATTATGCCTGAACAGTTTGGATTCCGCGCTGAGCATTCCAATATCCAACAATCCGTTTGCTTGATAGAGCACTTTTCATCTGGCCAGGGCAAGGAGAAAGCAACAGCAGCAGTGTTCCTGGACATAAAAAAACATTTGACAGTGTCTGGTACAATGGCTGTCTCTACAATCTAGATGAGATAGGGTGCCCAGTTCTCATGGTCTCGATCATTTACTTCTTTCTTACAGAACTTCAGTTCTTCATAAGGAACGGAGACAAGTCCAGCCACACACACCAGATTGCAGGAAGATTCCTGCAAGGCAGAAAGCTCTCAATGCGGATAATACAGCCATATAAAGAAGCAGTAGCAGCCTGCTCTTCATTCATCGTCAGTGCCTACATCACCCCGACAAGATAATACAGTAGTGTAATCGCTGGAAAATTAAGACTAATCCCAATAAGTGCCAGGTGATCTATTTCATCACTAAAATCGAGGTCCCTCGTCGTTAACACAAAACTGATATCTGGGAATTGACGTGGAGGAATTCAGTATTTATCCGGGCCTCGAAATAGATCGACACCTAACAGGGAACAGGCACCTCACCATAGCAGCAAACAAAGGCTGCGATCTCTTTCGTAGGTTATACCCCCTGCTGAAAGGTGACGGATTAACCATTCAGTGCAAACTTCGCTTCTGGCGCCAGCTCATACTTCCGATTATCTTGTATGAGTGGGAGGTATGGTCTATGGCGTAAGACACAGTACTGAACCGACCGCAACGTCTCCAAAACAAAGTTTTCCTTATCATCTCAGGCGCTGGCAGATATTTCCCCAACACACACATGAAATAATATTTATGTCAGCCCACCATTTACATGCTTATCCATGACAAATCGACAAAATTTTACAAAACATCATACGTAACACCAGAATCTTCTTATAAACGCCCAAAATTGACCCTTACACACCACTTTAGCGACCAATGACATACACATACATCACCAAACACAAGCTTACACACTGAAAAAATGAACACAGCCACAATCCCTCATCTTCACGAAATCGAGTAGCACATTATGAAGTCGAACCGGCACAGCCCATTGGTACTTCATACGCAACAAAAATAAACGTAGCCTCATCGTTTGACTGCATAGTCGGCAAACACACAAACCGGCCGGTCTTCTATCTTTCTCTAACGATTTTAAAGAAACTTGTCGGAAAAAAGAAATTAGATTCTCGAGCACGTAGTAGTATTATTCGTCACTTTCACGATGAACAACTTATCATTTCGTTACTGGGATATTTCAAAATAAAGCACACGAACTATTGCAAGAAAATCGAATAGTTTGCCATGGGAAATAGGGTCCCGTTTGAATTTGTGTTTTTTTCTAGTCTGGTTGTGTGTTTCTGCGTATCAAATGTAGTTGAAATATGGAATTATTCTTGAAACTTGGGATGGGTACGAAACACGCTCTATTCTCGGAAAAATAGATCAAATATAGTGTACGTCATTCTCCTGCGAGCCCAGACAATAAAGCGAGAGTAAAATGTCCTTAACATGCTTGTATCTTATAAATGATTTGAGATATCGGGATAAGATTTTGGTATGTGATAGCATGAAAAGAGGAGAGTGGTTTGCCATGAGATTAGCACGGGTAACTTCCTTATCAAGTGCGTTATACCAGTAACTCCAGATTTCTTTTTCATTGGAATATGGTGGTTTCTTTAGGGTTGTCGACAGGTGGTGAAGCGAGAATTGTTACAGATAGAAAACCAAAAGAAGTTTTAGATATATGCCTCTAACATTCACAGTAGGATTCAGAACCATTGTAAGAATTTGGAGTAAACTACGAAAGTGCTGTATGTTTACTTCCGATCACAACACAAGAATTAGTGCCATTTGAAAACGACCTAAGTACAGCATATGATTTACACAACTTCCCGAACTTTCCGCATCCAGTCGGTGATGTTGTCAGAAAACACATTCATCTAGTTCGCTCAGAAAATTCTAGTACAATATTTTTAGTCATCCTAGAAGCAGTTGCAGGGCATCACGGGTAATGCATTGTAATCGATGTAGGGTGATATCGGATGGAAAGAGAGGGTGGAATATTTCATTCTTACAGTGAATTACGCTTCATGGTGGAGGTGGAGATTAATATACCAAGAGAGACTACAGTACCAAAGACATGAGGTGTGTTGCCTTTTGGATAAGTTACAGATGACACATATCCAGTTTTGAGGCATTTTTTCAACTCTTACAGTCGACAGGCTTTATATTCAACGAAAGAATATTTCGACAAATTATTTTCCCGACCACGTCACCGTACTTTATTGTGGTGTACGTATGATGAGCGCAAAGTGGTGTATATTTTGGAGGAGAGTACAAACTTCACTAGAATTTGATGACGATAATGTAAAATGTACGTTTTCTCCACAATGCTGGCACTGACACAGAAAGATCCCTGAGTGTCGATGAGCAACATTCCGCAGAAACCTAGACTTCTGTACAAGTCACTTATCAGACAGGACGATACTTTAACAGAGCTTCAAATGAAGGATTCCAAATGACAGGGTGGTGACAACCTTATGTCACATAATGAAACGCAATTTTCACACGTTTGTCAGTTATGATACTTCATGTTTATTATTGCCTATTGTTTTAAGACAATTACAGAAGTAAGAGATTATGTAAATGTATTTTGTAGTTGTAATTTGTAATACTGCTGTCACCTCATCAGATAACTTCCCCAACTAGCGTTCGTTGTGATGATACTTGTTCAAATGGTTCAAATGGCTCTGAGCACTATGGGACTTGACATCTGTGGTCATCAGTCCCCTAGAACTTAGAACTACTTAAACCTAACTAACCTAGGGACATCACACACATCCATGCCCGAGGCAGGATTCAAACCTGCGAACGTAACAGTCGCGCGGTTCCGGACGGAGCGCCTAGAACCGCTAGACCATCGCGGCCGGCAATGATACTTGTTCCGCTAGTTCCATAAATTACGTCAGGTGTAGACAATTGCTATCAAGGATTCTGCTGATGCCGTTTTCTAAACACTACAACAACAGGAACACTGCAGTCAGCAACAGTACTGACCCTGCGATCCACAGCAACAAACGAAATCAGCCGGTGCCGCCTCAACGTAGCCAGAGTCATTTGTACTCGTGTGTTCGCTGTTCTTGGTTAGAATCCACATATGTTCGGTCTGCTCAGCGCCACTATGTACCGCTATGCACCGTGTCGCTTTGCTTCCAGTGCCGCTGTAATCAAATGCACTGAGCAGTCCTGGTTCGTTTCACGAGCCCTCCTCAAGTCCGCGCACTGCACTGTCCTGATCGCACCGCGCTTCTCCACCATAACTGCTTCGACACGCAAGTCGCCGAAGTGGCGCCAATTTGGAAGACTTGCACCAGGCGAACGGGAAGCCATATACCACACGGCATTTCCATTGCCATAACTGCTAACGGCTATGATGGAGGACATGTTTCCACTTCCTCAGCATTTGTAGGGTTACACTGCAAATAGTACACCCTCTTGAGAGAATAGTAAAACAGCTATGAGTGTGTATTAACATATCGAGGTATGGCAGTGATAGTTGGATTTTAAAAACAAAAGCAACTCCATAACCGATGATTTCAAAGCGAGTGGTACGGGGATGTATACTGGAAGTATTATGTGATAAACGAATACAGACAAAATGAGCTGTGAAAAGTTACAGCCGAATACTTAGTTATTACTGAAATAGAAGTACAATGAAGGTTGTGGGGTGAAGTGGGGGGAAGGGGGGAGGAGGGAACGTAAGTGGGCGAAGTGATGGTAGATGAAGCGATGATAGAAGTTCTAAAATTGTGCTGATACTGAAAAACTATAGGGTACATACAATAACCTGAAAACGATATCCTGATAAATTATTAATCGTTCCCTAAGTCACGAAAAGATAGATGTTCGCACAAAGGAGACTGTGATCATACCAACGACCTGAAGAGAGACTAATGCGTGCAAAAGGTTGGATGAGGCCTTTCTCTCATAGTGGTTTATAAACTCTCACAGAAACGTATGTCGACATCACAAGGGACTTTTGTTCGGGTCATACATACACATACACTCATTCAAATTAATATCCAGTAGGTGGTATTTATAAACACATATGAACAATTGCAAGTGGTTGTCACACACATATGAGTTGAAAATGTATCGAATCATCTTGTCTACGGCTCCAACCAATTAAGCGTGCTAGACTTACTTCGGTTTTGATGTAATAGGTGACAGTCTTGCACAATCGTGAATTTTTTCTCGCAATTCTTCATTCGTTATGAACGGATATATTTCTTGTTTTGACTTACATGTTTGCTGAATGACTTCCCAAATTTCTAGAGTGTTTGAGTTTTTACTAGGCATAGTCCTACATTTTAATAACTATGTATACTTACGCATCTCCATCGGTGTCTCCTCGCCTTGGCTTATGTAACAATATTTGCTTCGTTACGCATCTCACAGAGCTCCATGAACTTTCTTCTACGCTGTTTTCCTCCATCACAGACTGCCTCATCTATTTTTCGTCCAGAGTATGTTAAAAACTTACATCTTTCTATCATTTTTTGGTTCCTCTTGGAAGTGTTTCGGGTGACTAACTTTTTGAGTGGACGCTCAAGATCTCCTTTCGATCCTCTGTTCTATTTATTGTTTCGCATCATTTATGTAATTTATTTCCACCCTCAAATATTTAAGCTCATCTAGTACTTCAGCTAGTTGGTTATCAATCTGCTGAGCTTCCCTCCTTTTTGCTTTGTATCTGTTTCTAGTTGCACGAGTTTTGTTTTCTCGTCAATTTACCTCTAACCGACCAAACTTTCCTTTCTTTAAATAGCTTTCTTGCCGGTATTTTCTGGTTATCCAGATCTTGAGCGATTACGACGGTCGTACCATGTGTAATGCCCAACTTTTTTTTCTCAGCACATATTTATTGTCAAGAGTCAGAATTTGGTGACAATATACATCAACATGTCCTGTCCATATCCTACTTTTCTACGTAGTCTCCATCAAGTTTTATGGGCGTACGCCAACATTGTAGAAAAGAATGTATTCCCTGCTGGGAAAAGTTCTTGTCCTCTGGGCATAGCCATGTTTTAACTGCATGACTGACTCTCTCGTCATCTTCTAAGTGTTTTCCCGTAGAGAATCTTTAAGCGGTTCAAAGAGATTCATGACCGAGGGTGCCTGGTCTTGACTGTTGGGTGGATGAGGCAATGATGTCCAACCCAATTAGGCGACGTGTTGCCGGGTTCTCAGCTCTGTGTGTGGGCGTGCATTATCATGCTGGAGCACGGATTCTGCTGAATTCTTGTCTCATCGAACCCGTCGCAAACGGTTGTTGATTTTAATCCTGAGTTTATTCAGAGTCTTCTGACTCAGAATTGATGGTTGACCCTCTTGGCATCACATCCACGACAATTTACTTATTTAATCGTATGACTATGGCCCCCCGTCGGGCAGACCGTTCGCCGGGTGCCGCTCTTTCAATTTGTCGCCACTTTGGCGACCTGCAGTCGATGAGGGTGACAGGACGATGATGAGGACAGCACAACATCCAATCTCTGGGCGGTGAAAATTCCCCGACCCAGCCGGGAATCGAATCTGGGTCCAGGGATTGACAATCCGTCACTTTGTCCATTCAGCTACCGCGGGCGGACATCCTCAACAATATTACCATCAAGCCCCCAGAAACTGTCACTGTGATAAATGACGATGATGCCACTCCATGGTTAGCCGTTTTGTTTCTGGCGCAAAGTAGGGCACCGAGCTTTCGTCCTCCATAACGATCCGTGACAGGAAGGCCCTCCAACAATTCAGATGAAATGGCCTTACTTTGAAACTTATGGTCTCCTATGAGCATTCACGGAACACATCGTGAGCACGTCTTTGAATATCCGAGAGTCTCGATCAATGCAGACGCGCTTACAACGCTGGCCGACAGCTGTAGAGGCAAGTGTCGAGGTGCGCAGCCACACTATTCAGCATGTCTGGAGCAGTGGTAGTGACGGGGCGTCCCAAGCGTTCATGATCATGGAGCTCTGTTTCTGCATTTCCCGAGGCTGTAATTTTCTTCACCCGTCGCCCAACTGTACTCCAACGATCTGCAGCGTCGCCATAACAGCACACAGACCTTTATGGATGCCCAACACTATTTCTCTTTCTGCACAGAAGAATAGAATAACAGCACTTATATAGAAGCTATTTTGACGCTGTGCTACGGCTCTGCCATCTGCCAAAACGTCTCTAAACTTCACCGGCACTCAGAACAAATATCAGATGTGAAGCACCAACAACAACCAACAAAGATGTTTGTTTGTATATATTAATGAAAAATAAAAAGACGTGGGGCACTACTTACTGAACGACCCTCACAGTTCTACGTCATCTGCAAAGTTCAGTACAGTAATACTTATTCCCATGCTAAATGTCTCTTTTGGATCTTTTGCTGCATCCAGTGCTTCCTGTATTGTGATCTAGCTTACGTGGTATTGTATTACATCTCTTAACTGACTGCTGTTTTTATATCAAATGCTCTGGAATATTCTCTGCCCACTTCCATTACATCTTTCGAGTTTCCAACATAGCTTTTACAAGAACTGTAATCATCTTTGGTATTCCCAACTTCAGTATTTTCTCCGACATCTGTATACGCTGTCGTAGGCTACATAAAAATTAACAAACCATGGTGCCACTGTTTTATTGTATCTCAGACGTTTTGATGTTGTTTGTTTTAGTGCAAATATCTGAGGAGTGGTGGAGCAATTCTTCATAAATTTCGCTTGTTTATCATTCATTACGTCTTTTAAATGTCGTTCCAATATTCTCTGGATAATCTTCGAACGCTGTGTAGATTCTGCCAAAAAATTAGATGCCTCCTTACATTCCCGTAGTCTTGTTTATTGGTGTTTCATTGGACTGGTATTATGTCCGCTTTAGCCAACTAAACTGGAACACTTTCTTCGTTTCAAACGTTAATCGTAAGTTTGTGTATTTATTTAGCTGTAGTGTGTCTTTGCTTGTTAAGCAGTTCAGCAGTTACTTCACATCTCCCTGTTATTTTCTTACGTTTATTGTTTTGATGGCGCCTATTGTCACTTACATTGTCGGCGGACCAACTAAGCGATCTACGTTCTGGTATTTGTATTATTCCTCCATTTCTGTACTTCATTTTCAGCATTTAGAAGCTCCACAAAACATGCCTTCTTAAAGACCATACAGTTTGTTCCCCTTTTAATTAGACTATCCGTATTTTCTCTCCTTTTCCATCTCAGAGAAGTTTTGGTTGCTCTATTGGCTTCTTCAAATGCACGTGTTTTTCCGTATCTACTCTTCTTTCTTTCTTATTCTGGCTGACGTTCTTCTGTGAATCATGTATTGCTCCTCCTTTTTTTCTTTTTCCGAACTTTTTTACTGCGTATTCTTCCACATTTTTTTATCATTATCCAGTCGCCTTTCTTTTTTATTCTGGATGACGTTCTTCTGTCTATCATGTATTGCTCCTCCGTTTTTTCTTTTTACGAACTTTTCTACTGCGTATTGTTCCACTTTTTTTTTATCATTTTCCAGTCGCCTTCGACGTTTAGTTTGGCTTCCACTGCTACAAACTTAAATCTGTTTTGAAGCTTAATAACAAACTCGTCTGTCTTGTCATTATTCGTCACTTACTCTACGTCAATGTTTCTTTCTGCTATGCTCTGTCCTCCGTTTGGGTTTGCTATTGCTATTGATTGCCGTGCCTCCGTTATTAATAAAGAGTGTTTTGTGCCTGCCTTACGTTTTTAACCTTCAACATTGCTTTAATACCTCTGATTCATCAGGACATGGCCTAACTGCTTCCTTGTCCTACCAGCTGATGATATTCGAGTGGACTTCCGAGAAAAATATTTGTTCATAACCCTTAGACTTTCTGCATTTGGATAGCTGACTATTCTGACTCCAATATTTTTAACATCGGTTTTGAGTCCTTCCTGTTCCCTGCCAAATAGTCTCCCTTCCGACATTAGTATTGGCGTCTACAATAATTGACGTCATATTTTATCGTACTGGCTTCTTTAACTTGAGTAATTTAAAGGTAGGTTCCCTCTTTGTGCCGAAGCAACTTAAATAGCTTAATAAACGCATGTCTTCCTACGCGAGTTTGCTATACTTCTATGCTTAGCAATCTTAAATGACCTCTCGCTCGATTAAAGATGTGTACCCAATGATTAGAAAGTTGCGCAGATTACACCAATTCTCAAGAGTGGATACAGGAGTAATGCACCAAATTACTGACCCATGTCACTGACGTCGATTTACAATAGCATTTTGGAACGTACACTGTGTTCGAAAATAATGTAATACCTCGAAGGCAACGATCTACAGACACACATCTAGCGTGAATTCACAAAATATCGCTATTGTGAAACACGACTAGCTCAATATTTACATGCGGTAACGAGTGCTTAACTCAAATGGATTCCATTGCGTTACTCTGGAATAACGTATCTGTTCCGAGACTGGATTCGTGATTTCCTGCCACAAATGTTACAGGTCATAGTAACTGACGGGAAGTGATCGACTAAATCGTAAGTGATATCAGGTGTTTCCCAACTACTAATATAAATATACGATTTAGGAGACTGGATAGCCTTCTTAAATTATTTGCGTATGATGCTGTTATTTAACGTCTAGTTAAGACAAAAGACAAAACAATATTGAAAAATGAGTTACATAAAATAAATATATGGTGCAAAAAGCGGCAATGTCTATATATAACGAAAAGCATATGATCATATATAAGATTTCGAAAGGAATTCGTTAAATTTCGATGGCATGATAAATCAAACATATCTAATGGCTTTAAAATCACGTAATACTTAAGGTTTACAATTAGGAATAACTTAAATTGTAACCATCACACAGTTAATGTTGTGGAAAGGATAACCAAGAATTGCGTTTTATTGGCAGCACATTTAGAAGATGCTACGGATCCTCCAAAGACTGTCCACACTACACTGGTGCGTCCCCTTCTGGAGTAATGCTGCGTGATGTGGGATCCTTATCACGTAGAATCGATGGAGGAAGTCGAAAAAGTTCAAGGAGGTGCAAACTGATTTGTATATTCTCCAAACGGGGGAAATAGTGTCAAGAGTATGAGATGTGATTGCAGTGGCCATCATTTAAACAAAGACGTTTTCACTTCCTGAGAGATTCTTTCACGACATTTCAATCACCAACATTCTCCTCTGAGTGCGAAAATATTCTGTTGACGCCAACGTACGTAACTAGAAATGTTCATCGCTATAAAATAAGAGGAATCAGATTAGTAATGCAGATGTAGACGAGCGAGGATGTACAGTGAACGCTCGCCAGATTCCAATAATTTGTAAATCACGGAACAAACTGAGAGGCCACATTGCAGAAAATTTTTCAAAAAAATGTTTGACAAGCCCATTCTCAAGATTCAACAAGCTTTTGGGGACGATGCCAAGAGCAACTAACGCATAAGGAAGTTTTGGAACCGCTTCAAAGGTGGATAGTGAACGTTGGCAAGGCATACGCTCAACGAGCCGAAATTGTATTGGACAAGTGCGGGATTTTATCAAGGAAGACAATCGTAAAACAGATCTGGAACTTGATAAAAGAGATACGGATACGCACTGGATTGGCAGATCCGCAGCGATATCAACGTAGTGTTGACCACTTTTTCTGACTCTCATGGGATGGTAAATCCTCTATGTGATGCTGCACGGTGCATTTGGCAGCACATTCTGTGCGCCGCAAAAACTTAGCATCATCTTGATATCGCATCTGTTTACTCTGAGCATCTGACTCACTCTTTCCTTTCAGTTAGTTATGGTAACAAATAGATTGTGGCTACTTCCAAAGCTGAAAATGTCTCTGAATGGTAAACTCTTTTAGTCAAAAGAAGATATCACGGAAACAGTCATTCCAAAATATTCCAGAAGCGTTTCCAACAATGGCAACTAAACCGTCCCCATTATGAAGCATACCACATTGAGGGAGACTAGAGTTCTCTGCGTCCAAATCAACAAAAGCACTTCTGTCAATGAATTCAGCGACACATTTGAGAAATCCTCATAACCAAAATTTCGATACTTTATGACAACTCCCTGTTACTACCGAATTACTAAAATGTAATATTTTATATATCATTTTATAAATCATCATTATATCCACATAGCAGACCAGTTGGTGTCTTCTAACAAACTCTTGACTGACATTAAATTATTCACCAAGACTGATGACGTTGAGAGGAGGAATGATTAAGAACTTTGGTAGTGTAATTGTCCTGTTTAGGTTAGTTGGTTGGTTGACTGGTAGGTTTGGAGTGAAAGGGGCGAAACTGCAGGGTCATCAGCCCTTCATCCGTTAAATGGCAAACCAGGAGTGGTTGTCAAAGGTACGAAGAGGAAAGCAAATACAGGAAAACCTAAGTGTAACTGAGACAACAATAAAAAACGAGATAAAACCCAGAAAAATCAGGACAGACAAGCCATTAAAAGTTCGGTTAAGTCAAACTATTAAAACTAAGAAATCAGAACAATAAAGAGAATAAAAATGTGGAGAGGGTAGAGGCATTCTGGGCCAACCAGCAAAGGCTGGGCAGGGGGCGTAATGTCCGGGAGGGGGGGGGGGGGAGGGGCGGCACTAGAGGAGTGCAATAACAACCCCTCAGGTCGTCAGTGAGCCTGAAAAGCCCTACCTTACAGGGATGAATAGAAACTCCCTTTGAGGGCAAGATGTAACTCCAGATTCTCCTAAACACCTGCGTTGAGGTACCTATGAAATCGGTCTTAGACAGTAAAGCACCAGGGCGATTGAGCTGTCCTACCAATGTCGCTTTTCTCTTCACTCTTTGTAGGAATTGTAATTTTTCTAAATTTTGTATTGAGATTCGTTTTCGTTTTATGCTAAGCATTTCGAGTTATTCAAGAAAAACAGAAAAAGTGACCTTCAAACATCCATCTGTCCCCACGCCTAACCCTGAACCACTCTAAATTTCTATCATTTTGTTTGTGGCACTCATTCCTGCTACGAATCAAAGATATCTGGCTACTCAAATTATTTCCCACACTTAACTAGTTTTGGTCTCTGTTAATTGGGTTATTATGTTCAAAATGGTTCAAATGGCTCTGATGAGGATGGGATTTAACTTCTGAGGTCATCAGTCCCCTAGAACTTAGAACTACTTAAACCTAACGAACCTAAGGATATCACACACATCCATGCCCGAGGCAGGATTCGAACCTGCGACCAAAGCGGACGCGCGGCTCCAGACTGTAGCGCCTAGGACAGCTCGGCTACTCCGGCCAGTGGGTTATTATACTAACGTTATTAATTTTCACGTTCTCATGTTTAGTAATGAAAGAAATCGATCTTTGTAAACTTTTGCTAAAAGTAATTTCGTTCATAATTCAATCAAAAAATTATCCTTACTGGCATGGTAGTTTCGTAATCAGTTCGCCTGGCGAATACAACGACATAATTGTGTATTTTACGCTGATAAAACTAAAAAATTGTTGTGTACAATTTACACAACGTCAGTTTCACAAACTGTTGGTGCTCGACTAATCTGGTGGCGTAATATGGCTACTCAATGAAGACTATAGAACGTCGAATGTGGAAAATAATCTCTGCAGTCGAAAATTTTTGTACAATAGTAGGAGGGATTTTCATTAATAACGTACTAGAAATCGAGACCGTTGGAGGCCGAGTGTCGCAGTTGGGGTACATGTAAAGGTCCCAGTGCGAATTTTAACTACATTAAAATTCCTGCAACTAGCTCCAGTTCATTGGTTTTGTAAGACTAATTGGTTTCACGAAGCCAGCGAGCAAATATGAAAATCTCGTGCATGGTCTTTTAAAGTCAGGTTAACACTGCATCTTGGATAAATTGGCCTTGGTGCGGTCAGCTGAATCACACTTATATACAGGATATTAGGGCAATAAGTGCAGATATTTCTCTTTGTGACTGAGGACAGTGTACTGAACAATATTATTTCAGTGACAGCCTACTAATCATAGCTGCTAGGAGAAGTATGTTTTTAGATTGACTAGTACCTCCAGGTGCAGGTGGCAAGAGCAATCCATGAATGCTTATATGTTTATTTTCCCCTGGCAGTAGGTCAGGTACTAAAGATGGATGAATAGATGCAGATCATTTAGTCTTTGCTGACAGGAGCAGTCCAATTGGTAGTGCAGTCAAAGCCTGTCAGATGCAGTGGAAAAAAAAAAAACGCTAACTCACTAAAGTGGGAACACATTAAGTTGCTAACGACCACGACATACGCACATTTTTATCTTCAGGCTTAAATTAGCACCCTGCAGTCCGATAATTCAGGTTTAAATGGGCACTCTGCTACCTGAACAACACATATCGTCCACATGTTCTTCAATTGTTTTCGAAAAGGATATTAGATCATCTAAATACACAAGACCTACAGTCCCCTGCAAATCTCTCAATAATAAGTCAGAGAATCTCTGACAAGTGGCAAGAAAATTCCTTAGACGTAAAGGCATATAGAGATAAACACTCAGTCGGGAAGTAAGCTCAAAAGGAACCACACGGGAGGGCTTTGGCCGATCTTGTTGTGCAATTCAAACTTGGTGGTAATTATTTCAGAGTTGGTAAAGTGCTGGTAGTTTTCTAATACATCCAGTGTGTCGCTGCTACAGGTTTGAGGGTAAATATCAATGGTCATTACCGTATTTATTACTCTCATATCAACATGTAGATAAGAGGCTTTCTGTCATCTGATTGCCTTTTTTTTGGGACCATGAACATTGGCGATGACCAGGGGCTGGCATAATGGTGAATTACCCCTACAATCAGGTGTTACTAAATAGTTTCCTCAAAAATACATTATGGATGAAATAGTAGCGTGTATGATTTCTGAGTGATGACTACGTTTCTCACCACTCCGATATCGAAATTTAATTTTTCCCATCCATATGCAAATATACCAGCTAGGCAATGGCAGGAACCGTTATTTCCTCACCTAAACAACTTATTGTAAAAACATAACAGCATGAGTGCGCTCTTATCATTTTGTGATATAATAAAATAGTAATTTGTGCTCGTGTATCTATTAATATTTCGGTGGCACTTCCTCTGAGTTTACGTCTAAGACAATGTTTGCCACTTCACCGATTTCTCCGTTATCACTGGGTTCATTGTTCTTGCAGGCGGCCTGCGTCACACTCGTTTCCACCCTGTGCTTTTCCGTTTCCCCATTGCGACCTCTCATTCCGCATATTACTTTGCGATGATATCTGCTGTGGAATGCCCTGTCTCTGAATTTACAGGCAGCTATCAGTTGCATGCCCTATCGAACCACACTCCGTACAACAAGGAGCACGACAACGCTCAGTCATAAAGTTCGGGTTTTCCACATCGCTGACAGTTTCTGTCATTTTCAAAACCCAGGTGAGGCTGATTCGGCATGCAGGGACTGAAAAAGATCGTTCCGCTTCTTCGCAGAGCAGACCTCGTCTATCTGCTTTATGTGGTGAGATTGAGGATGCCATGTTATCTTCAGTCCCAGTGGATTTGTTCCGCAAATAATTATGTCAGTAGCTATTGGTTTAGCTTCTTCAGTAAGAAACTCATTTAACGTGGCATCTTTGTCCTACGCATATGTACAGCAAGATACCGTTCCTGTTCTGGCTATAGGATCATTGGGGTGGAGGGGCAGTAAACGTCTCAGAATAGTGGGAACTGTGACATTTTGCCGTTGCTACAGCCCATTCACCCCAGAGTTTGGGTCAGGCATGGTTACAAAATTGGAGTCCAAACCGCTAGAGACCGTAAACGTTTCAAATCAAATGAAAGTCTCTACTTTTAAGTAACATACAAGCACTATCAGGAAGGCGTCCATGGCACTCTTAAGAATTGTTATATGAAATGTGTGTAGTTAGCACCGGGACTTACATAGCTCACTTCTTTCTTGAAACAGGTGGAGACATACGATGGCAGCGGCATCGGTGAGGCCAGCAGCACGGCATCACAGCGTCATCAACGATGGTCCCGTCAGCGTCGGGATCGGTAGGGACACTCGGCCGTCAGCGCGCTGATGATGAGAAGTGTCGTCAGCCCCCGATTCCAGCGGATTTGACGAAGAGTGCACTGGGTCAGTCGACACAGCATCATGGGGTATGAGGGTAGCGCACAGGCAGTATCATAAAACAGGGTGGAAATTCTTTAGATATTTTACTCAGTAGGACTGCTCACCACGCACTATTTTTTCTAGTAGCATGCGATTTGCAAATAAAAGCGAAAACATCAAAGTTTTGGATGGGAAGTGTGCTATGTAATTTGTGATAAATGTTATTCAATGTACCTATACAGTTTGTATTAAACATATAATAGTATTATTTTTTCGAATTTATTTTACAATGTCTGCATTGAAGTTTGGCTTACCTGCTTTGGAAACAACAATGAAACTGCCAGTCATGCATGATTTTTCAATTAATGTTTGAAAAGTTTTCTCTTTTGGGTGAGAAGTAACTTCTGTGATTTGGCGTTTCTAGTCTGCCGATTTGCGGGTGCTTATTCTGGCTTTACATCCCTTCAGTTGCGCACGGTTCCAGTCAAATAATTCGTAACACAGTATCCACGAAACTGAAGATTTCAAGAGTTTTCACCCACAACCTAACAGTCAGAATGCATACAACTAGGGAAAGTGCAACGTTGGTAATTGAAAATGCTACTTATTATTTAGCAAAAGGCACGAACGTCTTCCAGAAGAAATGACCGTGACATGTGTAAATCATTCAGGCACTATGATAAAAGGTAACTAACATTTAATTGGTAGTTCAGGCAGGGAAAAGGGACAAGTGATATTTGTTCGTGCGGATGATGGACCATCTCTTTGGCACTGTAATCATTTGCAACAGATAATAGGGAAGTGGAGAGTTCTTTTTTATAAGGTTTCCACATCAAAATGGACCAACAGTTTCCATGGTTGATTGGGTTAAGAAACTAAAATACAACACAGGAAAAAAGTGAAGCTTATTCTAGTGGAAACTTTTACATACGAAAAGCTTACGAAGATATGGAACTATGTTTTACTCTTCATCAACTTAATGAATCAGAAAAAGCGATGTAACTTTATCGACTACGAATAATAATTGTTCACGGCGATGAAGAAGTGCTTCCAGCATACATAGCCGTTGAAAAGGTTGAAAATTGTAGTAAAAGTAACTTTTCAAGGCTGGTAATAATTTCTAGCAGTCCCCGAGACTCCACCATCTCCACGAGAAGAACAAACCATCGATATCTACCGAACAGTAGAGAAGTGGAGTATTACGACAATAGTCCTGCAGTATTATGTGATACGACTGCAAAAAGACACGGATCGCCTACATAGCGCATTCACGGTAAGACAATACTGAGCAACTATGACCATATTTTGACATGATATTTTCCAAAATGTTAGAGAATCATGGACGAAATATTTCTTTAATATCTGCGTGACAGGTTATACTGAAGCGCATGATCGTGTGCGGTTTACTATGCTTTGATTTCTTGTACACTGCACTTCTGCGTAACTACTATACCGAGTTTGTTGGCGAGAACGTCTGTAGTTAGGCGGCGGTATTGCAAACGGTATCTTTTCATATACCACTACCCGGAAGGCATATTAGCTGATCAAGGCCATTTTAACGCGCAAGATATACCTCTATACAAATATATATTTCTTTTTCATGAGAAGGATTTTAAGTCCCGTATTGTTTCCTGTTGATTTGTCAGCTAAAGAAATTTGACAATGTTTATCTGGAAATCAGCAAGTTTGCTGCCTTAATTCGTATCTTGTATACAGCTCCTCAAACAGGACGGCCCCTGTTTGATGTTGATGTTCGTACAGCGATTATGGCGAATACATAAATGTTATTCTTCAGGAAGTGGAAGAAAATAAGTTACCCACATAAAACTATTTGCCTTAAACACATTTCCCTTTTTATGCAAACATGGAGATTTTTTTTATCAATTGTTACTAAAGTTTTCACCATCACTGCCGAATCCTACATGAACATGACTCACAGGCGTGATAAGAAAAATGGAATGGGGAAAAAAAAGAAGAAGAAGAAATGTGTACTGTGCATAAAGAGATTACAATCTCATCCACTGTTACAAATATGTGCTCACAAAAGAAGTAACTGCAGAACAGTTCGTTGCTGAAGAGGGTACAAAAACATCCAACTGGAACCACATATATATCAACATCAATACACTGCAATTTACAATTAAGTGCCTAACAGAGCATCCACAGAACAATCTTCATGTTATTTGTCTCTCATTCTACAGCTGAAAAGTGTGCGGGTGAAACGAAAACTTTAATCTTTACGGGCAAGCTCAGATCACTGTTATTTCTTATAATGAACATTCCTCCCTACGCAGGTGGGTGCCAAGAAAATATTTAGTGTTAGGAGGAGAAAGAGGACTACTGAAATTTCATCCGAAACGAACAGCGCCATTTTTTTAATAACTGCTAACCCAGTTCCCGAGTCTGCTCTTCTATGAATTAAATCATTTCCAGTATAAAAAGACATTGAACATCTTATCACCCACACCAAGTTTTTTATTAGCGAAATATATAGATAGAAACGTGTTTCTGTTATAGACTTCTGTCCATTAATAGGGAGAATGTAGATTTTTAAAAAAATTCTTTACGTTTTCAGAAACTCGTGGAACACTGAACGGATAGTTAGGTGCAAACATTCTTAAGATTTACTGTGATGACCTTTTGTGCAACCTTTAAATTTCGCTTACAATAAAATCGTGAAGATGAAAAGAATGCTAGTTTTGAACGGAATTTACCTACGTCTGGACAGATATTATGCAGATTTCCAGACTAGAACAGAATATCGTCAAACGTTCACCTTCCAGAAAATTATCTGTAGCTTATTGCTAGTTTGACAACGATACGTGTTATCTGCTGTGTCGAAGATTTATGGGTTATGAATATTAGAAATTACACGTTTCGGATACTGTTGCTGCTCTCCTATGCCTTATCATCAAGTTTCAACAAATTATGTCACTCTTCAGACGTTATGTGAAAAGGTATACTCTCATTTGTTCGTGAAGTCTAACCATGTTACCGGCAAAGTACCCGGAATGTAATGTACATTTCCAATAATTTTCATAAAATATATATATGTGAACTTCACGTCATTGACTGTACCCTGCACATTTATCATACGGCACTCACCTAGCAAGTGGATTAGAACTGTCACGTCCGTCACTTTCGTACTTCCACACAATGATTTGCACTGTAAGTGATCGATCGTATATACACATGGGCGTTACTGAGAGGATAATTCACTTTAGGGACGTAGCAGTTACTATCACATGTGCATTTTGAACCTCTTTTGAGATGTATCTTCACCTACTACATGAATTCCTCCTTAGTTAACTTTCCATTGCATTGGAAGCGTTAGCATTGGGGCTAAAGAGACCCCTTCAAATTATCGCCTCTTTCTCTTGGTCTCTCCTGATTATCTAGTGATTCGTACTCCATCCTAATTTTTTTCAGCATCTGAAAGAAGTATCTGCACAACCCAACAAACCACAGATCCATTCGCTTAATCGGTCCACAAACCTCAATAATTTCGTTGTAATGTGGGACGGTTAAGCATATCGTCGAACTGAAGGTTCCATGTTACCTAATCTTCATAAGACACGGATAGTTCAGATATGTCATATTCATACTTTGTCATCACTATTACTCCGTAGCTCATTACAAAATTATATAATGTAACAGCGAGTTAAACGACGTGTTGTAGTAATCGAAACTTGGAAGGAAGGAGGTAGGTTGACATGTGACCACAATTTTTCAGGCACCTGCACATTTTGGCACTGAATTATACCAGCTGTTATCAGCACGTCAGAGTCACTCCTTTACACAGGATTACTTAACAGGGAAAAAAAAAGAATGTGAGAGTGAACTATTAAGATTGATAGTAGCCTATATATTTGCTCCTGTGTTAACTGTAGTTGTACTTCTGTAATCAATTTTTCTGGAGAACATTGCGATTGCGAATCGTGTTGCGTAAATATATTGTCTGTGCTTACGGATTTTTTCTTGAGTGTTTCTTTGTGCTGTAGTGCTTATACTTGTGCGACACAAGCTCATTAGCTGAACGCCTGAACTGCTTGTCGAGAAGAGTCTTCAGATAGAAGATCACACAACGCCAGCTTACGGAACCGTAAGTGACTAGTCATCTACAGTAACATCCTTTTGCTGTTGATGTCTTCTGCAAGCTGCCACTGCTGAACACGATGGCCTCACGTGTCAATCAGAAATACTCTTCTATATTTATTATTTAAGACATACCAGATACATTCTACCAAAGAGGAAAGTGATCCTCTCCAGTGAACCGAGTTGCCGATCACACTAAGAAACATTTTTGTAAAATCTGCGGAAAATGGCTTCGATTTTGACCTATCTTGCTGAAGGGCTTTTGGGTTCCGTTATCATGCTGATTTATTGGCTGTGCTCGGACGTTGTTCTACTAGGTATTAGCAAACTGTATAATTTTACATTCTGCATTATGCTTTGAATATCAAGGTTCTTTATTTCGTTCTTACCCCAAGCAACGAAGACCAAAAACATTCGAATTGGGGAAGAAACTGAAATCGTTGCAAATTTTTGTACATTGGTAGGAGAGAGTGGTACGAACACAAGATTTACAGTCCAGACTACTGAGTTGTCAGCTAGATGGAGTGGGTTAATTTCTTGTTTTTCTTAAATCACTGAAAGTCCGCGACTTCAGGCGAAGACATCGCAACAAATATAGGCTCAATTTCGTACAAAAATTTCCTATTTATATTTCTATAGGACAAATATTCATAGTGTATGTAGATGATAACAGATGTTTTGTGTAAAATACGTTCCTATAAACACTGCCTGAATAGTGCTTAAATTGCATGAAAGAGGTTTTTAGTATCGTGTATAGTCTTGGTTTGGAAAGAACGGGATTGATAAACTTGGCACCCTGTGCCGTTTATCGTTGACAGCGCACTGTAAAGCCGTGTAACCACGGTGTAGTCAGTGGCGAATTAATGGATGAACAGGACGTTATTGCAATTCTCTCCTTACTAATCGAGTTAATGGTCGACTACTCAAATCTCTTTCATTCTGCAGTAGCTAGGGTTGTAGAGTCGGCTGAGCTGAGTGGAGCCACGTACCACAGATCCACAGTATGCCCTGCAAGGTCGATGCGGATATATCTAATGGAATGGGACTGATCAAATTCAAGAGATCTACAGCAAGCTGTTGTAAATCCTGATTTACGTTTAATTGTCTAAAGTTCCATAAAAACTAGGTCTATTGCAGAGAAAACAAATATCACCCCTTCAGCCACTTTTAGATATTGGAAGAGCTGAGGCTTTTTCGATCTATTTGATGTCCTTTATACTATGAAAAGTGGTCCAGCCATTGATAGTGGGGACAATGAATCTCACATTGTCGAACATATTCAAGTTAAACTTAGGACACCCTCTAAAGTCTGGTATCCCACATAACAGCTCACTTAAAAGCTGCAGCCAGCCGTTGTAGCCGAGCGGTTCTAGACGCTTCAGTCCGGTACAACGGGGCTGCTACGGTCGCAGGTTCGACTCCTGCCACGGGCATGGATGTGAGTGATGTCCTTAGGTTAGTTAGGTTTAAGTAGTTCTATGTCTAGGGAACTGATGACCTCAGATGTTAAGTCCCATAGTGCTTAGAGCCATTTGAATCACCCTGTCCTCCCCTATTGTGACGCTATGGAGTAGTGAGAGAGAGAGTATTGAAACGCCGGCTTACCATTCATGTTGCAGACCAATGAAGGAGTAACATATATGATCATATATGACTGGCGACCTTGCTTCCCTCACACTGCCAACTTCGTCTTCTCACTTCATCTCGTTAAACCCCCAAAACAGAGTCGATACCTTAAAACGGCTTTGATGAACTTAGGTGTGGTACATACACTTCATACATCTTAATAATCCTCTTCATGTAACGGCAAATATTAATTTTATACCATTAAAACTGTATTTTTAATAACTACAATTTTTCCACCCTCTGCCACACGGGAACTATTAGCGCTAGAGAATAAAATAACAGCACTCGTTTTATAGAAAGTTCAATGTAGTCTAATTTAGTGATGGCAAACTTTTCGGTAGCAATATTTAAAAATGTAATATAAAAAGTTGAGTTTTGAACACAACCTCATAACCCCACAGGCAGATTATTTTGCACGTTGTTCATTGCTATCACTCCTTCCTTCATACAGAAATTTGCAACTTCACGAATTTTTGCTTCCCTTCGTTAATTTGACAGTGACTGATGAACTCGTTAACTGGTTAACGTCGTAGCCCCAGGAAGTTTATGAGACAGCCATTAACCGCCTTGTGTCTCAGTGGGACAGCGGGAGGCAATATTTCTAACATACATGTACTGGTTTCTGCAAACATTCCTCGGGCTCGTATCTTTTTGAACGCCCCTTATACAGGGGAGGTTTCCACGACAGTTTCTCTCAGCTATCGATGAATCTTCCGGTTGTACGCCCGTGGTTCGCGAAACATATTTGTTTCTGACGCTTTTTTTCTGAGCTTGCATTGGACATCTTAGCTGTTTAATATTTTATTTAACTTTGAGTTTCGCTAAAGATCCATTCTGTAATCACAGTTCATTTTAATATAAGACAACTGTTATAGACGTGGAAAGAATTTAACTTAGAGACGTAATATTTTTTGTAGGTTATGAAAAGCTTTTTGACAAAATTCTCTGACAGATTATATAAAAAAGAACTTCCCAAAGCTTCTAATCATCCCTGTTGAAGCTCTTTGCAAAGAGGAAAAAATGTAATTAAAGTAGGGAGCTGGTTGTATAATAAAAAAAAATGTACAGCAGTGAGATAAGAACGTGGCCTGGTACCAGATCTTTGGAACCTCTACGTACATGTCACAGTCAGGGCTCGGAAACAAAGTATCACCTACGGCATAAAGGGACAAATGTTTTAACACCCCTATATACGCAGACAGGGAATGATGAGATTTCGACCATGAAACGAGTAACACGATCCTAAACTTCAACGAAGTCTGTGGAGAATTGGAAAAACGCTACAAAAGCAAACCATGAAAGAGACACAAATGTCAGTACTTAATACGGTCTATGGATCTTAATCAACAGTTCCCACGCCGAATAACATAAGCAGGGTTCAAGCTGCGGAAGTAAGATTTCTCCCTACTGTGAAGGGGTGCTTCAGGAAATATCGTTTCAGAAATGCAGACATTAAGAATTACTTACTTGTTTATTCAATTCGCAAGAAAAGAGAACTAAACAGGACTATCGTTTATTTCAATCTGCAGAAGTATGAGTATGTTGACTGCAATGAAATTTCCTGTGAACATTGAATACTCTCAGGTGTAACTTTCAGGGTACCAAATGATCCATTCGAGCACGTCTCGCGGGACTCACTCTTTCTGCCTTTTATACACGTTCACCCACTTCATAGCAGGATGAAATCTTCATCTTCGGTGTTACAGTTTTTCCCAGGGACACTAACACTGCAAGCTGTTTATTTAGTCAATAAGAGCCTCGTTGCACAGAGACACACATCTGGTCTCGAATACGTCAGCGGTACGTAGTTGTCACATGTTTAGTTGTGTCAGACTAACACATGATTTAATGTATGAGCAAAAAATTTCTGAATGTCTGTATGCTTACTTCTGCTGCTTTCGTGGTTTCGCAGCATTTGTCTGTAACATTTCATCCGCTATAAGAGCGCCACTTTTCACAACGTTTCTGTTAGCTATCTCTCTTGTCTGTATATCTATTTGGTACAGATTATGCACTTGATTACAAATTATCTGAGCCATGCGCTAGCGAATTGAAACTGTCAACGTAGCTCATGATGGGACGACAATGCGAAAATAACTCTCTTTTGTTGTCTCACTAACTTGTTTAACATCGTCATTTCCCGACAAGTAACGATTTGAATGTTTCATTGTAGGTCAAAACTGGTGACAATGCAATGTGTGGCGTGTGACAGAGGGCTTTTTGTTTTTCAATGCCTTTTCGTCCTGACAGAGAGATCTGAAACTTCCAATGTGGGTCAGAAGTGGATGACAATATAATATTAATGATCTCTCTTATCCGGTGTCTGCCGGAGGGTACTTTGTATACAACTGCTAGCTCCCCCATCAAGATAACAGTGCAGTTACAGTGTCCCTAGCCCTTCCATTGTGTTATGAAGTTGGTGGCTGCACGGTGAATGTTCGGTGGCCAGGACGACCAATCATGCGTCGAACGTCGGCAACCGATTAGTTACGAGCAACGGAAACAAAAACGCAAGAGCTGGAGAGAATGAAAAAAATCCCAAATGCTGCTAAATCATTTCTAATTAAAAATAATTGACAGTGTCTAATCGTGCACATCACGTTTAGGTTCAGTAGAATTTGTCTATAAAAACGAAATTATGATTCGCATATTTTGTTCATATTAAAGAAAACAGAATTTTTCAGAAATTTTTGATCCTTCCAAGATATTGGGGAAAATATTATATGGATAATTTATTTCAGAATATATACTTAAATAGATCTGAGGTGATATAGAAGAGCCTCCCTTCAGTTTTTTTATTTCATTACAAAAGATGTGAAAGAGAATTATCAGTGTGTCTACTATCGTATTTATCAGCCGTGTGGCAGTGGGAAGGATTTACAGTTTATTGGTTCTTTGCTCTAGATAAATTTTTCTCGGTTCCGAATATTAATATTTACAACTTTTTGTTACTGTTGTATGGCTAATGTCTTTTGATTTTTATTTCACAAATCTTACGGCTCTGTTGACATTATGTCCGGTACTATGCTCAATTCATTATGTCTCACTGTCGTGTGCAAGAATAATACTGGAATTTTTCTGTTAATTGTGATCGTATATTTTCCGGTTGTTAATAATATACTTGTATCAATCTGCATCATTTTTTTTTGTATTTTTCACGTACGGCACTGTCCTCGGAACTGTGTGCCAAGTCTCACGTCCGTAACACTTTCGTACCATCACGACATGTTCCACGTTCAAAGTGTTCAAACATGTGAGTACATGGCAACTGCTAATAATGTAAAACCGCTTGGGGAACATATTACAAGCTACCACATATGCAATTCGACGGTGCCGCACATTAAAGCTTAGCCTCCAGAAATTAATTCGGCATTGTATTGGATGGGTGGTCTTCCCGAACTACAGACGCCCACTCAAACATTTGTATCTATCTCTTAGCCTTTTTAGAAGATCGCACTGTTCGATCTCCATCTTAATTTTATTCGGATCAGAAAAGAGCCATTTTTACACTCCAACGAACCACACATCCACTCAGAGCTTCGTTTCATAAATACCGCAAATTCTTCGTCAATGTCTGGCGCAAACAAACTTAGTCCAACTAGAAGTTCCATGTTATTCAAACTTCACAAGATACGGATGTTTCAAATCCGTTCATATTCATAAGCAGTCTACACCATTACCACACATATTATTACATAATAATCGAAGGTACCGCTCTGGTCAAAGGGATTTTTTGTACTCATTGAAGAAGTATGGATATCGATGTAAGTCCACTGCTTGCTTCTATAGCAAACGATATATAATCCTGTAGGTACGTGGCTATAGCTGCACTCACATGTATGGACCTGTATCACATCGTCACATTAGCTATGTTTCGAGACATTTCCTACTACACATTATTCGTTCACCTTACATAAAACGCGAATAATCATTCTGAGGGTGAGCTTTTAAATTCGATACTAACGTTCGCTGATGAAAGCTACAAATTCCTTGTTTATGGAAGTTTTACTTTTGTACTGCACTTATTATGGGATATTATGATTGTGACAGACCAGTCACGTATTACGTATGGTTGGTAAATAACTATGGTACAATCTTTAGCTAATGTAGACGGCGAATTTTTCAACAATGATATATCGCACGACATGAAGCGGGCAGTTGCGTAGCAACATTGCGATTGCGAATCGTGTTGCGTAAACATATTGTCTGTGCTTACGTGATTTTCCTTGAGTAATTGTTTGTGCTATAGTGTTTATTTTCGTGCGAGACAAGCTCATTAACTGAATACCTGAACTGCTTGTCGAGGACGCTCTTCTGACAGAAGAACGCAAGAAGCCAGCGTTGTGTGGGACGCTGTACGGAACCGTAAGTGGCCAGTCACCATCTTCTGTCGCTCTTCTCTCACCCATAATAATATGCTTTGCTGTTGATGTCGACTGCAACTAGTATTGCTGAACGCTGCGGCTCACGCATCAAATCATTCGTATGTAGTTTTATTTGGCTTTTTAATCGTACCGGCTACATTTTACCGAAAAGAACGATCGTTTCCAGTGATCCTAGTTGATCTTCAATCTAGGAGAGCAGTTTTCGAAAACAGTCTACCAGAGCTGTTTCCCCAAACCTTGGGACAGGATTTTGATAAATGATGTACTGTGATAGGTTTTTTGTATTCTATGATTTCCGATAGTTTTTTGTTTCCATTATGAAGCTGGTTTAGTGGATATGCACTAACAATTTTCAGCGTCGTATCAGCATGCTGTGTCGTATTATGTACTGCATGGTGCGTGTATTAGAAATATACGTAAGTATGCTATACGTGACTCACCAGCTGTACACAAACAACTTAGTTTGTTTTTGCTGGTTCTGGATCTCGGGGGTATTCACCTGGGAGAAGAGGGGAGGGAGGACCAGCTCTCCTCCCTAGCAAAATATTAGCATCCTGTTCGACCAGAGATGCATGGAAGGTCAGTATCATTGTGCAGAAATGCAGAACATGCAAAAGATGCTGACTAGCGGCATGCATCGTTAAATCTCTAAGCCATTACCAACTTCACAGCATAGCTAATATGTGTTGCCTACAACCCTTCCCCCCACCACCCCATTCCTACCACACATTCGAGATACGCTCTTGTTGTATAGCGTAAATAAATGCTGTTCATCATTTGTATCAGCTATGTAATTGCATATATGAAGAATTCAAAATACTGATCATGCAGTGGAGGCTTCCATTACTGGTTGTCTCAGCTATCGATAAATTTTCGGGGTTGTATGATCGTGGCTCATGAAACATCTTTGTTTCTGTCGCTTCGTCCACAGTAGCATTAAACATGTTAGCTGTTCAATATTTCATTTAAGTGAGTTTTGACACATAAGCCTTTGCGTTTCAGTAAAGATGGACCTTGTAATGATAATGTATTTTAGTATTTGACAAAAGGTAGAGAAGTGGAAAGGGTTTAAGTTTGAGACGTAATAATTTTTGTTGATTATGAAAAGGATTTTGAGGAAAGGATCTGTCAGATTATGGAAAATAGAGGCTTCCCAAAGCTTCTAATCATCTTTGTTGAACCTCCTTACAGCGAGGAAAGCTTATAACCTACGTAGGGAGCAGTTTGTCTAAATAAATAACAACACAGGCAGTGCGACAACAACGTGGCCTGCCTTTGGAAGCTCTACATACATATCCTAGTCAGGACTTAGAAACACAGTATCATCTACGGCATAAACATCAACAGGGACAAATGTTTTCATATTCCTGTATTCGCAGATGATCAAATGATGAGATGTCGACAATGGAATGTATAACAAAATCGTAAAATAAAATTTAACAGAACAAGAAAGCTTTAAATAATTTCTCATAGGCCCACAGAGATTAATAACCACCTACACTTAATCCTGAAAATTTGTGATTGTGATTTTATAATATCTGTCAAAATACCTGCAAGATTTAAAATGGAAAACGTGGGGCCCTAGTGATATTTAACTGACGCATGAAATGTCCACCTCCTATCACGTGCTACATGCACTTATCTGTTTTCGTTTTAAATTTACAAGCCTTTTTGAGTAAATTAATATTCACAATCAGACGTAATCAAGACTATCTACGTAGGATTAACAATATGAATGGACCTACAAGAAATTGTTTTAGACTTCTTTCTCAGATTTAAAAACGTGATATATTAAAAACTGATTTATATTTAAATAATTGTTTTGCGATGCGTACTCTTATGTAGATCAAATTTTTTTCCTCGATCTCAAATGTTCTGATGAGAACACAGCAGAGACGAATCGCATATTTCCGGCTTATTTCTACTTCCCTAGTAAGTCAACTAACTTATTGCATTCTCCTACATACATCTCGCGGTAAACACAGTTTCTTCTTCTCTCGATCATTCTTAACGTTTAAAAGTTATTGCGATTTAGGTGGACATCATCACCGTATATTTCAATACGGTTGCACGTGCATTTCAATGAAGTCGAGTGTTACTCCAGTTTGAGATAATTTTTGTAGCCTTAACTGTAAATCACGTATCATATATTGGGAGGTGCGGCGAGCGCACACAGTTTTAAAGGGGACACGTGTAGCTGCACATTCAGGGACAGCATGTTGAGTTACACCTCAATGCCAATGTGAGCAATAGACAGTATCTCTGCTACTTCGTTCGAGACTAGTTTCATCAGGCCAGAGAAGCATCCGACAACAGAAAGAGAAACTATGGACATCATTGTGTTAGTAGTAGAATCGGACAATTATGTGGCAGTAAACTATCATTTACTTTTCAGATGCGAAATTTCACTTCTCTCCTGAAGGAAGGTAACTAATGCAACTATGAAAATCAATTAATATGGATGAACGGTAATCTGAACCCACCTATAGCCGTATCAAGCACAAATGTCACACTCAAATCTGAATCGACTATTCCTTCTCGTCCTTAGTACAAGGTATTCGACCATCGACCACGGGTACACCGTTATTCATTAAGAAGAGGTGGCCGGGTTGGTGAACATTTGGCACTTTATCCTCGGGTGTCTTTCTTTCTTTGGGCTCAGTTTACGAGCAAATTGCTGGTAGGCCATTCCCATTTCCACTTCCATGTCGAGGAGTGTGTGGCAATATGTGGTGAGGGAACGAATACATCGAGCAACACGAACTAGTGTGGCCATAGGTTGTCCTTGCGGTGTCTGTTGCCGTGAAGAACAGAAAAAGAAACCGAAAAGAAAAACAAAAGCGTACCTGTCGGTAAACTATAGCACTGCATTTTGTTCCATGACATCACGTGAATTGTTCGTACGAAGTCTGGAAAAGCACAGTGGAAACCCTCTTTCTTTACAATGATGTGTGTGGCATAACACTTATCCGAAAACAGCTTTTGAGACGCTTCTATTCGCCACTGTGAGTTCCAACAGCTACACTGAGCCTAGTCACTGATTCTGTGTGTATCATTGTAATACCGAAAATCATTACTCTGGTCAGAGTTTATAAATTGTCCTACGTTATCGGAGATTTTGACGCTTCTAGTCGTTTCATCTGCATATTGCAAATTGTTTACAGTAAGAAGTCTTAGTAAGACCCTCGCCCTATACCCATTCGAAACTTTCTGACAGCTCAGCAGTCCAAATGGACACGCTGTAACTCTAGTAGATTAATGTGTAAGCTCTGCTCAACACTTGACGTGCGTTTTTGGTTTTTTCTTCACAGATGTGGCGGAGACTTTTTGGCGTGTTCTGCCTCCGGTCTGGCCGGGGGTCAGATGCTGACTTTTACGGAGATCTGATAGACGCCGATCTGGTTGGAAAACCAGAGGTGAGGAACACCGAGATGTATTGAAAAAACAACAACCATAGTTAGTAGTAGCAATTTGCTGCTTAATAAGACAATTAAGCATACATTACAGATTACTATATACACTGCAGAAATTAGCAAATATTTCTTAATTACTCCGATTTATAAACAGTACGGGGTGGAACTAAAGATTATTTT
Organism: Schistocerca nitens; assembly: GCF_023898315.1. Lineage (NCBI taxonomy): Eukaryota > Metazoa > Arthropoda > Insecta > Orthoptera > Acrididae > Schistocerca > Schistocerca nitens. The sequence goes on along the minus strand of NC_064620.1, from coordinate 114,790,308 downwards.
GTACCATCGCATAAATACGTTTGCAGCATCAATCAAAGGAACTGTTGACGGATTGCATAAAGATTCGTTTAACGAGAATTCTTTATACAAGAAAGAATTACTCTTATATAGAAAATAATATTAATAGTCAAAGTTAACCTAGGCATTTAAGTAATTTTTATTTTATGTCGCGAGTAAACAACCAGAAAATATTAGACTTTAGATAAACTGTAGAAAACGAACCAAAACCAACGAATGAATAAAGTGTGACAGCAGAAACAAATGTCCCACAGAGGATGAGCGCCGCGCGTTGGCGGCTGCGTTCAGACGTGGACGAGTTGGTGCTGCTGGCAGCGCAGGCGGAGAAGACCCGGCCACCGCCTGCTGCTGTTGATGGAGACTGCGGCAAAGTCATCGGGAAGGTAAGGCGGCACTGAAGGCAAAACTTCTTAAATAACTCGCCAGTAATGAATGACATAGATTGCATCCTGCATAACCCTTTCTCAGACCACTGTAGAGAAGCACAAGTTTAATTAACGTTGTAAGTTAATAAGGATCATCTTTGCGACAGTTAATGATTATGTTTGAACCCTCTTCCCTTTCTTCCTTTCACATTCAAAATAGAAAGTTGTTCTCTCTAAATGTACGCTTCCTTCAACACAGTGTCTCTAGACATTTTTTGCTACTGTTGCATGATAAAACTTTGAAGTATTTTAATGTGAAGAATTGCTCTTATGTGCAGGTGAACGATGGCTGGATCATTCTGACGACCGCCGAGATCCATGAGCCGCCTGTGACGGAGTATGACGAGGACAGCCCGCCGATACCTCGCCGCCGGAGAGGGTGTCGCAGGTGCTGGGTGGAGAAAGTCGGGGCGAGACTGTTGTGAGCCCACACGGTGGTCGGCAACACCGCCTCACTACCCACTAAACGTATTCATGACGAGGACATCCCGCCATTGCCTCGTCGCTAGAGGGGGTGTTGGAGGTGCTTGACAGAGAAAGTCGGGGCTACTTCTGTTGTGTGTCTGCAAAGTGAATGGGGACACCGGCTAACAAATATTTGAACTCAGTAAATAACTAAATAAACTAATAAAGTATCTTTGAACTTGAGACTTTAAATGACGCCATGTAAAAGATCGTTAAATATGCTTTAATCTTACTCGACTCCAATAAATGTGCGTGTGTGCAATGTGGACAGGTACACCGGCTCACTACCCAACGAATGTGTTCATGAGGGACTGTGGACAGTGGACAAAATGGACATACGATCAATGTCTCATCGTTATAAGAAGTGTTGGAGGTGCTGGACAGAGAAAGTCAGGGCTAAGACTGTTGTGTTTCTGCAAAGTGAATGGGGACACTGGCTAACAAATATTTGAACTGAATAAATAACTAAATAAACGAATAAAGTATCTTTGAACTTGTGACTTTAAATCAAGCCATATAAAATAAAGTTAAATATGCTTTAATCTTACACAACTCCAATAAGTGTGCGTGTGTGCAGTGTGGACAGTAACACCAACTCACTAGCCAACGAGCATATTCGGGTGGAATCAAGTGCAGTGGATGTGTACGATATCCCAATGATGCCTCGTCGTCGGTGAGGATGTTGGACGTTCTGGCAGAAAAAGTCAGGACAGAGACTGTTGTGCGTCTGCAAAGTCAAACGGGACATTGGCTCACAAATATTTCAACTGAATAAATTACTAAATGACTGAGAAAATTATCATTCAACTTCTGACATTATAAGCATCAGAGTAAAAGAGTGTTAAATATGCTTTAATCCTATTCAACTACAGCTAAAAAGATACTGAAATAAAAATCACTTATTTAACCAAAATTGCATGTTCCTCTTTATCTTTGCATATATTACTGCATAGCGTCAAATATTTGTCGTTATTACATTTTTATGTCTATCTTCCACAGCAATATTATACACGGACTAACTATATTATCAGAACAGAAAAAATCTTTTTCCAACATGTAAAATAACAAATAAACTAGAATTAATTTGTTTCACAACTAACTACCAAATAATTTACAGAAGTTACCGCTTTTACGTTAGTCATGTTTCCATTCGTGCCTTGGGCAATACGACGTTTAAGTAAATGCCTTTGTTTCAGAACAAGCGGAAAATTAAATAGCCATTGTTTATCATGAAACAGCAATGCCAGAAAATGTGTTATTCGCTCGAATGAATACGCTAGAACTGAAGGCAAGGAACGAACATCTAAATATCGAATGAAACGTGCTAGGGACGAAATCCTACCAGAGATATGCTGAAAAGTCTCTTACCCTCCTCGGAATTCCATGATACGATTCTGGGCGTAAATGAAACTAATATACCAAATAATTAATGGTAACCTATGGTATTACAGTAGCCCTTAAAGCTACAAAAATCAAATATGATATTCGGCTACAATTTTAACTGTAATTCAACAAATCGTATCTTTCCTAGACTGTTAACCAGACTTCATTAATTGTGTGTAAATGTAGTCTCTGGTTTTCAAGTGTGTAAGAAATCTGTAAATGTTACTCAAGACTTACCACACCCACGCTCAATTACAGTGTCTATTTACATTCGTATATGGCACAGGAAAGAGAGAAGTCACTACATGTAGCACTTAGAAACGTAGCAAGTCATGTACTGTATACTGGATCTAAGTGAACATGTAAATGCCAAAATATACACATTCTTTACATCACACTAGAAGTGTTGAAGTACACAAAAATGGTTTTAGAGACAACGCTTACGTAATAGTGCTGCAGTAATGGTTCAGTTTACTTAGTAATGTAAGTGAATTAGTAAACGCAAAACAGTAGAACCAGTACAGGCAAAATATTTACGTCCTACGACGAAAGTTTCAAATAGTGTTTAACCATAATAAACACGTTTCTACAATCGGTGTCAGACTTTGTGAGAAACTTCGCCATATCTTTATGCTCAGTTGCACAGCTTTACTGTCTCTTCCGCAACATTGATTTGATTACCGTTACGAAGCGGTATAAGACCCCTTACTTCATCCTTACTAGTCACGAATTCTTGCTCTCCATCAGAACCAACGAAAAAGCACAGGTCATGGGCGACTTCTAAACACACGACCAGATGCTTGTACCGAACACATGAGTATCACGAGAAATTAACAGTGGAATAAAAGCTTTATTAACTAGTAAAATTCACAGTGAAATTAGCCTTTCGATAAATTTAGGCTATCATGGTTAAACCGTTCTCCAAGTTGTCGGTGTAACAAAGTAACTAAGAAGAAATTGACCTCATAAAGATCCCATTTTCTACATTTGCAGATTATCGAAAAACGCTCAATAAATTCTCCCTAACGCAAATCACTTGAAAGGAAAACTTAAACATCAAGATCGCTCAGACCGAGGTATTATAATACTTACACCCGTAAATCGCAAGAAGTATGCTAAAACACAACTGTTCATACCCATCATCAACAATGCTTCAAATGGCTGTGAGAACTGTGGGACTTAACATCTGAGGTCATCAGTCCCCTACACATAGAACTACTTAAACCCAACTAACCTAAGGACATCACACACATCCATGCCCGGGGCAAGATTCGAACCTGCGATCGTAGCGGTCGCGCTTTCCAGGCTGAAGCGCCTAGAACCGCTCGGCCCCACTGGCCGGCTGCTCATCATTCTTTAACGGTTGCTGATGTAAGGTGTGTAAATTTCTCTTCCCTGAAACAGTCTAATGATGGAGGTGGGTAGTCTCAGAGCCATGAAATGCGAGTGGCTCAAGTCCACCATTACCCCCACCCCGCGCTTTGCTGCTAGTTCACAGAAGAGTTGTGGCCACATGCGCTCAATATCCATTGTCTGTGAGGCGGCCTGGTCCTTGGAAGCTATAGCAGGATTATCAAAATATTCCTGAACATTTCTGGTAACGAATGTGCAGTTCCTGTCGGTGTCTGCAAACACACAGTATCTTCATTATGCCATGAACGTAGCGGGGAAGTTCCACTATCCAACTGTCTGGAAGATGTCAGTCAATTGGAAGGGTCGTTAGTGCAGGCACTATAGCCTGAATGCCTTTATCAAAGAGTGGCGACGCAGCATACAGAGTGTACCTACATCTCGCTATTTAATGCGCATACTGTTAAGTGGTAGGGAGAAATTTTGGAAGGCTTCCCCTGTGTTCCAGTGTATTGATAGGAATTCTCGGTCGTCACTGTGACGACTGTTGTGAATCCTCCCCTGCAAGCTTCGGTTTTCTGGGATCAAAGGTGGGACGGGAGCTGAGGCCGTGAGGTCGCATCGAGAGGAAGAGTCGGCTGGCCACTGCGTGACGCAGGTTCCGTTGAGTCGATCGATTAAGTTTCCTTATGTAGTGCTAGTACTCCATTTGCTCTGAGCATCTCACAATTTGCGAGGTCAGCTTGGCAACTAGTGTTGATTCTTGGGTGTCTTAGTTTCATTTACGGTACTTTCGAGAGCATGATTGTGGAACTTGTTTCTCTAGTTGTTATCGTAGATACAATTTGTTTCTTACTTCAGTTTCAAATAAGTTGATGTTAATAGTTTCATTCCGAGAATCCACTTATCTAACTGTGATTGAGTTTGAAGAAAGTGGACTGTTGTTTAGAAGAATAAGTGTGAATACGCTATTCTTTAGTCGTGCAACAAGTTATGTCAGGCAACCCACAAACAATAAGTACGTCCGATTTCTTCTACGTAACTGAACTGTGTACTCTGTAGGCGGTGTTCCGTGTAAAGCAGGAGCCCCTACACGGGACGATATATGTATGTGGAAGCAGCTTCAGTTAGTCTTAGCCGACAAACGATTGGTGAGAATTCCTCTCATTTGTACGAGTATTGGACACTTTTGGAATACAGAGAATTTGAATTACTGTGATCAGCAATGTGCCCTGTTAAGGCAATACAAGGCTCACACCAGCTAGCATAACGTTCGTGTGTTTAACCTGTAATTGTTTCAGGCAGGTAACACTCTCCACTGCCGAACACCGCCACGTCACGCTCTCACAGCAACATCCTAACCAGCATCACATTTCAAACTAATGCTCTCTGAACGGCATAAGGGCCTTAACGTGAAAACTCCCCTTGGCATTTCATCTCCATCTCAACTTCGTAGAACTGCAGCGGTGTTCTATAGTCTAAAGCTAACCAAGCAAACTTCAAAATCAAAACAAATCGCGCATTCTAGATATGCATACCGGAATGCGTAGAAGCTCCTGTCTCTCTTCCAAAAGCATGTCACTTTCACATACAACCCTTGTGTCGTCAACGGCCCGTAGTGTTCATCATGAGAGCCATTTTCGTATGAAGAGCTTCTCGTTCCTCTGTGCCTAAGAGTCAGACCTAGTCACCGAACTACCTCCAAGATTTTTTGATATACTCCGTTCTCTCATTTCCTATACATCTTCAACTAGTTTCATACAAGTTATATCCTGACGTCTTAACGAATGCCCTATCATTCTGCTCCATCTTCTTTTTAGTATTTTCCACGTATTTGTGTCCTCCCATATTCCCTGGACGATATCCCAGATCCGCGTTAATCAGTTAGCTCAAGTTGCAGAATCCTTCAATAGCAACACGTATCAGAGTGTTCGAATCTCTGCTTCTCAGCATCCCCCTTAATAGTTGTTTTCATTCTCTAAATTATGTGACCCAGACGTACATTCTCAGAAATTTCTTTCTCAAATTAATGCCAATGTTTGATGATTCTGGTGTACTTCTGTTGGACTATGCTAGTCTGCATTTTATATCACACTGGTATAGTTTGACTGATTATTTTCCTTCCATGTTAACAAAATTCCTGTTCTTCCTCAGCTTTATGGCCCCCAATTTTAATGTTAAGTTTACCTCCAAACTCCTTGAAACTTGTCCTCGTGACTTTCGTCGTACTACGTTTTACGTTTAATTCATGCTCTGAGATCAGTGGACTGTTCATTGTGTTCAGCATGTACCGTAATTCATTCCCTTTTTCACTGAAGACAACAATCTGATTAGCGAATCTTGTCAACGGTGCCTTCCCCTGAATTTTAATCGCACTTAACCTATCTTCTATTGCCGTCATTTCTTCTTCGATGTACGGGGAACGATAAGGGGGACAGATTGTATCCTTCTCAAACATCCTTTCTGAAACGATGACTTCGTATTTTACATTGATTTTTATTGTCCCTTCTTGGTTATTAAATATCTAGTATATTACCTGACTCTTCTATTGCGTACAACTATGCTTATAAGAATTTTGCACATCGCGAAATATTGCATGTGGTCAAACGCTTATTTCATATAGACAACTCCTGTGAAGCTCTCTTATTTTTATTAAACTCTTCCTTATATTGCCAAACATAGCGGTAGAACTGCGGCTCTGGTACCTTAATCTTTCCTGAAGCCAAACTGTTCATCCAAAAGAATCTCAGTTTTCTTCTCCACTCTTCTGTAAACTGATCGTGGCAGCAACATTGATGCAAAAGCTGGTAACCTCACTGTACAGTAGTTATCGTCCTCCCTATATTCGAGATGGTGTGGACAATTTTTTTCCATTGTCGGATGGTATACCTCTAGTGTGATTACGTCTACACCTCAACCAGATTAACTGTTTGGCTGCATCTTATGCCAACGATTTCAGAAAATTCGAAGGAATGTGAAATATGCTTTCCGCGTTATTTAATTGCAAGTCTTCTATAAATCTGTTATGGTGTTACTGTAGTCATATGTACCGACTGTATTATGTCATAATAAAGTTCCTGATTGTATCAAGTGTCTTCATTGTTTTCTTTCCAACTCTCACATCTACCTCTCATGTTTAACAGCGAAAACTCTCTAGCACTCATTATGTTGACTTCTGTCGGTGTCACATCGATCAACACTAACAGATATGAAATCGATAAAGTTTTTCCCATCCACGGACAAAACTATCACAACATGGTATCGTTACTATCACTACCCTACGAAGACCATAAATTTCTGCAGGTATGTTTCATCAAAATTGAAGAAAGATAAATTGGTTAACGATGTACAAATATCACTGCTACTCATGGTGGCGAGATATCAAAAAACAACTAAGATACGGACAAGCATCCACGCATCGACAGGATGTAATAGCCTCCGTCTTCCGACAAAAACGAATGAGATTAATTGAAGTCATCACAAAGTACCGCAACTTTCGAATCGTTAGATACTGTATGTACACAATCGAATGGTAACAACGGGGACTGCCTCTTCCACACAATCTCATAAGGCTACACGACAAAATTCAACCCACGGAACCATCCAAGCTCTATTTCTCTGTCCACAAGAATAACCGTAGTTGTACGACATAGTAGTGACAAGTGATGTAAGTACCATACGGACCATTAAACTACAACTCACCATGTTTGAGTGATGGAAAATATAAAAAAAGAACCAAAAACCACATTTTGAAGACACGCAAATCACAGTTAGCGATTTGAAGTTGGACAATTTCCAGATTGTTAAGGAGAAATCCAGTTACATAGTTTCAGCACACAACTGGCAACTACATAGGCATCATCAACTAAGACTGAACACAAACGTACAGCAGATACGTAATACTTAAAACGCTATAATTTGGCACATAGTATCCCAATTGACGTTCAAAGCTTGCGTCACCTCATATTAACCAATAGTTGGTACATCATCTACCGTCTTTGTACATATACTGTCTTTCACGGGAGGCCTTATGCCCAACAGCTCGTCTGTCACAGGGATACTAGCAATTGTCATCTGCTTTCTCGAGTGGATCAAACGATTTCGCCTTCCGGGCCTCCATATTTCGTTTACCAGTTGTCAGTATTTTGGGTTATCGTCATAGTGCGTGGTAGCTTTCTTTCACGGTCCCCTAAGATGCCCTTCCAGGTCTACTTCAACAAAGAGGGTAGGAATTAATTACATTCCTGTGCAGACTGTTTAGGGTGAGCGTAGCAGCAGGAACCATTCCTTGGAGGACAGTGAGGGCAGTTCTCATTCCGAATATATGAAGACTTGTCATACCACGGCTAAAAATATGAGACTTGTCAGTCTGACTTCTTTTCCTCTAACGAAGTTAGGAAAACAGTCTAATATGCACACAGTGTAGAACACGTTAACTAAGGTTTCTCTACACATAAAACCAACTCACATGCCAATGACGTAAACCACGTAAAACAGCACTTGACCAACGATATGGAAGGTAGAAGAAGCTCTACACTCACAGGAAATAGCTCTCTGGATCATCCTGGATATCGATGATTAGAGCGGCAGAAGAGCACGGCAATAAGTCCGCCATATCAAGGGGGATTAGGAACAAGCTCAGAAGGAGAAACTAGATTTCACTATAGTGAATGAGAAAACAGTATCAACAGCAAAAGGGGGTGCACACAAGGAGTGGTTTTGTTCCCACTAATGTTGAACCTGGTAGTGAATATACTCACTGAAGAGTTAAATACGAGACGCTATATCTGCCAAGGATAAGCAGATTATATTACCTTAGTAACACGTGGCAGAATTGCTATAGTTGTTAGAAAAATGACACAAGATATATGCGTTGGGGAAAACACATTGTGGAAAACACGAGAAGAAAACGGGATCTACGAATCAGTCCTAAGGAAACTGTTGTAGCACCATACTCGAGGAAGTGAATCCAGCACATATACTGGCATATCAAACGCTTTTGCGAAACTATAGCAATATAGTTCCAAGAAAAAATGATCTCTTAAGAGCACGAGAATGGAATGTGGTAGTGACAGGGGACAAGGTGACAGACTGACCAGGACAGGCACGAAAACTGTACGAATTGCACCGAAACTTTTCCTAACGATCACGAAGACAACGACAAACTCGTAGCTACGTTGCTGGATCAGAAGAGAGCACTTAGAATACTGAAACAAAATCAACAACCGAAAGCATGGCAAGCTAATGATATCTAAGCTATGTTTAAAGAGAAGATTAGTAATTCTAAACATAACAGGAAATAGATTAAATTTGTGTTCGGCTCATGACTGACCTTAGGAACCTTAAGAAACACCTAAACACACTGAGTATAATGGTAGAAGCCTCTAAATGAAGAGTATGTGGTGTGGAGGAGGAAGTGTACCATATCCAATCTTCCGATGTGATGCTCTGGAGGGCTAAGCCACTATGTTATGCAAGTAATATGAATTCACACCGTAATCTTTCGACTACTATATCCTTTGACCGCCGGCTAATTTTTGTTGAATTGTAGCATGTTAAAACTTGTGCCTTCGTTCAAAAATCTTACTCGTTGTTAATGAGATCTACGCCATCTTTAGTTTCACAACGTTTCAGCTGCGTATACCTTCAAAACTTATTTTAATAACCAATTTCATCGGTGTTGAAGGTGAATTTTGTGAATGCCGATGAAAGTTTTTTTTTTTTCCATGTTGGTCGCCACGTCTGATGACAAATTCATCAATCTTATGCTGTCATTTGTGAATTATTTTCTTTAGTTAAATTGTTCTCACATACAACCCCCATCACTCCTGCACCACTTAATTTTCGCATATCATGGGCACAAAAGTCTTACATCTTGTGTCTTGTAGAAATGGCCGATTTACATCGATAAGCAGGAACGGGTGACTAGTATGTAGAATATTAGGCCATAAATACATCTGATGTAGAGGAGATATCATCATTTGCACTGATTTGCCTCATTACGCATCTCACAGAGATCCATGAACTTTCTTCTACGCTGTTTTCCTCCATCACAGACTGCCTCATCTATTTTTCGTCCAGATCATGTTAAAAACTTACATCTTTCTATCATTTTTTGGTTCCTCTTGGAAGTCTTTTGGTTGACAAACTTTTTGAGTGGTCGCTCAAGATCTACTTTCGATCCTCTGTTCGACTTCTTGTTTCTCATCATTTATGTAGTGTATTTCCACCATCAAATATTTAAGCCCCTCTAGTACTTCAGCTATTTGGTTATCAATCTGCTCAGCTTCCCTCCTTTTTGCTTTGTATTTGTTTCTAATTGCACGAGTTTGGTTTTCTCGTCAATTTACCTCTAACCGACCAAACTTTCCTTTCTTTAAATAGCTTTCTTGCCGGTATTTTCTGGTTATTCAGATCTTGAGCGATTAAGACGGTCGTACCATGTGTAATGCCCAACTTTTTTTTCTCAGAACATATTTATTGTTAAGAGTCAGAATTCGGCGACAGTATACATCAACATGTCCTGTCCATATCCTACTTTTCTACGTAGTCTCCATCAAGTTTTATGGGCGTACACCAACTTTGTAGAAAAGAATGTATTCCCTGCTGGGAAAAGTTCTTGTCCTCTAGGCATAGCCATGTTTTAACTGCATGACTGACTCTCTCGTCATCTTCTAAGTGTTTTCCCGTAGAGAATCTTTAAGCGGTCCAAAGAGATTCATGACCGAGGGTGCCTGGTCTCGACTGTAGGGTGGATGAGGCAATGATGTCCAACTCAATTAGGCGACGTGTTGCCGGGTTCTCAGCTCTGTGTGTGGACGTGCATTATCATGCTGGAGCACGGATTCTGCTGAATTCTTGTCTGATCGAACACGTCGGAAACGGTTGTTGATTTTATTCCTGAGTTTATTCAGAGTCTTCTGACTCAGAATTGATAGTTGACCCTCTTGGCGTCACATCCACGACAATTTACTTATTTAATCGTATGACTAGAGGCCCCCGTCGGGCAGACCGTTCGCCGGGTACCGTTATTTCAATTTCTCGCCACTTCGGAGACCTGCAGTCGATGAGGGTGATAGGACGATGATGAGGACAGCTCAACATCCAATCTCTGGGCGGTGAAAATTCCCCGACCGAGCCGGGAATCGAACCTCGGTACAGCTGATTGATAATCAGTCACTTTGTCCATTCAGGTACCAGGGGCGGACATCCTCAACAATATTACCATCAAACCCCCAGAAACTGTCACTGTGATAAATGACGATGATGCCACTCCATGGTTAGCCATTTTGTTTCTGGCGCAAAGTAGGGCACCGATCTTTCGTCCCCCATAACGATCCGTGACAGGAAGGCCTCTCTGTCGGTCTCAAAATGCTCCAACAATTCAGATGAAATGGCCTTACTTTGAAACTTATGGTCTCCTATGAGCATTCACGGAACACATCGTGAGCACGTCTTTGAATATCCGAGAGTCTCGATCAATGCAGACGCGCTTACAATGCTGGCCGACAACTGTAGAGGCAAGTGTCGAGGTGCGCATCCACACTATTCAGCATGTCTGGAGCAGTGGTAGTGACGGGGCGTCCCAAGCGTTCATGATCATGGAGCTCTGTTTCTGCATTTACTGAGGCTGTAATTCTCTTTACCCGTCGCCCAACTGTACTCCTACGATCTGCAGCATCGCCATAAACTGCACACAGACGTTAATGGATGCCCAACACTCTTTCTTTTTCTGCACAGGAGAATTGAATAACAGCACGTATGTAGACGCCGCTTATATAGAAGGTATTTTGACACTGTGCTACGGCTCTGCCATCTGCCAGAACGTCTCTAAACTTCACCGGCACTCAGAACAAATATCAGACGTGAAGCACCAACAACGATGTTTGTTTGTATATATTAATGAAAAAAAAGACGTGGGGCACTACTTCTGAACGACCCTCACAGTTCTACGTCATCTGCAAAGTTCAGTAGAGTAATATTTATTCCCATGCTAAATGTCTCTTTTGGATCTTTTGCTGCATCCAGTGCTTCCTGTATCATAATCTAGCTTACGTGGTATTGTATTACATCTCTTAACTGACTGATGTTTTTATATCAAAAGCTCTGGAATATTCTCTGCCCACTTTCATTACATCTTTCGAGTTTCCAACATTGCTTTCACAAGAACTGTAATCTTCTTTGGTATTCCCAACTTCAGTATTTTCTCCGACATCTTATCTCTGTATACGCTGTCGTACGCTACATAAAAATTAACAAACCATGGTGCCACTGTTCTACTGTATCTCAAAAGTTTTGATGTGGCTTCTTTTAGTGCAAATATCTGATGAGTGGTGGAGAAATTCTTCATAAATTTCGCTTGTTTATCATTCATTACGTCTTTTAAATGTCGTTCCAATATTCTATGGATAATCTTCGAACGCTGTGTAGATTCTGCCAAAAAATTAGAAGCCTCCTTTCATTCCCGTAGTCGTGTTTATTGCTGGTATTATGTCCGCTTTAACCAACTAAACTGGAACTCTTTCTTCGTTTCAAACGTTAATCGTAAGTTTGTGTATTTATTTAGCTGTAGTATGTATTTGCTTCTTAAGCAGTTCAGCAGTTATTTCACATCTCCCTGTTATTTTCATACGATTATTGTTTTAATTGCGCCTATTGTCACTTACATTGTCGGCGGGCCAACTAAGCGATCTACGTTTTGGTATGTGTATTATTCCTCCATTTCTGTACTTCATTTTCAGCATTTAGAAGCTCCACAAAACATGCCTTCTTAAAGACCATACATTTTGTTCCCCTTTTAATTAGACTATCCGTATTTTCTCTCCTTTTCCATCTCAGAGAAGTTTTGGTTTTTCTATTGGATTCTTCAAATGCACGTGTTTTTACCTATCTACCCTTCTTTCTTTTTTATTCTGACTGACCTTCTTCTGTGAATCATGTATTCCTCCTCCTTTTTTTCTTTTTCCGAACTTTTCTACTGCATTTTGTTCCACATTTTTTAAAATCATTTTCCAGTCGGCTTCGACGTTTAGTTTGCCTTCCACTGCTAGAAACGTAAATCTGTTTTGAAGCTTACTAACAAACTCGTCTTTCTTGTCATTATTCGTCACTTACTCTACGTCAATGTTTCTTTCTACTATGCTCTGTCCTCCGTTTGGGTTTGCTATTGGCATTGATTGCCGTGCCTCCGTTATTACTAGAGAGTGTTTTGTGCCTGCCTTACGTTTTTAACCTTAAACAATGCTTTAATACGTCTGATTCATTAGGGCATGGCCTAACTGATTCCTTGTCCTACCAGCTGATGATATTCGAGTGGACTTCCGAGAAAAATATTTGTTCATAACCCTTAGACTTTCTGCATTTGGATAGCTGACTGTTCTGACTCCAATATTTTTACTATCGGTTTTGAGTCCTTCCTGCTCCCTGTCAAATAGTCTCCCTTCCGACATTAGTATTGGCGTCTACATTAATGGACGTCATAATTTATCATGCTGGATTCTTTAACTTGAGTAATTTAAAGGTGGGTTCCCTCGGTGTGCCGAAGCAACTTAAATAGTTTAATAAACGCATATCTTCCTACGCGAGTTTGCTATACTTCTGTGCTTAGCAATCTTAAATGACCTCTCGCTCGATTAAAGATGTGTACCCAATGATTAGAAAGTTGCGCAGATTACACCAATTCTCAAGAGTGGATACAGGAGTAATCTACCAAATTGCTGACCTATGTCACTGACGTCGATTTACAATAGCATTTTGGAACGTACACTGTGTTCGAAAATAATGAAATACCTCGAAGGCAACGATCTACAGACACACATGTAGCGTGAATTCACAAAATATCGCTATTGTGAAACACGACTATCTCAGTATTTACATGCGGTAATGAGTGCTTAACTCAAATGGATTCCATTGCGTTACTCTGGAATAACGTATCTGTTCCGAGACTGGATTCGTGATTTCCTGCCCAAATGTTACAGGTCATAGTAACTGACGGGAAGTGATCGACTAAATCATAAGTGATATCAGGTGTTTCCCAACTACTAATATAAATATACGATTTAGGAGACTGGATAGCCTTCTTAAATTATATGCGTATGATGCTGTTATTTAACGCCTAGTTAAGACAAAAGACAAAACAATATTGAAAAATGAGTTACATAAAATAAGTATATGGTGCAAAAAGCGGAAATGTCTATATATAACGAAAAGCATATGATCATATAGAAGATTGCGAAAGGAATTCGTTAAATTTCGATGGCATGATAAATCAAACATATCTAATGGCTGTAAAATCAGGTAATACTTAAGGTTTACAATTAGGAATAACTTAAATTGTAACCATCACACAGTTAATGTTGTGGAAAGGAGAACCAAAAATTGCATTTTATTGGCAGTTCATTTAGAAGATGCTACAGATCTAACAAAGACTGTCCACACCACACTGGTGCGTCCCCTTCTGGAGTAATGCTGCGTGATGTGGGATCCTTATCAGGTAGAATCGATGGAGGAAGTCGAAAAAGTTCAAGGAGGTGCAAACTGTTTTGTACATTCTCCAAACAGGGGAAATAGTGTCAAGAGTATGAGATGTGATTGCAGTGGCCGTCATTTAAACAAAGACGTTTTCACTTCCTGAGAGATTCTTTCACGACATTTCAATCACCAACATTCTCCTCTGAGTGCGAAAATATTCTGTTGACGCCAACGTACGTAATTAGAAATGTTCATCGCTATAAAATAAGAGGAATCTGATTAGTAATGCAGGTGTAGACGAGCGAGGATGTACAGTGAACGCTCGCCAGATTCCAATAATTTGTAAATCACGGAACAAACTGAGAGGCCACATTGGAGAAAATTTTCAAAAAAAAAAAAAAGCTTGACAAGCCCATTCTCAGGTTTCAACAAGAGCAACTAACGCATAGAAGTTGCGGAGCCGCTTCAAAGGTGGATAGTGAACATTGGCAAGGTATAAGCTCAACGAGCCGAAATTTTATTATTCCTTTTATCAAGGAAGACAATCGTAAAACAGATCTGGAACTTGATAAAAGAGGTACGGATACGCACTGGATTGGCAGATACGCAGCGATATCAACGTAGTGTTGACCATTTTTTCTGACTCTCATGGGATGGTAAATCCTCTATGTGATGCTGCACGGTGCATTATCAGCACATTCTGTGCGCCGCAAAAACTTAGCATCATCTTGATATCGCATCTGTTTACTCTGAGCATCTGATTCACTCTTTCCTTTCAGTTAGTTATGGTAGCAAATAGCTTGAGGCTATTTCCAAAGCTGAAAATGTCTCTGAATGGCAAACTCTTTTAGTCAAAAGAAGATATCACAGAAACAGTCATTCCAAAAAATTCCAGAAGCGTTTCCAACAATGGCAACTAAATCGTCCCCATTATGAAGCATACCACATTGAGGGGGACTAGAGTTCTCTGCATCCAAATCAACAAAAGCACTTCTGTCAATGCATTCAGCGACACGTTTTGAGAAACCCTCATAACCAAAGTTTCGATACTTTATGACAACTCCCTGTTACTGCCGAATTACTGTTGTTGTTGTTGAGGTCTTCAGTCCTGAGACTGGTTTGATGCAGCTCTCCATGCTACTTTATCCTGTGCAAGCTTTTTCATCTCCCAGTACCTACTGCAACCTACATCCTTCTGAATCTGCTTAGTGTATTCATCTCTTGGTCTCCCTCTACGATTTTTACCCTCCACGCTGCCCTCCAATACTAAATTGGTGATCCCTTGATGCCTCAGAACATGTCCTACCAACCGATCCCTTCTTCTGGTCTAGTTGTGTCACAGACTTCTCTTCTCCCCAATCCTATTCAATACTTCCTCATTAGTTATGTGATCTACCCATCTAATCTTCAGCATTCTTCTGTAGCACCACATTTCGAAAGCTTCTATTCTCTTCTTGTCCAAACTATTTATCGTCCATGTTTCACTTCCATACATGGCTACACTCCATACAAATACTTTCAGAAATGACTTCCTGACACTTAAATCTACACTCGATGTTAACAAATGTCTCTTCTTCAGAAACGCTTTCCTTGCCATTGCCAGTCTACATTTTATATCCTCTCTACTTCGTTCATCATCAGTTATTTTGCTCCCCAAATAGCAAAACTCCTTTAATACTGTAAGTGCCCCATTTCCTAATCTAATTCCCTCAGCATCACCCGACTTCATTAGACTACATTCCATTATTCTTGTTTTGCTTTTGTTGATGTTCATCTTATATCCTCCTTTCAAGACACTGTCCATTCCGTTCAAATGCTCTTCCAAGTCCTTTGCTGTCTCTGACAGAATTACAATGTCATCGGTGAACCTCAAAGTTTTTATTTCTTCTCCATGAATTTTGATACCTACTCCGAATTTTTCTTTTGTTTCCTTTACTGATTGCTCAATATACAGATTGAACAACATCAGGGGAGAGGCTACAACCCTGTCTTACTCCCTTCCCAACCACTGCTTCCCTTTCATGTCCCTCGACTCTTATAACTGCCATCTGGTTTCTGTACAAATTGCAAATAGCCTTTCGCTCCCTGTATTTTACCCCTGCCACCTTTAGAATTTGAAAGAGAGTATTCCAGTCAATATTGTCAAAAGCTTTCTCTAAGTCTACAAATGCTAGAAACGTAGGTTTGCCTTCCCTTAATCTTTCTTCTAAGATAAGTCGTAAGGTCATTATTGCCCCACGTGTTCCAATATTTCTACGGAATCCAAACTGATCTTCCCCGAGGTTGGCTTCTACTAGTTTTTCCATTCGTCTGTAAAGAATTCGTGTTAGTATTTTGCAGCTGTGACTTATTAAACTGATAATTCGGTAATTTTCACATCTGTCAACACCTGCTTTCTTTGGGATTGGAATTGGCCGGCCGAAGTGGCCGTGCGGTTAAAGGCGCTGCAGTCTGGAGCCGCGAGACCGCTACGGTCGCAGGTTCGAATCCTGCTTCAGGCATGGATGTTTGTGATGTCCTTAGGTTAGTTAGGTTTAACTAGTTCTAAGTTCTAGGGGACTAATGACCTCAGCAGTTGAGTCCCATAGTGCTCAGAGCCATTTGAACCATTTTTTTGGGATTGGAATTATTATATTCTTCTTGAAGTCAGAGGGTATTTCGCCTGTTTCATACATCTTGCTCACCAGATGGTAGAGTTTTGTCAGGACTGGCTCTCCCAAGGCCGTCAGTAGTTCCAATGGAATGTTGTCTACTCCGGGGGCCTTGTTTCAACTCAGGTGTTTCAGTGCTCTGTCAAACTCTTCACGCAGTATCATATCTCCCATTTCATCTTCATCTACATCCTCTTCCATTTCCATAATATTGTCCTCAAGTACATCGCCCTTGTATAGACCCTCTATATACTCCTTCCACCTTTCTGCTTTCCCTTATTTGCTTAGAACTGGGTTTCCATCTGAGCTCTTGATATTCATACAAGTCATTCTCTTATCTCCAAAGGTCTCTTTAATTTTCCTGTAGGCAGTATCTATCTTACCCCTAGTGAGATAGGCCTCTACATCCTTACATTTGTCCTCTAGCCATGCCTGCTTAGCCATTTTGCACTTCCTGTCGATCTCATTTTTTAGACGTTTGTATTCCTTTTTGCCTGCTTCATTTACTGCATTTTTATATTTTCTCCTTTCATCAATTAAATTCAATATTTCTTCTGTTACCCAAGGATTTCTACTAGCCCTCGTCTTTTTACCTACTTGATCCTCTGCTGCCTTCGCTACTTCATCCCTCAAAGCTACCCATTCTTCTTCTACTGTAGTTCTTTCCCCCATTCCTGTCAATTGTTCCCTTATGCTCTCCCTGAAGCTCTCTACAACCTCTGGTTCTTTCAGTTTATCCAGGTCCCATCTCCTTAAATTCCCACCTTTTTGCAGTTTCTTCAGTTTTAATCTACAGGTCATAACCAATAGATTGTGGTCAGAGTCCACATCTGCCCCTGGAAATGTCTTACAATTTAAAACCTGGTTCCTAAATCTCTGTCTTACCATTATATAATCTATCTGATACCTTTTAGTATCTCCAGGGTTCTTCCATGTATACAACCTTCTTTCATGATTCTTAAACCAAGTGTTAGCTATGATTATGTTGTGCTCTGTGCAAAATTCTACCAGGCGGCTTCCTCTTTCTTTCCTTAGCCCCAATCCATATTCACCTACTATGTTTCCTTCTCTCCCTTTTCCTACACTCGAATTCCAGTCACCCATGACTATTAAATTTTCGTCTCCCTTCACAATCTGAATAATTTCTTTTATTTCATCATACATTTCTTCAATTTATTCGTCATCTGCAGAGCTAGTTGGCATATAAATTTGTAATACTGTAGTAGGTGTGGGCTTCGTATCTATCTTAGCCATAATAATGCGTTCACTATGCTGTTTGTAGTAGCTTACCCGCATTCCTATTTTCCTATTCATTATTAAACCTACTCCTGCATTACCCCTATTTGATTTTGTGTTTATAACCCTGTAGTCACCTGACCAGAAGTCTTGTTGCTCCTGCCACCGAACTTCACTAGTTCCCACTATATCTAACTTCAACCTATCCATTTCCCTTTTTAAATTTTCTAACCTACCTGCCCGATTAAGGGATCTGACATTCCACGCTCCGATCCGTAGAACGCCAGTTTTATTTCTCCTGATAACGACATCCTCTTGAGCAGTCCCCGCCAGGAGATCCGAATGGGGGACTATTTTACCTCCGGAATATTTTACCCAAGAGGACGCCATCATCATTTAATCATACAGTAAAGCTGCATGTCCTCGGGAAAAATTACGGCTGTAGTTTCCCCTTGCTTTCAGCCGTTCGCAGTACCAGCACAGCAAGGCCGTTTTGGTTAATGTTACAAGGCCAGATCAGTCAATCATCCAGACTGTTGCCCTTGCAACTACTGAAAAGGCTGCTTCCCCTCTTCAGGAACCACACGTTTGTCTGGCCTCTCAACAGATACCCCTCCGTTGTGGTTGCACCTACGGTACGGCTATCTGTATCGCTGAGGCACGTAAGCCTCCCCACCAACGGCAAGGTCCATTACTAAGATGTAATATTTTATAAATCATTTTATAAATCATCATTATATCCACACAGCAGACCAGTTGGTGTCTTCTAACAAACTCTTGACTGACATTAAATTATTCACCAAGACTGATAACGTTGAGAGGAGGTATGATTAAGAACTTTGGTAGTGTAATTGTCCTGTTTAGGTTAGTTGGTTGGTTGACTGGTAGGTTTGGAGTGAAAGGGGCGAAACTGCAGGGTCATCAGCCCTTCATCCGTTAAATGGCAAACCAGGAGTGGTTGTCAAAGGTACGAAGCGGAAAGCAAATCCAGGAAAACCTAAGTGTAACTGAGACAACAATAAAAATCGAGATAAAACCTAGAAAAATTAGGACAGACAAGCCATTAAAAGATCGGTTAAGTCAAGCCATTAAAACTAAGAAATCAAACAATAAAGAGAATAAAAATGTGGAGAGGGTAGAGGCATTCTGGGCCAACAAGCAAAGGCTGGGCAGAGGGCGTAATGTCCGGGGCGGGAGGGGGGGGGGGTGAGGGGCGGCACGGGAGGAGTGCAATGACAACCCCTCAGGTCGTCAGTGAGCCTGAATAGCCCTACCTTACAGGGATGAATAGAAATTCCCTTTGAGGGCAAAATGTAACTCCAGATTCTCCTAAATACCTGCGTTGAGGTACCTATGAAATCAGTCTTAGACAGTAAAGCACCAGGGTGATTGAGCTGTCCTACCAATGTCGCTTTTCTCTTGACTATTTGTAGGAATTGTAATGTTTCTAAATTTTGTATTGAGATTCGTTTTCGTTTTTTGCTAAGGATTTCGAGTTATTCAAGAAAAACAGAAAAAGTGACCTTCAAACATCCATCTGTCCCCACGCCTAACCCTTAACCACTCTGAATTTCTATCATTTTGTTTGTGGCACTCATTCGTGCTACGATTCAAAGCTATCTGGCTACTCAAATTATTTCCCACACTTAACTAGTTTTGGTCTCTGTTAATTGGGTTATAATGTTCAAAATGGTTCAAATGGCTCTGATCACTATGAGATTTAACTTCTGAGGTCATCAGTCCCCTAGAACTTAGAACTACTTAAACCTAACGAAACTAAGGACATCACACTCATCCATGCCCGACGAGGGATTCGAACCTGCGACCGTGGCGGTCGCGCGGCTCCAGACTGTAGCGCCTAGGACATATCGGCTACTCCGGCCAGTGGGTTATTATATAAACGTTATTTATTTTCACGTTCTCATGTTTAGTAATGAAAGAAATCGATCTTTGTAAATTTTTCCTAAAAGTAATTTTGTTCATAATTCAATCAAAAAATTATCCTTACTGGCATGGTAGTTTCGTAATCAGTTCGCCTGGCGAATACAACGATATCATTGTGTATTTTTCACTGATCAAATTAAAAAATTGTTTTGTACAGTTTACACAACGTCAGTTTCGCAAGCTGTTGGTGCTCGACTAATCTGGTGGCAATAAGTGCAGATATTTCTCTTTGTGACTGAGGACAGTGTACTGAACAATATTATTTCAGTGTAATTTCATTGACAGCCTACTAATCATAGCTGCTAGGAGAAGTATGTTTTTAGATTGACTAGTACCTCCAGGTGCATGTGGCAAGAGCAGTCCATGAATGCTTATATGTTCATTTTCCCCTGGCAGTAGGTCAGGTACTAAAGATGGATGAATAGATGCAGATCATTTAGTCTTTGCTGACAGGAGCAGTCCAATTGGTAGTGCAGTCAAAGCCTGTCAGATGCAGAGGAAAAAAAAAAAAACGCTAACTCACTGAAGTGGAACACATTAAGTTACTAATCACCACGACAGACGCACATTTTTATCTTCAGGCTTAAATTAGCACCCTGCAGTCCGATAATTCAGGTTTAAATGGGCACTCTGCTACCTCAACAAAATATATCGTCCACATGTTCTTCAATTGTTTTCGAAAGGGATATTAGATCATCTAAATACAGAAGACCTACAGTCCCCTGCAAATCTCTCAATAATAAGTCAGAGAATCTCTGACAAGTGGCAAGAAAATTCCTTAGACGTAAAGGCATATAGAGATAAACACTCAGTCGGGAAGTAAGCTCAAAAGGAACCACACGGGAGGGCTTTGGCCGATCTTGTTGTGCAATTCAAACTTGGTGGTAATTATTTCAGAGTTGGTAAAGTGCTGGTAGTTTTCTAATACATCCAGTGTGTCGCTGATACAGGTTTGAGGGAAAATATCAATGGTCATTACCGTATTTATTACTCGCATATCAACATGTAGATAAGAGGCTTTCTGACATCTGATTGCCTTTTTTTTGGGACCATGAACATTGGCGATGACCAGGGGCTAGCATAATGGTGAATTACCCCTAAAATCAGGTGTTACTAAATAGTTTCCTCAAAAATACATTATGCATGAAATAGTAGCGTGTATGATTTCTGAGTGATGACTACGTTTCTCACCACGCCAATATCGAAATTTAATTTTTCCCATCCATATGCAAATATACCAGATAGGCAATGGCAGGAACCGTTATTTCCTCACCTAAACAACTTATTGTAAAAACATAACTGCATGAGTGCGCTCTTATCATTTTGTGATAGAAATAAAATAGCAATTTGTGCTCGTGTATCTATTAATATTTCGGTGGCACTTCCTCTGAGTTTACGTCTAAGACAATGTTTGCCACTTCACCGATTTCTCCGTTATCACTGGGTTAATTGTTCTTGCAGGGGGCCTGCCTCACACTCGTTTCCACCCTGTGCTTTTCCGTTTCCCCATTGCGACCTCTCATTCCGCATATTACTTTGCGATGATATCTGCTGTGGAATGCCCTGTCTCTGAATTTACAGGCAGCTATCAGTTGCATGCCCTATCGAACCACACTCCGTACAACAAGGAGCACGACAACGCTCAGTCATAAAGTTCGGGTTTTCCACATCGCTGACAGTTTCTGTCATTTTCAAAACCCAGGTGAGGCTGATTCGGCATGCAGGGACTGAAAAAGATCGTTCCGCTTCTTCGCAGAGCAGAGCTCGTCTATCTGCTTTATGTGGTGAGATTGAGGATGCCATGTTATCTTCAGTCCCAGTGGATTTGTTCCGCAAATAATTATGTCAGTAGCCATTGGTTTAGCTTCTTCAGTAAGAAACTCATTTAACGTGGCATCTTTGTCCTACGCATATGTACAGCAAGATACTGTTGCTGTTCTGTCTATAGGATCATTTGGGGTGGAGGGGCAGTAAACGTCTCAGAATAGTGAGAACTGTGACATTTTGCCGTTGCTACAGCCCATTCACCCCAGAGTTTGGGTCAGGCATGGTTACGAAATTGGAGTCCAAACCGCTACAGACCGTAAACGTTTCAAATCAAATCAAAGTCTCAACTTTTACCTAACATACAAGCACTATCAGGAAGGCGTCCATGGCACTCTGAACTAGTGTCATATGAAATGTGTGTGCATAGCACCGGGACTTACATAGCTCACTTCTTTCTTGAAACAGGTGGAGAAATACTATGGCAGCGGCTTCGGTGAGGCCAGCAGCACGGCATCACAGCGTCACCAACGATGGTCCCGTCAGCGTCGGGGTCGGTAGGGACCCACGGCGGACAGCGCGCTGATGATGAGAAGTGTCGTCAGCCCCCGATTCCAGCGGATTTGACGAAGAGTGCACTGGGTCAGTCGACACAGCATCATGGGGTATGAGGGTAGCGCACAGGCAGTATCATAAAAAAGGGTGGAAATTCTTTAGATACTTCACTCAGCAGGACTGCTCACCACGCACCATTTTTTCTAGTAGCATGCGATTTGCAAATAAACGCGAAAACATCAAAGTTTTGGATGGGAAGTGTGCTATGTAATTTGTGATAAATGTTATTCAATGTACCTATACAGTTTGTATTAAACATATAATAGTATTATTTTTTCGAATTTATTTTACAATGTCTGCATTGAAGTTTGGCTTACCTGCTTTGGAAACAACAATGAAACTGCCAGTCATGCATGATTTTTCAATCAATGTTCGAAAAGTTTTCTCTTTTGGGTGAGAAGTGACTTCTGTGATTTGGCGTTTCTAGTCTGCCGAATTGCGGGTGCTTATTCTGGCTTTACATCCCTTCAGTTGCGCATGGTTCCAGTCAAATAATTCGTAACACAGTATCCACGAAACTGTTGATTTCAAGAGCTTTCATCCACAACCTAACAGTCAGAATGCACACAACAAGGGAAAGTGCAACGTTGGTAATTCAAAATGTTACTTATTATTTAGCAAAAGGCACGAACGTCTTCCAGAAGAAATGACCGTGGCATCTGTAAATCATTCAGGTACTATGAAAAAAGGTAACTAACATTTAATTAGTAGTTCAGGCAGGGGAAAGGGACAAGTGATACTTGTTCGTGCGGATGATGGACCATCTCTTTGACACTGTAATGATTTGCAACAGATAAAAGGGGAGTGGAGAGTTCTTTTTTATAAGGTTTCCACATCAAAATGTACCAACAGTTTCCATGGTTCATTGAGATAAGAAACTAAAATACAATACAGGAAAAAGGTGAAGCTTATTCTAATGGAAACATTCACATAAAAAAAGCTTACGAAGATATGGTACTATGTTTTACTCTTCATCAACTTCATGAATGAGAAAGAGACGATGTAACTTTATACTACAGCAAAAAGACACAGATCGCCTACGTAGCGCATTCACGGTAAGACTATACTGAGCAACAATGACCTTATTTTGAGATGATGTTTTCCATAAGGTTTAGAGAATCAGGGACGAAATGTTCCTTTAATATCTGCGTGACAGTTTATACTGAAGCGCATGATCGTGTGCGGTTTACTATGCTTTGATTTCTTGTACACTGCCCTTCTACGTAACTACTATACCGAGTTTGTTGGCGAGAATGTCTGGAGTTAGGCGGCGGTATTGCAAACGGTATCTTTTCATATACCACTACCCGGAAGGCATATTAGCTGATCAAGGCCATTTTCACGTGCAAGATATACCTCTATACAAATCACTTTCATTTATTTTGCTGCAATAATAACTCTTTGAGTAGTATGTATATATTTCTTTTACATGAGAAGGATTTTAAGTCCTGTATTGTTTCCTATTGATTTGTCAGCTAAATAAATTTGACAATATTTATCTGGAAATCAACAAGCTTGCTGCCTTAATTTGTATCTTGTATACAGCTCCTCAAACAGGACGGACCTGTTTGATGTTGATGTTCGTACAGCGATTATGGCGAATACATAAATGTTATCCTTCAGGAAGTGGAAGAAAATAAGTTACCCACATAAAACTATCTGCCTTAAATAGATTTTCCTTTCTATGCGAACATGGAGCTTTTTTTTATCAATTGTTACTAAAGCTTTCACCATCACTGCAGCATCCTACATGAACATGACTCACAGGCGTGATAAGAAAAATGGAATGGCAAAAAAAAAAGAAGAAGAAGAAATGTGTACTGTGCATAAAGAGATTACAATCTCATCCACTGTTACAAATATGTGCTCACAAAAGAAGTAACTGCAGAACAGTTCGTTCCTGAAGAGGGTACAAGAATATCCAACTGGAACCACATATATATCAACATCAATACACTGCAATTTACAATTAAGTGCCTAACAGAGCATCCACAGAACAATCTTCATGCTATTTGGCTCTTATTCTACAGCTGAAAAGTGTGCGGGTGAAACGAAAACTTTAATCTTTACGGGCAAGCTCAGATCACTGTTATTTCTTATAATGAACATTCCTCCCTACGCAGGTGGGTGCCAAGAAAATATTTAGTGTTAGGAGGAGAAAGAGGACTACTGAAATTTGATGAGAGATCCATCCGAAACGAACAGCGCCATTTTTTAATAAGTGATAACCCAGTTCCCGAGTCTGCTCTTCTATGAATTAAATCATTTCCAGTATAAAAAGACATTGAACATCTTATCACCCACACCAAGTTGTTTATTAGCGAAATATATAGATAGAAACGTGTTTCTGTTATAGACTTCTGTCCATTAATAGGGAGAATGTAGATTTTTTTAAAAAAAGCAGTTACTATCACATGTGCATTTTGAACCTCTTTTGAGACGTATCTTTACCTACTACATGAACTCCTCCTTAGTTAACTTTCCATTGCAATGGAAGCGTTGTCATTGGGGACTAAAGAAACCCCTTCAAATTATCGCCCCTTTATCTTAGTCTCTCCTGATTATCTAGTGATTCGTACTCCATCCTAATTATTTTCAGCATCTGAAAGAAGTATCTGCACAACCCAACGAACCACAGATTCATTCGCTTAATCGGTGCACAAACCTCAATAATTTCGTTGTAATGTGGGACGCTTACGCAAATCGTTGAACTGAAGGTTCCATGTTACCTAATCTTCATAAGACACGGATAGTTCAGATCTGTCCTATTCATACTTTGTCATCACTATTACTCCGTAGCTCATTATAAAATTATACAATGTAACAGCGAGTTAAACGACGTGTTGTAGTAATCGAAACTTGGAAGGAAGGAGGTAGGTTGACATGTAACCACAATTTTTCAGGCACCTGCACATTTTGGCACTGAATTATACCTGCTGTTATCAGCAACTCAGAGTCACTCCTTTACACAGGATTACTTAACAGGGAAAAAAAAGAATCTGAGAGTGAACTATTAAGATTGATAGTAGTCTGTATATTTGCTCCTGTGTTAATTGTACTCGTACTTTTGTAATCAATTTTTCTGGACAACATTGCGATTGCGAATCGTGTTGCATAAACATATTGTCTGTGCTTACGTGATTTTTCTTGAGCGTTTCTTTCTGCTGTAGTGCTTATACTTGTGCGACACAAGCTCATTAGCTGAACGCCTGAACTGCTTGTCGAGAAGAGTCTTCAGATAGAAGATCAAATAACGCCAGCTTACGGAACCGTAAGTGACTAGTCATCTACAGTAACATCCTTTTGCTGTTGATGGCTTCTGTAAGCTGCCACTGCTGAACACGCTGGCCTCACGTGTCAATCAGAAATACTCTTATATATTTATTATATAAGACACACCAGATACATTCTACCAAAGAGGAAAGTGATCCTCTCCAGTGAACCGAGTTGCTGATCACACTAAGAAACATTGTTGCAAAATCTGCGGAAACTGGCTTGGATTTTGACCTATCTTGCTGAAGGGCTTTTGGTTTCCGTTATCATGCTGATTTATTGGCTGTGCTCGGACGTTGTTCTACTAGGTATTAGCAAACTGTATAATTTTACATTCTGCATTTTGCTTTGAATATCAAGGTTCTTTATTTCGTTCTTACCCCAAGCAACGAAGACCAAAAACATTCGAATTGGGGAAGAAACTGAAATTGTTGCAAATTTTTGTACATTGGTAGGAGAGAGTGGTACGAACACAAGATTTACAGTCCAGACTACTGAGTTGTCAGCTAGATGGTGTGGGTTAATTTCTTGTTTGTCTTAAATCACTCAAAGTCCGCGGCTTCAGCCGAAGACATCGCAACAAATATAGGCTGAATTTCGTACAAAAATTTCCTATTTATATTTCTTTAGGACAAATATTCATAGTGTTGCAGCGGATGGAAAAATTGTAGTTCGTTGAAAATAATGATTGATGATATAAAATTAGAGTTTATTATTAAATGAAGTTGATTAGGAGCAATTATTAAATGGACGTACAAAATCTAAGTGCACTGTAACTGTTTTAAGGGATGAATTGATTCTAGTGCTCTGACAGGGTGGGGGAAGAGGGGGCAGAGTGAATGGTACACACATGGCTAAATAGAGGACGCCTGCATATGGTCGAGCATTTACCCTTTGGGAGGTCTAGTAACTGAAGAGCGATCACAATAATCCTACTCTCTCTCCCTCTACCCTACTACTTCACAAGCAACAACTACTGGGCGATTCAGAAAGACCAAAGCAGTGTTTATTTTCCACAATGTGTGTTTACACTACACTGAATACAAACATGACTTACTAATAATACCAATACAACAAAAGTTTGTGGGGGTACTCTATGTAAATCTCTGTAAAGTGTTCCGCACTGCTAGACAGATATGTGATTTATAGTCATCCTGTGCAACAGTTCGTGACGCTCTTCTGGCAAAGGTGACTGCCTCCATCACTACCATTCCAGGGTATTCAGTTTGCTGACATACCAGCCTCTACGACATTTACTGTTCAGTTCTCTTATGTTGGTAAACAAAATAGCTTCACTGGGCTCGTGTGTATGCAGTGGAATTCCTTTATGTTTATTAAGTGAGCACCTATATGTAGATGATAACAGATGTTTTGTGTAAAATACGTTCCTATAAACACTGCCTGAAAAGTGCTTAAATTGCATGAAAGAGGTTTTTAGTATCGTATATAGTCTTGGTTTGGAAAGAACGGGATTGATAAACTTGGCACCCTGCTGCCGTTTATCGTTGACAGCGCAGTGTAAAGCCGTGTAACCACGTTGTAGTCAATGGCGAATTAATGGATGAACAGGACGTTATTGCAATTCTCTCGTTACTAATCGAATTAACGGTCGATTACTCAAATCTCTTTCATTCAGCAGTGGCTAGGGTTGTAGAGTCGGCTGAGCTGAGTGGAGCCACGTACCACAAATCCACAGTATGCCCTGAAAGGTCGATGCGGATATATCTAATGGAATGGGACTGATCAAATTCAAGAGATCTACAGTAAGCTGTTGTAAATCCTGATTTACGTTTAATTATCTGAAGTTCCATAAAAACTAGGTCTATTGCACAGAGAACAAATTTCAGCCCTTTAGCCACTTTCAGCTATTGGGAGAGCTGAGGCTTTTTTGATCTATTTGAAATCCTTTATACTATAAAAAGTGGTCCAGCCATTGACAGTGGGGACAATGAATCTCACATTGTCGAACATATTCAAGTTAAACTTAGGACACCCTCTAAAGTCTGGTATCCCACATAACAGTTCACTTAAAAGCTGCAGCCAGCCGTTGTAGCCGAGCGGTTGTAGACGCTTCAGTATGGTACCACGGGGTTGCAACGGTCGCAGGGTCGACTCCTGCCACGGGCATGGATGTGAGTGATGTCCTTAGGTTAGTTAGGTTTAAGTAGATCTATGTCTAGGGAACTGATGACCTCAGATGTTAAGTCAAATAGTGCTTAGAGCCATTTGAATGACCCTGTCCTCCCCTATTGTGACGCTATGGAGTAGAGAGAGAGTATTGAAACGCCGGCTTACCATTCATGTTGCAGACCAATGAAGGAGTAACATATATGACCATATATGACTGGCAGCCTTGCATCCCTCACACATCCAGCTTCGTCTTCTCACTTCATCTCGTTAAACCCCCAAAACAGAGTCGATACCTTAAAACGGCTTTGACGAACTTAGGTGCGGTACATACATTTCATAAATCTTAATAACCCTCTTCATGTAACGGCAAATATTAACTGTATTTTTAATAACTACAATTTTTCCGCCCTCTGTCACACGGGAACTATTAGCGCTAGAGAATAAAATAACAGCACTCGTTTTGTAGAAAGTTCAATGTAGTCTAATTTCGTGATGGCAAACTTTTCGGTAGCAATATATAAAAATGTAATATAAAAAGTTGAGTTTTGAACACAACCTCATAACCCCACAGGCAGATTATTTTGCACGTTGTTCATTGCTCTCACTCCTTCCTTCATACAGAAATTTGCGACTACACGAATTTTTCCTTTCCGTCGTTAATTTGACAGTTACTGGTGAACTCGTTAACTGGTTAACATCGTAGCCCCAGGAACTTTATGAGACAGCCATTAACCGCCTTGTGTCTCAGTGGGACAGCGGGAGGCAATATTTCTAACATACATGTACTGGTTTCTGCAAACATTCCTCGGGCTCGTATCTTTTTGATCGCCCCTTATACAAGGGAGGTTTCCACGACCGTTTCTCTCAGCTATCGATGAATCTTCCGGTTGTACGCCCATGGTTCGCGAAACATATTTGTTTCTGACGCATTTTTTCTGAGCTTGCATTGGACATCTTACCTGTTTAACATTTTATTTAACTTTGAGTTCTGATACATACACCTTTCGTTTCGCTAGAGATCCATTCTGTAATCACACTTCATTTTAATATGAGACAACTGTTAGAGACGTGGTAAGAATTTAACTTAGAGACGTAATATTTTTTGTAGGTCATGAAAAGCTTTTTGACAAAATTATCTGACAGATTATATAAAAAAGAAATTCCCAAAGTTTCTAATCATCCCTGTTGAAGCTGTTTGCAAAGAGGAAAAAATATAAATAAAGTAGGGAGCTGGTTGTCTAAATAAAAAAAAATGCACAGCAGTGAGATAAGAATGTGGCCTGGTACCAGATCTTTGGAACCTCTACGTACATGTCACAGTCAGGGCTCGGAAACAAAGTCACCTACGGCATAAAGGGACAAATGTATTACACCCCTATATACGCAGACAGGGAATGATGTGGTTTCGACCATGAAACGAGTAACACGATCCTAAACTTCAACGCAGTCTGCGGAGAATTGGAAATACGCTACAAAAGCAAACCATGAAAGAGACACAAATGTCAGTACGTAATACGGTCTATGGATCTTAATCAACGGTTCCCACGCAGAATAACATAAGCAGGGTTCAAGCTGCGGAAGTAAGATTTCTCCCTACTGTTAAAGGGTGCATCAGGAAATATCGTTTCAGAAATGCAGACATTAAGAATTACTTACTTGTTTATTCAATTCGCAAGAAAAGAGAACTAAACAGGACTATTGTTTATTTCAATCTGCAGAAGTATGAGTATGTTGACTGCAATGAAATTTCCAGTGAACATTGAATACTCTCAGGTGTAAATTTCTGGCTACCAAATGATCCATCCGAGCACGTCTCGCGGGACTCACTCTTTCTGCCTTTTATACACGTTCACCCATTTCATAGCAGGATGAAATCTTCATCTTCGGTGTTACAGTTTTTCCCAGGGACACTAACACTGCAAGCTGTTTATTTAGTCAATA
The DNA here is from genome assembly GCF_023898315.1 of Schistocerca nitens. Taxonomy (NCBI): domain Eukaryota; kingdom Metazoa; phylum Arthropoda; class Insecta; order Orthoptera; family Acrididae; genus Schistocerca; species Schistocerca nitens. Next base: position 114,760,643 of record NC_064620.1, on the reverse strand, counting down.
TGAGCCAGATTGCACAGAGGCATACATCTGGTCTCGAATACGTCATAGGTACGTAGTTTTCACATGTTTAGTTGTGTCAGACTAACACATGATTTAATGTATGAGCAAAAAGTTACTGAATATCTGAATGCTTACTTCTGCTGCTTTCGTGGTTTCACAGCATTTTTCTGTAACATTTCATCCGCTATGAGAGCGCCACTTTTCACAAAGTTTCTGTTAGCTATCTCTCTTGTCTGTATATCTATTTGGTACAGATTGTGCACTTGATTACAAATTATCTGAGCCATGCGCTATAGACTTGAAACTGTCAACGCAGCTCATGACGGGACGACAATGCGAAAATAAATCTCTTTTGTTGTCTCAGTATCAGTAACTTGTTTAACATCGTCATTTACCGACAAGTAACGATTTGAATGTTTCACTGTAGGTCAAAACTGGTGACAATGCAATGTGGGGCGTGTGACAGAGGGCTTTTTGTTTACCAATGCCTTTTCGTCCTGACAGAGAGATCTGAAAGTTCCAATGTGGGTCAGAAGTGGATGACAATATAATATTGATGATCTCTCTTATCTGGTGTCTGCCGGAGGGTAAGTTGTATACAACTGCTAGCTCCCCCATCAGGATAACAGTGCAGTTACAGTGTCTCTAGCCCTTCCATTGTGTTATGAAGTTCGTGGCTGCACGGTGAATGTTCGGTGGCCAGGACGTCCAATCATGTGTCGAACGTCGGTAACCGACTAGTTATGAGCAACGGAAAGAAAAACGCAAGAACTGGAGAGAATGAAAAAAATCCCAAATGCTGCTAAATCATTTCTAATTAAAAATAATTGAGAGTGTCTAATCGTGCACATCACGTTTAGGTTCAGTAGAATTGGTCTATAAAAACGAAATTGTATTTCCGCATGTTTTGTTGATATTGAAGAAAACAGGCTTTTTCAGAAATTTTTGATCCTTCCAGGATATTGGGGAAAATATTATATGGATAATTTATTTCAGAATATATATTTAAATAGGTCTGAGGTGATATAGAAGAGCCTTCCATCAGTTTTTTTATTACATTACAAAAGGAGATGGGCAGATGTGAAAGAGAATTATCAGTGTGTCTACTATCGTATTTATCAGCCGTGTGGCATTGGGAAGGATTTACAGTTTATTTTTTCTTTGCTCTAGATACATTTTTCTCGATTCCGAATATTAATATTTACAAGTTACTGTTGTATGGCTAATGTCTTTTGATTTTTATTTCACAAATCTTATGGCTCTGTTGACATTATGTCCGGTACTATGCTCAATTCATTATGTTTCACTGTCGTGTGCAAGAATAATACTGGAATTTTTCCGTTAATTGTGATCGTATATTTTCCCGTTGTTAATAATATACTTGTATCAATCTGCATCTTTTTTCGTATATTTCACCTACGGCACTGACCTCGGAACTGTGTGCCAAGTCCCACGTCCGTAACACTTTCGTACCATCACGACATGTTCCACGTTCGAAGTGTTCAAACATGTGAGTACATGGCAACTGCTAATAATATAAAACCGCTTGGGGAACCTATTACAAGCTACCACATATGCAATTCGACGGTTTCTCACAATAAAGCTTAGCCTCCAGAAATGAATTGGTCATTGTATTGGATGGGTGGTCTTCCCGAACGACAGAGGCCCACTGAAACATTTGTATCCATCTCCTAGTCTGTTTAGAAGATCGCACTGTTCGATCTCCATCTTAATTTTATTCAAGATCAGAAACGAGCTATTTTTACACCCCAACGAACCACACATCCACTCAGAGCTTCGTTTCATAAATACCGCAAATTCTTCGTCAATGTCTGGCGCAAACAAACTTAGTCCAACTAGAAGTTCCATGTTATTCAAACTTCACAAGATACGGATGTTTCAAATCCGTTCATATTCATAAGCAGTCTACACCATTACCACACATCTTATTAGATAATAATCGAAGGTACCGCTCTGGTCAAAGGGATTTGTTGTACTCATTGAAGAAATATGGGTATCGATGTAAGCCCACTTTTTGCTTCTATAGCAAACGATATATAATCCTGTAGGTACATGGCTATAGCTGCACTCACATGTATGGACCTGTATCACATCATCACATTTGCTATGTTTCGAGACATTTCCTACTACACATTATTCGTTCACCTTACATAAAACGCCAATAATCATTCTGAGGGGGAGATTTTAAATTCGTAACTAACGTTCGCTCATGAAAGCTACAAATTCCTTGTATATGGAAGTTTTACTTTTGTACTGCACTTATTATGGGATATTATGATTGTGTCAGACAAGTCACGTATTACGTATGGTTGGTAAAGAACTGTGGTACAATCTTTAGCTAATGTCCAGGGCGAATTTTTCAACAATGATATATCGCACGACATGAAGCGGGCAGTTGCGTAGCAACTTTGCGATTGCGAATCGTGTTGCGTAAACATATTGTCTGTGCTTACGTGATTTTCCTTGAGTAATTGTTTGTGCTATAGTGTTTATTTTCGTGCGAGACAAGCTCATTAACTGAATATCTGAACTGCTTGTCGAGGACGCTCTTCTGACAGAAGAACGCAAGAAGCCAGCGTTGTGAGGGACGCTGTACGGAACCGTAAGTGGACAGTCACCATCTTCTGTCGCTCTTCTATCACTCATACTAACATGCTTTTCTGTTGATGTCGACTGCAACTAGTATTACTGAACGCTGCGGCTCACGCATCAAATCATTCGTATGTAGTTTTATTTGGCTTTTTAATCGTACCGGCTACATTTTACCGAAAAGAACGATCGTTTCCAGTGATCCTAGTTGATCTTCAATCTTGGAGAGCAGTTTTCGAAAACAGTCTACCAGAGCAGTTTCCCCAAACCTTGGGACAGGATTTTGATAAATGATGTATTGTGATAGGTTTTTTGTATTCTATGATTTTGTTTCCATTATGAAGCTGGTTTAGTGGATATGCACTAACAATTTTCAGCGTCGTATCAGCATGCTGTGTCGTATTATGTACTGCATGGTGCGTGTATTAGAAATATACGTAAGTATGCTATACGTGACTCACCAGTTGTACACAAACAACTTAGTTTGTTTTTGCTGGTTCTGGATCTAGGGGGTATACACCTGGGAGAAGAGGGGAGGGAGATGCAGCTTTCCTCCCTAGCAAAATATTAGCATCCTGTTCGACCAGAGATGCATGAAAGGTCAATATCATTGTGCAGAAATGCAGAACATGCAAAAGATGCTGACTAGCGGCATGCATCGTTAAATCTCTAAGCCATTACCAACTTCACAGCATAGCTAATATGTGTTGCTTACAACCCTTCCCCCCACCACCCAATTCCTACCACACATTCGAGATACGCTCTTGTTGTATAGCGTAAATAAATGCTGTTCATCATTTGTATCAGCTATGTAATTGCATATATGAAGAATTCAAAATACTGATCATGCATTGGAGGCTTCCATTACTGGTTGTCTCAGCTATCGATAAATTTTCGGAGTTGTATGATATCAAATTAATGCCTTTTTCCTGGTGACTAATGATCTCCTGTTAAAGACGCACTTTCAGGGAATTCTATAAATAATGTCCATAATGAAAAGAATACTTCGTGTCTAAGGCATGGATCACTGTCTAATACTCCACGTACCAAATTCGTGTTTGCATCCTTGTGTTATCTTTTGTGCACAGAAGCAGTGAAAATACATGAAAATTCGATCGTTAATGAATTCCATTAGACGTAGTAGTCCGCGAATATTTAGTGAGAAATAAGCATTGAGGGTGTCTTTCCATTCAATGTTGTGTTGGGATATCAGATCAGACACCTAATATTCAGTGACAGGATGCTTTCAACTCGTGTACGGCCCCTTTCGATTAGGTGCGGGAGGTTTACCACACACTGCGGACAAGTTGGACCATCTGTATTCATACACTGAAAACTTGAACTTCATTCATAGCGTGGTCATGGCCATGCCCAACAAAATGTCTTCTTTCTGTCATTGTCTCGTCACCACGTCTACCAGTCTTACTTTTCTGATTCGACACGACTGGCGTATACACATCACTTCAGAGCTACGACCCAGTCCCAGATTACAGTGGAGCGGCGCCACAGAGTGGATCTTCGCCCCGGTCGGTTGCCGCAGCAGTGCTTAGCGCCCGGGTATAGTGAAGGTGGGCAGGAAGCGGAGCGGTGGCAGGCAGGCTCGCTTGATCGCTTCCGTCAGCGTGGAAAATTGCGAAGGTCTTCACCCGACCCAGACCTAAATTAATTGCTCTTTCCACAGATCACTTATAACTGGCCTGAGGGAAATCCTGGAATTGATAATTCTTTCACTCATTCACCAGTTCCTAACAGAAAACAAAATCATTATGCCTGAACAGTTTGGATTCCGCGCTGAGCATTCCACTATCCAACAATCCGTTTGCTTGGTAGAACACTTTTCTTCTGGCCAGGGCAAGGAGAAAGCAACAGGAGCAGTGTTCCTGGACATAAAAAAAGCATTTGACAGTATCTCGTAAAATGGCTGTCTCTACAATCTAGATGACATAGGGTGCCCAGTTCTCATAGTCTCGATCATTTACTTCTTTCTTACAGAACTTCAGTTCTTCGTAAGGAACGGAGACAAGTCCAGCCACACACACCAGATTGCAGGAAGATTCCTGCAAGGCAGAATGCTCTCAATGCAGATAATACAGCCATATAAAGAAGCAGTAGCAGCCTGCTCTTCATTCATCGTCAGTGCCCACATCACCCCGACAAGATAATACAGTAGTGTAATCGCTGGAAAATTAAGACTAATCCCAATAAGTGCCAGGTGATCTATTTCATCACTAAAATCGAGGTCCCTCGTCGTTAACACAAAACTGATATCTGGGAATTGACGTGGAGGAATTCAGTATTTATCCGGCCCTCGAAATAGATCGACACCTAACAGGGAACAGGCAACTCACCATTGCAGCAAACAAAGGCTTCGATCTCTTTCGTAGGTTATACCGCATGCTGAAAGGTGACGGATTAACCATTCAGTGCAAACTTCGCTTCTGGCGCCAGCTCATACTTCCGATTATCTTGTATGAGTGGGACGTATGGTCTATGGCGTAAGACACAGCACTAAACCGATCGCAACGTCTCCAAAACAAGATGTTTTCTATGTCATCTCAGGCGCTGGCAGATATTTCCCCAACACACACATAATAGAATTTTTATGCCAGCCCACCATTTACATGCTTATCCATGACAAATCGACAAAATTTTACGAAACATCACACGTAACACCAGAATCCTCTGATAAACGCCCAAAATTGACCCTTACACACCACTTTAGCGACCAATGACATACACATAAATCACCAAACACAAGCTTACACACTGAAAAAATGAACACAGCCACAATCCCTCATCTTCACGAAATCGAGTAGCACATTCTGAAGTCGGACCGGCACAGTCCATTGGTACTTCATACGCAACAAAAATAATCATAGCCTCATCGTTTGACTGCATGGTCGGCAAACACACAAACCTGCCGGGCTTCTGTCCTTCTCTAACGATTTTAAAGAAACTTCTCGGAAAAAAGAAATTAGATTCTCGCGCACGTAGTAGTATTATTCGTCACTTTCACGATGAACAACTTATCATTTCGTTACTGGGATATTTCAAAATAAAGCACACGAACTATTGCAAGAAAATCGAATAGTTTGCCAGGGAAAATAGAGTCCCGTATGAATTTGCGATTTTTTTTCTAGTGTGGTTGTGTGTTTCTGCGTATCAAATGTAGTTGAAATATTGAATTATACTTGAAACTTGGGATGGGTACGAAATACGCTCTGTTCTCGGAAAAATGGATCAAATATAGTGTACTTCAATCTCCTGCGAGCCCAGACAATAAAGCGAGAGTAAAATAACCTTAACATGCTTGTATCTTATAAATGATTTGAGATATCGGGACAAGATTTTGGTATGTGACAGCATGCAAAGGAGAGTGGTTTGCCATGAGGTTAGCACGGGTAACTTCCTTATCAAGTGCGTTATACCAGTAACTCCAGATTTCTTTTTCATTGGAATATGGTGGTTTCTTCAGGGTAGTCGACAGGTGGTGAAGCGAGAACTGTTACAGATTCCTAGAAAACCAAATGAAGTTTTAGATATATGCCTCTGACATTCACAGTAGGATTCAGAACCATTGTAAGAATTTGGAGTAAAATACGAAAGTGCTGTATGTTTACTTCCGATCACAACACAAGAATTAGTGCCATTTGAAAATGATCTAAGTACTGCATATGATTTACACAACTTTCCGAACTTTCCGCATTCAGTCGGTGATGTTGTCAGAAAACACATTCATCTAGTTCGCTCAGAAAATTGTAGTACAATATTTTTAGTCATCCTACAAGCAGTTGCAGGGCGTCACGGGTAATTCGTTGTAATCGATATAGGGTGATATCGGATGGAAAGAGAGGCTGGAATATTTCATTCTTACAGTGAATTACGCTTCATGGAGTAGGTGGAGATTAATATACCAAGAGAGACTACAGTACCAAAGACATGAGGTGTGTTGCCTTTTGGATACGTTACAGATGACACATATCCAGTTTTGAGGCATTTTTTCAACTCTTACAGTCGACAGGCTTTATATTCAACGAAAGACTATTTCGACTAATTATTTTCCCGACCACATCGCCTTACTTTAATGTTCTGTACGTATGATGAGCGCAAAGTGGTGCATATTTCGGAGGAGAGTACAAACTTCACTAGAATTTGCTGACGATATTGTAAAATGTACGTTTTCTCCACAATGCTGACACTGACACAGAAAGATCCCTGAGTGTCGATGAGCAACATACCGCAGAAACCTAGACTTCTGTACTAGTCACTTATCAGACAGGACGATACTTTAACAGAGCTTCAAATGAAGGTTTCCAAATGACAGGGTAGTGATAGACTTATGTCACATAATGAAACGCAATTTTCACACGTTTGTCAGTTATGATACTTCAGGTTTATTATTGCCTATTGTTTTAAGACAATTACAGAAGTAAGAGATTATGTAAATGTATTTTGTAGTTGTAATTTGTAATACTGCTGTCACCTCATCAGATAACTTCCCAAGCTTGCGTTTGTTGTGATGATACTTGTTCCGCTAGTTCCATAAATTACGCCAAGTGTAGACAATTGCTATCAAGGATTCTGCTGATGCCGTCTTCTAAACACTACAACAACAGGAACACTGCAGTCAGCAACAGTACTGACTCTGGAACCCACAGCAACAGACGAAAACAGCCGGTGCCGCCTCAACGTCATTTGTACTCGTGTGTTCGCTGTTCTTGGTAAGAATCCACGTATGTTCGGTCTGCTCAGCGACACTATGTACCGCTATGCACCGTGGCGCTTTGCTTCGAGTGCCGCTGTAATCAAATGCACGGAGCAGTCCTGGTTCGTTTCACGAGCCCTTCTCAAGTCCGCGCACTGCACTGTCCTAATCGTACCGCGCTTCTCCACCATAACTGCTTCGACACGCAAGTCGCCGAAGTGACGCCAACTTGGAAGACTTGCACCAGGCGAACGGGAAGCCATATACCACACGGTATTTCCATTACCATAACTGCTAACGGCTATGATGGAGGACATGGTTCCATTTCCTCAGCATTTGTAGGGTTCCACTGCAAATAGTACACCCACTTAAGAGAATAGTAAAATAGCCATGAGTGTGTATTAACAGATCGAGGTATGGCAGTGATAGTTGGATTTTAAAAACAAAAGCAACTCCATAGCCGATGATTTCAAAGCAAGTGATACAGGGATGTATACTGGAAGTTAGAGCACAATACTTAGTTACTACTGTAATAGAAGTACAATGAAGGTTGTGGGGTGGCGTGGGGGGGTGGGGGTGGGTAGGGGGGAGACGGGCACGTAAGTGGGCGAAGTGATGGTAGATGAAGCGATGATAGAAGTTTTAAAATTGTGTTGATACTGAAAACCTATAGGGTACATACAATAACCTGAAAACGATATCCTGATAAATTATTAATCGTTCCATAAGTCACGAAAAGATAGATGTTCGGACAAAGGAGACTGTGATCGTACCAACGACCTGAAGAGAGACTAATGCTTGCAGAAGGTTGGATGAGGCCTTTCTCTCATTGTGGTTTATAAACTCTCACAGAAACGTATGTCGACATCACAAGGGACTTTTGTTCGGTTCATACATACACATACACTCATTCAAATTAATATCCAATAGGTGGTATTTATAAACACATATGAACAATTGCAAGTGGTTGTCACACACACATGAGTTGAAAATGTGTCGAATCATCTTGTCTACGGCTCCAACCAATTAAGCGTGCTAGACTTACTTCGGTTTTGATGTAATAGGTGACAGCCTTGCACAGTCGTAAATTTTTTCTCGCAAGCGGAATTCTCCATTCGTTAGGAACGGATATATATTTTGTTTTGACTTACACTTTTGCTGAATGACTTCCCAAATTTCTAGAGTGTTTCAGTTTTTACTAGGTATAGTCCTACATTTTAATAACTATGTATACTTACGCATCTCAATCGTTGTCTCTTCGCCTTGGCTTATGCAACAATATTTGCTTCATTACGCATGTCACAGAGCTCCATGAACTGTCTTCCACTCTGTTTTCCTCCATCACAGACTGTCTCAACAATTTTTCGTCCAGATTATGTTAAAAACTAACATCTTTCTATCATTTGTTGGTTCCTCTTGGAAGTGTTTCGGGTGACTAACTTTTTGAGTGGGCGCTCAAGATCTCCTTTCGATCCTCTGTTCTACTTCTTGTTTCTCATCATTTATGTAGTTTATTTCCACCCTCAAATATTTAAGCTCATCTACTGCCTGAGCTATTTGGCTATCAATCTGCTGAGCTTCACTCCTTTTTGCTTTGTATTTCCTTCTACTTTCACGAGTTTTGTTTTCTCATCAATTTACCTCTAACCGACCAAACTTTCCTTTCTTTAAATAGCTTTCTTACCGGTTTCTTCTGGTTATCCAGATCTTGAGCCATTACGACGGTCGTACCATGTGTAACGCCAAATTTTTTTTTCAGAACATATTTATTGTTGAGTCAGAATTTGGTGACAATATACATCAACATTTCCTGTGCATCTCCTACTTTTCTACGTAGTCTCCATCAAGTTTTACGGGCGTACGCCAACTTTGTAGAAAAGAATGTATTCCCTGCTGGGAAAAGTTCTTGTCCTCTAGGCATAGCCATGTTTTAACTGCATCACTGACTCTCTCGTCATCTTCTAAGTGTTTTCCTGTAGAGAATCTTTAAGCGGTCCAAAGAGATTCATGACCGAGGGTGCCTGGTCTCGACTGTAGGGTGGATGAGGCAATGATGTCCAACCAAATTAGGCGACGTGTTGCCGGGTGCTCAGCTCTGTGTGTGGGCGTGCATTATCATGCTGGAGCTCGGATTCTGCTGAATTCTGGTCTGATCGAACACGTCGGAAACGGTTGTTGATTTTATTCCTGAGTTTATTCAGAGTCTTCTGACTCAGAATCAATGGTTGACCCTCTTGGCATCACATCCACGACAATTTACTTATTTAATCGTATAATTAGGGCCCCCCGTCGGGCAGACCGTTCGCCGGGTGCCGTTCTTTCAATTTGTCGCCACTTCGGCGACCTGCAGTCCAGGAGGGTGATAGGACGATGATGAGGACAGCACAACACACAGTACCTGGGCAGCGAAAATTCCCCGACCCAGCAGGGAATCGAACCTGGGTCCAAAGGATTGACAGTCCGTCACTTTGTCCATTCAGGTACCGGGGGCGGACATCCACGACAATGTTACCATCAAACCCCCAGAAGACTCTCTGTGTGATAAATGACGATGTTGACACTCCATGGGTAGCCATTTTGTTTCTGGCGCAAAGTAGGGCACCGAGCTTTCGTCCCCCATAACGATCCGTGACAGGAAGGCCTCTCCGTCAGTCTCAAAATGCTCCAACAATTCAGATGAAATGGCCTTACTTTGAAACTTATGGTCTCCTATGAGAATTCACGGAGCACATCGTGAGCACCTCTTACAATATTCGAGAGTCTCGATCAATGGAAACGCGCTTACAATGGTGACCGACAAATGTAGAGCCAAGTATCGAGTTGTAGTGCGCAGACACTCTATTCAGCATGTCTGGAGCAGTGGTAGTGACGGGGCGTCCCAAGCGTTCATGATCATGGAGCTCTGTTTCTGCATTTCCTGAGGTTGTGATTTTCTTTACCCGTCGCCCAACTGTACTCCTACGATCTGCAGCATCGCCATAAACTGCACAGTGACGTTTATGGATGCCCAACACTGTTTCTCTTTCTGCACAGAAGAATAGAATAACAGCACTTATATAGACGCTATTTTGACGCTGTGCTACGGCTCTGCCATCTGCCAGAACGTCTCTAAACTTCACCAGCACTCAGAACAAACATCAGATGTGAAGCACCAACAACGATGTTTGTTTGTATATATTAATGGAAAAAAAAAAGACGTGGGGCACTACTTCTGACGACCCTCACAGTTCTACGTCATCTGCAAAGTTCAGTACAGTAATATTTATTCCCATGCTAAATGTCTCTTTTGGATCTTTTGCTGCATCCAGTGCTCCCTGTACCATAATCTAGCTTACGTGGTACTGTATTACATCTCTTAACTGACTGCTGTTTTTATATCAAAAGCTCTGGAATATTCTCTGCCCACTTTCATTACATCTTTCGAGTTTCCAACATAACTTTTACAAGAACTGTAATCATCTTTGGTATTCCCAACTTCAGTATTTTCGCCAACATCTTATCTCTGTATACGCTGTCGTAGGCTACATAAATATTAACAAACCATGGCGCCACTGTTTTATTGTATCTCAAACGTTTGATGCGGCTTCTTTTAGTGCAAATATCTGAGGAGTTGTGGAGTAATTCTTCATAAATTTCGCTTGTTTATCATCCATTACGTCTTTTAAATGTCGTTCCAATATTCTCTGGATAATCTTCGAACGCTGTGTAGATTCTGACAAAAAATTAGATGCCTCCTTTCATTCCCGTAGTCTTGTTTAGCGCTGTTTCATTGGACTGGTATTATGTCCGGTTTAGCCAACTAAACTGGAACTCTTTCTTCGTTTCAAACGTTAATCGTAAGTTTGTGTATTTATTTAGCTGTAGTGTGTCTTTGATTGTTAAGCAGTTCAGCAGTTACTTCACATCTCCCTGTTATTTTCTTACGTTTATTGTTTTGATTGCGCCTATTGTCACTTACATTGTCTGCGGACCAACTAAGCGATCTACGTTCTGGTATTTGTATTATTCCTCCATTTCTGTACTTCATTTTCAGCATTTAGAAGCTCCTCAAAACATGCCTTCTTAAAAACCATACATTTTGTTCCCCTTTTAATTTGACTATCCGTATTTTCTCTCCATTTCTATCTCAGAGAAGTTTTGGTTTCTCTATTGGCTTCTTCAAATGCACGTGTCTTTCCTTATCTACACTTCTTTCTTTTTTATTCTGGCTGAAGTTCTTCTGTGAATCATGTATTGCTGCTCCTTTTTTTTCTTTTTCCGAACTTTTCTATTGCGTATTCTTCCACATTTTCTTATCATTTTACAGTCGCCTTTCTTTTTTATTCTGGGTGACGTTCTTCTGTCTATCATGTATTGCTCCTCCTTCCTTTCTTTTTCCGAACTTTTCTACTGCGTATTGTTCCACATTTTTTTTATCATTTTCCAGTCGCCTTCGACGTTTAGTTTGCCTTCCACTGCTAGAAACGTAAATCTGTTTTGAAGGTTAATAACAAACTCGTCTGTCTTGTCATTATTCGTCACTTACTCTACGTCAATGTTTCTTTCTGCTATGCTCTGTCCTCCGTTTGCGTTTGCTATTGCTATTGATTGCCGTCCCTCCGTTATTACTAAAGAGTGTTTTGTGCCTGCCTTACGTTTTTAACCTTCAACATTGCTTTAATACCTCTGATTCATCAGGACATGGCCTAACTGCTTCCTTGTCCTACCAGCTGATGATATTCGAGTGGACTTCCGAGAAAAATACTTGTTCATAACCCTTAGACTTTCTGCATTTCGATAGCTGACTATTCTGACTCCAATATTTTTACCATCGGTTTTGAGTCCATCATGTTCCCTGCCAAATACTCTCCCTTCCGACATTAGTATTGGCGTCTAGAATAGTGGACGTCATATTTTATCGTGCTGGCTTCTTTAACTTAAGTAATTTAAAGGTAGGTTCCCTCGGTGTGCCGAAGCAACTTAAATAGCTTAATAAACGCATGTCTTCCTACGCGAATTTTGTGGTTAGCAATCTTAAATGACCTCTCGCTCGATTAAAGATGTGTACCCAATGATTAGAAAGTTGCGCAGATTACACCAATTCTCAAGAGTGGATACAGGAGTAATCTGCCAAATTACTGACCCATGTCACTGACGTCGATTTAAAATAGCATTTTGGAACGTACACTGTGTTCGAAAATAATGAAATACCTCGACACACATCCAGCGTGAATTCACAGAATATCGTTATTGTGAAACACGACTAGCTAAGTATTTACATGCGGTAACGAGTGGTTAACTCAAATGGATTCCATTGCGTTACTCTGGAATAACGTATCTGTTCCGAGACTGGATTCGTGATTTCCTGCCACAATTGTTACAGGTCATAGTAACTAACGGGAAGAAATCGACTAAATCGTAAGTGATATCAGGTGTTTCCCAACTACTAATATAAATATATGATTTAAGAGACTGTATAGCCTTCTTAAATTATTTGCGTTTGTTGCTGTTATTTAAAGCCTAGTTAAGACAAAAAACAATATTGAAAAATGAGTTACATAAAATAAGTATATGGAGTAAAAAGCGGCAATGTCTATATATAACGAAAAGCAAAAGATCATATATAAGATTGCAAAACGAATTTGTTAAATTTCAATGGCATGATAAATCAAACATATCTATCGGCTGTAAAATCAGGTAATACTTAAGGTTTACAATTAGGAATAACTTAAATTGTAACCATCACACAGTTGATGTTGTGGAAAGGAGAACCAAAAAGTGCGTTTTATTGGCAGCACATTTAGAAGATGCTACAGATCTAACAAAGATTGTCCACACTACACTGGTGCGTCCCCTTCTGGAGTAATGCTGCGTGATGTGGGATCCTTAACAGGTAGAATCGATGGAGGAAGTCGACAAAGTTCAAGGAGGTGCAAACTGTTTTGTACATGTTTTAAATAGGCATTCTGCTACCTGAACGACACATATCCTCCACATGTTCTTCAATTGTTTTCGAAAAGAATATTAGATCATTTAAATACACAAGACCTACAGTCCGCTGCAAATCTCTCAATAATAAGTCAGGAAATCTCTGACAAGTGGCAAGAAAATTCCTTAGACGTAAAAGCATATAGAGATAAACACTCAGTCAGGAAGTAAGCACAAAAGGAACCACACGGGAGGGCTTTGGCCGATCTTGTTGTGCAATTCAATCTTGGTGTTAATGATGTCAAAGTTGGTAAAGTGCTGGTAGTTTTCTAATACATCCAGTGTGTCGCTGATACAGGGTGGAGGGTAAATATCAATGGTCATTACCTTATTTGTTACTGTTATATCAACATGTAGATAAAAGGCTGTCTCTCTTCTGATTGACTTTTTTTGGGACCATGAAAATTAGCGATGACCAGGGGCAGGCATAATGTTGAATTACCCGTACAACCAGGTGTTACTAAATAGTTTCCTCAACAATACATTATGGATGAAATAGTAGCGTGTATGATTTCTGAGTGATGACTACGTTTCTCACCAATTCGATATCGAAATTATACCTTCCCCCATCAATATGCAAATATACCAGATAGGTAATGGCAAAAACCGTTATTTCCTCACATAAATGGCTTACTTTAAAAGCACAACAACATGAGTGCGCTCTTATCATTTTGTGAAACAAATAAAATAGCAATTTGTGCTCGTGTATTTATTAATATTTTGATGGTACTTCCTCTGAGTTTACGTCTAAGACAATGTTTGCCACTTCATCGATTTGTCCGTTATCACTGGGTTCATTGTTCTTGCAGGCGGCCTGCGTCACACACGTTTCCACCCTGTGCTTTTCCGTTTCCCCATTGCGACCTCTCATTCCGCATATTACTTTGCGATGATATCTGCTGTGGAATGCCCTGTCTCTGAATTTACAGGCAGCTATCAGTTGCATGCCCTATCGAACCACATTCCGTACATCAAGGAGTAAGATTTCCATAATGAAATTTTCACTCTGCAGCGGAGTGTGCGTTGATATGAAAATTCCTGGCAGATTAAAACTGTGTGCCCGACCGAGACTCGAACTCGGGACTTTTGCCTTTCGCGGGCAAGTGCTCTACCAACTGAGCGACCGAAGCACGACTCACGTCCGGTACTAACAGCTTTACTTCTGCCAGTCTGGTAGAGCACTTGCCAGCGAAAGGCTAAGGTCCCGAGTTCGAGTCTCGGTCGGGCACATAGTTTTAATCTGCCAGGAAGTTTCAAGGAGCAAGATACTGTTCCTGTTCTGTCAATAGGATCATTGGGGTGGAGGGGCAGTAAACGTCTCAGAATAGTGGGAACTGTGACATTTTTTCCGTTTCTACAGCCCATTCACCGTAGAGCTTGGGTCAGGCATGGTTACAAAATTGGAGTCGAAACCGCTAGAGACCGTAATCGCTTCAAATCAAATGTATGTCTCAACATTTAACTAACATACAAACCATATCAGGAAGATGTCCATGTCTCTCTGAAGAATTGTTATATGAAATGTGTGTGCATAGCACCGGGACTTACATAGCTCACTTCTTTCTATCAGCAGGTGGAGAAATACGATGGCAGCGTCATCGGTGAGGCCAGCAGCACGGCATCACAGAGTCACCAACGATGGTCCCGTCAGCGTCGGGGTCGGTAGGGACACACGGCGGACAGCGCGCTGATGATGAGAAGTGTCGTCACCCCCGATTCCAACGGATTTGACGAAGAGTGCACTGGGTCAGTCGAAACAGCACTATAGCGTGTGACGAGGGTAGCGGACAGGCAGCATCACAAAACAGGGTGGAAATTTTTTAGATATTTCACTCAGTAGGACTGCTCACCACGCACCCTTTTTTCTAGTAGCATACGATTTGCAACTAAACGCGAAAACATCAAAGTTTTGGATGCGAAGTATGCTATGTAATTTGTGATAAATGTTATTAAATGTGCTTATACAGCTAGAATTAAACATATAATAGTATGATTTGTCCAATATATTTTACAATGTCTACACTGAAGTTAGGCTTACCTGCTTTGGAACCAACAATGAAATTGCCCGTCATGCATGATTTTTCAATTAATGTTTGAAAAGTTTTCTCTTTTGGGTGAGAAGTGACTTCTGTGACTTGGCGTTTCTAGTCTGCCAAAAAGGCAGGTGCTTATACTCTCTTCAGTTGTGTACGGTTCCAGTCAAATAATTCTTAACATACTATCCACGAAACTGTTGATTGCATCAGTTCTTACAGAAGAAATGACCGTGACATCTGTAAATCATTCACGCACAATGATTAAAGGAAACTAACATTTAATTAGTAGTTCAGGCAGGGGAAAGGGACAAGTGATTCTTGTTCGTGCGGATGATGGACGATCTCTTTGACCCTGTAATGATTTGCAACAGATAAAAGGGAAGTGTAAAGTTTTTTGTATAAGGTTTCCACATCAAAATGGACCAACAGTTTCCATGGTTGATTGAGATAAGAAACTAAAATACAACAAAGTAGAAACAGTGAAGCTTATTCCAGTGGAAACTTTCACATAAAAAAAAGATTACGAAGATATGGAACTATGTTTTACTCTTCATCAGCTTCACGAATCAGAAAGAGACGGCGATGAAAAACTGTTGCACGGCCATGAAAAATTGCTTCCAGCATACATAGCCGTTGAGAAGGTTGAAAATCGTAGTAATAGTAACTTTTCAAGGCAGGTAATAATTGCTAGCAGTACAAGAGACTCCATCATGTCCACGAGAAGAACAAGCCATCAATATTTACCCAACAGTGGAGAAATGGGGTATTACGATAACAGTCGTGTAGTATTATGTGATACGACTGCAAAAAGACACAGATCGCCTACGTGGCGCATTCACGGTAAGACAATAATGAGCAACAATGACCTTATTTTGACATGATATTTTCCAAAATATTTAGAGAATCATGGACGAAATATTCCTTTAATATCTGCGTGACAGGTTACAATGAAGCGTATGATCGTGTGCGGTTTACTATCCTTTGATTTCTTGTACATCGCCCTTCTACGTAGCTACTATACCGTGTTTGTTGGCGAGAACTTCCGGAGTTAGACGGTGGTATTCCGAACGGTATCTTTTCATTTACCACTAACCGGAAGTCATCATAACTGATTAAGGACATTTTCACTTGCAAGATATTCCTCTGTCAAAATCACTTTCATTTATTTTGCTGGAATAATAACTCTTTAAGTAGTATGTATATTTTTCCTTTTCATCTAAAGGAGTTTAAATCCCATATGGTTTCCTGTTGATTTGTCAGCTAAATAAATTTGACAATGTTTATCTGAAAATCAGCAAGCTTGCTGCCTTAATTTGTATCTTGTATACAGCTCCTCAAACAGGACTGCCTCTGTTTGATGTTGATGTTCATACAGCGATTAGGGGGAACAGACAAATGTTGTTCTTCAGGAAGTGGAAGAAAATAAGTTACCTTCATAAAAGTATCTGCCTTAAAGTGATTCCCCTTTCTATGCAAACATGGAGCTTTTTTTATCAATTGTTACTAAAGTTTTCACCATCACTGCCGAATCCTACATGAACATAACTCACAGGCGTGATAAGAAATATGGAATAGCAAAAAAAAAAAAAAATGTGTACTGTGCATAAGGATATTACAATCTCATCCACTATTACAAATATGTGCTCAGAGAAGACAAACTGCGGTATAGTTCGTTGGTGAAGAGGGTACAAAAACATCCAACTGCAACCACATCTATATCAACATCACTACACTGCAATTTACAGTTAAGTGCCTAACAGAGCATTCACAGAACAATCTTCATGCTATTTGTCTATCATTCTGCAACTGAAAAGTGTGTAGGTGAAACGAAAACTTTAATCTTTACGGGCAAGCTCAGATAGCTGTTATTTCTTGTAATGAACATTTCTCCCTATGCAGGTGGGTGCCAAGAAAATATTTAATGTTATGAGGAGAAAGAGGACTACTGAAATTTCATGAGAGATCCAGTCGAAACGAACAGCGACATTTTTTTAATATCTCTTAACCCAGTTCCCGTGTCTGCTCTCCTATGAACTAAACCATTTCCAGTATAAAATGACATTGAACATCTGTTCACCTACACTAAGTAGTTGATTAGCGAAATATATAGATAGAAACGTGTTTCTGTTGTAGACTTCTGTCCATTAATAGGGATAACGTAGGTTTTTTAAAAATTCTTTACGTTTTCAGAAACTTGTGGAACACTGGAACTGATAGTTTGCTCTAAATGTTCTTAAGATTTTCTGTGATGACCTGTATGTGCAACCCTTAAATTTCACTTACAATAAAATGGTGACGATGAAAAGAATGCTAGTTTTGAACGGAATTTACCTACGTCTGGCAGTTGTCTCATTGGACAGATATTATGCAGTTTTCGAGACTAGAACAGAATAACGGCAAACGTTCTCCTTCCAGAAAATTATCTGTAGCTTATTGCTATTCATAGAACGACGCGTATTATCTGCTGTGTCGAAGATTTGGTTATGAATATTGGAAATTACACGTTTCGAATACTGTTACTGCTCTCCTATGCCTTATCATCACGTTTCAACAAATTATGTCACTCTTCCGACGTTATTTTAAAAGGTATACTCTCATTTGTTCGTGAAGTTTAACCTTGTTACGGACAATGTACCCGGAATGTATTGTACTTTTCCAATACTTTTCATGAAATATATATGTGAACTTCACGTCATTGACTGTACCCTGCACATTTATCATACGGCACTCACCTAGCACGTGGATTAGAACCGTTCCGTCTGCCACTTTTGTACTTCCACACAATGATTTGCACTCTAAGTGATCGATCGTACATGCACATGGGCGTTACTGAGAGGTTAATTCACTTTTGGGACGTAGCAGTTACTATCACATGTGCATTTGGAACCTCTTTTGAGACGTATCTTCACCTACTGCATGAATTCCTCGTTAGCTAAATTGCCATTGCATTGGAAGCGTTGTCATTGGGGACTAAAGAGACCCCTTCAAATTATCGCCCCTTTCTCTTAGTCTCTCTTGATTATCTAGTTATTCGTACTCCATCCTAATTTTTTTCAGCATCTGAAAGAAGTATCTGGACAACCCAACGAACCACAGATCCATTCGCTTAATCGGTGAACAAACATCAATCAGTTCGTTGTAGTGTGGGACGTCGAACTGAAAATTCCATGTTTTTATCTACACAAGAGACGGATGGTTCAGATCTGTTCATATTCATACTTTGTCATCACTATTACTCCGTAGCTCATTGCAAAATTATATAATGTAACAGCGAGTTAAACGACGTGTTGTAGTAATAGAAACTCGGAAGGAAGGAGGTAGGTTGACATGTAACCACAATTCTTCAGGCACCTGCACATATCGGCACTGAATTATACCAGCTAGTATCAGCACGTCAGATTCACTCCTTTACACAGCATTACTTAACAGGGAAAAAAGAATCTGAGCGTGAACTATTAAGATTGATAGCAACCTTTTTATTTGCTCCTGTGTTAATTGTACTTGTAGTTTTGTAATCAGCTTTTCTGGACAGTTAAGAACTTAACTGCCGTTAACGTATTACGTATGGTTGGTAAAGCGCTGTGGTAATGTCAGAAGCGATCTTCGATTTTTAGCTTTGGTCCTAATTTGTCAACAATGATACATAGTATATCATGAAGCCGGCAGTTGCGTGGCAACTTTGCGATTGCGAATCGTGTTGCGTAAACATATTTTCTGTGCTTACGTGATTATTTCTTGAGCGTTTTTGTGTGCTGTAGTGCTTATACTTGTGCGAGACAAGCTCATTAGCTGAACACCTGAACTGCTTGTCGAGAAGAGTCTTCAGATAGAAGATCGCACAACGCCAGCGTTGGGTGGGACGCTGTACGGAACCGTAAGTGACTAGTCATCTACAGTAACATCCTTTTGCTGTTGATGTCTTCTGTAAGCTGCCACTGCTGAACACGCTGGCCTCACGTGTCAATCAGAAATACTCTTATATATTTATTATTTAAGACATACCAGATACATTCCACCAAAGAGTTAAGTGATCCTTTCCAGTGATACGAGTTGCTGATCACACTAAGAAACATTTTTGCAAATTCTGCGGACACTGGCTTGGATTTTGACCTACCTTGCTGAAGGGGTTATGGTTTCCGTTATCATGCTGACTCATTGGCTTTGCTCCGTCGTTGTTCTACTAGGTATTAGCAAACCGTATAATTTCACATTCTGCGTTTTGCTTTGAATATCAAGGTTCTTTATTTCGTTCGTACCACCAGCAACTGGGGAAAAATTGGAATCGTTGAAAATTTTAGTACATTGGTAGGAGAGAGTGGTACGAACACAAGATTTACAGTCCAGACTGCTGAGTTGTCAGCTAGATGGTGTGGGTTAATTTGTTGTTTTTCGTAAATCACTCGAAGTCTCCGGCTTCAGGCAAAGACATCGCAACCAATATACGCTCAATTTCCTACAAAAGTGTCCTATTAATATTTCTTTAGGGCAAATAGTCTTAGTGTTGCAGCGGATGGAAAAATTGTACTTGATTGAAAATAATGACTGATGGTATAAAATTATTGTTTATTATTAAATGAAATTGATTAGGAGCAATTATTCAATGGACGTACAAAATCTAAGTGCACTGTAACTGTTTTAAGGGATGAATTGATTCTAGTGCTCTGACAGGGTGGGGGAAGAGGGGGCAGAGTGAATGGTACACACGTGGCTAAATAGAGGACGCCTGCATATGGTCTAGTAACTGAAGAGCGATCACAATAATCCTGCTTTCTCTCCCTCTACCCTACTACTTGACAAGCAACAACTACTGGGCGATTCAGAAAGACCAAAGTAGTGTTTATTTTCCACAAAGTGTGTTTACACTACACTGAATACAAACATGACTTACTAATAATACCGAAACAACAAACGTTTGTGGGGGTACTCTATGTAAGTCTCTGTAAAGTGTTCCGCACTGCTAGACAGATATGTGATTTATGGTCATCCTGTGCAACAGTTCGTGACGCTCTTCTGGGAAAGGTGACTGCCTTCATCACTACCGTTGCAGGGTATTCAGTTTGCTGACATACCTAGCCTCTACGACATTTACTGTTCAGTTCTCTTATGTTGGTAAACAAAATAGCTTCACTGGGCTCGTGTTTATGCAGTGGAATTCTTTTATATTTATTAAATGAGCACTTATATGCAGATGATAACAGAGGTTTTGTGTAAAATGCGTTCCTATAAACAGTGCCTGAGAAGTGCTTAATTTGCAACAGTGACCTATTTAGTATCGTATATAGTCTACGTTTGGAACGAACAGGATTGATAAACTTGGCACGCTGCTGCGTTTAACGTTGACAGCGCACTATAAAGCCGTGTAACCACGATGTAGTCAGTGGTGAATTAATGGATGAACAGGACGTTATTGCAATTCTCTCGTTACTAATCGTATTAATGATCGACTACTCAAATCTCTTTCATTCAGGAATTGCTAGGGTTGTAGAGTCGGCTGAGCTGAGTGGAGCCACGTACCACAAATCCACAGTATGCCTTGCAAGGTCGATGTGGATATATCTAATGGAATGGAACTGATCAAATTCAAGAGATCTACAGTAAATTGTTGTAAATCCTTGCCTGATTTACGTTTAATTATCTGAAGTTCCATAACAACTAGGTCTATTGCAGAGAGAACAAATTTCAGCTCTTCAGCCACTTCAGATGTTGGGAGAGCTGAGGCTTTTTTGATCCATTTGACATCCTTGATACTATGAAAACTAGTCCAGCAATTGATAGTGGGGACAATGAATCTCATATTGTCGAACGCATAAGAGTTCGATTTAGGACACTCTCTAAAGTCTGGTACCCCACAACACAGCTCACTTAAAAGCTGCAGCCAACCATTGTAGCCGAGCGGTTCTAAGTGCTTCAGTCCGGAAGCACGCGGCTGCTACGGTCGCAGGTTCGACTCCTGCCTCTGGCATGGTTGCGAGTGATATCCTTAGGTTAGTTAGGTTTAAGTAGTTCTATGCTAGGGAACTGGTGACCTCAGATGTTAAGTCCCATAGTGCTTAGAGCCATTTGAACAATTTGTCATTCATAACGTTTTAACGCAGATTTGTGGGAAATAAACGCCTCCCGTGAATGTATGCGTCCTATGGAAAGGTCGGTATAACTTTGTGAATGACCCTGTACTCTGTACTCGCCTATAGTGACGCTGTGGAGTAGAGAGAGAGAGTATTGAATCGCCTGCTTATCATTCGTGTTTCAGACCTATGAAGGAGTAACATATATGACTATATATGACTGGCGACATAGCTTCCCTCATTCTTCCAACTTCCTCTTCCCACTTCATCTCGTTACACCCCCAAAACACAGTCGATACCTTAATACGACCCAGCTGCACTTGGGTGCGGTACACACATTTCATAAATCTTAATAATCCTCTTCATGTAACAGCAAATATTAGTTTTATACCATTAAAACTGTATTTTTAATGACTTCCAATCCTTCCACCCGCTGTCACACAGAAACTACTAACGTTAGAGAATAAAATAACAGCACTCGTTTTATGGAAAGTTCAATGTAGTCTCATTTCGTGATGGCAAAATTTTCGATTGCAATATAGAAAAATGTAATATAAAAAATTGACTTTTGAACGCAACCGCATACCTCCACAGTCGGGATTTTTTCATGTTGTTCACTGCAGTCACTCCTTCTTCAATACAGAAATTTGTTACTACACGAATTTTTCCCATTATTTCCCTTTGTTATTTGACAGAGACTGGTGAGCTCGTTAACTGGTTAACATCGCAGCCCCGGGAATTTTATGAGACAGCCATTCACCGCTTTGTGTCTCAGTGGGACAGCCGGGGTCAATACTTCTAACATACATGTATTGGTTTCTGTAATTATGCCTTGGGCTCGTATCTTTTTGAACGCCCCTTATACAAGGCAGGTTTCCACGACCGTTTGTCTCAGCTATCGAGGATTCTTCCGGTTGTACGCCCGTGGTTCGCGAAACATATTTGTTTCTGACGCTTTTTTTCTGAGCTTGCATTGGACATCTTAGCTGTTTAATATTTTATTTAACTGTGAGTTCTGATACATACACCTTTCGTTTCGCTAAAGGTCCATTCTGTAATCACAGTTCATTTTAATAGAAGACAACTGTTAGAGACGTGGAAAGAATTTAACTTAGAGACGTAATATTTTTTGTAGGTTATGAAAAGCTTTTTGATAAAATTCTCTGGCAGATTATATAAAAAAGAGCCTCAAAAAGCCTCTAATCATCTCTGTTGAAGCTCTTTGCAAAGAGGAAAACATACAAACTAAGTAGGGAGCTGGTTGTCTAAATAAACAACAAATACACAGCAGTGAGATAAGAATGTGGCCTGGTACCATATCTTTGAAACTTCTACGTACATGTCTGTCAGGGCTCGGAAACAAAGTATCACCTACGGCATAATGATAAATAGGGACAAATGTTATAACACCCCTATAAACGCAGATAGGGAAATGATGAGATTTCGACCACGAAACGAGTAACACGATCCTATACTTCAACGTAATCTGCCGAGAATTGGAAATACACTACAAAAGCAAACAACAAAGGGACACAAATTTCAGTACTTAATACGTTCTATGTATCTTAATCAACGGTACCCACGCAGAATAACATAAGCAGGGTTCAATCTGCGTAAGTAAGATTTCATTGTACTGTTAAAGGGTCCATCAGGGTGTATCGTTTCAGAAATGTGGACGATAAGAATGACTTAGTTGTTTATTCAATTCACAAGAAAAGAGAACTAAACAGGAAAATGCGGTGGAGTCTATTTCACTATCTTTTATTTCAAACTGCAGATGTACGTGTATGTTGACTGTAACGCAATTTCCAGTGAACATTGACTAATACCCTCAGCTGCAACTTTCGCGGGCACTCCTGGTACCAAATTTGCATCCGAGCACGTCTCGGGGGACTCGATCTTTCTGCCTTTTATACACGTTCACCCATTTCATTGCAGGATGAAATCTTTATCTTCGGTGTTACAGTTTTTCCCAGGAACACTAACACTGCAAACTGTTTATTTAGTCAATAAGAGACTCGTTGCACACAGGCATACGTCTGCTCTCGAATACGTCAGCGGTACGTAGATGTCACATGTTTAGTTGTTTCAGACTAACACATGATTTACTGTATGAGGAGAAAATTACTGAATGTCTGAATGCTTACTGGTGCTGGTTTCGTGGTTTCACAGCATTTTTCTGTAACATCTGACCCGCTAGAAGAGAGCCACTTTTCAAACCGTTTCTGTTAGCTAGCTCTCTTATCTGTATATCTGTACGGTATAGACTATGTAGTTGATTACATATTATCTGAGCCATGCGCTAGAGACTTGAAACTGTCAACGTAGCTCATGACTGGACGAGAATGCGAAAATAAGTCCCTTTTCTTATCCCAGTAATTTGTTTAACATTGTTATTTCCCGACAAGTCGAGATTTGAATGTTCCATCCTAGATCAAAACTGATGACAGTGCAAATGTCTGGCTTGTGACGGAGGGCTTTTTGTATATCAGTGCCTTTTCGCCCTGACAGAGAGATCTGAAACTTCCTATGTAGGTCAGAAGTGGATGAGAGTATAATATTAATGATCTATCTTATCTGGTATCTGCCGGAGGGTACTTTGTATACCACTGCTATCTCCCCCATTAAGATAACAGTGCAGTTACGGTGTCCCTAGCTCTTCCCTTGTGGTATGACGTTGGTGGTTGCGTGGTGAATGATCGGTGGCGAGGACGACAAATCATGTATCGAACGTCGGTAACCGATTAGTTATGAGCAACGGAAACAAAAACGCAAGAGCTGGAGAGAATGAAAAACTTCCCAACTGCTGCTAAATCATTTCTAATTAAAAATAATTGACAGTGTCTAATCGTGCACATCACGTTTAGGTTCAGTAGAATTTGTCTATAAAAGCTAGTCTATAATTCTTCATGTTTTGTTCATATTAAAGAAAACTGACTTTTTCAGAAATTTTTCATCTTTCCAGGATATTGGGGAAAATATTATATGGATAATTTATTTCAGAATATATATTTAAATATGTCTGTGGTGAAATAGAAGAGCCTCCCTTCACTTTTTTATTACCATACCAAAGGAAATGGGGAGATGTGAAAGAGAATTAATCAGTGTCTCTACTATCGCATTTATCAGCCGTGTGGCAGCGGGAAGGATATACAGTTTATTGGTTCTTTCCTCTAGATACATTTTTCTGGATTCCGAATATTGATATTTACAACTTTTTGTTACTGTTGTATGGCTAATGTCTTTTGATTTTTATGTCACAAAAATTTTAGAGTTCTTCTGACGTTGTGTCCAGTACTGTGCTCAATTCATTATGTTTCACTGTCGGGTGCAAGAATAATATTAGAATTATCCATTAATTGTGATCGTATATTTCCCGTTGTTAATAATAAACTCGTACCAATCTGTTTCTTTTTTTCGTATATTCCACTTACGTCACTGACCTAGGAACTGTGTGCCAAGTTTCACGTCCGTAACACTTTCAAACCATCACGACATCCTCCACGTTCGAAGTGTTCAAACGTGTGTGTACATGGTAACTGTTAATAATATAAAACCACTTGGAGAACCTATTACAAGCTACCGCATACGCAATTCGACGGTGTCTCACAATACAGTTTCGCCTCCTGAAGTTAATTCGGTATTGTACTGGATGTGTGATCTTTGCGAACTACAGATGCCCTCTGAAACGTTTATATCTATCTCTTAGTCTGTCTCGAAGATCGCACTGTTCGATCTCCATCTTAATATTATCTAAGATCAGAAAAGAGCCATTTTTGCTCCTAAACGAACCACACATCTACTCAGAGCTCCGTTTCATAAGTATCGAAAGTTCTTCGTCAATGTCTGGTGCAAACAAACTTAGTCCAACTAAAAGGTAAATGTTATTCACACTTCACAAGATGCGGATGTTTCGAATCCCGTTCATATTCATAAGCAGTCTACACTATTACCACACATCTTATTACAAAATAAACTAAGGAGCGGCTCTGGTCAAAGAGATTTGTTGTACTCATCCAACAAGTATGGGTATCGGTGTAATTCCACTCCTTGATTCTATAGCAAATATATTATATAATCCTGTAGGTACGTGCCTATAGGTGCACTCACATGTATGGACCTGTATCACATCATCACATTAGCTATGTTTCGAGACATTTCGTACTCGTTCAACTGACATAAAACGCGAATAATAATTCTGAGAGTGAGGTTTTAAATTCGATACTATCGTTCGCTGATGAAAACTACAAATTCCTTGTTTATGGACGTTTTACTCTTGTACTGCAGGCATGCTAGGATATTATGATTGTGACAAACCAGTCACGTATTACGTATAGTTGGTAAAGCGCTGTGGTACCATCGGTAGCAATCGCCGCTCTTTAGCTAATATCCAGGGCGAATTTTTCAACAATGATATATCGCATGACATGAAGCGGGCAGTTGCGTAGCAACATTGCGATTGCGAATCGTGTTGCGTAAACATATTGTCTGTGCTTGCGTGATTTTCCTTGAGCAGTTGTTTGTGCTATAGTGTTCATTGTCGTGCGAGACAAGCTCATTAACTGAATACCTGAACTGCTTGTCGAGGACGCTCTTCTGACAGAAGAACACACGAAGCAAGCGTTGTGTGGGACGCTATACGGAACCGTAAGTGACCTGTCAGCTTCTTCTGTTGCTCTCCTCTCACTCACACTAACATGCTTTGCTGTTGATGTCGACTGCAACCAGTACTGCTGAACGCTGTGGCTCACGCATCAAATCAGTCGTATGTATGTTTATTTGGCTTTTTAATTGTACCTGCAACATTTTACCGAAAAGAACGATTGTTTGCAGTGATCCTAATTTATCTTCAATCTAGGAGAGCAGTTTTCAAAAACAATCTACCAGAGTAGTTTCCTAAAATCTTGGGACATGATTTCGATAAATGATGGATCGTGATAGTTTTTTTTGTGTTCTATGGTTTTCGATAGTTTTTTGTTTCCACTATGAAGCTGATTTGGTGGATATGCACTAACAATTTTCTGCGTCGAATTACCATGCTGTATCATATTATGTACTGCACGTTGAGTGTATTATAAACATACTTTAGTATGTTATACGTGATTCACAAGCTGTACACAAAAATCATACTGTATGTGGATCTCGGGGATACCCACCTGGGAGGAGAGGGGAGGGACAAGCAGCTTTCTCCCCTAGCAAAATATTAGCATCCTGTTCAACCAAAGAGACCTGAAAATTCTGTATCATTGTGCCGAAACGCAGTACATGCAAACGATGCTGACTAGCGGCATGTTTCGTGAAATCTCTACGCAGCATAGCGAATATGTGTTGACTACAACCCCTGCACTCCCCCCACCCCACCACCCACCATTCCTATCTCACCTTCGAGGTACGCTCTTGTTGTGTAGCGTAAATAAATGCCGTTTATCATGTTGTGTATGTGCTATGTAATTGCATAGATGGAGAATTCAAAATACTGATCATACAGTGGAAGTTTCCACGACTGGTTTTCTCAGCTATCGATAAATTTTCCGGGTTTTATGATCGTGGCCCATGAAACATCTTTGTTTCTGACGCTTCGTCCACAGCTGCAATACACATCTTAGCTGTTTAATATTTTATTTAAGTGAGTTTTGACACATAAGCCTTTTCGTTTCAGTAGAGATCGACCCTGTAATGATAATGTATTTTAGTATAAGAGAACAGGTAGTGAAGTGGAATGAATTTAACTTGGGGACGGAATAACTTTTGTTGATTATGAAAAGGCTTTTGACAAAAGGATCTGGCAGAGTATGGAAAATAGAGAGTCTCAAAGCTTCTAATCATATGTGTTGAAGCTCCTTCCAATGAGGAAAGTTTGTGACCTACGTAGGGAGCAGCTTGTCTATATAAATAACAACACGTGCAGAGCGACAATAATGGGTCCTGCCTTTAGAACCTCTACATACATGTCGTAGTCAGGACTTAGAAACAAAGTATCATCTACGGCATAAAGATCAAGAGGGACAAATGTTTTAATATTCCTGTATTCGCAGATGATCAAATTATGATATAGCGACAATGGAATGTGTAGCAAAATCCTAAAAGTTAACGTAATTTCCCGAACAGTTGGAAATATGCTACAAAACCAAACCATGAAACAGACACAGTGATGTTTACTATGTCATGTCAGTACTCAATACGCTCTATGGATCTTAATCCAGGTTTACCACACAAAAGGATATAAACATGGTACATGCTGCAGAAATACGATTCTCCCTACTGTTAATGGGTGCAGCAGGGAATATGGATTTAGAAATGTATATATTAAGAAAATATTACTACTTGATTCAGTGCACCAGAAAATAGACCTCAACAGGAAAATATGGTGGAACGTGTTTCAATAGCGTTTATTTCAATCTGCGGTCGTACGAGTGTGTTGACTGTAATTCAATTTCCAGTGAAACTGCAGTCCTATACCAGGCATTGAGTAATCCTCTCAGCTGTGACTTTCGGGCGCACACCCGTTACGAGTTGAGCCATCCGAGCACGTCTCTCAGGACCCAGTTCACTGTCTGCTCTCTGTCTCCCCCCCTCTCTCTCTCTCTCTCTCTCTCTGTGTGTGTCTCGTCTGTCTGTCTCGCTCTTTCTCTCTCTCATTCACTTACACACATTTTGCTGCTCAATAAAATCTTCACCATCGGTGTTACTTATTTTCCCCAGGAAACATTGCATGTTATTTATTTAACTAGGAAGAGCCTCGTTGCATGCAGGCGCATATCTGGTCTCGAATACGTCAGCGGTGCATAGTTGTCAATGTTTAGCTATTTCAGACTCTCAGACATGATTCAACATATGAGCATAGAATTACTGAATGTCTGCACTTACTTCTACTGGTTTCGTGTTCTCACAACATGGTTTTGTAACATACAGTCGCCGGAAAAGCGCCATTTTTCACCACGTTTCTGTTAGGTAGCTGTCTTTTCTGTCTGTGTGTTCGGTACAGATTTTGAAATTGATTCCAAATTAACTTAGCTATGTGCTAGAGTCTTGAAAGTATCATTATAGCTCATAACTGGATGACAATGACATAATAAATCTCTTTCTTTTGTGGTGTTAGTACTTTCTTTATCACTGTCGTTACCCGACGAGTAAAGATTTGAAATTTCCAATGTAGATCGAAACTGCTGACAATGCAATGTCAACTCACTTCTTTTTTTTTTTTTCTAGCGTGTGACTAAGGGTACGTTGGTTGTTGTTGCTGTTGTGGTCTTCAGTCCTGAGACTGGTTTGATGCAGCTCTCCATGTTACTCTATCCTGTGCAAGCTTCTTCATCTCCCAGTATCTACTGCAACCTACATCCTTCTGAATCTGCTTAGTGTATTGATCTCTTGGTCTCCCTCTACGATTTTTACCCTCCACGCTGCCCTCCAATGCTAAATTTGTGATCCCTTGATGCCTCAAAACATGTCCTACCAACCGATCCCTTCTTCTAGTCAAGTTGTGCCACAAACTTCTCTTCTCCCCAATCCTATTCAATACATCCTCATTAGTTACGTGATCTACCCACCTTATCTTCAGCATTCTTCTGTAGCACCACATTTCGAAAGCTTCTATTCTCTTCTTGTCCAAACTGGTTATCGTCCATGTTTCACTTCCATACGTTGGTTACCAGCGCATTTTTCCAACTGAGATAGAGATCTCAAACTTTCAATTTGCGTCAGAAGTGGATGACGATTCAATATTAATGCGCTATCTCGTCTGGTGTGTGGTGGAGGGTACTTTGTGTACAACTGTTATCTCCCTCTTTTCTTTCCTTTTCATGTCGTGAGTGAGTCCCAGGCAGAACCATTGCCAATAACCCTACGTGTGAGCTGATAACTCTCTATTTTTTCCCTTTACGGTCTTACCTCAAGTTAGACGCATGAGCAAACGATACACTGGTTGTATCAGGTGAAGACAAAAGGAGATAAACCTGAAATCTACCTCATTCTTGTGGTCTCACCCAAATGTTTGAAATCGAGTGAAAATGCCACTCAAGATGCAGGATAAACAGAAAATAATTATTTAAATAAAAATTAGCCTTTAAATTACTGAGTCTTTAAAAAAGAACAAGAAAGTATTAAATAATTTCTCATATCCCCATACGGATTCATAACCATATATAAATAATTTTGAGAATCATAATTTCTCATATCCCCATACGGATTCATAACCACTTATAAATAATTTTGAGAATATGTTATTGGGATTTTATAATATCTGTGAAAATACCTGCAAGATATAAAATGAAAAACATGGGACCCTTGTAATATATAAATGTCGCAGGAATAGTCCACCTCCTATCACGTGCTATATGCGCTTCACGGTTTTCGTTTTAAATTTACAAGCATTATTGAATACATTAATAATTCACTATCAGATGTATTTAAGACTACTTACGTGGGATTAACAATCTGTATGGACCTACAATAAATTATTGTATACTTCTTTCTCAGATTTAGAAACGTGATATATTAAAATCTGATTTTCATTTAAATAATTGTTCTGCGGTCCGTACTCTCATGTAGATCAAATTTTTCACTCGATCTCATATATTCTGATGAGAAAACACCAGAGACGATCGGCATATTTTCGATTTATTTCTACTTCCCTTCAACTAAGTCAGCTAACTTACAGCATTCTCCTACATATATCTCGCTGCAAACACAGTTCCTTCTTCTCTCGATCATTCTTAACGTTTAAAGGTTACTGCGATTTTGGTGGACATCACCACCGTATATTTCGTTGTGGTTGCACGTGCATTCCAATGAGGCCGACTGTTACTCCTGTTTGTGAGAATTTTTGTAGCCTTTACTGTAAGCCACGTATGATATACTGGGCGCTGCGGCGAGCACACACAGTTTTGAAGGGGACACGTATAGCTGCACATTCAAGGGCACCATGTTGAGTTACACCGCTATGCCAATGTGAGCAATAAATAGTATCTATGCTACTTCGTTTGAGACTAGTTTCATCAGGCCACAGGAGCATCTGACAACAGAAAGAGAAACTATGGACATCATTCCGTTAGGAGTAGAATCGGAAAATAAATGTGCCAGTCAACTATCATTTACTTTTCAGATGCGAAATTTCATCTTTCCCCTGATGGAAGGCAACTAATGCAACTACCAAAATCAATTAAAATGGATGAACTGTAATCTGAACCCATCTATAGCCGTATCAAGCACAAATGTCACACTCAAATCTGACGCGGCTATTGTTACTCGTCCTTAGTACAAGGTATTCGACCATCGACCACGGTTACACCGTTATTCATTAAGAAGAGGTGGCCGGGTTGCCGGACATTTGTTACTTTATCCACCGGTTTCTTTCTTTCTTTGGGCTGAATTTACGAGCAAATTGCTCGTAGGTCATTCCCATTTCCATTTCCATGTTGAACTGGTAAGGCGAAGAGTGTGTGGAAATATGTGGGGAGGGAACTAATACATCGAGCAATACGAATTAGTGTTGCCATAGGTTGTCCTTGCGGTGTCTGTTGAAGTGAAGAACAGAAAAAGAAACCGAAAAGAAAAACAAAAGCGTACCCGTCGGTAAACTATAACACTGCATTTTGTTCCATGACAACACGTGTATTGTTCGTATGAAGTGTGGAAATGAGCAGTTGAACTCCTCTTTCTTAACAGTGATGTGTGTTTTTGAGACGCTTCTACTCGCCAATATGAGTCCTAACAACGCCACTGCGGCTAGTCACTGATTCTGTGTGTATCATTTTACTGCCTAAAATCGTTACTCTGGTCAGAATTTATAAATTGTCCTACGTTATCGGAGATTTTAACGCTTCTAGTGGTTTGATCTGCATACTGCAAATTGTTTACAGTAAGAAGTCTTAGTAGGACCCTCGCCCTACTCTCATTCCAAACATTCTGACAGCCCAGCAGTCCAAACGGACACGCTGTAACTCTATTAGATTATTGTGTAAGCTCTGCTCAACACTTGACGTGCGACTTTGATTTTTTCTTCACAGATGTTGCGGAGGCTTTTCGGCGTGTTCTGCCTCCGATCTGGCCGGGGGTCAGATGCTGACTTTTACGGAGATCTGATAGACGCCGATCTGGTTGGAAAACCAGAGGTGAGCAACACCGAGATGTATTGAAAAAATAACGATCATAGTTAGTAGTAGCAATTTGCTGCTTAATAAGACAATTAAGCATACATTCCAGATTACTATATACGCTGCAGGAATTAGCAAATATTTCTTAATTACTCGGATTTATAAATAGTACGGGGTGGAAATAAAGATGTTTTTGTACCATCGCGTAAATGCGCTTGCAGCATCAATCAAAGGAACTGTTGACAGATTGCATACACATTCGTTTAATAGGAATTCTTCATACAGGAAAGAAATATGCTGATTTAAAAAACAATATTAATAGTCAAAGATAACCTAGGCATTGTAGTAATTTCCATCCTATGTCGCGAGTAAACATCCAGAAAATATTAGACTTTAGATAAACTGTAGAAAACAAACCAAAACCAACGAATGAAGAAATTGTGACAGTAGAAACAAATGTCCCACAGAGGATGAGCGCCGCGCGTTGGCGGCTGCGCTCAGACGTGGACGAGTTGGTGCTGCTGGCAGCACAGGCGGAGAAGACCCGGCCACCGCCTGCTGCTGTTGACGGAGGCTGCGGCAAAGTCATCGGGAAGGTAAAGCGGCACTGAAGGCAAACCTTCTTAAATAACTCGCCAGTAATGAATGACATAGATTGCATCCTACATAACCTTTTTTCAGACCACTGTAGAGTAGCACAAGTTTAATTAACGCTGAAAGATAATAAGTATAATCTTTGCCACAGTTAATGATTATGTTTGAACCCTCTTCCCTTTCTTCCTTTCACATTAAAAACAGAAAATAGTACTCTCTAAATGTACGCTTCCTTCAACACAGTCTCTCTAGACATTTTTTGCTACTGTTGCATGATAAAACTTTGAAGTATTTTCATGTGAAGGATTGCTCTTATGTGCAGGTGAACGATGGCTGGATGATTCTGACGACCGCCGAGATCCATGAGCCGCCTGTGACGGAGTATGACGAGGACATCCCGCCGATACCTCGCCGCCGGAGAGGGTGTCGGAGGTGCTGGGCGGAGAAAGTCGGGGCGAAGACTGTTGTGAGCTCACACGGCGGTCGGCAACACCGCCTCACTACCCACTAAACGTATTCATGACGAGGACATCCCGCCATTGCCTCGTCGCTAGAGGGGGTGTTGGAGGTCCTTGACAGAGAAAGTCGGGGCTACTTCTGTTGTGTGTCTGCAAAGTGAATGGGGACACCGGCTAACAAATATTTGAACTTGAATAAATAACTAAATGAACGAATAAAGTATCTTTGAACTTGAGACTTTAAATGACGCCATGTAAAAGAACGTTAAATATGCTTTAATCTTACTCGACTCCAATAAATGTGCGTCTGTGCAATGTGGACATGTATACCGACTCACTACCCAACGAATGTGTTCACGAGGGACTGTGGACAGTGGATAAAAGGGACATACCATCAATGTCTCATCGATATAAGGAGTGTTGGAGGTGCTGGACAGAGAAAGTCAGGGCTAAGACTGTTGTGTTTCTGCAAAGTGAATGGGGACACTTGCTAACAAATATCTGAACTGAATAAATAACTAAACAAACGAATAAAGTATCTTTGAACTTGAGACTTTAAATGAGGCCATATAAAAGAACGTTAAATATGCTTTAATATTACCCAACTCCAATAAGGGTGCGTGTGTGCAGTGTGGACAGGGACACCACCTCACTAGTCGACGAACATATTCGTGTGGAATCAAGTGCAGTGGATGTGTACGATATCCCAATGATGCCTCGTCGTCGGTGAGGATGTTGGACGTGCTGGCAGAAAAAGTCGGGTCAGAGACTGTTGTGCGTCTGCAAAGTGAAATGGGACATTGGTTCACAAATATTTCAACTGAATAAATTACTAAATGACTGAGAAAATTATCATTGAACTTCCGACATTATAAGCATCAGAGTTAAAGAGTGTTAAATATGCTTTAATCTTATTCAACTCCATCTGCAAAGATACTGAAATAAAATTAACTTATTCAACCAAAATTACATGTTCATCTTTCTCTTTGCATATACTACTGCATAGCTACAAATATTTGTCAGTGTTACGTTTTTATGTCTATCTCCCACAGAAATATTATACAGGGACTAACTATATTATCAGCACACAGAAAATCCTTCTCCAACATGTAAAATAACAAATAATCTAGAATTCATTTGTTTCACAACTAACTACCAAATAAATTACAGAAGTTATCACTTTTACCTTAGTCATGTTTCCTTCATGCCTTGGGCAATACGATGTTTAAGTAAATGCCTTTGTTTCAGAACTAGCGGAAAATTAAATATCCATTCTTTATCATGAAACAGCAATGCCCGGAAGTGGGTTATTCGCTCGAATGAATACGCCAGAACTCAAGACAAAGAACGAACATCTAAATACCGAATGAAACATGCTAGGGACGAAATTCTACCAGAGATATGCTGAAAAGTCTTTTACCCTCCTCTGAATTTCCATGATATGATTCTGGGCGTAAATGAAACTAATATTCCAAATAATTAGTGGTAGCTCATGATATTACAGTAGCCCTTAAAGCTACAAAAATCACATATGATATTCGCGTAAAATTTTAACTGTAATTCAACAAATTGGATCCTCCGTACACTGTTAACCAGAATTCGTTAATTGTGTGTAAATGTAGTCTCTGCTTTTTAACTGTTCAAGAAATCTGAAAATGTTACTCAAGACTTGTACCACATTCACGCTGAATTGTAGCGTCCATTTACATTCGTTTATGGTACAGGAAAGAGAGAAGTCATTACATGTAGTACCTAGCAACGTAGCAAGTTATGTACTGTATACTGGATCTAACTGAACATGTAGATGGCAAAATATACACATTATTTACATCACCCTAGAAGTGTTGAAGTACACAAAAATGGATTTAAAGACAACGCTTACGTAATAGTGTTGCAGTAATGGTTCAGTTTACTTAGTAATGTAAGTGAAATTTTAAAACCAAAACATTAACACCAAAGTTTGTCAGGCAAAATATTTACATTATATGAGGAAAGTTTCAAATAGTGTTTAACCATCATAAACACGTTTAGACAATTGGTGACAGAATTTGCGAGATCCTTCGCCATATGTTTATGCTCAGTTGCACAGCTTTACTGTCTCTTCCGCGGCATTGATTTGATTACCGTTACGAAGCAGTATAAGATCACTTACTTCTTCCTTACTATACACGATTTCTTGCTCTCCATCAGAACCAACAAAAAGGCACAGGTATTAGGCGAATTCTAAATACAAGACCAGCTGCTTGTACCGAACACATGATTATCACGAGAATTTAACAGCTGAATAAAAGCCTTATTAGCTAGTGAAATTCACAGTGAAATTAGCGTTTTGATAAATTTAGGCTATTATGGTTAAACTGTTCTCCTAGTTGTCGGTGTAACAAGGTAACTCAGAAGAAATTGACCTCATAAAGTACCCATTTTCTACATCTGCAGATTACTGAAAACCGCTCAATAAATTTACCCTAACGCAAACCAGATGAAAGGAAAACTTAAACATCAGGATCGCTCAGACCGAGGTATTCTAATACTTGCACCCATAAATCACAAGAAGTATTGCTAATAGACAACTGTTCTTACTCATCATCAAAAATGGTTCAAATGGCTCTGAGTACTGTGGGACTTATTATCTGAGGTCATCAGTCTCCTAGACGTAGAACTACTTAAACCCAACTAACGTAAGTACATCACACACATCCATGCCCGAGGCAAGATACGAACCTGCGATTGTAGAGGTTGCGCGGTTCCAGACTGAAGCCCCTAGAAACGCTTGGCCACACCGGCCGGCTACTCATCATCGTTTCATGGCTCCTGATGTAAGGTATGTAAATTTCTCTTGCCTGAAACAGTCTAGTGATGGAGGTGGGTAGTCTCAGCGCCATGAAATGCGAGTGGCTCAAGTCCACCATAACCCCCACCTCGCCCTGTGCTGCTGGTTCGCAGAAGTGTTGTGGCCACACACCACTCAGTATCCATTGTCTGTGGGGCGACCTGGTCCTTGGAAGCTATATCAGGATTATCAAAATATTCCTGAACGTTGCTGGTAACGAATGTGCATTTCCTGTCGGTGGTTGCAGACACACAGCAGCTACATTATGCCATGTTAATAGCGGGAAAGTTACGCAATCCAACTGTCTGGAAGATAACAGTTAGTTGGAAGGGTCGTTAGTGTAGGCACTATAGCCTGAATGCCTGAACCAGTGCGTGGGGACCCAGCATACACAGTGTACCAACATCTCGCTATTTAATGCGCATACTGTTAAGTGGTAGGAAGAAATTTTGGAAGGCTTCCCCTGTGTTCCAGTGTATCGATTGGAATTCTCGGTCGTCACTGTGACGATAGTTTTGAATCCTCCCCTGCAAGCTTCGGTTTTCTGGGATCAAAGGTGGTACGGGAGCTGTGGCCGTGAGGTCGCATCGAG
Source organism: Schistocerca nitens (assembly GCF_023898315.1). Lineage (NCBI taxonomy): Eukaryota > Metazoa > Arthropoda > Insecta > Orthoptera > Acrididae > Schistocerca > Schistocerca nitens. The sequence continues at coordinate 114,724,692 of NC_064620.1, read as the reverse complement.
AGGAAGAGTCGGCCGGCCACTGCGTGACGCAGGTTCCGTTGAGTCGATCGAGTACGTTTCCTTATGTAGCGCTAGTACTCCATTTGCTCTGAGCATCTCACAATTTGCGAGGTCAGTTCCGCAACTGGCGTTGATTCTTGAGGGTCTTAGCTTCATTTATGGTACTTTCGAGCGCATGATTATGGATGCCGTTGGGGAAGTTGTTTCTCTGGTTGTTTTCGTAGAAACAATTTGTTTCTTATTTCAGTTACAAATATGTAAATGTTAATAGTTTCATTCCGAGAATACATTAATCAAATTGTGATTGAATTGGAAGAAAGTTGACTGCTGTTTAGTAGAATAAGTCTGATTACGCTTTCCTTCAGTCGTGCAACAAGATATGTCAGGCAACCCACAAATAATAACTATGTCCGATTTCTTCTACGTAACTGAACTGTTTACTCTATATGGCGGTGTTCCGTGTAAAGCAAGAGCCCCTACACGGGACGATATATCTATGAGGTAGCAGCTTCAGTTAGTTTTACACGACCAACGATTGGTGAGAATTCCTCTCATTTATACGAGTATTGGACAGTTTTGGAATACAGAGAATTTGAATTACTTTGATTAGCGATGCGCCGGATTAAGGCAATACAAGGCTCACACCAGCTAGCATAACGTTCGTGTGTTTAACCTGTAAGTGTTTCAGGCAGGTAACACTCTCCACTGCCGAACACCGCCACGTCACACCCTCACAGCAACATCCTAACCAGCATCACATTTCAAACTAACGCTCTCTGGCCGGCATAAGGGCCTTAACGTAAAAACTCCCCTTGGCGTTTCATCTCCATCTCAATTTCATAGAATTGCAGTGGTGTTCTACAGTCTGAAGCTAACCAAACCAACTTTATAATCAAAACAAATCGCGCATTCTAGATTTGCATACCGGAAAGCGTAAATACTCCTGTCTCTCTTCCAAAAGCATGCCACTTTCATATACAAATCTTGTGGCGCCCACTTGCCAGTAGCGTCCACCATGAGAGTCATTGTCGTATGAAGAGCTTCTCGTTCCCCTGTTCCTAAGAGTCACGTCCAGTCACCGAACTACCTCCAAGATTTTTGGATATACTCCGTTCTCTCATTTCCTCTACATCTTCAACTACTTCCATACAACTTATATCCTGACGTCTTAACGAATGCCCTATCATTCTGCTCCATCTTCTTTTTAGCATTTTCACGTATTTGTGTCCTCGCAGATTCCCTGGACGATATCCCAGATCCGCGTTAGTCAGTTAGCTCAATTTGCAGAATCCTTGAATAGCACCACGTATCAGAGTGTTCGAATCTCTGCTTCTCAGCATCCCCCTTAATAGTTGTTTTCATTCTCTATATTATGTGATCCAGACGTACATTCTCAGATATTTCTTTCTCAAATTAATGCCAATGTTTTATTCTTGTGTACTTATTTTGGACTATGCTAGTCTGCATTTTATAACACACTGGTATAGTTTGACGGATTATTTTCCTTCCATGTTAACAAAATTCCTGTTCTTCCTCTGCTTTGTGGCCCCCAATTTTAATGTTAAGTTTACCTCCAAACTCCTTGAAACTTGTCCTCGTGACTTTCGTCGTACTACGTTTTACTTTTAATTCATACTCTGAGATCAGTGGACTGTTCATTGTGTTCAGCATGGGACGTAATTCATTCCCTTTTTCACTGAAGACAACAATCTGATTAGCGAATCTTGTCAACGGTGCCTTCCCCTGAATTTTAATCGCACTTAACCTATCTTCTATTGCCGTCATTTCTTCTTCGATGTACGGGGAACGATAAGGCGGACAGTTGTATCCTTCTCAAACATCCTTTCTGAAACGATGACTTCGTCTTTTACATTCCTTTTTACTGTCCCTTCTTGGTTATTAAATGTCTCGTATATTACCTGACTATTCTATTGCGTACGCCTATGCTTATGAGAATTTTGCACATCGCGAAAATCATATGTGGTCAAACGCTTGTTTCATCCAGACAACTCCTGTGAAGCACTCTTATTTTTATTAAACTCTTCCAAATATTGCCAAACATAGCGGTAGAACTGCGGCTCTGGTACCTTAATCTTTCCTGATGCCAAACTGTGCATCCAAAAGAATCTCAGTTTTCTTCTCCACTCTTCTGTAAACTGATCGTGGCAGCAACATTGATGCAAAAGCTGGTAACCTGACTGTACAGTACTTATCGTCCTCCCTGTATTCGAGATTCTGTGGACGATTTTTTTCCATTGTCGGATGGTATACCTCCAGTGTCATAAAGTCTACACGTCAACCAGAGTAACTGTTTGGCTGCCTCTTATACCAACGATTTCACAAATTTCGAAGGAATGTTAAGTATGCTTTCCGCGTTATTTAATTGCAAGTCTTCTAAAAGTCTGTTAAGGTGTTACTGTTGTCATATGTATGGACTGTATTGCTTCATAATAAAGTTCCTGATTCTATCAAGCGTCTTCATTGTATTCTATCCACCTCTCACTTCTACCTCTCATGTTTAACAGTGAAAACCGTCTAGCACTCATTATGTTGAGTCCTGTGGGTGTAACTTCGATCAACACTAACAGACACGAAATCCATAAAGTTTTTCCCATCCACGGACAAACCTATAACAACATGGTATCGTTACTATCACTACCCAACGAAGACCATAAATTTCTGCAAGTATGTTTCATCAGAATTGAAGAGAGATAAATTGGTGAACGATGCACAAAGATCACTGCAACTCGTCGTGGCCAGATATCAAAAAACAACTAAGATACCGACACGCACCCACGCATCGACAGGATATGATAGCCTCCGTCATCCGACAAAAACGAATGAGATTAATTGAAGTCATCACAAAGTACCGCAACTTTCGAATCGTTAGATGCTGTACGTACACAATCGAATGGCAACAACGGGTACTGCCTCTTTCACACAGTCTCATAAGGCTACACTTCAAAATTTAACCCACGGAACCATCCAAGCTGTATTTCTCTGTCCACAAGAAGAACCGTAGTAGTACTACATAATAGTGACAAGTGATACATGTTCCATACGGGCCATTAAACTACAATTCACCATGTATGAGTGATAGAAAATATTTAAAAACAAAACCAAATTGTCAAGACACGCAAACCACAGTTAGCGATCCCGAATACAGAAGACGATCACCCAAAACCGGTAGCTTCACAGCGCAAATATGTATACGAGGCCGTGACGAATTGGAAAGACAAAAGCACTTTGTTGTACCATCTTTCCGCCATGTTCCAAGCACACATGAACGTAGAATATTGCAATTCAGTGAAATCCATCAAATATGTCTGTAGGTACTTGAACAAAGCCAGTCACGTGGCTGTGTTTCAAGTAGTCGAAGACAGCGACAACAAAACAGAAACGACGAGATTCTTAAGTGGCAATAGGAACATACATCAACAGTAACGATACAGCGTGGCAAATTTTCGGATTCCACACACACGAGAGCGAACCTACATCTAGTAGTACATTTGGAGAATGGACAGAGAGTTTACTTCACGAAAGACACCGCCTGAAAAATTAATTTACAATCAAATTAGCCTACAGTTTAACAAATAACAATGGGCAAGTACAAACTTTAAAATATTGTTGCATCAACTTCAAAGATTCGTGCTACTCCAACGATCAACCACACACAGCTTGGTCACGAGTGGGAAATTCGAATTCTTTGTTCATATATACCCCAGATAAGAAAATGAAAAATTTTGCTTATAAAAAGTATTGTAAATAGTTAGACTATGTCTTTAAAAAAACTTTTTACCTTTTATACCTTAACAAGTATTGTTAATAGTCAGAATTTTTGACTTCGTATGCTTTATAGTTTATCCTTTTATTCCAACTAACACATAATCTCTTATCAACTCCCTGAGCAAGGAAGGGTACTGCAGCTAGTTAGTAATAGTTCACAAAGTATATCCCCACTATTCATAGAAAAATGGTCTGTAAAATTTGCATTCGCACGATTTGCACTTTTTCGTCACAATAATTAGTGATTTTGAGAATAGGATCGAAACATATTAACTAAAACAGTCACTTCAATAAAATAACAACAAGGAAACGAACTACCGCGCACTGATTTATTGCAGATCGTTATTTACAATGCAGCCAGAGCAGAGTGAAGTTACCTTTTTCATGGTAAGGATTTCTTGTAAAACCTAAGTGAACATTATTCAGAGACAATTAGGAGCAGTTTCCAATTAGTGAAATTTCATACCAATTTAGCAGATGTGTTTTTGAAGTAGGGGACATCCAAATCACATAACAATAAGTCATTCTGAGTTTTCTTGTGTATCATTATCTTATGCAACATAGTTTATTGACAGTCAGATAGTATCAGTTAATTTTAAAACACATTTCTAGAAAATTAATTTTTTTCCAGAAATAAGCTCATGTTCGAAAGTTGGGTAGCTCTGCATAATCTAGATCTTGATCTGTAATGGAAATTTTGGAAATTGGACAGTTTTCAGATTGTTAGGGAGAAATTCAGTTACACATAGTTTCAACACACAACTGCCAACTACATAGGCATCATCAAATGAGACTGAACACAAATGTACAGCAGATACGTAACACTTAAAACGGTATATCTTGGTACGTATTATACCAGTTCACGTTCAAGGCTTGCGTCACCTCCAAACCATTAACCGAAGTTGGTATATCTTCTACCGTCTTTGTACATATACTGCCTTTCACAGGAGTCCTTATGCCCAACTGCTCGTCTGCCACAGGGATACTAGTAATTGTCATCTGTTTTCTCGAGTGGATCAAACGATTTCGCCTGCCGGTCCTCCAGGTTTCGTTTTGCAGTTATCAGTATTTTGGGTTGTCCTCATAGTGCGTAGTCGCTTTCTTTCACGGTCCCCGAAGATGTCCTTCCAGCTATACTTCAACAAAGGGGGGAGGAATTAATTACATTGCTGTGCAGACTGTTTAGGGTCAGCCTAGCAGCAGGAACCATTCCTTGGAGGACAGTGAGGGTAGTTCTCATTCCGAATATATGAAGAATTGCCATACCACGGCTAAAAGTATGAGACTTCTCAGTTTGACTTCTTTTCTTCTAACGAAGTTAGGAAAACAGTCGAACATGCACGCTTATTAGAACACGTTAACTAAGGTTTCTCTACACATAAAACCAACTCACATACCAGTGACGTAAATCACGTAAAACAACACTTGACCAACGATATGGAAGGTGGAAGAAGGTCAACACTTACAGGAAATAGCTCTCTGGTCATCCTGGATATCGATGGGACTTTTAGCAATAGGACTTTAGAATCCATGATTAGAGCGGCAGAACAGCACGGAAAAAAGTCAGCCATATCCAGGAGGATTAAGAACAAGCTCAGAAGGAGAAACTAGATATCGCTACAGTGAATGAAAAAATAGTACCAATAGCAAAAGGGGGTGCACACAAGGAGCAGTTTTGTTCCGCCTAGTGTTGGACCTGGTTATGAATAAACTCACTGAAGAGTTAAATGCGAGACGCTATATTTGCCAAGGATACGCAGATGATATTGTCTTAGTAACACGTGGCAGAATTGCTATAGTTGTTAGAAAAATGACACAACATATTGTGGAAAACTCGAGCAGAAAAGGGGATCTACGAATCAGTTCCAAGGAAACTGTTGTAGAACCATACACGAGGAAGTGAATCCAGCACATATACTAGAATGTAAAACGCTTCTACGTAGCTATAGCAATATAGGTAAGTGTGAAGATCTAGCTGTTACACTGGATGAGAATCTTCACAAAAGAATATATGTTCCAAGACAAAAAGATCTCTTAAGATATCGAGACGGGAATGTGGTAGTGACAGTGGACAAGGTGACAGACTGTTCAGGACAGGCACGACAACTCCACGAATTGCCCCGAAACTTGTCCTAACGATCACGAAGGCAACGACAAAATCCCAGCTACGTTGCTGGATCAGAATGGAGCACTTAGAATACTGAAATACAATAAACAACCGAAAGCATGGGAAGCTAATAATATATAAGCTATGTTTAAGGAGAAGTTCGCTAATACTAAACATAATAGGAAATAGATTAAATTTGTGTTCGGCTCATGACTGGCCTTAGGAACCTTAAGAAACACCTAAACTCGAAGCGTGTAATGGGAGAAGCCCCTAAGTGAAGAGAATGTGGTGTGGAGGATGGGGTGTACAATAACTAATATTCAGATTCGATGCTCTGGAGGGCTAAAGCTACCATGTTGTGCAAGTAACATGAATTCTTGCCGTAATCTTTCGATTATTACATCCTTTGACCGCTGGCTAACTTTTGTTGAATTGTAGCATGTTAAAACTTGTGCCTTCGTTCAAAAATCTTCCTCGTTGTTAATGAGATCTACGCCATCTGAAGTATCACAGTTAAAGCTGTGTGTACCTTCAAAACCTGTTTTAATAACTAATTTAGTCGGTTTTGAAGATGAACTTTGTGAATCCCGACTAAACGTTTTTTTTTTCCATGTTGGTCGCCACGTGTGATGACAAATCCATCAAACTTAGGCTGTCATTTGTGAATGATGGTCTTTAGTTACCTTGTTCTCGCCTATGACCCAAAAGTCTTACATCTTGTTTCTTGCAGAAATGGGCGATTTATATCGATAAGAAGGTACGGGTGCCTATTATTTAGAATATTAGGCCATAAATATATCTGACTCAGAGGAGATATCATCATTTGCACTGATTTTCTAATGTTTTATTTAACCATGCACAAAATTAACTTAATAAAATTGGGTTAAGAATTTAGCACACTTGCTATGAAGTATGATAACAAATTAAAGCCTTTTCCTGGTGACTAATGACCTGTTAATGATACACTTTCAGGGAATGGTATAAGTAATGTCCGTATTGAAAAGAAAAATTGGTGTCTAAGGCATTATCTACTGTCTATTACACCACGTTCCCCAATTCGTGTTTGCATACTTGTGTTATCCTTTGTGCAAACAAATAGTGAAAATACATGAAAATTCGAACCTAAATGATTTCCATTAGAGGTAGCAGACCCCGAATGTTTAGTGAGAAATAAGCATTCAGATAACGGAACCCGTGGTCTATGGGTAGCGTCTTTAATTCATAATCAAAACGTCTTCGGTCCCGGGTTCGATCCCCGCCACAGCCTAAATTTTGATAAATAATCAGCATTGGCGTCCGAAGACTTCCGGCATAAGAAGTCAGCCTCATTCTGCCAACGACCTTGTCAAAGAGGGCGGAGGAGCGGATAGAGGTTCAGGGCACTCTCTTGTCCTATGGGTGAGAAATTGCCCCTAAAGGCGGAAGAATCAGCAATGGTCAACGACATGAGGATGCAGAAGGCAATGGAAACCACTGCATTAAAGACACGTAACGTGTATCCACAGGACATGTGGCCTGTAATTGAAGAAGTGTCATGATGATCTCTCCATTGGCAAAAGATTCCGTAATAGTCCCCCATTCGGATCTCCGGGAGGGGACTGCCAAGGGGGAGGTTACCATGAGAAAAAGATTGAATAATCAACGAAAGGATAACGTTCTACGGGTCGGGTCGTGGAATGTCAGAAGCTTGAACGTGGTAGGGAAACTAGAAAATCTGAAAAGGGAAATGCAAAGGCTCAATCTAGATATATTAGGGGTAAGTGAAGTGGAAGGAAGACAAGGATTTCTGGTCAGATGAGTATCGGGTAATATCAACAGCAGCAGAAAATGGTATAACAGGTGTAGGATTCGTTATGAATAGGAAGGTAGGGCAGAGGGTGTGTTACTGTGAACAGTTCAGTGACCGGGTTGTTCTAATCAGAATCGACAGCAGACCAACACCGACAACGATAGTTCAGGTATACATGCCGACGTTGCAAGCTGAAGATGAACAGATAGAGAAAGTGTATGAGGATATTGAAAGGGTAATGCAGTATGTCAAGGGGGACGAAAATGCAGTTGTAGGGGAAGGAGTAGAAGAAAAGGTTACAGGAGAATATGGGCTTGGGACAAGGAATGAAAGAGGAGAAAGACTAATTGAGTTCTGTAATAAGTTTCAGCTAGTAATAGCGAATATCCTGTTCAAGAATGACAAGAGGAGCAGGTATACTTGGAAAAGGCCGGGAGATACGGGAAGATTTCAATTAGATTACATCATGGTCAGACAGAGATTCCGAAATCAGATACTGGATTGTAAGGCGTACCCAGGAGCAGATATAGTCTCAGATCACAATATAGTAGTGATGAAGAGTAGGCTGAAGTTCAAGACATTAGTCAGGAAGAATCAATACGCAAAGAAGTGGGATACGGAATTACTAAGGAATGACGAGATACGTTTGAAGTTCTCTAACGCTATAGATACAGCACTAAGGAATAGCGCAGTAGGCAGTACAGATGAAGAGGAATGGACATCTCTAAAAAGGGCCATCACAGAAGTTGGGAAGGAAAACATAGGTACAAAGAAGGTAGCTGCGAAGAAACCATGGATAACAGAAGAAATACTTCAGTTGATTGATGAAAAGAGGAAGTACAAACATGTTCCGGGAAAATCAGGAATACAGAAATACAAGTCGCTGAGGAATGAAATAAATAGGAAGTGCAGGGAAGCTAAGGCGAAATGGCTGCAGGAAAAATGTGAAGACATCGGAAAAGATATGATTGTCGGAAGGACAGACTCAGCATACAGGAAAGTCAAAACAACCTTTGGTGACATTAAAAGCATCGGCGGTAACATTAAGAGTGCAACGGGAATTCCACTGTTAAATGCAGAGGAGAGAGCAGATAGGTGGAAACAATACATTGAAAGCCTCTATGAGGGTGAAGATTTGTCTGATGTGATAGAAGAAGAAACAGGAGTCGATTTAGAAGATATAGGTGATCCAGAATTAGAATCGGAATTTAAAAGAGCTTTGTAGGACTTACGGTCAAATAAGGCAGAAGGGACAGATAACATTCCATCAGAATTTCTAAAATCATTGGGGGAAGTGGCAACAAAACGACTATTCACGTTGGTGTGTAGAATATATGAGTCCGGCGACATACCATCTGACTTTCGGAAAAGCATCATCCACACAATTCCGAAGACGGCAAGAGCTGACAAGTGCGAGAATTATCGCACAATCAGCTTAACAGCTAATGCATCGAAGCTGCTTACAAGAATAATATACAGAAGAATGGAAAAGAAAATTGAGAATGCGCTAGGTGACGATCAGTTTGGCTTTAGGAAAAGTAAAGGGACGAGAGAGGCAATTCTGACGTTACGGCTAATAATGGAAGCAAGACTAAAGAAAAATCAGGACACTTTCATAGGATTTGTCGACCTGGAAAAAGCGTTCGACATTATAAAATGGTGCAAGCTGTTCGAGATTCTGAAAAAAGTAGGGGTAAGCTATAGGGAGAGACGGGTCATATACAATACGTAAAACAACCAAGAGGGAATAATAAGAGTGGACGATCAAGAACGAAGTGCTCGTATTAAGAAGGGTGTAAGACAAGGCTGTAGCCTTTCGCCCCTACTCTTCAATCTGTACATCGAGGAAGCAATGATGGAAATAAAAGAAAGGTTCAGGAGTGGAATTAAAATACAAGGCGAAAGGATATCAATGATACGATTCGCTGATGACATTGCTATCCTGAGTGAAAGTGAAGAAGAATTAAATGATCTGCTGAACGGAATGAACAGTCTAATGAGTACACAGTATGGTTTGAGAGTAAATCGGAGAATGACGAAGGTAATGAGAAGTAGTAGAAATGCGAACAGCAAGTAACTTAACATCAGAACTGATGGTCACGAAGTCGATGTAGTTAAGGAATTCTGATACCTAGGCAGTAAAATAACCAATGACGGACGGAGCCAGGAGGATATCAAAAGCAGACTCGCTATGGCAAAAAAGGCATTTCTGGCCAAGAGAAGTCTACTAATATCAAATACCGGCCTTAATATGAGGAACAAATTTCTGAGGATGTAGGTCTGGAGTACAGCATTGTATGGTAGTGAAACATGGACTGTGGGAAAACCGGAACAGAAGAGAATCGAAGCATTTGAGATGTGGTGCTATAGACGAATGTTGAAAATTAGGTGGACTGATAAGATAAGGAATGGGGAGGTTCTATGCAGAATCGGAGAGGAAAGGAATATGTGGAAAACACTGATAAGGAGAAGGGACAGGATGATAGGACATCTGCTAAGACATGAGTGAATGACTTCCATGGTACTAGAGGGAGCTGTAGAGGGCAAAAACTGTAGAGGAAGGCAGAGATTGGAATACGTCAAAAAAATAATTGAGGACGTAGGTTGCAAATGCTACTCTGAGATGAAGAGATTGGCGGAGGAAAGGAATTCGTGGCGGGCCGCATCAAATCAGTCAGAAGACTGATGACAAAAAAAAAAAAAAAAAAAAACATTGAGGGTGTCCTTCCATTCAATGTGGTGTTGGGATATCAGATCAGACCCCTAATATTCACTGACAGGATGCTTTCAACTCGTGTACGGCCCCTGTCGATTAGCTGCGGGTGGTTTACCATACTCTGTGGACAGGTTGGACCATCTGTATTCAGACACTGACAACTTCGACTTCATTCATAGCGTGGTCATGGCCATGCTCAACAAAATGTCTTCTTTCTGTCATTGTCTGGTCTCCACGTCTACCAGTCTTACTTTCCTGATTCGATGCGACTGGCGTATACACATCGCTTCAGAGCTACGACCCAGTCCCAGATAATAGTGGAGCGGCGCCACAGAGTGGATCTTGGCCCCGGTCGGTTGCCGCAGCAGTGCTTAGCGCCCGGGTATAGTGAAGGTGGGCAGGAATCGGAGCGGTGGCAGGCAGGCTCGCTTGATCGCTTCCGTCAGCGTGGGAAATTGCGAAGGTCTTCACCCGACCCAGACCTAAATTAATTGCTCTTTCCACATATCACTTATAACTGGCCTGAGGGAAATCATGGAATTGATAATTCTTTCACCCATCCGCCAGTTCCTAACTGAAAACAAAATCATTATGCCTGAACAGTTTGGATTCCGCGCCGAGCATTCCACTATCTAACAATCCGTTCGCCTGGTAGAAACATTTCTTCTGGCCAATGCAAGGAGAAAGCAAGAGGAGCAGTGTTCCTGGACATAAAAAAAGCATTTGACCGTATCTGGTACAATGGCTTTCTCTACAAACTTGATGAAATGGGGTGCCCAGTTCACATAGTCTGGATCATTTACTTCTTTCTTACAGAACGTCAGATCTTCGTAAGTAACGGAGACAAGTCCAGCCAGACACACCAGATAGAAGGAAGATTCCTGCAAGGCAGAATGCTCTCAATGTGGATAGCACAGCCATATACAGAAGCAGGAGCAGCCTCCTCCTTATTCACCGTCATTGCCGATAAACCTCGACAAGATAATACAGTAGTGTAAGCGCTGTAAAATAAAGACAAATTCAACCATGTGGCGGAGGATCAATTACATCTCTAAAATCGAAATTTCTCGTCGTTAACACACCGCTTACGGCAGGGAATTGAGTTGGAGGAATTCCGTATATACCTGGGGCCCGAAATAGATCGATGCCTATCATGGAACAGGCATCTCACGATAGCAGCAAACAAAGATTGCGCTCCCTTCAGTGCAAACTTCGCTTCTGGCGCCAGCTCATCCTTCCGATCTTCATGTATGAGTCCGAGGTATGGTCTATGGCTTACGACACAGCACTAAACCGACTGCAACGTGTCCAGAACAAAGTTTTCCGTGTCATCTCAGGCGCTGGCAGATATGTCCCCAACACACACATAGAGACTTTTAAGGACAACCCACCATTTACATTCATATCCACGACAAATCCACAAAATTATACAAAACACCATACGTAGCACCAGAATCTTCTCACACACGCCCAAAATTGACCCTTACACACCAATTTAGCAACCAATGACATACACCAAATAGAAGCTTACACACTGAAAAAATGAACGCAACCGCAATCCATCACCTTCACGAAATCCAGTAGCACATTCTGAAGTCAGACCGGAAGAGCCCTGTGGTAGAGGCAAAGGTGGAAAAATGGGCCCCTGCTGGTATTATGGGCCCCCTACATATTTGGAAGTACAGGCCATGAATTCTAGCGGAGAGCACATGAGCTACTAGAGCTAGTTGCCTAACTTCACTGTAGAGTGTGCAGACGTAGTAGCTGTCATGGTTTGTGAGTAGTTGTGCTGTGAATTTTTTCGCTGTCATCAAAAGTTTGAAAGGTTAGTGTTTATTTCAATAAAACTCAAATTTCTAACATTTTATTACTAAAACTAAGGTAAGGTACGTATTTGGGTTGTTGTTGGGATGCCGTTTTACATTAATTAACGTCGGTTGCGAACCAAACTAACCGTAGGCAAAATCGTTTTTCCCAAGATGTCGAGGGTGGATATATGGGCCCCTTTTGCTGCTGGTATTATGGGCCCCGTAAAATCAATCAGATTGTATGGGACCATTTACAAATATTGCTACTCTTTATGTTTCAGATGCCTCGAAGACATCTTGTACCACCAAAAAAATCGAAACGGCAATCGTGGGACAAAGCAAATATGTCAAATGCTATTGTAGCTATTAAAGAGAAAAAAACTGGGTTGAAAAAAGCGGTTAAAGTGTACTCTGTCCCTAACCTAAGGACATCACACACACCCATTCCCGAGGCAGGATTAGAACCTGCGACCGTAGCGGTCGCGCGGTTCCAGACTGTAGCGCCTAGAACCTCTCGACCACCCCAGCCGGCACATGACTCAGGTCTTAGTGTCGTTCAAAGAAAAATTTCTCGTGTCATCGGCCTGCAGGGAAAAAGGCAAGTTGGTGCATTATCTGCAGCTGTAACAGGATCACTTGATACTTATGTGTGTGACTTTTGTGAATAGACTAGGCGTAGGCTGTGAAAATCATCCCACCAGTAGACTCAATTAACAATGTTCAGAGTGAATCTTTCTTTCATTATACACAAAAATTAAATAAAATTATTTTTTCAAATTTTTGTTTCTTTTTATTTCAAACTACATCGGGGCCCATATTACCAGCACAAATTCTTGACGCAACAAAATGCAGACTATCAGGAAAAATAAAATTTTGTTTTAACTATTAAAAAGTTGAACCAAAACATGTCGTAACTATTGGCAGGACATACTAGAGAAATGCTTTATGTTAATTTCAGGTGATTATACTAAAAATAAAAGGTGTTATATAAAAAAAACAAAGTAGGGGCCCATTTATCCACCTTTACCTATACTACTAACGCAACAAAAATAATCATAGTCTCATCATTTGACTACATGGTCGGCAAACACACAAATCGGCCGGTCATCAGTCTTTCTCATACGATTTTAAATAAACTTCTCGGAAAAAAGAAATTAGATTCTCACGCACGTAGTAGCATTAGTCGTCACTTTCACGACGAACAACTTACAATTTCGTTACTGGGATACTTCAAAATAAAGCACACAAACTATTGCAAGGATATCGAATAGTTTGAGATGGAAAATAGAGTTCCGTATGAATTGTCTATTCTTTATTCTCGGGAAAATGGATCATATACAGGGTGTTACAAAAAGGTACGGCCAAACTTTCAGGAAACATTCCTCACACCCAAATAAAGAAAAGATATTATTTGGACATGTGTCCGGAAACGCTTAATTTCCATGTTAGAGCTCATTTTAGTTTCGTGAGTAACGTGATCAAATTGTAAATTTTCACAATCAACATGAGTGGGCTGACGAGAATCCGCACGCAATTGTGCATTCACGTCATCAACACAGATTTTCTGTGAACGTTTGGGCAGGCATTGTTGGTGATGTCTTGATTGGGCCCCACTTTCTTCCACCTACGCTAAATGGAGCACGTTATCATGATTTAATACGGGATACTCTACCTGTGCTGCTAGAACATGTGCCTTTACAAGTACGACACAACATGTGGTTCATGCACGATTTAGCTCTTGCACATTTCAGTCGAAGTGTTCGTACGCTTCTCAACAAAGGATTCGGTGACCGATGGATTGGTAGAGACGGACCAATTCCATGGCCTCCACGCTCTCCTGACCTCAACCCTCTTGACTTTCATTTATGGGGGCATTTGAAAGCTCTTGTCTACGCAGCCCCGGTACCAAATGTAGAAACTCTTCGTGCTCCTAGTGTGGACGGCTGTGATACAATACGCCATTCTCCAGGGCTGCATCAGCGCATCAGGGATTCCATGCGACGGAGGGTGGATGCATGTATCCTCGCTAACGGAGGACATTTTGAACATTTCCTGTAACAAAGTGTTTGAAGTCTCGCTGGTGCGTTCTGTTGTTGTGTGTTTCCATTCCATGATTAATGTGATTTGAAGAGAAGTAATAAAATGTGCTCTAACATGTAAAGTAAGCGTTTCTGGAAACATGTTCACATACCATATTTTGTTTCCTTGTGTATGAGGAATGTTTTCTGAAAGTTTGGCCGTACCTTCTTGTAACACCCTGTATAGTGCACTCCATTCTGCTGTGAGTCCAGACAACAAAGCGGGAATTAAATGTTCTTAGCATGCTTTTATCTTATAAACGATTTGAGATATCGAAACAAGATTTTGGTATGTAATAGTTTGAAAAGAGGAGAGGGAGTTGCCATATGGTTACCATATGTAAGTAACTTCCTTATCAAGTGCGATATACCAGTAACTCCAGATTTATTTTTCATAGGAATGTGGTCGTTTCTTTCGGGTAGTCGACAGGTGGTGAAGCGAGAATCGTTACAGATTCCTATAAAACCAGAAGAAGTTTTAGAGATATGCCTGTGACGTAGTAGGATTCATGCCAAGTGCAAATGATTTTCTAAGTACTGCAAATGATTTATGCAACATTCCGAACTTTCCGCTTCCAGTCGGTGATGTTGTCAGAAAACACATTCATCTAGTTCGCTCAGAAAAATCTAGTACAATATTTGTAGTCATCCTACAAGCAGTTGCAGGGCGTCACGGGAAATTCATTGCAATCGATGTAGGGTGATATCGGATGGAAAGAGAGGGTGGAATATTTCATTCTTACAGTGAATTACGCTTCATGGAGTAGGTGGAGATTAATATACCAAGAGAGACTACAGTACCAAAGACATGAGGTGTGTTGCCTTTTGGATACGTTACAGACGGTACATATCCAGTTTCGAGGCATTTTTTCAACTCTCACAGTCGACAGGCTTTATATTCAACGAAAGAATATTTCGACAAATTATTTTCCCGACCACGTCGCCGTACTTTAATGTGCTGTACGTATGATGAGCGGAAAGTGGTGTATATTTTGGAGGAGAGTACAAACTTCACTAGAATTTGCTGACGATATTGTAAAATGTACGTTTTCTCCACAATGCTGGCACTGACACAGAAAGATCCCTGAGTGTCGATGAGCAACATTCCGCAGAAACCTAGACTTCTGTACAAGTCACTTATCAGACAGGACAATACTTTAACAGAGCTTCAAATGAAGGTGTCCAAATGACAGGGTTGTGAAAACCTTATGTCACATAATTAAATGCAATTTTCACATGTTTGTTACTTATGATACTTCATGTTTATTATTGCCCATTGTTTTAAGGCAATAAAAGAAGTAAGAGATTATGGAAATATATTTTGTACTTGCAGTTTGTGATACCGCTGACACCTCATCAGATAACTTCCCCAAATTGTGTTAGTTGTGATGATACTTGTTCCGCTAGTTCCATAAATTACGCCAAGTGTAGACAGTTGCTATCAAGGATTCTGCTGATACCGTTTTCTAAACACTACAACAACAGGAACACTGCAGTCAGCAACAGTACTGACCCTGCGACCCACAGCAACAGACGAAATCAGCCGGTGCCGCCTCTACGTAGCCAGAGTCATTTGTACTCGTGTGTTCGCTGTTCTTGGTAAGAAAGCACACATGTTCGGTCTGCTCAGCACCACTATGTACTGCTATGCACCGTGCCGCTTTGCTTCCAGCGCCGCTGTAATCAAATGCACTGAGCAGTCCTGGTTCGTTTCACGAGCTCTTCTCCAGTCCGCGCACTGCACTGTCCTGATTGTACCGCGCTGCTCCACCATAACTGCTAATGGCTATGATGGAGGATGTGGTTCCATTTCCTAACGATCTGTAGGGTTCCAGAGAAAACAGTATACCCTCTTAAGATAATAGATAAATAGCAAGCAGTGTGTATTACCAGATCGAGGTATGACAGTGATAGTTGAATTTTAAAAACAAAAACAACTCCGTAAGCGTTGAATTCAAAGCGAGTGGTACAGAGATGTTTACTGTATACCGCAAGTATTATGTGATACACAAATACAGACAAAAGGAGCTGTTAAAAGATTACAGCAGAATACTTTGCTACTACTGAAGCAGAAATACAAAGAAGGTTGTTGCAGAGGGGGGGGGGGGGGGGAGGAAGGGAACGTAAGTGGGCGAAGTGATGGTAGATGAAGAGATGATCGAAGTTTTAAACCTGAAACTATTATCCTGATAAATTTTTAATCGTGTTATAGGTCACGAAAAAATAAATGGTTGGACAAAGGAAACTGTTCATGGATTCCAAGAGATAAGAAGTGATCATGTCAACGACCTGAAGAAAGATAAATGCGTGGAGAACGCTAGATGAGGCCTTTCTCTCATAGTGGCTAATAAACTCACAAAAACGAATGTCGACATCAGAAGGGAATTTTATTCAGTCCGTACATTCGCATACACTCATCCAAATTAATATCCAGTAGACGGTATTCATAAAAACATATGAACAACTGGGAGAGCCAGTCACTACCAAACTGTTATTGATAGTACCACGAAAAATCTGCGGAAGGCAGGAACACAGAGGTATTCGCTGCTGGTCCAAGAACTCGCCAGTGACCGTGTTACTCTGGTACGCAAATATGAGTTGAAAAGTATCGAATCTTCGTGTCTATGGCTCCAACCAATTAAGAAAGGTAGACTTACTTCGGTTTTGATGTCATAGGAGACAGTCTTGCACAGTCATGACTTTTTTCTCTCAAGCGGAAAGCTCCAGTCTTTACTAACGGGTCTATTACTTGTTTTGAGCTACATGTTTGCTGACTAACTTCTCAAATTTCTTGGGTGTTTGAGTTTTTACCAGGCATAGTCCTACATTTTAATAACTGTGTATAAATACGCAGCTCCATCTCAGTCTCTTTGTCTTGTCTTATGCAACAATATTTGCTTCACTATGCATCTCACAGAGCTCTATATACTTTCTTCTACACCATTTTCCTCCCTCACAGTCTGCCCAAACTATCTTTCGTCGAGATTATCTTAAAAACTTACATCTTTCTCTGCCATTTCTTGGTTCCTCTTGGAGATGTTTTGGGTGACTAGCTTGTAGAATGGACGCTGAAGATCTCGTTTCGATCTTCTGTTCTACTTCTTGTTTCTCGTTATTTATGTAGTTTATTTCCACCCTCAGATATCTGAGCTCATCTACTGCTTCAGCTATTCAGTTATCAATCTGCTGAGCTTCCCTGCTTTTTGTTTTGTATTTCTTTCCACTCGCACGAGTTTCGTTTTCTCGTGAATTTACCTCTAACTGACCAAACATTCCTTTCTTTAAGTAGCTTTCTTGCCTGTATTTTCAGGTTTTCCAGATCTTGAGCGATTACGAGGGGTGTTCAATATGTAATGCCCAAATGTTTTCCTGAGAATATATCTATTGTTAAGAGTTAGAATTTGGCTACATTACACATCAACATGTCCTGTCCAAATCCTATTTTTCTACGTAGTCTACATCACGTAATATGGCCGTACTCCAACGTCGTAGAAAAGTATGTATTCCCTGCTAGGAAAAGTTCTTGTCCTGTAGGCATAGCCATGTTTTCACTGCATGTCTGACTCTCTCGTCATCTTCAAAGTGTGTTCCCGTAGAGAAACTTTATGCGGTCCAAAGACGTGCATGTCCTAGGGTGTCTGGTCTCGACTGTAGGGTGGGTGAGGCAATGACGTCCAACCCAATTTGGCGATGTGTTCCAGAGTTCTCAGCTCTGTGTGTGGGCGTGCATTACCATGCTGGAGCATGAATTCTGCTGATTTCTTGTCCGATCGAACACGTCGGAAACGGTTAATGAGTTTAATCCTGAGTTTGTTCAGAGTCTTCTGACTCAGAATTGATGGTTGACCCTCTTGGTATCACATCCGTGACAATTTATTTGTTTAATCGTATATCTGGGGCCCCCCGTCGGGCAGACCGTTCGCCGGGTGCCGGTCTTTCAATTTGACGCCACTTCGGCGACCTACAGTCGATGAGGGTGATAGTATGATGATGAGAACAGCACAACATCCAGTCCCTCGGCGGCGAACATTCCCCGACACAGCCGGGTATAGAATCCAGGTCCAGAGGACTGACAGTCCGTCACGCTGATCATTCAGCTACCGGAGGCGGATATCCACGACATTGATACCATCATACTCACAGAAGACTGTCACTGTGAGAATGCTGATGATGCTACTCCATGAACTGCCCTTTTGTTGCTGGCGCAAAGTGGTGCACGGAGCTTTCGTACCCCATAACGATCTATGACAGGAAGGCCTCTCCGTCGGTCTCAAAATGTTCCAAAAATTCAGATGCAATGACCTTTCTTTGAATTTATGGTCTCCTATGAGCATTCACGGAACCCATCGTGAGCACCTCTTTGAATATCCAAGCGTCTCGATCAATGCAGACGCACTTACAATGCTGACCGACCACTGTAGAGCCAATTGTCGACTTGTGATGCGCCGGTCTGCACGACTAACGGCACCCACACGATTCTGCATGTCTGGAGCAGTGGCAGTGGCAGGACGTCCCGAGCACGGCTGATCATGGGGCTCTGTTTCTGCATTTCATGAGGCTGCGATTTTCTTTACCCATGCCTAGCTGTACTCCTATCAACTGCAGCATCGCCACATATTGTACACAAACGTTAATGGATGCTCACCACGGTTTCTTTTTCTGCACACAATAACTGAATAACAGCACGTATGAAGACACCTTTTTGACGCTGTACTACGGCTCTGCAATCTGCCATAACAGCTCTAATCTTCATCGGAGCTCAGATCAAATATCAAATGTGAAGCACAAACAAGGATGATAGTCTATGTTTAAAAAAAATTGGGGCGTTATTTATTGAACGACCCTCGTAGTTCTTCGTCATCTGCAAAGTTCTGTACAGTTATTTTTAATCCCAAGCCTGTATCATAACCTAGCTTAGGAGAGGTTGTATTATATCTCTTAACTGGCTGTTGTTTTTATATCAAGACCTCTGTAATATCTCTGTCCACTATCATTACACCTTCGAGTCTTCCAACATAACTTTTACAAGAACTGTAATCATCTTTGGTATTCCTAACTTCAGCATTTTCTCCGAGATCTTTTCTCTGTATACGCCGTCGTAGGCTACATAAAAAACAACAACCATGTTGCCATTGTTTTGTTGTATTTCAAACATTTTGATGTGGCTTCTTTTAGTGAAAATATCTGAGGAGTGGTGAAGTGATTCTTCATAAATTACGCTTGTTTCTCATCCATTACCTCTTTTAAATGTCGATCCAATACTCTCTGGATAATCTTTGAACACTGTGTAGATTGGGCCAAACAATTAGATGCCTCTTTTCATTCATGCAGTCTTGTTTATTGCCCTTTTATTGGACTGGTACTATGTTCGCTTTAGCCCACTAATCTGGCACTCTTTCTTCGTTTCAAACGTTAGTCACGAGTTTGTGTATTTATTAACAGTAGTGTGTCTTCGCTTCTTAAGCAGTTCAGCAGTTATTCCAAGTCTCGCTGTTGTTTTGTTACTTTTACTGTTTTGATTGCGTTATTTTCCATTACATAGTGTTGTTCCTCCACTTCTGTACTTCATCTTCAGCATTTAGAAGCGTCTTCAAATGATTTCCACGGTTGTAAATGTTAGAAAGGAACAGTTGGCAAGCAATTTTCGTTTCTTATTATATAATGACCTCCTTCTTACTAAATGCTGATATAAATATATTATGTTGAAAGATATATTACCCTTACTGCAATTGAATGTTTGAAGTGTGTCTGTTGGCATGATAACTCCAAGAATTCGAGGGGACGACAAAGCGTTTCCTTCCATTTTTTAATTTTTTTCTTATGTAATTGATTTTCGAAATGATTTGCTTTGAAGAAAAAACAATTTATTCCTAAATGTATAAGATATAATATATATTGCTTGTTAACAAACCCACTAACACTTTTATAATTATAACGTGCATTTATACATAGCGAAACCTCTACAACTGTGGAAGAAGTTATAGTAATGTCTGCCATTATGTCTTTCTTTTTTTGCGGCAAGATAGGAGAGGTTGACGGCTTATAGTCCGAGGGTAAACAACCCAACACTACTCGTGTTCTTTCGTTAATTTATTCTTTACCGGAAGACAGAAATCCCGTGGGATATATTATCCGATCATTTCCGTTGCCGTACATAACATTTTATCTAGAGAGTTCTGTGGTTTTTATCGGTTGTCACCTTCGAACAATGACGCTTACCAGCCTGTTGATTGGTATGATATGGCCCCTTTTATAAGAAAAATAATAAAATGATGGACCAGTTCAGGTCAAAATTCAGTCAGAGTTACAGAAATTCTTGTGAACCATACCATACGATGATCTTAAAAGAAATTGTTGTCCTTCATCAATCTGGCTTGCCTCCATGTCGTGATAGCCATCTTATAAGTAATTGTAAAAAGATGGAAATATGAAAAGGAGGAAAACATGCAGTATAGGAATCTAAATCTCAGAAATAATACTGTAAGACCATCGGGGCCTTGATCTTGCCAAAACCACGTAACAAAAAGCGCTTGTGACTACCTGAAGTTACTATTATTAGAAGTATTCAACATCACCTTCCTGTAGCCCATCTATTTAAAACGTCATTACTGTTGCCATAGCAAGAACCAGTTTAACCACTTCTCGGTTTATTACATGCACAACACACTTTTAGTTAAATTTTCTGTGAATCCACATCGAAAAATATTACTAGCATAACTGATTTTACAGAGACTTTTGCTCATTCTTGTAAATGTCATTCTCAAAATATTCTCTGCTACTTTTATTCATTACTTATTGTTTGGATTACATATCGTCCTGTATTTTTGAGGAATAAAGTCCTCACTAAAATTTCGGTCAATAAATCTTCACATTTAGGATGGAGTCCCAACTTATAATTCTCCTTCTTCAGTTTTAAGGTAGCAGATAATAATTCCAAAATTTATTGCTTGTTAGTGATGCAATCTTTTTAGTCACTATTTAAGAAGAGAACTCCATGACGACGTGAAAGTTTTTAATTAACTTGTCGTAGGCGTCAGCGTTCATAAGTAGCGATGTGTGCATAACTTTGTTAAAAACATTAGGTCCTGGGTTTCTCAACAGAATAGGTTGAACTATTTTTGCTTAAGTTTTACATATGTGACATTTATTGCCACTTCTTGTTATAACATAAGCACAAAGTTACAAGAAACCTTTACATCCAATAAATGTCACAAAACTATTAAGACACATAGTGGATAGCTGTTCACTGATAACTAGTAACGAGCTTCATGCATCGTTCACCACCATTACCGGAATACAAGTGACGAAATGTCGATTTGGCGCAATATCTGCAGGGTATGATAATTATGATTTTTTACAGAAGCCTCTAGAACAATTTGTGAACTCAAGTAAATAATATATAAACTTAATTTTTTTAATATTTATCATGATTCCAAATTAGTAGTTGTAAATCTCACATGTAAATTCCTTGAAAGTATTACGGAAATGAAAGACATGGACAAGGGTGTCGAATAAATTGATTATTTTTAAAAATTTGGATTTTATGCCACGTTATTAATATGACATTATATCGTTTGGTAAATTAATAAAAAATAATTAGTGGCGTTTATCTTGAATAAGGTTAGACTGCCTTTACAAAATAGGAATAAGTAACAAAATTATGTTTTACTTGCTTGTAAAGTCACTTACAGGAAAATTAATTTTCATTGTGTAACCTCGCAGCGTATGAAACCATCGACTTGTAATCGGTAAAATGTATATAAGGCAAGACTTCGCTCGAGGGCTAATAAACTTCGTAAATGTCCAGAGATATTAACAGGTATCAGGTACTTTACAACCGAAAATAGGTGCAAACGTAGTTAGCAACCAAGTGGTATCGTACATTTCTGTAATTAAGAGAATTTCAGTAAGAACATGAGTTATTACAAGAACGAGGAAGACAAGAAGTTAGCCACAGAAGTACAGCCTTCGTTAAAAAGGTTTTTCTTCCGTTAGAGACATCGAGTTCTCTTTTGCATCTGTTGGTACAGAAACCTTTCATTGTGTTTTTTTCTTTTCCGTCAGCACCGAATTCCTCGCCAACATGAAGGATTGTCCTGGTTACAAGAGTGGAACTGGAAAAAAAGGTCAGAAAACAGTTATGTGCCTAAAGAGTTCACAAACTCATCCACAGTTATAAGAATGGTAGTATAAAAGATGAAACTGCGGAACAATGTGTTCCTAAGATCGTTACTAGAGACAAGAAAGAACACCCAACAGTTACTACACCTACATATACGGCTAGATGATTGCTTTGCAATTCACGATTAAGAGCCTCGCAGAACGTTCAGCGAAGCACCTTCAAGCCGTTTCTTTACCATTCCACTCTCGAGCAATTCGCAGGAAAACCGAACACTTAAATCTTTCCATGAGAGCTCTGATTTCTCTTACTTTTTTCATAACGATCATTTCTTCCTATGTAGGTGAGAACGAACAAAATATTTTTTTGCATTCGGTGGAGAAAGTTGTTGACTGAAATTTTATGAGAATATACTGCCACAACAAAAATTGTCTTTGTTTTAATAATTGCCACTCCAATTCGGATATCATACCTGTGACACTCTTGTTTCTCGATAATACACGACTTGGCGCCCGTCTCTGAACTACAGCATTTCCAAAGGAAAAACTGTTCAGAGGTCGCTCACAACACGTATTGGTTCACTAGAATTTGTACAATGAAACGTGTTCCTGTTATAGATGTTTTGTCTGTCATTAAAGAAAACATTGCTTTTTCATTTTTAACGTTTTGATGAAATTGTGGAAAACAGTAATAGAAAAGTTTTATCTAAATATTTTAAGATGTTCTGCGATGACCTTTATGTGTCACCCTTAAATTTCTCTTCCATAAAAAATGGCGGAGATTAATCAATGTCTATCAGTTGTCTCACCGAACAGATGTTTTGTACAAACTTCCCGACTGTAACAGACTAATGTCTGGGAAAAGCATATCTTCACCTTTCAGAAAATTATCTGTAGCTAAAGGCTCCTCTGGTAACTGTATAACGTATTATCTAGTGTGTCGCAGCAGAAGTGAATAATAGTTAATTGCTTTTCCTCTGTATACGTACGAGTATTTCTCTACTCTGTATATCGTAATTAAATGTTTCAGATACTGTTGTATGCCTTATACCTTGTAATTAAGCTTCAACAAATTCTGTAGCTCTTCTGACGCTATTATCAAAAGTATCCTTTCACTTCTTTATTCTCACTTCTTATTACTCGCAAATGTATCCGAAATGTAATTTTCCATTAATTTTCATCAAACATGTGTGAACTTCCCTTCATAATTAATGAAATTATCTCACTCTTTCCCTGTTTTCTACAAATTTCACATACGGCACTGACCACGGAAATATGTGCAGACTGTAAAATGTCTCATATCGGGGATTATATACTTGCATCATTTTCATGTAGAGATAACATGGAAAAAGGAGGAGTTGCAACATATGTAATAGTTGGTCACAAAGTCAAAATATTGAAACCAATGTATTTTGTGTTGATGAGAAACTAGAAGCATGTACTTGAGAGTTGTTAATGCAGAATACCTCCCTGATAGTTGTAACTGTTTACAGATCCCCTCTACAAAACTTTCAGCTATTTATGAGAAACGTAGATGTATTATTGATCTACCTGTTACACAAGATGAAACAGTTATTAGTTTGTGGAGATTTCAATTTAGATTTATAAAAAGCTACGGACAGGAAAAATAAACTGGATTTATTATTTGACTGTTTCAATGTAATTTCAGTAGTCAGTTTCCCGGTTTGTGTGCAGTTAAATGTGGGATACTGACTGTTAACATTATTATACACACTACTCAGGCTGAAACAATTAAAGTGTACCAAACTGCTAACTGACTACCTGACCATGATGTACATAAATGGAAATAAACGCAAGGCACCTCAGAACCCAGAGACAGGTTCATACAAAGCAGTTAGACCTACAAATGAGAACAGGATACACTGTTTTAAGAGTACCCTAAAAGGGGTGGTATAGGATGAGGTATATGTTGAGAGAGACACTAATGTCAAATTCGATTTGTTCCAGAGTAAATTTGTGTAAATATTTGAAAGTTGCTTTCCTACAAAAGATCCATTAAAAAAAGTAAACTGTGGATAACTAAGGGAATTTAATAGTCGTGTAAGGGGAAGGGGGAAATTTATCTAAAGGCCAGAATAATTCAAGATTTGACATTATTTGCATACTACAAAAAACACTGTGGTATTTTAAAGAAAGTTATTAAGATGTCCAGAAATAAGTTTTTTAGAAATTTATGGTACGATCTTATGGGACCAAACTGCTAAGGTCATCGGTCCCTGTCCATAAGTATGCATGTCCTGACACAGATAAACAATGCAGATTATAATATTAAAACTATATGGGTTTCGATTCCTTGGCGGGTCAGAATTTTCTCCCCTCGTAAACTAGGTAGTGTGATGTCCTCATCATCATCCACAAGCAAGTCGCTCAATGTCCCATCAACTGAAAAGATTGGCCAACAATGCCATACAATCATTTCATTTCAATGGAGAGAAACAAATGTGACTTGTTCAAACCACTAATGGATGGCTTTGACAGACATAGAGAAGGAACAGTAAAACGAGAAATTTTATTTTGGCCAGAGCCACAGTCATACTGCCACCATTTGACTGTAAAAATTTTTATTTCATTCCTATACAATCCAGATTTCGGCCTTAGGCCATTTCAAGTACAAAAACTTATCTTATGTCAAAAGCCATCAGCCTGGTATTGGACTTGTACTTTACACAAATGTGCTGCCTTTTGCAATATAAATAAGTTTTGCACCTGAAAATGGCCTAAGGACAAAATCTGGATCGTTTGACAATAAAATAAAATATTACAGTCAAATGGTGGTAGCATCAGCCAAAAAAAGAAGAAATATGTAAACTAAGAAGTTGTCTTATTGACGAGGGTCTGGAACCATGCGCCCAAAAAAAAAAAAAATAAATAAATAAAGAAATAAAAAAATAAAAAAAATACTTGGTTTACTCAAACTATCTTAAGATACACAAGGCCATTTTTGACATTGTATAATGACAACAAAACCTGTGGCTGTCCATGCTAAAGGCACGGAATCCCGCTAATTTTGGCCCCTTGCATACGATTTTGATCATTGCACATGAAAATGGTTGTGAATGGCAGGTTTCGTTCGAGACCTCGAGATGAGACCATGTGGTGTCGAAATTCATAGCACGTGTTAAAAAGAGTAAACGACGTTAGATTCAAATACAGCTGCTCGTTCTGTTATCATTATCCAAGTACTACGTGTCCAGCTGCATTCCCACTCTCCTTGGTGGATTACCAGAGATTGTTGACATCAGTGTTTGTCAATCATTGTCATGATTTAGTTTTATAAATAAATCTATCAAGTATGATATAAAGTTTTGTAGTTTAACGAAGATTTAAAAACTTAATTAAAGCTTCCTAAGTTAATTTTAGAGAGCGTTGTAGAGTGGAAGAAGATGTAGTGTCGTCTACTGAGTACTGAGATGGTTTTGACGTAACGGATGAGCGAAAGGAGATGGACGAAACAAGTACACTGGAGGAGTGTGGATGGGAGACTTGGAAGGGGTTGGCCTCAGCGAAGAGAGATCAGACACATTAGGAGTAACCTAATGAAGTCAACAACAATGTGCCTACAGTAAATTGTAAGATTAAAAAAAATTTGGCTCCCAAAAGAAATTTCAGTTGTTGTTCTGTTGATATTTGGTTCTGTTGACTGATGAGTTTGCCAACCACTGCGTTAGGCAAACAGCGTTCATGGTCTGCTAAGTGGGCGCTAATAGGCCTTCCGGTTTCGCCAACGTAGACGGCCTCGCACTCACACCGTATCTCGTACACCCCGGACTTTTACTACGTCCCTAAAGGACCGTACCCAATCCTTGATGCTGTGACTACTTCCGCAGACTGCTTTGGTGCCTGCTTGGCGAAGCATGTTACCTATACCAACACTCACACTCCATACATAAGATAAGGGTGTCAAGGGGAGCTGTTCTTTTGTTTCATTTTCCGCACCTGGGTTCCTACTGAAACAAATAGCTCTTTTAATTGTTTTATTGCTATGATCGTTGCCTTGGAATTCTTGTTGTCTCAGTCAGTTAGCGTGTATAGGATAGAACACTTCTGAGCCGGATGATAATGGGATTTGGCGTGTAGCTACAGTAGTAGTAGTACTAGTAGTTTTTTCATCCGTAGATCGCTTTTTATAATGATATAGGACATTTCAAAATATTTACGAGTTTAGACAAATTTAAAATAAGCTAATTTGTATACACATACATTTACAACTTCTAATTAGAGACAATCATTACATTTACCTCTGGTATACAAGACTTTTTTAGAAATAACTTATTAGATAATCTAATGCCACACTGTTGACTCATATCTCACTACCAGTCACTGCATACACTATACACACATTGTTTCATAACACTTCACTTCACACGCACAAATGCACACACACTGGTGATCTCTGGGCCATTTTCTGTATCGCAACTTCCCATTTCCTGTCCTGATAAACTTAGTCACCATCCCTCTACAATGAGTGAGATGTTGAACTCAGAAAGAGGAAGAGTTGTTAGTATTGTGCTATGGATATCTTCGGGGAAGTTTTTCTAGAAAAGGAAAAAAGAAGGAAAAGAACATAGTGTGAAGGTGTTATGTAGAATGTTGGATATTTTATAATCATTATTATTATTATTTATTTGTAAAGCCTTTTGTTACCAAACCCCTACTTCGCTTTATATAAGTAATCTTTCAATATATAAAATGTATTGCATAACAAGTACTTTTTAGCTGCCTTTTTAAATAAGTGTATAATGTGGATGGATTTGTGGCAGATCTTGTGTCCCAGTTTACCGTTTGTACCTCTGTAGACCTTAACGCCTAAGAATGGGAAGACACTGTTACTTTCCTGTTCTAGTATGAACTGGATGTTTTTATGCAGGCGGTTAATAGGCTGACGGAACTTATACAGCTCTGCTTCTGAACGTGACCAAATGATTCACGTGTCCCGAACGTATCACAGCCAAGAGCATGGACCGAAATGCCCGGGAATTAAGATAATTTTCGCAAATGCTTGCATAAAGACGTCGACTGCTATCGGAGAGATGGTGTATCCCAATCCACTCCGTCCTTTAGTTGATAACGTTAACCACGACGGATGAAATAGGTTTATGGCAAATATAACTGCACTAGTTAAAGGATATCAAGTGGATTTTGTTCCTGAATGATGTCGATAGTCTCGTCTATTGGAACGTTGTTGAAGAGAGACCAGATGTCAAAGCTGACAGTTATGTCAGTTCGAGGTACATGCTGCACCGGTATAAGCTGAAGTGAGTCGGACCCTTCCCATACGATTCTGTATATCCCACACGGTGATGCATAAGGCACAGTCAAATGAAAACGAGACAGACTATGTAACGAGCTCGGCGCGGACGTTGGTAATGTAGGTAGATGCAAGTTTAGACGTCCCGATATTGGAAGTTATGAAGGAACAGCGCAGACGTTCACCTCTGGAGCATTCGTCTGTTAGACGAGATCGATATGGCATCGGCGAGGCGTCCGACTTCACCATGGAGCCGGGAAAGTGGAATAGTGAAGTGCAGTGCGGTTTGTGACTGTGGAAGGAGTGTCAGGAAGTCAACTTCATGCCAGAACGTCTACTGCGTATGGCGAGCACAGTTCGTCCCGTGCGAGTGTATTTGGGTGGAATAAACAATGCGGAGGATGTTGCGTGTCTCTGAACGACAGCAGTTAGCCAGAACAGGCTCGTCATACCATTACCCCTTCTGCATTTACTGCAGTGGATGTTGCCGTCAAAAATGACAGACAGTGAGCAATCGAATACATTCGGATCACGTCGGACGTCAGTCACGGCACCACTCTCGCCATGACAACAGACCACATGGAGTTCGGTAAAATCAGTGAACAATGGTTGCGCCACAGCCTGACAAAGGAGCAGACGCTGGCGAGGACGTCGACATCACTGTAGCACTTGGAACACTATTACAACGAAGAATATCTTTTTCTGTCCCATATCTTCGCTGGAGTGTCATCATTTGTAGCCGAAGAGCAAGTCTCAGAAGCAGTGGAAGCACATGGACTCACTCCCCCCGCTCCTGAGCTCTCTCCAAGCGATTCCAAGAGTTGTGGAGCCCGTAGAAACACATTCAAGGCCGTTGATTTGCTTTGGATGAAGAGATGCATGGCTGGGTACAATCAAGGTGTCATAAGTGTAGTGTTGGCAGAAGAGCCAACACCGTGTTGCTAGAGGAGGCCGAAATGCACGCGTTTAATTACACGCAGACTGGCGTGAGGTCTGGAACAGGACAATGTCTTTAGAATTGCAAATAAAGTACGTAGATGATGTAATAACTTTAATCCATAATTGGTGTACATCGCTCTTGACGGTACAGGTTTTATAATAAGCTCAATATAACTGGTAATGGCGCCTTGCTAGGTCTTAGCAAATGACGTAGCTGAAGGCTATGCTAACTATCGTCTCGGCAAATGAGAGCGTGATTGTCAGTGAACCGTTCCTATGAACGTCGGCTGTACAACTGGGTCGAGTGCTAGAAAGTCTCTCTAGACCTCCCGTGTGGTGGCGCTCGGTCTGCAATCACTGACAGTGGCGACACGCGGGTCCGACGTATACTAATGGACCGCGGCCGATTTAAAGGCTACCACCTAGCAAGTGTGGTGTCTGGCGGTGACATCACAATAAGCAGCTACAAACATTTTTCTATGAAGGCACTGATCGTTTTGTTTCACAGTGGGATAAACATAATGACGGTTATGGTGATTACTTTTGAAATAATACAAAATTTACTTACTTTTTTCCATCTGCCTCATTTTCATTTGACTACCCCTACTAGTTTTCTTCAAAAATGTTCAAATGTGTGTGAAATATTATGGGACTTAACTGCTAAGGTCATCAGTCCCTAAACTAACACACTACTTAACCTAAATTATCCTAAGGACAAACACACACACCCATGCCCGGGGGAGGACTGGAACCTCCTCCGGGACCAGCCGCACAGTCCATGACTGCGGCGCCTGAGACCGCTCGGCTAATCCCGCACGGCATAGTTTTCTTACCAGGCCCTTCGCCAGACAGTAGTTGAGTGAGTCGATATCATTAACGATAGCCCATCTGAGCCAGTTTACATAATGCATTTCAGGCACTCCATAAATGTTTGACATTACGGCGACGTCGTCGGTGAGTCCTCTGGATGTGTAAGGATCACTTCTGGAAGATCGTGTCCCCTTAATAATCTTTGTCATAGGATCATATCTAAGTGCCTTGTACATAGGATCACTCGAGGAACTATGTTAGGGCGAATAAAGTCTAATAATTTGACGGAGGTCTAGTGACACCATTACAGAAGGTGTGTAAAGATGCAACCACACTCCAGTTAATCGGTGTTTGCCCTGAGGAAGGCTGTTACAACTCGGCTGTAATGTCAGTACATTTTTGTACTTCAAGTGTTTTATTAGGTGATGCGGCAATATATTAAGCGGATTTTAGTGTAAATTTGTGGTAAGATCGTATGGGACCAAACTGCTTATGTCATCGGTCCCTAAGCTTACACACTACTTAACCTAACTTAAACTAAGTTACGCTGTGGACAACACACACACCCATGCAAGAGGGAGGACTCGAACCTTCGACGGGGGGAGCCGCCCGGACCGTGGCAAGACGCCGCAGACAGCGCGGCTACCCCGCGCGGCAGCTTTTAGTGATACTGACATTGGTCAACGAAACCTACGCGTTTGTGGCAGAAGTTAACTAAAGGAAGAGATAAAGCCCGAGGCAACGCAGAATAGTTGATGTGTAAACGCTTGTAAGTGTGTTTGTTTGTGTGTGAGGGGGGGATGGGTGAAGCTGGTAGAGAGAGAACAAGACTTGACTGGCTGTCTAGGTTCACGTGGATATACACACATCAGAAAAAGGTGTGCATCAACCTGGTTCCCAGAACTCCTGAAGATAGACGTTAACTGTGGATATTGTATCACAGACACAGTCCCTTTCACTGTTAAGAGCTGTCACTAACACCCCCCCCCCCCCCCCAAAGATGTAAACAACCATGCATGAGCAGTGCCTGTTAGACGGACGGGGTCTGTCAGCCGATCAGTTCAAGTCATTCCACCAGGAAGGAGGTACACGGCTTATGTTGTCTGTAGTTCAACCATGCCCGTACGGTCAATACTGCGATTTGATCGCGTCCGCATTGTTATTTTGTGCCAGGAAGGACTCTCAACAAGAGAAGTGTCCAGGCGTCTCGGAGTAAACCAAAGCGATATTGTTCGGACATGGAGGAGATACAGAGACAGGAACTGTCGATGACATGCTTCGCTCAGGCCGCCCAAGGACTACTACTGCAGTGAATGACCGCTACCTACGAATTATGGCACGGAGGGACCCTGACAGCAACGCCACCATGTTGAATAATGCTTTTCGTGCAGCCACAGGACGTCGTGTTAAGACTAAATTTGTGTGTAATAGGCTGCATGATGCGCAACTTCTCTCCCAACTTCCACGGCGAGGTCCATCTTTGAAACCACGACACCAAGCAGCGCGATACAGACGGGCCCAAAAACATTACGAATGGACGCTCAGAAGTGGCATCAGGTTCTCTTCACCGATGAGTGTCGCATATGACTTCAACCAGACAATCGTCGGGCTGTACGATACGTGAATGCCATCCTCCAGCATATCGGCAGCATATTGACGAGGCACTCGTCTTCATGGATGACAATTCGCGTCACCATCATGCAGGTCTTGTGAATGACTTCCTTCGGGATAAGGACATCGCTCGACTAGAGTGGCCAGCATGTTCTCCAGACATGAACCCTCTCGAACATGCCTGGGATAGATTGTAAAGGGCTCTTTATGGGCAACGTGACCCACCAAACACACTGAGGGATCTACGGCGAATCGCCGTTGAGGGGTGGGACAATCTGGACCAACAGTGCCTTGATGAACTTGTGGATAGTATGCCACGACGAATACAGGCATGCATCAATGTGAGACGACGTGCTACTGGGTATTAGAGGTACCGGTGTGTACAGAAATCTGGACCACCACCTTTGAAGGTCTCGCTGTATGGTGGTATAACATGCTTGTGTGGTTTTCAAAAATGGTTCAAATGGCTCTGAGCACTATGCGACTTAACTTCTGAGGTCATCAGCCACCTAGAACTTAGAACTAATTAAACCTAACTAACCTAAGGACATCCCACACATCCATGCCCGAGGAAGGATTCGAACCTGCGACCGTAGCGGTCGCTCGACTCCAGACTGTAGCGCCTAGAACCGCACGGCCACTCCGGCCGGCGTGTGGTTTTCACGAGCAATAAAAAGGGTAGAAATGATGTCTATATTGATCTCTATTCCGATGTACAGGTTCCAGAGCCCTCGGAACCGAAGTGATGCAAAACGTTTTTTGATGTGTGTATGTAGCAGCAGTTACAGTTGAAGTGACATGCACAGGACGAACTATCGTCGAGAGCTGCGTCTGTGTTTTCACTGAAAATTACAATAGAAGACAACCACCGAATTCTCACTGAAATCTGAGTATGTTGCAGGAGAGTGCTGCACGCAGTCTTCTCGACCACTTACTGTGTCGCAGTGCGTCGCAGCCTGCTAGGCGATAGCTCTGAGAGAGGGAGAGAAAAAAAAAGCGAGGCGCCCTAAAAAGGCCAGGGGGCCTGTTTTACGACTAATAACGAGTGAGGCTGCGCGGCGGTGACAGAGGTTGCGTCAAAGAGGCGCACGGGGTGGGTTGGGGTGACTTTACGAGCACCAGGGATTTGAAGGGTGGGTGGCGTAAAAGCGGCCACAATTAGCGCGATGGGCCGGGGGCAGGCCAGTGAGTCTGAAGGCAGGGCGCAATCACGCCTGGCTGCAAAGTGGTGGACCACGCGAAAGGACTCCAACACGACGACTGTACCTAGTACAAAGACGAGTAATGAACTCACAAGAGAGACATGTCGAACCCCACCATGAAATTTTTTGTGCAGAAAGAATGCTACGATAGTAATGAATTGTCAACATTTAACTGCTAGGAAACACTGCAAGTATTCCTTAACGTTTTTGAAGTTGGTCGTGATTCTAGCACGAAGAACAGCTTGTGGCAGTGCTTTGTACAGAACTTCCTCCCTAGCCAGCGTTCGGCTGTGACAAGAGAGCGTTGTGCCGCATACTGCTAATATCCGGAGTGGCAAAAGTGAATTCGAAGCACGTAAACCACACAAAAAATTTCAAGTATCATTAATGTTTCGAATACGGGGCAGTTCGTATCGACAACTGAGATGCTGCTTGCATTATTGTTATTAAGGTGACTAGCAGAGGTCAACAACCCTGTCAGTGTTTGACGTTACGTTACAGACGAATTCCATCAGTTGTGACTTAAATTTACTTGAATGAAATACACTCCTGGAAATGGAAAAAAGAACACATTGACACCGGTGTGTCAGACCCACCATACTTGCTCCGGACACTGCGAGAGGGCTGTACAAGCAATGATCACACGCACGGCACAGCGGACACACCAGGAGCCGCGGTGTTGGCCGTCGAATGGCGCTAGCTGCGCAGCATTTGTGCACCGCCGCCGTCAGTGTCAGCCAGTTTGCCGTGGCATACGGAGCTCCATCGCAGTCTTTAACACTGGTAGCATGCCGCGACAGCGTGGACGTGAACCGTATGTGCAGTTGACGGACTTTGAGCGAGGGCGTATAGTGGGCATGCGGGAGGCCGGGTGGACGTACCGCCGAATTGCTCAACACGTGGGGCGTGAGGTCTCCACAGTACATCGATGTTGTCGCCAGTGGTCGGCGGAAGGTGCACGTGCCCGTCGACCTGGGACCGGACCGCAGCGACGCACGGATGCACGCCAAGACCGTAGGATCCTACGCAGTGCCGTAGGGGACCGCACCGCCACTTCCCAGCAAATTAGGGACACTGTTGCTCCTGGGGTATCGGCGAGGACCATTCGCAACCGTCTCCATGAAGCTGGGCTACGGTCCCGCACACCGTTAGGCCGTCTTCCGCTCACGCCCCAACATCGTGCAGCCCGCCTCCAGTGGTGTCGCGACAGGCGTGAATGGAGGGACGAATGGAGACGTGTCGTCTTCAGCGATGAGAGTCGCTTCTGCCTTGGTGCCAATGATGGTCGTATGCGTGTTTGGCGCCGTGCAGGTGAGCGCCACAATCAGGACTGCATACGGCCGAGGCACACAGGGCCAACACCCGGCATCATGGTGTGGGGAGCGATCTCCTACACTGGCCGTACACCACTGGTGATCGTCGAGGGGACACTGAATAGTGCACGGTACATCCAAACCGTCATCGAACCCATCGTTCTACCATTCCTAGACCGGCAAGGGAACTTGCTGTTCCAACAGGACAATGCACGTCCGCATGTATCCCGTGCCACCCAACGTGCTCTAGAAGGTGTAAGTCAACTACCCTGGCCAGCAAGATCTCCGGATCTGTCCCCCATTGAGCATGTTTGGGACTGGATGAAGCGTCGTCTCACGCGGTCTGCACGTCCAGCCCGAACGCTGGTCCAACTGAGGCGCCAGGTGGAAATGGCATGGCAAGCCGTTCCACAGGACTACATCCAGCATCTCTACGATCGTCTCCATGGGAGAATAGCAGCCTGCATTGCTGCGAAAGGTGGATATACACTGTACTAGTGCCGACATTGTGCATGCTCTGTTGCCTGTGTCTATGTGCCTGTGGTTCTGTCAGTGTGATCATGTGATGTATCTGACCCCAGGAATGTGTCAATAAAGTTTCCCCTTCCTGGGACAATGAATTCACGGTGTTCTTATTTCAATTTCCAGGAGTGTATATCTTGCACATACATCATATTTAACAACTCCTGCAGCACATTTCTTGTTATAATGTTTGGATACTGTAACAATTAAACAGGTCCTTGTTTATCCCCATAGTCAACACAATAAAGCGAAGTGTCATCTGAATGACGAAATCAAATATTTTCCTAACACCAGGCACGAACGAAAAATTAATGCTTTCATGCAAGTCACAGTAATTACTAGTTTTATTTAGACGGAACTGTGGTGGAGTAAGGAATGATTCTCACCGTTACTCTGCCTATTGTACTGCATATGGAGCATGCCTAAAGTAATTCGCAAAACGTGCCAGTGTAAACTGATAATGCACAGATGACTGAAATTTCAGGATACTGTTCTCCTGATAAACCTCAAATGACACGAGACTATCGGAAATTACTCTGTCTGACAATTTCCTTAAAAGTTGCTTTTACAGTCGAGAGTGATATTGGTTGTTCCTGATAGAATATGAATTATATCATCAGTCTTTTCGTCGTCCTCCTGGAAGACAGAGGTATCGTTATGTCCAAGCCGAGAGTCCAACAAAAGCACTGCATTAATTCCTACAGCCGGTTAGAAATCGTTTCAAATGAAATATTACTTTATATTCTTCTAGATTATGATGTGTCGATTATAAGATGTTTGCAGTTAACAGTCCTTTTTTAATTTTGCCCTAATAAGGCTTGAGGTCCTTGAAGTCAGATATAAAGCTGTCGAAACAGTAATTCACTCATCACTGTCATTGTTGTATATGACTGTGTTATAGCATCAATCGATTGTACAACAGATTCCCTCTTTTTTAGCCTCGAAATAATAAAGTGCGGTTTGCTAGCAGTTCTTTCATTAAACCTGACTTACCGGTACCAGGCACATCAGATATGGGAGTAACAGGAAAGTTCGCCTTCAGGTCAGCTATGAGTTAATGGCATATGTCTGCACTTTCACTTGAAATAAATTTAGTTGTTCTGCGACTTCCCATATTGTATGATTTCTTGAATCTGTTTAACAGGTCAAAGAAGACTTGACATTAACACTGTTCATCTCAGTTACGATTTGGAGAGCCCAGTCTCGTAGATTTCCATCCGTAACGGTACAATGCCTGACAGGAGCAGCTCTACATGGTTCATGTCCCAAGAAAACTCCTTTACGAAACTGTTATTCATGTTATTTATTCAAGTTTAGGTGTTTACGCTGGTTATTAATGGGTAGTAACGGAACCTTTTGACCACCCTGTACAGTAAATCTTTTGGTTTGCGAATTTCATTTTGGTGCGAATTATTACTTCGTGTAAGTCTTTCTTCCAGTTGTGCAGATCATGGCCAGACTTTACGAAGCAAACCCGGGATCGCAAGCTACCTGACTTTAAGCGTTGAACACAATGAAAATTAATTCAGTTCTACCTCCATTGTTAACAATTACGCCACTGAGAAGGCAACTGCTAATTATTATACATATTAAATCAGTGGCAGATTTGAGTGAGTGGTAACTGTGGACAGTTCTTTCAGAGAAACTATCAACGAAAACTGAAATTTGCTTCACAAATTACTATCGCATCGATTCGTGTTATATGTTTGCCGATGCGCTGCCAACCAAGGATATGTGTCTGCCAAGTTGCGCCAACGCAGACACCTATAGCTCCGGCAGAGGTGTACAGTTCTCCAGATACCTGGTGAACTACGAATTTGGCAGTTTTCAACATCTTTTTAAATACTTGCATTGCGTCTTAGAAGCTAAAATTTTTACAGAGTCTTCCTTTCGGGGTATTCTTCCAGTAAAAAAATTTCAGGGCAACCAGGCCCTTGTCAGTTACACGTCTTTCTTCGCTGATCGACTTTCCGTGGATGGTACAGAACATTTGTTGCCATTCTTTATTTTATTTTTTTGAGTCATCAGTCTTCTAACTGGTTTGAGGGGGACCACCAGGCATTTCTCTCCTGTGCCGACCTCTTCACCTCTGAGTAGCACTTCCAAACCTACGTCTTCAGTTACTTGCTGGACGCATTCCAATTTCGGTCTTCCTCTACACTTTTTGCCCTCTACAGCTTCCTCTAGCACCATGGGAGTTATTCCTGATGCCGGCCGCGGTGGCGGATCGGTTCTACGCGCTACAGTCCGGAACCGCGCGACTACTACGGTCGCAGGTTCGAATCTGCCTCGGGAATGGATGTGTGTGATGTCCTTAGGTTAGTTAGGTTTAAGTAGTTCTAAGTTCTAGGGGACTGATTACCTCAGATGTTAAGTCCCTGAGTGCTCAGAGCCATTTATTCCCTGATTCTGACGTCTTAACAGACGTCTTGTCATTCTCTCTCTTCACATTGTCAGTATTTTCCAAATATTCCTTTCCTCCCCCATTCTGTGCAGAAACTTTACATTAATTACCTTATTAGTCCACCTAACGTTCAACATTCTTCTCTAGCACCACATCTCAAATGCCTCGGTTCTCTTCTATTCTGGTATTCCCACAAACCATGTTTCACAACCATACAATGCTGTGCTCCAAACGGACAGTCTCAGAAACTTCTTCCTCAAATCAAGGCCTATGTTTTATACTAGTAGACTTCTCCTGGACTAGGAATGCCCTTTTTGCGGGTGCTAGTCTCCATTTGATGTCCTCCTTGCTCCGTCCGTCGTTGGTTATTTTGCTGCCTAGGTAGAAGAATTCCTTAACTTCATGTACTTCGTGACCATCAATCCTGATGTTAAGTTTCTCTCTGTTCTCATTTCTGCTATATCTCATTACTTTCGTATTCCTTCGTTTTACTCGCAGTCTATATTCTTTACTCATTAGATTGTTCATTCCATTCATCAGATCATGTAATTCTTCTTCACTTTCACTCACTATAGCAATGTCATCAGCGAATCGTATCATTGATATTCTTTCACCTCGAATTTTAATTCAATTCCTGAACCTTTCTTTCATTTCCATCATTGCTTCTTCAATGTACAGATTGAACAGTATGGGCGAAAGACTACATCTGTGTCTTACACCCTTTTAAATCAGAGCACTTCGTTCTTAGTCTTCCTCTCTTATTATTCCCTCTTGGGTTTTGTACGTATTGTATATAACCCGTCCCTCCCTACAGCTTACCCCTATTTGTCTCAGAATTTCGAACACCTTACACTATTTTACATTGTCGAACGCTTTTTCCAGGTCGACCAATCCTATGAACGTGTCTTCATTTTTCTTTAGTCTTGCTTCCATTATCAACCCCAACGCCTTTATCCTACCTAAAGCAAAACTGATCGCGATTTAGCACATCTTCATTTTTCTTTTCCATTTTTCTGTACATTATTTTTGTCACCAACTTGGATGCATGAGGTGTTAAGCTGACTGTGCGATAATTCTCGCACTTGTCAGCTCTTGCAGTCTTTGGTATTGTGTGGACGATATTTTTCTGGAAGTCAGATGATATGTCTTCAGACTCATACATTCTACACACCAACTTGTATAGTTGTTCAGTTGCCACCTTCCCCAATGATTTTAGGAATTATGATCGAATGTTATCTATCCCATCTGCCTTACTTTATCTTAAGAATTCCAAAGCCCTCTTAGATTCTGATTCTAGTACTGGACCTCCTACTCTTCTAAATCGACTCGTGTTTCTTCTTCTATCACGTCAGGGCAAATCTTCCCCCCCCCCCCATCCACCCCCCGCCACAGAACCTTCCAATGTACTATTTCTACCTTCCCGCTTTCTCCTCTGCATTTTATGGTGTAATTCCCATCGCACTCTTAATTTTACCACCATTGCTTTTAAAGGTTGTTTTGACTTTCCTGTGTGCTGAGTTAGTCCTTCCTAGAGTTATATCTTTTTCGATTTCTTCACATTTTTCGTGGAGCCATTTCGTTCTAGTATCGCTGCACTTCGTATTTATTTAATTCCTCAGGGCCTTATATTTCTATATTCCTGAATTTCCTTGAATATTTTAATACTTCCTTCTCTCATCGAGCAACTGAAGTATTTCTGCTGTTACCCATGGTTCCTTCTCAATTACCTTCTTTGTACATATGTTTTCCTTTCCAACTTCTGTGATTGCCCTTTTTAGAGATGTCCATTCGTCTTCAACTACATAATCGAGCACAGAGTTGTTCTGAAAAATATATCGTTGCGCGACTTTAACCTCGATACATCGAAATACTAGGTAACTTCTTTGGTGCCGGCCGTGTAACCTCTGTCGCGACGTGGTGCCCGGTGCCCTGCCGAGCTAGCCTAAGAGCTCTCTAGAATAGTTGAGGGCGATTCGATGCTTACGTCTAGTAGTGGACAGTTTCTCGAAGAGCAGCTGCCTGTTAGGGAGGCTTGGAAGAGAGTCACTAACGCCCTGCGGGACTGGATCGCGTCCAGAGTGCCAGTTCGGCTCACGGAGCTTTTTTTTTTTCTATATTGATTTTCTATTCCCCCCGAAGGGGGCGGGCTGGCAGCAGCTTACTACGCTGCTCTACAGCCTACAGACTTTTGTTTAAAAAAGGAAGAAGAAAGAAACAAGGAAAAACAGGCGATAAAATGGTGATTTAAAGTGTAAAATGGCGTTCACGGAGCTTGGACGATAGAGACGACGACAGTACCGCAGGGCGGTTTTCCTTGGCCATGCTGTCGGTTACCTGCAGCAACTCCGGCGGGGCGGAGCGGTACAAACAACACGACATATCTCGTGAACATCACATTCAATGGGCTGCGGATCTGAGTGTAACCCGAGGTGCGAGTACGCTTTGGTAAGACGGGCTCTTGCCTGTGGTTACATTCGTGATTTTGAAGTCAGCCATTACAGACGTAAATGTCAAATTCGTGGCTGAATAATTTAAAAATTATATACTTGAGTGAAGTGCAATTTCTAGGAAATTATGTAAAACGGAGGCGGACACAAATCGGTTCGATGAGCAGCGCTCCAGTTTAGGCAGAAAAAAGAGCAGAGTATGCGCTCTGCGGGAAGTCAACGTTCTAGCTGCTTGCGCAGCTTGCTGTAACAACTGAAGAAGGGACGCGTATGAAACTAGA
This sequence comes from Schistocerca nitens, assembly GCF_023898315.1. Taxonomy (NCBI): domain Eukaryota; kingdom Metazoa; phylum Arthropoda; class Insecta; order Orthoptera; family Acrididae; genus Schistocerca; species Schistocerca nitens. The sequence continues at coordinate 114,685,492 of NC_064620.1, read as the reverse complement.
TCTAAAGTTATGGTATTGTTATGGTGTCTAATGACTCGTTCTACTCATTGCATTAGATTATGGTGCTAAATAAATTCGTTTAATTATATTCATTTCATTAGGGTATGCGTAGGCAACAAAAGTAATCACTTTGACATCTGATAACTAAATACTCTTGACTTCTACCAACAGTCATGAAAATACAGTAGGCCAACATAAAAGCTTATTTAGAATACAGCATAATCAATGAACGACAAACTAACTCCGGGCTAAGCTCATACGCTACTGGCCATTAAAATTGCTACAACAAGAAGAAATGCGGATGATAAACGGGTATTCATTGGACAATTATATTATACTAGAAATGACATGTGATTACATTTTCACGCAATTTGGGTGCATAGATCCTGAGAAATCAGTACCCAGAAGAACCACCTCTGGCCATAATAACGGCGTTGATTCGCCTGGGCATTGAGTCAAACAGAGCTTGGATGGCGTGTACAGGTACAGCTGCCCATGCAGCTTCAGCACGATACCACTGTTCATCAAGAGTAGTGACTGGCGTATTTTGACGAGTCAGTTGCGCGGCCACCATTGGCCAGACTTTTTCAATTGGTGAGATTTCCGGAGAATGCGCTGACCAGGGCAGCAGCCAAACATTTTCTGTATCCAGAAAGGCCCGTAGAGGACCTTCAACATGCGGTCGTGCATTACCCTGCTGAAATGTAGGGTTTCGCTGGGATCGAATGAAGGGTAGAGCCACGGGTGGTAACACATCTGAAATGTAACGTCCACTGTTCAAAGGGCCGTCAGTGCGAACAAGAGGTGATCGAGACGTGTAACCAATGGCACCCCATTCCATCGCGCCGGGTGGTACGCCAGTATGGCGATGACGAATACACGCTTCCAATGTGCGTTCACCGCGACGTCGAAAAAAACAGATGCGACCATCATGATGCTGTAAACAGAGCCTGGATTCATCCGAAATAATGACGTTTTGCCATTCGTGCACCCAGGTTCGTCGTTGAGTACACCATCGCAGGCGCTCCTGTCTGTGATGCAGCCTAAAGGGTAACCGCAGCCATGGTCTCCGAGCTGATAGTCCATGCTGCTGGAAACATCGTCGAACTGTTCGTGCAGATGATTGTTGTCTTGCAAACGTCCTCATCTGTTGACTCAGGGCCCGAGACGTGGCTGCACGATCCGTTACAGCCATGCGGATAAGATGCCTGTCATCTCGAGTGTTAGTGATACGAGGCCGTTGTGATCCAGCTTGGCGTTCCGTATTACCCTCCTGAACTCACTGATTCCATATTCTGCTAACAGTCACTGGATCTCGACCAACGCTAGCAGCAATATCGCGATACGATAAACCGCAATGGCGATAGGCTACAATCCGACCTTTATCAAAGTCGGAAACGTGATGGCACGCGTTTCTCCTCCTTACACGAGGCATGAAAACAACGTTTCACCAGGCAACGCCGGTAAACTGCTGTTTGTGTATGAGAAAAAGGTTGGAAACTTTTCTCATGTCAGGACGTTGTAGGTATCGCCACCTGCGCCAACCTTGTGTGAATGCTCTGAAAAGCTAATCATTTGCATATCACAGCATCTTCTTCCTGTAGGTTAAATTTCACGTCTGTAGCACGTTATCTTCGTGGTGTAGCAATTGTAATGGCCAGTAGTGTATATAAATAAATGAATAAGTATACTTCACAATAAACAAAACATAGGCTTATGTGTTCTTATATATCTCAAATGTCATTCAACAGCTGAAGTGGACGTGTGCGTCTGTTTCCGCTGAAGAAGACAGGCTATATTTGGTGGGATCGATCTCGCACTTGCATTTCGCAGCACTGCAGTGAGATGTGCATCTGTTACAGGGCCTCTTCGTGGAGATTTATTTATCTTCATTAGAGAGTTTTTCACACTGATACGTTGAGCCGAGCATTGAGAGAAGTTTGGCACCCATTTTGTGTGTATTTGGGGAAGCTATTTGCGAAAAATATTCATAAAAGTGTGATAGGTATGTACGTGATTCATATTTATTCTTCAATTCACTATCACATCTAACTGTAGAGCAGACTGAACGTCATCAAATATTACACTAGTTGAAAAGGGCGTAACAAACACTTTCACAGGCATCGATAAATCGCCAAGATCTCTAAATCGGATGGAAAATACCTTCACAAGACTCGCAAGAGTACCTGAAAATGTCTGCCATGGATCTTGAGTTAAAGTAAATTTCCGCATTGACAAATTGTAAAAATGAGGTACATCACTTCCTAACATCTGACGCTGCCAATGATCCAACATGTGCTTGAAAGCAATAATACTTACTACAAAATGAGTAATAAAAATGTTGCTTCAATGCAACTTGAGGTTAAACTTATTCGTGTGGTATGCGATGTCGGGGTGAAATGCCAACTCATTAAACCATTTAGGATCAGTGAATTCGGGGACGGGATGCCCATTCATTTCAGTAAATAAAATTATTTCGTCCAACAAATCAGAAAAGCGATTCGACATGTTACCTGTACTGAGCCAACGAATTTCACAAAAGTATACAATATCACCAAACTGACACTCGATATCCTACAGTAGAGCTTTAAATTGTATATAGGTTAGTAAATGACTCTTAATAAAATTAACTGTTCTCACTTCAAAGGTCATTACATTTGCCATTGCGACGTTTCTTGCTGTTTGGTTTTGTCGATGAATGAAACAATGCACAGGTATGGACCTCACTTCGTGCTGCAGAAGTTTACTTCTCAGACGACCTACAAGCCCTGCTCTACATCCGACCATGCAGGGTGATCCATCATTGGTAACTGCAACGAGCTATTCCCACGGTAGAGCAGGCCTGATAAATACATCTACCACGCATTGCAGAATGTCATCATCACCTGTCGCGGTGACTTTGTGGGGACATAAATCAAGGAGGTCCTCGCTTACTACTAAGTCTGTATTAACAGCTCTAATAAATAATGCCTGTGATAAGTCGGCACTCTCATCTAGTGAAATATAAAACATCAAGAAGTTCGAAATGACATCCATTACCTGTTCCACAATATCACCTGGCAAACGTTCGATACGACGAGCTATAGTGCGCCGCGACAGACTCAAACTTGCGAAAGAACGTAATAACTGTAGACGCAGCCCGTGTGCTACAACTTCCAAACTCTGCTTCACAAATTCGCCGTCACAAAAAGGTCGGGAAGAACGGGGGATCAGCGAAGCTAGTCTGTAATTAGCACGAACAGCTGCATTGGCAGAAGAGGTCTCACATTCCCGTCTAAGAAATTAACGGATTCGTTATTTCAAACGAAAATTTGGTTTATTAGGCACAGAAAAAATGGAAACGAGCGCGCGGCATAGTGGACCGGGAATCCCCCATTCGGGGAAGTTCGGCCGTCGAGGGCAAGTACTTATAGCATTCGACGCCACATTGGGCGACTTGCACGTCGGAGGACAACACAACACCCAGTCCCTGAGCGAAGAAATATCCTGCCCCAGCCGGGAATCGAACCCGGGCGCTTGGGCGTGGCATTTCGCCGCGCTGACCATTCAGCTAACGGGAACGGACATTAGCCACCGTAATTAAGTTATATACGTAGTTACAACATTATAATACAAACCACTACTTTTGTTCCTTTCTCGCGTAGAGTATTGAGAACATTAAGTCGTATTTCATCTTCTACACTTCCACACAGGTTGAAGTAACGTGTCCTGTAGTGACGTTGTGAATTGTACATTTTTATGCCTAATGTTTTGTCACATACCAAGCGTTGTGCTCCTCCGTCGCTTTCAGTGAACAAGTAATCACACTCCCAATTAGAGCTGAATTGCCAAATGGAACGCAACTTTACCGCATTGCTTTGAGTAACCATTTCAACTACACAGCTCACTGTACCATAACATAATATACTCAGCTAGGTACAATGCTGTGGCTAAGCTTGCGCCTTGGCGGTGCAAATCGCCATCTACTCTTTACAGGGCGAACTATTAGACAGACGTCAGCTGCTTTTGGCTCCTCGGCTCTGCCCGCGCTCATACAGGTGGCTCCGGAAACGCGGCTCTCTCATTGTCCAGCTATGATGTAAAGCTAGGTTGTAACCAGGTATTTAAAAAGAAAGTGATACAGTGGCTGGTACCTAAGGGGAAGACTTACGACTGAGGGTGGTTGGTCAGCAAACAAAGGACAAAAGCTTAATCAGTTAGGAGCTCTGGAAATCAATAAATATCAGACATATGGTCCTGACTTCAGTACTGGTCCACCTTCCATTGCCTTATTACCTACCCCCTTCTCCGTAATGACCGACCCCTTCCTGAACCACTTCTCTTCCCACCTTTCCGAGGTCTTCTCCACCCCTGATGATCCCCACTTTGATTATTCTCTTTTCCCCACCATCGTGGAACTCGCCAATACCTCGGTCACTCCACTTGCTCCTATTCTCCAGTACTTGGGGCAGTTGTCTCCCTGCGACATCAACACTCCAATCACAGCACAAGACATTATACTTATCCTCCGGTCTAAACGCAACACGGACCTTGGTCACGTCTGTGTCACCTACTGCCACCTTAGAGAAAGCCCCTTCTCCTTCCTGACTGTCCTTGCCCATCTCTATAATGTCATCCTCTCTACCAGCTTGTACCCCAGCCTGTGGAAGACTTCCCACATCCTCTTATTCCTCAAACCCAACAAACCCCCTTCAATCGCCTCTTCCTATCGTCCCATCTGTCTCACCTCCGTCTTCAGTAATGTCTTCTAATCCATCCTCTCCTGTCGTATTTATCAGCAATTTAATCAACACCATCTCTTCCCTTTACCCAGTGTGGCTTCCAACCTTCTCCACTGAAGACCAACACAAGGAGTTCACTTTCTCTCCATCCAACTTAACTCCCGTCGCTCCGTCATTTTTGTTTCCCTTGACATCCAAAATGCCTATGACCGTGTATATCATCCTGGTCTCCTCTTTAAACTCCAAACCTACGCCCTGTCTATCAATTTTGTACATCTGGTCCTTCCTTCCCATCACGATGTCCTTCCTATGTCACCCTCCACAGCACCAACTCCCGTATCTTTTATCCCACTGCTGGCTCCCCCAGGGCTCTGTCCTCTCCCCTCTCCTTTATCTCTTGTACAAGGCTGATATCCCGAAGCCACCCCCACCTCTCCACGTTCTCCATACGCTAATGACATGGCCTTCCTGGCTCTCTATCCTACCCTTCAACAGTCACAACGCACCCTCCATACCCACCTTGACCAATTCACCACTTAGTGTAACCAGTGGTTCCCTCATCTCAACCCCTCCAAATCCTAGGCAAACATAAAAGGCCGCACCACTCGCTCCTTCCATGATTTCTACCTCATCTCTTATGGTCGTCCCATCCAGCTCACCCCCACCCTGAGATACCTTGGCCTCACCCTTGACTGTCACATCACCTTGACCCCTCCCCTCCTGACCATCCAGCAGAATGCCCATTCCCACCTCTGCCTCCTGAAACTCCTGTCTGGCCGGACATGGGGATTGCGTCCTTCCACCATGCTCCACACCTACAAATCCTTCATCTGTCCTATCCTATGCTATGCCACCATTGCCTGGATCTCAGCACCCACCCAATTTTACAAGAACCTCCTAATCCTCGAATGCCATGTGCTCCACCTTGCCTTCCATATCCGCCTTCCTTCCCCCACATGGCTCCTGTATGACCTCATCCCCTTCCCCCACCTCCTCCTTTTCTTCCAACATCTCCACATCCTTTACACTGCCCATAGGCTTCTTCCCCCCCACCCCCTGGTTTCCTCCTTCCTCTCCACCCCCACCTGTTGCCGTGCCTCAATCGCTGTGTCCCTCCCTCTCTCCACCTCCACACACTCTGTCTCCCTCATCAGGGCAATTTCCACCACCTTCCCCTCCCGGATGATGAACTCTGCCATGACATATACCCTTCCTTCGATTTGTAACATCAGCTTGTCCTCCCCCCCCCCCCCCCCAGAGTCCCCCTTTTCCTTTGCTCTCCAGAGCGGATTTTCCTCCTTCCCCCCCCCCCCCCCTGAGTCCCTACACTCCATCCTCAAGCCTTTACCGCCCACATCCTTTCTTCCCCAGCCCTCTTTGGCATGCCCCCCACCCGTCTCCCCCCTCTAATTCCTTCCTTCCTTCTTCCCTTCTCCTTCATCTCCATGAGCCTGGCAGATCCTCTGTTTGCTCATCATCTTCTGTGGGCTACGTCAGTGTTGTGTTTGGTGCGGTTCTCCTGTGCAGCGAGAGTTCTGATTTTATTTGTGTGCTGGACTTGTAAATAGTGTTACTGTCAGTGATTGTTATGTGCTGCGCCATCCAAATGATACTTTTATGTTCCAGCCATGCTTCACCTTGTGTGTTCTTTTAATTGTACCAGTGTGTGGTTTTTGTATGCACTACTTTTTTATGGTTTTTACCTACATTTTACAGTCGCCCCCATTTTGTCTATTGTCTTCATAATGTTCCCCTTTTTTTATATCTCTGTACACCGTATTATCTCCATTATGTTATTTTTAATGTCTTCTATTATATGACCTATGTCTTTCGGCTGAAGAGCAGCGCATATGCTGCTGCCAGGCCGCCCCAATGGGGAATTGAAATACAAAAAAGAAGGAAAAATCCTGACTTATATTAAGTGACGATACATAGTAAAATACATCCCATCTCATAAATTTCAGCTAATCGCCACATTTCCCCAGTTTTCCCCACAATGGCTGTTCCATTCTAATCCTCCAAATTTTCGTGATTATTTATTTTATTGTGATTGTTTGTGCACTTCATATATTCTATTGCTATATGAATACATTTTCGCTGCAGTAGGATATATTCCCCGTACAAACAACATACAATTTGACTTATATACAATAACGAAAATACTTGCAGTAAAAAAAAAAATAATAATGCGGAGTAATGAAAGTTAAGGAATACTTTTGTTAAGGTACCATATTTTACTGATTAACATTGCAAAACCACAGGTTAATGTAAGCACGAGATAAGACACTGCAAATGTGATATTCTGTTACATTAATAAACTGCGTAACTGCCTGACTGTTGAATACCAGAATGCAAACGTCCATACATTATGTTTTCTACCTGGCGGACGTCTGTTTGTTGGATGGAGTTCCATGCCTGTTGCACTTAGTTGGTCAATACAGGAATGGTTAATGCTGTCTGTGTATGACGCTGGAGTTGTCGTCTAATGATGTTCCATATGTGATATGTGTTCGATTGGAGGCAACCTGCTGATTGAGCAGGCCAAGACATGTCGTCATTATGTAGAGCATATTGGGTTACAACAGCGGTATTTGGACGAGCGATATCCTGTTGGAAACCCCCCCCCCCCCCTGGAATGCTACTCATGAATGGCAGCACAACAGATCGAATGACCAGATTGACGTACAAATTTGCAGTCAGGCTGCGTGGGATAACAACGAGAGAGCACCTTGTGTTATACAAAATCGCAAACCAGACCACAGCTAGCTAAAGCCGGAAATATGTTCAGCCGAAATTTTTTCAAACTACCTAACATTGTTCAGAAAGGATAGATTAAATACAGTTGGTGGTGTGGTATTTATTGTTGTCAGAAGCAGTTTACCTTGTACTGAAACTGAAGTAGATAGTTCCTGTGAAATAGTATGGGTAGAGGTTATACTTGAGAGTCTGACTAAACTGTTAATTGGATCGTTTTACCGACGCCCCCCCCCCCCCATTCCGACTCAGAAGATATAGCTGCTGAACCGTTCAAAGAGAACTTCAGTGTCATTTCAAATAGGTACCCCACTCACACAATTACAGTCGGTGGTGACTTCAATCTACTCTCGATATGCTCGAAAAATTATACGTTTAAGGCCGGTGGCAGGCAGTAAACGTCATCCGAAATTGTACTGAATACTTTCTTAGAAAATTATTTTGAACAATTTGTTCATGAGCCCACTGAAGCGTAAATGTTTGCGAAAGCATACTTGACCTCTTACCAACTAATAGT